>NC_080744.1:46860286-48110286 GCF_020826845.1 Diceros bicornis minor | reverse complement strand
AGAAGCGGTGCGTCTGTGCGTGTCCAGGATCCGAACCCTGGTCGCCAGTAGCGGAGCGCGCGCACTTAACCACTAAGCCACGGGGCTGGCCCCTGTCACTTTCCTTTTTAAACAAAATGCTTTATAATTTGCTTTTTTCACTTAGCAATAGATTGTGAACATTTTCGCATGCCAATAAACATTTTTCTACATTATATTTTATTAATGATTGAATAGTTTTCCATGTTATAAGCCTGCCACTCTTTACTTAACCAGTCTTCAATTTTTGGACATTTAGGTTTTTCCCAAGGGTTTTTTTTTTTTTTCTGTTAAAAACACTGCTATAAGTAAATATTTTTGATACCTCTCCTATTATTTCCTTAGAATTCTCAGATATGAACTTACTGAATCAAAAATAGGCCTAGTTTTAAGGCTTTTGATACTAATTGCGAAATTATGTTGACCTATTTTTCAAGAGGAAAAAAAATACCTTCTTGTGCCCTGAAAATATCAAATATCTTATTAAATAATGGGGTTCATTCTGATTTGCTACTATGGAAGAAATTAAAAAGGAATAGGTTGAGAGGTTTTTTTTGTGTGTGTGAGGCAGATCAGCCCTGAGCTAACATCTGTGCCAATCCTCCTCTTTTTGCTGAGGAAGACAGGCCCTGAGCTAACGTCTATTGCCAATCCTCCTCCTTTTTTTTCCCCTTTTTCTCCCCAAAGCCCCAGTAGATAGTTGTACGTCATAGCTGCACATCCTTCTAGTTGCTGTATGTGGGATGCGGCCTCAGCATGGCCGGACAAGCAGTGCGTCGGTGCGCGCCTGGGATCTGAATGCGGGCCGCCAGTAGCGGAGTGCGCACTTAACCGCTAAGCCATGGGGCTGGCCCCTGAGAGTTTTGATAATAATGAAAATTTAAAACTTCTGTATGTCAAAAAATATATAACAAAATATAAGAGCATACATTTTGGAAAAATTCTTGCCACATATATGACAGAACAAGTTGAAATCCTTTGGAGATGAATGAGATTCATATCATATCATATATCATCAATAAGATAAACACGTCAATTTTAAAAAAAGATAAAATACAGACTGTTTGCAAAGCAATAAATCCAAAATGGCAAATAAACACCTGAAAATGTTTTCAAAGTTAGTTGTAATCCAAGAAATGCAAGTTTAAGTTATGTGATGCTCATTTGCCTCCTGGATTAGCAGAGAGATGCCTGGTGATGGAGATGGTGCAGTAAAGGAGCCTTGGTACCTCCTTTCTGGAGGGCAGTTTTTGATATGAATCAAGAGCTTTCAAAACATCCCTACCCTTTGATCCAGTCATGCTATTTCTTGGAAACAATTCTGTTCTAAGGAAAATATCAGAGTTACGTATAATATTTTTACATAAGAAAGGTCATCATAATTTTATTTATAAAAGAGAAAAATTAGACATAATCAAAACACTTAACAGTGTATAGCTAAATAGATTCTGATATATCCACATGAGGAATATTCAACAACCATGTTAATTATGTTTTTTTGAATATTATTTAATGATATGAGAAAATGCTCATAACATAATGTTAATAGAAGTAATAATGAAACTTGCACCCCGTTAAACACACATACAATAGAAATAAGATGAAGGAAATAGCCCAGATGTTAGTAAATACCTCTAGGATTTGGGGTGACTTTTATTTCCTTCTTTATGCATTTCTGAGTTTTTCTGAATTTTCTACAATGAACATGTATCCTGTATCAAAAAGAGAGGGGTTTTCGTTCTGGTTTTTGTACCTGAAGAAATCTTCTGTATCGCCTGTTCCTTTGAATCGCCACTGATCCATGGAGATTAATACGAGTCGGGATTGAGGGAGAAAATATTAGGAGAGAAAACTAAAGAGGTTTTCCCTGATCCCTCAAACTATACAAGCCACCAGCACCTGCCTATAGCTCTGTGGTCATCGCTTCACCAAACAGGAGCTGGAAGTAAGCGCTTCCTTGTCTGTCTGTTTGCACCCCAGTGTCGCCTCTACGACCTCCGGGCAGACAGGGAGGTTGCCATCTATTCCAAAGAAAGTATCATATTTGGAGCATCCAGCGTGGACTTCTCCCTCAGTGGTAAGATTTTATTTCAGAAACTTTCCCAGGACCATAAAACAGGACCTAGAAGAAACCCAGCTCTCTACCGAGCTTCCCCTCAGCTAAACTTCCTGGGGGCCAACATGCTAACTAGTCTATTTTGTTTGAGCCAGTTTTCCTCCACCTGCTTCTTGACCCCCCACTTCACCCTGCCCGCAGCGGCTTCCCCCAGCCCATTCCCTTCGGGGGAAACGAAGGCTGTGCCCACGCAATGCTGTTCTTCAAGACAGTGATGTATGGAAACTTCACATCTGCAGTCCCTGTAGGCATTTCCTCCCCAGCCTTCCATTCTCCACTTCACACCCGAAAAGCCATTGTTTTCAGAAGTGGAGCGGGCAAAGCAAGTGTCCCTTTCTCAGACAAACACTGTATGACTTCACTCATATGTGGAATATAAACCAACACACGGACAGAGAGAACAGATTGGTGGTTACCAGGGGGAAGCAAGGTAGGGGGTGGGCACGAGGGGTGAAGGGGCACATTTATGTGGTGACTGACAAATAATAATGTACAACTGGAATCTCACAATGTTATAAACTATTATGACCTCAATAAAAAAAAAAAAGTCCCTGTCTCAATGCCCTGAAACTCATGGCCCCTCTGCCCTCACAGCTGGGGAGGCTGCTAGTGAAAGTTAAGGGTCACTGGACCATTCAGTTTCCCCAGACACCCCCCTATTCTGCATCTGTGCCTTTGTGCATGCATGCTGCTACTGCAGCCTGGAACATCCTACCCCTCCCTTCTCTGCATGGCAAACTCCTACTCAGCCCTCAAGAGCCAACTCAAATGTCACTTCCTCTGCAGTGTCCTCCTTGATCCCCCTTCCTCTATGATCACATAGCACTTCACACACACCTGAGCACTTCCCTCGTGCTACAAGGATTTATGTGTCTGCCTGCCCACCACCCTCCACAGCGGGCAGCGGCCATGCTTTCTCCTCTTTGAATCCCCAGGGCAAAGCACAGTGCCTGGCACATAGTGGGCCCTAAATCATTGCTTATTGAATGAATGTATGAGTGATTGAGTGAATGAGTGAGTGAGTGAATGAGTGACATGAAAAAAACAGGAAGGGAGGAACTGGTTCGATAACCACCATATCCTCCTGCTTCGAGGTCGCCTGCTGTTTGCTGGATACAACGATTATACCATCAACGTCTGGGATGTTCTCAAGGGATCCCGAGTCTCCATCCTGTTTGGTCACGAAAACCGCGTTAGTACTCTACGAGTTTCCCCTGACGGGACTGCTTTTTGCTCAGGATCATGGGATCATACCCTGAGAGTAAGAAGTTTTTCTGTTTTACTCTGTGTGTGAGAGGAGGAGTGATTGCCGTCCTGAAAGCAGAGGGGTCCGAGTAAGCCGGGATGGGCCTGGTCAGCCAAACAGCTCTAATTCCAGCTCTGCCCGTGGCCACAGAAGGAAGAAGTTGCCTGTGGAAGTAGTGAGTCCCCCATCGGTGCAGGTGTTCCAGCATAGATTAAACAACTAGGTATCAGCATGTATTTGAGGGAATAGTTGGGCTAGGTGATCCAAAAGGTTCCTTTTGACCCTAAAGGTCTGATTCTTGTGATTCTAGCCTTTGACAAACCACAGATTGCCAGTCTCACCTCCTAGTAGTGGACAGTTCTTATTCTGTGGTCACAGACTCCTGTGAGACCCTCAGAGGGGCTTCAAGAGGCCCAGGAAGCCCCTGAAATTATTTGTGAAATTGTGTGTGTGTGTGTGTGTGTATTTTCCCAGGAAGAGTGTCCTCGTGGCTTTCATAGATTCTCAAAGAGCTCCGTGACCTTGTCAAATGTTGGCTCCCCAGAAATACCACCAAAATAGCCTGTTCGTAAAGCAAAGTTACGTTTCTTGCTTACCTCAGTGTGGAGGATTACAAACTTGACAGTCTTCGTGGCATCTCAGAAGGGGATAACAAAGACAGATGTTTATGAGGGTCTGGTTGAAGGCAGGTCTTTTGATGGAGAGACTTTTGTGGGATTGGACAAATTTGTGGCGTAATAGTTTAAGATTGCTGGACATGGGGTGAGGGGAGGGAGAAGATTTCAAAGAAAGTCTTGAAAAACAATCATTTGATGCTCTGTGTTATCCTGAGAAGTGAGTGTCTTTTCTAAAGGGGGTAGTGGAGTAGTATACCCTTAGGGTAAATACATGAAAGGATTTTGCGAAGTTACTGAAACAAACAATAAAGTTATTTGTGACTTCATCTTCCCGGGCAAGAGTTTCCTAAATTATAAAGTCGTGTTCATGTACCCAGTGAGCTGTGTGGGTCCAAATGGTTTGGGTACTCGATCTGAGAGTTACCAGTCCTAGTAAGGGGGCCACAGTTGCCCTGCAGAAGATTAACTAAGGGAGGGGGGCGTCAGGTCCAAAGAAGCACCTTTGAGTTGCTAGGAGTAAAGTGTTATTCTCCAAGAATGTGAGTGCTGTGTTTTGGATGGTGGGTGTGTGTGTGTGTAATAGACTTTGGTTTTATCTTTTTACACTCAGGTTTTACAGGTCGTTAACTACTAAAGGACTAAAAACTATCTGTGTCTTTGCAGGTCTGGGCTTAATCATCTTCTCACAAAGCACACATAGGTACCTGAGGATAGAATTTGAAATCATCACATGTAACTAGAACTTACTTTTAGAGGATCTGAGTGTTTATTGCACCTTAGCTTACGGGAGCAACTCCATGGCTGCAAGTTCACTAGGCGTCTCTACTATTACCGTGAAAACTACCACCCTGGAAAGAATCCACTGTGAGCCTTCAGCACCAGGAGAGCCCCTTCAAGTACAGTGTTTTTCATTTTCAACGCTTTTTAAAATTTATCCATTTTTAAGGTTATTCTAAATTATTCTGGTCTGAGCTCATTCTATTACCAATAGAATTCAGCATTTACTATATCCCATATTATTTCCTTGAATCAGATTTATTTTCAGAGCACTTTAAAATCTGATTTTTCTCAGTGCATACTGTGACTTCTGGAACCTTCCTCTAGAATTGGTGATCTTAATAGACTGTATGAGAAGGACTGTGTTCATTGGGCGGTCATAGAAGAAAATTTCAATTCCAAATGTAATTGGACAAAATCACTTTTTTTTAAATGTGTTTTTATTTTAAAAGTATCTTTTTCAGTCTCACATTCTATTGTCTTTTTTCAGATGAAACATTTTCATCTATGTGACCTGTTATAAATGAAGCAGAAATATGCATAAAATGGACAGGATGTTTGGTTTACGAATTATGTGATGACGTGATAGATCACTGCTTCACTTGGACAGGACATGTTCTTTCATTTGAGGGAAAAGCTGAATGCTGTTTGTGACACACATGCTTCTCAGAGCAACCAAAATCATTCTGTGTGGGAACACAAGACAGTAAATTTATTTAAAAACCTATTAGTAGTATTAGACATATTAGGATTTGTAGTATCCACTCAGGCTAGAGTGGATCTTGTCCATATAAAGTATCCTCATATTTATTGCACTGCAAATATAATTACATATGCAAATTAATTGATAGGTCTCGAAATGATAATGTCTTTGCTTCTCTTATATTGAGAAAAAAAATAACATAAAAAATATCTTGTCTTTATTTGAAATTCAGCAGTTCCTTCTGGAAGATACCAAATGCTTTTGTTACAGGGTCTCTTCGTTTTGTTTTGTTTTTTAAGGTGTCGAGGCTTATTCTTTGTTCTAGAAAACTCCTCATTCATCAAGATGGCATGCATTACTTAGGGAAATGAAAGGTCACTTCAGACACCAAAAATCATTCCCGGGTGAGGCTTGCCCTGTGGGTGGCCCGGAGTCTGACAGGCCAGGTCCTAATGGTGCCCGAGGGCTGTGTGTGCCGAGTGCCCTGGATCCTCTGGTCTCCTCTCTTGGCCCTGCTCCAGCCTGGCCCTTCTGCTGCTCAGAGAGGCCCTTTGAGATCTGGGGCCAGGCACAGGCACTGGACAGGTCTGGACCTGGCGCTCCTGTAAGCATCAGTGGGTGTGCTAGGCCCACCCTCAGAACTACTTTTCAGGTATCATAATGGGCCAGTCAGTCAAAATTCAGCCAGGCCAGCTTTTCCATCAATTCTTCTAAAATAAACATAAAGGTTATATTCAGTCATTTGCCAAGCAAACATTTACCAAGGGTTTTACTACACAGCAGGCCCTGGGCTAGAGAAAGCAAGATAAAAGGCCCCTGCTCGCCTCCGAGGAGCCCAGAGGGAGGGAGGGAGCATGGTCCAGAGGGACCATTTTTCAGCCACCTTCTTTCCGTCCCCTAGTAGATTCCAGTCTGGGCAGGGGCTCAGGGAAATGGGCACAGAGTCTACCCCACTCCTGCCAGCTGCTGAAGGAGTCAGGCCCCAGAGTGTGTCCCATGGAATTCTCGAGCTCGGCTCCCAGAACATTCCAGAGT
The DNA here is from genome assembly GCF_020826845.1 of Diceros bicornis minor. Taxonomy (NCBI): domain Eukaryota; kingdom Metazoa; phylum Chordata; class Mammalia; order Perissodactyla; family Rhinocerotidae; genus Diceros; species Diceros bicornis. The sequence continues at coordinate 48,103,774 of NC_080744.1, read as the reverse complement.
TTGCTCCTGGTCTCCTAGTTATGGTATCGCCTTCCCTCTCTCCCATGGACCCTTTTGTGTCTCTGCACTCTGACCTGGGCCTCCCAGAAGTGAAGGAAGACAGGGCAAAGGAAAAGTCACCTAGACTCAAGGGAAGCAAATTCAAGGTTCTGTGTTTGGGGGGTGGAGAGCGTCTTCAGTACATGTGCAGAATAGCCCATAACTTTACAATCAAAGCAACTTTACGGGCCCTCTGCAAGTGTCCCGTAGCACCCTTGCTCACCCTGCGGGCAGTAAGCCACCGCCCCTGTAAGTATGTACTCGCACAGTGGGTGGTGGTTAGGATTTATTGAAGAAATACTTGGTTGGGAATATGCTATACCATGTGGACACTCAAGGGTAAACTCCAGGTAATAAATTGTATTTTGCATATTGAAAATAATGCTGAGTGGAGTTTTTTTTTTAAAGGACTTGGGGGCAAATCTACTAAACCAGTTGTGGTGAAGGGGCCAAAAGGATGGCCCCTTCCCAGCCAGAGACGAGAAGGGTTAGGTGGGAGGGGGTCAGGTAAGGAGGTGTGAGGTGATGGGTGTTTATAGAAAATACCTGTGAAATGAAACCAAGGCAGCTGCTTTGGAGTGGGTGGCAGGCCTTGCAGAAGTGGGGCGGGGCTGCTAGCCCTGTTCTGGAATGAGCCAGAGGCCAGAGGCAGGCACTCCATAGCCGCTCCTCTCTTCCCATCCCTTGACCTCCTCTAGGGATCATAAGTGGCTTAAAGGCAGCACAAGGTTGTAAAGGCCTTTGCATCCCAGGCTCTGGTAGTTGCTTGGCCAGCTGCCTAGAAGGTGGCATCACTGACACTAGGACTCATCTGTAAGTTAGAAGGGGACAGCATGGTGACAAGGGATGTGCACCTAGGTTCAGACCCAGCTCTGTCACTTTTACCAGATATATAATATCTAAATGTCTGTCAGCCTCAGTTTCCTCATCTATGAAATGGGACAGCACGAAAGTACACCAAGTACCTACTTCAGCCTTTGGCACGTCTTCAACAAGGTTATTCCCCTGCTTCCACCCTCCATCCAACCTTCCTCCCTTCCTGTCCCCTTCCTCTCACTTCTCTCTCTTCCCCTCCCCTACCCCCTCTATCCTCGTCCCTTTCCCCTCCTCTGCTTCCTCATCTCCTTCCCCCGACCCGCTTCTTGTCCCTTTCCCCTCCTCCCTTCCCCCTCCCTATTCCCCTTCCCCTTGTTTGTTCTTCTCTCCCCCCATAAGCAGTCCTCACTCATGTATCAAATGAGTAATTATCATCAGAGATTCATCTGGCCCAGTGGTTCTCAAAGTTTTTGGTCTTAGGATCCCTCTACACTCTTAAAAATTACTGAGGACCCCAAAGAGCTTTTTGTTTATGTGGATTCTATCAATATTCATCATATTAGAAATTAAAACTGAGAAAAATTGTGAAACACAAGAATACAGAAGCATGCGTTCCACTGGTGATCCTTTCACCACAGCAGCAGCCTCTGGAAAACTCCTGAGAGAAGGAGAGTTTTAAAAGCCACACATGCAAAAAATGAGTCAGTATTATTATGAAAATAGTTTTGACTTTGGAGGACCCCCTGAGAGAGTCTCAGGGACCCCCCCCCCAGCCAGAGTGGGGACCACACTTTGAAGTCAGCTGATCTGGGTTAATGAGCCCTTTTCAAGCACCCCTGAGTGAAACCTCCCTGAGGCCATTCAAGCCTTCTGGAAAAGGAGGAGGAAGAGATGACAGTAATTGAAGAGAGGGGCTGGAGGAGAGGCCCTCACCGGAGGCTTTGGGGTGACCACAGGCACCTTTGGAGGTCTCAGAGGGATGCAGAGAGGCAGTGGGAAAGGCTAGAGACCAACTGGGGCCTGTGAACCACTGAAAATCTTTTCAAAGGAGGACATTGGGATCCTGGGGTAAACCCAGCTGATAGATGAGATAAGCTGGGGTTGGGGTTGGGGTCTCCTTGCTGTCAGCTGGCTTCCCCCCAATCCCAGAGAGCTGACTGAGCAGGGATTTGTAGATCTGCATTTCCCAAACTTGCCTGCTGAGGAAAGTCATCTAAATCAACAGGTTACAAATATAGATCCTTAAGGCCCCTCCCCTGGAGGTCTGGACAATGCAGGACTGAGCTGGGCCAGGAACTCCAGTGAGGGGGTAATTTGGGGAAACCTCTCAGGGAATCTTCTTGTCTCCGTGGATCCTTTGCAAAAACGTAAGGCTAAACCACTCGCCCTCCCACCCGTGATAGGAGTGAATCAGGTCACTCTTCAAGGCATACCACAGCCCTTCATTCTCTAGACGGGACTTGGCTGAGCTAGGCTGGCCTTCAGGACTGGTCAGTCTCCACAGCGGGCTATTTCTGGTGAAAGAAATGAAATTAATATGTTTATGTCATCATAAAAAGGATGCAGGCCCTCTAGTGAGGAGATGGGATCAGGAATGATGCTTCAGTTAATTTAACCACATAAATAAATATGAACATGTGAGTATGGTATATGACAACAGGAGATGCCTATCTTTGTGTGTGTGTGAGTGTGTGTGAGGAAGACTAGCCTTGAGCTAACGTCCCATGCCAACCCTCCTCTTTTTTTTGCTGAGGAGGACTGGCCCTGGGCTAACATCCATGCCCATATTCCTCTACTTTATATGGGACGCCGCCACAGCATGACTTGACAAGCAGTGTGTCAGTGTGCACCTGGGATCCGAACCTGTGAACCCTGGGCCGGCGAAGTGGAGCGTGCACACTTAACCACTGAGCCACTGGGCCGGCCCCAAGATGCCTATCTTTGAACCCAAGGTCACCTAACCAACACACCACTGGTGAACACTTGACTTTGTCATAAACCATGAAGCAGGGGTCACTGTTACCAACCTATCTGTGCTCCCCAGTAACAGGCAGCCTCCCCCTCCTAGGTCTGTACCCAAGAGAAATGAAAACATGTCCACATAGAAACTTGAACACAAATATTCACAGCAGCCCAAAGTGGAACAACTCAATGTTCAACAAATGATGGAGGAACAAAATGTGGTCTATTCATACTATGGGATATTACTTGGCAATACAAAGGAATGAAGTACTGATTCATGCTACAACATGGATGAACCCTGAAAACATGCTAAGTGGAAGAAGCCAGGCACAAAGGACCACATAGTGTATGATTCCATTTATCTGAAATATCCAGAATAGGCAAATCCATAGAGACAAAAAGTAGATTAGTGGTTACTTAGGGCGAGGGGTGGGACAAATGGGGAGTGACTGCTAATAGGTACAGGATTTCCTTTGAGGTAATGGAATTAAGTGGTGATGGTCACACAACTCTGTGAATATACTAAAAACCACTGAACTATATACTTTAGAAGGGTGAATTATATCACAATAAAGCTGTTAAAAATATATGTGGAAAAAATAGTAGGCAGTCTCTAGCTATAGCCAGAATTAAAAAAAAAAAAAGTAACAGAAACCGTATAGGTAAGGCTCACAAAATGTCACACTTTGGTTTTTGGTTAAAAGTGAGACAAGTGAGCACGGTAACCCTAGTTAGTTCATACCAATAATAAAAGCTTGTCTGTAAAGAGCTTTCACTATGTGCCAGGAACTGTGCTAGCACTTTGCATACACCAACTCATGTAATCCTCGTAACTGCCCTGTGATGCAGACACCATGTTACCTGCACTTTTTAGGTGGGGAAATTGAGGCTAGGAGAGTTGAGTAAGTTGCTCCTGGTTGCACAGCTTCTAAGTGGCAGAGCCAGGATTTTAACCAAGTCTGCCTCCTAACAAACTGCCTCCTTGCATTGTGTGGATGGGAAATTCTGAATCGAGGTTAATTTATTCACTTTTTGTTTAGTTCAACTGATAATTATCAAGAGTTAACCAATGGCAGGGCCGAGGATTTATCACTCACCCCCCAAGCTACACTAAATCTAAGAAAAAACTGTGTGCTTGCTGCTAAAATATAATGTTCAAAGAGGTAAAATCATGACTCTTACAAATAAAACATGAACATAGATCAAAACATTTATTTAACTTATTAATTAATGAGGGGATGTGTTCAGATGTCAAAACCAGTTCAAATGGGAATGTGATGGACACAGATTTATATTCCCTTCTGACAAAATTCATTTGGCTCATATAAAGGCATCACTGGCGTTGGCCAGCTCAGCCCTTGTAGGGAGAATTCCGTTGTTGCCACACCCTCTCTCCCTGCTGCCATGGCCTCTTGGTTCATGGGTGCATAGAGCAAGCGCTGTGGTGGCTGGGTAGAGAAGCCCTCTGACATCCCTGGAGCACAGGATTTTGTCCATTTTATTAAGAGTCTCCTCTGCAGTGGTTGCCCTTTGGGGGCATTCACATGGGACATGAATATCTTCACAGTCTGCAGTCAGAGGAGTCCAGCCACATACCTCTGTCCAAGATTTCCTTGTTACCAATCTTCTAATCCTGTTCCTTTCAAGGCCCTGACCATCCATCCAAACCATCAGCAACTGCCCATGAATCAATGTAGATCTGTACTCTGGCCATCTCTCACCCCAGATATAGTGGACAATCAAATATCCGGCTTGAATCTCCACCCACTAGGAGGATTTTCGTTCACCACTGTCTTCACGGTCACTCCTGAGTGGGGCTGTGATGCTACAGCTGTCCACTTTTACGTGGTACCAGCATATCATATAGATTCGTCTGTAATCCAGGCTGGAGTTTTTGTCCCTCAGTCCACTCGTCATAAGCAACCCCCTGGAGGCCACAGGCATGGGATGAGGGAGGAGGCAAAGCAACAGGAGTTGGTGTTGCAGGAGCCTGAGCCACCTGCTCATGCAATTTACTTGTACCTAACGGACCTGCCTGAGTTCAGTCTCTCATATACCATTTCCACTTGATGACTGATTGCTGCTGTGCACACCCAACCTTATCACTAGGTAGGTCACACAATATCGATATCATGATGAGAACTCAAGCTGCATGGTCACCTGATATCCCATGGTTGGGCACTCAGCACCTGCTTCTCAAAAGGAGAACAGTGATCTGCAGAAAAAGACTTAGCTTTGCTTAAAAATCCTAGACACAGAAATCCTAGAGATCTGCACTGTAATTCTCCTATTGGTGCTTGCCAGAGGCTCCATACAGCATCCCTATTTGACACTCCAAGAATCATTGGATCTATTGGATCATAAGACCCAAGAGGTAGAGCAGCTTGTACTACAGCCTAGACGTGCTGCAGAGCCTTCTCTCATTCTGCTCCCCAATCCACCAGCCCGTAGATGCGTTGAAGTCACACACTCAATTGTGGTGTGTGTTGCCTCCAAAATCCAAAATGACCCACCAAGCCTTGTGCCTCTTTTTTCTTGGAGGTGATACAAGATGCAGCAACGTATCTTTCACCCTGGGCAGGATATTTATGTTCCATACCACTGAACCCCAAGAAATTCCACTGCGGGTACCAATTATGTATCATTCTGGGTCCAATCAGGAGAAAGAAACCATAATGTAACATAAACAGAGAAAGATTACTATAAGAAGTATTAACTATAACAGGGTGTTGGAGTAATGAGGGACTGGCCAGTAAAAAGAGAACTTGAAGCAATATAAGAATGGTAACTATAAGAAGCAGCCAATATCCTAGAGCTGAATACTCCCTCAACTTCTCTACTAGAGTGATAATGAAACTCTACTGTGATGGCCTGTTTCTCTGCCCCAATATTAGACTGTAGAGTCCTTGAGAGCAGGGACCACATGTCTTATTCTCCACTATATCTCTAGGGCTAAGAGGGGGAGGCCTAGCATCCCACAGGCTCTGAATAAATATGAGTGAGTGACGAATGAAGCCAATATTGGCACTCTAGCAGCCTGCAGGAAAATTATCCTGTTTCCTGCCACATATGTCAGGCCCAAAGAAAGATATCTCCAACACACACCCGGATGCTTCCGTCCAATCGGAGATGCTGATAATCTTTGCAAAGGAGCCACTAGTGGAGAGCTAGCTGTCTGTAGCCTTTGTCAACCTCTCCTTAAGAGGAGGCAAAAGTCCAGCTTCCCGGACTGTTCCCTCTGGGTTCTTAGTTCCCAGGTGGAGAGCTAAACAATAATTTCAGAAGAGTCTCTGCCCCTGATTGCTGCATGAACACATGCACACCGCTGGGCCTCGCCTCTGAGACTGGAACAGGTTCAGGTGGGATTCCCATCAAAGGCTCCTCTCTGGACCTAGAAAAACAACTGACTGGGCCGGGCCGAGCCGGGGCGGGGCGCGGCCGGCCTAGAAAACAGGGCAGGGTCGGGGGCCCGGCAGAGGCCGAGCCATGGCGGACGCGTTGAGGGAGCGCACGGCGCGGCTGCTGACCGACTGCCTGGAGTACTGCGCCCGGGAGCCCGGCACCGCTGCGGGGGCGCAGTCCACGCCCGAGGCGGCCGTGCTGCGCTGCGTGGCCGCCCAGATACAGCAGCGCAACCAGCTTCCCCCCTACCGCGGCTTCCGCGGGGACCGCGTCGAGCTGGTGGCGCAGATGGCGCAGGCGATACTCGGCGACCGCCACGTCCCCAGCTGGGGCCGCGTGGCGGCGCTCGTGACCTTCGTGGGGACGCTGCTGGAGACACCGCCACCGGGGACCTACCGGAAAAGGAAGCGGGGCTACAAGCTGGATCTGAAGGAGTGGAAGGCCGGCGTTGACCAGGACTGCCCGCGCCTGGTGGCCTTGCTGTGCGCTTGGCTCACGCGGCGGCACCGCGCCTGGCTGGAGGCACCGTACGGCTGGGAGAGCGCAGCGGGGCGCAGGGAACCGCGGCGGACGGGCAGGCCGGGACCCCGCGATGCCAGCCCCGTGGGACCGTTCGTTTCAGCAGAACTGGGACTTTCAGTGTGAAGCCCGGCTTTCTCCTCTCTTGGCAGAGTCAGACTGGCAGATACCGGCCTCGCGAGACGCCTCTGTTATTAACCCATTCTGAAGGAGCCGCGCACGACTTGGGTTTGTGCTCTTTGGCCTTGCCCTTGCCCTTTCAAGATGCGCCCACGTTAGGGTCTGGATGCTTTAGGATACAGAGATGCCCAAACTAGTAAAGTCAGCAGTGGGGTGTGCCAGGCCAGGTGGATCCTTTATCCTCCGCCTGTTAAACGTACCTTGGGAGAGACTCGGACTCATTGACCCCCACAGCTCTGCAGGTTGGAAAGCCTACAACATTAGAATGAAAAAGCATCCCCTTGTCCAGCCCCCACGCCTCTCAGAAACGGCCGAGGCCCGAGGTGTTGGAGAGTGCTCTGGAACCTGGTGGTGGTGCTGACTCCAAGTTTCTTAACTTCGAATCCATTGCGCTGAGACCTCAGTTGGGAGCTACACAGGCGCCCTGGCTTTCAGCTGTGGGTCGTTGATCTCTGTAGCCTAGGCTAGAGCGGCACAGCCTTGGCCCCCAACTCCCAAACCCAGCAAATGATCCAGGAAAGCCCCGCTGCCCTCGATGAGAGGGTGGCTTGCCTCAGGTTCTGAGCCAGATCCCTGTTTCTTTCCTCTTTTCCTTACTGGAGCTGAACCAATGACTGCAGTGACCCAGGCTGTAGAATAAATGCAGCCAAACTATTAAAACCAGTGATTTAAAAAAACATCCAAGGAACTAGGGAAGATGCTGCATGAAATTTAGCCTCCTGTTGGCAGTTTCCTGTTAGACGTGTGGTGATGAATTGGGTTCCATCTGTGGAGGAGAGGTGGTATCTGAGTCAGAGCCTTGACCTTGCAGGAACAGTTTGAGGTGTTAGCATTAGCTACTGCATTCTTAGCAGGGTGTGTGTTGGTCTTCAACCTTCGAGGCCTGTGAACTTGAAGAACGCCACCTAAGCCATTTGTCTTAAGTTATTTGGCTGTTAAGGACCCTCTGCACTTAAAAAGGAAATTGATTGGAGGAAGGCATTGTTTTTGTTCTCATCTTTTGGCTAATCAACATTGACTAAGGAATAATCTTTTAAGATCAAGAAGCGGAAATTCTCCAGTTGAGTAAACAAGACAGCCCTACACCTCTCCCAGGTGCAGTTAAAATGCCACAGTCTGGAATTTAATTCCCTCCCTCTCCATTTTTCTGAACAGAGCTGCCTGCTTTATTGTCTCAGGTGATAACTTTTTGTTTTTTTTTGTGAGGAAGATGGGCCCTGAGCTAACTTCTGGTGCCAATCCTCCTCTTTTTGCCCAGGAAGATGGGCCCTGGGCTAACATCCATGCCCATCTTCCTCTACTTTATATGGAACACTGCTACAGCACGGCTTGACAAGCAGTGCATCAGTGCACACCCCGGATCCGAACCTTCAAACCCTGGGCCGCTGCAGCAGAGTGCGTGCACTTAACCGCTGTGCCATCGGGCCGGCCCCATCAGGTGATAACTTTTAATCTAGTGATTTGACAGTTTCCTAAATGGCATTGATCCTTTGCTGGGAAAAGAACATGTTATAGTAGTCTACTTTCCTCTTGGCTTTTGAAAGAAGTGAGTCAAAAGATGAGTATTGCTGCTCTAAGTGACAACGTTAAGTGTCCCCTATGTCCTTCTATCCCCTATGTTGGCCTACTTCTTACAAACCCTAACTCCTGAAAGTTTCCTAATTATAGGCTGCCTATTGGTCAGTATTTCTTTTTTTTCTTTTTAAATCCAGGAGTTATCTTATGTTTAATCTAGAACCTCCTGTGTATCTTATTGAGTTCAGCTTTTGAGCATTATGAAGCAATCTAATTTTTCTCTTCTCCCTACCCCTTGTAGGATGGCTTTTGTGGCTTCTTCACACCCGCACTGCTGCCATTTTGGAGAAGACTGCTGGTCCAGTTTCTTCTGTCATGCTTTTCAGCATCAATCTTATTCTACTTCTGGACAAAATTATCATGAGTTCTAAATTTTTTAACCCATTTCTACCTGCCTAACTGTGACCAGCAAAGTGAATCTGACATGTGAAAGAACAGAACAGCGTAAACCACCTTCAGAGACATCTTTACCTGCCTTCACTTAAGGAGTCCTGCGGTGATGATTCAGCCAGTGTTGTAACTCCTGGCCAGTGCCCAGAAGTGTTAGGACAAAGGCACAAATGGCTCCTCTTTGAGTGAGGGAAATGGGAAGGCTAAAGGCTTATTGCTCCAAAGAATTGCAGAAGAAACTGCATTCCATTAAATAGGAAATATGGTGCTATTTGCTGCATTTGGATAAGAGGGAATGTGAGTCTCATCTCTCCACAAGTTCATGGCGCTACTGCTAATTTATCACTTCAGTGGGTCAGGGTGAAATGATACCCAAAGTGCTCCAAGTCCCAGTTTAACAAAGAGTGTAGAATTAAAACCTTTTATAAGGTATTCTTTCTAAATCTGTTGAAATCTAATTCCTGGGACTTCTAGGTTTCTAGAGTTAATATATTAAGAATTTTTCTGCCTTCAATAAATCGTTAAATAGCTTCAAAGTTTTAATAAATATATGCATCTTAAAAAAAAAAAACTTGGTTTTTCTTGGGATTCAATCTGCCATTGTTCTTAGGAGTAACTTGAATTGATGACAGTTTCCTTTTTTATTGTCTCTTTAAATACATGTTCAATTCTTTATTTTGAACATTTAATCGATGCACAAGCTCATAAAAAGTCTCCCTCTTTCCCCTTCCATTCTGCAGTCAGCCCAGCACCTACAAGGTGATGGAGAGGAAGAACTTTTCTTCTGCCCTCTTAGGTTCTATGCCTGAGATCTGTGAATTTAGCAGACAATAGACAGACTAACAGAAGAAAAACATACAATTTTATTTGATGTTAATGTTTTTACAGGGAACTTCATAGAAAAGAAGTGAAAACCCCAAAGAAACAGTTAGATTTGGGGCTTATATACCATTTTAACAAAGAATGATAAATTGTGGAGAAGTGACTAGACAGGAAAGGGGTTTGGGCTTCTAGGGGTGGTATATTGTGGGAAAGTGATAAGGAAATATATGGGGGAAACTAATGGAAGATAGTTATTTTAGTAAAGTTTGTACAGACCCATCTTGGTATTGACTCTTGTCTCCAGTGGTAAGTGTTCTCCCCTTCCTGGTACAAGAGAGCACCTTTCTCACAGGAAATTTGTGCCCTGCTTTTAGGCAGAAAGGGGGAGGGCAGAGAGTCCTTCCTGTATGTGCTATTTCTCAGTTGCCTTCAGCTCAAAATAATCAATATGCCAAAGTGGCGTATTTTGGGGTGACTTTTTTTTTTTTTTGGTGAGGAAGATTGGCCTTGAGCTAACATCTGTTGCCAATCTTTCTCTTTTTGCTGGAGGAAGAGTGGCTCTGAGCTAACATCCATGCCCATTTTCCTCTATTTTGTATATGGGACGCCACCACAGCATGGCTTGATGAGCAGTGTGAACCAGCGAACCCTGGGCCAGTGAAGCAGAGCACACGAACATAACCACTATACCCCCAGGCTGGCCCCTGGGTTGATGTGTTTTGATCCCCTTCAGTGATTAATAGTGCACATCATTATTCTGTGGGCAGCTGGAATCTGCGTCCATCAGTCCTTTCTCAGCCGGCACAGACCCAGCCAAGCTTGCCATGTAGGAGAAGTGGTATTTTGGAGCGGGGTGCCTGCCAGGGCTGCCAGCAGTCATGGGAAAGATGCCTGTGAGGACCACAATAATCCGGCCTAGATTTGCTTCAGCAATACCTCCATGGCCGAAGCTGTTGCTGATTGCTATTAGAACAAGCCTTGGACCAAAACGAATGTATAAAACGATTCAAGATGGAAAAGATGATGTGACCATTACAAATGATGGTGCTAGCATTCTGAAACAAATGCAGGTGTTACGTCCAGCAGCAGAATGCTGGGGGAGCTAAGGCTCAGGGTAGAGAAGGAGGAAGTGGCACCACATCAGTGGTCATCATTGCTGGCTCTCTCTTAGATTCCTGTACCAAGCTTTTTCAGAAAGGGATTCATCTAATCACAGAGTCATTCCAGAGGGATTTGGAAAAGGGTATTGAAATCTTGACATGACTTGTGGAACTGAGTGACAGAGAAACTTTGTTAAATAATTGCAACCTTGTCATTGAACTCAAAGGTGGTCTCCTAGTATTAAAGTCTGCTTTCTGCAATTAGTGTCGATCCAGTGAGGAAAGTCACCCAGCCACAGCTACTGGTGTAGATCCTAGAGATTTTAAAATCGTTAAGAAACTTGGTAATGCCCTCGAGGGCATTATGCTAAGTGTGATAAGTCAGAGAAAGACAAATATCTTCTGATCTCTCTTATAGGTGGAATCTAAAAGAATAAATAAATAAAACAAGCGCATAGATACAGAGAACAGATTGGTGGTTGCCAGAGGCAGCGGTTGGGGGTTGCGAGAAATGGGTGCGATTGTTTTTGTGGGGTTTTTTTTTTTTTTTAGTTTAACTAAATTGTTGTTAAAAGAAAAAAAAATCTTGGTGGGGCAATTGATGACTGTGAGTTGGTGGAAGGGCTGGTTCTCACCTAAAAGGTGGCTAATTCTGACAAAACCAGAGTTGAAAAGACTAAGATTGGGCTTGTTCAGTTTTGCTTATCTGCTCCCAAAACAGATATGGATAATCAAATAGTAGTTTCTGATATGCCCAGATGGACCAAGTGCTTCGAGAGGAGAGAGCCCATATTTTAAATTTAATGAAGCAAATTTTATAAACGGGATATAATATGCTTCTCAGAGAGAAGTCTATTCTTAAGAGATGCTCTTAGTGATCCTTCATTACATTTTATGAAGAAAATTGAGATAATGGTAGTTAAGGAGATTGAAAGAAGACGTTGAAGCATTTGTAAAACAATTGGAACCAAGCCAATTGCTCATGTTGACCAATTCACTGCTGACATGCTGGGTTTGGCTGAGTTAGCTGAGGGGGTCAATTTAAATGGCACTGGCAAACTGCTCGAGGTTACAGGCTGTGCAAGCCCTGGAAAAACAGTTACAGTTGTTGTTCATGGTTCTAACAAATTGGTGATTGAAGAAGCGGAGGACTCCACGCATGATGCCCTGTGTATTCTTCACTGTTTAGTGCAGGAGAGAGCTCTTATTGCAGGAGGTGGTGCTCCAGAAATAGAGTTGGCCCTATGGGTAACTGAGTATTCACGAACATTGAGTGGTGTGCTAGTCTACTGTGTTCGTGCCTTTGCAGATGTTATGGAGGCCATTCCATCTACACTAGCTGAAACTGCTGGCCTGAATCTCATTTCCCCAGTAACAGAACTAAGGATGCCCAAGGAGAAAAACTACAGGCATTGATGTCCGAAAGAATGGTATTTCCAACCTTTTGGAGGAACTGGTTGTCCCTCCTTTGTTGGTTTCAGTCAGTGTGCTGACTCTAGCAACTGAAACTGTCCAGAGCATTCTGCAAATTGATCTTGTGGTAAACACGTGGTAATCTGGATAGCACTGGCTGACTGGCACCATCATGGCCTCTGATAGTGTGGGTGGAATGGAAGATGGCCTGGGTGTTCCTTATTTTTTGGAAGATTGTTGGAAGATTGTTTGGAAGATTGTTGGTGTTCTTTATTTTTTGGAAGATAATCCTCTTTGAATTCCTGGGCTTGGTCTCCCATTTGGCTTATTTGTAATTGTATTGACACACTGAAAATGTTAAATATTTGGTTTCCAAAAAAAAAAGAGTGTAATGTCCCTCCAGGCCTTCCTGGTCATTATTATACTTGCATTTTATGAAACAACTAGACCTGATTTTTTAAATTTCTTTTGCTGAGGGAGATTCACCGTAAGCTAACATCTGTCGCCAATCTTCCTCTATCTTGTATGTGAGCTGCCACCTCATGGCCACTGACGAGTGGTGTAGGTCCTCACCTGGGAACCAAACCTGGGCCGCTGAAGTGGAATGTGCTGAACTTAACCACTAGGCCACTGGGGCTGGCCCTAGACCTGATCTTTTGACTTGTCTTATGAGCCCTTCTTCTTCAGAATGCCTTGCTGTTTGACTGTCACAGTACATTTTGCATTATGGCAGGATAAGCTGACTTAACCTTCCATTGCTGTTTATTTTAGTGTTTTTCCTCTTCCAGGCTCTTGGAAACAGTGCATGGAATCTTTGTGTGCATAGCCATGCATGGTTATGTCTGTAGAAGAGAATCCTAGAAAGAGATTCTGAGTCACAGTTTATTAAAATTTGGCTAGTACCAAATTATTATTTAAAATAGGTTCTAGCAATCCAAACTTATACCAGGGTAGGGAATGCTTAGCTCGTCACACTCTTGCCAGTGTTAAATTATCCTAAATTTTTGCCTTTATGGCTTTTCGAGTTTGGGTCTTCTTCAGGAAGGTCATCTTTGTCCCAAGATTATAAAGAAAGTATTCTGTGTCATTGGTCACTGATCTCCTCTGAATTCTTTTAGTGTAGGTGAAATAAGACTCACCTCTTCTAAAAGAAAAATTGGAATAGAGATTTCAGCATTGTTTATAGATGGTCCATTTTTTCCCTACTGAGGTGAATGTATTCTCTATTTCATTGACTTATCTTTTCCTCTATGAAGAGCACTCTGTCTCAATTACTGTATGTTTATGGTATATTTGAATATCTGGTTGCATAAGTCTAATCTCCTCCCCACCATTGTTATTTTTAAAGAAAGAAAAAAAAATCCTTGGCTATTTTTGTGAATTGTCTAAGGTGAATTCTAAAAACCAGTTTATAAAGAATCCATTAAGATATTGCTTTAGGATTTTGATTAGAGTGGGATTGGATTATAGATCAATTTGGAAATAAGTAGTATCTTTACAACATTGTATCTTCCCTTCTAAGAACATGAACTCCTGATCCATTTCTTTAGATCTCCTATTGTTTTCTTCATATAACTCCTGTGTTCTTGTCGCCTGGATTCCAGCTCTTTGGGTTCTGTTGCTATTGGGCATGGAATCTGGAGAGGATGGTTTGCCTTCTCAGGAGCCGTTTCCCCCAACACCTCAGTTTTCTTGTGGGAGACTACCTCTCGTTTGTTCTTAGACCACATGGTTCTGGGGCAGTCGACTCCTCCCCATTTTACCCAACCCCAAGATCAAGAACATGACCCAGGCCTGGCCCAGCAGAGCCCATTGTTAAGAGGAGTTAACATGACTCAACCCCAGGATTTCTGTGGACACTATCAAGTGAGACTCTCTCCGCTGAGGGGGTCTCCACTGCATGGAGAGAGCTGCCTGGAGGAGAAGACCACACAGAAGGACAGAGGTCAGAGATTCGGGGTGGGCTGGAGTGTGGAGAAACAGTCCTGGTGACATTGCTGAAGTCTCACAATTTGGCTGTGCTTAAAGCCACTTGAGACTCCTTTTCTGCTTAAACTGATTTTTGTTACAAGTGAAACTCAATTCATTCCTGAGTCAGAGAAGCAATTTTCCCCATTATGTATATTATTTGGTTATGGCTGCCATAAAAAGAAATTTAATGTACATTTTAAATCTGGTTATTTTAAACTCTCATTAGTTCTAACTAATATTTCTTTCCTAACATTACACCTGACTTTCTTTTTCTTCGTTAGTTGTATAGGTTAGTGAATGGTAGTGATAGTTGTTTTCTGCCTACCAAGAATTCCCTGGATTTCTGGTCTGTTGATGGCCTTTTCTTCCAGTACTTTTTTTCACTTGAGCATTTTAGGAGGGAGGAGTTGTGGAGCCATTTCTCAGACCATAATTTAACCTAGGATCTCTTGGGTTCTTTGAATAAATTAAGGATTAACACACCTATGTTAATCCTCTGCGGTAAGAAACACCATCCTACAGGTGAGCCGCACTGCCAGTGCTGAGTGATGAGGCGTTCCGATTTTCAGGAGTGTTTTTGACTAGAATATGTAGCCATAAGAGGAAGAAATATTCTTCCCAAGAATGTGGAAATCTTGTCATTATTTTTAGCTTGTGGATGCTTCTTCCACAAGCTAAGTATTCTGGGCTCATAAGAGGAAGACAGCACGATGTAGCTCTGATTAATGTGCCAGTTCAAGGCGCTCTTGGGGTGCTGGGTTGAAGCACATTTTCTTAGTGGTATTCTTACCCATTGCCCTATAAAGCATTAGGTCCCTCAAAAAGCACTTCTCAAAGGTGACGGTCCTGGAGTCTTGGAGATCGGGGCCTTTTTTGCCTGATAGCCCTATCCCTTGTCTACTCGGAAGGATAATATCCCTATTCTCTCACGTTTTTCCTGCATTTCTAGCCTCTAGCTGGGCACTTCTAGGTAAATGCTGTTTGCTTCAAACTCATCAATTTTTTCCAGTTGTACTTTTCCCTGTAAACTTGGAGTCCTTTTGGACCCCACCCCCCTCATCTTCCTGCTGCTTTTCCCAACCCACACAGCTATCACTTCTTCTATTGGGGACAATTCTTTCCATCTTTTTTTTTTTTTTTTTGTGAGGAAGATCAGCCCTGAGCTAACATCCATGCCAATCCTCCTCTTTTTGCTGAGGAAGACTGCCCTGGGCTAACATCTGTGCCTGTCTTCCTCCACTTTATATGGGACACCGCCACACCATGGCCCGACAAGCGGTGCATCAGTGCGCGCCCTGGATCTGAACCCGGGCCACCAGCAGTGGAGCACGCGCACCTAACTGCTACACCACAGGGCCAGCCCCAATTCTTTCCGTCTTTTAATCAAAATGTTTTGCATTCTTCTTCTAGAAGCCCTTTCCTGCCCCACATTCCTTTATGACTTTAAAACCTCTTCCCAGCTCTCTTTGACCACTTTCCATCCTTACATACACCAAATCCATCTGCAACTCTGCTGCCTGGAATAACTAGTAAAACACTTCCCAAGGATACATCCGTGTTCAAATATCTTTGTGGATTCCTCATGGCCTACAGTGGAACCCAATGGAACCAGTCCAAATCCTCTAGGCAGGCTTCCCCTCATTCCTCCTTCATATTCCAGCCAGTCTATCCCACTGTCCCCTGGATTCAGGTTGTCTGTCCTGTCTCTGAACCACATTTTGTTCATGCCATTTCCCCAACAAGACCACTCTTTCCCATCTACCATCATCACTTGCTGAAATGCTTCAAAACCCATATTAAATTTTGTCTCTTCAGTGAAGTTTCAAGAAAACATTTTCCCTCTTAGTGTTCAGCACTCTTTGTACTCCACAGTTGGCTTAAATTGCTGCTTTGTATTTTAGATCTTACCTTACTTACCACTCCCATTCCCTTCTCTTGTCTCCATCAAATGGCCTGTAAATTATTAAAAGAAGCACAAATCTGTGTCTGCTACTACCCCAACTCACTACCAACACAAAGCCAAGCACATAAGGTGTTCAGAATAATTAATAATGAACCTTCATTACCTCTTTTTTTAAATTGAGGCATAATTGACATATAACATTATATTAGTTTCAGGTGTACAACATGATTTGAATTTGTACATGCTGCAAAATGATCACAATAAGTCTAGTTAACATCTGTCACCATACATAGTTACTTTTCCATGTGATAAGAACTTTTAAGATTTATTTTCTTAGCACCTTTCAAATATGCAATACAGTATTAACTATAGTCGCCATGCTGTACATTACATCCTCATGACTTATGTATTTTATAACTAGAAGTTTGTACCTTTTCATTCCCTTCACTCATTTTGCCCACCCCCCCACCTCTGGCAACCACCAATCTGTTCTCTGTATCTACGAGGTTGGTGGTGGTTGTTGTTTAGATTCTACATATAAATGAAATCGTACAGTATTTGTCTTCTCTGTCTAACATTTCATTTAGCATAATGCCCTTAAGTTCCATGTGTGTTGTCTCACATGGCAAGATTTTATTCTTTTTTATGGCTGAATAATATTCCATTTTATGTATAAACCACATTTTCTTTATTTATTCATCCATCGATGGACACTTAGGTTATTTCCATATCGTGGCTATTGTGAATAATGCTGCAATGAACATGGAGGTGCATATATCTTTTCAAGTTAGTGTTTTTGTTTTATTTGGATAAATACCCAGAAGTAAAATTGCTGAACAGATGATAGTTCTATTTCTGATTTTTTGAGGAACCTCCATACTGTTTTTCATAGTGGCTGCACCAGTTTACATTCCACCACAGTGCACAAGGGTTCTCTTTTCTCCATGTCCTTGCCAATACTTGTTATTTCTTGTCTTTTTGATAATAGCCAGTCTAACAGGTATGAGGTGATAACTCATTGTGGTTTTGATTTGCATTTCTTTGATGGTTAGTGATGTTGAGCATCTTTTCATGTACTTGTTGGCCATCTGTATGTCTTCCTTGGAAACATATCTTTCAGATCCTCTGCGCTTTTTTTTTTTTTTTTGGTGAGGAAGATTGGCCCTGAGCTAACATCCATTGCCAATCTTCCTCAAGCAAAAAGAGGATGTCAAGGAGCTGATGTTAAGGAGCTTACCACCTCTGTTTTCTTCTAGGAGTTTTCTGGTTTCAGGTTTTACATTCAAATCTTTAATCCATTTTGAGTTATTTTTTGTATGTAGTGTAAGATAGTGGTCCAGGTTCATTCTTTTGCATGTGGCTGTCCAGTTTTCCCAGCACCATTTATTGAAGAGACTGTCCTTTCCCTATTGTATCTTCTTGGCTCTTTTGTCATACATTAATTGACTATATATGCATAGGTTTATTTCTGAGCTCTCGATTTTGTTCCATTGGTCTATGTGTCTATTTTTATGCCACTACCATACTGTTTTGATTACTATAGCTTTGTAATACAATTTGAAATCAGGAAGCATAATACCTCCAGCTCTGTTGTTCTTAAGATTGCTTTGGCTATTTGGGATCTTTTGTGGTTCCATACGGATTTTAGGATTGTTTGTTCTACTTCTGTGAAAAGTGTCACAGGAATTTTGATAGAGATTGCATTGAATCTGTAGACTGCTTTGAGTAGTATGGACATTTTAACAGTATTAATTCTTCCAATCCATGAGCATGAAATACTTTTCCATTTATTTGTGTCTTCTTCAGTTTCTCACATCAACGTCTTATAGTTTTCAGTGTACAGTCCTGCATTGCTTAACGACAGGGATATGTTCTGAGAAATGCATCGTTAGGCAATTTCCTCATTGTGTGAACATCATAGAGTGTACTTACACAAACTTAGATGGTATAGCCTACTACACACCTAGGCTGTATGGTACTAATCTTGTGGCACCACCGTTGTATATGCAGTCCATCATTGACTGAAGCATTATGAGGCACGTGACTGCACAGATCTTTCACCTCCCTGGTTAAATTTATTCCTTGGTATTTTATTCTTTTTGATGCAATTGTAAATGGGATTGTTTTCTTAATTTCTCTTTCCGATAATTGTTATTAGTGTCTAGAAATGCAACAGATTTCTGTATATTGATTTTCTATTCTGCAACTTTACTGATTCATTTATTAGTTCCAACAGTTTTTTGGTGGACTCTTTAGGGTTTTCTATGTATAGTCAATAGCCGCATAACAATGTTTCAGTTGACAATGGACAGCATATACTACAGTGGTCCCATAAGATTATAATGTAGCTGAAAAATTCCTATCACCTAGGGATGTCATAGCCATCTTAACATTGCACAATGCATTACGTGTTTGTGGTGATGCTGGTGTAAACAAACCTACTGCGCTGGCAGGCATATAAAAATATAGCACATACAATTATGTACAGTACATAATACTAGATAATGATAATAAATGACTGTTACTGGTTTATGTATTTACTACACTATATTTTTTATTATTTTAGAGTGTACTCTTTCTACTTATAAAAAAAAGTTTATGTAAAACAGTATCCCGTCTTAGGCCAGCAGTAGCCTCATACAACTCATGTATACCGTGTCTCTTGATTGCATCATTTTCTCTTGTGCTTGATTTAGTCTCATGTTGTTTTGTTCATCACAGCCCCTAACCATACAAAATCCACTGCTAATGTTGCCAGTAAGATGCCATGTTGAGCGACTGACCTGGAAATGAAATGAAGTGATTAAGGACTACAAATGTGGAAAATCAGTGACGATTATTACTCGTCAGTCAGGCGTGTCCCATTCCACCATAGCTGCGATCTTGAAGAACAAGAACAAAGTGATGGAAGCTGTTAAAGGATCTGCTTCATTGAAGGCAACAAGACACAAAAATTTGAAAAGGGCCTATATCAGACATGGAGAAACTTCTACGAAGACCAGACACAGAAGTGTATCCCACTCTACACAATGACAATCACAGCCAAAGCAAAAATTTCTTCTGCCATGTTGAAAGAAAAGGCTGGACCCAACTACGATGCTGAATTTGCTGCTAGCTCTGGGTGGTTTAAACAATTCAAGAATCGTTATTCATTACATTGTATGAAAGTGAGTGACAGTCTGTAAGTGCTGATGTGAAGACAGCTGAAGAATTTTTGGAAACTCTAGTTAAGCTGATTGTGAAGGAAAATTACTTGCCAGAGCAAATATTCAATATGAATGAAACCTCTGTATTCTGGAAACAGATGCCTGAAAGAAGTTTCATCTGTAAGGAGGCTAAGTCAATGCCAGATTTTAAGGCTTTTAAGGACAGGATAACAGTCTTGCTCGGGGGCAATATTGCAGGCTACAAATTGAAACCCTTTGTGATCTGGCACAGTGAGAACTCCAGAGCCTTCGAGCATATCAGTAAGCACACACTGCCAGTGTACTGCAGCAGCAATAAGAAGTCATAGATGACCCAGCTCCTCTTCCAAGATGCCTTCCTGAATTGCTATGCCAGTGAAATGGAGAGGTACTGTTTGAAGAATAACATACCTTTCAAGATTTTGCTTGTTGTTCATAATGCTCCTGGACATCCTCCTTTTGTTGGTGATCTTCATCCCAATATTGAAGCAGTTTCTCCCTCCAAAGACCACCTCTTTGATCCAATTAATGGATCAAGGAGTTATAGCAGCTTTTAAGGCCTACTGCCTGAGGAGGACTTTGCCTAGGCTGTTGGTATTACTGAGGAAAACACTGATGCAGTTCTGGAAGGATTACATCTATGACTTTATCAAGAACCTTGCGTGGGCTTAGGGTGATGTTACCAAGGAGTGTATGAATGGCATCTGGAAGAAGACACTCAAGAGGTTCATCCATGACTTCAAAGGATTTGCCAAGAACAAGGAAGTTGCAAAAATCAACAAGGCTGTCGTTGAGATGGCAAACAACTTTAACCCAAGTATAGACATGACATTGAGGAGCTCCTAGAGGTAGTTCCTGAGGAATTGACTGATGAGGAGTTGTTGGAACCAGAACAGGAATGCATAGCTGAAGAAGACGCAAGAGAAAAAGAAACTGCAGAAAAACAAAAAGAAGAAGAACCGCTAAGAAAATTCACAGTGAAATGTTTAGCAGAAGCTTTTGCAGACTTCAGCAAGCTCCTTACAAAGTTTTAAAACATGGACCCCAACACTGAAAAGTTTTCATTAATGGAGAGGAATGTTCACGGTACATTATCTGCTTACAAGCAAATTTATGATGAAAAAAACAAACAAACCAAGCAAACCACCATGAACATATTTCTGAAAAGAGTGACACCTCCTCAAGAAGACCCTCAGGCAGGTCCTTCAGGAGGTATTCCAGAAGAGGGCATTGTTACCATAGGAGATGACAGCTCCATGCATGTTACCGCCCCCAAAGACCTTCCAGTGGGACAAGATGTAGATATGGAAAAGAGTGATGTTGATGATCCTGACCCTGTGTATCCTAGGCTAACATGTGTGTTTGTGTCTTAGTTTTTTTTTTTTTGTTTTGTTTTGTGAGGAGATCAGCCCTGTGCTAACATCCGCCAATCCTCCTCTTTTTTTGCTGAGGAAGATGGCCCTGGGCTAACATCTGTGCCCATCTTCCTCCACTTTATATGGGACGCCGCCACAGCATGGCTTGCCAAGCAGTGCGTCGGTGCGCGCCCGGGATCCGAACCAGCGAACCCCGGGCCGCCGCAGCGAAGCGTGCGCACTTAACCGCTTGCGCCACCGGGCCGGCCCCGTGTCTTAGTTTTTAACAAAAAAGTTTTAAAAAGTTAAAAAAAATTAAAAATTTTAAAAATAGAAAAAAGCTCATAGAGTAAGTATATACAAAGGAAATATTTTTGTACAGCTGTACAATGTTTGTTTTAAGCTACGTGTTATTACAGAAGAGTCAAAAGTTAAAGTTTATAAAGTAAAAAAGTTACAGTAAGGTAAGGTTAATTTATTATTGAAGGAAGAAAAATTTTTTAATAAATTTAGTGTAGCCTAAGTGTACAGTGTTATAAAGTCTACAGCAGTGTCCAGTGATGTCCTAGGCCTTCACATTCACTCACCACTCACTTACTGACTCACCCAGAGAAACTTCCAGTCCTGCAAGCTTCATTCATTCATGGTAAGTGCCCTATACAGGTGTACCATTTTTTAATCTTTTATACCATATTTTTACTGTACCTTTTCTATGTTTAGATACACAAAAACCATTGTGTTACAATTGCCTACAGTATTCAGTACAGTAACATGCTGTACAGGTTTGCAGCCTAGGAGCAATAGGCTATACCATGTAGCCTAGGTGTGTAGTAGACTATACCATCCAGGTTTGTGTAAGTACACTCTATGATGTTTGCACAATGACAAAATCACCTAACGATGTATTTCTCAGAATGTTTCCTTGTTGTTGAGCAATGCGTGGCTGTATAGTATCATGTCATCTGCAAATAGTGACAGTTTTACTTCTTCTTTTCCAATTTGGATGCCTTTTATTTCTTTTTCTTGCCTAATTGCTCTGGCTACAACTTCCAATACTATGTTGAATTAAAGTGGTGAGAATGGGCATCTTTGTCTTTCAGCTTTTCACCATTGAGTATGATGTTAGCTGTGGGCTTGTCATATATGGCCTTTATTATGTTGAGGTATGTTCCCTCTAGACCCACTTTGTTGAGACTTTTTTTTTTTTTTATCATAAATCAATGTTGAATTTTGTTAAGTGCCTTTTCTTCATCTGTTGAGATGATCATGATTTTTATCCTTTGTCGATGTGGTGTATCACGATGGTTGATTTTGTGGATGTTGAACCATCCTTGCATCCCTGGAATAAATCCCACTTGATCATGGTGTATGATCCTTTTAATGTATTGTTGAATTGAGTTTGCTAATATTTTGTTAAGGATTTTTGCATCTATGTTCACCAGGGATATTGGTGTGTAATTTTCTTTTCTTGTAGTGTCCTTGTCTGGTTTTGGTATCAGGGTAATTCTGGCCTCGTAAAATGAGTTTGGAAGTATTCTCTCCTTTTCTATTTCTTAGAAGAGTTTGAGAAGGATTGGTATTAATTCTTCTTTGAATGTTTGGTAAAATTCACCAGTGAAGTCATCTTGTCCTGGACTTTTGTTTGTAGGGAGTTTACTGATTTGATCTCCTTACTAGTAATCAGTCTGTTCAGATTTTTCTATTTCTTCATGATTTACTCTTGGAAGGTTGTATGTTTCTAGGAATTTATCCATTTCTTCCAGGTTGTCCAATTTGTTGGGTATAATTGTTCATAGTAGTCTTCTATAATCCTTTGTATTTCTATGGTAACAGTTGTAATATCTCCTCTTTCATTTCTGATTTTGTTTATTTGAGCCCTCTTTTTCATTAGCTTTTTAATGGCCCTCAGGTGCACATTAACCATAATCATTAGTTCATCACATACTCATTATTGACCCATACCTGCATGGACTTCATATTTATTTTTAATGAAATACAAACCATGAACCCACCACACAGTATAAAAGCTAGGACCTTGACCCAAATGCATTTAGCTCTGTGGTCTTTCCCAAACCTTTCCTTCTTTGTGCACTTAAAACTAAAAAATGAATTGCTGTGGTATGAGAGTGTGACAGTCGGGGCTAACCTAGACCAAGGATTCCTGGAAGGCCTCCCTGTAGAGGTGATGTTTGAGTCCCAGGAGTAGTGGAGAGCCCTGAGGAGCAGCGAGGAGGAAACCAGGAGTGTGATGGAATCCAAGAGGTGGTGGTGCTTTAAGAAGTCTGGACTCCTTACATTACATGACGGAAACTGCAGGAATAATTTAGGGCTGAATTGCTTGCTGATTGACCCACACAGCTCCTGCCTGGAGTGGAAGTCCTTGTTCTCCTCCTACTGGTTCTTGACTGGACACCCTACTCCATCGCTCCTCCCATGAGCAGGGCAATGACATGGTGAGGTGCCAGGTGTACTCTCTATATCTAGTTGCCACATGGCAGCAGCAGTTACTGTGACAGTATGTACTGAATGGGGTAGAGTGGCCTGCAGAAAAATCAATTTTTTAGGTGGCAGCACAAAAGTTCAACTCAGTGACAGAGTGTGCCCACCATGAGCAAACAAGATGTGCTCTTGCCTAGTGCTGCTTCTCCCAAGCCTTAGTTATTAGCACTACTCTAGAGGCAATGAGCGACTCCAGGACTTTTCCAGGAAAACTTTGGTCCTTTTCAAATTCATCAGATGGGTCTTTGTAGCTTGCAACTGAAAGAACCTTAATCAATGGATAGGTGATGGGCAGGAGAAAGGAGCCCTTAGTGGGCCACATGAGTTTTCAAATCAAAAGTGGTGGATGAGAATGAGACATCTTAGAACCAACAAGCCTCAGTGCAGATAGATACTGAGAACTACAAAATAAAATCTATTAAAAAGTGGATTTGACTATAATCATCTAAATTGGCTTCTGAGAGTCCATGCCTAATGCAGCACACAAATGATTGTGCATATTTTGCAATGTGTCAAACCATGTGTCAAACCAACGTGTCAAACACTCCCCTGGTTAGTATGCTCTGCCTTCATGGCCTGCAAGCTATGCCCATGATCAGTTTACAACCTCTAAAAATGAGAGTGAACACTGTTGTACTAGCCTGCTAGAGCTGCCATGACAAAATACTGCAGACTGGGTGGCTTAAAAAACAGACTTTCATTTCTCACAGTTCTGGAGGCTGGAAGTCCAAGATCAAGGTGTTGGCAATGTTGGTTTCTCCCGAGGCCTCTCTTCTTGGCTCGCATGCAGACGCCATCTTCTCTCTGTGTCCTCTCATGGACTCTCCTCTGTGTGCGCATCCCTGGTATCTCTCTTCTTATAAGGACACCAATCCTACTGGATTATAGCCCCATTCTTATGACCTCATTTAACCTTAATTACCTCTTTAAAGGCCTATCTCCAAATACAGTTACATCGGGGGTTAGGACTTCAATGTATGAATTTTAGGCGGACACAATTCAGTCCATAACAACTGTCAATCCCTCATCCCCATCGAAGTGGGACCCACAGTCCTCCATGTTTCCTCCAAAAAGCTCTTTCTTAAAAGTCCAGCCTAGGGGCTGGCCCAGTGGTGTAGTAGTTAAGTTTGCATGCTCCACTTCGGCGGCCTGGGGTTCGCAGATTCAGACCCCAGGCACAAACCTACACGCTGCTCATCAAGCCATGCTGTGGCAGCGTCCCATGCTGTGGCAGCATCCCACATACAAAGTAGAGGAAGATGGGCACAGATGTTAGCTCAGGGCCAATCTTCCTCACACACACAAAAAACCCCAGCCTATTGGTGTGTCAAGCTTCCCAGCTTTAAGTCCTTTAATGGCACCCCCAGCTTTCAGATACAGTTCGGATTGCTTAAATTAATCCATAAAGGTCTATGCCATCGGTATCTTGCTCAGCTCTCTGGCCTTATGTCCTGCTATGCACAAGGCACCCCACCCCACACTCTGCCTTTTCCTGCCCTTTCCCTGCTGTGCTCCTTCTTTATGGAAGTGATTATAACTTTCCAATGTCAGGTTTTGTCCTGTGGGCTTCCATCTGCTCTCCTACCTATTGTATTCTTTATGCAGCTGAGTCTTACTTGGTATTCAAGACTCAACTCAAGTGTTTCCTCTTCTAGAAGCCCCTTGGGGGGACCATCTCTTGCACAACATCCTACCCTGTGTGCAGATTCATGGCTCAAATCCATATGGCTCTTGACTTGTCTCATATCATCTGAACTGTAACCTCCTTGAGGGCAGGGACTGTGTCCTACTTATCCCATTTGTATTCCCAGCATCTCGCACAGTGCCTGGAATGAGACAGAGGAAGGGACCTATGGGACTAATCTGACTACTGATGCAAAGCAGATACTCTCATTCCACCTCCTAAGCAAGTAGCTCTGTTTTGGGCTGTCGTGGATCTTGGTTCAGATGATTACAGGGGCATCCTTTCTTACTGATTATGCTGACCTATCACCAGCTGGCTCTGGCTTCAGAGCTATTTTGCTAATGGTGATGAGTCAGCCTCACTCTTTTTTTTCTTTGATACATTTATATATTATTATTGCCATTGGTGCAATATTTATCAAGTTACATAGTTATAGTACAATATATTGTCTATATTCGTTACACTGTGTGTGAGATCTCTATAGCTTATTTACTACTCATTGCAATTTGTACTCTTAAACAACATCAGTCTTATCCTCCCACTCCACCTCCATCCCCTAGTAACCATTATTTTACTGTTTTTTATGAGTTTGACTTTTTTAGATTTCACATTGATATCATACAATATTTGTCTTTCTCTGTCTGACTTATCTCACCTAGCATAATATGCTTAAAGTCCATACATGTTGTAGCAAATGGTGGGATATCCTCCTTTCTCGTGGCTGAATAATATTCCATTGTGTACATATACACATCTTTTTTATCCCTTCATCCATTGATGGACATTTAGGTTGTTTCCATCTCGTGGCTATTGTGAATAATGCTGCAATAAACATGGGAGTGCATATATCTCTTCAAAGTCTTGTTTTTTTTTCCTTTGGGTATATATCCAGAAGTGTAATTGCTGGATGGTATGGTAGATCTATTTTTAATTTTTTTGAGAAAACTTTATTTTGTTTTCCATAGTGTTTGGACCAATTTGCATTTCCCCCAACATTGCACAAGGGTTCCCTTTTCACCACATCCTTGCCAGGACCTGTTGTCTCTTGTTTTCTTGATGATAGCCATTCTAACATGTGTGAGGTGATATCTCATTGTGGTTTTGATTTGCTTTTCCTTGGTGATTAGTGATGTTGAGCAACTTTTCATGTGCCTGTTGGCTACTTTGATATCCTCTTTGGAAAAATGTCTATTTAGTTCTGCTGCTAATTTTTTAATTGGATTGTTTGGGTTTTTTTAATTTGGGTGAGTTCTTTATATATTTTGGATATTAACCCCTTATCTGATATATGGCTTGCAAATATTTTCTCTCATTCTGTGGGTTGTATTTTCATTTTGTTAACTGTTTCTTTTGCTGTAAAGAAGCTTTTAAGTATGATGTAATCCCATTTGTTTTTTTTTGTTTTTGTTTTTTTGCTTTTGTTTGTGCTTTTGGTGTCATGTCTGAAAATTCGTTGCCAAGACCAATATTGAAGAGCTTCTTCCCTATGGGTCTCTGCAGGTCTCAGTCTTCTAGGAGTTTTATGGTATCAGGTCTTATGTTTAAGTCTTTGATTCATTTTGAGTTAATTTTTGTGAGTGGTGTGAGATAGAGGTCCAATTTCATTGTTCTGCATGTAATTCTCCAGTTTTCCCAGCACCATTTGTTGATGAGAGTATCCTTTCTCCATTGGGTGTTCTTGGCTCCCTTGACAAATATTAGTTGACTGTATATGCCAGAATTTAATTCTGGGCTGTCTATTCTGTTCCATTTGTCTATGTGTCTGTTTTTGTGCCAGTACCATACTGTTTTTATTACTATGGCTTTGTAGTATAGTTTGAAATCAGGAAGCGTGATACCTCTGGTTTTGTTCTTTTCTCTCAGAATTGCTTTGGTTATTCAGGGTCTTTTGTGGTTCCACACAAATTTTAGGATTGTTTCTTCTGTTTCTGTGAAGAATGTCTTTGGTATTTTGATGGAGATTGCATTGAATCTGTTGATGACTTTGGGTAGTATGGACTGTTTTAACAACATTAATTCTTCTGATCCATGAACATGGGATGTCTTTCCCTTTGTTTGTGTCGTCTTTGATTTCTTTCAACAAAGTCTTATAGTTTTCGTTGTACAGATCTTTCACTTCCTTGGTTAAATTTATTCCTAAGTATTTTATTGTTTTTGATGCTATTGTGAACGGGATGGTTTCCTTTATTTTTTATTCCGATGGTTCATCATTAGTGTAAAGGAATGCAACTGATTTCTATATGTTGATTTTGTATCCTGCAACTTGACTGAAATCATTGGTTAGTTCCAACAGTTTTTTGACTGACTCTTAGGAATTTTCTCTATATAAAATCACATCAGCAAATAGTGACAATTTTACTTTTTCCTTTCCAATTTGGATGCCTTTTATTTCTTTGTCTTGCCTAATACTATATTGAATAGAAGTGGTAAGAGTGGACATCCTTGTCTTATTCTTGATCTTAGAGAAAAAGCTTTCAATTTTTCTCCATTGAGTATAATGTTAGCTTGGTTTTATCATATATGATCTTTATTATGTTGAGGTATGTTCCTTCCATACCCAATCTGCTAAGGGTTTTTATCATGAAAAGATGTTGTATTTTGTCAAATGCTTTTTCTGCATCTATTGAGATGATTATGTAATTTTTAGCTTTCATTTTTTTGATTCGATGTATTACCTTTATTGATTTGCTATGTTGAACCATCCTTGCATCCCAGGGAAAAGTCCTACTTGGTCATGGTGTATAATCCTTTTCACGTGTTCTTAAATTCAGTTTGCTAATATTTTGCTGAGAATTTATGCATTTATATTCATCAGGGATATTGGTCTACAGTTTTCTTTTCTTGTGGTATCCTTACCTGGTTTTGGTAACAGAGTAATGCTGGGTTCCTAGAATGAGTTTGGAAGTGTTCCCTCTTCCTTGATATTTTGGAAGAGTTTGAGGAGGAATGGTGTAAATTATTCTTCAAATGTTTGATAGAATTCACCAGTGAAGCCATCTGGTCCTGGAGTTTTCTGTTGGGAGTTTTTTGATTACTGATTCAATCTCTTTACTTGTTATTAGGTCTGTTCAGATTTTCCATTTTTTTTCCTGATTCAGTCTTGGTAAGTTGTGTGTTTCTAGAAATGTATCTATTTCTTTAGGTTATATAATTTGTTGGTGTGTAATTATTCATAGTAGTCTCTTATGATCCTATTTATTTCTGTAGTATCAGTTGTAATGTCTTCTCTTTCGTTTCTTTCCCCCCCCCCCCAAAGCCCCAGTAAATAGTTGTATATCATAGCTGCACATCCTTCTAGTTGCTGTATGTGGGACGCGGCCTCAGCATGGCCGGAGAGGCGGTGCGTCGGTGCGCACTTGGGATCCGAACCCGGGCCACCAGCAGTGGAGCGCGCGCACTTAACTGCTAAGCCACAAGGCCGGCCCTTCTCTTTCGTTTCTAATTTTGAGTCTTCTCTCTTTCTTAGTTAATCTAGCTCAAGGTTTGTCAATTTCATCTTTTCGAAGAACCAGCTCTTAGCTTCATTGATCCTTTCTGTTGTTTTCTGCTGTTGTTTTTCTGGCCTCTATTTCATTTATTTCCACTCTGATCTATATTATTTCCTTCCTTCTGCTAACTTTGGACTTAATTTGTTCTTCTTTTACTAGTTTCTTGAGGTGCAAAGTTAGGTTGTTTGAGCACTTCCTAATTTCTTAATATACACGTTTATTGGGCCAGCCCTGTGGCTTAGCGGTTAAGTGTGCGTGCTCTGCTGCTTGCGGCCCGGGTTCGGATCCTGGGTGCACACCGACACATCGCTTGTCCAGCCATGCTGAGGCCGCGTCCCACATGCAGCAACTAGAAGGATGTGCAGCTGTGACATACAACTATCTACTGGGGCTTTGGGGGAGAAATAAATAAATTGAAAATATATATATATACACGTTTATTGCTATAAACTTTCCTCTCAGAACTGCTTTTGTTGCATCTCACAAGACTTGATATATTTCCTTTTTTATTTCAATAATTTTTAATTTCCCTTTTGATTTCTTCCTTGACCCATTGGTTGTTTAGAAGTGTGTTGTTTATGGGCCGGCCCCGTGGCTTAGCGGTTAAGTGTGTGTGCTGCACTACTGGTGGCCTGGGTTCGGATCCCAGGCACGCACTGACGCACCGCTTCTCCGGCCATACTGAGGCCGCGTCCCACATACAGCAACTAGAAGGATGTGCAGCTATGACATACAACTATCTACTGGGGCTTTGGGGGGAAAAAATAAATAAATAAAATCTTTAAAAAAAAAAAAAAAGAAGTGTGTTGTTTAGTTTTCACATATTTTTAGATCTTCCCACTTTTCTCTTGTTGTTTTCTAGTTTCATAGCATTGTGGTCAGAAAAGATAGTTGGTATGATTTCAATCTTAAATTTGCTAGGATTTATTTTCGTCCTAGCAGATGATCTATCCTGCAGAATGTTCCATATGCACTTAAGCAGAGTGTGTATTCTACTGCTGTTGGATGGAATGTTCTATATATGTCTGTTCAGTCCATTTGTCAATTCCAGCATTTACTTGTTGATTTTCTGTCTGGACAATCTATCCATTGCTGATAGTGGAGTATTGAAGTCCCCTACTAATATTGTATTGTTCTCTGTTTCTCCCTTAAGATCTGTTAGTACTTGCTTAATATATTTCAGTACTCAGGTGTTGGGAGAATATATATATGATTGTTATATCTTCCTGATGTATTTGCCCCTTTATCATTATGTAATGACCTTCTTTGTCTCTTGTTACCATTTTTGGCTTGAAGTCTGTTTATTCTGATGTAAGTACAGCTACACCTGCTTTCTTTTGGTTTCCACTTGCTTGGAATATCATCTTTCATCCCTTCGCTGTTGAGCCCATGTGTGTCTTTAGAGCTGAAATGAGTCTCCTGTAGGCAGCAAATATTCGGGTGTCTTTTTATCCGTCCAGCCACTCTGTACCTTTTTATTGGTGAGTTCAACCAATTTATATTTAGAGTGATTGATATGTAAGGACTTACTAGTGCCATTTTATCTTTTGCCTTCTGGTTATTTTTTTGTCTCTCCATTTTCTTTCCCTTCTGTTTCTGTCTACTTTCGTAAGTTGGTGGTTTTCCATGATGATTTGCTCAGTCTCTCATTTTTTTAGGTTATGTGTCTCTGCTCTAGATTTTTGCTTTGTGGTTACCATGAGGTTTACATAGAATATCTCCTAGATAAATTGCTATCAGTAGAAAAAGTACTGTTTTATCTTCATTCGCCTCTGATGTTCAATCCCTTTACTAACCTCTTTTATATTTTTGATGTCACAAATTATCTTTTTATGCTGTGAATTTGTTACCAAATTGTAGTAGCTATAGTTATTTTCAATGCTCTTTCAACGTTTATGCTATAATTGTTTAATATACTATTCTAGAGTTACAGTTCTCTAATTCTGTTTATTATCTTAATCAGAGTTTTGTGTACTTCTGTCTTTTTGTTTCAGCTTGAAGAGCTCCTTTCAACATTTCTTGTAAGGCAGGTCTAGCAGTGATGAACTCCCTCAGCTTCCTTTATTTCTCCTTCATATATGAAGGATAGCTTTGCTGGATAGAATATTCCTGACTGGCAATTTTTATCTTTTAATATTTTGAATATGTCATTCCACTCTCCCCTGGCCTGTAGAGTTTCTGCTGAGAAATCTGCTGATAGCCTCATGGGGGTTCCTTTGTTTACTGTTTTTTTCCCCTGGATGCTTTTAAAATTCTTTATCATTGACTTTTGATAGTTTCGTTATAATGTGTCTTGGAGAATGTCGTTTTGCATTGAGATAATAAGGTGTTATATTAGCTTGATGGACCTGTATATCCAGCTCTTCCCCAGGTTTGGGGCATGTTCTCAGTGATTATTTCTTTAAATAAACTCTCTGCCTCTTTCTCTCTCTCTCTTCTCCTTCTGGTGTACCCATTAATCTTATGTTGGCTTTTCTAATGGAGTCAGATAATTCTTGTAGGGTTTCTTCCCTTTTTTAAAATCTTAGTTCTTGGGGATGGCCCAGCGGTGTAGTGGTTAAGTTCCCATGCTCTGCCTCAGTGGCCTGGGGTTCACAGGTTTGGATCCTGGGCGCAGCTTTATGCACCACTCATCAAGCCATGCTGCCTGGCGGAGTCCTATATACAAAACAGAGGAAGATTGGCAAAGATGTTAGCTCAGGGACCATCTTCCTCAAGCAAAAAAGAAGAAGACTGACAACAGATGATAGCTCAGGGCCAATCTTCCTCACCAGAAAAAAAAAAACTCTTAGTTCTCTCTCCTCTTCTACCTGAATCATTTCTAAATTCTTATCCTCTATCTCGCTAATTCTCTCTTCCATCTGATCTGCTCTATTTCTGATGCATTCTTTATCTCATTGAGTTCTTCAGCTCCAGAATTTCTGTCTGGTTCTTTTTTAGAATTTCAATCTCTTTGATAAAGTACTCCTTCCGGTCATTAATTTTATTCCTGAGTTCATTGAATTGCCTTTCTGAGTTTTCTTGTACCACATTGAATTTCTTCATAACAACTATTTTGAATTCTTTATCAATTAGATCTCAGTATTTTGTGTCTTTGGGTTTGATTTCTGGAGAATTGTCATTTTCTTTCTGCGAATACCGTATTAGCATGATTTTTCATAGTGTTTGCTGAAATGTGCCTCTGCCGCCTCATCTGAATAATGAACACCTTTCTTATTTAGGTAAGGCTTTGTTTACTTTGATTCTAACAGTTCAACAGGTTGGCAATAAGGAGCCTTTCTTTGATTTTCCAGAAGATGGCACTATAGCACAGGTTTTTGGTTTCTCTTACTGGAGTTGACTTTCTCCTAAAGTTGGGAGCACTTACGTAAAAAAGCTGGCATTAAAAAAAAAGGCTGGTGGCAGAGTGAGGGGAGGTGTGTGCTTAGCACTTGGGGCTTTGGGTGTGCCCACAGCCCATAAGGGGGATCCTTGAGTTGGGGAGTCCCACTGGTCTGTGGATGGACCTATTACTGGAATCCTGGGGCAGACAGCATGAAACATGTTCCTTCAATTGTCATTGTCCGCCTTCTTCTCTTTCCTTTCCTTCCCCCCAGTCACAGAGGTCTCCCTTCTTCAGGTCTGTGTTCTTCACGTCTCTCCTCAGGTATCCAGGTGTTGCTGAAGAGCAATGGGACCTTCCAGCTACAGCCCACATGGCCTGGCAGACTTTCACTCACCCCTTTCACTTTCCACCTCCTCTGCTAGAGTGGCCGCTGCCACCGCCACTGCTGCTGCTGTGACTCCCTTGGCTCCATGGCCTCTTCCGAGGTCCAATACACCCACTTTCAAATACACCGATGGATGGATCTCTCAGGTGTCTTGGTGTGCTGTGCAGAAGCACTTTTGTCAGGTTATGGATGTCCAATTAGTTGTAAGTCAAGGGGGAGAGTAAAAAGGAACGACTCACACTGCCATGGTCCTGACATCACTCCCAGCCTCACTCTTGTGACCAACTGCCCACATTTGCATTCTGCCTTGGAACATATCCTTTCTTCATACAAAGCTAACACCAGATGGGAATCAAATGTATGATCTGGGTTTCAGAAGTAATATTTACTCAGTGGGGTTAATGAAGTAAGAATAATATCAGTACCATTGACAACTGTAAGTTCCCCATGCCCCCACCAGGCTGCAGTCCTGGAAGTCAGGTGGAGAAAGTGTTTCAAGGAGGAAGGAGTGATTAGCTATAGAATCTTGCTGATAGGTAAGATGAGGACTGAGAAATGACCATTGGATTTAACAATGTGGAGGTCCTTAGTGATCTTAAGAAAAGCAATTTTGCTGGAATGGTAGGGGGAAAAGCCTGAACAAAGTGGGTTCAAGAGAGAATGGGAGGGAAAAAAAATCAGAGTCAGCATGTATAGAAACTTCAAGGAGTATTGCCATGAAGGTGAGGAAAGAATGTGATAGCTGGAAAGGATGTGGAATTGACTTTTTTTTTTTTCACCTTTTCAAGCATTCATAAGAATAGAGGGAAGAATATAATGGACCCACATGTACTTGTTACCCAGTTTCAACAGTTATTGATATTTTGGTAATCTTGTTTCATCCATTACCACACTCTTTTGTTTTTTTTTTTTTGGTGAGGAAGATTAGCCCTGAGCTAACATCTTTTTGCTGAGGAAGACTGGCCCTGGGCCAACATCCATGCCCATCTCCCTCTACTTTATATGTAGGATGCCGCCACAGCATGGCTTGATAAGCAGACCATGCATAGGTCCGTGTCTGGGATCCGAACCTGCGAACCCTGGGCCGCCAAAGCAGAGTGCACAAACTTAACCACTGGGCCAGCCCCACCACACTTCTTTTTTGATTGGAGTATTTTAAAGAATCATTATTTTTCCTCTGATAACTTTAGTATGTAGCACTTATAGATGAGAACTTCAAGATTATAATCACAATACCATTATCACAATAGCAATATTAACAATAGTTAAAGTATAGCTTAATATCTCGCTTGTGTTTAACTTTTTCCAATAGAGGAGAGGATTGTTTTTAAAGGGAGAAACAACAGCATGTGTGTACGCTGATGGGAATGATCCAAGAGGTGGAACACCTGGTGATGCAGGAAAGAGAGGAGATGGGCTCTAGTGCCCTTGTGCAGGAGCTGACCTTAGGTAGGTGCAGAGTGCTCACCCACAGTGAGAGGAGAGAAGGCTAAGTGTGCACGCCCAGATGCACAGCATGTGGGGATGCAGTAGAGAGAGTGTGTGGAGGTTCTGTTCAGGGGCCTTAATTTTCTCAGTTTAACATGAGAAGCAAGATCCTCATCTGAGAGAAAGGATGGGAAAGAAGGCGTTGGAGGTTTGAGAAGGAGGAGAAGATGTGCAATAGCAGGGGCTGTGCACTAGTTACCTAGAACCCAATCCTTAAGACGAGGAGGAAGGCAAGTCCTCCACTTGGCTGCCATTACAACACAATACAAAGGGAGCGTCTGAGGTAAGTGGTATGTATAGAAGCAAAACCTCATTGTTTGTGGAATTTATCTTTGCTTTGGACATGATCGGAATGCCAAGTCACTGGACATTCTGTTTTTGAAGAACCAGTGTTAATGAGTGCTCCATTTCAAGGCCCAGTGAGCTGGTCTTTCTTCTGATCCCAAAAGGGAGAGACTGCTGTTGCCCCCACTTTTCATTTTATCCCTCAGCTGCCGCTTTGATTTGAAAGTGTGCACTATCAGTTTGAATTTTCCTCAACTTTTTCATGGCCATTTGGGAATAAAAAATTAAATTATTCAAAGGGTACATGATTTTTCCTCTCCTTTTCCCTCTTTTATCTAAGCTCTCCTCTGTATATTCACTCCTGCCTGCTTTCACAAGTATCAATTTATCATGGTTAATTAACATTTATTCAGCATTTACTCTATGCTGAGTTGTACTCATTTGAGGAAACTGAGGCTTTGAGAGGTTGAATGACTTGTTAAGTGGCCAGTTCTTGAACCAGGGTCATCTGACTTCCAAGACTTCTATCTTGGCCACAATACCGCACCCACCTGGTTATCACCCAGAGGTTTCCTCTCAGCCAGCAGCAAGATGACATGCTGAAAAGCAAACTCAGAACTTGGGCTGGACTCCTGCCCTGCCTGCCCTAATCTCAGCTCTGCCAATTGAATAATGCTGGACAAGTTAGTTAACCTCTTATAATACCTGTTACTTCATCAGGGGGAAAAATACCTATTAATAGTATTTACAAATAAGGGTGTTCTGAAGACTGAATGATATAATACATATAATGTACTTAGCCAGCACCTGGCACACACCAAGTACTAAATAAATGTCACTTAAAACTATTGTGATTGTTCTTACCACTCATCAGCTTCAGGCGGGCGACTTCACATCTCTGAATATCATGTTTCCATCTGTAAAAGGAGGCTCTAATATCTGCCTGATGCGCTTTGATAGAGCTTTGGGACTCACTGCACAATGTAAGGTGTTCCGTGGGTGACCGTATATCCTGCTTTTGCCCTGTTAGAATGATAAATTATAAGAACGCCACATTTCCCTTTCTGACCATCCTACAGAACTCATTTCTCTTTTTCTTGCAGTAACTGCATTTGTTCCGGGGAACTGTCACATCCTATCTGCCTATTAATTATTTGGGACTACAGTACAGAGATCTTTTTTTGTCATTGCTACATACCCACGGAAAAAGAATTGTAAATAAACCACACAAACATAAAAACAAAAAAAAAATTAAGAATGTTTTTATGGTGAGAGATATATAAATTCAGTTCACCAGAGATGAAAAACCTAAGGGACAAGTTCATTAGCGTTCAGTTCTGTCCAGTAGTCAGATGGCAGGGAGTGGGGGAAGGGGAAGGCTTTGGGTTCTGAGGCGAGGGGGTTGGTCTACCGTCAGCTGCTCTTTTTCCACCCTGAGGCTCAGGGCTGGGGCATCGGGACAGATTCTACATCTCTCTTTGAAATGTCCCCGTGGCAACAAACGGTCTTTACAGAATCAGGAAACCACCTCTTGGTTTTATCTTCAAAGCTTGTTTTGGAATTAACTGTTAGCCCCCAGAAAGAATGACTCTGGCTTTAATAGCTTATTTGGGAAGCGTACTGGTCTCTGTCTCTTTAGTCACCTTGCACACAAGCCTTTTTGGTCTTTAAATTTCTCAAGAGTTTTGTACTTTGAGCAAAGTACGTCTACTTCATTTCAACATATCTGAAAGTGACATTTATCTTTAAATCAAAGGCATAAAATTTGGTTCCTCTGGGGAAAAGGTACAGAGAGAATTAATGGTGTTCATCAGTTCCCGACCACTTCTCCAGGTCTTTGACCTGTATACCTACATTCTCTGGGCCAGTTTCCTCACAGGTGGTTGTCAAGGTAAGATGAGCTCATATATCAAAGTTGCTACCTGTCATTAATATTTCAAAATGGGAAGAAATTCGAGTTTATTTTGTGGCATTTGGGAAAACAATTGACCATTTCTACATTTGTGCTGTAACAAATATGCCCAAACTCCTTGAGAAAATTGTTCTCCCTCACTCAAGTGTGATCCAACAATGAATCAGGCAACGTGGTTAACAGTAAAAAAAAAAAACTAATTGTCCTTTTATTCCTTATATATTTTACTTCATGGATATTTCATTTAGACATAAATATTGAGGGCAAAATGCTTAAAGGCATTGTTCTAACCAGTAGAGCTGTAAAACTACTTAGTTGAAATTTCAGTTCCATAATTCTGTTATCTTCATCTTTATTATTTGCTCACTTGTCTGTAAGAAGCCCACCCTGGCCAAATTTGGGACCATTTGAGTATCAAATAAACAATGATATTAAAAGATTAGAATCCGTTGACTAAAGTGAAAAACGATGAGCCCATGCTGGCATAAATAAACAAATAACAAAGTGAAGAAGGGAAAGCTATTTCCCTAAGGAGACCTGGCTTTCCTCCCTTTTAGCCGCAGATGGTACTAACATGCTGAATTGTATTTTACTTTAAATTTTTATATTTATATTCATCTGACTTTTAAAATTTTAACTTTTTTTAGCAAGACTAAGTTTAATAGGATGAAACTTAGCTTTTTATCCTTTTATGTTCTATTTTTATCACAAATTACTTGACAGTATCAATTTTGAAAATAGGAAAGCAACTATTCAAGGTTTTAAAAATTTATTAGCATATAATTGAATATGTATTTTGAAACTTTAGTTTAAAGCATAAATAGTATTCAGGACATATTATTCAACTGCATATATATTAACCTCCCCCTATCTTCCCAAATTCTATTGAAAAGACAGATTACAGTGCAATAATTGATAGTAGCATTAGAAACTTGGGAGGTTGCCATCAGCAGTGTGAAATTTCCAGATTTACTGTCAACGGGAACAAATTAACAGTAGAGGGCCGGCCCCGTGGCTTAGCAGTTAAATGCGCGCGCTCCGCTACTGGCGGCTTGGGTTCGGATCCGGGCGCGCACCGACACACCGCTTCTCCAGCCATGCTGAGGCCGCGTCCCACATACAGCAACTAGAAGGATGTGCAACTATGACATACAACTAGTTACTGGGGCTTTGAGGAGAAAAAGGGGGAAAAAAGGAGGAGGATTGGCAATAGATGTTAGCTCAGAGCCGGTCTTCCTCAGCAAAAAGAGGAGGATTAGCATGGATGTTAGCTCAGGGCTGATCTCCCTCACAAAAAAAAAAAAAAAAAAAAAGACAGTAGAACCCAGCAGAGCTGAGTTCTTCAGCCCACTTCAGATAATAAAAAGCATCTCCAAAAAAAGTGGTTTTTCTCCCACAAACTGGAAGACTGCCAAGATCAGAAGCAGCAAAGGAGGGAGCAGTGCCTGGAAGGTGGGTAGGCATTAAATAAAGAGGGAAGCAGCTGGGCCAGTCTCCCACTACCAAACCTCTGATTCTAGCTTGTGTCCCGGTGGATTAAGGCAGAATTACAGCTTCCTGAAATGAGAGTTCTGGCAAGGGAGCCTTCCAGAGTGAGTCCTAAAGCTTAAGAAGCAACAGGGCTGGAGATGACAACACTGCAAGGAAGGCCAAGGAGCCCCCACGTGCAGACAGACACTTGGACCCCTCGAGTGGTTGCTCAACTCCCACAATCACCTAAGAGTTTCCTGGCCCTCCACAATCACCTAAGGTACAGTTTCCTGGCCCCAAAATCACCTGAGGTAGAGTGTGCTGGTTCCACTATCACCTAAGGTAGAAATTCCTGGGCCCCCACTATCACCTAAGGTAGAAATTCCTGGGCCCCCACTATCACCTAAGGCAGAGTTTCCTGGCCCCCCTGCAACAATCACCTAAGACAGAGTTTCCTGGGTAGAAAATCATGTAAATCGAGTTTACTGGGCCCACAATCACCTAAAGTAATACTTTTTGGCCTCCCACAATCACCTAAGCTAGATTTTCCTGGGCACTGCAATCACCTAAGGTGAATTTCCTGGCCACACAATCATTTAAGGCAGATTTCCCTTGCCCACAATTGCCTAAGGCAGAGTTTCCTGGACATGCAATCACCAAGTAGTGTTCTGGGGCACCCACAATCACCTAAGTAAGAGTTTTAGCCCCCTACAATCACCTAAGGAGGAGAGGATTGTCCCTGCCTCCAATATTACCTAAGGTAGAGTTTCCTGGCCACACACAATCACCTAAACTAGTGTTTCATGGGCCCCCACTGTCACCTAAGGTAGAGTTTCCTGGGCCCCACAATCACCCAACATAGATTTTTCCAGCCCCCCAATCCATAGGATAGAGTTTCCTGGGCCCCCACAATCACTTAAGGTAGAGTTTCTGGGCCCCACACAATCCACTGAGGTATAGTTTCCTGGGCCCGCATAATCTAATCTAGTATGTCCTGGGCCCCCCACCCCCAATCACCTGGGTAGAGTTTCCTGGGACCCTATTATTACCTATGCTACAGTTTTATGGTCCCCCACAATTATCTAAGTGGAGATTCATGCCCCACCCCCCAATCCTCTAAAGTAGAGTTTGTTCATCCCCCACAATCACCTAGAGTGGAGTGGCCTGGGCAGCCACAATCATGTAATATAGAGTTTCCTGAACCCCACAATCACATGGCAGAGTTACCTGGGGCCCCAGAATCACCTAAGATAGCCCTCTTGGTCTCCCTAAATCACCAAACCTAGAGTATCCTGCCCTAAAGACGCCACCAAAAAATTATTAAAAATAAACAAATATAGTAAAGGGCACAAAATCAACATACAAAAATCAGTTCCATTTCTATACACTAACAACGAACCAGCAGAAAGAGAAATCAAGAATACAATCTCATTTACAATTGCAACAAAAAGAATAAAACATCTAGGAATAAATTTAACCAAGGAGGTGAAAGACCTGTACACTGAAAACTATAAGACATCATTGAAAGAAACGGAAGACGATACAAAGAAATAGAAAGATATTCTGTGCTCATGGATTGGAAGAATTAACATAGTTCAGATGTTCATATTACCTAAAGCAAGCTACAGATTCAATGCAATCCCTATCAAAATCCCAATGATATTTTTCATGGAAATTGAACAAAGAATCCTAAAATTTATATGGAACAACAAAAGACTCCAAATAGCCAAAGTAGTCTTCAGAAAAAAAAGAACAAAGCTGAAAGGATCATACTCCCTGATTTCAAAATATACTACAAACCTACAGTCATCAAAAACAGCATGGTTCTGGCAGAAAAACAGACACACAGATCAATGGAACAGAATAGAGAGCCCAGAAACAAACCCACACATTTATGGACAGCTAATTTTTGATGAAAGAGCCAATAACATACAACGGAGAAAGGAAAGTCTTTTCAATTAACAGTGTTGGGAAAACTGGACAGCCACATGCAAAAGATGGAAAGTAGACCACTAGCTTACACCACATACAAAAATTAACTCAAAATGGATTAAAGACTTGAATGTAATACCTGAAACCATAAAACTCCTAGAAGAAAACATAGGCAGTACGCTCTTGGACATCAGTCTTAGCAATATCTTTTTGTATATGTCTCCTCAAGCAAGGGAAACAAAAGAAAAATGGGACTACATCAAACTAGAAAGCTTCTTCACAGCAAAGAAAATCATCAACAAAATATTTGCAAATCATATATCTGATAAGGGGTTAATATCCAAAATATTAAAAAACTCATACAACTCAACAACAAAAAAACCAAACAACTATTAAAAGTGGGTGAGGATCCAAACATTTTTCCAAAGAAGATACACAGATGGCCAACAGGCTCATGAAAAGATGTTCAACGGTTGGGAAGTCAAGATGGCGGCGTAGGCAGACTCTGAACTCACCTCCTCCCGTGGACACAGCAAATTTACAACTACTTGTGGAAAAATTACCCCTGAGACAGAACTGAAAACTGGATAAGAGGAACTTCTGCAACAAAGGACAATCCTAATTGAGGTGGAAGAGGCAGAAACTCCCTTCTGGAGAGGAAAAACGCCGCCTTCACAAGCTGCAGCGCATCACGGCCGCCCGGGAGCAGCGCATAGGTCCACAGCCCTCCCTGGAGGCGCGGGGCCCTGAGCTGGGGAGTGCCCCTGCTGTGGGCATTTTGTGGACCCAGCACAATTGAGACGAGTGGCATAATATCTGACTTTGCCTGCTACTAAAACATTGGAGAGTACCCCCAGAAAAGCTGGTTCACAAAGAAATTAAAACCGGCTCTTAAAGGGCCCACACGCAAACTCACCCATTTCAGAAAGCAACCTAAAATCAACAGAAAGAAAGGTACACAGTGCTTTAGTGAAAAGAGACTCACCTAATAGGCCTTGTGTGCATCTCAGTGAGAGGTGAGACCTCTCCAGGGACTGGGACATTGGCAGCGGCCATTGTTGTGGTCTGGTGTGGGCGTGCTGACACAGACGCCATTGGAGTTCTCTCTGGGGCCTGCTAGCCCAGGGTCTGCCCCACCCGCTAGAGCACTGATTTAATCCAGCTCAGCCAGGGCAGGCAGCCCACCCTAGAGACTGGCCCCACCCAACAACAAGCCCTCAGGCAACGTGTGGGCCTGCATAGATTGGTGACTGGATTCTCTGCAGCCTGGCAACTGAGCCGACTTCAGTGGGGCAGGGCGTGCACAAGGAGTGGGTGGAGAGTGTGGGGCAGTGGTGGAGTGTGTGGGGCTCCCGCCGTGGAGAGACTGGGTCTGCTTCAGGAGGTCGGGGCACGCATATGGGGCAGGACTGTGTTGACTGTGTGTGTGGACCTGTGGGCGGTGGGGCTTGTCAGCTGCAGGGGACTTGTGCTTCTCAAAGGCCCACATAGGGGGTTTGTCCCGCCTTCCAAAGCCTGAAACAATTGGGTGCTCCCGTGCCTGAGGCCAGCCCCACCCAGCTGCAATCCTCAGAGAGCTGACAAGAGACCTAATAGGCTAGAGGCTTACAGCAATTGTAAGGCCCTGAGCCTAACAACCTGCCACACTGGGGGCCTACTCACTTAAAAGAAATACTGCAACACAAATGTGGTATTAGAACTTGCAGCCAACTGTGCTGGGGCTTCCCACACCTGATAAAGAGACTGAAGGGCCCACAACAACTACAAACAGCTGAGCATTACAACAGCTGGCCAGGAGCATAACTCGGCCTCCCTGGGCGCCCACAGGGAGAGCAAACAGCCCACAACAGGAGGACACACGTAGCCCACATAGGGGTCACCCATGGAACATTGAGAACTGAGGGAAGCACACAGTAGGCATCCTAAGCCGTCACTTACATAAGGTCACCTATCCAAGAGCAGGAGACGTAGCTGACCTACCTAATACGTAGACACAAGCACAGGGAAAGAGGCAAAATGAGGAGGCAAAGGAATACATTCCAAGTAAGGGAACAGGACAAAACCCCAGAAAAGGAAGTAAGTGAAAGAGAAATGAGCAACCTATCCAACAGAGAGTTCAAACTAAGAGTGTTAAGGACACTCACTGATGTGGACAAACGAATAGATGAACTCAGTGAGAATGTCAACAAAGCAATGGAAGATATAAAAAACAACCAATCAGAAATGAAGAATACAATACTGGAAATGAAAAATTCACTAGAGGGACTCAAAAGCAGAGTAGAGGATACAGAAGAACAGATCTGTGAGCTGGACAAAAGACTAGAAGAAATTACCCAAGCTGAACAGGTAAAAGAGAAAAGAATTAAAAAGAGTGAGGACAGTCTAAGGGACCTCTGGGACAACATCAAGCACACTAACATCCATGTTATAGGTGTCCCGGAAGGAGAAGAGCAAGACAAAGGGGCCGGGAATCTATTTCAAGAAATAATAGATGAAAACTTCCCTAACCTAAGGAAGGAAACAGACATCCAGGTACAGGAAGCACAGAGAGCACCAAACAAGATAAACCCAAAGAGGCCCACACCAAGACACATCATAATCAAAATGTCCAGAATTAAAGATAAAGAGAGAATCCTAAAAGCCGCAAGAGAAAGTCAAGTTACATACAAAGGAAACCCCATAAGGCTATCAGCTGACTTCTCAGCAGAAACCTTACAGGCCAGAAGAGAATGGCATGATATATTTAAAGTGCTAAAAGGAAAAAACTTACAGCCAAGAATACTCTACCCAGCAAGGTTATCATTCAAAATGGAAGGAGAGATCAAAAATTTCCCAGACAAGCAAAAATTAAAGAAGTTTGTCACCAAGAAACCAGTGCTACAAGAAATGTTAAAGGGACTGATTTAAGGGGAAAAGAGAAGACCACAAATAGGAAAATTATCTATTTCCATGATAAGAGGGTAATGGATACAAATGCACAAAAAAGAGGTTAGATATGATATCAAAAACATAAAAGGAGGGAGGAGGGGAGTTAAAGAGTAGAGCTTTCAGACGGAGGTCAAACTAAAGAGACCATCAATTCTGTATAGAAGAAGAAAGGAACAGAGAAGGACTACTAAAACACTGAGAAAAAAAAAGTTAAAATATGGCAGTAAGTACATACTTATCAATAGCTACTTTAAAGGTCAATGGACTAAACGCTCCAATTAAAAGGCATAGGGTGGCTGATTGGATAAAAAAACAAGACCCATATATATGCTGCATACAAGAGACACACTTCAGACCTAAAGACGCTCACAAACTGAAAGTGAAGGGATGGAAAAAGATACTCCACGCAAATGGCAATGAAAAGAAAGCTGGGGTAGCAGTACTCATATCAGACAAAATAGACTTTAAAACAAAAACTATAAAAAGAGACAAAGAAGGGCATTACATAATGATCAAGGGAACACTCCAACAAGAGGATATAACACTTGTAAATATCTACACACCCAATGTAGGTGCACCTAAATATATAAAGCAATTATTAACAGACATAAAAACAGAAATAGCCAGTAACACAATAATAGTAGGGGACTTTAACACTCCACTTACACCAACGGATAGATCATCCAAACAGAAGATTAATA
Organism: Diceros bicornis minor; assembly: GCF_020826845.1. NCBI lineage: Eukaryota > Metazoa > Chordata > Mammalia > Perissodactyla > Rhinocerotidae > Diceros > Diceros bicornis. Next base: position 48,061,045 of record NC_080744.1, on the reverse strand, counting down.
AGGAAACATTGGCCTTAAATGATACACTAGAACAGATGGACCTAGTAGATATATACAGAGCATTCTATCCAAAAACCAAAGAATACATGTTCTTTTCAAATACACATGGAACATTCTCCAGGATTGATCACATATTAGGCCACAAAACAAGTCTCCATAAATTTAAGAAGATTGAAATAATACCAAGCATCTTTTCTGACCACAACGGTATGAGACTAGAAATCAACTACAGGAAGAAAATCAGAAAAGCCACAAATACATGGAGATTAAACAAAATGCTACTGAACAACGACTGGGTCAATGAAGAAATCAAAGAAGAAATAAAAAAATACCTGGAGATAAATGAAAATGAAAATACAACATGCCAGAATTTATGGGATACAGCAAAAGCGGTTCTAAGAGGGAAGTTTATAGCAATACAGGCCTATCTCAACAAACAAGAAAAATCTCAAATAAACCATCTAACAATGCACCTAAAGGAACTGGAAAAAGAAGAACAAACCAAGCCCAAAATTAGTAGAAGAAGGGAAATAATAAAAATTAGAACAGAAATAAATGAAATAGAGACCAAAAAAAAATAGAAAAAATTAATAAAACCAAGAGCTGGTTCTTTGAAAAGATCAACAAAATTGACAAACCTTTAGCTAGACTCACCAAGAAAAAAAGAGAGAAGGCACAAATAAGTAAAATCAGAAATGAAAGAGGAGAAATTACAACAGACACCTCAGAAATACAAAAGATTATAAGAGAATACTATGAAAAGCTATATGCCAACCAATTCGACAATCTGGAAGAAATGGATAAATTCTTAGAATCATACAACCTTCCAAAACTGGATCAAGAAGAAGTAGAGAATTTGAATAGACCAATCACCAGTAAGGAGATCGAAACAGTAATCAAAAACTTCCCCAAAAATAAAAGTCCAGGACCACACGGCTTCCCTGGTGAATTCTACCAAATATTCAAAGAAGACTTAATGCCTATCCTTCTCAAACTCTTCCAAAAAATTGAGGAGCGGGGGAAGCTCCCTAACTCATTCTATGAAGCCGACATTACCCTGATACCAAAACCAGAAAAGGACAACACAAAAACAGAAAACTACAGGCCAATATCACTGATGAACATTGATGCAAAAATCCTCAACAAAATAGTAGCAAATTGCATGCAACAATACGTTAAAAACATTATACACCATGATCAAGTGGGATTTATTCCAGGTATGCAGGGATGGTTTAACATTCGCAAATCAATCAACGTGATACACCACATTAATAAAATGAAGAATAAAAACCACATGATCATCTCAATAGATGCAGAGAAAGCATTTGACAAGATACAGCATCCATTTATGATAAAAACTCTGAATAAAATGGGTATAGAAGGAAAGTACCTCAACATAATAAAGACCGTCTATGAGAAACCCACAGCTAATATCATCCTCAATGGTGAAAAATTGAAAGCTATCCCTCTAAGAACAGGAACCAGACAAGGATGCCCACTGTCACCACTGCTATTTAACATAGTACTGGAAGTCCTAGCCAGAGCAATCAGGCAAGAGAAAGAAATAAAAGGGATCCAAATTGGAAAGGAAGAAGTGAAACTGTCACTATTTGCAGATGACATGATTTTATATATAGAAAACCCTAAAGAATCCACCAGAAAACTTTTAGAAGTAATAAACGAATATGGTAAAGTTGCAGGATACAAAATCAACATACAAAAATCAGTTGCATTTCTATACACTAACAACGAAGTAGCAGAAAGAGAAATTAAGAAAACAATCTCATTTACAATTGCAACAAAAAGAGTAAAATACCTAGGAATAAACTTAACCAAAGAGGTGAAAGAGCTGTACATGGAAAACTATAAAACACTGCTGAAAGAAATTGAAGACACAAAGAAATGGAAAGATATTCTGTGATCTTAGATTGGAAGAATTAACATAGTTAAGATGTCCATACTTCCTAAAGCCATCTATAGATTCAGTGCAATCCCTATCAAAGTTCCAACAACATTTTTCACAGAAATAGAACAAAGAATCCTAAAATTTATATGGAACAACAAAAGACCCCGAATAGCTAAAGGAATCCTGAGAAAAAAGAACAAAGCTGGAAGTATCACACTCCCGGATTTCAAAATATACTATAAAGCTATAGTAACCAAAACAGTATGGTACTGGCACAAAAACAGACACACAGATCAATGGAATAGAATCGAAAGCCCAGAAATAAACCCACACATCTACGGACAGCTAATCTTTGACAAAGGAGCCAAGAACATACAATGGGGAAAAGAAAGTCTCTTAAACAAATGGTGTTGGGAAAACTGGATAGCCACATGCAAAACAGTGAAAGTAGACCCTTACCTTAGACCATACACAAAAATTAACTCCAAATGGATTAAAGACTTGAATGTAAGACCTGAAACTATGAAACTTCTAGAAGAAAACATAGGCAGTATGCTCTTCGACATCGGTCTTAGCAAAATATTTTCAAGCACCATGTCTGACCAGGCAAGAGAAACAATAGAAAAAATAAACAAATGGGACTACATCAAACTAAAAAGCTTCTGCACAGCAAAGGAAACCATCAACAAAATGAAAAGACAACCTAACAATTGGGAGAAGATATTTGCAAACCATACATCTGATAAGGGCTTAATCTCCAAAATATACAAAGAACTGATGCATCTCAACAACAAAAAAACTAACAACCCAATTGAAAAATGGGCAAAAGACCTGAACAGACATTTCTCCAAAGAAGATACACAAATGGCCAACAGGCACATGAAAAGATGTTCAAAATCATTAACTATCAGGGAAATGCAAATCAAAACTACAATGAGATATCACCTCACGCCCATCAGAATGGCTATAATTAACAAGACAGGAAACAACATGTGTTGGAGAGGATGTGGAGAGAAGGGAACTCTCATACACTGCTGGTGGGAGTGCAAACTGGTGCAGCCACTATGGAAAACAGTATGGAGATTCCTCAAAAAATCAAGGATGGAACTACCATATGATCCAGCTATTCCACTGCTGGGTATTTATCCAAAGAACTTGAAAACACCAATGCGTAAAGATACATGCACCCCTGTGTTCATTGCAGCATTATTCACAATAGCCATGACTTGGAAGCAACCTAAGTGCGCATCAAGGGAAGAATGGATAAAGAAGATGTGGTATATCTACACAATGGAATACTACTCAGTCACAAGAAATGATGAAATCCAGCCATTTGTGACAACATGGATGGACATTGAGGGCCTTATGCAAAGTGAAATAAGTCAGAGGAAGAAGGTCAAATACCGTATGATTTCCTTCATTAAGTAGTAGATAATAACAACAATAAACAAACACATAGAGACAGAGATTGGATTGGTGGTTACCAGAGGGGAAGGGGGGAGGGAGGAGGGTGAAAGGGATAATTCGGCACATGTGTGTGGTGATGGGTTGTAATTAGTATTTGGGTGGTGAACATGATGTAATCTATGCAGAAATAGAAGTATAATGATGTACACCTGAAATTTATACAATGTTATAAACCAATGTTACTGCAATAAACAAAAAATTTAAAAAAAAAGAAAAGATGTTCAACATGACTAATTATTATGGAAATGCAAATCAAACCACAATGAGATATCACCTCATGCCCGTCAGAATGGCTATTATTAAAAAGAAAAGAAATAATAAATGTTGGAGAGGATGTGGAGAAAAGGGAACCATCATACATTGCTGGTGGGAATGTAAATTGGGGCAGCCACTATGGAAAGCAGTATGGAGATTCCTCAAAAAACTAACAATAGAACTACCATATGGTCCAGCTATTCCACTTTGGGTATTTACCCAAAGAACATGAAAATACTAATTTTAAAAGATATATGCACCCCTATGTTCATTGTAGCATTATCAACAATAGCCAAGACTTGGAAACAACCTAACTGCCCAACAACAGATGAATGGATAAGGAAGATGTGGTATGTATATACAGTGGAATACTACTCAGCTATAAAAGAAGGTGAAAGCTTGCCATTTGCAACAATATGGATGGACCTTGAGGGTGTTATGCTACGTGAAATAAGTCAGATAGAGAAAACCAAATACCATATACTTTCACTCATATGTGGAAGATAAAAAACATAGGTACAGAGAATAGTTTGGTGGTTACCAGAGGGGAAGGGGGATGGAGGGATGGCAAAAGGGGTAAACGGGTTCATTTGAACAGTGACAGATGGCAACTAGACTTTTGGTGGTGAACACGGTGTAGTCTATATAGAAGTCAAAATATAATAATGTACACCTGAAATTTATGCAATGTTATAAACCAATGTTACCTCAATAAAAAATAAAATAAAATTGATTCAATAAAAAAAGCTTTCTGGGCCCCCAAAATTATCTAAGGTAGAGTTTCCTGCCCCCATAATCCCCTAATTTAATGTTTTCTGGCCCCCCACAATCACGTAAGGTAGGGTTTCTGACTCCCCAGATCACCAAAGGTAGAGTTTCCTATGCGCCAACAATCACATAAATTAGTGTTCCTGGCCACCCATAATCACCTGAGGTAGAGTTTCTTGGACCAACATTCATGTAAAGCAATATTTTTGGTCCCCCACAATCACAGATGGAAAATTTCCTGCCCTCCACAATCACCTAAGGTAGAGTTCCCTGGGTCCTCACAATGGCCTAAAGTAAGAGTTTTGGTCTCCCACAATCATAAGGAGGAATATCCTGTCCCCTCACAATCACCTAAAGTAGTGTTTCCTGGGCCCACACAATCACCTAAGGTAGAGTTCCTAGGTCCCAGCATCACAAAAGGTAGTGTTTTCAGGGCCCCCACAATTTCCTGGGTTAGAGTTTCTGGTCCCCCTACAATCCCATAAGGTAGAGTTTCCTGTGCCCCCACGATCCCCTAAGGTAGAGATATCTGGCCCCCCCCAATCAAAGGTAGAATTTCCTGGGCTCCCACAATCCCCTGAGTAGAATTTCCTGGGCCCCACCATCACCTAAAGTCTAGTTTCCTAGACCCACACTATCCCCTAAGGTAGAGTTTTCTGGGCCCCCACAATCACCTAAGGTAGAGTTTCCTGGGCCCCCACATCATGTAAGGTAGAGTTTCAAAGACCTCTCAAGACACCTAAGACAGAGTTTCCTGGCCCCACACAATCACCTAAACTAGTGTTTTCTGGGTTCACAATCAGCTAAGGTAGCGTTTCAGTTGCTCCAGTAATCACACAAAGTAAAGTTTCCAGGGCCTCAATAATCTCCTAATCTAGCATTTCATGGACCTCCAGAATAACCGAAGGTAGAGTTTCCTGGGCCCCCACTATCCACAAAGGTAGAGTTTCTGGGCCCCCACAATCACCTAAGAAAGAGTTTACAGGCCCCCCGACAACTACCTTGGGTAGAGTCTATAGGCCCCCCACAATCACCTAATGTAGAATTTCCCAGACCCACAATCCCCTAAAGTAGAATTTCAAGGGGCCCCACAATCACGTAAAGTTACCTAGGCCCCCAAAATCTATTAATAGAGCATTTCACGGGCCCCCACAATCACCTAATGTCAGTTTCTTGGTCCCCCACCATCACCCAATAGAGTTAACCTGGGCCCTCACAAACACTGAATGTAGAGTTTCCTTGGCCCATAATCACCAAAGGTAGAGTTTCCTGAGCTCACAATCACCTAAAATAGAGTTACCTGGCCCCCCACACTCAAGGTAGTGTTTTGGGGACCCCCATAGTCTCCTTAGATAGAATTAACTGGTCCTCCACAATCACCTCATCTAGTGTTTCCTGGACACATATTCACCTAAAATAGAGTTCCTGGCCCCACAACCACCCAAGCTAGAGTTTCAGTTGCCCCTACAATTACATAGAGTTTACCTCCCCACCCAAAACCTACAGTAGAGTATCCTGGGCCCCACATCACATTATGTAGAGTTTCCCGGGCCTTAACAATCTCCTAAAATAGAGTTTTCAGGGGCCCCATAATCTCATAATTTAGCATTTCTGGTCCCCCATAATCACCTAAGGTAGAGTTACTTGGCCTCTCACAATCATCTAAGGAAGTTTCCTGGGCCCCCACAATCCCCAGGGTAAGAGTCTCCTGGCCCCCTGACGATCCCATAAGGTAGGCCTCCAGTTATCTCCTAATCTAGCCTTTCCTGGGCAACCACAATCACCTAAGGAGGAATTTCCTAGGCCCCACATTCACCTAAGCTAGAATGTCCTGGCCCCCCACAATTAGCTAAGGTAGAGTTTGCTTAGCCCCCACAATCCCCTCGGTTAGAGTTTCCCGGGCCCTTCACAATCAACTAAGCTAAACTTTCCTGGGCCCCCAGGAAGGTACAGATAACTGGGCACACATAAACACCTAAGGTAGAGATTTCTGGGCCCCTAAATCCCCTAAGGTAGAGTTTCCTGGGCCCCCAAAAATCAACTAATGTAGAATTTCAAGGGCGACCAACAATCACTAAAGTAGAGTTTTCTGACCCCACAATCTTCTAATGTCGAGTTTCCTACTTCCCAGAATCACCTAAAGTAGATTTTTCTCACCCCACAATCACCTAAGGTAGAGTATCCTGGGACCCCACAATAACCTAAGGTAGACTTTCCTTTGCTCCCACAATCACTGAGGTAGATTTTACTGGACCCCCCACAATGAAATAAGCTAAAATTTCCTGGGCCCACCACAATCACCTAGGGTAGAGATTCTTAGGCTCCCAGAATCATCACCTAACCTAGAGTTACCTTGCCCCCACCCCCACCCCGTTCCCATCGGCTAAGGTAGAGTTTCCTGGACACAATCGCCTAAGGCAGGTTTTCCTGGGCCACCAAAATCACTTGAGCTAGAGCGACCTAGCCCCCGACACTCACCTAAGGTAGAGATTCATGGGATTCCATCTTCACAAAAGATAGTTTCCTGGCCCCCCACAATCACCTAAGCTAGGGTTTCCTGGGCCCAAATTCACTTAAGTAATAGTTTTTGGCCCCCCAATCACATAAGGAAGAATTTCCTGGGCCCCCGTAATCACCTAAGATAGAATTTCCTGGCCCCACAATGCCCTAAGGTACAGTTTCCCAGGCCCACATATACCGTAAGCAATATATTTGCCCCCAAAATCAAAGGGCCCCCAAATCACCTGAGGTAGAATTTCTTGGGCCCCCACAGTCACCTAAGGTAGATTATCCTGGGCTCACAATCACCTGAAGTAATAGTTATTAGTCCCCTACAATCACATAAGTAAGAATTTCATAGCCACCCACAACCCAAGGTAGAGTTTCCTGGTTCCCAACAAACACCTAAGGTACTGGTTCCTGGAGCCCACAGTCACCTAAGGTAGTTTCCTGACCTCCTTCACATCAGCTAAACATGGTTTCTTGGGCCCCCCACAACCACCTAAGGTAGAGTCTCTTGGGCCCCCCACAATCAGCTAAGGTAAGGTTTCTGGGCCCCCACAATCACCTAAGTTAGTGTTTTCTGGGCCCCCACATTCACCTAAGGTAAAAGTTCCTACCAGGAAACAGGGGCTCAGACTTTGCACCTCCCTGAAATTCTGATCTAGTTGGTCTACATGCCAACTACAGCATTCCCAGGTGTCCCAGCATGTCCCAACTACAGCATGTCCCAGCCACAATTAATAAGTACTGATCTGGACCCTGCTCAATAGCTCTTAACTCACCCTCAAGAATCACCCAACACTGAAAGAAAACTCTAGTTACATGGCAGAAGTAACAAACTCAGCAGAAAGAATATTCCCAAGGAAGCAGCAGCAAAGAAGAAACTAGAATAAAACTTTAAAAAACATTAACACCTCAGATTTGGATGGATCTCTAGGCATTTCAAAATCTTCCTGTGATAAAAGTTCTTGGAAATTAAAAATATTACTGAAATAAAGTTGCTGGGTATTACTTTTATAACTTAAAAAAACAAGTTATCTTTTAAGCTTGTTTTTTCTTCCACTATTTTTTGCAATATTTAGATAAAATTCACCATTTTAACCATTTTAAGGTGTACAATTCACTGGTTTTTAATTATTTACAATGTTGTACAACCATATACTATTATCTAATTCCAGACATTTCCACTACTTCAAAAAGAAACCCCATATCCATTAGGCAGTCATTCCCAATTCCCCCTCCCCTAACCTCTGGCAACCTGTAATCCACTTTCTGTCTCTATGGATTTGCCTATTCTAGTCATTTCATATAAATGGAGTCATATGACAAGTGGCTTTTTGTGCCTGGCTGCTGTCATTTAGCATCATGTTCTCAAGGTGTATCCATGTTGTAGCATGTACCACTACCTCATTCCTTTTTTGGCTGAGTAATACTCCATTGTATGGATATACCACACTTTGTTTATCCATTCATCTGTTGATGGACATTTGGGTTATTTGCACTTCTTGGATATTATGAATAATGCTGCTATGAACATTCTTTACAAAGTGTTTGTGTGGACATATATTTTCAATTCTCTCGGGTATATTCCCAGGAGTGGAATTAATGGGTCATATGGTGGTTCAATGTTTAACACTGAGGATCTGCGAACTGTTTTTCCACGTGTCTGGTGTGTGTCCAGTATTTTTGCCGTAAGCATCTTTGCCTCAAGCGTTTCCCCGCAAACATTTTCACCATACAACTAATTGGCCGCAAGGCAATTTTGCCGTAAGAGATAAAAATAACTGGTTGACAGTTTTGGTTTCATTTGGTTACAAATGGTTTTCATAATGAAACATGAAAAATGAATAACAAAATTAAAAAGACTTGACTGGGAAAAATAAAAATACAAAATATTTGAATACAAATATTTGAATATTTAAATGTGTATAGATTCATGGCAATACTGCACAAAGAGCTGATTTTATTTTGTGGATTATTGCCTAAGCACCTTGTCTTCCATTTTTTATTCATAGTATTATACATTCTTTTTTTTTGGCTTGTTGATTCATCTCCTCATTTGGCATTGCACTTTTTCTTTCTTTCTTTCTTTCTTTCTTTCTTTTTTTTTTTGCTAAAATGTCTTCCTTCATTAGAGAGGGATCAGTTTCATTCAAATACTAGGACGCGTATTTGTAACCAGATGAAAACCATATGAACCAGATGAAGACCACTTGTAACCAAATGAAACCAAAACTGAATCAACCAATTGTTTTATCTCTTACGGCAAAACTGCCTTTCCCACCAATTAGTTGTGAAGGAAACTGCTTGTGGCAAAGATTCTTACAGCAAAAATACCTAGAACCATTTTCCACAGCGGTTGTACTATTGAACATTCCCATCAGCCACGTACGAGAGTTCCAACTTCTTCAGCTTTTAAACCTCAGGGTTTCAAAGAGGAAAAGGAAGGAACTGTCCAGGGATGATCTGAGGAAAATACACCTTGTGCCTTTAAAACGCAGAGAGGACTGGTGACCTCTGCATCCTGCCCCTTGACTTTTCCAGTGCCACACAGCCACCCAGCCTGACTTGCCAACCCCACAGCTGGAGGGCAGGGCGCATCTCCTAGACAAGGTCGGAGGTCAGCCCATACGGAGCCAAAGGTGCTTCTATTAACCCACTACACTCGGCTGCTTCTGCCCAGGGGCCTCCATCCTGATGACAAATGCAGCAGAGATGCCATCCAGCTTCTGTTCTAAGTATTGCTCAAGGAGCTAAAAAAGTGTGTCAGTTTACATTTCTCAGCCATGCCCTTTCTAATGTCATTTGAAATTCAAAGAAATTGAAAATATGGGTGCCGCAGTTGATAAAAACCCTGAGACAAAGCATTACTGTCCCCATTTGGTTCGGCATACCCTTGGTGATATGCTTATGACTTACCTCTATAGCTCTCCAAGTTTGATTGCCAGTTTAAGAAGGCATCCCAAGTCTGAACACACAGATCCGGACAGTGCCTTCCTCTGCAATACTGACATCATAGAGCTGCATTTTAACACCCTTCCCGAGTTCCCACTGATGCCCAAGCCTTTGTAAACCTGTACCGAGAGCGCAGCTGGTCCCATTGTGCTAGTCCCCTCGCTCAGGTGCACTCCGATTGCAAAGCAAACTTCTTGCCCGTCTGAGGGCCCTCAGCACCAGGGAGGAAGCCATTTGCCTCCCACTACACATTGAGACAGCCATACACATCAGGCCAGAGGGGTGTTCTAATGCTAGAGCATTCCAGGCCCCACCTGGCCCCCGTGTTTTTTTTCCAAAGACAGGATGAGACAGCAGGCAGCAGAGATGAGCTGGGATGGGAGGGTTGAATGAAGGAGGAAAGAGAAGCCAAGAATGGGGGCCACCTGGCACCACCATCACCTTCACCTTCTAGCACCTCCCAGCAGCCCTCCTGGCTTCATTTCCAGAGTTCCTTTCACCCTGTGGATATTTAACCTAGTGCTGTCCTGGCTTGAGCCTTCTACCTTGAATTCTGACTCTTATTTGTAACTACCTAAAGTCCTTCACCCAAACACCTCAGCGATGATAATATGCACAAAGCACTTAGAACACTCTTATTATACCTCCATTCCTGATCCGAGAGCCAGCCGCAGAGAGATCTAGCAACGCCTAGAGGGAAAAAGGGAGGGAGTTTATGTTTCAGAGAGGTGGGACTCTCCATTTTGCTGACAAGCCAGTTTCCATCCTATGCCTCAGGTGAGGGCACACAGTACCTGCTGAAACCACATCCTAAGAGGTGAGAGCCAATGGGCCATTGCTCTTGACTTGGATTGTAATGATAGTGATCTTGATTTCCTGACACAGCCCTGGATATCCTGGCATGGTCTTGCCTCCAAGTGTTTTCTGCATTCCATTTACAAAGAATGCCAAGTGGGGACGACGTTTCTGCTGACCTAATGCTTGTCCATAAAATGCGTTATGAAAAATAGGACGCAGACCTGATGAATCATGAAGTCATCCTGCCTCCAAGACTAACAAAAGACGGTCTGGCAGCCCAAAGGGAGCGATGGGATTGTAAAGGGGTCATCAGTTTGCATTTATCATCTGCTAAAAATAATCGTCTTGAAGGCTTGATTTGACGTGTTTGTGTTTTTGGGAGTCACTGGTTAACTTGTGCTCTGATCACCTGATGAAGAGGAACTCTTCCAGCATTTGGTTTTCAGGAGGAGTTGAAAATATAAAAAGGACAAAGTAAATAAATCTGTGATCTGCACCCTGCAACCCTTATCCTGTGTTGAGACCATGGAGGCTACTGCTCTCCTGACCCTAGGATTGTAGTGACCCTGACCTTGACTTCTCCACATAGCCTAGATACCGTGCTCCAGCGCCCCCTCCAAGCTGGGTCTGCACGTCAGCCTCCACTTACGTCTTCCCTATCGCTTCTTTCTTCTGGAAGTGGGACCAAACTCTTCATTAGATTCTGTGCCACTGATTAAGTATCCTCTGAGCTGCATTTAAAGGAAATAGGGTAAATTTTAAAGTATGTTCTTCGGGTTGTCATTAGACTGGTGGTTCTCAATCCTTAGAATCATCTGAAGAACTTTTAAAACTCGGGATGCTTCTGCCGGCTCTGGAGATTCGATTTGATGGGCGTAGGTGGGACATGGTTTGAGCAGGTTCTGAAAGTTCCCCAGGTGACTCTAATGTGCAGCCAGAGTCGCGCAGCCAGGGTTGAGAACCACTGCATTAAATGAATACCTGATAGTTAACCTTTCATGATAAAGCAGTTCCATTTGAGCTCAATCAAGTTAATTGACCCAGTTAAGATTTCAATTAAATCTTAAGATACTTAAAATAAGGATGTCCACTTGAATTAGATGTGTCAACTTTCTTTTTCTTTTTTTGTTACACATAGTCATAATTTAAACAGTCCAATAGTTCAATAAGATCTGTTACAAAAAAAAAAAAAAACAACAATTCCCACTCCCCCTCCTTCCATTTCCCAGCCCCAGAGACAACTTCTTTTCCTCTTTTAGCTGATTCTTTTGGTATTTGCCTCCATATCTTTAAATAGAATGCTTGGATTACTATTTCTTGATTTTTAGTTTGGGATATTATCTGTTGTCTTCGCATGATAGGTGAAGATTTATTTCTTTCATCCTCCCATCTCCTGCCATGCTCAGATTTGTCCCTCTACCCTACCCAATATAGTTATATCATAATTTTGCTTAAATCAATATTCATTTTTCACATTATTATGATTTTGTATGCCATTCAGAGCTGAGCCATGTAACAAACTATGATTGCTTCTCCTTTCTTGTACATTTCTTTTATTTTCTTGAGTTAATAATTATCTTAATTTTTCACTTGACTAATTTTTTATTAGTTTTCTATGAATTTTTCAGTAATCCATCCTTAAATTCTTGGCCAGTTGTTTAAACCTCTTCTCAAGACATTTATTCATATCAAGTATTTTATAAATATCATCTTCCTGAAGAACTGTCTCCCAGAGCCTTCTGACCTGCTCAAATCCAAGCTAGTTGTCCTCTGTACCTGGAACACAATTGTCATCCTGCAATATCCTTTCAGTATCATCATCCTGGGATTCCCTTCACTTTTCTCCCCTCTTGGAGCTCCTGTTTCTGTATCCCTGCCTTTTCTCTTTCTTGGCTTACTCCCTCATTTTGCTGAAATACATCCGTCAGTAACTTCCTCAGAAAGAGTATGTGAGAGGTAAAAAATTTGAAGATTTGCGTTTGTCTGAAAATGTCTTTATTCCACCTTCACAGTTGATTAATACTTTGGGTATAAAATTCTAGATCATAAATTATTTTCCTTCAGAATTTTAGAGGCATTTTTCCATTTTCTTCTAGCTTCCAGTGTTAAAGGCATTCTTCCATGTTCTTTTAGTTTCCACTGTTGATTCCTGATCATTTTTTTGTGGCCCGTTTTTTCTCTCTAGAAGCCTGTAGAATTTTCTCTTTGACCTCAGGGTTCTGAAATTTCACAATGATATGTGAGTATATTTTCATCCATTTTGCTGGGCACTTAGGTGAGTGCTTTCAATCTGGAAACTTGTGTCCTTCAGTTCTGGGAGATTTTCTTAGAGCGTATCATCGATGACTTCCTCCTCTCTGTTTTTCTGTTCTCTCTTTCTAGAATTCCTAATATTTGGATGTTGGACTTCCTTGGTGCCATCCACTTTTCCAAATACAGTTGGAATGGTCTATTGCACACACTGTAGTTTGGCTGACAATGCCCATTCCCAATGCCCATTCCCAGCTTCCGTCTATCCTGCATTCTACATTTGGAACTGGAAAAGCTAAATAGTTGCTTTCCCAGCTACCTTTGCAGCTACAAGTGGCCATGTGACATGTCTCTGGCCAATGAGCTCTGGTGGGAGGTTGGAAATCTTTTGCTTTCCTAATATTAAGGCACAATGTTAGCATGGCCCCTTATTCCTTCTCCTTGCCTTAAAAATGGATTCATATAGATGAACATGGAGTTGTAACAGTTATCTTGAACCCATGAGGGAAAGGCAAAGTAATCACAGATGCCATCACTGATATTTTTTAGCCACTGAACCAATACCAGAAGCTGCATGTTCTCTGAATTTTTGCTACATGAGAAAAATGAATCTCTATTTTTTTAAACCTCTGTACATTGATTTTTCTGTTACTTGCAACCAAATTTATTGCTAACTGATATATTTCTGCTGACAGTAGATGATTAATAAATATTTGTTTTGCTTATTCTATAGAGGGGATGAGAGATTTGAGCTCATAGATGACATGTGAAATTATGTCTTCTCCAAGGAGAAAACTCAGAAGATAAAGGAAAGCACCCACATCCCTCTTGGTGTCTTCAGAACATCTGTAGAAAAGGGTTAGGAGGACCAAGAGGAACTCAGTCAAAATAAGCAGAGAAAGAAGCCAAAGGAGTTTGAGGAGAGCGAGAAGAGACCAGTGTCACGGCGGTGAAATAGCGTGTGAAACCCCACCGCACACAAAACCACATTTTCTCTTCACGAGCTTAGAGAATTGTAGTATTTGAACAGTAAAGAGGGGCATTTGTTAAAGCAGCAAGAGAAGAAAAAGACCTAAAAGATCTGGCAGAGGAACACTTGGTTTTATCTAAAATATAGGCATATCCATTTGTGCTTCATGCCTGTTATGTATGTTGAACCAAAATAATAATTACCCTGTAATTTGTGCTCCCAACAGAGACCATCCCGGAATCAGTGTTTTCACAGGGAGCAAATAATGGCATAAAAAATAAAGCTCATTTCATGTCTGAAAACCAGACATTGAAGCTTTCTAGAAACAAATGCATTCAGCATGATTATAATTGTATGTTTCCATCACCCCAAAAATCAAGCAGCTAAAGCAAGAGTAAACTTGATTTAAAAGATATATATTAAGCACCAATTGCACGTCCAGAAAAGGCCCAATTTGGCTCTGAAATTGGTTTCCTGCTGACAAGTCAGGCAGGGTCAGATAAACGGGGGCCAGGCCCATCATCCACCACAGGATCTTCTGTACCTTTGGGAACCAGAGTTCCCCCACTGGAGACAGACCAGCCATTCATTGGGAGAAGACTATTTCTCAGAAATCAGTTTTCAGGAGAGAAAAGTTGGGTTGACTGTGGTTTGACAGCTCTGACCACAGTCTTTGCCGCAGCTATTTATATCTTTAAAGCTGCTTTCCAGTAACTGTGAGCAGCCCTCAAGGTTGGCAATTGTCCCAGGAGGCCTGCAACCACAGAGACCCTTCTGCTGAGGCCCAGGGCTTGCTCCACAAGGAGATGGAAGGTGGGGGTGGGCTGGATAAAAGAGGGGCCCAAAAGAGAGCAAGTGGCATTATAGTGAGGGAGGCAGAGGGTACTTTGTGGGCTAAGGGCCGCCAGGTGACCTGGCGCAGGCTGAGCCACAGTGTGGGGCGTGCCAGCATCTATGCTGCTGAGGAAGGCACTCAGATACAGCCCTGCTGTCTGCCCGTGTCCCAAGATGACCTCCTCATGGGTACTGAAGAGATGAGACGAGGCTCTCGAACAGTAATTCTTGGTAATCCTGGCTTCTCTCTTCGTCGGGGTTCAGTTAACTCACCCTAGACTGTTGCTTAGAGAGTCTCCTTGCGATGAGGCGGAGCAATGACTTGCCTACAGGAGCCCTGGATATGCAGAACCAGGGAGGTTGCCTTTGTCTCTAGACTCACAGAATTGGCCTTCTGGACCCAGGGTGCTGGGTTTGCCTCCTTTCTGCTCCCGGAGGAGAGAAAAAGGGAGCACAGAGGCGCACGCGTCCTGTATCCCACGATTGCCAGTGCGGTTCCTCTGCCTTGTCTTCTTTTGAATAGAATTGAAATTCTCTCTCAACCTTAGCTTTTTACCTGTTGAACCTAGATATTTCAATTACTTATTCATTTAACTTTATGTACAATTAGGTCCCTGCATTTTTTATGGCTTGGTCCTTTTTATAACTCAAAGTCTTCCAACTCCCAGCCTAAATAACAATTTGTCTTTTAAAATGTTTAAAATAATATAAGGATGTGTAAATTATTTTTATACTTCAACTCTATGTAGCCATTTTAAATTATAATTATGATTCTACAACTTCTGCTGGAGGGAATACAAACTGGCACAGCCACTTTTTATTTTACTATTTTTGTTACGGATGATTTCAAAAATACAAATTTAGAGGAAATGACACAATGAATCCTCACATACCCAATACCCAGCTTAAACAATTATAAACTCACAGTCAATCTTATTTCATCTATACCCTCCCTTACACCCTATCTCTTCGTATAATCCAGGCTCTCCAGGCAAGCTCTTGAGTTCTCTGACATGAACATACTGGTCTTCACGTGATCCTGCTTTCTGGTATGACAAGATGTTCCAGGTTCATCGTATACCTTTGCTGTCCCAATGGAATCAACCATTTCCTTGAAATAAGAAATAGTATTTGGAGACCACAATCTGGGTTCGTGGGGTGCTGGTCACTGTCTCTAGGCTACAGTGCCCACTTTGTTCTTTTCAGGCTGTAGTGGACATTCGGACTCACACAACTATAATAGGCCACACTTGGCATTGACTTCACTTAGGACAGGAAACACAGCACACCAGCCGGGCAGCAGAAGGCATTTCTCTAGGCACACCCCCAACACACACTGTTGGAGGAGGTCTTGAGTGGACATGACCACTGGTTGACCTGCAAGCTGGACCCAGGCAATCAGAGGTTCCTCACCCCCTCCTCTGTCCTTGGAATGTGTGCTCTGCCTACCGTTCCCACAGTGGGAGCTGTTCCAATGTTGTAGTCTTGAGGGAGCAAGGTGTTTCTGAGGCCATCTGGACAGTATACCTGACTGAACACAAGTAAAGCCTCTATATAAACTTTTAAGATTCTGGCGGGTGGGTATGGAGATCTGCTTGTCTTTCAGCTGCCCGAGACAAGCCTCATATGTAAGTTCCCTTGTTTATTAAACCTGCAACCTACCAATCTCGAGTGGTCTGCCTCTTTCTTGGGTCTCTCCCTGCCCTCTGTGTTCAGGGGGCAGGGAGGCTGGTTTGTGAACCCCTCATAGGGTTGCCAGATAAAATACAGGATGCCTAGTTAAACTTGAATTGTAGATAAACAGTGAATAAAAGCCTCATATCCCAATTATGAAACAGTATCTCTAGTAACAATTTTATGGGACTAGCTTGCGTGTCCCCTGAGGGGACATGTCTAGTTCCAAGAGTTATAATTCTCAGGGAACCTCCAAAGCCACAGCTTCCCACCAGGTCTTTCTAATTCATTCTCTGTCTTTACTGTCCAGATGCTGGGGTCATTTTTACCACAAGCAATGTTGCCTAGTAATACAGCTGACGTTCCACCTTTATCAGATGTCCAGGAGAACAGAGCTAGAGAAAGTAAATTCCATGGAGAGTGAGAAAGGATTTTTTTTTTAGCCTTTTACGTGATTAAATCATTGGCCATTGGCAACATATTCAGCGTTTTCAGTGGTCAGAGCTAGGACAATATATAGAGAAAGATAGATGAAAGATAATGTAAAGGAAAAACTCCGTTTTCCAATTGTGTAGGGAAAAACCCAGTTCTCCCCTACTGTCTCTCTTTCCTGTGTGTCTCCTTTACTGCTCACACAAAACACTTCACTTCTGACGCTTCTGGTCACCAAATGTGTGGAGGTTTTTCCCCACACCGAGCAATTCTCTGTGACACCGGTTGGGTGTCCTACAATTCAACTCCATTCTGACACTACCTGAAGATGGCATCAGATCCCACAGGTTAAGGGCTCAGTCCCACAGGTCGCCCACTGCCACCTCCTCCCAGGCCATACGTGCGCGCGCGCGCGCACACACACTTCAGACGCCGGTTGAAAGCCCAGGCAATCACCTGTGCTTTTGACCAACCAGCTGTAGATCAGACGTTCCAATGACCCTCCTCCTTGGGTTCCATTAATTTGCTAGGGTGGCTCACAGAACTCAGAGAAACATTTTACTTACTATATCAATGGTTTATTATGAAAGGATATAACTCAGGAACACCCAGATGGAAAAGATGCGTGAGACAAGGTATCTGGGGAGGGACAAGGAGCTTCCACGCCCTCTCGGAGCATCCCACTCTTCCAGCATGTCCACATGTTCACCACTCAGAAGCTCTCAGAACCCCATCCTTTTGGGTTTTTATGGAGACTTCACTATATAGGCACTATTGATTAAATCATTGGCCACTGGCAACATGTTCAACCACCAACCCCTCTCTCCTCCCCAGACGTCTGGGATGGGACTGAAAGTTCCAACCCTCTAATCACTTGGTTGGGTCTCGTGGCAACCAGCCCCCATCCAGGGGTGGAGTCCAAAAGTCACCTTATTAACATAACAAAAGACACCTTTATCACTTTCATCACTTAGGAAATTCCAAGGGTT
Source organism: Diceros bicornis minor (assembly GCF_020826845.1). Lineage (NCBI taxonomy): Eukaryota > Metazoa > Chordata > Mammalia > Perissodactyla > Rhinocerotidae > Diceros > Diceros bicornis. The sequence continues at coordinate 48,043,245 of NC_080744.1, read as the reverse complement.
CTAGAAGCTCTGTACCAGAAAAGGGCATGAAGACTAAATATATATTTACTATAAATCACAATATCATAGATAGATAGATAGATAGATAGATAGATAGATAGATAGATATGATGGATAGATAAAGATGATTCATAGATATAGAGATTGATAGATAATCGACTAAAAAAACACATTATGAGTTCATATTGATACTTCCAATTCCAATACAGGATTATAAGGTTTTTATTTAACTTTATTGATCTTCATCTCCACCTCCTTTCTCCAGTGCTAAAAATCCCAGTTCTCAACATACAAACAAACACTCATTTACTTTTTCACACAACATATATCCAACAATCGAGATAAGAATACAAATGCTATCACTAGTGATATGATTACTGAGGACAGTTTCTGATATTTTTGCAGTTCTTTTTGTCTTTAGGGATGTAAAATCAAACAGCTCTGTTTTAAAGTCACTAGGAAGGGTTCTTTATATAGTTGTAAAGAACTAAAACTTGATACAAAGTTTATGTTGCTTTTAATTGTTTAGGGATTTATTTTTTAAATTTGTTTTATAATTATACAAGCATTTTCATGGTTCCAAAGCCAGATTTACAAAGTCTGTTCAGAGAATTCTAGCTTCTACCTCTGACCCTTCAACCCTATCTCCTTTCTCTCCCCATAGGTAACCATTTATTTTTATTTTTTTTGTGAGGAAGATCAGCCCTGAGCTAACATCCAGTGCCAATCCTCCCCTTTTTGCTGAGGAAGATTGGCCCTTGGCTAACGTCCGTGCGCATCTTTCTCTACTTTATATGGGATGCCGCCACAGCATGTCTTGACAAGCGGTGTGTCACTGCACACCCAGGATCCTAACCTGCGAACCCCAGGCCACCAAAGTGGAGCACACACACTTAACTGCTGTGCCACTGGGCCAGCCCCCAATATATTTTTATTTTATAGTTTATCCTTCCATTGTGATCTTGAAGCTGAGTACTGGAGGGTTACTGTAAACATTCAATAAAATTACCTTTTGAGCTTGCTATGAAAAGCAGTTAATCTTGTCAATTTTCTGTTTTTCTGTTTAACCTGAGGGGTAACTCAATGGTCACAAGGATTTATGAGCTTGTTTTATGGAAGAAAGAGAATGCCTTCAAGGATCATTAGATAACCAGCTCCCCCACCCCCCGGCCCCCGGCTGCTGTTGACACCCAGAAGTCAGATTGCCCAAGGGCTTATCTGGAGTGAAAGAAACACGGATTATCCCTTTGTTTCTCCAAATCTCTTCCTGCCACACCCCTTAGCTCTATAACACCCTCTGCCTTCTTCCCTTGTTAAGGTGGATTTGAGAGAACCCATGCTCCCACCTTCTCATCTTGGCCAATTTGAACAAACCTTTCTCCATCTCCAGCGCCAATGCCTCAGTGTTTGGCTTATTGTGCTTTGGGCACACAAACTTGAGATTAAGAGGTTCAATATCAATTTTTTTACTGTAGTTTTAGCCTCCCTCTTAGGAAAACAGTAGCGTATTATATACTTCTCTATCTTGTTTTTTTTCAAATTCAATTTTGCAAGATAATAGCTTTATTCATATAATTCAAAATCCTTTGAATTTAAAGTGTACAACTCAATGATTTTTTTAGTATATTCAGACAGTTGTGCAACCACAATCAATTTTAGAACATTACTCCAAAAAAAACCATGTACCTGTCAAGAGATTTTCACATATTGAGGTATATAGGGTAACTATTCAGGTTCAAATTGATTCGGCTTGAACTAAAGAAGCCTGATTTATGGCCTATCAAATATACATTATACATCTGCTTTAACCATTAAAGTAAAGAATGCATTCTCTTAAGAATGCATACTTGCCCTCCTACGCCCTGTTGGTAACACCCTATTGATAATGCCCACACCCATATTAGTCCCTTTCCCTGACATCAGGGTCATGTTGACCTGCTAATTTGCAACTAAATACCTCTTTGAAACTTTGATGAAAATGTATCCTGGGTGTGTTTAATGTATGCTCTTTGTTCTAAAAAGATATAAGACTGTACTGAAAACCATGCTTCTCTGGAACACTTCCCAGGTTATAATCCTCACTCTGACTCAAGTAAAACTCACCTTATTTCTCTTATGTATAGAATGGTTATTGGTTATTTTGCATCGACATACCCACTAGCAGTTGCTCCGCACTTTCCCCTACTCCCCAATTCCAGCCCTACACAACCCCTAATCTACTTTCTCTCTCTTTATGGAATTGCCTGCTGTGGATATTTCATATAAATACTTCATTCTTCATTCAGTACTTCATTTCTTTTTATTGCCAAGTAATATTCCATTATATGAATATACCACATTTTTAAAAAATAATTTTATGTATTTATTTCTTTTTCCCCAAAGTCCCAGTAGATAGTTATATGTCATAGTTGCACATCCTTCTAGTTGCTGTATGTGGGACGTGGCCTCAGCATGGCTGGAGAAGCGGTGTGTCAGTGCACGCCCGGGATCTGAACCCGGGCCACCAGCAGTGGAGCACGCACACTTAACTGCTAAGCCACGGGGCTGGCCCGAACATACCACATTTTATTTATCCATTTTTACCTTGCTTTTTCCACTTAATGTATTTTGGAGATCACGCTATGGTATTATATGGAGTTATTCATCATTAGCACATGCTAGTAGATTTGCCGTAGTTTATTCAACCAGTTCTCTATTGATGGACACGTGGGTTATTTCTAGCGTTTTGCAAATAGTAGTATGAGAGAAAGCCTTGTGCTTACATCTTTTTGGGGTAATGGGGAGCTGACTTGTACCTTGCTCTCTCCTCAAGTTTCCTCATCTATACAATGACAGTAGATTGGCTTCAATAACTGCTAAGGAGCCTTTTAGCTTCAAAGATCTCTGATTGATCCAGGGAGAGTGACATTAGCATTCTCTGGGTTCCTGGGGGCCGTGATGGTGGCTGACTCCCTTCTATGGCAAGCTCTGAGTGTATAACCTTTGCTTGTTCTCATTTAGGTGGTCTTTGTTTATTTCCAAAGAACCAGTGGGAGGACTTTTATACCAGGGAATTCCATGAGTTTAAGGGTCAGGGACAGCTGTCACACCCAAACCCCTTCCCCTCATGAGGAGCAGATGCTTGCTTTTGTGGAAATATCCAAAGGCCTGTGGCACATCAGCAGCCATCCCCACTGCTTTCCTTTAGAGAAAGCCCCGACTTGGAATGTGGGTGTTTCCTGGGACCCCACCCACTGTTGCCTAGCGGAGAGCAGAGCAAAGGCCAGGGGTGGGAAGCTGGAGTGCCACCAGGAGCATCGCCCAGGGAAGGAGAGGCAGGAGATGTGACAACGTCACAAGGCACTTCTCTGCAAGATGCATGTCCCCTTGTTCAAACTGATGGAGTCAATGAAGTGGGGACTAAACTGTAGCTCTTTTCCTGGTCCCCAAGCCTCTGGGATTACCCCTTCAGACGCCTACAAGGCCAGGCAAGAAAATAAGCAAGTGAAGTGGGCCAGGGAACACATGACTCATCTAAAAAGGGCAGTTCCCACTGAGTTTTGCCAGGTGGGAACGCCTACATCTTCTGGGTTTTTTTTTCAAGAAAAGTTGGAAATCTGGATTTTTACATGAAATTTTCTGATTTTTTTTCCAAGTTTGGCAAACATGTTTGCGAGTTGTATCCAAACCTCTCTGCAAAAACAGAGAGAAAATTCAGAGAACTGACCCAATTGAGGACTTGACTCAGGAAATCCATGAGGGTGTGTCCATGGCCCCCTCTGGTGTGGCAACCAGAGGCACACCTGTGGCTTCGGAAGCCAGATTCCCCCACTCACACACCATCCAGTCTCCAATAGCTCAATGGGACATTCCTGGAGCTAGACCTGACATAATTCCACCTTTGCTTTCTCATCTTTAAAATAGAAAGAATAAAGCCACTGAAGTGGCCATGAGCTGTAGTCTGCAAAGTGCAGTGCAAATGGGAAGTGTCATTAAGCCTGAACATGTTCAAAAGTAGGTGTCAGATTAATTGAATTGAATCATCTCCTTGGTATCTCATTAAAATTTTGGGAAATGAAGAGTAGCTAAAGTTTTTTTTGAAAGATAAAGAGGAACTTGAAAATACAAATATCAAAAGTATTATAATGCTACAATAATCAAAACAGTGTAATACTAGTGCTGCCACCAACAGGCAAATCAATAACTATCCCAAGAATAAGTCCTAATATACTTAAGTACTTAATAAAAAATAATGAAATAATCAGAAAGGCATTAATTATTTAATAAGTATCATTGGAAACTTAATCATTTGGGGAAAAAAATCAACTGAGATATCCACCTTCCACTTTATACCAAGATCAATTTAAGAATTAAATGTAAGGATTAGGACCACAAAAAAAAACCCTCTGCATTTAGAACAACTTTCTAAGCATAAAAGCAGTGAAACACATACCAAAGAAAAATGCTGATAGATCAAAGTACAAAAACACTTTTTAACTCCTGAATTTTTTTTTTGGCCATAATTAAACTAAAAGTTAAACAACAATCAGGGCAAAATACAAGTGACAATTATAAAAAATGGTAATACCTAAAGACATAAATATTAATATTAAATACAAAGAGCTCAGATGGTTTAATAAGAAAACAAACCCCTAAAATGTTGGGCAAATATATAAATTGACATGTCACAGGGGGAAGAAACCAAATGGCCAATACCTGTGACAATTTTTGTAACCTCTTTAAAAATCAGAGACATGCAAATTAAAATGAGATAATAATAATAATTTTTTTTTGCCTGGAAATTAGCCAAAATTAAAAAGAGGATATATTTAAAGCCAGCAAAACTTGGGTGAGACTGGGTGTTCATTATCATATAGGACAAGCATTGTGGAAACCAACTAGGTATTGCCATCAGGAAAACTTTAAACATTACCACCACACAACCTAGAAATTAACCTTCCAGGAATGGATTCTAAGAAAATAATGAAAAATATGAACAGAATTTAAGTACAAAAAGGTCTACCAAAATATTATTATTCATGATAGAAAATTATAATCAGCCTAAATGACTTGCAATAGGGGAAGGGTTAAATAAATCACGATATAACCATAGAATTGAATATTATACATTTTTGTTTATTACATATATTTACAAATGATTTTTAGTAACGAAAAATGGAAGACATATAACCTTAAGTCATCCTTCCACAGAGTCATGTGGCACCTAACATGTATTGGTATCGCTCTAGGCATTGGAGAGACATCATTGAAAAAAACTGACAAGATCCTGCCTTCTGGGAGCTTACATTCAGGGGATGAAAGAGACACACACAACAAACAATAAACATGAGAATAAGAAAATTGTATAATAGGCTGAAGGTAATGTGTTGAAGAAAAAAAAACGAGAGCAGGATGGGAAAGCGGAAAGTGCTGAGGGACAGGGCGAGGGTGAGTTGCAAAGCTAACAAGGGGTGAGGGGCTCAAGGACTTGAAGGCTAGGGCTTAGCCATGCTGATGTCAAGAGGATGAGTACATCCAGGTACAAAAGTACATCTATGACCTCACCTGCTAAATTTATATTTTAACTTCTATATTCCATATGTATCCTTATGTAAATTCTTTACATATCTCATATATTTTCATGGAAAGAAATGCACCAAAATGTCAACAGTGGCTATCTGTTGTGGGATTGTGATGATTTTTTACCTTTTTTGTAGTTTGCTGTATTCGCTAAATTTTATAACACGAGTAGTCCCAGTTTTACAACAATATAGGATATTATGTTACCGCACAAAGGGCACAATCTGCTCACTGCGAGACAAAAGCCAATCGTCAAGAGGCAAGATGGTGGAAAAGAAAGGGCAGTTTATTATAGCTTGCTAGCAAGGGGGGAGATAGCCAACTAATGTCTCAAAGAAACATCTGAAGGGGGCACAAAATCTTACAGCAGTTATATAGGCCAGTGGGCTATAGAGGAGGGGGTTAGGAATGTTGACCTTCTGGTGTTACAGACTGGGAGTCGCCACACCAGGTCTTTCAGTTTTCATTGATGATGGCTATCAGCATAGACTCTCTGTTCGGAGGTCATCACATTCCTAAGGAACTCAAAAGAACAAAGTTATCATCTTATCACAGCTGGGAGGTACATGCACAAGCAGGGGTCGTAAAATCGACAGAGCAGTTAGATCTCCTGAGGGTGCCTACCCAGCTGGGTTAGTTTGTCAGAGGTCATTCAAAGTTACAATAGGGTTTCTTTTCTACAATATGGCTTCCCTTATGTCAACCTTGTCTGGAGCCAGTATCAATTACATGTTTTAAAAAACAGAGTTAATCTACCCTTTAACGCAAGGGAGGGTTTTCTGACAGGGGCAAGGTGTGGTTTAAAGGTGACGAGGTGTCTGACCTTTCTGAGGAGATGGTTTTCTTCCACAAGGGGGCACCTTGCCTTGAAGTAAGGAGCCGGCTGAGCCCTGAGTTAGGGGAGTTGAATACTAAGGGAGCTTTGCATGAAGGGTAAAGGGCCCATCTGGCATGATACCGCCTCCACACCTCAGCACCATACTCAGAGTGCCTCAACAGCTTCTGGCACTCTAACGCCTACCTCCTTGGTCAGTAATAATACAAAAGTCCATTTTCCCTAAAATCAGCTGGCAAGTACAGTTTAGCAAGGCTTGGGCTCAGCAAACACAAGGAGGAAGAGCATGCTCCTTGTCCTTGGGGAGTTAATAACCCAACCAGAGAGGCCAAACTCACAGTTACCTTTTCACAGTCACTGCCTGTTCCTCTCCTCTCTGGCCTCTGAATGTTGGTGTTCTACAGGGCTCTGTCTTGGTCCCTTTTCACCATTCACTCTTGCTCTCAACCACCTCCTTTATTCCCGTGGCTTCACATGTATCTATTATATATAACAGTATCGGGGGAGAAGGGAGGGTCCAGAATCAAGCCTAGGGTCATATCTCCTGGGTGTCATGGCTGAGTGAGCATGTTCATGCTGAATCATGAGCAATTGCGGGATGAGTCAGGGCAGAGAGGGTCAGAATGAGGAGTTCAGGGATAAGCAGAGGCATGTATTGGAGGGGGAAGAGAGTTGCTGATTAGTATAGTCAGTCTCCTGGATCTGAAAGAAAGCAGAGTCCAGGACTCACTGTTCCCAAGTGTGGAGGGAGTGGTGAACACTGTCATGTGTGCTAAAAGACCAAGTCCAAGGTCTGAGAAGAACACGAATTCAGGGAGGTGCAGGAAAGATGGGTAGGTCCAACAGGGCATGCTGATTCCAAAGTCCAGGAAGTCATTGAAGGCAAAGATCCAGGCGACAAAAGCAAAGCCAGCAGACGGGGGTGGTGGCCTCTAGCCTGGCTTGGAGCTCTGCTGCAGTGTGGGCAGGCAGGCATCCAAGGACATGCTCCCAGCCTGAGGGACAAAGGCTTGGGGGTGTTGGTGGGCTCTGTGTACAGTCCAGGCCACACTGACACATCATGAGCCATTCGTGGTCCCTTCTGTTTTCCAACCTCAGATGACTACAGGACAAAGAATTTCTCAAGGCTCCAACATTACAGCCACTTATAAAGCAAATTCGTTTTGTGACTCATCAGGAGTAAGGTTGCAATCAAAATCCAAAATGGTCTAAAGGAATTTTTGTGGCATTTACAATTAGTAGGAACAGGTAGATTATTCAGTAAATGATGTTAGAACAATTGGCTATCTATTCAGAAAAAATTAAGTTAAAGTCCCACCTTAACATCACACACAAAAATAAATCTGATAATTAGTAATTAATTTAAAAACTTCCCACAAAGAGGGCTGGCCCCGTGGCTTAGCGGTTAAGTGCGCGCACTCTGCTGTTGGCAGCCCAGGTTCGGATCTCGGGCGTGCACCGACACACCGCTTCTCTGGCCATGCTGAGGCCGCGTCCCACATACAGAAACTAGAAGGCTGTGCAACTATGACACACAACTATCTACTGGGGCTTTGGAGGAAAAAAATAAATAAATAAATAAAAAGTTTAAAAATAAACAAACAAATAAATAAATAAATAAAAACCTCCCGCAAAGAAAAGTCCAGGCCCAGGTGACTTCACTGATGAATTCTACCAAACATTCAAAGAAAAACTAACACCAATCTTTCACAAACTATTCCAAAAAATAGAAAAGGAAGAAATATTTCACAACTCATTCCATGAAAAGACAACGAACAGAATGGGAGAAAATATTTGCAAATCATATATCTGATAAGGCATTTGTATCTAGAATATGTGAAGAACTCTTACAACTCAATAATAAAAAGACAACCCAATTTAAAAGTGGGAAAATGATCTGGATAGATATTTCTCCAATGAAGATGAACAAAGCCAGCATACACGTAAAAACATATCAACATCATTAGTCACTAGGGAAATGGAAATCAAAATCACAATGAGACACCACTTCATATTTCCTAGGATGGCTATAATGAATTAAAAAAAAAGGTAATAACAAGTATTGGCAAGGATGCAGAGAAATGGGAACCCTCATACATTGTTGGTGGTCATGTAAAATGGTGCAGCCACTGTGGAAAAGAATTTGGCAGTTCCAAAAAAATTCAACATAGAGTTACCATATCACCCAGCAATTCCACTCCTAGGTATATACTCAAGATGATTGAAAACATACTTCCACACAAAAATCGTACGCTAATATACATAGCAGCACCATTCACAACAGCCAAAAGTGAAAACAAACCAAATGTCTACCAAGTGATGGATGGATAAACAAATTGTAGTATATCTATACAATAGGATATTACTCAGCAAAAAAAATTAATGAAGTACTGATCATGCTACAACATGAATGAGCCTTGAAAACATTATGCTAGGGCCGGCCCCGTGGCTTAGTGGTTAAGTGCGTCTGGTCCGCTACTGGCGGCCCGGGTTCGGATCCTGGGCGCGCACCGACGCACCGCTTCTCCGGCCATGCTGAGGCCGCATCCCACATACAGCAACTAGAAGGATGTGCAGCTATGACATACAACTATCTACTGGGGCTTTGGGGGAAAAAATAAATAAATAAAATTATTTTAAAAAAAAGAAAACATTATGCTAAATGAAAGAGGCCATTCACAAAAGACTACATATTATATGAATTTATTATATAAAATATCCAGAATAGGCAAATCTAGGGAGACAGAAAGTAGATTAGTGGTTGCAGGGGAATGGAAAGGGACAGAGTTTCTTTAGGGGAGATGAAAATGTTCCAAAATTAGAGTGTGGTGATGGTTGCACAACCCTGTGAATATAGTAAAAAGCATTTCATTGTACACTTTAAAAAGGGTGAATTGTATGGTATGTAAATTATAACAAAGTTAAGCTGCTAAACAAATAAATAAATACATCTGAGGTGGATTAAAGATATAAATATAAAATAAGCCTTAAAAAAAAAAGAAAATATAGGGTCTGGCCCAGTGGCATAGTGGTTAGGTTCATGCACTCTGCTTCGGCAGCCCAGGGTTCGCAGGTTTGAATACTGGGCATGGACCGACGCACTGCTCATCAAGCCATGCTGTGGCAGCGTCCCACGTACAAAAAATAGAGGAAGATTGGCACAGATGTTAGCTCAGAGCCAGTCTTCCTCAGCAAAAAGAGGAAGATTGGCAATAGATGTTAGCTCAGGGCCAATCTTCCTCACCAAAAAAATAATAATAATAACAATAATATATATATAGAGAAGATTGGTTCAACAATTTTGGTGTGAAAAGGCCATTCTACATATGATACAAATCTCAGAATATATAAATGACAACATTAACAGATTGAGTACATTGAAATAAACAATCTTCAGTGTGAAAAGACATTATAAAATTTAAATATATATATATAAATCATGAAGGACTTTTGCAACATGTGTAACAAATATATTTAGAGAGTGGTCTTTAAAATCCTTATGAAATACGATTAGCTATTCCACTGCTGGGTATTTATCCAAAGAACACGAAAACACCAATGCATAAAGATACATGCACCCCTGTGTTCATTGCAGCATTATTCACAATAGCTAAGACTTCGAAGCAACCTAAGTGCCCATCAAGAGACAAATGGATAAAGAAGATGTGGTACATATACACAATGGAATACTACTCAGCCAAAACATATGATGAAATCTAGCCATTTGTGACAACATGGATGGACATTGAGGGTATTATGCTGAGCCAAATAGGTCAGAGGGAAAAGGTCAAATACCGTATGATCTCACTCATAAGTGGAAGATAAAAACAACAATAACAAACACATAGAGACAGAGATTGGATTGGTGGTTACCAGAGGGGAAGCGGGGAGGGAGGAGGGCGAAAGGGCTGATTCGGCACATGTGTGTGGTGATGGATTATAATTAGTCTTCAGGTGGTGAACATGATGTAATCTATGCAGAAATAGAAGCATAATGATGTACACCTGAAATTTATACAATGCTATAAACCAATGTTATCGCAATAAAAAAAAAACCTAAGGACAAAAAAATAATCCTTATGAAAAAGATCAACTCCCCAAGAATATGTAGTGCTGGCCAGAGTGAGGAGAAGGAGCACTTGTGTTGGGAAACAGTGAGTGTAAATTGGTGCAGGCATTTGGAGGGCAATTTGGTATCCAGGAGTGATCTGCAAAACATTTCCAACGGGTGAAGTCTGAGTCAGAAAACCAGCTGAGAATAACCGGCCTAACACCCTGAGGCAGACAGGCTGAAAGCCAGCCCTGTGGGGACCTATCAGAACGTTCAGTGCAAACAGACTTTTGTCCTAGCATTTCTACTTCTAGAATTGTAACCTTAGAAATGCTTTAAAGACAGAAAAAGAATGTTTACTACTGCAATGTTTGTAATAGTAAACAATGTCCATTCATTGGAAATTGGTTATATAAATGATGCAACTTCACCACTGGATTCGAGATAGCCATTAAAAAGAATGACACAGCTCAATTATTGCTGACATAGTAGGTGCTTGAAATGCATTGTTAGAGAATAAAAGTAAGTTGCAGAACAGTATGTATAATATGATCCCAATTTTGAAAAAATGATTGTATATATGTTTTTATATGCATAGAAAAAATTCTGGATAAACACACAACAAACTATTAATGGTGGTTACCTGTGGGGACTGGCATATTTGGAGGGGAGAGAGAACAGAGAGAGGGAAAAGAGGAAATTATTTTATGCATCTTTGAATTACTTTTACACTTTTGTAAATATGGAAAAAATAAAGCAATTGGCTTGGGAGAAAACAAGGAAGGAAGGAGAGGCAGAGAGGGAAGGTACAATATAGAAAGAGTGTTTAACAGTGATTTCATCTAGGTGATGGGGAATTTTTCCCATTTGCTTACCTGCATTTTCTAGTTTTTCAACAATGCTTTTTTATTACTTGTTAAAAAAAATTGTTAGAGGGGCCAGCCTGTGGCATAGTGGTTAAGTGAGTGCGCTCTGCTGCTGGCGGCCTGGGTTTGAATCCTGGGCGTGCACCGATGCACTGCTTGTCAGGCCATGCTGTGGCGGCATCCCATATAAAGTGGAGGAAGATAGGCACAGATGTTAGCCCAGGGCTGGTCTTCCTCAGCAAAAAGAGGAGGATTGGCATGGATGTTAGCTCAGGGCTGATGTTCCTCACCAAAAAAAAAAAAAAAAATTGTTAGAAATAAAAAAAGTCCTTATGCCTTTCTGTTCACCCAATGGACAGATAAGAAAGGCCTGGTGATGTGGGTGCAAAAGAAAACCGATTCTAACCAATGAGGCCATTTATTTTTATTTATTTATTTTTTAATTTATTTTTCCCCCAAAGCCCCAGTAGATAGTTGTATGTCACAGCTGCACATCCTTCTAGTTGCTGCATGTGGGATGTGGCCTCCGATTGGTCGGAGAAGCGGTGTGTCGGTGCGCACCGGGGATCTGAACCCGGGCCGCCAGTAGCAGAGTGCGCGCACTTAACTGCTAAGCCACAGGGGCCAGCCCCCAATGAGGCCATTTAGAAGATAACGCTCAGAGAGATGGTGATGGAAAGACTGACAAGAATGAAATCCTACATCATATATTTAGTAATCATGAAAGTGTCTCTTTGAGACATCAGGACTTCAGATTTTTAATGTATATTTTGTGAAACATGGACTTGAACTTCTAAAGTTCTATTATGCTAATTGATCATTATGGACAAGGGAACTCAAATGACATCTGTAAACCCAGATGTATAAAAATTAACATTTTAATTTGTTAGAAGTCTTAGAACTCCTTTGTCTTTTCTCCTGTTGTGCATAAAGGTAGCTAAATCAATGAGTCAGATAGATTCCCTGTCTTAAAGCAATATGTACAAGAAAGTTTTTCCCAACAATATGGCGTTTTTGAAAAACAATCATTTTTTAAAATCTAAAAAGTATAGATGCATGTGTGTGTGTGTGTGTATATTGTGTGTATATATGTATGCATATGTAAAATCAGAACATATGTAAGGATACATATGATTACCTGGCATATATGGTGGGGCTTTCTGAGCGGGAGAAGACAACTGGGGAGAACCAAACAAAGACAATAAAATGCACTAAAAATGTGTGAAATTACATTTATGCATTTCTGTTATATCAAAAACAGATTCAACAAATATTTGAGGGTTTACTATATGCAGGCCCTGTTCTAGGTGTTGAGATATATCAGTGAACAACTCTGACAAAGATCCCTACCCTTGTGGAGTTTACATTCCAGACGATAATAAACCATAGACACGATATGCTGGGAAATCATAAATTACACAACTGTGGTGGTGTATAAGGAAATTAAGTAAATAAAAACATTAAATGAATGAGTAGAAAACCTCCACTTCTCCTCTGTGTCTTTCCTTTACTCTCACACTTCTACCACACTCACAACACTCTGACACCACACGTGTAGGGGGTTTTCCCACACCAAGCAATTCCCCAATACCAGGTGGGTGTCCTACAATTTAACTCAATTCTGACACCAGCTACCTGGAGATAGTGTCATATCCCACAGGTGAAGGGCTCAGTCTCACAAGACTGCCCCACATTGCAGATGCCAATCGCAAGTAGTAGGTCTCCAGGTTACCCATAACTTCTGTCTGACTTGGCTACAAATTGGGAGTTTCCATGACTTCCTCCCCTTTGGATTCGATTATTTGCTAGAACAACTCACAAAACTCAGGGAAACACTTACTTATGTTTACCAGTTTATTACGTAATAAAGGATATGTTGAAGGATACAGATGAACAGCCAGATGAAAAGATACACAGGGTGAGGTCTGGGAGGGTCCCGAGCACAGGAGCTTCTGTCCTTGTGGAGTCGGGGTGTGTCACCTTCCTGGTACGTGGATGTGTTCACCAGCCTGGAAGCTCCCTGAATCCCAAACTATCGGGATTTTTATGGAGGCTTCATCATGTCGGCATGATCAATCATTAACTCCATTTCCAGCTCCTTCCCCCTCTCTGGAGAATGGGAGGTGGGGCTGAAAGTTCCAAGCTTCTAATCATGGTTTGGTCTTTCTGGTGACCAGCCCCCATCCAGGACACCAGCAAGAGTCACTTCATTAGCACAAAAGACACCACTATCACCCAGGAAATTCCAAGGGATTTAGGAGCTCTGTGTCAGGAACTGGGGTCAAAGACCAATTATTGGAACAAAAGATGCTCCTAGTGCTCTTATCACTCAGGAAATTAAAAGGGTTTTAGGAGCTCTGTGCCAGGAACCAGGGGCAGAGACCAATATATACTTTTTCTATTATTTCACAATGAATAAATATAATTTCAAGAATTTTAATTAATTATAACATGATAGATGTATAAAAATTAAAACAATATAGACAGGGGCTGGCCCCATGGCATAGTGGTCAAGTTTGTGTGCTCCACTTTGGCAGCCCGGGGTTCGCAGGTTCGGATCCTGGGCGCAAACCTAAGCACCATTCATCAAGCCATGCTGCGGTGCATCCCACATACAAAATAGAGGAGGATGGGCATGGATGTTAGCTCAGGGCCAATCTTCCTCAGCAAAAAGAGGAAGATTGGCAAGAGGTGTTAGCTTAGGACCAATCTTCCTCACACACACACACACAAAAAAACCCCAATATATACATATATTTTTAAATCAGAAATAAAAAATTGTTAAACCAGTAATTTAGAATTTAATACCAACAACATAAAATAAATATATTGAATGGTGTGATACTTAGCAGACATTTAAGTAAATTTTTATTCTAATAAGAAAACTGAAAAAACACCTAAGAATTAGGTGGCCTGAATTTTAGTCCTGATTCCACCACTGCCCAAACTTAGGCAAGTTACTTAATTTCTCTATTTATGTATCCTTAACTTGCAGATGAGGGTAATAATATCTGGTCTACTTGACTGCAGAGGGTTATTCTGATACTCACACTAAGTGTAGATGTATGCTCTAAAAATCATCAAACACCATACACAAGTTAAAGAATTGTGATTGATAAAGCTATAGATTGTCCTGATGAACCCAACAAGAGACAAGTCAGTGGAATCAATGCTTGGAGGACCCCAATGGGTCCAGTTGGAGAAGATGTGCCCTTCAGAATGGTCGACATGTTACTGAAAAATAAGAGGAAAGAGTTTATTACCATGTGTTGCAGATACATTTGAGGCCAGCCAGCCAAAAATGACTCTCCTACCTGTCTTCCATTCTCCATCGACAAGGGTTGACTCCCAGCGGCAGTGTTTCCTCAACAGTACCCTGCCACCTGGCCACAGTTAACTGAACTGGGGTGGGCCAATATTATTTCCTTCCAGAGAAACTTTGAATTGGGAGAGAGAAATAGACAGAGGGATGGACAGCCAGACAGAAGAATTCTATATAGCTGGGACAGTTATGTTTAAGTTGGAGCTATGAGCAGCCATCTGTGGACCAGGAAACCTGGTTGGTCAAGGAAGAATAAGGTAGAGATGAGAAACGGCCCAATCCTCCTTGGCCCGAGTGCCCTCAGGCCTGGTTTTGGTTCTCCCTGAGGTTCAGTTCTTGGGCTCCATGAGTCACTCTGGAATCCTGATAAATTTCCCCTTTTTTCAAAGGCTAGCATGAGATGGTTTCTGTTGCCAAAGCTCCTTAACTAAACACGTAATCTAGGCCTGGCTCATTTGGCAGGGTTACGATTAACAGGAATAGTACAGAGGCAGTTAAAAAACAAACCACCTTGCACCGTCTTAACTGGATCACGAACATATTGTGCAACCCTGACAGGTACAGTCATTCCAACAAAGAGAATCGGAAAACAGGCAAGCAGCTGAGTCAGGAGCAATACAGTCGTTAACCTAAACTGCACCCACGTTTGACAACACAATTCAGGATAATAAACCTGCCGAACCAGAATACATTTTCCGAGAATTTCTAACTGCTCTTGGGACTGCAACTTAGAGCTTGCTGGTTCTGGAGAGTCACACCTAAGGAACCCCAAAGTTACAGACTGCCCCCTGCAAATTATAGAAAGTTTAGAGAATCAACTTAATAAGCAAACCCCAGAACCATCAATAGAGCCTCACTGCTCCTGAGCCCCATCGATCCAGAAGGAATTTAGAAAACAGCAGTGGTCATTAGTCTCCTTCATGCCTTCATTCATTCAACACACACTGAGTGCTTACTATGTGCCAAGCACTGCATTAGGGGATACAGCTGGGAACACAGCAGTGAACAAAACAGATGAAGTCCCTGCCTCAAGGAGCTTATACTCCAAGTGGAGGGAGAGAGACAACATAAAATTAGGATATAACATGTCAGTGTATGTGCTGGAAAGAAAAACCAAGCAGGGCAGGTGTATAGGAGTGACAGATGTGTGTTTTTTATATACTCTGGTCAGGCACAGCCTCTGTGATATGGTGACATTTGAACAGAGACTTCTAAGGAGGGAGGGAGAAGATGATGCAGCTCTCTGGGCCAAGAGCTTTCCAGGCACAGGGAAGAGCTAGTACACACCCTAAGGTGGGAGTCAGTGGCAGCCAGTGTGTCTGGAGCCATGAGCTCAGGAAATAGTGGAAGGGTACCTTGTAGGCCTTGGTAAAGACTTTTACATGTACTCTGAGGAGCAGATTTGTTCAGATTTTGAGTAACTAGAGGAGTGATGTGGTCTGACATGATTTAAAAGGACCACTTCAGCTGCTGTATTGAGAATAAACTGTAGGGGGGCCAGGGAGACCCAATAGGAGTATACTGCCACAGTCTAGTACGATGGTGGATTAGATCATGTGGCAGCAGCGGAGATGGCGGGAAGTGGTCAGATTCTGATAGTGTTGCAGGATTCACAGAGGGATTGGATGTGGGTTTTCAGACAAGGGAGTACAAGATGACTCCCAGGGTTTTGGCTTCCAAATGAAGATACTTGTTCAGGGTGGGGTCGGGGAGGGAATGTAGACTACTCACAGCAAACACAGCAAGTGGACAAGAACACAGTCTAGTCTTTAGGGAGCTGCCTATGCTGAAGTAGTTCAGGCAAGGGTTTGGGCTGATGAGGAAAGACTGAAAACTGGAGCCAGGAGTTGGGTAGAGCTGATAAGCAGTCTGGCTAGAACAGAAAACCATCTGTGGGTCAAGGCCAGACGTTAAGATGCTTAGATAAGGGGATGCAATACTAAACAAAGTCAAGGTCAGAGTTCAGTCTCAGTCCTACTTGGGAGGCGAGGGCAATAATTCAAACAGGACAAGAGGAAAGATATTATGAAATACCAGGCATTATGCTAAAAGGCTTCGTGTACAGCATCGCATTTAATACTTATAACAACCTCATGAATTATGTTATTAGCCCTATTTTATGAGGAAAATCAGAGATTACATAACCTATACAAGGCTAGTAAGCAGTAGAAAGCAGTTTTAAGCCTAGTTTTAGACCTGACTCTGAAGCATGTGTACTTAAAGACTATGCAATACTGCAAGGTTCAATGTTCCAGTGGGCAGCTGAAGTCATCTCAGAGGTTCAAGTTAGGTGCTGTGGGAGTGGTAAGCACAGGTAGAAGCAGAGTCCATATTTGTCTGTGGACAACTATGGATCCACGTTTGCGCATGACGAAACAGGCTTGGACCGGAGTTTGAACCAGGAGCCCAGGATCTGGCACAGCACACACTTACCCTACTGCAGCAGCACCAAGAACCAGGCAAGGCACTGCAGATGCTGACAGTTGTAATGGAAGGTAAGTATTCTGCTTAGCTAGATTTGTAACACCGCCACTGCATTATACCAAGACATCAAAGATAAACATGGAAATCCAATGGAATTTGATTGTTAGACCTCTGCATTGGAACTGAGACAGTGCTTCAACATGGTGATCAAACATCCCTGTCCTCTGTAAAATACTTCTTACATACCAACGTTGGAAGAGCTCACAAACATCCTTCTCTTCACCTGGTTTATTTAAGGAGACTGCCCCAGCACTATGAGGAAGGAGCTTGGTGAGTTCACACTGCTTGTTCAAAGGTAAACAACCTTAGGCTTCCAATACTTTTGTCTCTTTTCCTCTACCGGTCGAATGGTAAGGGTACACTGAACAAAAAGTTTCATTCTCAATCTGCTTAAAAGGCACACTAATGCACCCAGTCCAATATAGCTATTATAGAAAGAATTCCTCTAAGCAGTATCTACTGGTAAGGGCTAATCAATGTGACTATTATAGTGGGTTAGAATTCAACAAGGCAGTGTCCTATTCAGAAGTTGTCCTGGGTAGACTGTATTGTTAGGCCTAAGTAATTTGCATCTTCTAGTTAATAAGGAACTTAGGCCCAGAGAGAGATGTGACACCCAAGGGACAGAGAGCAAGTGGTGAAACTGGATCCAGGACTCAGATCTCTCAATTCCCAGTTTGTCCTTTTTCTTCTCTATCCAGAAGACTTTAATGTGAGATACTAGACTTGAATGATAAGCAATCCTAATATGAACAGGCATAGGGTAAAACTACAATTGACTAATAGTAGATACCTGATAAATCCATTTAGGGTAGAGCCTCTATTGGTTTTGAATTCAACAGTAAATGGGAACTGAAAAGGCTGAGATTAGGAGGTAAGCAATTCAGGCAGTCAAAGAACATGATGACCAGCCCACTAATTAAACATGCCATATAATACATACCACAGCATCTGATGGAAAATGGTACTTTTAAATAATTGTATAAGGAGCAATACTATGCAGAACCTACACTATTTTAACCTAGAAGCAAAGGTGATACTACATTGGATTTTATTTTGAAAAGAGTATTTGATTCATGATGCTCCACTTTTACTCCTTAGATATAGGCTCCAGTGTAAATCATATAGTCACGTGCTGCATTACAACGTTTCGATCAACAACGGACTGCATATACAATGGTGGTCCCATAAGATTAGTACCTTACAGGGCCGGCCCCATGGCTTAGCGGTTAAGTGCGCGCGCTCTGCTACTGGCGGCCCTGGTTCGGATCCCGGGCGCGCACCGACGCACCGCTTCTCCGGCCATGCTGAGGCCATGTCCCACATACAGCAACTAGAAGGATGTGCAACTACGACATACAACTATCTACTGGGGCTTTGGGGGGGAAAAAAAAAAGGAGGAGGATTGGCAATAGATGTTAGCTCAGAGCCGGTCTTCCTCACAAAAGAAAAAAAAAAAAGATTAGTACCTTACAGCCTACGTGTGTAGTAGGTTATACCATCTAGGTTTGTGTAAGTCCAGTCTACGATGTGCACATGACAAAATCACCTAACAACACATTTCTCAGAACATATCCCCGTTGTTAAGCGATGCATGACTGTAATTGGCTCAGCCTTTAAGATTTAAACCACCTGTTCCCAAGCTACAGCGACTACAACAGGAAATAAGAAACAAGACTATCTCATCATCATTGAAGTGGCTGCGTAAGGATCCCTAAGGCGTAGTCATGACTTTGTCCTGCAGTTGTTTGGAATTAGAAATTCCGATTCCTACTGTAGTTAAAGTAAACTAAACACAGCAAGCCTGGTAGGATTAATTGAGTGGAAAGGATTTGGTTTCTTGTTTGGGAGGATGTGGATGAATAGGAACGCTCATATACTGCTGGCAGGAGTGTAAATTAGTACAATCACTTTTGGACAGCAATATGGCGTCTCATAGACAAAGATACACATTCTCTGTGACCCAGCAATTCTACTTCTACAGACACTCTTACACATGTTCACAAAAATCCCCCTGCAAACATGTTTGTAGTAGCAAAATTCTGAAAACAAATGCCATTGTAAAAATGGATAAATACATTGCAACACAGCAATTAAAATGGAATTAGAGCTCCTTTATCAACATAGTTCAATTTTAGAGACATGTTGAGGAAAAATGCAAGTTGCAAAGATATGAACGTCATGACATTTTTAAACATGCAAAATAATACTTTTTACATGTTTACAAAATCATATAAAGTATAAAATTATGCATGAGAATGATAAAATTCGGAAGTGTCTACCTTTGAGGAGAGAGGCAGGGAAATGAGGGCTAAATGGAGGGATTCAATTGTATCTGTAGCTATTTATCTGATGCAAATCAACATTAGATGAACTGACAAAACTAGTAGTACACATGTTTTTAAAAAAATTTTATACAATTTTTCTATACGCTTGAAATCTCATTTTAAAAACAACCAAAAAAGTGGGGGGGAGGGGCAGTGTACTGGATCTAAATTAAGACTAATATCTAAGCTTCAGAAATAGCTTGTGATGCTAAGTCATCAGTTCAGAGATGTGACAAATCTAATGACAAAGATCATCCCAAAAGTCTGAAGGCTGCACCACAGCTGGAACATTCCTCTAAGTCAGAATCAGTCATTTAAAAAGTAAATTATTTTTGGACATAAGAAGGCAGAATAGCAAGCCCCACACCTCACTACCCAACAGAAACACTGACTTAACAATATATGGTCCAAAAAGCCTTTCGGAGAACTCCAGAAGCCAGTTAGAAGTTACAGTAGCCCAGGCAACCTGGAAGCCAAGAACAAGTGCATTCAAATGGGTCAGACAAGCTGTTTCATTTCAACCATGTCAGCCCCTCCCCCCAGCCAGCGTAGCTCATGATTGGGAGGAAAAGTTCACCTCACTGCTTCTCCCTTGGGAGGGAAAGAGAAGAATAGCCCCATCAACCAATGCTCCAGGCTTTTGGGGGGCTGCCCAAGAGACTGATTTCAGTCTGGCTTGACCCAAAGCACTACTTTGGATGCCTGGGGGATGCTCAGAACAAAAGAGAGCTAAGGAGGTTGTTGCAGCACCAGAGAACCTTCAGTACCTCAGACAGACGCCAGACCAAACCTGCAGAACCTCAGACAGACACCACACGAAGCATAACACTAAAACTTCCTGAAAGGGGCCAGCCCGGTGGCAGAGTGGTTAAGTTTACGTGTTCCGCTTCGGCAGCCCTGGGTTCGCTGGTTTGGATCCTGGGCATGGACCTACTCACCGCTCATCAAGCCATGCTGAGGCGGCATCCCACATAGAAGAACTAGAAGGACCTACAACTAGGATATATAATTATGTACTGAGGGCTTTGTGGAGAAAAAAGAAAAAAGAGGAAGACTGGCAAGAGATGTTAGCTCAGGGCCAATCTTCCTCAAAAAAAACCTCCTGAAAAAGAAACTATAAAACCTGGGGTGGGGGCAATTACACACACAAGTACAGAGATGACACATCCCCATAAAAGGTTTGAGATGCCCCCAGAATCTCTAGCTGGGACAACTGGTGAAGGTCTTCCCCAGTACAAATCCAATCTGTAAAGACAGGCAGAAGTGGCTGTTTTTTCAAATGCAAAAATCACAAGAAAAAAATAACAAGGCAAATGAAGAAACAGGGAAACATGACCCAATCAAAGAAACAAAATAAATCTCCATAAACTGACCAAAAAGAAATGGAGATCTATGAACTACCTGACAAAGAATTCAAAATAATCATCCTAAAGAAGCTTAACATGCTACAACACAGATAAATAACTACACAAAATCAGGAAAATGATGCATGAACAAAATGAGAATACAACAAAGATATAGAAACCAAAAAAAAAAGGACTAAATGGAAATTCTGAAGCTAATGAATATAAGAAATGAACTGAAAAATTCACTAGAGGGGATCAACATCAGACTTGATCCAACAGAAGAAAGAATCAGTGAATTCGAAGACAGGTCATTGGAAATTATGAAGTCAGAGGAACAAAAAGAAAAAAGAATGAACAAAAGTAAAGGACGCCTAACAGACTTACGAGACACAATCAAGTGGACCAATGCATGTTACTAAGTGAAAGAAGCCAATCTGAAAAGGCTACATACTGTATGATTCCAACTACATGACACTCTGGAAAAGGCAAGACGATGGAGAGAGTAAAAAGATCAGTGGTTGCCTGGGGTTAGGGGGAAAGATAGATAAGAAGGCAGAATACAGAGAATTTTTAGGACACTGAAACTACTCTGTATGTTACTACAATGGTGGTTACATGTCATTAAACATCTGTCCAAAACTATAGCATGTACGACAGCAAGAGTGAACCCTAAAGTGAACTATGGACTTTGGGTATTAATCATGTCAATGTACGTTCACCAACTGCAACAAATGTACCACTATGGTGGGGGATTTGATAATGGAGGAGGGTATACAAGTGGGGGGGTAGTGGGGTTTATGGGAAATCTCTGCACTTTCTGCTTAATTTTGCTGTGAACCTCAAACTACTCTAAAAAATAAAGTCTCTTAAAAAAAAAAGGGCCTCAAGTCAACAATCTAACTTTACATCTCAAAGAACTAGAAAAAGAAGAACTAAACCCAAAGTTAACATGAGGAAGGAAATAATAAAAATTAGAGTGGAAATATAGACAGTCCCCAACTTACGATGGTTCAACTTAGGATTTTTTGCCTTTGTGATGGTGCAAAAGTGATATGCATTCTGTAGAAACAGTACTTCAAATTTTGAATTTTGATCTTTTCCTGGGCTAGCAATATGCAGTATGATACTCTTGTGACGCTGGGCAGTGGAAGCAAGCTACAGCTCCCAGCCTGTGATCATGAGAGCAAACAACTGATACACTTACAACCATTCTGTACCCCTACAATCACTCCATTTTTCACTTTCCGTACAGTATTCAATAAATTATATGATAGTCAATAAATTATGAGATAGTCAACACTCTGTCATAAAACAGGCTTTGTGTTAGATGATTTTACCCAACTGTAGGCTAACGTAAGTGTTCTGAGCGCATTTCAAGTAGGCTAGGCTAAGCTATGATGTTCTTTGGTAGGTTAGGTGTGCTAAATACATTTTCAATGTACGATATTTTCAACTTATGATGGGTTTATCAGGACGTAACCCCATCATAAGTTGTAAGAAGATCTGTAAATGAAATAGAGAATAGAAAAGATCAACAAAATCAACAAACCCTTAGCTAGACTAAGAAAAAAAGAGGACTCAACATAAATCAGAAATCAAAGAGGAGACATTACGATACAAAAATAAAAAGGGATCATAAAAGACTATAAAGAACAATTATATGCCAATAAATTGGATACCCTAGAAGAAACAGATAAATTTCGAGAAACATGTAACCTACCAAGAGTGAACTGTGAAGAATTACAAACCGGAACAGACCTATACTAGTAAGGAGACTGAATCAATAATCAAAAACCTCCCAACAAAGATAAAGCCCAGGAACCAGATGGCTTCACTAGAGAAGTCAACCAGTTAAAAAAGAATTAACACGAAGCCTTCTCACTCTTCCAAAAAATTGAAGAGGAGAGAATACTTCCAAACTCATTCTCTGAGGCCAGCATTATCCTGATAACAAAATCAAAGATATTATAAGAAAAATACACACCAATATACCTGATGATATTGATACAAAACTCCTCAGAAAAAAAAATACTAGCAAACCGAATCCAACAGCACCTTAAAAGGATTATACATGAGGACCAAGTGGGATTCCTAGAATACAAGAATGGTTCAGTATATGAAAATCAATCAATGTAATACACATTATTAGAACAAAGGAAAAAAAACACGATTATCTCAATTCATGCAGAAAAAGCATCCGACAAAACTCAACACCTTTTCATGTAAAAAATACTCAACAAAATTGGAACAGGAAGAAATTACTTCAACATAATAAAGGCCATATACAAAAATCCACAGCTAACATCATATTCAGTGGTGAAAAACTGAAAGCTTCCCCTATAAAAGCTTGCCTTTTTAAGGTAACTTGAGTATCTATTTAAATCCACATGTGACAGTGATATTCATCCAGAAAATATTTGCATTTTCTAAAGCTTTGTGATCCAGATGAAGTCAATGAATAGGTCATTGGGAAGGCAGAAGTCCAGATATTAATAGAACTGGCTTTGTACAAAACAGGAGGGAAGACAAACAGAAAAGTGAGGTTAAAAGAAGAATGGTTTTATATCTGGATATTAGGTAAAAGGATTAAGTTCTTGAGCAAAGGAAAGATGATATATTGTAGAGCAAATACATTTAAATAAGAGTCCTCTGACTGCTAGCTCAAAGCTTCCACACACATATATTAGTTTCAAAATATATAAAGCCTTATTCTATTTTAATGTGTGAAGGTAAGTCAACAAGAGATTTTTATGTGGAGATAAAGAACCTTTTTCTTTTAAGCCTTTTAGCCTAACACAGTTTATACCCACAATTCAAAGATGCTGAAAATTAGAACTAGATAAAGATTCTGCTAATAATTTTCATTCTAGCAGTAATTTTCACTACCTAAAGAGTTAAACAGGAGCCATATTTGCTGGCCATGTTTTATTTGTCCTTTTTTCTTGAAACAGGATAACCAAAGATACAGACAGTATTCAATAAAATAAAATAGATGAAACAAATTCTAAGAGACTGTGATACCACATGCTACATTTAACCTAATTTTATTCATGCTTGCCTTGGGATGGGGAATAGATCATTCAGTAAAAACATACAGTAAAAACAAAATATGTCTTATCATGTACAACTTTTAAACTACAATAATGATGTACCTTAATTACTTCCATGCACACAAGGTCTAACATTACAGTTTTTTTTTCTTAAAAATAAACACAATTAAGACTTCTAGGAGCATTTTATAATAAAGTAATTCCTAATTTTTCTTTGTAGATAGATCAAGCACCTCCAAAATACAAATTCCTATACACAGTGAGCGCTTTACTTAAAATGAATACTTAAGTAAATTAAGTACGTGGACAGCCTTAGAATAAGCTGACAGTATATATTCAGCTAAGTAGGCAACAAACCATAGTGCCAAATGGAAAAAGTGTATTTGCAAATAAATTTCAAAAACTAAGGTAACTTTTTATAATTAAATACAGAAAACATACTGATTTGCTAAAATAAATAAGATGTGATGTAGTTAACACTTCACTATAAAGAATGCATACCAGAACATTTATAAACAGTGAGTGAATCTTATTAAGAATAGTTTACTACAATAAACGCTGGCTAAATAGAAGTGCACATTGTGAAGCACTATGGGTGGTATATGTTTTGCCACATACTTTTGTTACCTTGAGGTAGATAACACATGTGTACCAAATTCGGCATTCATTTTCAGTTGCTGCTGGTATCATGTGTTTTAAGAAATGTGTACAGTATGAAAAACTTGAAAATACTCATGAATGAAAAATGTTTTAGGAAAAAAATAGATATTTTCATGCAATTATGTACAGTCTCACTGTGTAAATTTCAAGGCAAGATTTTTGTTTCCTGTAAAACAGATCATTGTTCTATGAGAGAATGTTTTTTACTTGTCTTAGTGCATTTCTTTTATCTCCTCCTGCATTGCATTATTTTGCTCTATTCTTTATTTTTGTGTGCAAACGACATGCCAGTTAAAATGAAAACCGTCTCATATGTAGAAAAAAAGTCTGGATTTTAAAAACCAAGAACTAATAAAATCCTTTCTAAATGACACCATCTGATTCAAGTAAAAAAATGATTTAAACACTAGTAATAAAAAAGACAAAACACATTTCATGAAGAATACAAAGAGAAATGTCTGCTGAGTGTTTTAGTTCAGATGTTTCAGAATGCTGCTGTATGTTTTATGAGGAATCTGGGGGGAAGATTTCATAGCAGAAGGTGTTAATGTAGCCTGTATGGACTTCAGTGGTGACCCAACTGGACTGTGAAACTGTGGGATGCCTATGGATTCGAGCTGCTTGTTAAAGAGGAACTCGCCACTGTTGTTCAGAAATCCTTCCTCATTTCCTCTCTCCCCAAGCTTCCCATCCTCTACTGGCTCAGTTTCTAGCATTTCAGTATCTTCTTTCCTGCTAAAGAACTTGTCCAAGTAACTGGTGTAAGTGTTTTCCTTCTCAATTTGTTCATCCTTCCTCACCTCACAACAAAACTGATTTATGAGAAAACAGTCCTCCCCACCACCCACAAACTGGCTGTCCCAAGAAGACTGGTACAAGGCTTCTAACTGAGCCAAATTTGCCCTTCCTTTTTCCTGTTTTTCTCGGCTTACTGACTTTGATATCAAACTTTTCAATTCTAGTTGGGACACTGAGCTATTCAAGTCATTTAACTTATCAACAACATCAGTCGGCTCATGTTGTGAACTAAGTTGAATAGTTCCTGCAATAAACGAATCAAAGTCAAATCCCTGATTCTTTTCCCTTTCTTTTTCAGCCAGTTGCTGTGACGCTTCCTCTAGAGCTATCTGGGCTTTAACCAATCCATTCCTTTCACATTTTGACTTGCCTTTCTTATCAGATTTTTCTTTGCTTTGTTCTTTCCAATTGGAAAGATCTATAATTAGCTTGGGTTCATAGTAATGGTTAACTTCACTCTCTCTCCAAACTAAGTTATCTAAATATGATGATGACCTCGTTTTGTAGTTACAAGTATGGCTACACTCCAGATCACAATATTTGTTTTCATGATGATCTGGGTACTGCCAACAAGGCTCAGTAGAGTAACTGGTATCAAAAGCAGGATCCTCCAAATATTTTTCACGATCTCCATCCAAATATTTTCGAGGATCAACTTGTACTTCTTCTTCATCAGTGACATCAGACAGAGCTCTTGGGTCAAGCTGAACTTCATCAATATCAAAGTTATTATGTATAGGCCAATCATGCTCTGAAAATTGACAATCATGGTACCTGAAAAAATTAATACATTAGTGTTAGTCAGGTGTGTGATTTCATTTTCAAATTCACTAAATGCCTTTTAGGTGAAACCACTGTGCTAGTCTACGAGGAGATAATAGGAGCATAAGTCATGAGCGTTCCCCGCCCTCCAGGAACTTATCTTAATGGAGAGGTAAGATCTGTTACTATATAAAGCAATATGAGGCAATACTTGGTAATCACCAATGAAGTATATAATTATAATAAAACTCTGAGTCTTCCATTCTCAAGTAAGACCAATCATCATTTCACACTTATTCCCTCTTTTCTCTACTCTATTTTTCATCCACCTCAAACACAACTGCAGATAAACATCTGAGTGGCTGGCACATCTATAGTTCAATTCCAACACAGTTTCACACAAAGAAAAAACACTCTATGGCCATAAAAGGCAGATCTCTAATCTCAACCAGGTCTCTTACAGATTTTCACTCTGCTGGTATAAGACAGACTAGAAAGAGGAAGCCTTGCTGGAACTCATCACCATGAATAGAAAAAAACTCTCCATGTATATGTGCTACTGAATGTGACATCCTCTTACTCACACATCACAGCAACGTGACCACACCACGCCCAAGTAGAGGCAGACTGTGACACACACAAGCAAATGGTTGGGGGATGGGGAGGTACTAGAAAAGAGATTAGACGACTTCACTATACAAGTATGACAGAAAATGGAGAGACTGGAAGATGTTTGGGTATGTGTGGAAAAAATTACACGAAGGTGTTAGAAGTGTTCGTGTGGAGGAAAAAACAGGTGGTTGGCAGATGTGGGTAAACACACTCACAAATACCTCAACATTTTAGAAGGAAAAAAATGCAATGAGTAAACAAGCTAATTTCACCATTAACTACTTAATTATTAATTAGCAATCATGTCTCCTTTAAACACAGAAATATATGAAATCCTCAAGTCTTAAATTGTCATTAGTGATTCCTAAAGCTAGCTAAACATCAAAATTATCTGCAGATTTTAAATAATATTGATTCATTAGTATATGCTACCATTCTACTTTGAAGCCAAATTATATCTAAACTTCCCCAGAAATTTAGAAATCCTAAAGGGAAACTAAGGGAAGAAATTCTTTAACTAAAATGTATGTTATCCTTTTTGATGGTTTATATTGTTCAGACTAGAAAAGTTCCTTACACTGAACCTATGTTAAGCATCCCCAAATTAATTTTATGTCATTAGGAAAACAGATTTGAATATAGCATATACCATGAATTAAAAATAATTTCTATCCTAAGACATAATGGATTATATGCAGAAATTTGAGACACTCTGGAGATACCTTATTGGATAACGTTGAGTCTTATCATCCAACATTTTAAAAAAAATTTTGTGATATTCCTGAGTTTACAATGTTTCAGATTTCCAACCTTCACCCTTTACATTTAAAGGACCCTATAATTTTATTAACTAAACATACCTCAATAGGTGTTCATTTTGCTTTGAAAATGTTTCAAAGTAGCATTTAACTTTTCCCATTACACATATCCTAACCAGTAACTATTAAATACTTAAATTGTATAAAGGCTATTCAAAGATATTAATAAGTTTAGCAGAAACTCTAAGAGATCATTACTAAATTTTTAATACTTCTACACTGTTTTATCATATATAATTTAAAAATAAAACACTGCATTATGGTTTACTGAAAATACAATAAATGATATTTTTCTAATTTAGGATCCATTTACCTTTCCCAGTTATAAATATGACTGTGAGTTTCATCCATAAGCAAAATATCATCAACTTCATCTTCAATATGAAAAGGATGACTTGAAATTGGCTCATCCATTGGAAAAGAATATATGCTCATGTAAGGATGGGAAAGCGCTTCTTCTGCTGTCAATCGATCCATGGGGCTAAATGTCAAAATTTGTTCCAGGAAATCCAGTGCTGCAAAGAAAAGGATCAAACACCTTAACTGCACTGGAGGTTGACCAACCCATAAAGGAAAACAAAGGGACTACACATGTACAATTAAAAGGTAAGTTAAGTTCTGTCAGAGAAATAAAACTAACTTACCTGATTTATAGATTAAAAAGAAAAGACATTTATTCAATAAACATAGTCAATATTTGAAATGTACCCCAATCTCATATTATGGCCAGTTATTAAAAGAAAAGGAATATATTAAGTTGAACCATATGAAACTTTCATTTTTGTCAGTCAAAAATGGTCAAATAACAACAATTTCATATGGCTCAACCTAATACATAGGTCCTAATCTCAGCTCTGCAACCCACTAGCTTAACTGAATTACTAGCTGTGTAGGGCTGGAAAGATTACTTAAGTTGCTGAACTTCAGTTTCTTCATGTATAAAATGGATATATGGATAGATACAGATATCTTATAAATAATTACCTTTAAAACTAAAATGTAAAGCATAGTGTCTAGTGCTTAATAAAAGGCGTTCTCCCCTTTCCTTCCATTATCTTACTGACCAGCTATTGTACTAATTTGTTGATCTCTGTTTCACATCACACTCTAGCGTATCACACAACGCACCTGATCATTACAGAGCTCTGGTGGAGCTACCACACACCCAATTCTTTCCACCAACTCGGTCTGTTAGGCCTTCTGAAGCCCCTTACCCAGCCCGAATCACGCTGTCATCAACCTGAAGGCTGCCCTTACATCACCACACACTTGTATGCCTTATGATTTATACCAAGCTTCAACTCTGAATCATCTCCACCATCTACTTTCTCTGCTCCCTAGCACACAGTACTGACGAAAGCTAGACGCAAAATCACATATATATCTGGCTCACTAAGAATTCACACTGTGGAATTTCAATTTGGCCTTTGCTATTGCTCAGTAATGTTTCACACCATCTCTTCATGCTCTCAATCTTCTCTATCATTCTCAACAGATAAACGCACTTCACTTTATCTCAATCCCACTTCTTCTCCATGGTCTATCATACATCCTCTTATCCTTACCTTCTGTCTCAAAGAAAAAGACTGCCCTTCTCTCTAAAGATTTTATTTATTTATTTATTTTCCCCCCAAAGCCCCAGTAGATAGTTGTATGTCATAGCTGCACATCCTTCTAGTTGCTGTATGCAGAACGCGGCCTCAGCATGGCCAGAGAAGTGGTGCGTCGGTGCGCGCCCGGGATCCAAACCGGGGTCGCCAGCAGTGGAGCGCGCGCACTTAACTGCTAAGCCACGGGGTCGGCCCGTGCCCTTCTCTCTAAAACGAAGCTGTACTCTAGAAAAGACCCTATTCTCAATTCCCAGTCTCTCATTAACATGAACAATAGCTGACAATTTTATAGTCATTTATATGTTACAAACTGCTTTCACATACATTATCTCATTCAATCCTCAAATCAGTCCAATAAAGACTAAAGAGAAGAAACTTAAGGCTCATTGCTACTCATGCCCTCCAGTGGCCCAGGGCTGAGGTTCCTTCTTGTGGTCCCTCCTTTTTCCCTTACTCCTATTATATTACCCTAATACAGGAAGTCATTTCACAATATATCAAACTGTTCTTGGTTCTCCTGCAAAAGAGTCAGTCTTAACTAATCCAGGGCCCACGTGTCTCAAGGCAAGAGAGACTTCTACGGCACAGAGTTATGGATGGTCGACTCAGCATAATCACTATTCTCAGGGGTAAGGGGAATATATACCCAACTACACAAGAGGAATATACCCTAAAATCCCTAGCATTTGGGAACTGTAGGCAGCAAGTGGAAAGAGGAAGAGGTAAGAAAAAAACTAGTCAGGCCGAGCTCCCAAGTATATGCATATATAGAACATTTCCATCATTGTGGAAAGTCCTACTGGACAGCACTGCTCTAGAGGAAATCAGTCTATTGGCTACAACGGTGTTGAAGTGTGCTAAGACATAGAAATACGTGGTGAACTACAGAAAAAGGGAGGATGAGAGGTAAGTATGGTGGGAAATGAAAAAGAGGGTATTTATCTAGAGACATTAACCAGAGTAAGGTTCTTAGTAGTCCTAACGTGTAATTCATATGTACTTAAGCTTGTTTGCTTTTTTCCTCCAAAGTTCATGAACAGAGTGTGAGAAAAGAACACAGATTATTCTTACTAAGCCCCCTTTGCCTCAGAACGTGCTCTGCCCAAAAATAAAACTCCAATGTTAATCAAGAAGAAATCGGTGTAGAGCATTTCTATGTAATAAATCTTTAGTCCCAGGAACTTTATTTTTCTATTATTATTTTTTGTGTGTGTGAGGAAGATCAGCCCTGAGCTCACATCTGATGCCAATTCTCCTCTTTTTGCTGAGGAAGACTGGCCCTGGGCTAACATCCGTGCCCATCTCCCTCTACTTTATATGGGACGCCGCCACAGCATGGCACAACAAGCAGTGCGTCGGTGCGCCCTGGGGATCCAAACCGGTGGACCCCAGGCCACCGCAGCGGAGTGCGCGCACTTAATCTCTTGCACCACCAGGCCGGCCCCCAATCCCAGGAACTTTAAATACTCTGCATTGCACTTGTATGTGAGCACAGTTCTGCCACTTATGAATACTAAGGATCTTTGCCCAATGATTAATTTAATGAATCCATTATCAAAGACATTCATTCAACACATTATGAATAAATCCCAGCCATCAGCCAATATTCAGGTTGGTTCATAGCTAAGATATGGTCCCCACCGTAATGAGGGTAGGGAAAAGGAAGATTCAGATTTAGCTAGATTACAAATGCTTCAACAGTAGTGTCCAATATTACTAGCTTGTCTCTTTTGATAACACACAGCAGTAGCAACAATGACTCCAAAGCCGATCCAGGTTATTCCTGAGCCGTGTCTCTCAACCTATCTGAGCAGGGTCATACCTGTAGAAGGTTTTAAAAACACAGACATCTGCCCTGCTCCCTACCCCACCTCTGGATTCTGACGTAATAGTCTGCAATTTTAAAGAGCTCCCACAGACGACTCTGAGGCATAAGCAAGTGCTATGTGCCTGCTGCCCAGTTATGAACAGGGATGTCATGACAGTGGCTACAAGGTTAGGAGCAAGAGAGCCAGCAATGGAATCTGATTGTGAAGATAGACCCAAAGACTAGTGAGGAATGTAGAACTATTGAAAAGGAAGGCTGCAAAATTAAATACAGCTGCTTCCTTTGAGGCATTTACTCTATCTGAGGAAAAAAAGGAAGACCATGTCATCGTGACTTTTGCCATCCAGCGCCTACTTCTCAAAACACTTGCTACTTTAAAACACTTTGATACAAACTAACCTGAACCACATATAATGATCAGAGTGGGTGATATGAACAATGGATATATAATTAAGAGAAAGTTTATGACATTTAGGAAACTATATATCCCTAACTTTTTTTGTGTGTGTGTGAGAGGAAGATTAGCCCTGAGCTAACATCTGCTGCCAATCCTCCTCTTTTTGCTGAGGAAGATTGGCCTTGGGCTAACATCCATGCCCACCACCTTCCTCTACTTTATATGTGGGACACCTGCCACAGCATGGCTTGATAAGCAGTGCGTAGGTCCGCACCTGGGATCAGAACCTGCAAACCCCGGGCTGCTACAGCGGAGCATGTGAACTTAACCACTATGCCACCGGGCTGGCCCCTATATCCCTAACTTTTTGATTCATGAGAGAACTATACAATCCTGACACCAATGTATCTTATTAATACGATATAATTTTTAAAGATATAAAACTATCAACTTTCAAGAAAGCTATTTTTCATGTCTAATGCTCTTCCTTAAAAAAATGTTATCTTATTACAGATAACTACTACAGGAGTTAAAGACTTTTGTATCTTATTTATATCAGCAAAACCTAAAGATATGTCACTCTATGTTGAGACATGAAATTAATTGCTTTAGTAGTCAATGAAGTTTTGATTCTCTCCAAGTTCCTACTACTTTTAAGCTTGCACAAATGCTCACATTTAGCACTTAATACCCTAACATTAATCCATAAGCTCACATGGAATATTGCTCTTTCTTCCATCTCTTCCTTGCCCTGAAGCCTTTTTTCCCCCCCGACTCAATTCGCTTTCTCATATCTTAATCACATTCATCTTCATACCCACACTTACTCATCATATAACCCTCACACAACTCCATTCCAGCTTAGTGAGAGCCAGTGATTCAATAAGCTCACCTATAGTAGATAATCAGAGGTGTCAGCTGGAAAAGTACATGGAATTAGAACCAGGAGAGAGAGGTACACTTTCTGGAATCTGGAAAATTATTCAGAAGAGCAAAGAAACAGATCCCAGCCTAAGTGCCAGGCCAAAAAAGGAAAAGTGACAGCTGAAGTTCTAGGTATATCTTAACTGTCTAAAGACTAATACTAAGGAAAGCACATCTAAGGATGAAAAGCTAAAGCTTCCCCACACAGATCCTGCTCACACATACATATACACACACACACACACACACACCCCATTACAGGATGGTTACTCGAGTCACAATACCTTCTCGACTAATTCCCGGAAGCAGCTGAGTTAAAGGTTTGTGTGGCTCAGTCATGTCATTTCTAATGTAAACTGGAATTACACTGAGAAGCTCCTGACGATCTTCCTCATGTACGACAGGAATAGATTCTAAAATCAGCTGCATCTGTTCAAGTTCATGTGCACCTGAGTGAGATTAAAAAAATACCAAGTACAACATAAACAAACACATTCCTCAATGTTTACTTATTTGGCAATAAACATTCTAAAGCTATAGGAAACTACCTTAAATATTGCAATGACCACTACAGGGAAAATGGTTTTAACTGAATCATTAATCAGCAGATTTCACTGCTTTGAACATCATCAATCTACTCAAAAGGCGTTTTTATTTCAATTTTTGCTCACTGATACTTTTTTTTTGTGTGTGAGGAAGATTAGCGCTGAGCTAACATCCCAGGCCAAACCCTCCTCTTTTTTTGCTGAGCAGGATTGGCCCTGGGCTAACATCCGTGCCCATCTTCCTCTACTTTATATGCGACGCCACCAAAGCATGGCTTGACACGTGGAGCATCGGTGCACACCCAGGATCCGAACCTGTGAACCCTGGGCCGCTGAAGCGGAGCACACGCACTTAACCACTGTGCCACTGGGCTAGCCCCCATCACTGATACATTTTTAGCTGCTTTGTTTCCATAAGAAACTGACTCTCCACGTTTAGCCTCCTACTAAGGTATCACAAAATAGTGAAAAAGCGATGAATTTGGATTCAAGAGACCTGGATTCTAGTGTTAGCGGTACCACTAATTAACTGACTACAACTTTGGGAATACTTAACATGGTGATGACTTGATTTCATCATCAATAAAATGGAGGGTTGGACTAGACTTGTGAAACAAAAAGTTTTATAGTTATGTGTTAGGTTCAGTTAGCATTTCAGGACCACTATTAAAGAAATAAAAGAGGAAACTTTAGGCTAAATGGGCAACTGAAAGAAAAACATTGTTTGCTTTTCCATTAGTTTCTACAAATTCATTGAATATTCAAATTTTTCTTGAGCGCCTACTATGAGCAAGGCACTTCAGAATACAGCTGCAAAACAAGAGACCAAATTCCAGCCTTCATGGAGCTTACAATCTGTGTTGAGGAAGACAGATATTAACTGTAAACATTTACATCAAATAGTGACAAATGCTATGAAGAAAATACAGTAAGCTAAGGGAGACAGAGAGCACTGCTGAAGGTAGGGTTGTTAATTTATATAGAATGACCAAGGAAGGCCTCACTGAGAAGCTGAAAATTCAGGAAGTTAGGAAACACATCATACATTCAGATGGAAGAAGGGAGTTCCAGGAAGATGGGCAAAGGCCCAAAGGCTCAAAGGAGAGAGCAGGCTTGGCGTCTCCAAGAAACAACAATTACATAAGTGTAGCTGAAGTAGAGTGGCTGCGGGGGAAGTAGTAGTAGATGAGGTCAGAGTGGTACCAGAACACAAAGGATTTGCTGTATCCCGAATTTGATGGGAAGCTATTACAGAGTTTTGAGCAGAGAAATGACATGATCTGACTTGTTTTTAGAGAACTACTCTGGCTAGTATGTGGTAGCTACGCTACAGACAGCAAATATTGAAGCAGGAAAGCCAGTTGGAAGGTCGTGCATTAGACCAGGAGAGCCATAATGGCTGACTGAACTGAGGGGAGGAGGGTAGCAATAGAGATAATAACAATCAGTTAGATTCTGCTTTTATCTTGAAGGAAGAGCCCACAGGATCTGTACTGACAGATGTGAAGGACGACACCAAGATTTTGGCCTGAGTAACTAAAGAGTGGATCAGGTTTACTAAATGAGGAAGACAGCAGAAAGGGAAAGTATGAGGGAGAAAAAAAATCAGGAGTTCAGTTTTGGATAGGTTAAATCCAAGATGCAATTAGATATCCAACTGGAGATATTAAATAGAACCAAAAAATATAGGTTAAAAATACACAGATTTCCAATGAATGCTTAGTCATTGCCTTTTATTGCTCTGTTCATTTGACATCTATACCTAATAAACACTTACATCTCCCTAATGCTGCTTTTATTGAATAGTTCACTAACCTACCAATAAAGCATTAGAAGGGAACTATAACTGGATCTTTCAAATCATTTCACAAACAATTCCCATTAATTAAATGTTTAAGCTTACGTGGGTTTAGGATCAAAACTGTGTTATTTAGGGCCAGCCCCGTGGCTTAGCGGTTAAGTGCGCGCGCTCCACTACCGGCGGCCCGGGTTTGGATTCCGGGCGCGCACCGACGCACTGCTTCTCAGGCCATGCTGAGGCTGCGTCCTGCATATAGCAACTAGAAGGATGTGCAACTATGACATACAACTATCCGCTGGGGCTTTGGGGAAAAAAAGGAGGAGGACTGGCAATAGATGTTAGCTCAGAACCAGTCTTCCTCAGCAAAACAAAAAAAAAAAAAAGAGAGAAAGATTGGCATGAATGTTAGCTCAGGGCTCATCTTCCTGGAAAAAAAGAAAAAAGAAAAAAAAAAAACTGTGTTATTTAGAGGTGGCTGTTTTTATCCAATTCTTTTTACTGCTATATCGAACAATGTCTGAATATGCCAAATAAACATTTAAAAATATGTTAAATACCTTTGTATAATCAATACAGCAGTAAGTTTTGATTTCATTTCACAGGACTTGGAGTATGATCTAACAATTTTATTTTATTTATTTATTTTTTTAATTTATTTATTTATTTTTTATTTTTTCCCCCCAAAGCCCCAGTATATAGTTGTATGTCATAGCTGCACATCCTTCTAGTTGCTGGACGTGGGACGCGGCCTCAGCATGGCCGCAGAAGCGGTGCGTCGGTGCACGCCCAGGATCCGAACCCACGCCGCCAGCAGCAGAGCACGCACACTTAACCGCTAAGCCACGGGGCCCGCCCTGATCTAACAATTTTAAATAAAACAAATTAAATTTTTGTTTTCCTGATACAATATTCATTATTGTGGTAGCTTTAAAATATGTCCACAAAGTCTTTGATACTCTTCCCTTCAAAGGGTGGAATCCAATTCCCCTCCCCTTGAGTGTAAGGTGTACTTAGTGACTCACTTCCAACACACAATAAAGCTGAAGTGATAGTGTGTCTCACAATTTTGAGTCTAGGTCACAAGAAGATATTTTGCATTTAGGGTCAACTGATTTTTGACAGAGGTCAAGGCAATTCAATGGAGAAAGAATAAGCTTTTCAACAAACAGTGCTGGGATAACTGGATATCCACATGCAAAAGAATGAAGTTAGACCCCTACCTCACACCATATACAAAAAAATTAACTTAAAATGGATCAGAGACCTAAATTTAAAAGCATTTAAAATCATAAAACTCTTAGGAGTTAAGCAATGGTTTCATAGATATAACACCAAAAGTATAACTCACAAAAGAAAAAATAGATAAACTGAAATTGATTAGAATTAAAATCTTTTGTGTTTCAAGACGCCATCAAGAAAGTGAAAAGATAACCAACAGAATGAGAGAAAATATGTGCAAATCATATATCTGGTAAGTGATTTGTATCCAGAATATGTAAAAAACTCTTACATCACAATTATAAAAAGACAAATAACCCGATTAAAAAATAGGCAATAGATCTGGATAGATATTTCTCCAAAGAAGACATACAAATGGCCAATAAACACATGCTCAACATCATTAGTCATTAGGTAAGTGCAAATCAAAACCACAATGAGATACTATTTCATATCCAAAAAGACAGACAGTAAGACAAATTACACTTTAAATAAATGTTGGTGAGAATGTGGAAAAACTGGAATCCTCATACATTGCTGGTGGGAATATAAAGTGGTACAACTGCTTCAGAAAACAGTTTGGCATTTCTTTAAAAAGTTAAACATAGGTTTTCATATAACACAGTAATTCCACTCTTCAGTATATACACACCCAACAAAATTGAAAACATACTTCCACACAAAAATTGTACATTAATGTACATAGCAGCATCATTCATCATAGCCAAAAAGGGCAAACAACCCAAATGTCCATCAACTGAGGAATGGATAAACAAAAAGTGGTATATCCATACAGTGGAATATTATTTGGCTATAAAAAGGTATGAAGTACTGATACATGTTATAACACGGATGAACCTCCAAAACATTATGCTAAGTGAAAGAGGCCAGTCACAAAGGCCACGTTACATGATTTATTTATATGAAATGTCCAAAACAGGCAAATGTATAGAGACATAAAGTAGATAAGTGGTTGCCAGGAGCTAGAGGAAGGGGGAAATGGGAAGTGACTGCTAATGGTTACAGGGCATCTTTTAGGAGGGACAAAAATGTTATAAAATTAGATGGTTATACAATTCTGTGAATATACTAAACAATACTGAACTGTACACTTCAAACGAGTGAACTGTACGGCATGTGAATTATATCTTGTCAGAACTTTTTTTTAAAAAAAGATACATTGGCTTTCTCCTTGCTCTCTCCTTTAGATCATTCATTCTGAGGGAAGCCAGCTGCCATATTGTGAAGACACTCAAGCAGTCCTATGGAGAAGTCCACACAGTGAGGAACTGAGGCCTCCTGCTAATAGTCATGTGAGTAAGCTATCTAGAAGTGGATCCTCCTGCCCCAGTCAAGTCTTCGGATGACTGTAGCCCCAACTAACATCTTGACTAAGCAAATCTGAGCTAGAACACTCAGCTAAGCCGATCCCAGATTCCTGACCCATACAAACTATGATAATGAATGTTTGTTATTTAAGCCACTAAGTTTTGTCACAGAGCAACAAATAATACAGTAACTATTTTATATATGCTGGGAAGTACTTGACTATCAGGAATATAACATCCAACTACAGGATTGTTCCTAGGAAAAACTTCAATCCATTTAACCATTTAGTTTCCAAGAATCATTGGTATTTTCTCATTGTTTTCTAAATTGAAATTCAATCACTATCATACATCAGAGAAGAACTTTCTGATAAATTTAGGGAAAAAATTACAAAGGCTTGCCTAATGTTATGTAAGCTGAGTGTTACAACAAGTATTGGCATTAAAAAAAATTTAAGGGTATTTACACATACCATCTTTTCTTCAACAAGGCTCTCCTATGTACCCTAATCTTTCTTTTGCAAGCACACCCTGCTCCATTCCCTTCCTTTTGCTCTTAGCACAATCTGGGAGTGGTGGGAAGTCCCCTCTAAGACTGGTTAGAGAAGAAAAAAAGTAACGTCAAAAGAGAGAAAA
This sequence comes from Diceros bicornis minor, assembly GCF_020826845.1. Taxonomy (NCBI): domain Eukaryota; kingdom Metazoa; phylum Chordata; class Mammalia; order Perissodactyla; family Rhinocerotidae; genus Diceros; species Diceros bicornis. The sequence goes on along the minus strand of NC_080744.1, from coordinate 48,005,468 downwards.
AGACCTAAGTCACCATCACACCACTTCTCTAATTAAAAAATCTTCAGTATTTTACTATTTCCTAGTTTTGTTTGTTTGTTTGGTGAGGAAGATTGGCCCTGAGCTAACGTCTGTGCCAATCTTCCACTATTTTGTATGTGGGACGCTGCCACAGCCTGGCTTGATGAGTGATGTGGAGGTCCACGCTCACGAACCCATGAATCCTGGGCAGCTGAAGCAGAGCACGCGAACTTAACCACTACACCACCAGGCCAGCCCCTTTTCCTAGTTTTTTAAATGGAAACTCCTCTGTCTACTTTCTAAGTATTCTGGTCCCATCTAAACTAGTCAAATATCTTCATTATTATTTGGCACCTTGTTTTCATCAAACTTTTCTCACTGAGTCACGAATGTACCAGGCTTATGCCTTTATGTTTATAGATACTCTTAAATAGATACCACTTTTCCTCTCTTGGTCCCCCTTATCAAAATTCTTCATTATTCCTGTGTAGTGAAAAAGCCTTTGACTCCTTTATGCCTCCCATTCCAGCTGTTGCTGATGGAGCCTCTCTAAGTTTGCAGTTCTTATGACCTGTACTAAATAACTTTATACTAACTCATACTTTGCTTTATGATATTTGATGTTTTTCATGGATTATTCACCTCTTCCCATCTGGACTAAATTCTCTGTCTCACACTTCTTTAGACTACTTCACAGACTACTCAGCAAAAAATAACTTGTTTGGTTGTTTCTGAAAGGCCACAGCAGTCAGGCAACGGGAGATGGCAGTTCAGTTAACTGGGATGATGGGAAGCAAAGAAAGAATTATTCGATTTTCAACAATAGCTAAAAAGTGACAAACTGACAAAACTAGGCAACTCAGGTATCACTTAACATAGATTACCAATCAGTATTATGAATCTACAAAATATGAAATTATGTTTAAGAAATAAGATATATACAAAAGAACACTAGAATTCTGACTAAATTTCTTGAGTGAACAACTCAGTGAATATGTGAATAAGTTTTATTAATTTTTTAAATATTAAAACCACTATTTTATCTTTTCATCTTAATATTCCCGACCACAATAAATTGTTTTAAATCTTATATAAATCTTGCTTCATAGATACATACAAAATTATTTCTCTAAAGGAAAATTTTTTTCAATATATTTTTAAATTTCTAACCTGCAAAGAGGGTTTTACCAGTCAGCATTTCAGCAAAGATGCAGCCTGCAGCCCACATGTCAATGGCTTTAGTATAATTATTAGGAGAAAGTAAAAGACGTGGAGATCTGTACCATTTAGTAACCAATCCTTCAGAAAGATGACCCTGAAAAAGAACAAAAACATACTTTTTTACTTTAACTGAATGATGGTACATAAAACGTGATTCATTAAAGAATCCTTGATCTAAAAAAAACCAACCAACCAATCCAGGAGACCTGACTCTACTACATATTCCATTCCTAATCAATTTTACTACTTTACATTTCCTTATAAAGTGTTCAACAAAAACAGTTACACATATATGGCCTTACTTCATCCTCAAAACGACCCTGAGAAATTGTGACAGTAAATATTAACTCCATTTTACAGGAGCAATAACTCTCAAATAGATGAAGGTATCTGCTTAAGGTCACATAGCTTAGTTGAATACAGAAATAGAACTCAGTTTTAGAGAGTGTAACTTAGTTTAGTGTTCTATCCACAATACTTCACTGTTACCTATAAAGAGGATGTGGTCATCCATTTCATTTTAGTACTCAATTTCTCTTAAAGTTTTTTAAAAATTAAGTTATACCTAATGTGAGATGATAGACGTGAATGAAAAGATTTTTTTGTTTGTTTTAGACATGTGCTAAGCGGGGCTCCTAGGGGTTCTTTATAACCAAAGAAGCTCCACTTTTATATTTTAAATATCAGGGTCCCATATACGATTTAATCTGAAAACTAAAAAAAGCAGGGTTCGGCTCAGAAAATATTATTAACTTCTTGAACAAAGGCAAGTTGTTATGTAAGGCAAAGTTATCATGAATTCTTTTCGTTTTTCTTACTGCCTATTTTATCTTTATGCAAATTTAGATTTCAAACTAAATTAAGTTTGCCTAAACAAGGCATAACAGAATAGTATAGACTCAAAGGGACAAAAGAAGACCTAAAAGTTGAAACAGTATCCCCTCTTACCTTCAGACAGGACCACACTTCTGCCCCACACATAGGAATATATCCCACTTTTAAATAAGGGAGAATTTCAGTTATAATAAATAACCACACACTTTTAAGAATTTGTATTTAATTAGGATCCCACTCCACCTTCATTTCAAATACAGGGAGACCGTGAATGAAAATAAATCTGTATCAGAAAAAAAAGGACTAACGTAAAGTTTAATACAATTAACTAAAAATTCTGCCATAATATACAAAGGAAATACAAGTACCTATTCCTGATGACGTACATCAGTTTAAAGGCCTAGCTCAGCTGGCTTTCCACGTACCTTATGGGAATAATGGGGATCCATGATCCGTGCAAGACCAAAGTCACCTATCTTCAGCACCAAGTCTTCAGTATTAATGAAAAGATTAGCTGGTTTGAGATCTCTGTGCAGTACGTTTGCAGAGTGAATATATTTGAGCCCACGTAGCAGCTGATACATGAAAAGCCTGGCATGCTCTTCCAGTAAAGGGCCCTGCTCCAGCACATTAGCCAAGTCTGTCTCCATGTACTCCTGAACAATGTAAACACTGTTCAGTTCGGTAAGAGAGCCCACATCGTCTGTTAACTGGCTTCCACTGGGACCAAGAATTTCAAACACTTTCACAATGTTATCATGGTCAAGTCTTCTAATAATTTTGATTTCACGTAGAGCATGTTTGACACTCTGGGGATCAGTAAGGACAATTTTCTTGATGGCTACTCTTTTGTCACAGTCATTGTCTACAGCAGAAAAAACCAAGCCATTGCCTCCACAACCCAATGGTTTTAAGTCCATATACCTAGAGCCCAGATCAAAACCATGAATGTTCATGAGACTTTCAAATTTCTCTGCCATTTTGAAACCCCTACTATTGCCTTTTCCTTTCGAATTATTGAACTTGTGTAAACAAGGAGGAAAACTGACATCAAAAGGAAAGATCTTTCAAAAAGGGAGAACAAAAATAATTTTGCTTCCACAGCAAGATGGTTTCTTGATGTTCATTGCATACGCCAACCAGGCCCGTTGAGTTCCCCTTAGATGTAAAGCTCAAAAAGCTCTACTCATGTTGAGAATTAAAAAGATTGCAGTACTCATAGTTCAAGAAAGGGGCAGCAACTCTGCAGACATTTAAAGAAAACACTCAAGGAACTCAAACGGAATGAAATGACATACTATGCACTCAGATTTACGGTGCTAAACAATTTAACATTTAACAAAAATGTGAATAAATATGCACACAACAGGCTTCTATGAACATTCTCCTCACAGTGCAGATACATTCAGTGTTGGACTGGTCCTGAGCAGCATCGTTCTAAGGTGCTGGTAAGCACTACTTCCGTTTTGCTTCTTTTCTTCCTTTGTTGCTATATATTTCAACAGGAAGCCCTGACGACTGTTGGTTAACAGAAGATGTCTTTTGTTAGTGATCAGGTGGCTCCAGCTCACCACAATCACAATCAAAGCTACCGTCCATCTTACTCAGATACAACCTAGGGGATGAGGAAAAAAAAAAAGGAAAAGAGTCACCACCACAGGAAATATTCTTTTCCTCAACTTTGTAAAATGACACGAACTAGGTATTTAGCTATAAACCACTACCGGTAGTAGTACTACATTAAATGTACTACCAGTACTACCAATAGTAGTAAATTAATGTAGTAAACATTTATTTATAGTCACTAAATGGAAAGATTACCCCCAATTAAAAACAGCTATCCATGTTGTAAGCAATTCACATGTTGATTCAGACTCCAGATCCCACCACACTAGATTCTTTATAATATTTAGGCCCATTAGGTTGTATGATTTCTTAAACGCCAAGAAGCGAAGGAAGGAAGGTTCATAATATCTTTACAGAATTCTTTAGATTGTTTTTGGTGAGAAAGATTAGCCCTGAGCTAACATCTGTTGCCAATCCTCCTCTTTTTGCTGAGGAAGATTGGCCCTGGGCTAAATCCATGCCCATGTTCCTCCACTTTATATGTGGGATGCCTGCCACAGCACGGCCTGATAAGCGGCACGCAGGCCTGCGCCTGGGATCTGAACCTGCAAATCCCGGGCCATCGAAGCAGAGCGCGTGAACCCAACCACTACGCCACCGGGCCAGCCCCCAGAATTCTTTAGCATTTTTTGAGGGGTAAAACATTAGTAACATTTCTTTAAAAGAAGACATAATAAGCCTGCGATGTGTCAGTTCGTTAAAGAACACATTTACTTATTAACTATGCCTATCAATACCCAATGAACAAAAATATAACAGTACAAATAAGAAATTTACAGAGCACACTCTACAATTTACAAAAGAGTGAATTTGAATAGTGAATAAACCTATGAAAAGGTGTTTAACTTCACTGATAATCAGAAAAATCGAATTACCTCAAGAAGATAACATTTCAGATTGGAAAATCATTTAAGAGTCTGTTATCAAGTCTGAGGAGGAATGTGGAAAAACAGGAACTTCCATACAACATTGCTGGGAGTTTAATAAAAGAACGTCAAAGAGCAATTTGGCATAAATAAATACATAAATGAATAAATAAATAGCATACCTATGACTTCATAAACAAGCAAAATAATACTATTTTAAGGGTGCCTACATATGTAGCAAAAGTATTAAAAAAATATGAAATTGATAAATAAGAAATTCATGACAATAATTACCTTGAGGAAACAGGGAAGGGATTAGGATCAGGACGGGTTACACAGTATGCCTCAACTATATCTTTAATATGTTATTTCTTTTGAAAAAACTGAAGTATGACAAATTATTAGAATCTTACAGAGCCGGGTGGGTATGTATATGAAGAGCTCATATTATAGTGGGGGAAGACAGGCCAACAAAAAGGCAAAACACACAGATGTCAGATGGCAATAAGAGGTGTGGAAAAAATAAAAGAGAGGGGACAGGGAGGGTGGTCAGGGGATGCTTCTCTCTCTAAAGAGGAAGCAAGGGAGTGAATGGGCCTTAGCGATGCTGTGTAGGAGTAACTACTCCAGATAGAAGGGCTAGCACCTGAAAGCCACTGAGAGCAAGTGTGCGTCTCATGTCTGAAAAACAACTAGGAGACCAATGTAGTAGCTCATTTAAATGTATACACCTATAAGCAAATATTACAGCCTAATGCTTAAATGGAAAGGCTTCCTGTTGTTGACTTTTGATCTAAAAGCTGGTATAGGTGTATAAACAGTGTTATGTTCTGAATGGGTCTGAAGGGGTTGAAGTGAGACAGGTGCAATACTCCTTTATTCAAAGGGCCAATCATTTAAAGGCAACGAGAAACTGTGCCAGTGTATGAAATAAGGCAGCCCACTTTGAACTTGAAGATGCGACAACTTTCAATCACCTTCAAATGTGGCTTAAGAGAACCGCCAGGACTCTCAAAGCCATCAGTTGTTTCACAATGGTGAAGATGCTGTACAATAGGGAATCTGCCTTTATTTCCTGTCTGCTTCATATTCCTCCATACTTCACATGTGGAAATATAAGATTGTGAAAAATATAGTAAGGTAACAGCGCTTGCCTCGACCTGAGCAAATCTTCAATTTTATCAAATCCACAAACATTAAAAATAATATGTGAAAGAAAGAGAAACTGATGATACTAATAACTCAGAGACTAAGTAGATAAATGATCCTTATGGCAACAGCTTTATTTAATAAAAATTGATATTTACTATCCCTGAGTTCTTTTTAAAAATATGAGCACTTCTTGTATCTGCTTAATATTGTGAAGGACATTAACAGCATCATAGCTTGCTTTGTTTTGCTATAACAGAGATGGTTTCTTCTGTTTGCAAGCTTTTGTCTGCTTCTCAGAAATAAGAAAAAAAAAAGACTCCTAATAATTCTATAGCTTATCAGTCTATCTGTAGTAAAACACTTAAAAGCTAAATTAAAGACTGCAAATAAACTTTTGAATTAAAAAAATTTCAGGGGCCGGCCCCGTGGCTTAGCGGTTAAGTGCGCGCGCTCTGCTACTGGCAGCCCGGGTTTGGATCCCAGGCGCACACCGACGCACTGCTTCTCTGGCCATGCTGAGGCCGCGTCCCACATACAGCAACTAGAAGGATGTGCAACTATGACATACAACTATCTACTGGGGCTTTGGGGAGAAAAAATAAAAGGAGGAGGATTGGCAATAGATGTTAGCTCAGAACCGGTCTTCCTCAGCAAAAAGAAGAGGATTAGCATGGATGTTAGCTCAAGGCTGATCTTCCTCACAAAAAAAAAAAAAAATTTCAGATTTTTAAAGGGCTCTAATTAATACTATGTCTTCCTCCCACCCACTTTTTTCTATTTATATATATCTTGATACTTCTGGTTCCCTACCAAATATCCTAGAAAAACAATATTTTTCAAAGGCTCCAGTATTTCTGAAATTTTACATTTCTAGTCTCTACCTGAAATAGAATGTTTGTTCACACCTACCTTCTTGCCCCAACGTAGACAATTCCTTAAAGCTCAGTCAAATTTCAAGTTTTTGATAAATGTACATTTTGAAGTCAGCTCTATAGACTTAACATGAGAACAGCAAAATCTCTAAGTACTCTCTTAAGCTTCTAGTTCACTAATAGAGTGATCATAGTCAAGCACACATAATGCTTTGCCAAAAATGACACCACTATTACCCGACAGAATAGCACTGTAGTAGGAATTGCAGCCAGATTATTAGAGAGCCATGAGAATGAGAAATCTCTACTCAAGACCTCCACCCACATCTGCTCCCCTTAAATTTTAGCGAGACCAAGAAGCATCACAGACCAGAAACAACTACAAGGATGAGAACGCCTTTTCAGAAACCTCAGTGACTGGCAGCACTTATAGGGGTAGAGAGCGGGTAAAAATTCATCTTGAGGAAGGTAGGAACTTGTACCTAGGTTGAGAACTGCAGAGTCCTCACTGTAGATTCAGTTATGACTATATAGTCTGGAATTGACTGTCCAGAAACGCAAGGCCATTCTAAAGAGAGAAGGTAATATTTATCAACAAAACTAATTCCACTAGACAGTGAGGATTGCACCAATAAAAAACTTGGAGAAAAAAGAATCCATTATTTACAATAGCAGTACTTGCCCAGTGATCTGCCTCCTTGCTCTGTGAGTAGTATTCTTCAGTCCTTCAATATCCATTAGACCAAAAGCTACTGGAGCATGTTTTTATCCTGAAGCTTGGAAAGTAAGCCCACCTTACTCAGGAAGTTGGAGGTAATGTTATACCTCTGCATGATAAAGTGGATCCAGTAAATGTTTCCAATTCAGTCATGCTCCATTCAGCAAGTATTTGCTAATTATATATTATGTACCTGTCAATGTACTAGGCACTGGGGATAAAATGGTGAGTAAAAACACACTTGAGCCCTGCACTCATGGAGTTCAGAGTATGGTTGGAGACAAACAATAATAAACTAACAATGAGAAAGAAAAAGGGGGATGCAAAGGGGACAAGTGGTACCAAGGAACGGCAGAAGACGCAATGAGAGCCTACACACTGGGTGATCTGCCCTAATTAGGGAGGTCAGGATGTGTGCTTCTGTAAGCCATAAAAAGGCAGAGGCCTCCCATGCTCACTATTAGTGACCATGAAAACAGCTTCCTCCTTACCACTTTGACCCTTATGGCAGTTACAGTCCAAATCCTGATCTCTCCGGCCACCTCCATCTTTCACATCAATCATGGAACTCCTTTGCCTGACTAAAGCATGCAGGTACAACTCAACTGGACCAGCAGACTACTGGTCAGAGCATCCTACATCCATATCAACGACCTCTTGAAATACCTCATTTATATCCTTTTCTCTACCATCTTTCATGTTGAACTTCATAAAAGCAAAGTTCAAGGTTTAGACTCAGGAAAGATCCATATTCCTTTTGCACTTTCCATACACTTCAAGAGAGAAAAAGGAAAACTAAGATGGGAGAGTAACTTAAAATGAGCTTTCCCAGCATCTTTCCAATTTTTCTGCCTCCAAACATTACCCATTCCTACTGACCTCGGTGCTAATACTGTGTTGCTTGGAGACGGATCATTAATTAAGGTTTAATTAGCTGGGTCAATGTTGTTTTATTTTTAACTATAATTTGGTGAATAAAATGAAGTGCAGAGAACTACTTGTAAGAATGAAGTTGGTTTTATGCTCTACCTCTGGTCTTCTCTCAGTGATCCACCATAATACAGAAGTAAAAGCTCTCTATGTAGCCCAGGCTGGGTAGGAGCTTCCTGCGTTTATAAGGCAGTTCTCTGAAACTGCATCAGCCACAACTGTCTCGTCAAGTACTTCTTCTTCCCTAAATTACCTCCTGCATTCTGCCACTTAGGCTACCCCAGTGCCAAGAGAGATACTAGTACTCTGAGTCAAGACTAAGTATACAAAGTAAAGTTATAAAATGTGAAAGAAAGAAAGTAGAATAACTTCACTCTGCCCCATCTCCCCATCCTACAGAAACTGGATTTTCTTTCCCTTCTTATCCAGGAACAACTTGGGCCTGTGTCAGAAAGGGAGTCTGGATGTGCAAAGCAAGTTTGAGGTGAGGGCCTTAAACATAAAGGTTACTTTTCTGGTTTTCTCTTCCATCTTCCACTCTGCTGCTTCTCGGGTTAAATGCTGACATGGGTCATCTGGCCTGATCCCACTCACTGACAGCTCTCCCCCTCCCACCTTCCCAACGGCTCTTGCCTATTTTGCTCTTCTCCAGGGTCAAGTGAGTAATTTGAGTTACCTGGAATCCAGCCAGCCTCACATCTCCTCAGCCAAAACCCAGCTGCTTTTGGAGAGAAGGGAAAGGTTAAGCTCTACTTATATTCACCTAGGACTGTCTCCTAACCCTGGCACAGAGAGGTGTTGTTATAGCAAATTCACCCTTCCCTAAGATCAGGTCTCAAGCTCTCATCAAAGCTACTAAGCTTCTAGGGCAGAGAAGGCCAAAGGCTACAGCTTAATTGCTTGCTCACAGGCATTCTTGATGAAGCCCTTGCTCCTAATGTAGGGTAGCTTTAAGAGTTATCAGGGACCACTCTCAGGATCCCTGGGGAGGACCTCAAGGAGACCCATGGTGCAAACTAGTCTCAGCGAATGATTTTAGGAACCTGGGGTGGGAGGGAGGACATTAAAACGAAAACACCAAAAGCTTAACAGGCTTTGCTTGTCAGTAACTACTGTTAGCTACAGAAACAAACTTTCAAAGTCAAAGGCAGATGATCACATAGCTTTTAACAAGTATTCGATTTTTTAAAAACTCCTCTTCTACTCCCAACTTCTGTTCTTAAATTGTCTGATCTTTGGCCTAAATACATTTTAACATTAGGGATTTTCACTTGCCTTTCACCATTTAAAAAGCCATTATAAAATAAATGCCATTATGTTTATTTTGATGCTCATCTCTAGTTGCTATTTACTCTAGGGTATCCATATTGGAATATTGGAACTTCACAGATCAGATAAACTAGTCAAAGAAAGTCTAAAGCCCTTCCAATTCCAAAAGTCTGTGATTTTTGAAAGCCCAGCACAGTCTTTTACTTCACTGGTTTTTGTTCCCAAGCACTTATTATGGTGGTATGCCCAGAATGGGGGAAATGTGTTCGAAATTGCTGTTTATTGAACATTAAACAAACACAATGCCTTCTACAAATTTATGGTTGGAAATTTTTAAATAATTATAATAACCCTTCATCCCCTCTCCTATCTTCCTCCTGCCTGAGCCCTCATTTCTAAGACTCCTCTCCCAACCAATATTAAGGAAACACTGGAGCAAATATATAAGCAGGAGACATGTGGGCAGCCTCCTTCTTCAAGTATCTTCGGACATCCGAGGATTCCAACCAGATGAAAATTGATATAAATTTCTGTAGCAGTCAGGATAGGTTAGATAATGTTACAGTAACAAATAACACCCAATCTCAGTGACCAAATTTGTTTTAAGTCTTGCTCATGCAACAAAAAGTCCAATACAGCTGTCATCCAAGCTGTCAAAGTAGCTAGTATCGCCACTCAATGTGCCAGAGGGAAAGAGGATGTGGGAATATCTCACTGGTGCCTAAAGTTTCCATCCACTAATGATATACTTTACATCTACTCACATTTTATTGACCAAAGCAGGTCACATAGTCACACCTACTTCAAGAGACTGGGGAAATGCAATCCCCACATGGTCCCCGAAGCAGAGAGAACCAATGTGTTACACAGCTTTGACTAAAACAGCTTCAATTCTTCTATTCATCCATTACATTTTTATTCGACAAAACCTTACTGAGTGCTTACCACATGCCAGGCATTATTTTAGGCATTAAGGTATAGCAGGGGTCAAAACAGTTAAAAAAAAACAAAAACATAAAAACCTGACCTCCTGGAGCGCAAACTCCTAGAGCATTATAGTAGATTCCTCCCTGTCCCACTAACATGCCTCTCTTTTCTGATAGCCTTCTCCTTCCCTTGTCTTTTGCCATGCTCCCCCAATCTAATCTAATCTGATGTCTATTCTTCAGATCCTCTACTCTACATTTTCCAGGGCACCATTCACCTCCCCTTTGTTGTAGCTCTATTTTAAAATAAAAGATTTGAGAATAAGTAGCTTTACTGACATTTTCTGAGCATAGTACCTAGTACTTAGTAGGCACCTTAAAAACTGTACTGAATGAATTAATGTAAATAGCACATACTACTTGATAATAGGAAGTGTTGGAGAGGACAAGTTCTACCCTCAATTTTTAGAATCTGATCACATTCTGGGCCAGCCCTGTGGTGTAGTGGTTAAGTGCATGCGCTCCGTTGCTGGTGGCCCAGGGTTCGGATCCTGGGCACGCACCGATGCACTGCTTCTCAGGCCATGCTGTGGCGGCGTCCCACATAAGTGGAGGAAGATCAGCAGGATGTTAGCTCAGGGCCAGTCTTCCTCAGCAAAAAGAGGAGGATTGGCATGGATGTTAGCTCAGGGCTAATCTTCCTCACAAAAAAATAAAAAAAAGAATCTGATCACAATCTGACCTACCCTGGGGAATATTAGTGACAACTCCTAGATATGGTACTTTCCTTTCCAGGCATTCCCCCAGGAACCTCACCCTATGGTGAACACGCAGGTCTGCCAACACATGAAGAAAGCAGGTGACTTCAACCCACTCAGACTGAAGAAACAAAAACACTTCAGCTTTGTTATAGCTCCTCCTTTGTTTTGTTGAGGTAGTGGGGAGCGACTGTGCCACTGAGATGGTGTCCTACAAACCAGACAAGCAGGATTCCGTAAAAAGGCCTACCAGTTCATGTAATACCAAGTAGGTATCATGAAGATATGCAAGACCTTGACATCACTCTGATTTTACTACTCTTCAGCCCATCATAGCAGGGTATACAGCATCTAGCACCACAGCTTTCCAGACTGCACATCAAATATAACTGCTGTCATTTTGGGCTAACCCTGGTGAGGGTGAAGAAGGCCACATTATGCAAGGCTATACAAAACATTTCTGTACTCTCACCAAATGGAAAGAACTAAGTGCTTGGTTGGAGAGTCCAATTTTTAAAAAGTTATTCAGAATGGCATGTAACTTTTCTAGAATATCCTTTCTCTTTTGTTTTTCATTTTCTCCAGACCTGAACAAAGCTTGCAAGATAAAAAATAGTGTAAGTTTCCTATCAGATTCACACTGGAGTTTGGCACTATTGAAAAATTCCTGTCTGATTTCACTAAGCCCATATTAAGAAAGAACATGAGTTAAAAAGATCTGACGTCTAGTCATGGATCTGTGACTAACTTACGTGTGCAATCAAAGCATTCCACATTTCTAGTCTCAGTTCCTCATCAGGAAAAACATGTAGCTAAACTACATGATTTTTATGGTCTCTTCTAGCTCTAAAATTTTATAATTTTAATGAAAGGCTCAGGATTTCCACTGCTGATTAGAATGCAGAAAGCTGCAAGACATCATTACTCTCACCCTATGAACCATGACAAGCAGGATAAGCTATAAAATCATAGTTTTAAAAAAAACCATCAGGGGCTGGCCTGGTGGCTTAGTGGTTAAGTTCACGTGCTCTGCTTCAGCAGCCCAGGGTTTGCAGGTTTGGATCCCGGGCGCAGACTTACACACTGCTCATCAAGTCATGCTGTGGCGGCATCCCATGTATAAAATAGAGGAAGATGGGCACAGATGTTTAGCTTAGGGTGAATCTTCTGAAGCAAAAAAAAAAAAAAAAAAAAACACAGAAAGCTAAGGATGCAAAGAAATCTAAATAAATTAAATTCCAGAAAATGTAAAGCCCTTCATAAGAGAGAAACCATGGCTATCCTCATTCCTGGCAAAGTAGCAGAAGAACAAGGAATTTTCCACTGACAGGATTAAGAAGAAACCAGCCAAATTTATAACCAACTTTTAATGGCTGCATGCGGATTCAGATAACAGAGTAGAATTTGGAGGAGGCCCAGTTACAAGCCCCACCTGCCAACTCTTTCCCATGGGTATTCACTGAGTGCAAAAGTCTGAGGACAAGACAGGAAAGTTGAGAGAGAAAATCATAAAGCATATGAGTGACAGTAGTTACCCACTGTGCCCAAGACAGCTGCCCTCTGAAGGTGGGGGACAAGATAGGAAGCATGACATAAATCCCTTCAAGGCATTCCAGTGTAACGCAGATATTCTTCCTAAGGCAAAGAAACAGGGCAAAAACATGAGGTACAGAAAACTTGAGGTGATACTGGAAAGCAAAGAAAATGCCCAAGCAGTCCAAAAAGCTGGTAGCTAGGCTGAAAAGCAGAGAGCCACAAGGTTCTGAAAGCTGATGGAGTAGCAGTATAAGAAGAGATAATGGACAAAAACTTTCCAAAACTGATAAAAGACACCAACTTACAGACTCAAAAGCTCAATGATCTGCAAGCAGGATAAATACAAAGAAAGCCATACCTAGGCACATCACAGTCAAACTATTGAAAATGGGGAAGAAAAAAAAAAGAGCAATTCAAAAGCAACCAGGGAAAAGAGAAAAAGCATATAGCAGAGAAGAACAATAGGAATGACAGCTGATTTACTACTAGAAACAAGGACAGCCAGAAGACAATAGAACATCATCTTTCAAGTGCCAAAAGAAAAAAGAAGCTATCAATTTAGAATTCTATATCTAGGGAAATATATCTCAAAAATGAAGATGAAATAAAGATATTTTCAAAGAGACAAAAGCAGAAAGACTTTGTCTCCAGTAGACTTTCACTATAAGCAATGCTAAAAGTTCTTCAGGCTGAAGGAAATGGCACCAAATGGAACCCCAGATCTGCAGAAAGGAACAAAATCCCCAGAAAGAGTAAATAACTGGAAAATAGAAAAAGTCTTTTCTTTAAAAAAAACTACCCACATGTTTAAATGTCTTTAAGAGACTACTGATTGTTTAAAGCAAAAATAATAACAATGTACGGCGGGGTTTACAGCACATGTATAAGTAAAATATAAGACAATAAGAGCACAGTGTGCTGGAAGGGGGTAAACTGACTCATGCAATCGTAAGGTTCAGAGTAGTGGTGAAGTCGTTTATATCATTTAAAATAGACTGTGATAACTAATGAAAGGCTCACAGGCAATCTTTAAACACCTCCTCCCTTTTTGGTCATTATGTTTACTTAATAAAATGCCCATCAATGGGGAGAAAAGGGAAGGAAACTAAATAAATCACCAATTGTAAGTAATGTCTTATTTTGCCAAGCAGTTTTTGTGTACTTTTACATCATAATAATACAAACTAATACATTAACATTTAAGTAACACAGATTCACTGACAATTCCAAAGGAAATGGAAATTAACCATGTTAACCAAGATAAATATACACACTTTAATTGAAAGCTCCACTTTCTGCTTTAAAAGTATACAATTTTAAGATATTAAAAAATTATATTATGGAATATGGCCCAAAAGTTCTAATTTGAGAATATAAATAACATACTTGGTACATATTTATCCCATATTATCAACTATTATAAAAGCAACTAATGAAAAAAAGTATTTGTTTATATTATAAAGAAATTCATAGCACTGAACATGAGAAGAGAATTTTTTTAATATTTGAATTTTAAGAGACTATAAGGAACAACAGCAAGCTTGATTAAGAACGTATTATGTGTGAAACATTGTTCTGGGCATATACTCTTACACTAAATCCTCCTAACAACATTGCAAAATGGGTCTTAAGATCTTCGGAGAATTTAAATAATGCATTCAAGATCACACATCAGTGAGAGAGCCAGGAACTGAACTTCAGGTTTATAAACCAAAGCCCACGATCTTCTCTCAAATAATAATGTAATTTTTTATTGACAAGTACAGTACACATCCCCTCAAGCCTTCGAGAGTAGAGCGTATTTCCTACAGACAGGACATTCTTCTGCATAACCAAAATATAATAATCAGAATCAGGAAATTAACACTAGTACAGTACTACTATCTAATACTCAGATCCCATATAACTTTCTGCAATTGTACCAACAGTATACTTGAGAGCTAAAGGACCCAGGCCAGAATCACATGTTACATTGATGACAACGCAATCTTTAACATACTTTTTCCCTTTAGAAGTCCAAAGGAATCAAACAAACATGTTACACAGTCCACAAAAATTTACTGGGCACGTGGCATGTACTAGGCACTGTTCGTTGATACAGTGGAGAATAAGACAGTTAAGGTTCTTCTGCTTCCAGAGAGTTTACATTCTAGGGAGGAAAGACTAACAAACAAGTAAACTAATAACAGAACTTCAGATTTGGCCAAGTGCTATGATTGGGTGGAAATTGGCCATCTAAGGAGCTGAACCTGTTTGATAAGAAGGTACCAGCATTGCTCAGAGATGGGAGAGGAGCATTCCAAACAGAGGACACAGCAAATGCAGTCTAAAGCAGGACAGAACTGGTATCTTGGAGGAAAAGAAAAGATGCCAGTGTAGCCACAGTATCCTGAGCAAAGGGAGTGGAGACTGATGTAGAGATAAGGTTGGAGAGGTAGAAAGGACTCAGAAGGCAGGATTTTGAATTTCATAACTAAGAGCAAAGGAAAGCTATTGAAGGATTTTAAGCAGACAATTGGCATGGTTTCATTTACATCTTAAAAAGATGATTCTGGCTACTGGAAAGAGAATGGATGGAAGAAGATGGTCGAATAAAAGCAGAGACAAGTTAAAAGCTATTTCAGTAGGCCAGCTGAGATGATGGTGGCTGAGACTGGTCTGGCAGAAATGAACATGTAAAATAGGAGACCAGGAGAACTCGGTGATGGATTAGATGTGGGGGATAAGGGACAGATGCAAGAAGAACAACATGCGAGAAAGAGTTTTTTTGGACACGTTAAGTCTATTTAGACAATGTCTATTTAGATAACTGAGTGGTAATAACAAGCAGGCAGCTGAAGAACGTGTCTGGAGCCTGGGCGAGAAGTCTAAACCAGAAATATAAATTTGAGAATCATCCACATGTAGATAGTATTTACAACAGTAAGTTGAATGAGACCACCTGGGGAAAGAATTTAGAAAGAGAGGGGTGAAAAAAGCCCAAGATTAAACTCGGGTTACGTCAACACCTAGCGGCAGGTAGAGGAGAGAAGCCTGTGAAAAAGTACGACGAGGTGTGAGGTAGGGGAAAAACAAGAATGTGTGTCTCATAAGCTAAGAGAAGTAGATGAACAGGCAGAAAACAGTGGTCAACTATAATGAATGCTACTATAAGATCCTGTAAGGTGGATTTGGTAAGTGGAAGTCACGGGTAACCTTGACTGGAGCAATGTGAGTGAGATGCTAACAGAAGCCAGTCTGGAGTAGGCTGAAGAGCAAAGGAAAGTGGGGAGAGCATACAAAGACAACGCTTGAAAATCTACTTGAAAGAGGCTCAGAAAAATGAGGCAGTGGCTAGAGGAGAAGAATGTGGAATCAGGAGAGGGTTTATAAGAGATTTCTATATCTGCACTGTCCAATATGGTAACCAACAGCCACATATGGCTACTGAACAACTGAAATGTGGCTAGCATGAGTGAGGAACTGAATTTTTTTTTTTTTTTTTGTGAGGAGGATCAGCCCTGAGCTAACATCTGCCAATCCTCCTCTTTTTGCTGAGGAAGACTGGCCCTGGGCTAACATCCGTGCCCATCTTCCTCCACTTTATATGGGACGCCGCCACAGGACGACCTGACAAGCAGTGCGTCAGCGCGTGCCTGGGATCTGAACCCGGGTCGCCAGCAGCGGAGCACGTGCACTTAACCGCTATGCCACGGGGCCAGCCCAAGGAACTGAATTTTTAAAAAATTAATTTTTATTTAAATAGCAACATGTGACTAGTGGCTACCATATTAGAGAGTATAGCTCTAGAGCACATTTGTATACTAATAGAGATGACCCAATAGAAAGGGAAAAATTCATGATGCAGGCAAGAGATGAGTCCTTTACGAAGTCAAGAGAAGGAATCCAGAGCACAAGTGGAGGAATCTACAAGGGATATAACATGAATGAAGCAAGGCATGAAGTTATAACTGGTGGGAACCAACAAGACTTAAAATCAGAGTATGTCTTAAGCCTGGTGGGAATCTTAAGCCTCAGACTAAATTACAGAAGGCTATAAAAGCTAAACAGGAGGGGGAGGGAAGGATTTTCATATTTACTGAGTATCTATGAAGTGTCAGGCATTTTCTAAGTGACAAATTATTTCTGTTACTCAGAAGCATTACCTTTTAAGTCTCATTTTACAAACAAGAGCACTGATGTTTCGAGAGGTAAAGCAACTTCACTGAAATCACACATAGAATAAATATCAAGATTTGGACACAGGCCAGTCTGACTTACTCTAGGATTAGAATTTTCCCACTGCATAAAGTGAGAAGTTAAAAACCACTCAATGTTTCTGCACCTGGAAATAACATAACAAATGGCAGATCAATCCTGCAACTATCAACAAGTGCCAACAAGCCTGAAGGTACTAGGCCAGAGACAAAAACTATCCCCTCAATGCTATCCACAAGATAATTAAGGAACACTTATTTAATGCTGTTTTTAATTTTTTTTAATCCAAGTGAAAATATCTTTAATGAGACAAACGGGAAAATGTACATTCTTGCAACTTAGATTGCCTACTTTATTGAACACAGGAGTATCAATGAGAAAATTGGCTGCTTTATAATAACTACTAAAATAATATCTGGGCATATTAGAAAAGTAGGTAGCTAGAAAACTACCAATTTGTAAATGAAGAGAGAAATTATTAAACTGAGCCTAATTAGTTATTAAATTACAGCTTAGATTATTTTAAATTTAGTGTGGGCAAAGATCATCTAGATGTGTGCTGTCCAACATGGTAGCCACTAGCTACATGCAGCTATTTAAATATAAATTAATTAAAATTAAATAAAATTAAAAATTCAGTTCCTCAGGTACACTAGCCACCTGTCCAGTGCTCAACAGTCACATGTAGCTAGTGGCTACCTATTGGACAGCAGAAAATAGAACACTTCCATCATCACAGAAAGTTCTACTGGCAGTGATTAGATCCTCAATTTTCCTTCTGATTTTTTTCAGGAGGGCCAATGGAAAGAGCAACTAGGAAGATGTGCATTTTCCAAATCAGTCACTAACCAGATGAGCAACTATGTATATATCACTTAGCAATGCTTCTAGAAATAAATGTGCATTTGAATCACCTGAGCATCTTGTTAAAATGTAGATTCTAATTCAGTAGGTCTTGAGATGGGGTGGAGATTCTGCACTTCTAACCAATTCCCCAGTGATGCTAATACTGCTGGTCCAGAAATGACACTTTGAGTACCATGGTCTCAGATCTCTCTGGGCCTCGGTTTCCTTAGCTTAGTCAAATGATGTACCCGGGGCAAGATAATTTCCATGACCCCTCTGTAAACACTAACATTTTATAGTTTATGGTTGTACAGAATTAAATGCACAGAGATTTCACACGCTCTGCAGAGACAGACTCTTCCCTGAAGTAAATGCCAGGATTCTAACAATTTTTGCAGTACCATTTTTTTTTCCATGAAAAGACATATCCAATTTAAATGAAAATTAATGGGAAAATGTGATCTGCTATAAAAGCATTCACTCTCTGTACAACTTTTCGGAAATGGATTTAAAAGACTGACACGTACGAAAGACAAACCTTTTAAAAACTATCAGAGGGGCACACTATATTTTCCAAATATGCAGTTCATGGAGGAAACCAATGCTGGCCGCAGCCCACACCACTGTTACCTTAAAAGCATCAGCTCCACGTGAAAAGCAACTCCCTGAAAAAAGCCATTAACTACAATAACATTATTGTTGCTTCTGTAAAGTCTCAGTCGGGGCTCTGAGCAATAAAATTGACCAAAATCCCGATGCCACTAGCAGGCTGTAGTGTAGTGTAGTGTAACAGCCCACAAAACTGGCTGAAGGAGCCGATGGGGGCAGCCAACAACGTCACACACAACGTACTTTTGAGGCATCTTTCTATTTTAACAGGGGCCCTAGAGTAACACCTGGTTCTAGTGGGCAATGCGAACAAAGAACTGGATAGCGGTGGTGAGGCTCACCGTTTCATAAGGCAATACCTCACAGAAAGGAAACAGACTAAGACACCCAGCTGGTTTATAAATTCCAAATTACGAATGACAGCTAATTACAGCGAATAATTTATATTCTTAAAGAAAAAAAAAACACTGAAAATACACATTCAACTTCTAAGTGACAGGATGCTTTGAAAATCTACAATAGTTTTTATATTTGTATTTTTATATTTTCTTTAGTAGTAAATATATTTTAAAGTTTGAATTAAACTTTATTAAAGTTCTTCTATATAAATTATGCAGTGCTCTTCCAAAATCTCTCCAAAGATTTACTTCACAGTAACAATACACTTTACTGCCCACAAAATTCTTCAAAGGAATCACTTTGGGAAGATAAAGAGCATACAAAGAAAAATTAGGGAATGGGGAGGTTTTTCTTTTCTTCTCACTTTTAAAACAAACTGCTATTCTCAATATTTTTTTTCTCAGTCTTATCTTAAACCAACCTGTTAAACGGTGGCTTTTTTAAGTCAGTTATCTTATTACCAAATTTCAATGTAAGTCCTAAATTTGGAACTGTACATTCAGCTTATCTTAAAAAAAGACTGCTGAAAAACCGTGCCTATAACAACACCCATTTCCAGTTATCTTTATTAAAACAGAAAATTCATAAAGATCAGGAAAAAGCACTATGTATAATTCCATCAGAGTGAAATGCTCATGTTCACAGCTATATCTGATCAAATATTTCTGCCCCTTTACAACAATTATTTAAACTAATTTCTAGATATTATAAGGATCACTTTTACATGACCAATGAAAACATAAGATTAATTTCTACCTGCATCATAAAAATGCTATTTGTCCTTCATAAATAATCTGTAACAAGTCTCTCTCAATAATAACCAAAGAACTATTAGTATCAAACATTTAATTGCAGCAACTAACCGGTAACTAATTTTATCTTTCCGCTCAACAAATGTTACAAAAATTCCACCTGTAGGATATATGATATCCTTTTAAAATGCACTTTAAGAAGCCATTGCTCTTTTAGAGAGACTGTGGTTCCTCTTGAGACAGAATTATAATGTGGACAGAAACATTTTAGCCTATCATTTAAAAAAATACAGTGTATAAAAAAAAGGGCCACGTAGCAGTCCGTGGGCAGGATGAGTCATCATCCAACTCAAAACTTGCAGCACTTCTAAGCTTCCTCCTACCCGACCCCATCCTCTCTTCAGCAACCTACCCTGAGTCAGCAAACCTGACTATTTTGTCAGTTATGAATTCTCACGATGTTTAAATGAACTTATGCAAAACAATGCAATACTTTCAATGCTAATACCTGTCATGAGAACACGTGCTTTTTCTATTGCAAAATTAACTGATCTTCAAATCAATGTTCTCTAGGTTCTTTCTTAATCACAGAAAGTAGCCAGACACTTCTTTTAATCCTCTTCTGCAAAGAACTGATCTCCAAAATATGTTCATATATGAAGTTTTGATAAACAATTCTCCATTTCCCAGAGGTTTTTTCTGAATAGTAATATTTAGGTGATAAAACATGTCCTGCTCAAATCTGGCATATTTCCTAGATGACTGCAATTACTGAATTTAGGATCCATAAGCAGTTTTACACGTTTCACAAAGCAATTCTTATTAAGCGATGTAACATATATACGTGAAAGGACTTTACACTTTTCAGCACACAGCAAGCTATTCATAATCATGTTTGAACAACTACTCATTAAAGACATGTCAAGTTTCTTCCACCCAATTCAATTTTTTTCCCAGATCTTAAAATCTGACATTTCTAAGAAGAAACTCTAGAGGCACTTCCCTTTCAGGGCTAGATCCTATTTGGACCCTACATTCTTCTAGTCAGATTACTCCTTCCATCTCAGTTTCCCAACGCTGAAAAGAGAGGGTACGTCCAATCAGAACTTTAAAAAATAACAAGACTAGAAGAACCAAGCCATCATAAAATTACTCTGAAGCTGTTTGCGCTCCATTGTATTCCCTGTTAATTTTTTTCCTTGACAAACCATCTTGTATCCGTAAAAAAGTTAATACTGAGCCTGACTTCAGGGCATTTTTTGCATTGAAGGAAAGAACATGAATTTTGCTGCAAACGCAGTAGGCTTCTAATTCCAACTCACCAGTTCCCTTCACTGGACCTTTTCCAACGAGCAAGCAAAAGAAAAAATAAAACAGGAAAGGAATAGAAGAGATCCGGCCTCACAGAGCCTCCACATAACACCTGAACCAGTCGAGTCTTACTAAGCCAGGCAACAAAACACCTTGACTTTTCAATGCACCTCGCCAAGTCAGATAGAAACGCACGGCGAAGCGAGGAGGCCCTTTTTAGGAAACTGACAGAACAAGTTTTCCTGTGGGTACTTTCACAGACCCCCGCTCCACGTCCCGAAAGCAGCGAAGGAGGCTGCAGAGAGGGGGCAGGAAATGAGGAATTCCCACTCCGACGAGTCTTCTGTACCTCATTTGCGGCTAGACTCAAAACTTGGGCAGAGGACTCCAGGGCGCGGAGACGAGCCGGGGAAGCGGCGCGCTACGCAATGTGCCGAGTCCGCGGGAGACTTTGCCCGGCCGGAGTCAGCTGAGGCCGAGTCACCCGAGCGGGATGGGGGAGGAGACGCGGGAGCAGTTCGGGAGGCGGCGTGCCAGGAAGGCGAGACTCCGCGCCACCTCCGCTCCCCGGGCCGCCCCTCCCGGCCGCGGCCCCTCGCCCGCCGGCCCGGCCCGGCTTCGAACCCGTGGAGCCGGGCGCGGGCCGGCGGGCGGCGGCCGGCATGGGGGCCCCGGGGTCGGCGGGCGCGGCCGGGCCGGGCGGCCGGCGAGGGGCGTGCCGGGTGGGAGGGGCGCGCCGGCCGCTCCGCCGGCCCCACGCGGGGACCCCGGCCCGCCGCCCGCCGGCCCGCGCCGGCCAGGCCCGAGCGGGCAGGCAGGCAGGCCGGCGGGCGGGCAGGGGGCGGGCGGGAGACGGAACAAAAGCGCCTTTGTTGAGCGGCAGCCGGCGGAGGGTCACACACAATGGAGGAGGGAGCCGGCTCCGCCGCCGCCGGGCCCGCCGCGGCGCCCTCCCGAGCCGCCCCGCCGGCGCGCCCCGCACACGTACACACACACACTCACGGGACTTCTCCGACTCATCGAGGGAGTGCGGGGCCCGCGGACAGCCCCCAGTGTCGGCTCAGATCTCCGGCTGTGCTGACGGCAGCGGCGTCTCCGAGGCTCTCGCTTTGCCGCAGTCGCCGCCATGTAACCCCGACCCGAGAGAGAGGGCGAGGGAGATGGGGCGGGGCCTCCTGGGCCACGCCCCCTCACGTCACAGGCTCACTCCACGGGTTCCCCCGCCCCCGCCCGGCCCGGTCCCGCGCGCCAGCACGCGCCGGAATTTCCAAAGCCTGTGACTGGGCTCCGCGTGCCGCGGGGGCGGCGGGAGAGGCACGCGGGCTCGTGCGCCGCCTCTGGTCGCTGGGCCGGGGGCCGCAGGGGGTTGGGTAGACGGGCCTGCCCTGCTCTGCTTCCTGCCCCAGGGCTAGAGCGCAGTGCCCGAACTCCTCGCGAGCGTTTCCTGCGCACCTACTACGTGCAAGACGCTGGCAATCCAAGACGAATAGGCCTTCGTCCCTGTCCCCGGAAATGGGCCGGGAACAAGAGGCTGGACCTGAAGATGGATTGGCTAGAAGGCAATAGCCGACTACTAGGCAGACGCGTTAGAGGCCAAGTGCTAAGAAGGTCATTAACTCTGCCCGAGGGTATGGAGGGAGGCTTCTAAGTGAGGTCGCCACGGGTGACCTTTCGGCTGGATCAGCAGGAGCCGACATAACCAGAGGAGGTGAGGGGGAGGGTGTTCCTGCGGAGGCCGCAGTGTGAGCAAAGACAGAGGAGAGCACCTGGTTTGTTGCAGGAACTGGGACTAGGCCAATTTGACCTGAGCGTAGAATCTGGGAAGGGTTGTACTGTGAAGTGTAGTGGGAAACGTAGATGGGTGCCTTCTAGGGCCACTCGGATGAAAAGCAAACTTATTTTATTTATCATGGTTTATTGAGTCTAAATTTATGTAGGTGTTTATGAAATTAGAGACTCAGGAAAACATTTCTTTTCCAATGACTTAATCACCATTCCTGATGAGAACCAAACGTTTGGCAGCCCCTTATCCATTATTATGCACATCTTGAAGCTTCAAGCGAAGAAAAGGCCACTTCAAAGACCACGGTAGTGGCTTGAAGTTAAGTGGTTGGGGTGGAGCTTGAATGTTTTGTATTTTTTAGATTTAAAACAATACATCAGTACCAGGTGTGAAGAGGAGATGGTGAGTAGATAAACCTAAGAGAAAGGAGAGGCATGTTCCAACCCCAAAATTTCAAATTTGTGGATGCAGAGGAGATCAAGATCTCCTTACCTGTGACCACTGTACATCCCTACTGCCCTGCTCTAGGCTCCTCTCAGATTCCTAAGACACCTTTTCTCCCCCATCCATCAATGTTTGATCACCCAGGAGGAGGGGGAGGAGAATAAATAACAAGCACAGGTCCAGCAGATACCACCAAAATAACCTGTAGATCAAGCAAAGCCGCGTATATTGCTTACAGCAGTAGGAGAGACCACTATGTTGACAGAGTCTTAGGTGTCTCAAAGAGAAAGGTCAAGGGTAGGATAGTTAAAAGATTCAGGGGATCGGGTTTAAGACAGGTCTTTCAATGAAAGAGCATGGTTGAGATTGGGCTAAATTTGTGATATAGTAGTTTAGGATGAGTGGACACAGGGAGGGGAGAGTTTTGAAGCAAGCCTAGAAGAGTACACAGTTGTTTGATAAGCCCAATAGAGTAATCTTGTTGGGGAGGTGGCTGTTAACGCTGATGCATGGTAGGTCAGCCAGTAGTCTGTTGTTCAGATAAATGGACTTTGAGGAAGTTCTTGAAGCTGGAATTAAGTTATTTGCAACTTCATCTTCTTGAGCAAGACCTTCTTGGAATTAAAGTCATGTTTATGCAGACAGTGGAGTTGTACAGTCATGTTAATGCAGTCGATTTTAGTTTTTAATCCTATTGTATGGCTGTAAATAGTTCTCAGTAGTCTTTCAAACTGTAGGTTATGATCCATTAATGAGTAGTGAACTCATTTTGGTAGATTATGACCTGCATTTTTTCCTAATGAAATAGAGCAAAAAACTAGAGAGCATTGGCCATAACAAAGAGTACACACTGTTTTGTGAAACTTTTGTTTCAGTTATATGCCATTTTTCAACAAATCTAAAATCAACTTTGACATGCCATTATTTTATGTACTATTAAGAAAGTGAAAACTCTCAAAATATGATACACTATTGCTACATCTTGATTTCAGAGAGATTAAAATGGAGGAAGTACTTCTTAAAATTGATGAAATATAAGATATATATAAATGTGCCAATTAGATCACAGTGTAAAAGTATTTCTATTTATTCCTCATTTGCCATGAGCTTTGCTATTGGTAGAAGAGTTTGAAAGCCACTGTTGTAGTGGAGGAATGCAGGAGAGAAACAGGTAAGCACACCGTGAGGCAATGTGAGATGAGTGCTTCCTGAGCAGAGATGCAAATTACCTGCTCTTGTTAGCTACGATGGCAGGAACAATGGAGGAGGACTGGGGATGGTGGGAAAGGTTCAAATGGAAGAAAGAGTATTTGAGCTGGGCTTGATTCCATCAGGAAGTATCAGGAAAAAGACATTTCTGGTGAGAGAGCAGAATATACAAAGACATGGGGCCGGCCCCATGGCTTGGCGGTTAGGTGCGCGCGCTCCACTGCTGGTGGCCCGGGTTCGGATCCCGGGCGCGCACCGACGCGCCGCTTCTCCGGCCATACTGAGGCGGTGTCTCACATACAGCAACTAGAAGAATGTGCAGCTGTGACATACAACTATCTACTGTGGCTTTGGGGAAAAAATAAATAAATAAAAATTATGAAAAAAAAATATATACAAAGGCATGAATATGCCAGGCACACTTTGGAAAATGGGAGTAGTTTGACAGGGCTGGGGGAATGAACACAAGTTAGCACCAGATTTAGAAGGCCTTGATTGGATGCCAAAACTTTTAGGTTGATGCTAAAGGCAGAGGAATTTAGATGATACAACTAGTATTTTAGAACAATAGTTCTGGCATGGATGGGAAGATAGGTTAGATGAGCAAGAAATTGGAGACAGAGAGAGGGTAGGAGAATCCATTGTTTTGTCTGCCCTGCATCCAATCTGCCTTATTCTGGTAACAATACTCTGACGTCCTTTAAGGAGCCACTCTTTCCTGTGTAAGTCAGAATTCTTTCTGTTACAGCGACAGAAAACCCAATCCAAACTCTGGTTTAAGCATGAGAGAGAGAGAGAGAATGCGTCTCTGGTGGACACAGAAAGAGTTTGACAATACAAGCAGTATTCGTGGAGCAGAATCAGCTGGACTTGGTGAATGCTTAGATGAGTGAGGGATAAGTCTTGGGTCACCCAGTTGCTCCCTTGTTGCCTGTTTGAGTTTAAATTCTCTCCTTAGGCTACTTGTTTTATCTTTTTACAATTTAGTTACCATCTTTCTATGAAGATAAACTACCAATATCATGATTTTCAAGATGGAAGGAAAAAATAGATTTTAGAAATATAGACCACTAAGCTTGATGCCAATCCCTGGAAATTTTCTAATAGAAATCATTGAAAACAGTGTATTAGGGAAAATGTAACAGTTAACAGGAGTCATCACAGATTCTTTCCAAGTAAGTCATTACAAAGAAATACCTCTTTCTTTCTTGATAGGATTATTGCATTACTGAACAAAGATGTTGGTCATCTCTTTTTTTTTTTTTTTTTTTTAGTGAGGAAGATTGTCCCTGAGCTAGCGTCTGTGCAAATCTTCCTCTATTTTGTATATGGGACACCGCCACAGCACGGCTGATGAGCGGTGTGTAGGTCCACGCCCAGGATCCAAACCCGTGAACCCTGGACAGCCGAAGCGGAGTGCTCGAACTTAACTACTATGCCACCACGCTGCCCCAAGATGTTGCTCATTTCAAAAAGTCAAGATACCTTTGTGGTGCTCACTTCGGCAGCACATATGCTAAAATTGGAACGATACAGAGAAGATTAGCATGGCCCCTGCGCAAGGATGACACGCAAATTCGTGAAGCGTTCCATATTTTTTGAATATGGTGTAATCTATGCAGAAATAGAAGTATAATGATGTACACCTGAAATTTATACAATGTTATAAACCAGTGTTACTGCAATAAACAAAAAATAAAAAATAAAAAATAAAGACACCTTTGTGGATAAGATGAAGAGATACGATTTGAGATTATTGCAAAGAAAGGTTGATTCAAACAGTGCTGATTAATGGAGTGACACTAATCTGGAGGCCTTGAGTTCTTAACACAAGCTATACAGATTTTTCCCCTTTTGTCCAGTCCTGAGTAATATTTTTATCAATGTTTTGAGTTGATACTTAGCAAATGTAAGGAAGGTGCAGAACTCAGATCAGAATATGATAGATGACAATAATTATTCAAAATCATTGTTTAAAAAGAGATGACTTTTGACTGCAATATATATAAAATATAGTATTGTTTTTCAGAAAAATCATTTGAAGATGGCCAGGATTTGGGAGACTTGGCTTGACATGATAATGTAACAATAAGTTACAGATATTCATGCAGTGTGAGCAGCCACCAGAAAACTAGTATAATGTAAACTGTGTTAATGGAAAACAGCGTTGAAGTCACAGCAGTACCAGACCTGTGCTATTCAGCTCAGGATTTCTGAACTTATGTGTTCAAAGATAGACACCACATAAAAAGAGATATCACACATAGCAAATTAGAATTCATTAGGAAGAGACATCTGAAGAGTGTGAAAACCATGTTCTCTGAAGAAAAGAAGAGGGAATTGGGTCTGCTTAACCTGCAGAAAAGAGATTTGCTAAAGGTTGCTATGCAGAGGAGAGAGTATATTTTTTCCATGTTCCTCTGGAGTTCAGATCTAAGGCCATGGAGAAGGCTGTTACCGAGAGGAACATTTTGGCTCAGCATAAGAAAGGACAGTTTTGGATATTGGAACTGAGCCACAGTGGACAGGACTTCCTGGTGAAGTGAGCTCTACATCAATGGAAACATTCAATCCGAAAACAACGGCCACCTGTCAGGGATGCTATGAAAGGAACTGCTGGGGAGAAAAGGAGTCAGCAAGGAGGTGATAACGTCCAAGGTCTTCTCTAACTTGAAGCAGGAGAGGCAAAGAATTATCTGTGCTGGTGGATAAGGCATCCAAGGCTGCTGCAGAGCCCAGCCGCCCACACGTGGCAACTGCATTTCCTGTAGTAAACGCTGGCTTCCATGCTGGTGGAGGTAGGAAGTGGGGGAGGAAGGAAGGCCTTGTTCCACTGCTGGGGCACGTTTTCCCGTGGAAATAATGTTGTGGGTCACAGTTCTCATCCTCTCACAGTCAGCTATATGTGGGCTAAATGGGCTTCTACAAGTTGGCCTGAGGACCTAACCAGTGTTTGTCACCTTGTTTCTCTGGGGAAAATGCATTTTCAGTTTCAAACAACTAAATTAGAAATCAACTTTTGGGAACATAACTCAGTCATACAGGGACTTTCTGTACCTTTCCTGTACTTTTCTGTACCTTCTCAGAAATGCTGAGACCACAGAGAATGATGGTATCTGTAAGTTCCAGATAAACAACTAAACGTTAATGAGAAGGTTACTAATACTAATAACCTCACTTTATCCTCTGGGTGGTATGAAGAGTCCAGTCCTTCAGATTCGCTACTTGAAGAACTTGATTGCTGGTTCATCAGGGATGATTGGTCTCTGGCAACCAGCACACACCAAACAAACCCAAGAGACTGCACCTTAAACCAGATTCCAATCCATTAAGAACACAAGAAAAGCTGTGCTGAGTTGGGCTAAAGATTCATCCTGTCTGGTATCCTCTGACAATGATTGTCAACTTCTGTGTTTTGTTCATTATAAACTCTAGTGTTGAGCATAGTGCTGAATATAATATTCTCTCAATAAATGTTGAAAATGAAGTGTTTTTGAATATTGTAATTGCCCTCTATGACATAAATTTCGGAAAGGTGAATGAGGATTTCATCCAAATATCCACTTACTTAATCCTGTTTTTAGAGCAACTTTCTTCTTAGGGAATCTATTTGATTATTTTAGTTGCCCTTTTCTGTGACCTGGTGTATCTCCTAGGCTCTTTTTTTTAAGGTTTCGGGGCAGAATTAGATGCAGGACTCCATGTATAGTTCATTACCATTTTGTTGAATGTAGCACAAAACAATGCTTTCAGTTTTGTTTTCCACATTCTTAGCAATGAGGCCTAGCATTTTATTGTTACTTGACTTTAGGAAACAGTCAACAACTCGTGGTTCTCTTTCTTGAAATAAAACGTAGCTCCAAGCTCATCTTCTTTTAAGTGTACTTCAGACTAACAAGCCTAAATGCGTTATCCAAAATCAGTACAGAATGAAACTCATTTGCCATACTTCTGGCCACTCACATCACTTTGTGCAATTTATCTTTTTTTCAATTTAGATCCATCTGCTTGGTGTTTACTACTCTGGAGAGCTTAAGGACATCTCAGCCCAGTGACTTTTCTTATATGAGCCTGCTTTCAGACAGTCCATGAAAGTTTTAAATAAGACAAGTCCCCCAGCAGGAATCCTTGAGGGCTCCTCTCTGGAATCGGAAGAATCCATCTGGTATCCTGGCACCAAGAGTAGTCAGCAGCCCTGGGTACTGGCCCCAGTTCTGACACTTACTAGTTGTTCGAGTCCAGGCAAGTCATTTAATTTTATCTCTAAAATGGTATAAATAACACCTGCCTCACCTCCCTTGCAGGGTTATTCTGAGGATTACGTGAGATAATGTGTGTGAAAGCACTCTGAAAATGCTAAAGGACTGTGTAAATAAGGGATGTTATTAATATTTCCATCCAGAGGCTTGCCTCTTTAAACCACGGTTTCCTTAAGCCAGCTCTCTTCTTTCATTCAGTTCATTCCATAGGTATTCTTTAAGTGCCCACTTTACCCAAGATAGAACTTTCTCCCCACTTTCTTGGTAATTTATTTGGGTAGGGCTTTTTTCAATGTTTAATATCTACATTGGTAGGAACTTTTTCAAAAATGTAGCATTCATTCTTTCCATGCTTATTTATCCCTCAAAGAAATGCAGTCAAATAGTGAAGCATGAGACATGCTCAAGCATGTGGCTGCAAAGATAGAAGACCAGAACACCATCTCTGCCTGCATCTCCCCACAGAAAGCAGGAGTGCCTTCTACCCTTAGCCTAGGAGAGACAGAAGGGAAGGGCCGGAGCAGGGCACAGCTGAGAGGACGGTGAGAAGGGGATGAGGAGTAACTGTATACAACCTCTCAGAGCCCAACAAGCAGTATTATAATAAATAGATTTACTTACATGAAAGCAGCTTAAGGCAATCTCCTTTAATTTAGCCTGTGGTCCATTCAGCAAAGAAAAACTTCTGTGTTTAAAAGCCTGTGATGAAGGTTTATAGACACTGTTTCCAAAGGAAAAGTAAAAGGCAAACGATTCTTGGGGAAGAGGGAAAAGGACAATTTTTTAAAATGATTTAGCTGTACAGCAGGTTATGAAGGAGGGAAAAGGAAGAGATTAAAATGGTTCGTTCCCTCCTCCTTCTGTGACTCAGAGAGTAATCCTAAAAATAATCTTCATCCCAGTATGGAGAAGCTGAGCCGAGACTCACATCTCCACATTGCAAGTTCCATGATGGCCTTGGAGAGGAAAGGAACAAAAGGAGGAGGGAGATAGGACACAGTAACTATTAAAGATAATCCAGAAAAGACTTTACCTACTCAGAAGAGGTGAGGTGAAATTAAAGGCCAGTCTAACTGTGATGAAATAGGC
The DNA here is from genome assembly GCF_020826845.1 of Diceros bicornis minor. Taxonomy (NCBI): domain Eukaryota; kingdom Metazoa; phylum Chordata; class Mammalia; order Perissodactyla; family Rhinocerotidae; genus Diceros; species Diceros bicornis. The sequence continues at coordinate 47,975,862 of NC_080744.1, read as the reverse complement.
ATTTTCTGTTCTTGCCCTATTCTGAAGTATGTTGTGTCAGCAAGGATGAAGCCTCAACTTGCCTTGTCACTAATTCTTCTGGTGATCTGTATTTTACTCATTCAAAGGAATTTTTGTCTTTCAACATCATTCTTTCCTTGTATCAGCAACAAGTGGCTCTTTTTTTAGGTATGTCCTTAATCACATTTAATTTATGTAAGTATATTTTTTTAAGTTTTTTTAATGTTGAAAGTGTTTCAAACTTACGGAAAAGTTGCACACATAGCATAATGAACTTTTTTTTTTTACCTGAATGATTTGAGAGTGAGTTGCTGACATGATACCTGTGGTGGACATTGAGATGCATTGACCTGATGCCCTTCAAAGAAGGACTTGTTGCCCAGCTGTGGGGACTGTGGTCAGCACACAGCTGTCAGCTGTCATTTCCTTCAGGGTTTGCCTCATTGGCAGACAGCCACCTTGTCCAAGGAGATGCCCCTTTCCTGGGTGGCCCAAATTCAATGGCGGATCAAGGCAAGGATAGAAAGGCCCGGCTATTTCAGCCTTGTGCAGGACAACTTCAATGGGCTATTTCCACTCAAGAGCTCCCAGTGGGGTTAGCTGAGGCTTTATCAGCCTGCATCTCAGATCAACTTCTCCCTCTGCCCAAGCTTGTTTTCTTTCCACCCCTTCCACAGATGTTGATCCCAAGAGCTCTCCCTAATAATTATCCTGAACACTAAGGTCTGTCACAGAGTCTGCTTCCTGGAACACCCAAACTGCCACAGTTGGAGCCCAGAGAGGTCTGAGAAAGCAGATGATAAGATGGGGTTTTGGAGCTGATCACTCACCACCCAGCTGGTAAGAGGACCTCGTCTCAGTGACAGATGGAGCACAGACAGTCCTTGGCACAAGGTGGCAGTACAGTTATTAAAACCTTGACCAGTGGTGAATTGGAATGGTATACTGGTGAAAACATGTATCAGCTGGTGCAATATTTGGAGGAAATAGTAACTATAAGGACAATGGGATAGGATGGTTATTGCTTAGCTCTGTTGAAGCTCTAGGAAAAGAAAACAGAAAGCTGAGAGAGGGACTAGCAGGCAACTGAAAGCCAAGTGTGAAAGCCAGAGGGTCTCTTTGATAGCATGTAAAGAGGCTTTCATAACCTGCAGCGGGAGGGCAGAGAAAGCTGAGGACCAGACCGAACTAAATCATCGGTGTAGCCAAGCTCCAGAGAAGGTTAAACTACTAACTAAACTAGGTCTCCTATGCCAAGGACAGGGCTGTGGTTAGAGACCCTGACACATGGGATGGGGACATCTGAGTTGCCCCCAAAATCCTGAATTCCCAGATGTCTGTTGACCCTCTGAGCCTGCAGAAGTGAGCCACATTTTCCTACCAAGAGCTACACACTCCCTTTGCTTGAGACAAGGCCTCTCCCTACAAAACAACATGTGACCCCCTCAGGATCTGCCCCCACCTACCCTCCTGTCTACTAAATCTATGGTTAGGGTTAAGTGACAGCATAACCCAGCTGGGGACTGTTCCACGGGAGGATCTGGAGGACACACCATCTACCAAAGCAACAAAGAATGTGTTGAAGAAGGGGCACCAGAATCATTATGAAGTTCAGTGGTGGCTCTCTTTTGCAGGCCAGACTGATGGTAGGAGATGCTGCTATAAAACTGAGCTCCTTATTAGCAATGGAGATAATACAACCCAAAGATAATTGAGCCAGATGGCATCACGCAACCGTCAGAAACCATGTGGACGCAATTATGATGAGTGGCAAGATCAAAGTGGCAACCAGGGGCACATAACCTGCAGAGAGTTATGGAGATAGTTAATAAAACATGGTGTCACCTACTGAAAAATAGCTGGATAGCCAATAAGGGTACTACTCAGTCTGTATAAGCAAAAGAAAACAGAGGGTGAAGGGAATGCAACTATTTGGGAGCAAAGCTTTTGTATACTGTTGAAATTAAGTTGGTATTAATCTGAACTAGATTGTTGTAAACTAAGATGTTAATTGTCATCCCCAGGGCAACCAGTAAGAAAATAACTCAAAAAATATATATAGTAAAAGAAATGACAAGGGAATTAAAATAATACATTGGAAAATATCTTTTTAACACAAAAGAAGGCAACAGTAGAGGCATAGAGGAACAAAAGAGACATGGCATATAGAAAAGAAAGCAAAATGGCAGATGTAAAGCCCTCACATATAACGTGACTCAGCCAGTTGTCTCCACCTCTGTCACTGACCACACCATCACTGGCACAATGGATACATGAAGGAAGTGGCCGTGGTGGCAGAGATTGAGGCTATTCCAGAAACAATAGCATGGATTCCCATTTATCAGGACTGATCTAGTTATTGCCACTGCCAAATGTCCACCTGACAGCAAAGGAGATCAGTGCTGAGCTCCTGGTATGGCACCATTCCTCATCTTCCACAAGTTGACTACTTTGGAATCCTTCTGCCCTGAAAGGGCCAGTGATGATTCATTCAGGTAGAAATGGACACATATTCTGAGTAAGAGTTTAAGTGTCTTACCTTCAGACCTCCCCCTGGGGTTGTACAATGTTTGGTCCACCAGCAGGGGACCTCACATAACATTGCATCAGACTAGGGGACCCAATTTACAGCAAAAAAGGTGTGAGAGTGGACCCATGACAATGGCATCTGCTGGTCCTACCACTTACTGCAGCACCCTAAAGCACCTGGCCTGACAGGGCATTGGAATGCCTTGCTGAAGGCAGAGCTGAAGTGTTAGCTCAGATGCAGTGCTCTGTGAGTGCCATCCTCTGGGATACATTAAACACATTGCATCAAAGATCTGTCTATGGTGCTGTGTCCCCAACAGAAAGAATACATGGGTCTGAGAAGCAAAATATGGAAGTAGGAGTGATCCTGCTTATCATCACTCCCGATGACCCCTTGGGGAATTTATGCTTCCCATTCCTGCTGTTCCGGACTCTGCAGAGTTAGAGGGCTTGGTTCTTAAAAGGAGAATATTTCCACCAGAGGATACAGCCAAGTCCCTTTGAATTACTAGCTAGAACTGCTGCCTGGGCGCTCTGGGCTCCTAGCATCCAGGGACAAGTGGGGTGGAGGTAGAGGAACAATCTTGGCGGAAGTATTAACCCTGCTCATCAGAAGGAGTTAGGTCTGCTGTTATCCACTCAGGGTAGGGAGGGATGTTTCAGCACCCAGACGACCAACTTGGATGCTTTTTGTGTTCCCTTGCCCAGTTGCAATGGTAAATGGATAATGCAGTGAGGACATGGTGACCAGAAACTCAGACCTCTCTGGGATAAGAATCTAGATCATGCTCCCGGGTAAGACCCTGAGGCCAGGAGAAATGGTAGCTGAGAATAAGAGGAATTTAGAAAGGATGATCGAGGAGGGAGGCTGTCAGTTTCCTTTGCAGCCCCAAGACCAGCTGCAGCAGAAGAGGCTGTAGTTTGTCCTACAGACGTTCCTCTTTTAAGCTTCCCCAAGAGGAGGGGCTCATCAGAAACCCGGAGAAGCTGCTAGTCAACATATACAAAGACATGGATCCAAGACCAGCAAAGGGAATGAACATAGAGATGAGCCACAGAGATTTCCCTTTGCAGAAGGACTTCTTCTCTCAGCTGCTTGGAGTACTGTCAGCAGATAGCCTTCAGTTATCAGCTCCTACAGCCGCAGAGAGCGCCTCATCAAAGCTCATGCCCTTTGGGGAGCAGCCCACATCCAATGACCAATCAAGGCATAGTTTTAAAGCCCAGCCATTTCAGCCTGGTTTGGGACAATGCTGAAGGGCCATTTCAGCTCCAGAGCTCCTCATGGGGTCACTTGAGGCTGCTGGGCCTTCCTTACATGCAGCTTGTTGTTTCCTTCTGTCTAAGCCTGCTTCCTTCTCTTCCCTTCCACAGGTGTTGACCCCAAAGGCACTTCCTAATAAACATCCTGGACACTAAACTCTGACTCAGAATCTTCTTCCTGCAGAGCCTAAGCTGTGGAGATGAAATGCCCCATCATCCCAAATACATTAGTGTGTATTTCTTACTAATGAGAACATTCATCCAGATAACCCCAGTACAAATATCAAAATCAGGAATTTACATTGATATGTTAGTATCTAATCCTCAGATCCCATTCAGATTTTGTCAATGGTCCCAATAATGTCCTTCTTATAGTAAAAGGATCCTGTCCAGAAATTATGCATCATATTTAGTTGTCTCTTCAGTCTTCTTCAATCTTGAATGGTTCCCTAGTTTTTCCTTTACTTTCATGACCTTGACACTCTTTAAGATTACAGGCCACTTATTTTTGTAGAATGTCCCTCAATTTGGGTTTGTCTGAGGTTTTTTCATGATTAGATTCAGGTTATGCATCTTTGGCAGAACTATTAGAGAAGTGACGCCATGTTCTTCTCATTGCATCCAATCAGGTGGCACATGACTTCAATTTGTCCCATCAGTGGTGATGTTCACTTGATTAAGGTGGTGTCTGCCAGGCTTCTCCACTGCAAAGTTACTCTTTTTCCTGCTTGTAATTAAATACTTTGGGGAAATACTTTGAAGCTATGTAAATATCCCATTCTTCATCAAATTTCCTATTTATTCTTCCATTTATTTACATCCATATTGGCTAAGGAATTCCTATTTTATTCAATGGATTATAGTCCATTACTGTCATTATTTTGACACTCAAACTGTTCCACATTTGGCCAGTGAGAGCCCCTTCAAATGCTTAATCCTTTTGACATATCTCCATCATTCTTTTTACACTTCGTTGCTTGCTGCTCAAGATAGTCCAAGCTTATTTTGTACTTTCCCTGCCCCAGCCCTGGAAACAGCCATTTTTCCAAGAAACTCTTGTTCCTTTTGGTGGAGGATAGCATTTAGAAACGAAGATCTCAGCGTTAGGTGTGCTCATTGCTATTGAGGTGTCACTGTTCTTGGGCCCTTTCAGTAGAGCTAGGGACTATATGAAATATATGTTTGTATGTACATAAATACACATATATTTCTATTTGTATATAAGTTTATATATATGTTTACACAAACACACATTTACATCTCTATTTATTTTTGTACCTACAGACAGTCCCCGACTTATGATATTTTGACTTTATGGTGGTGTGAAAGTGATATGCATTCAGTAGAAACCGTACATTGAATTTTGAATTTTTATCTTTTCCTGGGCTAGTGATATGCAGTACAATGCTCTCTGGTGATGCTGGGCAGTAGCAGCGAGCCACAGCTCCCAATCAGCCACGCGATCACCAGGGTAAACAACTGATACACTTAGAACCATCCTGTTTTTCACTTTCAATACAGAATTCAATAAATTACATGATATAGTCAACACTTTATTATAAAATACGCTTTAGGTTAGATGATTTAGCCCAACTGTAGGCTAATATAAGTGTCCTGAGCACGTTTAAGGTAGGCTGGGCTAAGCTTTGATGTTCAATATGTTAGGTGTATTAAATGCACTTTCAACTTATGATATGTTCAACTTATAATGGGTTTATCAAGATGTAACCACATCTATGCATATTCAGAATCATGAGTTCACACTCATACCTCCAATTCCAATCCAACACCAACTAGTTCGTTCTAGTTTTTTCACCTTTCATTTATGTAACTACCATCTCTACCAGTGAGAAACCTGACTCCCGTTATCCTTAATATGAATACTTACTTGATCAATCCTTCTGTACATAAACAATCTCCTGTGATTGCCCATTCCCCCCAGTGTAGACACCCTCCTCACCCTGCACTGGGCTGCTGCTCTGCCCAGATACCTTCTACATCTTGCTTGGGCTCCAATGCCCCAAGCTGGACCACCCCCTGCATAGTCACCCTCCTCTCCTTGGTCTGACTCTGACATTCTGTGCCAGATAGCCTTCCTTCATGGACGCCCACCTCACCTGGCTTGATCTCTGCAACCACAGTAGGCCTCCTCTCTTCCTCTCTCCCATCTGGATAGCTATCTTACCCCCTGTTGTGTTCCAACACCCGGCACCAGGCTGCCCCTCTGCAGGGACTCCATTCTCACTCTGCTCAGAATACCACCCTGGTATCCTCCTCCTTATGGGGACACCCTCCTCATCCCAGTCAGGCCACCCTCCACACAGATGCCTTTCTCACCCCGTTGGGCTCTGACACCTGCACCAGGCTGACCTCTTACCCAGATGCCCTCCTCACACCTCTTGACCACCATGGCTCCACACCCTGACCACAGGTACCCACCTCGCTTGGCCTCATGTAATGGCTTTTGGACTGATTTGTGCAGGAAGGGGAGGGAAGAGAATGGGAAAATGGAGGAAGGGGTGGCAAACTATTGCTTTATTCTTTTAGTTAATTTTTTTTGTGTGTGTGTGAGGAAGATCAACCCTGAGCTAACATCCATGCTAATCCTCCTCTTTTTGCTGAGAAAGACCGGCTCTGAGCTAACAGCTATTGCCAGTCCTCCTCCTTTTTTCCCCAAAGCCCCAGTAGATAGTTGTATGTCATAGCTGCACATCCTTCTAGTTGCTGTATGTGGGACGCGGCCTCAGCATGGCCAGAGAAGCGGTGCATCGGTGCGCGTCCAGGATCCGAACCCGGGCCGCCAGCAGCGGAGTGCACGCACTTAACTGCTAAGCCACCGGGCTGGCCCTCTTTTAGTTAATTTTTAATAGGATCATTTTTCTGAGATTCACTTTCATTTTGGTTTTTGGCTAGATCGATTTCTGTCATCATGTCTGTTAAATCTGTATTTGCTGGGAGAGCCAAAGTACCTGCTCAGCCCATTCCTTATCTATGATGGCCACCATCTCCTCTCCCAGAACCAGTATGGCTCACACGTAACAATACATAACAGGTTGTTCAACTGAAAATTCCCCTTTCTCATCTTTCTTCTCAGTGGGGTTTTCGAGATAACATATAGATATGGGCATGCATATTTGGGAAAAGGGTATCTTGCTTCAACACTTTCAACTTCCTTCCCTTTTTCCTCTTCCTATCAGAACTTTGTGAATCTTGCCAAGTTAGTTTAAATGGAACCTCGGTTGCCTCTAACTTTCTGCTAGACTTTTTCCCAGGGAGATACTTCAAATGTCCTAAAGCTGTATGGACCCCAGATTCAGTAAGAATGGATTATTCTCTTCTATTCAAATATGCCCCAAGCTGTTCTACTTATGTGCCTTAATTCATGCTGGTGCTTCTGCCTGGTCCATCCTTTCATTGTTTCTCCAAAGAACAAAGCCCTATATTCTGCAAAGTATGCTTCACATGCTACCTCCCACCCAAGTTTTTGCCAATATCCCCAACTCTGGACCCCCATAGAACTTTGTATGCATCCATGACGTATATCCTTTTCTGACATATTCTAATTATCATTCCTAGGAGACTTGGAAACTAGTTCCTTGGGTACAGGTACCATTTCTTTTTCATCTCTACTCCCTGGAGGCCTTGCACATAGTAGAGGCTCTATGCATGCTCATTGAATTGAAACATAATAAAGGTTTATATATTTTATATTAATTTTTCTTTACATAGTACACTCTTTAAAACAATTAAACTTCCTAGTAGTCCTTTCTGGTATGAGACCTAAATTTTCTTCCTCATAGAAGAGAAAGATGTTTACTTGTATCATCTAAAGGACAAGAAAGTGAAGGTGTTTATCTTTTTCCCAACATGATGCAATAGGTTCTATTAGTATCTCAAGAGATAAAATCTGTTCTCAAAGCAAATTCTTATTTGCCTATAGAAGCCTATATGTTCATCTTGCCCAAGTGGTACACCATGCTAACTTTTGAAATTATTAAATATTGACATTGTCTCTAGAACATATGTGTTACTTTGCATAGTGAATAAAATCATGTTTTTACCTGCAGAGAGATGGCCCCAATTCCTCACTCCCCTTAGGAATTATGTAGCTACAATAGGAGACTGACCTGCTTCTTTTGTGTTGGTCTTAGCCTTGATTCTTGTAATCTGTTCCAAAGTAGGGCGTTATCAAAAATCTAGGCTGCTTTGTCATATTTTTTCTCCATTTAACTGTTTATCGCAAGGGCAATCATTTGATTGTAAACTCTTTGACTCAGAGGTGTCTTCTAACTCTTTTGTATCCTTCTTTTATGTGTGATAACAGCACACTATATATGTGCAATGAATGATTTCACCAAATTAGTCTTAAGAGTGCTTCACTTCCCTAGGCTGTCACTACTAATCTTGCGGTGTTCAGTAGCCAAAAATGTGGACTTTTGGTGTTCTTCTCATGCTTAATCCTACTGCTTTTAGACCTCTGCTTGTCCCTAGTGTCCTGATAGATATTGCACCAAGTTTTTAAAGTTGGCAGTTTAAAGGATTTTAAGCTTCTCTTTCTGTATCATGCCTTGAAGCTGGAAGAACTGCATGGAGAAAGAAGAGTTGGGGACCATGAAGAGCTGTCCTGTATATTAATAGAACTCTTCCTGACATATATCTGTGGTAGGCTGAATTATGACCCCCCCCCAAAAGATGTCTACATCTTAATTCCTGGACTCTGTAGATGTTACTTTGTATGGCAAAAAAGAATTTTGTAGGTGTGATTAATGATTTTGAGATGAGAGATTATTTTGGATTATCCTGGTAGGCTCTAAATGCAATTACATGTATCCTTAGAATAGAAAGACAGAGGGAGATTTGACACACAGAAGAGGAGAAGGAAATGTGACCATGGAGGCAGGGATTGGAGTGATGTGGCCACAAGCCAAGGAGTGCTGGCAGCCTCTAGAAACTGAAAGAGGCAAGAAACAGACGGTCCCTACTCTCTCTGGAGGGAGCATAGCCCTACTGATGCCTTTCTTCACCTGGTGAAACTGATGAACTTCTGGCCTCCAGAAATGTGAAAGAATAACTTTCTGTTGTTTTAAGCTACCAAGTTTGTGGTAACTTGTTATAGCAGCCACAGGAAACTAATACAGTATCTTGTATTTCAAATGTTTCTATACTTTCTTTTTACTATCCCCCTTCTTTAGACTATATATATTTTTTAACTCCCATTTTATTCTTTCTTTTCTTCCTAATAGATTTTTCCTGTGGATGTCTCTAAGAAAACAACCTTTCATGTCCTTTTCAATTTCCTTAGATGTTGGGTTTCAAAACAATTTAATAAGCATTTAGTGACCATCTGCTATGTGTCCTTTTTATTTAAAGACTTTGGGGGCACATAAAGAACAAGCATAAACTCCATCCTTAAGTATGTATAAATTAATTAAGAAACAGTTTATATAATGTTATGACCCAATGTGTGATAGAATGCAAAGATAAGTACTAAAGTCAGGAAGTGCTATAGAAATTCAGAAAAGTGAGTAATCTGTGAGGCGGCTGGAATAGATTGGGTGAGTTTTATTGAATAGGTAGATTTTGAAGGTAGACATTTTGACAAAAGGAGAGGAGTTTAGATTTCATCCTCTGGGCAGTGGGAATTCAGTGAAGAATTCTCTCCTCGCTGTTATTTCTCTTTGCAGTATAAAAGTAATCTAGACTTTTTAAAAAATATTTCAGAGACGTAAAAGTTAGAATGTAAAATTCCCCTGTGATTCCACTACTCCCAGAGTGAAGCTTTGCTAACAACTTGGTATATATTCTTCCAGATTTTTTTTTCTGTACATACAGTAATATGTTTACATAATTATTACAGAAATGGGATCATGCTGTAAACATTCTTTTGCAACCTGCCATTAAAGGCTTTTGAGCAAAATGAAAAAAAAAAACATTTTAAGGTGCTTAATCTTTCGGCAACATGCAGGTAGATCTTTCTAATCTGTTCTAATTACAGTACGGACTGTACTGAGGGGAAATGGAAACAGAGAGATTAAGTGAAGGCTGTTACAATAGTCTGGGCAAAAATTAGGGTACAGTCTATGGCAGTAACTGATAAAGTAAGGGACTGGGAAATTTTTCTATGAAGGGTCAGGAAATACATATATATATTTCAAGATCTTGGGCCACATAAATAATAACTAATTTCTCCTTTTACTTTTGAGAGAGGGAAAAAAGATAAAAGATTCTGCTTATCCACATTTTAAGATAGTCATACACTCTGATTGTAGTAATAGCAATCCAAAAGAGAAGAAATTGCCTTTTAAGTAGTGACAGCAGGCCTAAGTATTTTATACATAATGATGTCTTTTCTGATTATAAAAGCATTACATAATTATAAAAGCATTTGTAGAAAACATGGAAAATATTGAAAAGTAAAACAAAAAGTCAAATCGGGCCAACCCCAGTGGCCTAGTGGTTAAGTTCAGCATGCTCTGCTTCAGCGGCCCGGGTTCAGTTCCTGGGCGTGGACCTACACCACTCGTTAGTGGCCACGCTCTGACAGTGGCTCACATACCAAATAGAGGAAGATTGGCAACAGATATTAGCTCAGGGCAAATCTTCCTCAGCAAAGAAAAAAAAACCCCAAAAAACAAAACGTAAAATCTCCCAGAATTCCCTCACTCAGCTATAACCACCACGTACATTTTGGCTTATTTCCTTTCAGACATTTTCCTGTGCAAAGGAACATATATATATATACACACATATATATATATGTGTGTGTGTGTATATATATATATGTGTATATATATATATATAAATGAAATTGAGATAATGGATGTGCTAACTAACCAAGTCTTTAATTTTTTTAAAAAAAAATCTTTGTTTTTCCAAATTGGCATTTTTATTCTTTTTCTTGATTACAACAGATACGATTTTATTGTAAAAAATGCAAATAAACACAGAAGTATGTAAGGTGGAAGATGAAAGTCTTCTCATAATCTCATCTCCCAGAAGTATAGAAAAGTGCTGGAGCCTGCTCACACTGGCTCATTGAGCTAACTGTGTGTATCTCTTGCCAAATGCATGTTCAATAACTACACATTGGGGCCGGCCCCGTGGCTTAGTGGTTAAGTGCATGTGCTCCACTACTGGCGGCCCAGGTTTGGATCCCGGGTGCGCACCAACACACTGCTTCTCCGGCCATGCTGAGGCTGCGTCCCACATACAGCAACTAGAAGGATGTGCAGCTATGACATACAAATATCTACTGGGGCTTTGAGGGGGGCGGGGGAGGAAGGAGGAGGTTTGGCAATAGATGTTAGCTCAGAGCCCGTCTTCCTCAACAAAAAGAGGAGGATTAGCACAGATATTAGCTCAGGGCTGATCTTCCTCACAAAATAAATAAATAAATAAATAAATAAATAAATAACTACACAGTGGTAGCTTCAAATCAGTCACAGCAGGAGTATTTACAACATGCAAATTGGCAAACACCACCTATCAGGGCTTTTTTTCCCGGAGAGCTGGTTGTTAGACTTTTACCGGTACATCACTATGTATAGACTCCTAGACATTTTCTGCATATTTGAATATTTGTTTACATAAATATAGAAAACATCCAATTTTCTTTTTTCCCCAGCTTTATTGAGATATAATTGACATTTAACATTGTGTAAGTTTAAGGTGTACAATGTAATGATTTGATATATGTATATATTGCAAAATGATTACCATAATAAGGTTAGTTAGCACATCCATCACCTCAAATAGTTACAATTTTTGTGTGTGTGGTTAGAACACTTGAGATTTACTCTCTTAGCAACTTTCAAATATACAATACAGTATTGTTAACTATAGTCACCATGCTGTACATTACATCCCCAGGAATTATTCATCTTATAACTGGAAGTTTGTACCTTTTGACCACTTTCACCCATTCTCTCCCAGCCCCCACCCCTACCCTCACTCCCACTCGGCCCCTGGCAACCATCAATCTGCTCTCTATTTCTGTAAGTTTTGTTTTTTTAGATTCCACATATAAAGGAGATCATACAGTATTTGTCTTTCTCTGTTCAACTTATTTCTCTTTGCATAATGCCCTCAAGTTTCATCCATGTTGTTCATGGCAAGATTTCCTTCTTTTTTGTGGCTGAATAATATTCCATTGTACATATTTACCACATTTTCTTTATTCATTCATCTGTTGATGGACACATAGGTTGTTTCCATGTCTTGGCTATTGTAAATACTGTTACAATGAATATGAGCATGCAGATATCTCTTCGAGATAGAGATTTTATTTCCTTTGGATATATACCCAGAAGTGGAATTGCTGGATCATATGGTAGTTCTATTTTTAATTTTTTGATGAACCTCCATACTGTAGAAAACATCCAATTTTCTAACTGGCTTTGGCAAGCTAACAATATATAATACTCTTCTCTTCAATACACATTCATCTACCTAATCCTTGCTACTTAGTATTTCACTGTATGACTACATTATAATTTATTTGAACAATTCTCCATTGATGGGCGTTTTGATTGGTTCCAATTTCTGGCTATTATAAACAAAGTTTCAGTGAACATTTTGTCCATATATATTTGCATATCTGTCAAATTATCTTCTCAGGGTAAATTTCTAGACACAGAAATGTTGAATCAAAGAGTATACCCATTGACAATTTAGATAGATGATACCAAATTGCCCTTTCAAAAGGTTGTCTTATTTTTATACTCCCTTAACTAGAATATTACAATACCCTGAAAAACATAATTTAAATGATTGCATAGTATTTCAGTTTATGGATGTCTGATGATTTATTTGATCAATTCTATATTATGGTATTTCCAATATTTCTCATTTCTATAAATAAGGCTATAATAAACACCTTTGTACATCTTCATGTGAATCTCTTATTTTCCTAAGATAAATTCTTTGATATAGAATTACAGAGTCAAAGGTAAGAATATTTTTATGACATTTTGATACATATTGTCAGCTTTAGGCCAATATTTAAAACTTAAGGTTGTTTTTAAGAGTTTACTTTATGCTAAATAGAAAAAAATATATTTCTAATGACTAATATTGTTTTTGGAAGTAAAGTCTTACGGCTCTCGAATAATCTATAGGTTGTTTTCCCTTTAGTTATTTCTTTGGCATTTTAGGCCCAAGATTCTACCCTATTCTCCCATCCAAATTTAGTTTCTGTTTAAGCAGCAGATTAAAAGTATGTGTGTTTGCATGTTGGAAAGTGAAATGTATCCATACATCAACATGAGTCATTATTAACCTAAAATGTCACACCCATTTAAGGTAGGGGATTAACTTAGCCTGTCATTTCCTTAATGAGTAAGGAAATAAATTGCAATCAAAGAAATAAAATCCTCACTGGACTCTTTAGGGAAATTTCATCTTATGGAGCCTAAGAAAAAATTTACATTTCCCCAAAAGGTAACGGTTACTTTATTTAAATGTATCACTTTATCAGTAGATAAAAATCAAATTGCATATAGCTGAAAAATATTTCCTTAGTGTTTGCCACTGCTTTCTTTTTAATTGGGAAAAAAGAGTAACCAAATGGATAAATACTTCTAAGTTTTGTTATAAGAAGTGTTTTGATTACTATCTAAAGTTAGTGTTTTTCAAATCTCTTCTCTCCTTCACACTACCCTCACTCCCCTGAGCCAATTTTTTGCTAAGGAAAAATTGATAAGGGGGTGTGTGTGTGTGTGTGTGTGTGTGTGTGTGTGTGTCTCATTTTGCAGATGAACCAAGTCGCTTCGGGGTATACCATCACCAACTGTGGCCTTTTGCCATATTGCCATAATGCTTTTTTGCAATTGCACGCATGAAATTCAGTGTATCTCCTTTTGGTAATCTCTCTGTAGATTAGGTGAAATATGCTGAGGGCCAGATACAGCCTGCATGCTGGGGCTCCCACTTTATGGCGAGGTGTTATCTCTGCATTAGTGCTATGTTCTCACTTGATTCCAAAACAACCAGTTGAACAAGGAAATCTAGTGAAGAGATTTAATCAGAGTAGTTTTATTGTAAAGTGAAATTTTCCCTTTTGTTTTGTGTTCGAGCCCAATCTGTTTTAGTGGTTCCTTTTGATTTGTAAAAATATTGGCTGGCAGGAGTGTCTGTAAATCTCCTAACTTTTTTCTGTCTCTTTGGTTATACTGTCAGAGTGTTTTCTCATTTTTTTGTTTCAATATTCTCCCACTTTAGTACTATTTTATTATGTTCTTTTTAAAAAATGTTTTTTCCATCCTCTTCTCTTGTGGATAGTTCCTCCTTCCCCTTTATTTCTTTAATCTATTTTTTCCTTCTTTTCTCTCCTTTGTCATACTTCTCATTTTCAGTTTCTTTGGTATCCTGGCTTCAAATCACTTTACTTATTTAGCTTTCTCTACTAGTAGCCGCACCCGCAGCGCGCTCCCCTTTCTACGTCCTCCTTTCTTTGTTCCTTCTAATTCCTTCCCCGGGAAGCTGATGTTCTGGCTCTTCTGGTGTTGAGTGCACTGACCTCATCTGGCCGGCTGCAGAGGTCTTTTAAGGACATAGCTCCCTGGTAAACCTGAAGCTTCAGGGAGGAACCTAAATCCTACCCATTCAAGGAAGCCAGCTCCTAAACCTAACCCTAGATTCAAGGGGAAAGGTTTCAAAAGGACAACCTTTGCTTCAATCCTAAGAAATAGCTTCTGACTCATTACTTTTCTTCTGTCCTTTTTTCTCAACATAAATGCAAATTTTCATAAGAACTGTACCGGGACATTTTCCAAGCTCAGATTTGCCTGTCCAAACTCTTATTTGCATAGGGAACAATTGTTTACCAGGGCTTTGGAGTGGATACTTGAGTCGTATAAAAGTGAGATTAAGGATGGTGAGAAGAAAGAGATTTAGGAAAATCTCTTTCGTTTTGGAAAACAGCTTAAATTCTATTGTGAGATGTATAGTTCTGTCTTTTTCTTGATGGCCTGAAAACTCTTCCATGAGGTAATCGGCTTTACATTCAAATAGCTTTTATAACTCCAACTGAGTAAACAGAGTTCCTATTAAAAAAAATTATTTGAGGCCCACCACGGATTATGACAATAACAATACTTTTCATTTATTAGCCCAAGAACCCCAGATGCACTCATTCTTCAGAATCTGAAGATGTCTATAGTCAGAGAATCCTAGATACCAAATTAGTAGGAAAAATACAGTTAAATAAAGGATATACTCCCTAAAGAAAGTTTTTTCTCCACTTATTCTAAAACTGTTGCTTGTTCATTGTAGAAAATTTAGAAAACATAGAAAAGAACAAAATAAAATAAAAAGCATCCAAAGTTAACTAAGCAGTACTGGCATTTTGGTATTTCTTTTTACTACTTTTCAATTTAATTTCGAGTACAGTCACTTGGTACAAAATTCCAACAGTACAAAAAGGTGCACAGTACAAAGTGGTGTTTCTCTCCTACTCCTGTCCTCTAGTTCCCTTGCTCCTCTCCTCAGAAGCAACCACCATTTCCAGCTTCTGTTGCAGTCTTCAAGAGATAGTCCATCCATTCACCTGTTACACACACACATGCACATTTAAATTTTAATAGTAGCTTTATATACACACTATTCAGAATGTTTTTTTCTCCTTGTTCATGTATCTTGGATCCTTCCATATCAAAACATAAAAATATTCCTCACTAAAATTATGTGTATGTGACATTTTAGAACTCAAATAATACTACTAAACTTAAAATATTCAGTGTTTACAAGTCTTATTAGCTATGTGACATAGGGCCAAGCCAGTCAGCTTCTCTGTGCTTCCTTCAGGTTCTTCATGTATAAAATAGGAATATAATACGATCTATCTTAGAGGGTTGTTATAGAGGATTGAGTAAGTTAGTTCTGGTCCATAAGCCCTTATCCACAATTCTGGAATCCAAAAAGCTCTGAAATGAAAAATTCTTTCATAACTCATTTGGTGGCTAACGCTGCCCAGAACGGATCTAAAGCTGTTTAAAGTTTTGTTTATCCCTCTTAGTTTGGGTTTTCATAAATTTTATCATAGAAATTTCGTTTTGATTATAGGATACTGCTCAGACCCAACTGGATGTGTTAGGTAATAAAGACCATATGCACTGTATTACTTTTCTAAAATCTGGGAAAATATTTGAATTTTGAAATACATATGGCTCCAGGGGCTTTGAATAAAGGACTGTGGACTTGTATATAAAAAGCACCTAAAACAGCGCCTGGCACAAGGTATTACGTATTAGCTGTTATTATTATCAGCTGAGCCACATAGTATACCATATGTACATTCATTTTCTTTTTCCTGGAGTTAATAATTGCCTTAGATTTCCATTTCCTTAGTTTTAGTGTGTCAGTTACAAATTTTTATATACTAATTACAGAAAAATACCCATTCAAAAATATTAAAGCACATCAGATATATGTATATATACAAAGCTTAAAGTGTATATATTTATAAATTTATTAGTATATTCCTTTATTGTGTCTCATCCTCCACCAAAATGCAAGTTTCTGAGAACAGACACTTGGTCTATTTTGTTCTCTGCTGTATCTCCAGTGTCTAGAATAGTTTCCGGCACAGAGAGGCACTTAAATCCTTATTGGATGAGCAGATGTAGCCGGTATTCTATTAGCCTCGTTTCCTTCTCCACCTGCTCTCTCTCGGAGCCTTCTGTCCTCTTGCTCCAGTCTGGACCAGCGGCCCTCGAGGCCTGCAGGCCCAACTCTCATCCTGAGAATTCTTTTTGCCTCTTTCTAATCTTGAGTTTCCTGCCTCTACAGCTTTTCTCTTCCTCGGTTTAGCCCCTCATTTCGGTGGGTCATGATTCATAGATTGTATAATTTTTGAGTACCTTTTCCAATTGCTCTTGCTGTGTAACAAACCACCTCAAAATTTAGTGGCATTATGCCACAATGCTCACTTATTTTCTCCTGATTTCTGTGAGACAGGAATTTAGGAAACGCTCAGCTGGGCACTTGTGCCTGGGGTCCC
Source organism: Diceros bicornis minor (assembly GCF_020826845.1). NCBI lineage: Eukaryota > Metazoa > Chordata > Mammalia > Perissodactyla > Rhinocerotidae > Diceros > Diceros bicornis. The sequence goes on along the minus strand of NC_080744.1, from coordinate 47,959,073 downwards.
TCACTGAGGTTGCATTCAGACTGAGCTGGAATGACAGGAGGTCTACAGCAGCTGACAGCTGGTCAGGCATCTCTTTTTATGTAGTCTCGGCCTCTCCATTCGGTCTGGTCTGGTTTGGGCTTCTTCACAGCATGGCAGCCTCAGGGCAGTTAGACTGCTTACGCAGAGGCTGGCTTCCTTGGAATACCATTATTCTTCTCTTGTACTTAATGATAGTTTAGTGGGCATAGAATTCTAGAATGGATCATTTTCCAATGATCTTTTGTTTTCTGACAATTCTCTTGTTTTCTAACTTTCAGAATTGTTTGAGGAGTCCAATGTCATTTTAATTCCAAATCCTTTATATATCAGCTGATTTTTTCTCTCTAGAGGCTTTTAAAATGCTCTTTTTATGCCATGTTCTAAAACTTCATGTGAATCAGGGAATAGATTTGATACACTAACCAAAGTCTTTCTTGGTTGAATTTTAGGTTCTGTTCAATTTTATGTTCCCCAAAACTGGGTTCTCTCCCATTACTTCATTGATCTGGCTTGAATCATCCTGTCTGTCTTAGTCCGTTGGGACTGCTATAAGATAATACCACAGATTGAGTAGGTTATGAATAAAAGAAATGTATTTCTCACAGTTCTGCAGGCTGGGAGGTCCAAGATCAAGATGCTAGAATGGTTGCATTCCAGCTAGAGCCCTCTTCCTGGTTCATAGCAGAGCCTTCTTGCTGTGTCCTCATATGGTGGAAACAGCTAGAGAGCTCTGTGGGATCTCTTTAATAAGAGTAATCCTATTCATGAGGGCTCCACCCTCACAACCTAATCACCTCCCAAAGGCCCCCACCTCTTTTATTTATTTATTTATTTATTTATTTATTTATTTATTTATTTATTTATTTTTTGTGAGGACGATCAGCCCTGAGCTAACATCCATGCCAATCCTCCTCTTTTTGCTGAGGAAGACCGGCTCTGAGCTAACATCTATTGCCAATCCTCCTCCTTTTTTCCCCAAAGCCCCAGTCAAACGTCATAGTTGCACATCCTTCCAGTTGCTGTATGTGGGACACCGCCTCAGCATGGCTGGAGAAGCAGCGCGCCAGTGCGCGCCGGGATCCAAACCTGGGCCACCAGCAGTGGAGCGCACGCACCCAACCACTAAGCCACGGGGCCGGCCCTCACCTTTTCATTTAAAGGAAGCATATTAAGGCTTCTCTTTGGCATATCCAAATTGCCAGTACTCTTGCACTTTGGAGGTCATTATAAAGTAAAACAAGGGTTACTTGAACACAAGCACTGCAGTACCTCAATAATCCATCTGATAACTGAGCTAGCTAAGTGGCTAACAGGCAAGTAGCATATACAGCGTGGATATGCTGGACAAAGGGATGATTCACATCCCGAGAAACATGAGATTTCATTACAGCTACTCAGAACAGCGTGCAATTGCAAACTTGAATTGTTTATTTCTGTAATATTCCATTTAATATTTTCAGACCTCGGTTGACCATGGGTAAGAGGAACCATAGAAAGAGAAACTCTGGATAAAGGGGGACTACTGTACTGTCTGATTTTACAATGTACAATTGTAGCCGCATTTCCTAGCAAAATCAGACTTTTCCCCAGCAAAGTAAATAAGCCAATGGAACCCTCTGAATAGTGTTTTTCTAACAGCAGGTTGCAATCCATTAGTCAATCATGAAATTAATTTAGTGAGTGCACAGTCTACCACCATTAAAAACAAAACAAAAGCTGAAATAGAATAAAATGGAAGAGAATAGGAAATGTCAGACTGCATCTTAGTAGTAAGGGAAATATTGTTTTGTGAAATATTTATTTCAATTTTATACATAAAGTGTATACTGGGTTAGGATGAAAAATTTATGATGTTTGAGATACACTGCTCTAAAGCTGCCGTCGTGGTTTGAGGAAGACGTTTTCAAGGAGTCTGAGACGTCCTCCCTTTGCACATTACCTACATACCTGTATGAGGCCAGATTTTCTTCATATGCTTCAACCAAAACATTTCTCAACAGACTGAATGCAGAGGCAGGTATGAGAATTTCAGCTGTCTTCTTTTAAGCCAGACATTAAAGATATTTTCAAAACTAAAACAATTCCACTCTTCTAATTTCCTTGTTTTAGAAAAAATCTAGTCACTTAAAATTTTTAAATGCTATTTATGTTAACCTATTTATTATTTTTAAATGAATTTTTAAAATTTCTGCTTTAATTACTAATACGGTAAATAGCAATAGATGTAAACCCACATAATCAAAAGCGCTTTGGAATTCTTGACAATCTGAGAACTGCGGGTCAGTATGAAACAAAGGACTTCAGGCCTGATTCATGGCAGGCCACAAGCACCGCCCACTCCACGAACACCCAGACGGGGAACGTCCCACTCCCAGTGAGAATCCTTGCGAATAACAGATATTGACGAAAGGGCGGGGTTTCGAGCGGACGTATACGAGCTGACAGGCATAGGTTCGTGACGTATGCGAAAACTAGGTCACAGAAGGAAAGGAGCCTTTTAGCAATCTTTGCGACACTGTCGCGTTTCGTTGGTTCCGTGCCGTAAAGACAGCCGCGGGGCAGCCCCCAGCTGAGGCAGCCGCGAAGGCGCGGGGCGATGGCGGATATGGAGGACCTCTTCGGGAGCGACGCCGACAGTGATGCTGAGCGTAAAGGTGGGATCGGCCGGGCTTCGGGAGAGGGGTGCGTGGCGGGGCTTCTGCGGCGGGAGCCCGACAGCGGTCCAGTTCCGGGTCTGCGAACGCTCCGGCGCCGTGGGCGAGTGGTGGCGCTTCCTGCACTCCTGCCTCAGCGCCCCCTGCACTCCCGGCGGTGCCAGCCTCCCCGGCGACGGGAACGCAGGGACAGACGCAGAGGGTGCGCCTCGAGGTTCTTCGTGGAGCCGATGTCTGGGAGCGTGTGGAGCGAAGGGGGCGCGGGGCAGGGGTGGAGGCGCGGGCGAGCCTGCGCAGCCCGGGGAGGAACCTTGGCGTCCTGCTCTGTCCTGTCTTGCACAGGCTAGCGCAGACTAAGAGCTGTTTGTGAATGAATGAAAAGTAGGTGTTGAGGAATATGGGGATGGGATGGACGAATTTACAGAGGGGCTCAGAATGCCCTCTTGAGTGAAACCAGAGCATGGCCTGATGGGGAGTTTGAGAGATCCAGGTAAGGAGTCTGGGAAGGATACGGGCATAGGGCTATACATAGGCGTTAGGCACCGGAGAGAATGTGATCTCTGAGAGCCTGTGCAGAAACTCTAGAATTTCTTGAGTCTGTGACATTAGATTGGGGGGCATATGGGGTCTGTGTTTGGAGAGGAGAGATGAAGGATTTGTTGATGAAATGAATGAATGAATGTTTATGGAGCATGGAAGTATTTCTGGCATGAGGATTGCGGATATTTGAGTTTGAAATATGAATAGGAGTTATTTGAAGTGAGAAGGGTCCCCAGACCAAGTTCATAATTCTTGCAACCCTCCAGGCTCAAAGTAACGTATCTACTTTTTTGCTTAGCGAAGTGCATTGTTGTGGGTTTTTTTTTTCTTTTCTCCAACTCCAATTCATATAGTTTAAAGTGTAGTCAAGGGAGCACCAGGTGTACATCTAAAGTGAGGGCTCTGTCGGGATGGGTATCCAGAAGGTTCTAGTCAGGAAGACTCTGGAAGTATCGAGTCCTGTATACTAACTCTTGTTCCTCTACCTTTGCTAATGTTTTCATTTTCCCCTCATTTTTCCTGTCCATATCCCATTTGCCTTTCAAGGCACAGTTCTGTGTGAACCCTCGCATGACTCCTTCCATGAAGTTGTTCATTCTTTCAATAAATATTTATCAATCCCCTATCATGTTCCAGCTAGTCTGCTAAGTGTTGGGGATATAATGATGAAAAGATCGTCTCTGCCCCCCAACCCCCAGTTTACCTCGGTGCTTAATGCATATTTAATAAATAATTGGATGGGTAGAAGCAATAGTTTAGTAAGGTATGCCCTGCGGTTTCTTCCCATCGCAAACTCAGTGAGTGTATGGGGAAGTGATGTATGGAGATGGTTGCTTCTCTGGGCTTCATGTTTTACCTTCTTGTAAGTCGGTTGCTACTTTCTTCTATCTTACCATTAGATAACAGGACTCTATAGGATTTACTTCCAAATCTGTCCTTGAAGGTTGCTGTTGGTCCTGAAGGTAGTATGGATGTGACAGGGTAATTCGTCTTCTGCCTAGCGTGTTTATCTCCTTGCTTAGAGAGTTGTGGAAAATAACTACACCTGACAAATTTCTTGGCATAACAATGGGTAGAATCCCTACCTAGGCCCAGGGTGTTTCTTTTATGTATAAATGTGCCAGGTTGTCTTTAATTTCTTTAAACAATGTTTCATAGTTTTTATTGTTTAAATCCTGCACCTCCTAGGTTATATTTATTCCTAAGTATTCTATTCTTTTGGATACTATTGCAAGTGGAGTTGTGTTCTTAATTTCATTTTTGGATTATTCATTGCTAGTGTATAGACATACAACTGATTTCTGTATGTTAATCTTATATCTTGTAACCTTGCTGCTTGTGTTAGCTCTAATAGTTTTTTTTTGAGGCTTCTTCAGGATTTTCTATATATAAGAGCATGTCATCTGCAAATATGGTTTTTTACCTATTCCTTTTCAATTTGGATGCCTTTTATTTTGTTTTCTTGCTTAATTGCCTTGGCTAGAACTTTCTGTTCATTGTTGAATAGAAACAGTGAGAGTGGCCATCCTTGCTTTGTTTCTGATCTTAGGAAGAAAGCATCCATACCTTCACCATTACATGTGATGTTAGCTGTGGGGTTTTCACAGATGCCTTTTAGGCTGAGGAAAGTCCCTTCTATTCCTAATTTGTTGAGTGGTTTTATCATGAAAGGGTGTTGGATTTTGTCAAATACCTTTTCTTCATCAGTTAAGGTGATCACTTTTTTTTTCTTTATTCTGTTAATATGGTGTTTCACTTTGATTTTTAGATGTTGAACCACCATTGTATTCCTAGGATAACTCCTATTTGTCCTTTTAATATGCTGCTGAATTTGGTTTGCTAGTATTTTGTTTAGTATTTTTGCATTTGTATTCATAAGGAATATTGGTCTGTAGTTTTCTTTTTTTGTGATGTCTTCGTCTGGCTTTGGTATCAGGGTAATGCTGGCCTCATAGAATGAGTTAGGAAGTGTTCCCTCTATTTCAAGTTTTTGGAAGAGTTTGAGAAGTATAGGCATTCATTCTTTTTTGGGGGCGGGGGGGAGGAAGATTAGCCCTGAGCTAACATCTGTGCCCATCCTCCTGCACTTTATATGGGATGCCACCACAGCATGACTTGACAAGTGGTGTGTCAGTCCATGCCTAGGATCCGAACCTGGGAACCCTGGGCCGAACCTCTACGCCACTGGGCTGACCCATAGGCATTAATTCTTTACAAGTTTGATAGGATTTACCAGTGAAACCATCTGGTCCTGGGCTTTTCTTTGTTGGAAATTTTTCGATTACTGATTCAGACTCTTATTATAGGTCTATTCAGATTTTCTATTTTGTCTTGAGTCAGTTTTGGTAGTTTGTGTGTTTCTAGGAATTAATCCATTTCATCTAAATTATCTAATTTGTTGGCATACTATCATTCATAATATTCTCTTTTAATCATTATTATTTCTGTAAGGTTGATAGTATGTCTCCACTTTCATTCCTGATTTCAGTAATTTGAGTCTTCTCTCTTTTTCTTGGTCAGTCTACAGAAGGTTTGTCCTTTTTGCAAATGTTTTCAAAGACTGAACTTTTGGTTTTATTGATTCTGTATTTTTATGCTCTCTATTTCATTTATCTCCTTGCTAATCTTTATTATTTCTTTCCTTCTGCTTGCTTTGGATTTAGTTGTCTTTTTCTAGGTCCTTAAAAGTGAAAGACTATCTTATCAATTTGGGATTTTTCTTCTTTCAGTGTAGGTGTTTACAGGTACAAATTTCCCTTTGAACACTGCTTTCTCTGCTTCCCTTAAGTATTGGTATGCTGTGTTTTTGTTTTCATTCATTTCAAAATATTTTATAATTTTCCTTGTGATTACTTCTTTGAGCCCTTGATTGTTTGAGTGCATTGTTTAATTTCCACGTATTTGTGAATTTTCCACATTTCCTGTTGTTATTCAGTTCATTTCATTGTGGTCAGAAAAGATGGTTGGTGTGTTTTTAATTTTCTTAAATTTGTTGAGACTTGTTTTGTGTCCTAACATATGGTCTATCCTGGAGAATATTCTCTGTGCACGTGGGAAGAATGTAAATTCTGCTGTTGTTGGGTGTTCTGTTGATGTCTATTATGTCTGGTTAGTTTATAGTGTTGTTCAAGTCCTCTGTTTCCTTATTGATCTTCTGTCTAGTTGTTCTAGCCATTATTGAAAGTGGGGTATTGAAGTTTCCAACTATTGTTGTTGAACTGTCTATTTCTCCCTTCAGTTCTGTCAGTTTTTGATTTCAGGTGCATATATGTTTATAATGGATTGACTGTTATCTTTTTATAATGTCCTTTTTTGTCTCTTGTAAAAATTTTGTCCTAAGATTTATTTTGTCTAATACTAGTATAACCACCATAGCTCTTTTTTGGTTACTGTTTACATGGAATATCTTTTTCCATCCTTTTACTTTCAACCTATTTGTGTATTTGGTTCTCAAGTGAGTCTCTTGTAGATAGCTTATAGATGGATTAATTTTAAAATCCATTTTGCCAATTTCTGCCTTTTTGTTGGAGGGTTAATCCATTTCCATTTAAAGTAATTACTAATAAGAAAGCACTTCTGCCATTTTGCTGTTGATTTTCTATATATCATATTGTTTTTGTTCCTCAATTCTTCTATTACTGTCTTCTTTTATGACTGATTTTCTTCTTGTGTACTGTTTTGATTCCCTTCTTGTTTCTTTTAAGATTTTTTTCTTAGTGGTTACTCTGGTGATTACAATTAACATCTTAATTTATCACAGTCTAGTTTGGATTAATGCCAACTTAATTTCAGTAGTTTGCAAAAACTTTTTTTCAATATAAGCTCCATCCTCTCTTGCCTTTATGATGATGTTGTCACAAATTACATCTTTATACATTGTCTGCCCAGTGACATGGATTTATAATTATTGTTTTATGTAACTCTTTTAAATGTAATTGAAAAAGAGGAGTTACTAACCAGAAATACATTAATACTGACTTTTATGCTTTCCCATTTAGTTACCTGTACTGGTGTTCTTTATTTCTTCATATGAATTCAAGTTACTGTCTGTTGTGCTTTTATTTCAACCCGAAGAACTCCCTTTAGCGTTTCTTGTAGGGCAGGTCTGCTAGCAACAAACTCTGTTTTTGTTTATGTGAGAATGTCTTAATTCTGCCAATTTGTTTTTGTTGAGGTAAAATTCACATAAAAAATTAATCATTTTAAAGTGAGCAATCCAGTGGTATTTAGTACATTTACAATGTTGTGCAACCACCACCTCTGTCTAGTTCCAAAACATTTTTATCACCCCAAAATAAAATCCCATGCTCATTAAGCAGTTATTTATTTCCAATTTCTTCTTTCTGCCAGCCCCCAATCTGCTTTCTGTGTCTATGGATTTACCTATTCTGGATATTTCATATAAGTGGAATCATACAATATGTGGCCTTTTGTGTCTGGTTTCTTTCACTTTCCATGATGTTTTCATGGTTCATCTACATTGTAGCGTGTATCAGTACTTCATTCCTTTTTAATGACTAAATAATATTCCACTGTGTGTGGAGATATATATATATATATATATATATATATATATATATATATCCCAATTTGTTTATCCATTCAACTGTTGATGGACATTGAGTTGTTTCCTTCTTTTGGCTATTTGAATAGGGCTCTTATAAACATTTGTGTGCAAGTATTTGTTTGAGTGCCTGTTTTCAATTTGTGTGGCTATATACATACGTGTAGAATTGCTGAGTGGTGGTATTTCTTTGTTTAACTTTTTGAGGAGCAACTAAACCATTTTCTACAGTGCACTGTTTTACATTACCACCAGCAATGTTCGAGGGTTCAGTTTCTTCACATCCTTGCTAACACTTATTTTTACATTTTTTCATTTTTTAATGTAGCCATCTCTGTTGGTGTCAAGTGGTATCTCATTGTGGTTTTGATTTGCATTTCCTAATCGCTAATGATGTTGAGCATCTTTTCATGTGCTTGTTGGCTATTCGTGTAACTTTGGAGAAATGTCTGTTGAGATCCTTTGTTCATTTTTTAATTGGATTGTATTTTTGTTTTTGAGTTGTAAACATTCTTTGTATATTCTAGGTACTAGATACTTATCAGATATGTGGTTTGCAAATATTTTCTCCCATTCTATAGGTTGTTTTTTCACTTTCTGATAATGTCCTTTGTTGGACAAAAGTGTTTCATTTTGAGGAAGTCCAGTTTATCTATTTTTTTCTTTTCTTGCTCATATCACCTTCAGTTTGAAGCATAGTTTTGCTGGGTATAGAATTCTTGGTTGACAGTCTTTTTCTGTCAACCCTTTGAATATGTCATCCAGTTGCCTTTTGGTTTCCATGGTTTCTGATGAGAGATAGCTGTTATCCTTATTGAGGATCCCTTGTTTTGTTTTGTTTTTTGGTGAGGAAGATCTGCCCTGAGCTAACATCTCTTTCTCTTTTTGCTGAGGAAGATTAGCCCTGAGCTAACATCTGTGCCCATCTTCCTCCATTTTGCATGTGGGATGCTGCCACAGTATGGCTTGATGAGCGGTGCGTAGGTTGGTGCCCAGGATTTGAAGTGCAGCCCGTGAACCCAACCACTATGCCACCGGGCTGGCCCTTGAAGATCCGTTGTAGGAGACAAGTTTCTTCTCTTTTGCTTTCTTCGGGATTCTTTCTTTGTCTTCAACAATTTGATGATGATGTGTGTGGGTGTGGATCTCTTTACGTTTATCCTGTTTGGAATTCATTGAGCTTCTTGGATGTGTAGGTTGATGTCTTTCATCAAATTTGGGCGTTTCAGCCATTATTTCTTCAAATATTCTTTCTGCCCTTTCTTTTCTCTTATTTTGGGACTCCCAATATGTATATGTTGGTACACTGGATGGTATCCCACAAATCTTTTAGATTTTCTTCATTTTTTTCTCTTTTTGTTCCTCACACTGGATAATCTCAACTGACCTATTTTATAGTTTGCTGATTCTTTCTTCTTCTTGCTCACATCTGCTGTTTAGCTCCTTCAGTGAATTTTTCATTTCCGTTATTATACTTTTCGACTCCAGAATTTCTATTTGGTTCTTTTTTATAATATCTGTCTTTTCATTGATATTCCCTATTTTCATTTTCGTTGTCTGGGCTTCTTCAAGGACAGTTTCTAGCATTTTTTCATAGGTATGGGCTGTACTTCCTTGTTTCTTTGCATGCCTAATAATTTTTTGTTAATACTTGGGCATTTTGAATATTATCATGTGACAACTCAGGAAATCATGTTCTTCCCTCTCCCCAGGATTTGTTGTTACTATTTATTATAATAGTTATTGTTTAGTGACTCTTTTGAAGTAATTTTGTGAAGTTTGCAGTCTTTGTTGTGTGTGGCCACTGAAGTCCCTGTTACATTAGTTTAGTGGTCAGCTAGTGATTAGACAGAGATTTCCTTAAATGCCTAGAACCAAAAAAAGAAACCTCCCAGTGTTTGCAGATTGGCTCTGTGTGTGTGTTGGGGCATGGGGCATGCTTTCAACACTCAACTAGGCAGTTTACAACCTGTCTTGGCCTTCCTTTCCTGCTTGCGCAGAGCCTGAAGGTCAGCCAGAAGTGAGAGCTTTGGGCCTTCTCAGTGCTTTCCTGAGCATATGCACAGCCTTTGGCAAGTGTGTGGCCTTCCAGATCTCTAGGAATATGTGGGAGCTTTGAAAAGCCCTTACTCCCCATATTATGTCATTTCCCAGCCTTTCCTCACAAGCTTTTGGTTAGTTTATTGTTTGCCCCAACTGCTGTCCATTGTCCGAGGCAGAGGCAACTAATACATTTACCTGTAAATATTTTTGACAAACACCCCCAGGTAGCTGCATCAGCACTGAGAGAGTTCCAAGTCAGGTGAGCTAAAGCCAAGCCCTTTGAACTAGTCCTTCAGTGATCCACCAGACACATCAAAGCCAACAACCATTATTCTTTGCGAATGAGGTCCCTTCTGCTCCCTCCAGTAGTGATACATATACCAGAAATTCAGGCTGTTATCTTTAAGGCACCATTGAGCTGGGGGGTGGATTGTTGAGGGAGGGGGACCAGGGTAAGTTAAAACACCACAAAGTTCTATTTTCTTACTGAGATTCAGCTGGTTTTTCTTGTTCAGCATTCTCGTTGCTGAAACTTTTGGTTAGTCTCCAGAGTACCAAGAAAATTGATTCTGACAGTCTTTGACAGATTTTTCATTGTTTTTATGTTGGAATGGACTTTTGATGTTCCTTACACAGCCTTTTTTGTGACATCGCCTTGTGTTTATGTGATCCCATAGATTCCGATTCTGGATCAGACTCAGATTCTGACCAAGAGAATGTTGCTTCTGGCAGTAATGGCTCTGGAAGTGAAAGTGATCAAGATGAAAGAGGTGATTCAGGAAAACCAAGTAATAAGGAACTGTTTGGAGATGACAGTGAGGATGAGGGAGCTTCTCATCACAGTGGGAGTGATAATCACTCTGAAAGATCAGACAATAGATCAGAAGCTTCTGAGCGTTCTGACCATGAAGACAATGACCCCTCAGATGTAGATCAGCACAGTGGATCAGAAGCCCATAATGACGATGAAGATGAAGGTCATAGATCAGATGGAGGGAGCCATCACTCAGAAGCAGAAGGTTCTGAAAAAGCACATTCAGATGATGAAAAATGGGGCAGAGAAGATAAAAGTGACCAGTCAGATGATGAAAAGATACAAAATTCTGATGATGAGGAGAGGGCACAAGGATCTGATGAAGATAAGCTGCAGAATTCTGATGATGATGAGAAAATGCAGAACACAGATGATGAGGAGAGGCCTCAGCTTTCAGATGATGAGAGACAACAACTGTCTGAGGAGGAGAAGGCTAATTCTGATGATGAACAGCCAGTAGCTTCTGATAATGATGATGAGAAACAGAATTCTGATGATGAAGAACGGCCACAGATGTCTGATGAGGAGAAAATGCAAAATTCTGATGATGAAAGACCACAGGCCTCAGATGAAGAACGTAGGCATTCAGATGATGAAGAGGAACAGGACCATAAGTCAGGTAATCTAGTTATGAGAATCAAAATGGTGTAGTAGAAGCATCCAGATACAGCAGTGCCCATTCATTCTTTTTGCTTTCTCATCTTTAGTACCCTGTTCTTTCTCTTCTGTCTGTCCATTTCAACCTTGTCTAACTCTATACATTTTTCTTTTCAAAAATTTTCCTGGGCCGGCCCCGTGATTTAGCGGTTAAGTGCGTGCGCTCTGCTACTGGCAGCCCGGGTTCGGATCCCGGGCGCGCACCGAGGCACCGCTTCTCCAGCCATGCTGAGGCCGCGTCCCACGTACAGCAACCAGAAGGATGTGCAGCTATGACATACAACTATCTACTGGGGCTTTGGGGGGGGAAAAAAAAGGAGGAGGATTGGCAATAGATGTTAGCTCAGAGCCCGTCTTCCTCAGCAAAAAGAGGAGGATTAGCATGGATATTAGCTCAGGGCTGATCTTCCTCACAAAAAAATTGAAAAAATAAAAAATAAAATTTTCCTAATCCATATATTATTTCTATCTATTCCCCTTCCATTTGTTGATTGGTGATAGATCAAGAAGAAAAAAATTTGAAGAGGACGGTCTCAGAGAAAGATGTATGGTGTTAAAGTAGCTAGATAATGAATAGAGTTGGTTCCATTTCTAAAGGTAACTGAAGAGCATGTCTCACGTGAGAATAGATTTACCTGGAGAAGAAAAACAGTAACACTGAAACATCCCCATGATCAGTTATTTCTCTCTTACCAGTGTGTTCTTTCCCTTGGGGAAAATCTACCTTGGATGCCAAATTATAATAATCGGGAGGTTGCCTGGGAAGCATATCATCCAGGAAATGAAAACATGGCTGGATGATCTCAGTGAGCTGTGATAGCTTGACGCATGCATCCTCGCCCTAGGGAGATGTGCACGGGTCAGAATATTCATTCCCTAAACACTACAGGAAACTCACAGCTGAACTTTGGCTTCTGGATCCTTGTTTATAATAGCTGTTGACACTGTTCTGCTCAAGTTAACATGTTGTTCATATAGAATATTAAAAATTTTTAGAGATCTTGTTTCTTTGTATTTTGTGCAAGTCATCTTGATTAGGTTGGAAGTCTTCCTGAAGTAATATCTGGATTGCTTCATTTCTATAGGTGATTGATTATAATTACATATTGATCTTGTCTTCTTAGAGAGCTTTAATACGGGGGGAGGGAGTCTTTTCCCTTGTAATACGTACCTCACAGGATAGCATTCAAGACCACATTTTATTTATTTTTATTTTTCCCCCAAAGCCCCAGTAGATAGTTGCATGTCATAGCTGCACATCCTTCTAGTTGCTGTATGTGGGACGAGGCCTCAGCATGGCTGGAGAAGCGGTACGTCGGTGCGCCCCCGGGATCCGAACCCGGGCAGCCAGCAGCAGAGCGCGAGCACTTAACCGCTAAGCCACGGGGCCAGCCCCAAGACCACATTTTGGCATTATTTAGGAGAGGAGGTCAGAAAATTTTCAGAGATGGATATAGGTCTATATAGACTATAGGACTGCAGTGAGTATTCAGTAACTGGTTCTGGGTGGTTATTTGTACTGTTAACCAGAATCATTAAGGCTTATGCACTACTTCCTCAGTACTAGCAGACTAACATAAGACTAGGGTCATGGTAGGGAATCTTGTAGCTGGTCATCCTGCTTAACTCTTAATGAGTTCTACAGTGGTTCAGTTGATTATCTTGAAGTTTACAATTAGGTAAATAATTGTACCATCCAGAAATAATGACATATTTGTCTCTTCCACTGCAATATTTTTACCTTTTTTTCCTTCTGTAATGAGTCATATAGAAATTTAATTGTAAGTTTCAGTACTACTTTTCTCATTCTACCAAGCTTTTCTGCTTACAAAAACCGATGTTCCTTTTATTAATTTTGTTTTTGTTTTTATTTTTGTTTCTGTTTTTGTTTTTGTTTTTTTGTGAGGCAGATCAGCCCTGAGGTAACATCCATGCTAATCCTCCTCTTTTTGCTGAGGAAGACCGGCTCTGAGCTAACAGCTATTGCCAATCCTCCTCCCTTTTTTCACCCCAAAGCCCCAGTAGATAGTTGTATGTCATAGTTGCACATCCTTCTAGTTGCCGTATGTGGGACGCGGCCTCAGCATGGCCGGAGAAGTGGTGCGTCGGTGCGTGCCTGGGATCTGAACCTGGGCCGCCAGTAGCGGAGCGCGCGCACTTTAACTGCTAAGCCACAGGGCCGGCCCTAATTTTGTTTTTAAATTTACTACGTTAAGTTGAAAATCGTGTGTGTGTGTACAGTTCTATTAATATTAATGTGTGTATAGATTTGTGTAACCACCACCACAGTCAGGATACAGAACAGTTCTGTCACCCTAAAAAACTCCTTCATACTATCCCTTTTGTAGTCACATCCTGTCTCCACCCCTGACAACTACTCATCTGTTCTGTCACTAACTAAAGTTTTGTCTTTTCGAGAATGTCATCATATAAATGGAATCATACAGTATGTAGCCTTTCTTCTTTCACTTTAGTCTTTTTTCACTTAGCATAATGCATCTGAGATTCATCCAAATTGTTACATGTATCAGTAGTTCATTCTTATTTACTACTGAATTGTTTGCCATTGTAGGGGTGTACCACAGTTTGTTTATCCCTAACATTGCTTTAAAACACAAAATTCAGGGTTATGATATGACTGTGATTATGGAGAACCTTTAATTCTACTCTTACAGAATCTGCAAGAGGCAGTGATAGTGAAGATGAAGTTTTACGAATGAAACGCAAGAATGCAATTGCATCTGATTCAGAAGTGGATAGTGACACTGAGGTACCAAAAGGTACTCCAATTACTTCTTTTATATATTTGTATATTTCCAACCCTCTTTCTGCATTTAACTGTAGTGCAATCCCAACCCTGGGCGTTTACTCCAGACTGCAAGACCCACAGAAAGAGCAGGGATACAGTTAGTATACACAGGGAAGTTGTGCGGATATGAGAAAATCTCATGCTCAATCAGGTGAAGAAGAACTTGCTTCTTCATTTATAGTTACGGTGAGTCTGTTGTTAGGGGGCTGAGGCTCTGGTTGAAGTGGAGGTGGCAATCCATTCTTGAGTTTGAATAATGAGAGTTCCAGGGCAGCTTGTTCTTAAGTTCTTAACAGGTTAATATCAGATGAAGAACTTGGTTCTTTGAGCTGTGGATTAGACCAAGAGTTCATAAAAACAATGTTAGGTAAGGTAGGTTTGTTGTAAGGATAAAAGATCCACCTATTCGTTTCTATGTATGACTGTGTTTCAAATGGTAAATTACCATGCAATAAAGGTGTTAGTATAAAAGTTACAGCCGGGCCAACCCCAGTGGCCTAGTGGTTAAGTTCAGCACGCTCCACTTTGGCGGCCTGTGTTCGGTTCCTGGGCGTGGGCCTGCACCGCTCTGTTAGTGGCCATACTTTGCTGGTGGCCCACATATTAAAAAGTAGAGGAAGATTGGCATGGATGTTAGCTCAGGGAGAATCTTCCTCAGCAACAAAAAAAAGTTACAGCAAGCATAATTTTGATAGTTTGGTTATGCACAACCATTATTGTGCTGAATGGTAAATAGGCATTAATGTTAAATAGCTTATATAAAGGATTATAAGTATCATTATAACTAAAGCAAACATTTAGAGGGTCAGCTAGAGAGAAAAGGAGAGAGTTGGACAGAACAGCAAGTTCTGGGATTTACTTAAAGATCTTTGGATCTATAACTAATAGTTATGTGCACAGACTTCAGAATCAGATGATCCAAGTTAGAATCTTTGTGGTTCCAGTTTCCAACTATATGATTTTGGTCAAATTACTACACTTCAATTTTCTGGTCTGTAAAAGGGAGATATAATGCTAACCATCTTACAGAGTTGTTGTGAGAATTAGATATGTTTATCCTTTCGTTTTGTTCATAGTTCTTTGTTGAGAATGTGCTGTGTACTAGTACTGTTCTGGGCACTGGGAATGTAGCAGTGATCAAAACAGATAAAGATCCCTCTCCCTTGTAGAAGTCACATTCTGGTGGAGTCAGGGTAGGGTAGGGAGACTGACAATAACACAATAAGTAAATTAAATATATAGTATGTTGGATAGTGATAAGAACTAAGAAAATAAATCAAGAAGAGACATGAGAATATTGGTGGGTGGGGTTGTAGTTTTGGTAATTTTGTCATATAGATGAACTTTTTAATACCCTGACCTTCCTTGCCTCCTCCTCCTCTTTTTTTTTTTTTTTTTAATTATCATTAAGGCTTTATTTTTTTTTAGAGTAGTTGAAAGTTCACAGCAAATTGAAAGGAAGGTACAGAGATTTCCCATATATCCCCTGGCCCCCCATACACACACAGCATCCCCCCATTATCAACATCCCCCAAGAGAGTGGTACATTTGTTATAATTGATGACCCCTCATTGACACATCGTAATCACCCAAAGTTCATAGTTTACCTTAGGGTTCACTCTTGGCAGTATACACTCTGTGGGTTTGGACAAATGTATAATGACATATATCCATCATTGTGGTATCATACAGAGTGGTTTCACTGCCCTAAAAATCCTCTGTGCTCTGCCTGTTCATCCGTCCCTCCCTTTTAACCTCTGATCTTTTTACTGTTTCCATAGTTTTGCCTTTTCCAGAATGTCATACAGTTGGAATCATATAGTATGTAACCTTTTCAGATTGGTTTCTTTCAGTTAGTAATATGCATTTCAGTTTCCTCCATGTCTTTTCATGGCTTGACAGCTCATTTCTTTTTAGCACTGAATAATATTCCATTGTCTGGATGTACCAATTTATCCATTCATCTACTGAAGCACATCTTGGTTGCTTCCAAGTTTTGGCAGTTATGAATAAAACTGCTACAGACATCCATGTGCAAGTTTTTGTGCACATATAAGTTTGCAACTCCTTGGGGTAAATACCAGGGAGCACAGTTGCTGGAGTGTATGGTACGAATATGTTTAGTTTTGTAAGAAGCCACCAAACTGTCTTCAAAGTGACCATACAGTTTTACATTCCTACCAGCAATGAATGGGAATTCCTGTTGTTTCACATTTTTGCCAGCATTTGGTGTTTCAGTGACTGGATTTTAGCCATTCTAATAGGTTGCCGCCTCTTTTTCAGTGATCTGTCCTCTGCCTTGTCACAGTAACTCACTCTCATAGTTTTATCCTAGACCATGTCGTTACCAGTAATTGTAACTCTTCTGTAATCTGAATTTTCAGCAGTCTGCTTTCTGACCACCCTCCTATCTTTCTATTCACCCCCTCTACTACCCTACCTTGGTTTATTACAGATTATTGTGCTGGTTGTTTTGCCTATATTGAGGTGAAGTTCTGCCTGAGAGGAGGGGGCTGGGTGGACGTGTAACTTTAAAACTTGAGGGACTGTGTAAAGAATAGGCCTTTATGGAGTGCTTAAGCCCCACACTTGAGCATCTGGAATGTAGGGGGACATTTGGGCTCCTGGGAATAAAGGAGAGAGGAAGAATAAGGAGGCAGTAAGTGGAGGGAGAAAGAAGTGCCTCCTGTGCAGCTCTGCCTGTCGCTGGGTTTGCCCCCTTTCCTCTCCACAGACACGCTGCTCAGATCTTTGAGAGCCAGGCTCAGGCTTCTGTTTGGGGGGTTTCCTGGTGCCTGGTCCAGAAACTTTGGGACTGTGTTGAAGTGATAACTTTGAAGAACCTCTTCTAGATAGTAATACTGTGCACTTTTCCTCCTATATTGAAGATAATAGTGGAACCATGGATCTGTTTGGAGGTGCAGATGATATATCTTCAGGGAGTGATGGAGAAGATAAACCACCTACTCCAGGACAGCCTGTTGTAAGTAAAATTACCATTGTGTACTGGGCGCTTATTCAAGGCTAAGTAAAAAGTTTCAGAGACTACGGGTCTCATGCCGAGAAGAGGAAGTTGATAACTGAATTGCAGTATGAAAATAAAATGAACAGATGACTTTCTCAGTTATGTAGGGAACTCTTGGTTATAAGGGAGAGTGGAAATAAACCCCCTGGCACGACCATACCATGGAATACTACTCAGCAATAAAAAAGATGAACTGTAGATACACGCAACAACTTGGATGAAGTTCCAGGGAATTATGCTGAGTGTGAAAAAGCCAATCCTAAAACGTTAAATACTGTATGATTCTCCTTATATAACATTCTTGAAATGACAAAATTATAGAAATGGAGAAGAGACTAATGGTTGCCTGAGATTGAGGAGGGATGAGGGCAAGAGGGAAGTAGACGTGGCTATAAAAGGGCAACATAAATCTTTGTGGTGATGGAAATGTTCTGTATCTGACTGTATTGGGGTCAGTCTGCTGGTTGTGATATTGTACTATAGGTTTGCAAGATGTTACCATTGGGGGAAACTGAGTTAAAAAAAAAAAAAAAGAACAAACTGCTCAGCATGAGGTTGGTGCCACACCTTAAGAGATTAGACTTTGAGGACTTGTGATTTGAGAACCATTGATTTAAATGTTTTTCTTGTTCATGCCAAGAAATATGTGCTGTGTTGATAATCTTCTCTGATTTTAATTGGTGGAGTGACTTCATATATTGAAGTGTTGCTTAATTTCACACTTCAGTTGGTGAATATATGGAAGATAGATTTATCACAAAATCTTATTTTCTTATATCGATGCTTCCAAACTGATCTTGTTTCCCATGAGGTTTTTGGGTGGCTGGGTGGGTAGGGATGGGGAGTGAAGGCTGCTTTAGTCCTAAAGTGGTGTCTCAGTATTCTTCTTGTCTACCTAAGTGTGGAAGTAGTAGACCATTTCTAAGGTTCTATCAATCTCTAAAACTCCATGATTCTTGTACTAGGATGAAAACGGATTGCCTCAGGACCAACAGGAGGAGGAGCCAATTCCTGAGACCAGAATAGAAGTAGAAATACCCAAAGTAAACACTGATTTAGGAAACGACTTGTATTTTGTTAAACTGCCCAACTTTCTCAGTGTAGAGCCCAGGTAAGGGGATCAGTAAAAAGTGTTTCTAGATGTTGGATAGAAATATGTTGAATATTGATATTTTGCTTATTTTACATAAGTTGACTAATCACAAAATGAAAACCTGGTCATGTATCTCTGAAAAAATAAATCAAGCATATCCTATGATAGAAAAAGTATAGACTATTGGTAAAGGAGACTTTTAATGCTTATAATTGTTTTTAGCAATTTGATACTTTCTTATGAATTAACAGACATCATAAGTCTGGGTATTTTTGGCTAGTGCAGCCCTGAAAAAGCTGAAATTGAGCGTGGTGCAATTTGCTAGAGAAACTGCAAATGTCCTGTAGCAGCTGTTGTGGATCTAGAAACACTAATGGTTTTGGACAGTTGAACAGTATTGATGAGAATTATTCACTAAGTAACACGAAAGCTCTTGTGCGATTTAAATTTTTTTCCCCAAGCAAAATAAGGTGGAAAGCTAGACCTTGTGTGGCTTATTCGTTGGAAGACTCATGTAAGAATAAAGAATATTTTGAATATTTAACCTTGCTTGCACTTTATTTCAAGCAATATTATATTAACACCATTTCAAGGTGCAGTAATTTGAATACTTCATTGAAGTTGAACATAAAGATATCTGACCATTATGATTTTTAATTATATTAAGATTTTTTAGTGTAATGGTGTGTATTAATAGAGATGCTATTACATAACAGTTATACTATTCCTTACAAAATATGATTAATAGTTTATTTTAAAAACAATTTGTAGACCTTTTGATCCTCAGTATTATGAAGATGAATTTGAAGATGAAGAAATGCTGGATGAAGAAGGTCGAACCAGGTTAAAATTAAAGGTACCATTCCATGCTTTACTCCTTCCTTTCTTTCTTTTATAAGGAACCTGAGGATACCAACTTGAGACTTGAGCTTTTGAAAATGATTTTTTATGTTTCCTGTTTTATCAACAGATGAATTGTCTCTCTTTTCAGAATATTTTTAGGAAGAAAATATATAGCTTTTTCTCTGTAAAAATGTCACTTTTCTATCACTTTTCTCACTGTTATACTTTTTTTTAAATTTATTTTTATTTATTTATT
The DNA here is from genome assembly GCF_020826845.1 of Diceros bicornis minor. Classification (NCBI taxonomy): domain Eukaryota; kingdom Metazoa; phylum Chordata; class Mammalia; order Perissodactyla; family Rhinocerotidae; genus Diceros; species Diceros bicornis. The sequence continues at coordinate 47,939,754 of NC_080744.1, read as the reverse complement.
TTTTGTGAGGAAGATCAGCCCTGAGCTAACATCCATGCTATTCCTCCTCTTTTTGCTGAGGAAGACCGGCTCTGAGCTAACATCTATTGCCAATCCTCCTCCTTTTTTTTCCCCAAAGCCCCAGTAGATAGTTGTATGTCATAGTTGCACATCCTTCTAGTTGCTGTATGTGGGATGCGGCCTCAGCATGGCCGGAGAAGCCGTGCGTCAGTACGCGCCCGGGATCCAAACCCGGGCCGCCAGTATCGGAGCACGCGCACTTAACCGCTAAGCCATGGGGCCGGCCCCGAGTTATACTTTTTTGATGCTTTTAATAAATGATTAGCTACTTCCTTCAGAATAAGTAATACTGTGGTTTGCTGTTTAGAACAACTACCTCCATATGTACTGTGGGTTAAGTTCTAGCAACTTCCTTCAAAAGGAAATTCATCAGGCTCTTTGATCTATGGATAAGCAAGTTATATACAAAAGGAGAATTTATTCCGAGTACCTAATGCTTCACTCTGTGGCTCTCTTTGTATTCTTCCGATTGCTTTGGTTGACTATTAGGAGAGATTTTTATTTACTTGATTCCTATTAATGCATCAGCAAATATCAATATATCTATTATATTTTCAGACCATGTAATACCAGACTCTAGTATAGGTATCAAAGTTTAGAAATAAATATTTTACTCTAAAACCTTGGTGCTTAGAGTACAAAATGTTGGTGTATGTCAGATGCTATCTTGAAAAGCTTGATTTAAAACCCTGGACTCTTTATTTCTTGAGACTAAGCTGACCATTCTTAAAGAGTCAGCTGGTGGTGTAATTAATTGTTTAATGAACAAGGAACCAGATACAGTTTATTTACCTCTATGAGGTCCTCTGTCTTTAGAAGTGCTTTAATGTGTCTTTCATCCCAGTAGGGTAGGACCTAGCAGTGTATCCTCTCATAGCATCGTTATTGAATCACCTTATATAATAGAAAGCATTTTTCAAAATGGCTTCTCAGTTAATAATGGCCCATATGTGTTTCCCTATTTATATGTAGCTAACCTATTTTGTGTGAGAGGGAAGGCAGGAATAGTGACAGATTATTTTGTTTTGTTTCCTTTATTAAGGAATATTTTAAATATACACAAATATAATGAGAACAGTATAATAAAGTCTCACGTGCCCATCTCTCATTTCAGTGGTTGTCAAGTGGAACAATCTTGTTTCATCTATAGTCCCCACCCCACCTTACCCAGACTGTTTTGAAAAATTTCAGCTATGACATCATATTTAATTCATGAATATTATAGAGGTCTTTAATCAGTTGGCTTCATAGTTGTTTGTTTATTTAGTGAGGAATAAAGAAGAAAAGGGGAAAAACTAGAAGGGAACCATTAGGACCCAGTTGCAAAGACAGTCACAGCTAACAGAGTGGAGATCCAGAAATTGAAGTGGGAATGGGAGCAGCTGCTTTTAGGGTTGGTGGTGGGAGAATAGGCATAGGGAAGCATGGGCTTAGCTCTGTCAGTTTTCAAAATGTTGGCTTCTCTTTGTTGCTATCTTAACTCACCTTCTCTTTATCCTTGTGAGTGTATCCCTTTTTAGTTCTTCACTGTCATTTTAGTGGGTTTCCAGGATGCAACAGTGATAAACTACACGTGTTTAGTGTGCTGTATTTTCCCAGAAGTCCCATTGAGTTTTTAATTTCAATAACAATGGTTTTCGTTTTTAGGAAGCTCTTTTTTTACAGATTTTTATTTTTTATTTTATTTTATTTTATTTTTTTTTTGTGGGGAAGATCAGCCCTGAGCTAACATCCATACCAATCCTCCTCTTTGCTGAGGAAGACTGGCCCTGAGCTAACATCTATTGCCAATCCTCCTCCTTTTTTTTTCTTTTTTTTTTGCTCCCCGAAGCCCCAGTAGATAGTTGTATGCCATAGTTGCACATCCTTCTAGTTGCTGTATGTGGGACGCGGCCTCAGCATGGCCGGACAAGCAGTGCGTCGGTGTGCGCCCGGGATCCAAACCTGGGCCGCCAGTAGCGGAGCGCGCGCACTTAACCGCTAAGCTACGGGGCCGGCCCCAGGAAGCTGTTAAATGTTTTCCAAATCTGCCTGGTGTTTCCCCCTGATGCAGTTCAGATAAAGTTAGACTCTAAACCTGCTCTGACCTGGGGTTTTAATTTTCATAGAGTGCTTCTTTTTCCTTACCCATATGTGGGGAGCTTCCCTGTCTCCCTAAGCCAGTAGGCAGAGTTTTTTGATGTCACGTTTATAGGGTTTTTAGCTCTGTGAGAGAACCTGCTGTATATAGGGAGTCTCAATTCTAAATTGCTACCTCATGTAGCTTCAAGCATTACTGTGTCTTAAAACATCTCCGAACTGCTACAGATTTAGCATCTGCTTTGGCACTCAGCTCGCTCTGTGATTCCAGCACTAGAAGCTCAGAAATTTACTTAAGCATTTTTTTTTCCTGTTATTAATTTATCCAACATCTCTAGGTAACTAAAACAAGAGGGTTTCAATGTTGTCTGTTTTTCTGTCACTACCTATGCATGCTTATTCTATGATTATGTATCTTTTGAGGAGAAAAGAAGCATAAACTACAGTGTTCTAAGGCACTTGTGTTTTAAAACAGGTAGAAAATACTATAAGATGGAGGATACGCCGGGATGAAGAAGGAAATGAAATTAAAGAAAGCAATGCTCGGATAGTCAAGTGGTCAGATGGAAGGTAAGCACAAAATGCCTGAAGAGTATTGAAATACCCAGAATGTGGTTGGGAGGGATCGGGTTTTGGAATAAGACGTTATTTGGGGGCTACCTCGTATTAAAGAATTTCCATTGTTTAGTCCCTGGCATTGCATAGAAAACCTGAGAGAAATAAATAGGTAGTTGCGGGTCATACAGGCTGATGGAAGACATTAAAAGTAGGCCGAAAATGTGATCACCCTCTTCGGCTATAGCATAGTAGTTTGGACCATCTCCCCTCCCCATTTCATGCTGCTCACTGTAAGTTGACAGTTTAGAAAAACTGCTTTTTACTGGGAAAATAATAGAGGCTGAGTAAATGTCACAGCGTGTTTTAGTTGTAAGCATACTTTACTGCTAACCATAAACATACAGCATGTTTTACTTGTATATAGGTTATTTTTCATACCATGCCTTCTTTATTCTTTTCTTTCCTTCTGAATTCTATGCAAGGGGAGAAAGCAGCAGTTGAATCACCTTTTAAGTGAAGTAAAATGGTGGAATGAAAGCTTTATGACTTTAATACGTGAGGTGTTCCTTCTTTCCAGCATGTCTCTGCATTTAGGCAATGAAGTGTTTGATGTTTACAAAGCTCCACTGCAGGGCGATCACAACCATCTTTTCATAAGACAAGGTACTGGTCTACAGGGACAAGCTGTCTTCAAAACCAAACTCACATTCAGGTAACTATTCTTATCAACACACGCTATTATTTGTTACAGTAAAAGCACTGAAGTATAGATGTTGTCCAAAATGTCTGACTCCTGATTGACATAACCTCACGGTATAGTTCGCCAAAGACCAGGATCTGGTTCTCAGCTGTGAAGGTTCAAAGGCTATTTTGTCAAGTGCACTAAAAGTTGCTGTTTCACAGGGAACCAGGTCATGCTAACTATACTTACAAGAGACTGTTATGTAAACCAGAATGTCAATGTATTAATTCCAGTGATTATTATAACTGCCAAGAGGCCTAGAATGCTTGCTGGTGAGTGTGTCTTTTCTTTTTAGTGAAATTGTTCTGGGAGACTAACTCATAACTAAAAGTTATTAGTGTGCATGCAGTCAGAGGAAAGGCAGTGAGGTGGTAGGTGTAAAGGCTGGGATCATCCTGTTCCTGAGGCTGCTTCATCCAATACCACTCCAGGGATGTGTCCCCCAAGCAGCCCAGAACACTCAGGTCAGCTGGCGAGAGCTCTTGCTTCTCTAGATCATGTAGGTTCTACACTGAAATGTTCATGTTTCTCTTTTCTTGATTCTAAGCAGACCATCCTCCTTGGGTAATGCTTAACTTTAGAGAGGGCACAATAATCTTGGGTATGACTTAGCTTTTTGAGAATCATAATGGTCAGAAGCATAGGCTTTGGAATCAGACCTGTATTTGAGTCCCATTTCCACTTGTGTGACCTTGTGCAACTTTCTCAACCTCTCTTTGCCTCAGTTTCCTAGTGTATAAAATGTAACAGTTATCTCCTAGAGTAGCTGTGACAATGAAGTCATATAGCGTGTAAAACATGAAGCGTGGTACTTGGCACTTAGCATTCAATGAATGCCGCTTGAGCCTATCCATTTACTGCTTCTAGAGGGTGATCGTGCTTTGCAAAGCTTTTTTCACTCTAGCTTTCCGTTCTTCACTTTATTCATGAGGTAAGAATATTTCAGTGAGCCACAGAATGAACAAAGTTCAGAATCCCCCACCTAGTATATTCAGTTTAGTGCCTCTCCCTATTTTTTCTAGAGAATAGGAAGTGGTCGTTGGCCTCTTGGTTTTGTGATGTTAATATGACTGGCTCACAGATGCGTTTGGTAAACAGTGAGACATTTTTGTTCATTTCCTGCAGACCTCACTCTACAGACAGTGCCACACATAGAAAGATGACCCTGTCACTTGCGGATAGATGTTCAAAGACGCAGAAGATTAGAATCTTACCAATGGCTGGTCGTGATCCTGAATGCCAGCGCACAGAAATGATTAAGGTATGTTGGCTAAGCTTTATCCTGAGATTTTTGGTATACTAAGAATAGCATTTCCCAAAACATTTATTCATCATCTCTTATTGACCCGCCTTTTCACTTTCCAGCTGGCATGAACAGGAAGCTGGATTCATTTCCTAAGCATCTGCCAAACAATGGGTGATAGGGCGATGGTCATAAAGCAGACAGAAGGGCCAGGTTCTCTCCCACTGGGTCCTGAGAGTTCAGCAACAAACTGGTGACTGAAAGAATCTGAGCTTTCACAGATAATTTCAAAGATGATTAAATCATCTATTTCTGGCTTAGAATCCATGTCAAAAATCAGTGAAAATGCTCGAGATTTAGTCTAAAATAACGTAAAAGTAGACCAGGAGTTTGAATGGGAAAGTGCCTAAAGGAGCATCAGGCCAAAAGTAGCTTGTGGTTTTTAAGGTCAGTTTTCTAACGTTCTACCTGGTGGGTTTCCAGATTTGACACAACTGTCAGTTAGGCACAAATTCAGTTCTGGGGCCTTGTCCCCAAAGGATGGAGCGTGTGCTTGTATCAATACCGTTGGCCTTTCGTGCAGCAGGCGCTTTGAGAAGCCGAATGCGGTGGTACAGTCTCATTCTCTCTCCTCTCCGTCATCTTTGATCCCTGCTGGATCTCGGCCCTTGCACTGCCGGCTTCACGCGATTTCATTCCTTAGTGCAACGGGTACAGTGAGGCTAAGACACTCTGGCTGCCTCAGGGCCTTCCTGACTAATCCCGTTGTTGGCTCTGCTGAAGGTTTGGCCCTGGGCCCCTGCTTTTTCCTTCTGCTTGTGTTTTGTTCCTGGAGGCAGGTTAACTAAGCCACATTCAGTAGCAGTGCCTAACCCAGTGGTGTGTAGCACGTTGGCTTTGGAGTCTGACTTCTTGCTCCATTTCTCCTGCTTTTCTCCTCAAGCTAGGGGAACCAGAGGGACCTGCAGTCTCCAGGCTCAGCATTATTGGAAGAGCCCTCTGGACCACCTTTGGAGATCCACTAAGCCCTCCTCCACTTCCCCAGCTTCCGTGGAATTGCACCAAAAATCAGCTAGTTTGTTCTTTTTTTTTTTTTTTAAAGAACATTTGTATTGACTCCATACTTTGCTCTTAGGGTTTTTTCTTTTTTTTTTTTTCGGTTACGAAGATTAGCCCTGAGCTAACCTCTATTGCCAATCCTCCTCTTTTTCCTGAGGAAGATTGGCCCTGAGCTAACATCTGTGCCCATCTTCCTCTATTTTGTATGTGGGACGCCACCACAGCATGGCTTGATAAGTGGTGTGTAGGTCCACGCCCAGGATCCGAGCCTGCGAACCTCGGGCCACCAAAGCAGAGCACACAAACTTAACCACTACACCACTGGGCCGGCCCCAGCTAGTTTGCTGAGGAAGATTGGCCCTGGGCTAACATCCATGCCCATCTTCCTCTACTTTATATGGGATGCTGCCGCAGCATGGCTTGACAAGCAGTGCGTCGATGTGCGCCTGGGATCTGAACCTGCGAAACCCTTGGGCCGCTGAAGTGGAGTGCACACACTTAACCACTACGCCACTGGGCGGGCCCCAGCTAGTTTGTTCTTAATTGCTGTCCTACCGACAGTGATTTTTACTCTACTCAGTACCAGCACTTACTACTTAATGAAACAATTTGCTGCACAGAAGGTCTAGCAGAGGAATTTGAGTTGTATGTAGTAATACAGTACAATTAAATGAGGAATTCAAAGAAATGCCAGAATATCTCTGACCTCTCATATCCTGTCTCTGTCTTGTGAACCGTGGTGTGTGGAATACCAGGCAAAGGGAAGGGAACGAAGGCTCTACTTTGGGGCTCAGGGACCGTCCCACCAGCACCTCCCCATCCTGTCGTCAGGAGCTGTGGGCAGCTGTCTGGGTTGAGGGGCCGGGACAGGAATATTTGGGCACCATGGTGGTTTGGTGGAGCCTGGGCAAGTCAGGTGTCAGTCTCAGGAGTGAGCAGAAACAGCCTCTCTCGGGCGTCTGCTGGGCATGGCTGGCCTTCCTGGGGCTGGTCGCTGCTCTCTGGACTCTGACTGGCAGCACGGGGGACGCTGCAGCTCCCGAGGCCGGTCCTGTGCCTGTTCTGATCAGCGGTTAGTGTGAGGGAGCCTCTGCCCCTTCACCCTGGTGTTGCCTTCACGCCTTGGAACTAAACATGACGGTCACTGTGTGTGGTCACAGGTGTGGAATAGGGAGAAGTGCGCTCTGAAGACAGGAAATAGGTGTTATCCTGAGCTGGGCGTTTACGTGGTCTCTACGGTAAAAGTAGGTTCACATGGGCACTAAACTAGTTCATTTGTTTAAGTTTGGCAGTTTATTTGCTTCTTTACAGAAAGAAGAGGAACGTTTGAGGGCTTCTATTCGTAGGGAGTCTCAGCAGCGCCGAATGAGAGAGAAACAGCACCAGCGGGGGCTGAGTGCCAGTTACCTAGAACCTGATCGTTATGACGAGGAGGAGGAGGGCGAGGAGTCCATCAGCTTGGCTGCCATTAAAAACCGATACAAAGGCGGCATTCGAGGTGAGTTTGTGCAGAAATTAAGTATCATCATTTCAGGGTTCAGGAATTTATCTTTGCATTCGGCCTACTCTGAATGCCCAGTCACTGGCGTTTTATTTTTAAGGAACCAGGGTTAATGAATGATACGTGTCAAGGTCTAATGAGCTAGGCGTTGCAGAGTTCTTTCAGGTGAGCCTGAGAGGGAGAAACTGCTATTGTTCCCACTTTCAGACTTGTCCCTTGAGCTTCTGCTTTCTGGTTTGAGAGTCTGCCAATTATGTTTGGAACTTTTCCCAACTTTTTTTATTACTAATTGGGAATCAAGAAGTTGAATTTTTCAGAGAATACATGGCGTTTCCTTTCACAGTTCTCCCTCGCGTGTTCCCTTCTTTCACAAGTACAGTCGGCCATCCATATCTGTGGGTTTCGCATCATTGTCCTATGCCATTTTATATAAGGGGCTTGAGCGTCTGTGAATTTTGCTATCCACAGGGGTTCCTGGAACCAATCTTCCGCAAGTACTGAGAGACGACATAATTTATAATGGTTAACATTTATTCAGCACATACTGAATCCCAGGCAAACACTCAAAACACTTTACATACATCCTATTTGATCCTCATAACAACGTTATGACCAAGTTACTGTTATTGTCTTGTTCTTTTTTTCTTATTGAGGTATAATTAACATATAACATTATATCATTTTCAGATTTACAAGATAATGATTTGTTATTTGTATATATTGTGAAGTGATCACCACAATAAGTCTACTTAACTTTTGTCACCATACATAGTTAGAAAATTTTTTTCTTGTGATGGGAACTTTTAAGATCTACTCTTTCAGCAACTTTCAAATATGCATTGCAGTATTGTTAACTATAGTTGCTGTGGTGTACATTACATCCCCATGACTTATTAATTTATAATTGGAAGTTTGTACCTTTTGACCCCTTTCACCCATCTCCCGCACACCACCCCTGCCTCTGGCAACCATCAGTCTGTTCTCTGTATCTATGAGCTTGGTTTTTTTTGTTGCTGTTGTTTTTCTTTTTCTTTAGATTCCACATATAAGTGAAATCATACTGTATTTGTCTGACTTATTTCACTTAGCATAATGCCCTCAAAGTCCATTTTTGTCTTCTTCTTATTGAGGAAATGGCGACATTGAGAGGTTGAGTAACTTGCCCAAAGACACATAGTTGTTAAGTGGACAGTTCTTGAACCAAGGTCCTCTGCCTTCTGAGGTGTCTGTCTCAGCCACAATACTGCATCCAGAGGTTTCCCCACAGCCAGCAGCAAGGTGGCATGCTGAGAAGCAAACTGAGCCAGAAGGTAGAAGACTTGAGCTGGACTCTGGATCCTGCCTGCTCTGATCTCAGTTCCGCCACTTTTTAGTTGGATGACTTTTGGAAAGTTACAATACCTCCCTTCTGTTACCTCATCATGAAAAAGACAGTCGTACTTACAACATGAGGTTGTCTTGAGAATTGAATGATATAATACATATAAAGTACTCACCCAGCACCTGGCACATAACAAGTACTAAATAAATGTTACCTAAAACTATTGTGATTGTTCTTACCACTCATCAGCTTCGGGCACGTGACTTCACATCTCTGAATGTCGTGTTCCCCATCTGTAAAAGGAGGCTCTAATTCTCCCCAGATTAGCTTTGACAGAGCTTTGGGAATCACCGTACAATGTAAGATATACCTTGGGTGACCATGCATCCTAGTTTTGTCCCTGTAGAGTGAGAAATTTTGAGAACACCCGTATTTCCACTTCTCTGACCATCCCATGAAACTCCTTTCTCCTTTTCTTACAGTGACTGCATTTGTTCTGGTGAGCTGCTATACTCTTCCTACCTACCTCTTTGGGGACAGAGACCTTTTATTTTTTGTTAGTGCTAGTTTCCCACAGAAAAGATTAATTGTGAAAAAAAAACACATAAAAACTAAAAAAATTGAGGATGCCTTTAGGGAAAGAGTTACATAATATTCGTTCACCAGAGATGAAAAACCTAAGGGACAAGTTCATTAGCGTTCAGTCCTGTCCAGTAGTCAGATGGCAGGGAGTGGGGGAAGGGGAAGTCTTTGGGTTCTGAGGCGAGGGGGTTGGTCTACCGTCAGCTGCTCTTTTTCCACCCTGAGGCTCAGGGCTGGGGCATCGGGACAGATTCTACATCTCCCTTCGAAATGTCCCCCTGGCAACAAACGGTCTTTACAGAATCAGGAAACCACCTCTTGGTTTTATCTTCAAAGCTTATTTTGGAATTAACGGTTACATCCCAGAAAGAATGACTAGGGCTTTAATAGCTTATTTTGGAAGAGTAGTGGTCTCTGTCTCTTTAGTCACCTTGCACACAGCCTTTTTAATATATAAAGTGGTCAGGTGAACCATTCTCATATTTTGAGAAGGTAAGTGCTTCATTTCAATGTATCTAAACTTACATTTATCTTTAAGTCAGAAAATTTTTATTATTTGTTTCCTTTGGGAAAAATGTATAGAAAGAACTGAAGATATCCATCAGATGAAAAATCCAGGAATGAATAGATCACTGTCTTTGAAAGTCACTCACAAATCTTATTCCTTTGCTTTCAGAGGAACGAGCCAGAATCTATTCGTCAGACAGTGATGAGGGATCAGAAGAAGATAAGGCTCAAAGATTACTCAAAGCAAAGAAACTCACCAGTGATGAGGTAAAACCAAATTTATTCAATTCTAGGGGTTTACCCTGTACCCATGAGTCACCTCCTGGAATGAAGAGGAGCTCCCAGCCCAGGGGCACTGATAGACATCTATACACTTCACTGAAACTCAGTGAGATAAATGCAGTAACAGGACTAGGAGTGGCCCAGAGGAGGCTCTGATACCTCTGCTCAGATGGGTGTTGGAAGGCTGCTCAGAGAAGGAGACCTCTTGCTGAGTGTTGAAGAAAGAGTATTAGCTTGCATAGCACAGTGGCCAGGGTGGATGTTCCAGGTAGTTGGAAAGGCCTATGAGAAAAGAAAAATGGCCCTGAGATACCAAGGCTTGACTAGAGAACTAGAAATAATTCATTGTGGGTAGATCAGAGGGTGTACTCGTCTTTCTTTTTGTTTATTAAAAGAAATTATTCACAGAAATTCACAGAAATTATTCTTATGGTAGAAAAACCTGTTTTCTTTTTATTTAGATGAAATAGTATTTGAAATAGTATTGAATAATTCAATAAATTAAATGTATCTATTGAAATAATTAAAAAATTATTTCAAAGTAATTTTAAAATATTTTAATTTATATTTTTAACAGTATCATTTTCAAATTATAAGAGTATAGCTGCTGAGAAATTTTGTGGGTTTTTTTTGAGATATAATTGATGTAAAATATTAGTTTCAGGTGTACAACATAATGATTCAATCGATATATGTGTATATTGTGAAATGATCACCACAATATCTAGTTAATATCCATCATCACACATAGTTATAAATTTTTCTTTCTTGTGATAAGAACTTTTGAGATCTATGCTCTTAGCAACTTTGAAATATACAATACGGTATTGTTAACTATAGTCACCATGCTGCACATTACATCCCCAGGACTTATTTATTTTATTTAAGTCTTTTTAGATCCTTTTTTTTATCTTTGGTGTTCTTAAATTTTACTTTGGTATCTATTTTGTATTTTTATTTTTTGGATCGTGATTCATTAGACTGAACCTGTAGATTGGTATCTTTCACCAGTTCTGAAAATTTCTCATCTGTCAATTCTTCAGATATTACTTCTGTACCATTCTCTCTCTCCTTTCTTTATGAAACTCTGATGAGATGGATGTTATTCCTTCTCACTCTATCCTCCATGACTCTTCAACTCTCTTTTCTATTTTCCATGCCTTTGTCTCTGCGTTCAGGGATATTTCTTCAGATCCTTCTTCTACTTCACTGCTTCTTTCATCAACTGTGTCTAATATGTTGTTAATCCCTTTCACTGAGTTTTTACTTTGTTTTAGTTTTCATCTCTAGAGGTTTAATTTCTTTTTCAAATTGGCCATTTAAAAATTTTTTAGTTTTAGTTTCTTTTTCAAATTGGTCGTTTTTAAAACTCCTACTCCTAACTCATATTTTCAATTTCTCCTTTTTATGTCTTTAAATATTTTAAACCTACTTATAGGGTCTTCTATGTCTGATAATTCCAATGTCTGAAATCTTTGTGTGTGTGATTTTACTGCCTGTTACTTCTGCTGACTCTGTTTCGTGATGACTTCTCTGTATGTTTTATGATTAAAGGATTGATTTACTTAGCTCAGATCAATGGGAATTTTTGAGGCCTAGATAGATGGATTCCTCCAAAGATGGTTTATATTTGCGTCTGCCAGGTGCCTTGGGCATCAGCTGTCTGGGACCACTTTAAATTATGTTCTTGGAATAAGGTCTTTTTAGATTACCTGAAAGTATGAGTTCTGACTTGTGGTTATGAGTTTTTCTAGAAATTTTTAATTTTTGTTTTTAATCCCCTGCCAACTAGTTCTAATTTATGAGGTTCAAAATTATCCTTGCAGTCATTTAGAACAGGGGTTGGCAAATTACATCCCACTGACCTAATCTGGCCTGCCACCTGTTTTTTCAAGTGGAGCTTTATTGCAACCCACCCATGCTTATTCGTTTATCTATTCTCTATGGGTATTTTCCTGCTACAATGGCCGAGTTGAGTAGTTGCAACAGAAATCGTGTGTCTTACAAAGTCTAAGACATTTATTATCTGGCCCTTTACCAAAAAAGTTTGCTGACCCCTGCCTCAGAGAAATGGGCCTGGGCTTATTTCTGGTTTCCCTTTACACTGAAGATGTAGTCTTGTGGGATCTGCTGTTAATCTGCTCCACTTGGCCCTTGTCTCCTGGCCTCAGCACCCTGAAAGGCAGGAAAACCAAGGCTCATGTTCACAGTTTGGTAAATGTCTTCAGGGAGAAAGCCTGCTTTAGTGCTCTGCTTGTCTCTGTGGGTTCTTGCCTTCACTTAATTTTTGGCCTCTGATTATACCTTATTTTGTTGCCATTACATTGCTTTGTTTATATTTTCCCATCATAGTTATGTTCAGCGAGAGGGTTATTCAAAGGATTGTTCTGCCATATTGTAGGAAATAGATGTTGTGTTCCCGTTGTCCATGATTTTAATGTACTTTGATCATTTTGACCTTCTATGAACTATGAGCTTCCTGAGCTCTTTTCTCATGTGAAGCAGAATTTTTTTCTTGAGTTACTGTTTGTTAATCACAGTGTTTAATATTTCCCAGTCATTCTTGGAAGTGGCATGCTATGCAAGATAACTAGACAGAAAGTATTAAATTATGCTGCAACATATTTGTTTCACATTAGATAGGAAACATCTTAATGATGCATTTACAGTGTGTTGAACTGTTGGCAAATGGGCATCCTCATCTAAGCAGATGCTGTTTTATTTCTTGGCAAGCGGAAACTGTGAATGAAATTGAGAAGTGCCATGGGACTTCTGTTTGTTCCTAGTGTTCTTAGAAATGAGAATACTTTTAAATGTGATCCATCAAATAGCCTTCTTCTAGGCTGAGCAATTGCAAACCTGTAACTGCCTGACTTAAAGATACCTCTTGTGAATTCCTCCTATCTATAATAGGAACTACTCCCTACCTTCCTCACCCAAATACTCTGTTAGGTCTTTCTGTGCCCGTCCCCTCCCCTTTCTTGACAACAAAGATTTTACTTCTGCCTGGACTTCCCAACGCCTGCCACTGCCTCCTCATATTACCCCAGTTCAAGTCCTGGCCATGGGTTACGATGGGAGAGAGGAGGAAGGGTTCGTACCTGCTCTAGTCCTTTCCTCATTTGCACACTAAACCCCACCCAAGCACCTTGAGCCTGGGTACGCCTCTGAGATACAGGGGAGTTTTCAGACCCTAAGTTCCCATACCAGCAAACCACCATTATCACCAGAGCATTCCTTGATATGGGGGAAGGGGCACGAGTCTGGATTAGAACGAAATGGATTATTGAATCTTGGGGCTTCCCTTTACCACTTGTGTGGCCTTGAGCAAGTCTTCCCACGTTTCTGAGTCTGTTTCCTCGTCTGTTCAGTGGGACTCATGCTTGCTGCCCTGTGAAGTTGTATTATAGTAAATAACAGATATGAAAGTGGGTGACACGTAGTAGCTGAATAGGAAATGCTAACTTCCCTTCCCCATAGGGTCTAAGTTACAAAAAGGAGAAAAATAGAGCTTTTTATCCTTTCTTATTTTCGTAAGCAGTAAAAACTTTAGAAAACCTAAATTACTTCAAAGGTAGAAAAATAGGTAGGAAAAGAGACTATGGAAAAGGGAAAGACCTAAGTGGAAAAAAACATGAAGACAATGGGAAGGAAAGGTGTCAGGGCCCGTCCTCAGTTTTCTTAGAAGAAAGAGGTGGCCTGCTGAGAAGGATTACTTAGAACGTGGTGCCCAGTGGTCTGGTTCCTCTCTGTGTCTCTCTTTCCTCTCCCAGCTCTCCCTTATAGAACCTCCATTCGCCGCTTGGCAGCCCTGCCTTACCTGCTAGAGTCCCTTCCCCTCTGTTTATGGAGCCGTCAGCACCTTGGAACCAAGATAGTCCCAGCTCCCCTCCAGTGTGGGGGTTCCCATGATTGGGGTTCTGCATTTATTTCTCTAGAAGCCTTGACTTTCTTGGTGTTGGTTTCTTATACTTTGACTCCCTTATTTATGTATATTCTTAGGTATATTTTGGGTTAAATAAGCTCTGGGAGCTGGTTTATTAGCATGGAAAAAACTGTGTGAGTTTTACAGTTAGTCTTAAAAATAAATTGTTGGAAGACAGCTCCTTCAGAACTGTAGGCTGCCTGTTCCTATATCTATAGGGACCTGTATTCATGGCTATATTAGCAAGCTTTAGTTTAGTGTAATATGAATATTTTTTATCATTCCTTCCATTTGTACATGGCCCAGGGATTTATTCCAGCTAGATTCAGTAAGGCAGAATCCCACATTCCTAATTTCACAGAATGAGGTCTCCTGAAGGATGCCACTCACTTTCTACATCCTGGGAGTGCCAGGCCTGCGGGCCTTTGCTGTGCTTTACTGTGCTTGCCTGTGGCTGCTGGGGAAGTCAGTCCTGGCAGGATTTCCAAAGCGGAATTCTGGAGCGTCCTACCCCGGACAATGGAGTGGGATTGGTGCCAATCAGACTTCTTTGGGAGAACCATGACCATCTTCTGGCTCCTGCACCCATCCAGGGTCCTTTAGGACAGGCTCTACCACTTTTTAGAAGTACCATGCCAGGTCTTCTTTTATTCACTCGAACTTAAACTTATTAAAGAATTTTAGAGCTAAAGAGACCATACACACTGAGGTAGACTTGGGCAAGGTTGCCACAAACAGGCTTGCATGTAAAGTGTTTAAAATAAAGATTCTTTGGTTGAAAATAAGTGAAAAGACAAGTAGTAGGGTTGACTGGGCTCTTTGCCTTTGCTGATGTGGGATTGGGAGAGAAGTACCTGGGTTTGCTCCAGGCTGGGAAGTAGAAAGGAGCACTTGTCACACCCTGGGGCAGGATCCATCTTCCAGGATTGCTGTTTGAGTAAGTTGACTGCTGCCAGCTGGGAAGTAAGTACAGGAGGACTTCTGGATCTCCTACTGTGGATTCATAATTTTGAATTCTCCTATGACACTTCAGGTCTGTGGGGATGCATTTGGGACAGTAAGACAGGAAACAAGTGTGAGATGGTATTTGCTCCTCAGAGGGCCAGACATGGGGACCATCAGAAAAAGTAGCTATACTGGCTTGTATTCTACCTCCAGAAGCATTGTCTGGTTATAGCAGCAAGATGCCTGGCCTTCCCCAGTCTCAACCTTCAAACTATTTGTTCAGCCTATTTAATTTTTGGTGAGGAGGCTAATTAAGGCAGTTCTGGAGTGTCCGTATTTGGTATCAGTTAATTTTAATCACTATTTGATATCATTTACATGTTGATATGTTCAAATTCTATCTGTAAAAATTGGTTTTAGATAACTTCCTGAATTGTTTGTTTCTATTAGAACATCATACAACATGATTTTAAGCAGTGGAAACTTGAGAATGGAAGGCCTTTAAATTCTTTGAATATTTTTTAAAAAATCTTTTGATGTGAGTTTTTAGTACATCTGAAACAAGAAATTGTTATTTTAAAAAACTGACAGTCTTTAAAATACTGAATTTTAGATAACGAAGAGGTGAAATGCTGAGAAAGCAGAGAAAAAAGCTTAAGTAATGACCTGATCCTGGTAACAATATTCAACAGAACAGGTAGATATACAGGCAAACTGCTTTGGGAGAGCCCGGCTCTTGCCAGAGCAAACCGTGTTGCCAGTTTCCTGCCTGCCCTTCTCCATGTGCAACAGCTTCCCTCTGAGAGGTGGGGTTACAATTGCTTAGCTCTCCCTTGCAGTCCTGACGTTGGGTTTGGAAACTGGCCGTGAACTTGACCACTGGTTTTATTCATCTTATGAATGTTCTTATTAAAAGTTATTTTATTTTGGGTTTTCAGAGGGTCATTCAGCTCAGAGATGCTTTTGATAAATTTTCCTAGAAATAGTCTCTATTGACTTTTAGATTTTTAAAAATTTTATCTGTTTAGGAAGGTGAACCTTCTGGAAAGAGAAAAGCAGAAGATGATGATAAAGCAAATAAAAAGCACAAGAAGTATGTGATCAGTGATGAAGAAGAAGAAGATGATGATTGAAGTACAAAATGAAGTGAAAACATTTTATATATTTTATTGTACAGTTTGTTTTATAAATATGATGTAAACATGAGTTATTTTGATTGAAATGAATTGATTTGCTTTTGTGTAATTTTAATTGTAATAAAAAAATTTAAAAAGCAAGTCTGTTCAAGAAATCGACTTTTCCTAAAGCGACTTGATTTTGTTAACATTTTACACAGTCTTAGGTTTAGTGAGTTCCTGTTGCTATGCCCCAGCCCCTTCTCCCCTCCCCCACAAAGAAGCCCCCTGGTCAGGGCAGGTGAGGCGAATGAGGCATGCTTCTGTGGTGCAGAGTTTAAAGGGGCTCAAAAAAGCCTCCGTAAAAAGGGGCTCAAAAAAGCCTCCGTAATTGTATTAGTTTGCTGGGGCTGCTGTAACAAAGTACCACAAACTGGGTACTTAAAACCACAGAAATGTATTCTCTCACAGTTCTGGAGCCTGAAAGTCCTAAATCAAGATGTTGGCAGGGCCATGCTCCCTCTGAAGGCTCTAGGGAAGAATCTTCCTTGCCTCATATTTAATTTCTGGGGGTTCCCGGCAATCCGTGGCTTGCGGCAGCATAACTCCAGTCTCTGCCTCTGTCTTCACGAGGCTTATTTCCCCGTGTGCCTGCTCTGTGTCTCTGTGTCTCTCCAGTCTCCATCTCCTTGTAAAGAGACCAGTCAATGGGTTTAGGGCCAACTCTAATCCAGTGTGACCTCATCTGAATTAATTACATCTGCAAAGATCCTATTGCCAATTAAAGTCACATTCTGAGGTTCCTGGTGGATATGAATTTTGGGGGTCCCTATTCAGCCCACTACAGTAATCAAGATAAATAATAGTGTAATATAATGTTTAAAAAAAATAAAATTAATGCAAAAAAAATCCATGATGAACAAAATGTCAAAATTTTACATAAAGACAGGATCTGACAGGGCTGGGATTAGGGTAAGGCAGGTGAGGAGAGTTGCACAAGTACAGGGCTGGGTGGGTCCTCTGGTTACTTAAAATTTTCATATTTTCATGGGTATTTTGCATGGAATTTAAAAAATATTGTATTGCAATATTATTTATCTTGATCACTGAGATTTAGCACCCCTTATGTTTTTCGCCCAAGGTGAGTAGCTTACTTGTTGCATCCTACTCCTGGCCCTGCTTTCTCAGCGCATGGTGGCTGCGTGCCAAAGGTGAGCACCCTGAGAGAGCGAGCAGGTGAAAGCGATGTGACCTTTTTTTGATATTACCTTCTATGACCAGCATCAAAAGTCACATTGAAATCCACCACGTTCTGTTCATTAGAAGTGCATCACTAATGTGAGCCCATATTCAAAGGGAAGGAAATTTGACTGCTTGATGGTAGGAATGGCAAAGAATTTGCAGATGTTTTAAATCCACCACGCACATATTTGTCTTTTCTGCGGTACGCTTCTACACACGCTAATTCATCTTTCCCTTACGAACGGACTCTACATCACTTCCTTCCTAGTGCTGCTAGTACAGTTCAGGAGTGGTGGCTACGGGAGGCTTACCCTGAAGCCTGGTTACACAGAAAGAAAAGTGACATGGAAAGAGGAGGAGGTCCTACATCACCTTGTGTCACTCTCCTAACTCAAAAACCTGTCCTTTCCAAGGCAACATAGTTTTGGGTTTTGGGTTTTTTTACTGGTAGACCCTTGTGTGTCAGGTATTAAGCTCTTGTCTCTCATCTCTAAACCCTTCTATACCAAGCTTGGCGGTGCTGGGGCCAGCACTCCACAACCACATTTCAGCTTTGCCAGCTGCCCTCTGTTAGGGGGCGCTAGAGAAGGACTGGAAGCCTGGATAACAAAAAAAGGGATTACTCCTTCCTGTTTACTTATGGAACTTTCTGGGGGCTTCCTGTTGACTTGCAGTTTTTCTAAAGGGGGCCCACCAACACTTCTTCACCCCAGCAGCAGCTCAATCCAATTTGCAGTTTTACCAACACTTGGAGAGCCAGCTTCGTTACAGTCCCCTGAGAGACATCAGTACCACCAGGACACTTCTCTTCCTCAGGTATGAGTTTCAGCTCCAAGGGGCCCTTTCTATGTTTTTAATAATTCCACCTCTTCCCTTTGTTCCCTCATCCCTAGGGGTGGAAGTTGCTCTCTGAATTTGCTATTTCTGTGTTCCTTTACAGTTCTCTCTCTCTCTTTTTTTTTTTTTTTGCTGAGGAAGAGTCGCCCTGAGCTAACATCTGTTGCCAATCTTCCTCTTTTTGCTTGAAGAAGACTAGCCCTGAGTAACATCTATGCCAATCTTCCTCTATTTTATATGTGGGTCACTGCCACAGTATGGCTGATGAGTGGTATAGTTCTGCCCCAGGGATCCAAACCTGCAAATCCAGGCTGCTGAAGTGGTGTGCACTGAACTTAGCCACTATGCCATGGGAGCAGCCCCTACGGTTCTCTTTTTATACTTTTTGTAACCTAATCAACAACTTTAAACCTAATTAGAATTTTTTTTTAATATTAAATTCTATCAGTATAGACAACTGATGTGTTTTCTGTTGCCCAACTAGGACCTGACTGGGTAGTCCAGGAAACAAATCCTCAAAGATGAGATTTGTAGATTGTTTTGTGTTTGAATGCAGGTCTGAGCTCCTCACCAATGGGAAACAGGATGCTAGTGATCCATGGTGTGCAGGGTATCATGGTGAATCAGATTCTCTCCTATGGTTGAGGGCTCAAATGGCTGCTACCCTTGTTAGACAGAAATGATGACTATAAGGTCTCTGGTATGGGATGGATACTTCTGAGTGCCATGAAGTACTTACAGAAAGAAAATTACAAGTGTAGGTTTTTAAATGTTCAGCTCAAGTCATTGTCAGAGAACCAGTGAGCTTTCATGACAGCCCTAAAAGAATCTCTTATATCTTGTAGTCAAAGGGCTGAGGTAGCTGCAAATCAAACACATTTATTTGTGTGGTTGCAGAATTACAACATCAGTTGAATTCACAGCCTCTTCAAGTCTCTCATGGGAAAGGGTATTGATTGAGAAAGAAACTAAGAATGGGAATGTCTGTCTGGACTCAGATGAAGCTGAAAAACTTAAATTTCCTAGTCACTTCAAGCCTCCCTTGCCTGTGAGAAGCAACTTCTCCCTATGTCTGAGGAGACTAGTCTTTTCTTACTTGAAAACACTGTAATAGTATCACCTGGGGCAGTTTCCATTCTCCTCAAGACTCACCCAACTGAGTGCTGTCTGACCCACTTTTTAGCAGTAGACTCATCACTAGGAACTCATCATACTCTGGCAAAGAAAGCATCAATTCTGAAGAAGAAGAAGAAATAGCTTATACACCAAAAGAATTCCAAGATTTTGCTGATTAGTATAGGCAGAAGCCTGGGGAATATGTGTGGAAGTGGGCTCAAAAATGTGAGATGAAGGACAGACAAAACACTAGCTTGGGCCACATTTACTGATATGGGTGCACTTATCATATATTTTGGATTTGATGTGTTAGTGCATTTAGCTGGGCGTGGCTCTATACTTGGTTGGTTAACTAAAACAAAGTCAATGGTGGCCTACATTTAATGGAGTTGAGATTCCAGAGCTTCCCTGGCATGTGGAGGGAATCCAAAGGCTCAGGGAGATAGAAGAATTGGAGTAGACATATCTTGTGTGACCTGCATACCACCCCTTACCTTCTCCGACTACATTCCCTGAGAGGGCCAGCTAAAAAACAAGCAACATTTAATGTGTTTCACAGTTTCTGAGGGTCAGGAATGACTTAGTATGGTGGGTCTGGCTCAGGGTCTCTCAGGAGGCTGCAGTCAAGATGTTGGCTGAGACTGCATTATCTAAAGGCTTGCCTGGGGCTGAAGGATCTGTTTCCGCGATGGCTTACTCACATGGCCCTTGGCCAGAGGCCTCAGTTTCCCACCACATAAGTCTCTCCATAGCAGTTTGAGTGTCTTCACATCAGGGCGGCTAGCTTCCTCCAGAGAAAGTGACCCAAGGCAGAAAAGCCACAATGTCATGGCCTAGCCTTGGAAGTGAGGTTGTATACTATTGATCACATAGACTAACCATGTTGCAATGTTGGAGGAGACCACACAAGAGCAAGAAAAACAGAGGCAGGAATCATTGGGGAACATCTCGAAAGCTGGCTATCACAGCGACGTTGCCTTCTACCAACCAACTCTGCTGCCTTCTTTCTTCATAGACACTCTCTTTGAGGGCCAGGCTCAGGGAGCCAGTATGAGGTTGGTTTAGTGGAGATTTGGTTTATGAATCTTGGGAATATGTTGAAGTGATGGGCTAAGAACTGTGTGAAGAATTTCAGTCAGAGAAATTCTGTGCATTTTCCTCCAACATTGAAGATTATAGTGGGACCATGGATCTGTTTGGAGACATAGATGACATTTCTTCAGAGAGTGATGGGGACAATCAACCACCTGTTCCAGGACAGCCTGTTGTGAGTACAATCACTAATCTAACTGGTCGCATTATTCAAAGTTAAGAAAAAAGTTTCAGAGGCTGATAGGTCTGACTTATGTGGAGAAAGGACATGGATAACGTGAATAGCATTCTGAAACATCTGATGAATGGGAGACTTTCTTAGCTCTGTTGGGCATTTCTGGATATTAGATGGCGTAGAAGGAACTGCTCTGAATGAGGTTGATACCAAACTTTAGGAGTTAGATTGTGAGGATTCATAGTTTGAAAACCTTTGATTTAAAAGTTTTTCTTATTCAACCTCTGCCAAGAAGTGTGTGCTATTTAACATTCTTCTCTGATTTTAATAGTTACTTAGTATTCAGGGGTTGCATAATTTCACACTTCTGTTGCTAAATATCTTATGCAAACTAGATATGTCAACAAAATAGATATTTTTTTTCTGGTAATTCAGGCTAACAGATCTTGTTTCCCATGGTGGTTTTTTTGAGGCGGGAGAGGATGAAATTTTAGGGAGAGGCCTGGAAAGGTTGCTGACTGCTTTATCCCTAAAGTGGAGTCTAAATTTACTTCCTGTCAAACCCACATCTGCCTAGTGCAGGAGGAGAGCTAGAGCATTTCTAATGTCGCTTCAAGCTTTCACAATCTGATTCTTGTCTTAGGATGAACGTGGGATGCCTCAGGACCAGCAGGAGGAAGAGCCGATTTCTGAAACCAGAATAGAAGTAGAAATTCCCAATATCCACTCTGATTTAGGAAATGAATTATACTTTGTGAAACTACCCAAATTTCTCAGCATAGAACCAAAGTAAGAAGACTGATTAAAGTTTTTCTTCCAAGATATTAAAAAAACTATGTGGAATGTAAATGTTTTTTCTTATTTATCATGAGTTGGCTAATCACAAAGATGGGGGATTTCTCATGTAACTCTGAAAAAATAAATTTAGGATGTGCTGTGGTTGAAAAATGATGGATTATCAATGTGAGAGATTTTTAATGCTAATAATTCTTCTAGCATTTTGGCACCTTCTTATAAATAGACATACAGCTGACGAAGATATTTTTCACCAATGTAAAGCTGAAAAATTGGAAAATGAGAGTGAGAAAGTTTTCTAGAGAAATCACAAATGTTCGGTGCAAAAGCCATTGTGAATCTAGAAAAGACAATGACTTTGGACAACAAAACAATGTTGATGGGTATTATTCACGAAGGTGCAGGAGTGCAAGCTCTTGTGCAGTTAAACATGACACTTTTCTTAAAAAATAGAGATCATGTGTCACCTATATTTTAGAAGACGTATTTCTTCAGACAAAGAGGGCTTTGAATTAGTAGTCACATTTGGATTTTATTTCAGGGAATGTGTTTTAAAATCAAATTTCAAGAAAGTCCAGTAATTCTCAAACTTCCTTGAAGTTTTACATGAAGTTATTTGTCCACTGAGATTTTTTTCAACATATTGGTGCGTGTTGTAAAGATTATAATTTTATAATATTAATCATATTGATTACTAACTATGGCTAATACATTAAAAAACAATTTTTAGACCTTTTGATCCTCAGTATTATGAAGATGAATTTGCAGATGAGAAAGTGCTTGACGAGGAAGACAGAACCAGGTTAAAATTAAAGGTACCGTTCCACACTTGATCCCTTTTTTTTTTTTTTTTAAGTTTTTCATTTTATCAAGTAAAACACAGGGATAACAACTTGAAACTTGAGCTTAGGAAATGATCTTTTATGTTTACTCTTCAATCAACAAATAACTGTTTAGAACAAGGAATTAAATGTCTTTTGAGAACATTTTTAGGGGAGAAGGTACATACCCTCTTTTAATCCCTGTAGAATTGTCACTTTCTAACCTTTTGTTTTTTTTTTTTTTTGCAGTTGTAATTTTTTGACAGAAGTAAAGATAAAAATTCTTGAAAATTGTTAGTTACTTCCTTCAGGATAAATACAATGTAGCCGGGTATATGGGACTGCCTCCACATTTTATAGTGGATAGATCCTAGCAACTTCCCACAAGAGAAATATCTCAGGCTCTTTGTGGAAATTCAGATTGTGCACAAAAAGAGGCCTTGTCGTTGGGCAGTTCCTCTCGAGGAGGCCTGGGATGGCAGAGCACCACCATTGCTCTCGCAGGCATATGTCTTCTTTAACGGAGTTTCTATGAGCTTCTGCCAGGGGCCCCAGTGGTAGCAAAGAGCAGGATCCATTTTTGTGCTACTTTTATGATTTGGAGTTCCCTACCATATGGATAGGGTAAATTTGAACTGAAAAACAGGGCAAAACACAGGTCTCAGGTTTTAATTTGTTATCAATTAGTTAATTGTTTATTCTTTTATTTTTTTTAATTTAATGCCCAGAGCGTCCCTGTCTTACTAATGGCTAATGGGTACTTTTTCAGTCCTTCTGTCATTGGGTTCATAGCCCTTCAAGTGGCCCTGCAGTAGGCAGGGGTCTCTGTTTTAACTGCCCACCTCGTGTGGGCCCAAAGCCCCACCCCTCTCCTATGGCGCTCTTCCTCTGTCTGATAACACCCTGGTCCTGCATCGTGTGTAGCTTCTGCTTCCACTGCTATGAATTGGAGCCCAGAAAAGATTTAAATGAAACGTCTGGTTAGTAACACCAGACATTAACCACCATCTCTAGGTATTTGTGGCAGGAGGTTTCAGTGTTGCCTGATCAGCTATTTTGTTGTAAGCTTATTCTATCACTATCTGTGAATTCTTGGCATGTGATTATAAGTCACTTGAGAAAAAAGAACATGCAGTTAGTTACACTGGGTTTCTAATGCCTTTGTGTTTTGAACCAGGTAGAAAATACCATACGCTGGAGGATGCGCCAGGATGAAGAAGGAAATAAAATCAAAGAGAGCAACGCCCGGGTAGTGAAGTGGTCAGACGGAAGGTGAGTACACACTGGCTGGAGAGTATTGAAATACCCAGAGGGAGGCCCGGGATGAGTGAAGTTTTCTGTGTACGACCTATTCCGGGGTCATCTTTCCTTAAAGAATTGACAAAATCTAGGCCTCTGGCATTACCTGGGAAACGAGAGAAATAAATAGGGTTGGGGTCATACTGCTGGGCTGGTGGGGGACTTTAGAAATGGACCCAGGTGTGATCAGATGCCTCGTATTTACCTTATTGGGGTGAAAGCCTAATGTTAGCTCCCATGTGTGAGCTATTAGATATTATAAATTGACATTTTTGAAAAATTGTTTCTGTTTTACTGATAAAGTGGTAGGGATTGGGAAAATGACAAAACAATTCTATTTCAAGTTGAAAGGAGGATGGATTTTACTACCTTTTGCTTTGAAAGGCAATAGGTTAGTTAGTTACAGTATCTTTTCTTTGTTTTCCTTATGAATTCGGGATGAGGACAGGGTCTGCAGTTCCACAGCATTTTGAGTAAAGCCAGCAGGGCGGAATGGAAGCTGTAGGATTCACTAAATATCCACCCTCCTAACTGAACTCTCTCTCATTCCCAGCCTGTCCCTGCATCTGGGCAGTGAAGTGTTTGACGTCTACAAAGCCCCGCTGCAGGACAATCACAGCCACCTGTTTGTGAGAGAGGACACTGGTCTACAGGGACAAGCCGTCTTTAAATCCAAACTCACCTTTAGGTAACTATTCACACTGACGGATTGTGACTTGCAGTTAAAGAGCAACAAGGCAGAGAGGTTGAGCAAAATGCCCCACTCAGCCGTGACTGACATAATTTCGACGTGCAGCTCACCAGGGACCATGATCTGGTTCCTATGCTATTTTTTCACCTTTACTACAAGTTGCTATTTCTCAGGGAGCCAGTCATGCTATCAGAACCAACCTGAGACGGCTGTATGAACCAGAAGGCCGGTGTCTTAATTCACATTGACCAGCGCACCTGGTAGAGGCCCAAATGACTTGTCTCTGCCCCTCTGCTGGTCAGCGTGTCCTTTCCCTGTGCTGAAACCTCCCTGGGAAGCTGGCAAGTCTTGAGAATGCTGTGGGTGTGCGCACGCAGTAGAGGAAAGGGAAGACGGAGACACGTGACAGGCTGTGGCCTGACCCCGTGCAGACGGGGCCCAGTGCCGTGCTCATCCGTGCTGCGGCCCCTTCTCTGGACACTACACACTCCCCTCCTCATCCCCTCCCTCTGAAGGACACAGCCTTGCCGTCCTCCACGCGGCTTTCCTTGAGAAGTGGAGCACTTGAAACTCTGTAACAGTATGCACAAGGTTTCTTTTTGGGGTCATGGAAATGTTCTACAATTGATTGTGGTAATGGTTGTACAACTTTGTAAATTAAAAAATCATTTAATTGCATATTAAAATGAGTGACTTTTATGGTATGCAAATTATACTCAATAAATCTGTTGCTCTGTTTTAAAGACTGTACCGGCCAGCTCTGAGGGTGTTTCCCTTCTGTCTGTGTAAGCCTGAGGAAGAGTCTCATCCTCACTCATTTTTAGTTTCCTTTTCTGTAAAATGGAGATAACAACATTTACCTCACAGGGATGTTGTATCAATTAAGGCAAATAATACATAAAACATCATGTTGTGCGGAGACCTGGCACAATAAACACTGCTCAAACCCACCCACTTAATGATCTCTTCTAGAATGGCAACCTAAAAGATCAACGATTCTACGCTGGGTTTTTGTCACGGTGCCCCGTGCTCCACATTGATAATATTTGGCTGACCAGCAGAATTTCTTTTTTTTTTTTATTTATAATTTTATTTATTTATTTTCCTCCAAAGCCCCAGTAGATAGTTGTATGTCATAGCTGCACATCCTTCTAGTTGCTGTACGTGGGACGCGGCCTCAGCATGGCCGGAGAAGCGGTGTGAGGGTGCGCGCCCGGGATCCGAACCTGGGCCGCCAGTAGTGGAGTGAGCACACTTAACCGCTAAGCCACGGGGCCGCCCAACCCAGCAGCATTTCATTCCTTACGTCCCATCTCTCTGCAGCTGTGCCCTCCTGAGGAAGAGAGTGCTCTTTTCTTCTCTCTGATGTACTTAAAATCCACCTTCCTTTAGTGAGGAATGCATTGCTTTCCGCCCCGGGGCCTCCTGTTCTGTTATTGTCGCCCTGGGCTGTCATGAGGCCCGCTGCTACTGTGACCTGCCTTCTTGTGTGACCTTCAATGTTATTCGGATGGAAGGACTCATCTTTAGTTCTTAAATTGTGCCATTCAGCCTCTGCTCTACCCTCATGGAAATGAGATTTCATATCCTTTCTCTCCTCTCTCTGGTTGTAGTCAGGGGTTTTCTTTGTAAAAGCATTTGCCCTGCCTCTCCTCCTTCCATTCCATTCCCACTTCGCCCCATCAGCTCTCCCCGGGAGGTGGTGCAGAGGGAGGAACTTCTCTGGGAGCCAGAGAATGAGGAAGGTTCAGGAGCGCCAGGACCTGGGGCCCTGCCTCCCGGCTCTGCTGAAAGGAAGGTGCTCATTGTCCACAGCCGTTCTGCTGTTGGTATGATTGCCTCCAAATGTTCTTAGTCAACAATGAGACATTTTTGTTCATTTCCTGCAGACCTCACTCTACAGACAGCGCCACACACAGAAAGATGACCCTGCCACTTGCTAACAGATGCTCCAGGACACAGATTAGAATCTTACCAATAGCTGGTCGTGATCCTGAATGCCAGCGCACAGAAATGATTATGGTATGTTGGCTGGGCTTTATCCTGAGATATTTTGGGTATAAAGAGGTGTGCTTTCCAGAATATTAATTCACCGTTTGTTATTGCCACAGCCATTTTATTTCTTGTAGTTATCAGGGAGCCAGCTTAATTTTCTAAGCGTGTGATTAACCATAGTATGTCAATGGCTGCTGGTGAGACATAGCAAACCAGACACTCAGGTGCTCTCTCTCCAATCTATGAGATTTCAGAGGAAAACTGATCATTTAAAAAATGTAACCTTTGAGAGATATCAGAAAACTGTGTTAGCCAGATAGGAAGTGATATAGGACGGTCAAAAGGACATTCCTGACTCATTCAACACGGGCCCCGCCTTGTGAAGCCCAATGTGTGGAATGCCAGGCAGACGGAGAGAAATGGAGTCTACTTTGGGGCTCCGGGACCGTCCCACCAGCACCTCCCCATCCTGTCGTCAGGAGCTGCGGGCAGCTGTCTGGGTTGAGGGGCCGGGACAGGAATATTTGGGCACCATGGTGGTTTGGTGGAGCCTGGGCAAGTCAGGTGTCGGTCTCAGGAGTGAGCAGAAACAGCCTCTCTCGGGCGTCCACTGGGCATGGCTGGCCTTCCTGGGGCTGGTCGCTGCTCTCTGGACTCTGACTGGCAGCTCGGGGGACGCTGCAGCTCCCGAGGCCGGGCCTGTGCCTGTTCTGATCAGCGCTTCGTGTGAGGGAGCCTCTGCCCCTTCACCCTGGTGTTGCCTTCACACCTTGGAACTAAACGTGACGGTCACTGTGTGTGGTCACAGGTGTGGAATAGGGAGAAGTGCGCTCTGAAGACAGGAAATAGGTGTTATCCTGGGCTAGGCATTTACATGGTCTCTACGGTAAAAGTAGGTTCACGTGGGCACTAAGCTAGTTCATTTTTAAACTTAAATAGTTTATCTGCTTCTTTACAGAAAGAAGAGGAACGTTTGAAGGCTTCTACTCGCCAGGAAACAGTCCATCTGCGGGAGAAGCAGAACCCGCAGGGGCCGAGTGCCCCCTACCAGGACCCCAGCAGTGACGAGGAGGAGGAGGAAGGAGATGAAGCCTTAAAAACCACGACCAACGGGAACTCCGAGGTGAGTTGGGGAGAGGTGACACGTCATCACCTCTGGGCCGCAGGGCCCGCTCTTGCTCTGGCGGGCTCTTACTCCCTGTCCTGCTCTTATTTACTTGGGACAACAGTACAAAGGCCTTTTATTTTCACTTTGTTTTTGTTCGGGCCACTTTCCCACAGAAAAACTTAGCTGGGAAAATAAGGCACCTGCAAAATAAAGAAAATCAATTAAATAATTTATGTCCTTATGGTGGAAAATATGTAATAGGCAGTTCGCCTGCTTGTATAATTAAGGACCCAATATTTAAACTTTGTAGTTTTTAAAAATGTGTGCATAAAGCTTGTTGGGTATTTAAAAGTGATCACACAATCTCTCTGAGAACAAAATCCAACTTAAGTCGTTTCAGCATGTCTGAAAGTTATATATACCTTTTCATCAAAACTTTGAAAAAATTGTTGGCTCCTCTGGGGCTGGCCTGGTGGCGTAGCAGTTAAGTTTGCACGCTCTGCTTCAGTGGCCTGGGGTTCACGGGTTCAGATTTTGGGTGCGGACCTACACACTGATAATCAAGCCACACTCTGGCAGCGTCCCACATACAAAATAGAGGAAGATTGGCACAGATGTTAGCTCAGGGACAATCTTCCTCACCAAAAAATAAAAATTGTTGACTCCTCAAGGAAAAATATACAGTGGGAAGTAACAATATTCAGCAGAAGAAAAATTTAGTAATAAACAGGTATTCATCTTTGAAGGTCAATCCCATGTCTCAAGTTCCTTTGCTTTCAGAGGAATGGGCTAGAATCTATTCTTCAGACAATGACGAAGGATCAGAAAAAGATAAGGGTCAAAGATTACTGAGAGCAAAGAAACTCACCAGTGATGAGGTAAAAACCACATTTATTCAGTTCTAAGGGGTTTGCCCTGTACTCAGGAGCCGACTCCTGGACTGAAGAGGAGCTCACAGCTCAGGAACACAGCTGATGTCTACACACTTCACTGAAACTTGGTGGGGTAAATGCAGTAATGGGACTAGGAGGGGCTCCGAGGAGGGTCTGACACCGTGCTTGGGTGGGTGCTAGAGGGCTGTTTGAAGCTGACCTCACTGGGTGTTGAAGAAAGTGTTAGTTTGCAGGGCACAGCGGCCAGAGTGGGCATGCCATGTGGATGGATGGGCCTGTGAGAAAAGGCACAGGGCTCCAAGACACCAAGCTCCCCTGGAGAACTACAAATAGTCCAGTGTGGCAGAGCAAGGGGTCTGTCCTGTTCATCGTGGTAACCGGGCGTCTTTATTGTTTGGGTCTAATGGCAGTTGAGGGTTATTTCATTTCTATGTTATTAAAATATTTTTCCTTTAATTATTTCCTTTTCCACTTATAAGACCACAAGTGAAAAGAAATTTTAAGTCTTAATCATATGTGAATCACTATGTTATTGCTCATATGCCATACGAATTCATTCAATGCTTCACTCTAGATTTTGGAGTCACAGGTCAGAGTAAACATCGCAGTAACAGAAATGTTCGATTAAGCAGTGGTCACTTGTGTAAGGGAGGCATTCATTTTTCATATAAAATATATAAGCATACTGAAAAAGCACATAAAACATAAGCAGTCCTTTTTAAAAATTGACAGGCTCTAAAATACTGAATTTTAGCTGGAGAAAGTGAAGTACTGAGGAAGCAGAAGAATGTATCTTAAGTAATATGCTAGGACTGCCAGTCAGTGCGGAGGGAGAAGGCCGTGTGCCTCCGCCCTGGCCGCTCGCTGCCTGACCTCTAGAGCCGTGTCTGAGACACAGGTCGCCGCGGGGGGTCGGGTTCTAGTGTGCAGGGCTGGCTCCCCCGTCAGCTCAGAACTCCTTGAGCAAAATTTCCAGAAATCTTCCATATGAATTTTACATCGTATCTCTCAATCTGTTCAGGAGGTGAACCCTCCAGAAAGAGGAAAGCAGGGCGTGAAGAGGAAGAGGACGACTGAAGCATAAAACGTGCACTCGTATATATTGTCCTTAACAGTTTGTTTTAAAACAATGATGAAAGGCCTTGTTTTGACTGAAATGAAGAATTGAGTTACTTTTGCATCATCCTAGTTGTGAATAAAAAATGTTCAGAAGCAAGTCGGTGACTTTAGAAAATCCATTTTTCCCAAACGAGAGGTTTATTTTGGTAACTGTTTGCTCTGGGTCTTGGGTGTTCACGCATTCCTGCTGCTCTGCCCCACCCTGTCCCCCTGGCCCGGCTGAGGCAGGCTGAGGTGCAGCTCAGGTATCACCTCCTCCGGGATGTCCCCCCTGTCCTGCCTAGCTGGGTTCGGGGCCCTTCTGTGCTCTGTTGTCTCTGTTGCCATGGTGCCAACTTTCCAGTGACCACAAGGCCCTGTGACCTTGTCAGAGCGAGGACAGCACAGGAGAGCTCACTGGACATGGGGTGCTTCGCCAAGTGCTGTGCGGGCCTTACCAGGGCTAAGCCTCAGAACGGCTTGAGGGGCAGGCGCTGTTATTCCCATTTTACAGACGTGGAAGCTGAGGTTTAACAAACTGAAGACCTCTGTCCAAAGCTTTTTCTTCCCAAGTGAAAGAATAAGCATTTTTGAGACAAAGGTCAGGCTCCTACACACAATCACAATGCTAGGCAGGTACATTAGTGACCTTACAGAGAGACACCCAAAATATCCTCCTAAGATAAAGTCACCAAGAGGTTCACAGAGAACAGTGGGAAGCCAAATACTAGATCTGACTGCTAGCTTTGTGGCTGGTGCAGGAGCAGGACCCTAAGAGGAACCTAATCAATATTTACTGAGTGAACAAACCAATGGGATTATCTTGGGGAAGTTACTCAACTTCTCTGAAGTCAGTTTCCTCAAGTCGGTGGGGTTTGGACTTGACCATGTAAGTCCTTCAGGATTTAATGTTTATATTTCTCTACCTCTGAGAGTGGAATACTAATTAGATACGTTTTTAAAACATTTTTTGTTAAATAGAAATGGTCAGAGAAAAAGAAATGACCCATCATCTCACCACGCAGAAAACCTGGATTGACACTGTATTTATTTCCCTCCCTTTTTTTTTTTTTTTGTGAGGAGATCAGCCCTGTGCTAACATCCGCCAATCCTCCTCTTTTTTTTTTTTTGCTGAGGAAGACGGCCCTGGGCTAACATCTGTGCCCATCTTCCTCCACTTTATATGGGACGCTGCCACAGCATGGCTTGCCAAGCAGTGCGTCTGTGCGCGCCCGGGATCCGAACCAGTGAACCCCGGGCCGCCGCAGTGGAGCGCGCGCACCTAACCGCTTGCGCCACCGGGCCGGCCCCTATTTCCCTCCCTTTTATACTTGTAAAGCATAATTTCGTGGTCGTGCAGTAAACACATCCATAATTAGCACTAGCTCCTGCAAGACAAGTTCGAGACTCATCCATCCAGAACACTGCGAGCTACCAGCACAGTTTAATCGTAGGGTCAGCCCTTCTTCACACGGGCTGCTGGCCTTGAGGCTCTGCTCTGTCTGCCCGCAGGACTGGGGTGGGGGAGTCGGGCTGGGATCTCCAGGCCCTCAACCCTGCAGACATGCAGGAAAGCTCAACACGTGAAGGACAAAAGATGTTTAGTGATTGTGCACCCACATGTGGTCAGCCACCCCATTATTTGGTACCTAAAAGAGCAGGGTGCCACTGGGCTGATCACAAGGGTACTGTCCCCACGGCCAGTTCCTGGCGCCATGTCCACTCGGACTCACAGGAGCTGGAGCTACCTGACAGCTCTAGCCCTTGAGCCTGCGACTCACCAAAGGGGACAGGCATCAAGGCTTCCTGTACGTGAATGGAAGCCCAACATTGAAGCTTGAAGGCCATCCTTGAAGGCCAGCCAACATTAAAGACTCAAGGGGAATTTCTTTATTCCCTTGTTTCAGAACTCTGAAAATTTTAAATTATTTGAAGTTATCCCTAAAAGTTTCCTCAAATCCATTACACGTTTCACTGATTTTCCCTTTTGGTTGGTGGATATCGGTGACTGATAAGAGATGGCTTTGCTTTACTGTAAAAATAATCTCTAGTTCGTTAGCAGGACTGGCTCCCATCAGGTCCAGAGTGCGCTGTAGAGAGGAGCCCATTGCTTCACATTGGTTAGCTCAGTTCAATTTCGTGGATGGACCTGACTGAGTGCTGATGGTATTAGATCGAACCATATAAAATTACTATTTTTATGGGTAAAAATGGTCAAGTATTGACAATTTTATATGGTTTAACAAGGTAGGATAGAATAACTCAGAGAAATTAATAAGCTTGTTCTTGAAGAGCTATGTAAGGAATGAACTTTAGACCAGAGGAACTGAAGGGATTTTTCAAAAAGTCCAAGTCTATGGGGTATTTGATAAACTTTATTGAAATTATTTATTCCAGTATGGAGTGGTAAGTTCTAAATGCCCATAGTACATATTTTTCAAAAGAAACTTCACTGTGCTATTATGAACCAGGTTAATAATATTTTGTAATATCTAAATATCAGTATTATAAAATTCACTGCTTTTATAAAAATTGAAAAAATAAAGCATTTACAGCATTTTGGATATTTTAGCATTGAAAATGAATTTAAATACCTGATTTCATGTGACAGAGAATGATGCATTGTTGCAAAGGTGATTTTCAAGCTCTTAAACATAACTAAAACCAAATATAATTCATCTAAAAGACTGGAAAAAAATGAAGTGGGCATTTATTTGAAATTACAAAAGTTTTTATGCTATCTCTGTGTGCACGTGTGTGCAATTTTTTTTTTACAATTCTTAATCAGATAAATCTAAAAAGTTGAAACAGCTGAATCAAAAATTTCCTTATCTTTCTTTTTTGAGTGGAGGTGAAATTTAAACTCCTAAAAATTGCTATGCATACACACCAAGAAGCACCCAGAATTTGTTCTTAAACTTTACTCTCTGAATGTATAACTACGGACTACAATATCTGACAGAAAAATTTTAGGCCAATTAATTGCTTTGCAGCAATTAAAACATTAACAGTGATGTTAATGAAACATAGCTGGTGGTGTTTCATAGTGTTACAATCTATTCTTTTCTAGCCACTAGAGCAGGTGTCCTAAGTAAAATTCTTTATATGTCAATGAAGGCTTTCTAAAATACTTGGTAATGGCTTATAAGTAGTTTACTTAGTAACGTCTTTTTTTCCTAGATAACCCCTAAGATTGGCTCCTCTGAATGATCAGACTGCAAGTTCGAGTTTAACATGAATAAAATGTTATAAATGTTTTATTATAAAAATTTTCCTATTTGTTTAGTTTTTATAGGGAAGGACTTATGGAACTGAATTATAGTGCAGAAAAATCAATATGACATAAGAAATGACCAAATTAAAATGACAAAAGAATATAAAAATCTTTGCTTATAAATATAATTTTCTCAATTTAAAAATAATTCGTGAAGAGTTTCTTTGATTTGTTTGGTAAGCAAGTCTTATGGTGAGCAATATCTAGAAACCATGCTCCGTGAGAGCTGATGAGAAGACAGTTCCAGAGATGTTTAGACCCAAGGACTCACAGCCCTTGTCTGGGAGCAGCAGCAGGAGTTGCTCTGGCACCTCCATGTGTTCAGTTCTCGTGGGTGCCACGTCTTCAGTTAATACTACTCAAAAGTGAAGTGGCCTTGAGGGCATTAGGCTGAGTGAAATAAGTCAGACAGAGAAAGACAAATACTGCATGATTTCACTTATATGAGAATCTAAAAAAACTGAACTCACAGAAACAGAGAACAGATTGGTGGCTGCCAGAGGCAGGGGGAATGGGTGAAGGGGGTCAAAAGGCACAAACTTTCAGTTATATGATAAAGAAGTCCTGGGGGTGTAATGTACAGCATGGTGACTATAGTGAACAATACTGTACTGTATACTGAAAGTTGCTAAGAGAGTAGATCACAAGAAAAAATTTTTTTAATTATGTGAGGATGTTGACTAAACTCATTATGGTAATCATTTTGCAATATATACACATATCAAATCATTATGTTGTACACCTTAAACTAATACAATGTTATATGTGAATTATATCTCAATAAAACTAGAAAAAAAATTTTTTTTTAATAAGTGCAGTAGCATTGTAACGAATGAGCAAAGTCGGACAGTACTGAACGTGCAGAGAATACAAGCTGCTATGGAGTCCATAAAAAGCCCGATCCTCGGGTCTCCTGGGAGGTAGTGGTGTTTCCTGATTTTATGAGGAAAAAGCGAGGCAGCCCCGGAAACACAGAGCCCAAAATATAAGATTTTATGAAACCTCATGAATCTTTTCATCTTATTTTAATGGCAGCAAGGGTTAAATATAATGTACAATAGAATATGACTAACATTTTATCAAAACATTTTTTTCTTTTATAATTTTTATTATACCATGGGATCCCCTTTTTAAATGAAAACACATCAGATACTGTCAATGAAAAAACAATTTACAAAGTTCTATTTACATGTAACTTTTCCAGAGTCCACCTACTGCACAAAGCAAGTGTGTGGGTTATTTCATTCAAATAACAAGAATTTGCAGTTTAGCGACCAAGGTAATTCTCCTTGAAATCTCTAACAATCTGCTAATTTTTTTAAACACAAAATGTTTACTTGGTCTTTTAAATGACAGGCACCCTTAGAAAATGTATTTCACCTGTACTTTAGACGGCTACAAGTCTATAGCACCAAAATCCATTTTAATAATATCAATATTAGTTATTAATATTGATTTTTTAATACATACAATTTCATGTAGACATACTGGAAAAATGAGAACTCCAGACAAATATGAATATCAAATTTTATAAAATAAAATAGCAATTTAAAAATGCAAAGAATATTCTTTGATTAGATAACCAGATAAGTTTAAATTGGTTAGATTACAAAACCTAAGGTCTTAGAAAATCTTTGGTTTGAAAATCAAGACTATTTCACAACCCTAATCTATTATAAAATTTTAGAGCAATATAGAAATACTGAAAGTTATCAAAAGGTGCCAGATTTCTTAAGATCAAAGTAAACACCAGTTTTCTCCCTTGTAATTACAATTTGTGAAAGATTTTTCTGTATTCAACTGAATGAATGTTCATCTTTAAAGTTATTTATGAAGAAATCTTTTCTTCAATTATATAATGAACGATTGTAGCTCAGAACTGGAATGGTACAAGCAAAACATTCAACTTCTTCATGCTTTGATAAATAATAAGTGAAAAAGACACCACCCATAAGTATGACACACAATTCTAGGGAGGGTCCCATTTACTTATATTTTAAAAAAAACTTAGGGGAGGAAGGGGTAACATACTTAATTTATTGACTTACAGGACAGTGCAAGCAAGGAAGCCTTGCTCAAAGTGTAACGGTAGCCTTATAGACCTGCCCGTGCTCACTCCCCACCCTGCTGGAACCATGCAGTCTCTAAAATCAAGTACATTTCCAAAGTTGTAATGTAGGGAGAGAGAGGGAGAGAGAGGGAGAGAGAGGGAGAGAGAGGGAGAGAGAGGGAGAGAGAGGGAGAGAGAGGGAGAGCGGGAGAGAGCGAGAGAGCAACACTTGCTAACTTGAAAAAAAAAAAATCAGCGACCTATAACTGAAAGGGAATAGTGCAAAGTCAATCTTTGGCGCCTTTAAAAACACTGGATACCGATTCAAAAAGACAAATACACCCAGTTCTTATCAGGGAAGCTTTCGCCTGTTAAGAAGGCTTATTACCATCATCTACAAGAAGCTGCCTAGCTCATTAGATAAACTATTCAGCCCAAGCTGAAGGAGTCGACTTTTTGTAATCCAATTTCACCAAGTTTAAAAAAAATTAACAGCAGACCTCTCTCCTACTCTGAAATAAGATTCTTCCCTTTAGAAAAATCTTCCTGTAAATGATACAGTCAGGCCTGAATTTTTGAGGCTAGGATTACTCAGATTCCTTTCCCCACTGACTTCTGTAGCTGTAAAGCCTCTGCCCTCTCCCGCTCCAGGGGTGCCCGGAAACAGGGCATGAATATACAGGTCCAAATCCTCTACTGCACTCTTGGTTCCAGAGTCAGTCTTCCCACCACTGTTCAATTGTCCATCTTAATACTTTGACCAATAGGAAGACAACTTTTGTTATGAGAAATTACTTTTATACAATACGGACAAAAAAGTACAAGATGACAGGAAACAGATTAGATTTATGAAGAATAGCAATTTCCTTGTTGGTTGGAAAATTTGTAGACAGTGGTGATTAAATACCATTTAAGCAATTCTGCATTGCATATAGGAACTTCTCACTATCCTATGCAACACTTAATTTATACTCATGCCATTTTCTAATTTACTTTACAGTAACTATCAGTTTAAATGACCGTTTTGCACGCTCCTCAGACTTAAACTCCATCATGTTTATCATCTTTGATTTCATGTGTTTAACAAGTCTTCTTTTTCCTTTTACTCTAAATAACCGAGAGTTGGCTGTATGCCTTTTACAGGGAGGAAAATTGCTTTCCTACTCAGATGCTTTTTACTATCAGCTTTCACAAAAATTTAACAATGCCCACATTATTAACATGAAAAACTGTGATGAATTTAGACATAACTATACTTTTAAACAAAGCACGTAACCTGGCCAAGCTGATGACTTTGTTTAAAAAAACTCGAGGTGTTGCTGAGACATATCAGACAGCGCAGTGACCTGGATGTGCAGAGGACCATTTTCTCTGTCCTAGAGATCTGCTTTTACTCCTAAACAGATGACCAGATTTTGAGTCATCTGTTTTAAAATTCTGGTATTTTGCTTTCTTGATGGAAGCAAAAAGCACACTCTTGCCACGTTCAAATGTTCTAAAAAGTCTCCATGTCATGGAATAAGGAAAGCTCTGACGTGCCTTGTACCTAAGAGGTGCAGCAGCAGTTCTGATATCAGCCATGTCCCTTTTTGATTTAAAAAAGATTGGTCCTTAAAAAGTTCATATTATTCTACATAAATGACTTCCTAAACGTTTTTACAATTGCATTTTTTTACCCAAGACTCATCATAAATCATTCAAGTAAGCTAAATTAAAATTGATTTTAGCAGAAAGTAGAAATAATGCTTTAAAATACAAAATATCACCTACTATTGATTTTACAATTTGAAACTGGTAACAACTTAAACTAGAAAAAAGATACATGTAGTTAAAAAAAAAAAAAAAAGAAAGAAAGATAGATTTCCAGTCTTTTCCCTTCTACCCAGGAAAATTTTACATCTGATATCACCAACACAAGCCCTTGGCGACCTTTCGAAGTCTCCCAAAGAGTAGACCTTGGTGGGATTTACTGCTGGTCTCCTTCAACTCGTCTCTTGCGAACTAAGAGAAAAATAAAAGAAAGTATGTTAGAAATCCCTGTTAGTTTGTACAGTGTTAACTTGCTTGTAACAAACAAGTTTCTGTATAATCCAGTTATGGTTGTACGAAAATGAAATGTCCATTTCTAGTTCACATGGCCATTAAAATTAAAAATTCACATCCTTGGAGAAAAGGGAACCCTCACACACTGCTGGTGGGAATGCAAACTGGTGCAGCCACTACAGAAAACAGTATGGAGATTCCTCAAAAAATTAAAAAGAAAAATATGATATGACCCAGCTATTCTACTACTGGGTATTTATTCAAAGAACTTGAAATCAATAATTCAAAAAGATATATGCACCCCTGTGTTCATCACAGCATTATTTACAATAGCCAAGATGTGGAAGCAAGCCAGTGCCCATCAACAGACGAATGGATAAAGAAGATGTAGTATCAGGGCCGGCTCCATGGTGTAGTGGTTAAGTTCTGCATGTTCTGCTTGCCCAGGTTCGCAGGTTCGTATCCTGGGCACGGACTCACATATAAAGTAGAGGAAGATTGGCACAGATGTTAGCTCAGGGCTAATCTTCCTCAGCAGAAAAAAAAAAAAAAGAAAGAAAGAAAAAGAAGATGTGGTATATATACACAATGGAATACTACTCAGCCATAAAAAAAGACAAATTCATCCCATTTGAGACAACGTGAATAGACCTTGAGGGTATTATGCTAAACAAAATAAGTCAGACAAAGACAAATACCATATGATTTCACTCACATGTGGAAGATAAAAAAACAAACACACAGATAAAGAAAACAGATTGGTGGTTACCAGAGGGGTGGAGGAGAGTGAAAGGGGTAAAGGGGCACACGTGTATGGTGACGGATAAAAACTAGACTATTGGTGGTGAACACGATGCAGTCTACACAGAAATGGAAATATAGTGATGTACACCTGAAATTTATACAATGTTGTAAGCCAATATGACCTCAATAAAATAATTTAAAAAAAAATTCCTGTCCTTCATCACTGTCATTTACCTGCTGAAAACTGAGGAGCTTCCAAATGGGAACTACATGTCCTGAGCTCACCTGTGCTGACACAGCAGCAACTTCCGTTAGAAAGCTAGAACAGAATGGTCAGCAATCGCCTTCAAGTCATAGTGCCTGTCTCATTTGCTTATTAAAATAATTTATACCTCCATTAAAAAAATGATTAATAAATTACTGTGTTAAATTTTGAAATGACATTCAGGCAGCTGGAATAAGAAAGTATTAAAAGTAACTATTTGCATGATCTGATTAGGCACTACAAGGTATTTCCTTAGTCTGTGAAAGAACATAACTAAAAACATTTTTGTCATTTTTACAGGGAAATGACTTGCTATTGCTCTCCAAAATTTCCTTCTCTTGTCTCCTACAAAATGAACCGGTGCAGGGCTCTGACAAAACAACAAATGCAGAGTGATGAAAATCTTAGACCCTGGTAATGTGGTGAGGTCCCATTGGCTACCATACACTGTGGCTACCGGAAGGGCCAGCCAACCAGTTCAGCTGATGGAGTAAAGAAAGGCGCGGATATCTCAGGCCCCCCGAGCCTCCTCATGGACTGGTGACCGAGAACCACTACGCTCACCAGTAGCAGCGCAAGGTCTTCATCTTCAGGATCTTGCTACCTTCACGCTCACCGATCAGCCACCAGAGACCCCTCACTGAGAGCCACCAGTCGGGGCTCCTCAGCGCTGTGGCCAATAACTATTTAGGGAGGACAAAACGCACAGGTTTTGGAGTCAGCGACAAACAGAGCGTGAATCATGGCTCTGTCACTTTTTTGTAGGGTGTTCTTGGGCAAGTAAGTGAACCTCTCTGAGCCTCAACTCATCCTCTGTAACAGCAGAATAATAACCTCTGTTCCTCACGGCTGTACCATTAAAGGCACGACACACTGCCTAGTGTAGTACTGAGAACACAGTAAGCATTCACTACAAGACTCAGCTTCATCACTCACCACAGTGGGGTTACAGGATGGTCTGAGGCCCTGGTCAGCCACCATTTTGGGATGAGGAAAGCCAATTTAGCTTTTATAGAGGATTTGCATTTACGTGTTATTGGTTTTGACACTCTTACCACTAAGTTCCTCTGTTTAAGTTAGATTGTTGGTCTATTAATTTTATACTCTCTTCTGTCTATGGAAGCAGTAGGAAGGCAACTGCCTTTGTTCAGCCTGAACTGGCTGTTGAACAGAGGAATGAAAAGCCAACAGGGGCACAGGCCTCCTGGTGCTCTCATGCTATTCTGATGCTGGCTTCTGTCTGTTGGCCTTCAGTAGATGAGCCCCGACATTCAAGTGATGGGCATAAAAGCTTGTCTAGCCACTGGCTGGGTGCTAGCTAGAAAATAAAAACCAGGAGGACTAAAGTATCGAGTTCCCATGAACATTTTTATACTTATCTCATTAAGGACGCCCCGACTCTAGTTTTAGTCCATGTTAACAAAGAACAAGTTTCATGTGTTTACTGAAATATTAAGGGAAAAAATCAAATGGAGACTTGAGTCCTCAAATACAAACCTAATTCTTGTATAGAGATCTCTGAAAAATATAGAAATATCTGAAAGACAACCCAGATAATTCTTTAGGGTAGAACATTTCCAAGAAAATTTTGAATTGTAGCAGAGTTTGGATGTTATTGGCAGACCATTTCAGGTGTTAAAATGCATGTTATAAAAAGATA
Source organism: Diceros bicornis minor (assembly GCF_020826845.1). NCBI lineage: Eukaryota > Metazoa > Chordata > Mammalia > Perissodactyla > Rhinocerotidae > Diceros > Diceros bicornis. The sequence goes on along the minus strand of NC_080744.1, from coordinate 47,900,637 downwards.
CTCGTTATAAGTAAGACCTATAGGACAGCGGAGCAAACAAAAAAGGTGTAGAAAATTGATGATGAGGTTAGCTGCTGTAAAGACAGTAAATGAGACTCAAAGTTCAATCGCATGTTGCATGAACACCATATAACCTCTTTGCTCTTACAGCTGTGACACATCTTAGCTGGAGAGATGGCGAGTAGGTAAGATTATTTCAATGAATAGTTGAGGCTAAGAAAACAATGAAAGAGGGAAAGGCTATCAAAATCAGAACACTAAAGATCTGATACAGCCCCATTTGCGAGGTGAAGAAAAATATGCCCAAGTTGTATGTACAAGTTGCAAGTCTCGTTCTTTGATATCTCTTTCCAGTGACTACATATTCAACTGCATGTAAGAAAACATGGTCTTCAGGCCCGCCCCCTTGATCTATAGGCAGAGATCAAAGTGTAGGGCTGAAAAACAAAGATCAAGCTGAGGGGGCCGTGAGCACAACACAGCAGAAGATAGGGCAAAGGGCCACTTCCGACTCCTCTTTGTCACCTGGTGCCCACTCGCTACCTTCCAGCAATTCCTCAGTTCACCCTCCAAATGAGAGGCTTATAAATGTGGCATATTAACAATTCTTTGGCAATTTATTTCCAAAGCCCACTCCACTAATATAAGTTCTCAAGACTTCATGATCAATCAATCGCGAATAAGTCCTAACTAACCTCATATCCTATCACTAGAAGAGTAATAAGAATAGTTTTTTTGAAGTATCATTTTAATCATGCACTCAGTGGCCTATAATGGCTCTCAAATGCCTCCCACATAAAATGTAAGTTCTTCACCATGTAATTTTAGTGCCTTCTACCAGCATTCCCTCTTAATCTGCTGACATCACTTTTTCATTCCGTTAGCTTCAAGCAGCAAGTACTTATTGAAAGTTTATTATGGAGGCAGCACCCTGCTATGAGAGGCAGTTCTCAAAATCTGCAGGCTCTCCTCAGCATATAAATAACTTGCTTGCTCCGAAATTTGAGCTTTTATCCATGTAATTCCCCACACAGCAATGTCCTTATTCTCATTTCATGCCTGAGACCCATGACTAGAAATCTAGTTTGCATCACAATGAAAGAGCCCTGGGGATGGGGTAGCAGGGGAGATATCTAGAGAGCCACCAGCACAAAGCTGTTTACTTTCTCTCTACTCTGCTTCGTGTCCAACCACAACTTCTGCAACATGGCCTCCCCATCCTTGATTACATGCTGCCGTGGACAGCTACTCCACTGCTCCATGTCAGCAGAAAGCAGGCTAGCAGATAGTTTTCATCTGTCCCCTCATCTTCCATCTGCCAAAATCTCCCTTGCCCAGAAATCTGGGCAAAGTGCCTGCCACGATCGGCTCGGCAGAAGATCACAACGGCTGAGGCCTCGCAAAGGCTGGTGTCCCTGTCATTGACAGAGGCTCTTGCTGTGCTCCTCCTGCATGACCGCTGCTGAGAGGAACACAGATGACAGAGACGGTTGGGGCTACAAATTTGCTGGTGAGATCCTGGGAGAGCTAAGGCAGTTTCAGAGGAGAGGAAAAATGGAGGATACCTCTGGTTTAAGTTTATGGCTAATCAGTTACCAGAAAACTGTAACTTTGAGCAGGGTTCAAATTCCATCACTTTCTTTATTCACATAATAAATCTTTATTAAGTACCTACTATTGTCAGGCATGCTTTTAAGAGAGTTGTAGATAAAACACCTAGTCACGGCCCCCGCCCTCAAATAGCCTGGAGTCTTTAAAATCGACAATTACAATGAAGTATAACTAACTTACTAAGTAAAAAACTAATTAGAGCCAATAATCTATGTATCCTTAAAACTTTCCAATTATTTGTGAAGTTCAGTCAGACCTGAGAAACAGTGCTCTAAAAAAGAAAAATTAAATACCTGAAGGAAAAAAATAGAAGCCAATTAGTGAACCAAAACTAAAACAATTAGCATGACTTTGCAGACTACGTCCAGAATCAATAATACACCAAAACACACCAATTTTCTCTTAAAGAGCAAGAGGCTAAATTCTTCTATGGGAAATTACAGTCATCAAAGGACAGAAAGGGTTTGAACTAATACTTTTCACAGCGACCTCAGTTAAAGAATGAAGCTGTATTTTTTCTGCTCCAGAAACGTTTAAAGAACGCAAACTCAGATACGGCTGAAGCTTGAAAGAACTGCATCACTTTGAAATGTTCCTCCCTTTAAAAAATCTCATTTAAATTCTTGTCTAAATGCATATTCTAAAATATTTCAGTGACAATCACCAAACTTAAAAGAAGAGTCAATTTTTGGAAACACGTAGAAACAAAATTATAAGTATCATATTCTTTAATTCAGCCTTGGCTGGAAAATTTATTTCAAACAGAAGCCACAAGCCTCAGCAGTTCAATAGGAGCCATGGAAGAAGGGAAACGAGTGCCTGCAGCGTGTGCCGAGAGAGGACTCACTGCCCAGTGACAGCTATGGTAGGGAGACTGGTAGACAGAGCCAACATTTACATACCACTGACTACAAGACTTCAGTTAAAACTATAATTTTTTATATTTTATCACATAAAATTGAATTTCCATCTAGGCCTGTTTGATAAAAAGGGCAAAAAACTTTCCTGTAATGTTGAAATCTTTGTTTTAATAGCTCCAAGGGGTGAGTTGTAACTGAGAATAAAATATTTGCTATAGGAAGCACTTATTATAATGTTTGTTGTAGAAAAATGTTTGTTCACTTCAAGCTGTGTTTGTCACAGGCAGCAGATTTTACCACTAACCCAATAATCACCACAACCACAGTTAAACTGGACTCGAATTCAATCACTATAAAAAGGACAGTGCAGACTTTAGAAACAAAGGCCGAGTAATCTCTCTGTTAAAATTTATTTTAAAAGTAAAAAAAAGTTCCTCCAATACATTAGCTTAATGATACAATTCACAAATTCGATTTGATACTGTATTTGTCTTACCTAAGTCGTTGTTTTTTGTTATAGCATTAGCTGCCCTGGTTCGGGGTCCTTGCTGTGTAAACTGATATCCAAATTTTAGGATATTTGTATTTTCCTCAAGCATCTTGGCCATTTCCAATTCTACAGCTGTCCCCAACTGCTGCCTCTGGAATAATCGAAATAAAGAATAATACTTTTCAAGGTAAGTCAGACTAAGATGTTCAGGTATATGCTGATTCTGTTGGTCTTTCAAAAGTTTTCCCAATTCTTGGGGCCGGCCCCGTGGCTTAGCAGTTAAGTGCATGCGCTCCGCTACTGGCGGCCCAGGTTTGGATCCCGGGCGCGCACCGACGCACCGCTTCTCCAGCCATGCTGAGGCTGCATCCCACATACAGCAACTAGAAGGATGTGCAGCTATGACATACAACTATCTACTGGGGCTTTGGGGGGAAGAAAAGGAGGAGGGTTGGCAATAGATGTTAGCTCAGAGCCGGTCTTCCTCAGCAAAAAAAAAAAAGGAGGAGGATTAGCATAGATGTTAGCTCAGGGCTCATCTTCCTCACACACACACAAAAAAAATTTCCCAATTCTTACAACATAGATAAGTGAAACAAAATTTTAAAGTTTGCTATATGATCATATAGACATCAAAAAGTGTGGATTACCACAGTGAGATACCACTTCATACACATCAGGGTGATTATAATCAGAAAGACAGACAATAACAAGTGTTGGCAAGAATGTGGAAAAATTGGGACCCTCAGACATGCTGGTAGGAATGTAAAATGGTGCAGCTGCTGTGGAAAACAATTTGGTCATTCCTCATAAAGTTAAACACACAGTTACCATATGACCTAGCAATTCCACTCCTAGGTACATACCCATAAGAAATGAAAACACATGTTCATATAAGAACTTGTATATGAATGTTCTTAGCAACATTATTCCTAATATTCAAAAAGTAGAAACAACCCAAATGTAACAGAACATTATTCAGCCATAAAAAAACAATACGTACTGATGTATGCTACAACATGGATGAACCTCCAGAACATTTTGCTAAGAGAAAGAAGGCAGACACAAAAGACCACATGTTATATAGTTCCATTTATATGAACTATCCAAAAGAGGCAAACGCATAGAAACAGAAAGCAGATCAGTGTTTGCCAGGGGCTGGGGTGGGGGCGTGAATAGGGAGTGACCACTAATGGGTATGGAGTTTCTTTTCAGGGTGGTGAAAATGTTCCGGAATTAGACAGTGGTGATGGTTGCATAACTCTATGAATATACCAAAAACCTACACTAAAAATATTAACATTCTGTATGCCTCAAATGTCCTCTCATCCCTTTTCAGGTCCCCACCTTCCCAAAGGGCTCTCTGGAAGCCCTCCTCCCACCTGCCTCCTGAGTCCCCACGCCCTACACAGCCGTGGGGGCTGTAGCTTCCTCAGAGTTGCCGCTGTAGAGCACCGACCTGATTGTCAATCTTGAGCTCGACCAGGGTTTCATTATCTCTTAATGCATCAATCAGTGCTAGAATCCCAGCGCCTGTAATAAAGTTGGACTCCATATTTAAGCTCTTCAAATTTTTGTTCACTCTCAGCATATCTGCAAAAGCCTAAAAATTAAAGAAAATATTTGGAGATTAAAATCTGATAGCACCTATTACAAACTGTACATGCCATCAACAAATACACTAACCAACATAACTGCCTTTATGTTTCTCATTAGACTGTTTTAGCTTGACACACACTACCTCAGGTCTCACAGGTATCTACTTTTCACATGTACCTGTCACAATCTTTAGATTTTTGGTCACATGTAATTCTCTGTTGGTAACATTCTCTACTGCTAGTCACATTCTTATGTTCATTCATACTCTACTTCATGTTTCTTTCTCCTGTGTCTCTCACACTTTCCGTTTCTGTGTAGGACTAACTTCATCAATGCCACTTTAGAACATCTTTTCTTACTTGGGTCCTTTTGCAGCTAGGTTACCAAGAAGCCAAAATGAGGGTAAATTACGGACTAATTTCTAAGGCAGAGACCAAAAGGAATGCCTAGGGCAGAAGGCCAGAAAAGATCACAGATAACTAGACCTACAAAAGCACAAAGACTGTGGAGAGTAGGGGCTAACTAAATATTCAATTCCTCAAGGAGTGGTATGTCTTCAGTCTGCTCCCATTACAGTTCTCACAGGGTATGGTAGTGCTAAGCATTTGACCCAGTGCTTACTAAACACCATATTGATTAACAGATGCCTGCAAGTGAGCAGGGGGTGGGGGAGGGAGAGGGAGAGAAGGGGAGAGCGAGGGGACAGAGAGAGAGAGAGGAGGAAGAAGATGAGTGTGAATTTACATAAAACAGCTCCGTAGAGGGGTCAAAAGCAAGGTCAAACTCCAGAAAATATGGGTAAGATCAAGCTTAAAGGTAAGTCAAGTTAAAGAAAAGGCAATGCGGGCAGGGATACCAGAAAGAACCTGGGATAGGTATCTACACACTTGTACTTTCTATTAGCGACAATCAACTATGTGGCCTGGAACAAATCCCTTATCCATCCATCTGTACAAACTTTTATTCAAATATTACTGACGGCTTATTATTTGATAAGTACTGCTCTGCAGATTCAGAAATAAAACCTACAAGTCCCTGCCTGATAGAACTTACATTCTAGTGGGGGGCCCAAATAATGAACAAGAAAATGTAATGTCTGATGGTAAAAAGGGCTATAGAGGAAGAAAAAAAGCAAAGTAGGGTAGATGGGGAGTGCTGGGGGTAAGGATGGGGTTGCTATTGCATATGAGGGGTTGGGAAAGGCCTCACCTGCAAGTTGACATTTGCACAATGACTCCAATAAAGTGATGAGGTGAAACTGTGTGGAATATTTTTAGGGAGAAAGTTCTAGGCAAGAGGAATAAGTATAGAGGCCCTAAGTTGGGAGCATGCCTGGCATGTGTGAGGAAGAGCAAGAAGGCTGTATGGCTAAGAGTGGAATGAAAGGGCAAGCAAAGGAGAGGAGGTCTGCTTATGGAAGGCCTTATGAGGCCACTGAAAGATTTTGATTTTTACTCTTAGTGAGATAGGGAGCTGCTGGAGGGTTCTGAGTGTAGGAAGGAGATCATTTAGCTTAAGTTTTAAAAGAACCACTTTTGATGCTGTGTAAAGAGTTGGCTTTGGGGTGGGTAAGATGGAAGCAGGCAGCTCAAGTGGGAGGTTGTTACGATAATCCTGAAGAGAGGAGACAGTGGTTTGGACCAGGGTGGTAGTTGTGAAAATGGTGAGAAGTGGTTGGATTCTAGAAATATTTTGAAGACAGGGCTGGATATACATTTAAGGTTGTGAGAAAGGGAAGTCAAGGATGACTCCAGTTTTTTGGCTTGAAAAAATGAAAGAATAAAGTTATTTAGTGAGAGAAGAACGAGGGTGAAGGAAGCAGGTACGGGATAGAAGTCAGGGGTTTGCTTTGGGACATCGATTTGAGATGTCTATTAGACATTCAAGTAAAGCTGTTAAGTAGGTAGCTGGACATGAGTATGGAGTTTAGGAGAGAGGTATGAACTGGAGATAACTTTGGGAGTCATCAGCTTACGCAAATAAGAGGTAGCAATGAAACAGAATGAGATCACCCAGAAAGTGAGTGAAGATAGAGAAAAGAAGAGGGCCTAGGACTGAGCCCTGGGCCATTCCAATGTTCAGAGATTGGGAAGATAAGGAGGAACTGGTGTAGGGACCAGAGAAGGGAGGTCCAGTGAGGCAGGAGGAGAATCAAAGGGAATGATGTCCTCAAAGCCAAGTGAAGAAAAAGGTTCATACCATCATCTAGTGGCTTTTTTTAAGATATAGAACACTTTATTTTATTATTTTTTTAAATTTTATTTATTTATTTATTTCCCCCAAAGCCCCGGTAGATAGTTGTACATCCTGCTAGTTGCTGTATGTGGGACGCGGCCTCAGCATGGCCTGAGAAGCGGTGCATCGGTGCGCGCCTGGGATCCGAACCCGGGCCGCCAGCAGCAGAGCGCACGCACTTAACCGCTAAGCCACGGGGCCGGCCCCATCTAGTGGGTTTTACCTCAGGAATGCAAGGTTGATTTATACAAAAATTAACCAATGTAACATACCATATTAATAGAATAAAGGACAAAAACCACAAATCATCTCAATAACACAGAAAAAGCATTTGACAACACCCTACCACCACAGATCCACAAATGGAATCTTCCGCAGATGTTAAAAGAATGGTGTAGAACTGAATGTGCTTATATGAAAAGATCTCTAAGATATGCTGTTCAGTGAAAAATTAAGTTGCAGAACAACATGACTCCATTTATGTTTTTAAAAACTCATAGAAAAAAATACAGGAAAAGTAAACATAAAAGGGTGGTAAATAATGAGCTAAACATCAATCGAAAAAAAGGAGTACATCTTGTTCATAAAATCACAGTTTAGCCCCCTCTGAAACATACGCTGGTGCACAGTCATAATTTCCATATTATCAACAGCAGCTTACTTACAACAGCAACAGGGTCATTGCTCCGGGTGGCTGCAAGACTGAAATGCTTCACATGTGTGTTGGTTTCCAAAGCCTTCGCAAAATCTTTTAGGGTTGGAATTGGGATGTTCTTGAAAGACAAATAATGTGGACCATTATTACATTTTAGTTTTCAGGAAATTCAGTCCATTAATCAAATATATTTGTACTTACTTTTTTTCATTAAAATGTATTCAGAAATTATATAAACACACAACAGTTAGTCTACAAATGAAAACAATTCAGCCTCCTCCCTATCTGATTTCTCCATTATGGTACATCTGCACAAACTGTTGACCTACAGCAGAGTATATATTACCATTTCTCTACTATTTAGGTTAAAGAAACTCTCACTATTCTACTTTTAATTATTTGTATTACAAGAATTCAACACTTGAGTATTCAAAGTGGATCCACTTTTCTACAAAGAGAGAGATGGGGGAGCCACCTCTAGTGAGTATGATTCCTGAGGGAGATGACATACTATTCTTAGTCACTTAGTTTAAGTACAAAGTATTAAGAGAGATTGACCCTACACAACTTAAAATGTAGACATGTACAGTTCTAGAAGGCACTAATTTCTCCCTTTAGTACCAAGACTTCAATTCCCTGTAGCCTGGTTATTTTCAGATTATTACTCTTGATTTAGAGACAGAGATACATGAGGATGTAATTTTTAAAAAATGAAGAAGATTAGCAATCAACTAGGGATATTAGCTTTTTCCAAGGCTTTCTTTCCTCCACTCACAGGAGGGAACACCCACTAAAGGAGCACAGAGGTCTTATTCCTTAGGTTCTTGTAATCCAGATGCTCCTTCTACCCCCAATTCAGATAAATCAAGATTTAAAATGAAGAATTTGTAATGAAGCTATTATATAATGGCCAATACCCAAGAGATAATCTGAGTTTACTCTTTGGTAATTGTCCCTATGCCCTCTGAACTCGTTTCTTCTTTCTTTACTCCAAGGAAGAACTGCATTTTTATAACCCACTAAGATCCGAGAAAGCCCACTTTTAGGTGTTTACTCAAGATAAATGAAAACATATGTTCACACAAAACATATGACTGCATGTGAATGTGTATGGTGGCTTTATTCATCATTATCCCAAACTAGAAGTAACCCATATGTCTATCAACTGCTGAATGGAGAAACAAATTGCAGCATATCCATCCAAAAGAATATCACTCAACAATACAAGGGACCAAACTATTGACGCAACAACACGATGAATCCCAAATTCATTATGCTAAGTGAAAGAAGCCACACTCAAAAGGCTAGGTACTATTATATGACTCTCTTCATATGACATTCTGGAGAAGGCAAAATGATGGGGAAAGAAAACACATCAGTGGTTGTGAGGGGCTAGAGCTGGGGGCAGAGAATGATGACAAAGGGGTGTGACATGTTCCACATCTGATTGTGGGGGTGTTTAACTGTATGCATTTATCAAAATTCATAGAACTGTACACTAAAAAAGGGAGAATTTTACTACGTATAAATTATACTTCAAGAAACCTGATTAAAAAAACAAAACCCAAAAGACTAAATGCTCTTAAAAGTAGGCAGTACTTTGGAAGCCAGAGAGATTTACACTAACCGTCTGTAGCATTTACATTTTTATATGACACTCTTTAAAAAGCGTGTCAGAAAAATACTATACTACTTTAATTTCTAAAACATGAAGGAATCTATGTTAGCATACTGTTGGGAGCAAAAACTTTACCTTTAAGTAGAAAGAATTACACTATATCAAAACTGCCCGGCTCTCATCTCAGATCCAGCTGACTGAAAGCAACTTAAAACTTTATTATGTGCTTAGCACACCTACCTTTATATTATTCAAATTAACTTCAACAAGACGAACATCATTTTCTTTAATTCTCTTTAAACTTTCTTCAACGTTGGTTGGATTTGGTGGCTCATCAAATACTGGAAGAATCGTTTCACCTTTTACCACATCTGTAGTAACAAATGAAAAAAGCAAGAGTCCCATTGGTTGATACTACTACAGTGGATGCATATATTAACTTGGTAACACATAAAAAACACACATACACACAGAGCAGAACTAATTTAAAAGTTTTTTCCCCACAATTTCTAAAATATCCTTTATGCATTAACACATATATAAATCAAATGAAATTTTATTGACTATACACCAAACATAATTCAACATTTAACTTGTTTGTAATGTATCAGCCTTCAAAAATAAATATTTTCATTACCTCTTGGTGTATTACGAGATATCTTTACACTAAAATATATTTGATAACAGAAGCTAATGATCTTATTTATTTTTAGCAATGTTTAAGATAAATTTCTAATATGATCAAAACTAACATCTCGTATCTCCATTTTCTCTGAGATTTGACTGTACTTGACTGTAAAGGCAGTAAGAATCACAGACTTGAAGAAACGCAGCCTCAATGAGAAGAGCAAGGTGATGGAAGGACACATGAACTCCTCCTCTTATGGGGAGCACTATGCAGTGGGGAGAGGGGGGACTATTAGGAAGAAGAGTAGGACCAGGGAATGGGGAGACAGAGAGGTAAAAGTGCTTGGAAGAGCGATTGTGACAAAGTCCAAAAGTTACTGCCTTCCTTCACTCCAACCCCCAATCCTTCACCATATTACACCCTCACGTAGCCAGCACACAACTATGCAAAGCTGAACAAGGACCCGGAAGCCTTGAGCCCTCTAATGAGATACAAGTGCACTTTGATGTGTGTGGCGGTCTATGAATATCTATAACAGGCAAACTTTTATGGATAAATTTTCTGAGGAGAACACCTTTAGCCTCAGATTTTCAAAGGGGCGAATGACCACAAAAAAGTTAAGAGCAACTAACATGGAAAGACTGAAAGGGTCACTGTCTGGCTTAGTTCTTCCCTTCTGCCCTCCTCGAGCTTTTAGGAGCAAAACTCATCCTAAGACAAGGTAAATTGATAATCATCCAATAAATTCCCTCTTAGAGTACTTTGTTCTTTTCAAATTCACACACACACACATGCACACACACACAGAGCATGCTGAGGAGACCAACTTAGACAAAGGTCTGAAAATTATTTTCCTGAGGACAGTTGAAAGATCTAGATATATTTAACCTGGAAGTATATGTTAAAAGAAAGTATGCTCGCTGTTTTCAGACTTATCCTGTAGAAAGAGAAGAGAGAAAGTTCATATTGTTCTGAAAGGCTGAGTTAGAAGAGGTGTACATTGCCAGGAGGCAGAATTTGGTTTGATACAAGAAAAAGCTTCCTAACAGAGCTCTGCTAAAAGGATAGAGCGGGCTCCCTCTCACGTAAGCTTAGCAAGGCAATCTTCTTCAAGATGGTAGATCATAGGGGTTGGAGAAGAGCTTCTTCATTGAATGGAAAACTGAATGAGTTCTTCCTCAATTCTAAATTTTATAAAACCAAAAGATTTCTTTCTCCACTCCACAGAATGTGTGTATTTAAAGAGCATTGATGGGCCGGCCCCATGGCTTGGTGGTTAAGTGTGCACGCTCCGGTGCTGGCAGCCCCGGTTCGGATCCCGGGCGCACACCGACGCACCGCTTCTCCGGCCATGCTGAGGCCGCGTCCCGCATGCAGCGGCTGGAAGGATGTGCAACTGTGACATACAACTATCTACTGGGGCTTTGGGAGAAAATAAATAAATAAATAAATTGTTAATAAATAAATAAATAAATAAAGAGCATTGTTCCCTAATGAAATAATGGATCCAGTCAACAGCATGCTGAAATCATTAAGAAAGGTTCATGGGGAACTTTAAATGGATGGACCAGGCTGCCGACATTTGAACTCACTGATGAATCTTAACACATTCCCCACAGAGGAATGACCAGACTCGATATGCTCCCTAATGTGATTCAATCACCACCTAGGAAGCATTCTTGCCAAAAAACCAAAAATCAAAAAACTGCACCTGAATCTGATCAAGCCTCTAGAAAATAACAGTTTATAGAAACATAGGAGATAGGGAAACACGTAAAATGATACCACAAGGTTCCAAATCCAGAATGTGGAAAATTCTACATGACAAATAACCCAGTTTCTTCAAGAAATAAATGGCATGAAGAAAGGGGGGAAAGAGGTTGAGGAGGAGAACTGTTAAGAAATTAAGAGGAACTGAAACCAAATGACAACCAAATGCAATATGTGACCCTTATTTGGATCCGGATTTGAACAAACTGACTGTGAAATGACGTTTTTGAGAGAATAGGGGAAATCTGAACATAGACTGGGTATTAGATGATATGGAGGAATTATTGTTAATATTTAAGTTTGATAATGGCATTGTGGTTATTTTAAAAGAACACCCTTTATTTGTGAGAGACACATTGGAAATATTTATGGGTGAAGTAATACAGGTGAACAAGATTTGCTTTAAAATATTCTGGAAAAAATAGTGGAAGGGGTGGGGAGGGAGGCAGATGATAGATGAAACAAGGCTGGTAAAATGTTAACAATAGCTGAAGCTGGGTGATGGATATATCGTGCTCTCTCCTATTATGTATGCCTGAACATTTCTACAATAAAAAGTCAAAAAAAATAGGGGGAATGGCCAAATTATAGAACATTCAAAAAATGGAATGTTATACAGATGTCTGAACGAGGCAGATCTATATGTACTAATTGGTGACATGATATATTGCTAAGTGATATACTATATAGCATGGATTAAAATCCTCACCATTGACTTTGTGTGATACTGAAGTTAGTTATTTAATCATTCTAAAACCTCAGCTCCCTCACATGCAAATTAAGTTCACATTAATAGAATTGTTGTAAGGATTAAATGAGAACAATTCACATTCAAGAGCTGTGTACAGAACATGGCCCATAGTCAGCATTCAAAAAATCAGCCAATAGTATTATTACTGAAAAATTAAGTTGCAAGAAATACTTATAGTATGATCCCATTTTTGTAAAAAACAAGACTATTTATGTATAACATGTATACATATATGTTTGTATAAACATAGTATAATATCTAGAAGGATATATACCAAACTGTTAACAGTTAGGGGTGGGGGTGAGGTGCAGGGGCAGAAGGCATGATGTCTGTGAATAGAGACACTTTTACTTCTGACCTTATACACTTAGGTATTGTTTAAGTGTGCCACCAAAGTATGTATTGCTTTGGTAATTTTAAAACACCCTATAAACAAATTTTTAAAAAAGCTTTGCTTTAGGCTATTTAATACTTTGCATAAAAGCATTAGGGGCTGAATAGTTCTGTGGTTTTTCCTGAATCTGATTTTATAATATACTTTGGCAGCATTGTTATGGATTTCTTGAAAATCAGTAACATTGAAAATAAAATGTCAACAGAAGCCAAGTTTGATTAGTTTTTATATTGTTTACCATTGTATTATTTAGTGACGTAAGAGTTGTTCCTATTACATTTGCTGACACATTAAGCATAAAATATTTAATATTCTATTTTCAAAGATTTTCTATGTCAATATCATCTAACTGGAATCTTAGGTTTCAAGTACATATACATAACACATTTGGTATGTATATAGTGAAGTTGCTATATGGAGAAAACAAAATATATTTAACAAAGAATTAAAAGTCACAAAGCATTATAAGTACTCACTTGAAAAATGTTCTTGGTCGACACCATTACTACTTCCCACTATATTACAGAACTGTGTATTCGTTATCAAATTGTGCATCCCAAGAATAGCTATAAATATAGAAAAAGAAAGTTAATTTTTATTTCCATCACTTTTAAACATAAAGAATTAATTTTACAACCAAATTTTCTATCCATGGTTTAACATTCTCAGGACATTTTCCTACTTAACTAAACAGAGATTTTGCAGCCAAAAGAAGGAGACAACATGATAAAAAATCATCTACAATCTCTTTCTCATCAGTACTTTGCTATTTTCCCCCACATTTGTTAATTTAGATTTCCCTACATTTCTGAATTCAGACACATAGCTGGAGCCAGCCTAACCCTAAACGTAAATCCATGCTTAGCTCCATCTGGTGGCTAAGAGAGAAAATTGAAATGATCTCCTTTTGCTCTTCATCCTTCCCACAAGGTTTTCAGGAACAAGATGTGATAAAAGGCAGATTTTCAACTTAACCTTCACTATTTTTACATTTGTTAACTCTCATATTAATTTACATTCATATTTTAGCTAAGAGTAGAAAACTAAAAGTACAGTTGAATTCTCATATTTAAGATTAAAGTGGCACCCCTCAAAAATGACACTTAGGAGAAACAAATTTGGTTTTTGTTTCTGCTGCCTTTTTGCACAAATGAGGCAGAAGCTACGGCATGCCCCTGGCCCATTCCACTCTGATGAATGCACCATTTACAAACCCATCAGTCCTCAGCCTCCCAAGGAAAAAGACACCTGCTCTTGCTGTGGTACCACACCTTGACTGTCCCTTTCCTGGGTCCTTCCTGTAGAACCATCATTGCTCCTTTCAAACATGTTACTTCTTGGGGTAGCTTGGTACTAAGATCTCCCCATGCATCATATTTTTTTCTGTCTAGGAAAATGGGTGTGTGTGGAGCTAGGTGGGGGAGATACTGGGCAGGCAATGAAGAGAATAACAGGGAGGTTTGGAGTGTTCCATATACACTTCCAAAAAGTTGGGAAAGTGGTGAGTACAGCTCAGGACTGACTGTTTCATCAGCTTTCCAGTTACCCATCTTGGGGTCTCCTGATAAAATGGGACAGCAGTGGACCCTGGAGAATCTTTTTTAGTCCTCAGATGGGACAGCTTCCAGCTGAGCCTCAGCTGATGAAAGATTTTTATAAAGATTTTCAAATATGGCAACATGGGGAAAGATGTCAAATAATACAGTAAATTCCATTAATATAAAAGTTTCACCATTGAGAAAATTTAAAGAAATGAAATCCTTTATGTCAGATTTATACGAAGCCAAATATGAGGTCACTGATTCAACAGCACTTTGCTAGGCAAAGAAAGCATTTGTATAAACTATACAGGTGTGGGCTGGTATCCCCCTCCCCTCCACACTCATTCACAAATTAATTTGTTTTAGGAGATACCTGCGAGGTCACACAATTCTGTATCAGAAGCACTTGTCAAAGCTTCTTCTAATTCTGGATCAAGAGACACTTTTTCTTCTGTAATAGTCTGTATAGGTTTCTGTTTAGGGATAAATATTTTCCCTGTAAAATAAAGCAATTTGTTAATTCCACTACTACTGCAATGAATTCATTACCATTTTACTCATCTAACAAAAAGTATTAAAAGTATGTACAATTGAAGCTGAAGGAAAAAGTCAATATAAACATCTACAATAGGGGCCAGCCCAGTGGCGTAGCGGTTAAGTTTGTGCGTTCTGCTTCGGTGGCCCCAAGGTTTGCTGGTTCGGATCCTGGGCGTGGACCTATGCACTGCTCATCAAACCATGTTGAGGCGGCATCCCACATAGAAGAACTAGAAGGACCTACAACTAGGATATACAACTATGTACTGGGTCTTGAGGGAGAAAAAAGAAAAAGACGAAGATTGGCAACAGATGTTAGCTCAGGGCCAATCTTCCTCAAAAAAAAAAAAAACTACAATAATTTTGTTTCATCTTCAATCCATATTTATAAGTTTCTTGGGCAATACTTTGCTGTACAAGTTGGAACGAAGAAAAAAAATCAACTGAGAAATTTTCCTATTTGTGGAAATAAAAATAGGCTCTTTTTGGAGTAATTATGAGTTGCTCTACAAAAACTGAATTAAAAGATACATAAGGAATGAACAAAAAATCTATAAAACTTCAAAGAGATTAAAAAAACCAGAATCTACTTTCTTATTCTTAAGCAACAAACTGTTACAGTCATGGGGGATGGCAGAGGCAATTATGATTCCAGAAATTCAAGTCCTAATTGCAAAAATTTCCTGTATGTCCTAAGTGGTATGCTGAAACTTTTGATCACTGTTCCGCTAAGCGTCAATGGACACTAACAAGGTTACCTGTTAAGAAAGTAGCTATTCTAGAAACCTAAAATCTTTATTATGTGAAAATCAGTATTTTATTACCATATGTTCAATCTTGCTTTGGGAATGGAAGGGAATGGAAAATGATAATGATCATAAGCTG
Organism: Diceros bicornis minor; assembly: GCF_020826845.1. Lineage (NCBI taxonomy): Eukaryota > Metazoa > Chordata > Mammalia > Perissodactyla > Rhinocerotidae > Diceros > Diceros bicornis. The sequence continues at coordinate 47,885,063 of NC_080744.1, read as the reverse complement.
ACCAAACAAGCGTGTGGACGGGGTGACTAAGATTGCCTCTGGTTTCTCTCTCAGGACAGGTGAAAATTTTAACTAAGTGATCCGGAAAGGCCTATGTATGGATTCACAGAAGCGCCAATTATTTTCTTTTCTATCAGGAAACTACCAGGGGATTTAGTGAGAATATGTGGCTTGATGAACCTATGGAGTGCTCTGTCAAAAGAAATGTTTGTGGGCTTATAATTAGTGTATCGAGTGTTGTGTACTTCCTGTTCAAGGTAAATATCAATCAGTGTAACCATAAGAATCCTTCCATAATACAGACTGCCCCCAGGAGTCTGGCAAAGGCTGGTCAGGTATTTTCTGCTAAGCCCATATAAAGGATCTTAATTTCTGATACTGTATTTTTTATTTTTAGCATTTCCATTTGGTTCTTTTTTAAAAAAAGAGTCTCCATGTCTCTGCTGAAATTCCTCATCTCTTCACACATGCTGTGCACCTTGTCCGCCAGATTCTTTGGCATTTTCGTCATAGTTATTTTCAAGTCCCTGACTGATAGCACTGATATCTAAGTCATCTCTGAGTCTTCTATTGACTGTTTATTTTCTTGACTAGGGTCACATGGGTCTTAAGATATGTGACTGCGTGCGGGGCATTTTTGTATTAAAGTATAGCCTAGACTGGAGGACATGATATTTATTCGCAGAAAGGAGCACACTCCTTAAGTCAGGGCTGAATCAATACGCTCTACAGTTGAGCTGCATCTGGGCTTGGTTGCAACTTTATTTGATGCGGTTCCTCAATGGCTTCAAACATTCTGAGGACAGATCAGGACTTTCTCTCCAGCAAAGCCTGGGGTTAGAACCCTGGTGCGAGTTGTGGAGATCTCCTGAGCTGCCTGGTTTTTTTTGATGTGAAGTGTGAGAGATTTCTTCTGATGTGTAGCCCAGGCTACCAGCTTTCTGGGTGACCAGGGAGCTCTCTTTGTTTTCCAGTCCCAGCCCTTGATGTTTAGGCTTTGACAGATCTTTCAGCCCTACTCTTGCCTTGTCTGCTCTACACCCTGTGAAGTTGGGGATGGCCTGGAGGGGATTTCTCTCAGCTCTCCTGCATCTCCTTCAGTCTCTCCCAGCTGAAAACCTACGCCTCAGGAATTTTCTCTCAGCTCTGCTTCACTGCCTCTGTTCTTGGAGTAGTATCCCTAGCACTAAATGAAGACATGTAGAAAAGAATGTGGCGGGGGGGGGGACAGGTAGTGCAGTCTCACTCTGTCTCTAGGGTTACACTGTCCAATATGGTAGCCACTAGCCACATGTGACTATTTAAATTAATTAAAATTAAAAATTCAGTTCCTCAGTCACACTAGGCACATTTCAAGTATTCAATAGCCACATTTGGCTAGTAGCTACCAAACCGGTGAGCAAAGATATTGAACATTACCATCATGGCACAAAGTTCTAGTGGGCAGCACTGGTCTAGGGCTCCTCTGGATTCTAATCTATCATGTGAGCCCACACACAGTCATCAAAAGTTTGTTAAAAGTTAGGCTGATTTCTCCTTACTCCTCTCTATGGTGGTTTTCTCCTTTTCCCTACATTTCAGTCAGTAAAGAGAGTAGGAGTGGATCACCTTTCTCACGGATGGCTTGTCACTTTCTGGAGTCATTTATGTTTTGTCTCCATTATGTTTTGTTTTATGTCTGATTGTTTTTTTAAAAAACTAAGATCACACACTTATACTGCTTGTTTTGGTTTTTACGGTGAGAAGAATAGTCTCTCACAACTTTCTACATCTCAATCAGAAGTCTTTCTGGTCAAGCATTCTCTTATTTAAAAAATGGCACTAGGGGCCGGCTCCGTGGCTTGGCGGTTAAGTGCGCGCGCTCTGATGCTGGCGGCCCGAGTTCGGATCCCGGGCGTGCCCCGAGGCACCACTTCTCCGTCCAACCCGAGGCCGAGTCCCACGTACAGCAACTAGAAGGATGTGAACCTATGACATGCAACTATCTACTGGGGCTTTGGGGGGAAAAAATGAATAAATAAAAAATCTTTAAAAAAAAAATAATAAAAAAAATAAAAAATAAAAATAAAAAAAAATAAAAAATGGCACTTGGTCAATCCACAATGTATTTGTATTAGTAAGGGTATTTTTAACTGCATATAACAGAGCATCCAACTAAAAGTGGTTTAAACTGGTGCTTCTCAAGCTTTAATGTGCATTTTATTCACCTGGTAATCTTATGAAAGTACAGATTCTGATGCAGTAGGTCTGACATGGGATCTGAGGTTCTGCATTTCTAACCTGTCTCCCAGGTGATGCTGATACTGCTGATCCACAGACTACTTTTAAAGTAGCAAAGGTTCAAAAAAGCATTTTTATAATCCCAATAAGTCCACTGGTAGGTGGTTGTAGGGTGGTTCAGCAGCTCAATGTTGACATCAAGGATCCAGGCTCTTTCCATTTTTCTCTTTGGCTACAATCAGCATGGAGGCCTTTGCTCTTCAGTCCATCAGTCTCAAGATGACCTTTGTAACACTAAGTATCAAGTCCTCACTCAATAAGGTCAGGACAGGAAGGAAGGGCACTTTGTCAACTGTCAACTTTTACAGGGAAAATTGTCCTGCAGATTTCTCCTCTGGTGTCATGGACCAGCACTGGGTCACATGTCTATGCCCCAGCTGCAACAGTGGTGAGGAAGACAAGCACCTGGCATTTTCAGTCTATTTCAGAGAGAGGTTCTTCCAGTAAGGAAGAAGGGATTTGTGAACTGTTGCTGAATAGGCAACTATAGAGTTTGTCCCAGTATTGAACCAGATGAAGTAAGTACACTTCTGTGCTCTCTTAATTCCCTGTTCATTTCACTATAGCTCCACAGACACATTCAGCATGTTTGTCTTCTGTGAGCTTTTCAAGGGCATGGCCTATGTTCTGTTCATCCCTGCATCCTTGCCTAGCACACAGTAGGCAATCCAATTTGTTGAATAAATAATTTGGTGATCACCTCCAGTTCAACTGTCTCATTTTATAACGTATAATTTAAATACCTGGTTCAAAGTTACACAGCAGAGTTAACACTAGAAGGCAGCTTCCTAAACTCTTAACCTAATGCTCCTTCCAATAAACTGGTGGTTTTCAAACTTAACATTTTAGCAATGGACTTTTCCCCTCAAACAAATACCTATGTAAATGGTGGTATGCATAATTGATCTCCTTAGTATCAAATTTTGGAGTTCTGATGATTATTAGATAATCTTTTATTATTGGTTCACAGACTAAGGCAAATCTAAATCATTACATCCTAATAATTCCATAGTACTTTTCTCAGTGCTTGATATTAAAATTAAAGCGGCATACAATTCAGGTGGCATGCCTTTAATTGCCATTTCAGAATAATTACATTTTCCTGAGCTCAATCTCACCGCATTTTCAACTGTCTATGGCAGTGGTTCTAAAATTGGCTGCACATTGGATTCACCTGGGAACCTTAAAAAAATGCTGATGTCCAAGTCCCATCCCCAGAGATTCTGATTTAATTGGTCTGCTGTGCTGTACGGAACATCTGGATTTCTTAAAAGCTCTCTAGGGATTCTAATGCATAGCAGTCAACGTTGAGAACCACTGGATTATGGTATTCACTTACTAAACAAAACTACACAAGCTATCAAATAGCTGCCCATGCCTTATTCTAGGGACGAATGGAATCTAAAGCATTATAAAAATTTTAAATGTTTATTTTTGTAATCCTCATCTACATTCCATAAAGGCATTGTTCAAATCTAATTTTTCCCCATACACAAACTTCTGCTAATACTTACAAATACAAAATGCATCTCATCAGAAAAAACAACAAAGCAAAACACAACAAAATTTCCAAGGGCTTATGAAAATTCTTCTGTGATTATAGAATTTTGCTCTATTTTACACAGCTCTGAAATAGTTTGGTATCTCTTCTGGCACTCATCTTTATGATGATTTGTCTGTATGTAGAGATTTTTATTTTGGAGGTATTTAGCCTATACAGTATTGTGTTTTTAACAATATGAAAAGTAATTACTTCATATTTCTTCATGACTAGTTTAACACTATGTTGTAATGTGTATATACAAAATCTATTTATAGAAAGCTAAAAGAAAGGAAAATTAATTTTGTAAGAAAGGATAAAGTAGGCAGAACTGAAGTTTAGTATTATGAGTACAAAACCTAAGGGGATCTCCCCAAACTGATTTATAGATTCAAACAATTCCTTTTAAAATCTCAGCTGACTTTTTTTGCAAAAAGTGACAAGGTGATGCTGAAATTCATGTGGAAATCTAAGGGACCTAGAATAGCCAAACAATCCTGAAAAAGAAGAACAAAGTTGAAGGACTTATACTTCTCAAATTCAAAACTTAATACAAAGATAAATGTAATCAAGGCAGTGTTATGGTGCACAAAGAAAGATATTTAGATCAATGGATTAGAATTGAGAGTCCAGAAATAAACCCTTATTTTTATGGTCAATTGAATTTCTACAAGAGTACCAAGACAATTCAATGAAGAAAGAACTGTCTTTTCAACAAATGGTGCTGGAACAAATGGGTAGCTACAGGCAAAAGAATGAAGTTAAACCCTTACCTCATACCATACACAAATATTAATTCAAAATGGATTACAGACCTAAAGGTAAGGTGCTAAAACTATAACACTCTTAGAAAAAAAATATAAGAGTAAACCTCCATGACCTTGAGTTAGGCAATGGTTTTTTAGATATGACATCAAAAGCACAAGTGACAAAAAGAAAAAATAGATAAATTGGACTATATAAATATATAAATTGGACTATATCAAAATTGAAAACTTTTGTGAGGCAAATGATACCATCAAGAAACTGAAAAGACAACCTACAGAATGGAAGAAAATTATTTCAAATCACATATATGATACGGAACTTCTATCTAGACTATATAAAGTTTATCAATAATAAATGAATTGACTGATTGATGCCAATCAGTAATTTTGAAAAACTCAATTTAAAAATGGGCAAAAGATTTGAAGAGACATTTCTCCAAGGAAGATACACAGATGTCTAATAGCACAGGAAAAAATGCTCAATATCACCAGTCATTAGGGAAACGCAAATCAAAACCACAATGCATTACGACTTTATACCTACTAAGATGGCTATAATCAAAAAGATAGACAACAAGTGTTGGTGAGGATGTGGAGAAATTGGAACCCTCATACACTGCTGGTGGGCATATAAAATGGTGCAGCTACTTTGGAAAACAGTTAGGCAGTTCCTCAAATTGTTAAACACAGTTACCATATGACCCAGCAATTCCACCCCTAAGTATATACACCCAAGAGAAATGAAAAATGTATCTCCACAACAACCTGTCTACAAATGTTCATAGCACCATTATTCATAATAGCTAAAAAGCAGAAACAATCCAAATGTCCATCAACTGAGGGACAGATAAACAACATTTGGTATATCCATACAACGAAATATGATCTAGCCATAAAAAGGAATGAAGCATCGATACATGCTCCAACATGGATGAAACTCCAAAACATTATGCTAAGTGAAAGAAGCCAATCATAAATATACGTTGTATGATTCCATTTATATGAAATGTCCAGAATAGGCAAATTTAGAGAGACAGAAAATAGATCAGTAGTTTCCAAGGGCTGGGAAATCGAGCGAGGATGGAAATTAGCTGCTAATGGGTACGGGTTTCTTTTTGGGGTGATGAAAACGTTCTAACCTGAAGATTGTGGTGATAGTTGCCAAACTCTGAGAATATACTAAAAACCGCGGAATTGTATACTTTAAATGGGTAAATTTTATGCTGTGGATTGCATCTTAATAAAAATGTTCAAAAAAACCACTAAGAGGCTAATGTATTAAATATAGGTTTTTCTGTCTTCCTGAGTAAAATTTATAATTGCCCCCTAAAATGTAAAGGGGAAAAAAAAGATAATTTTCTGAGGTACATTGAGTCAGACAGCACGCTTGTGCTTCTTAGTGAAAATCAGCTGTTTTCTGAGAAACGCAAAATTAGCAAACTGCTGGATTGATTCCATATAACAGAAAATGCCTTTCTAAATATGTATCCTAATTTAAGTTCATCTTATATCAGTTAGATTTAAGTTTAAAATCTTCATGACTATAGAATGCTGACAACTATAATAGATCTCTTTTATAATGGGTAGTTTGGTTTGTGCCCTCAATGTCTTGCAGGATGGGTGAAATGTCAGGCTTCTATTGGATGCAGAAATATTTTGTAGGGGGTGTGTGTTTGTGTTTGCAGAGAGTAGGGAAATGCACAACAAATTGGATACTACTTTTATCCATAACCATCTATTAACAAATTTATTAGTAGTTCACTTTACTATGATCATCTTGATTCTTTTTTTTTTTTGGTGAGGACGATCAGCCCTGAGCTAACATCCATGCCGATCGTCCTCTTTTTGCTGAGGAAGACTGGCCCTGAGCTGACATCCGTGCCAATCTTCCTCCACTTTTATGTGGGAGGTCGCCACAGCATGGCCTGATAAGCCATGTGTAGGTGGCGCGCCGGGATCAGAACCCCAGCCACCAGCAGCGGAGCACAGGCACTTAACCACTACACCACGGGGCCAGCCCCTGATCATCTTGATTCTGATGTGGTTTTTTGTTTTTTAAATCATGGGTTATTTCTTTAAAGAAAACTCAATCTCATTCTGATAAAATGATTTAACAAATATAAAGGAACTGGCATATCGTAAACATAATAGATACGTGTTAATTCTTTATTCTTATTTCTCCTGGAATTTCTTGCATGAGAGACAGAGACAGATACAGAGACATAGAGACAGAGAGAGTTTTCCAAAACAAACAACCCAAGAAGATTGAAAACCATATAGTCCCAACTATCTGTATTAGTGGTTCTTCAACTCAGGGAATGAGGATTGGCTAGACATGGATAGTGCTGAAAAACCTCCGCAGGTGATTCTGATTCTTACCTACTCAGGTTGATAAGCACTAATCTGTATAATCATAGTTCTGAAAAGATTAGGATGAACTATCCTGGACTGATCTAACTTTACTTTTCTTCTCCTTGAAATATGGTCAAAAACCCCACATAACTTTTAATATTTGTATTTATTTCAAATAACATAATGTCTGAGAAAACAGCTACTCATTTTTATCCTTTAGTAGACACCAATCTATCTAAATGACTTTAATATCCTTATTTAACATAGCAAAGTCCAAAACTGGAAATTTTTTAAACTGAAATTACAATTCTTCACATTGTAGCAAAATAAGAAAATAAGCAATGACCAGACCAGAAAAAAAATCTCTCAGACAAGTATGAAATGACATGCCACCCCCCTACCGCCTCCCAAGTGAAACTAGACAAACAGAAACAGGGCCATGACTCTTGGTTGCTAAGAATGTTAAAATAGTTCAGCAATGTTTCTGAAACTACAAAATGGCAGCTAAGGAAATAGAAGAAACGAAGATATGAATTCATAGAACAGTAACTTAAATGCATGGCATTTATCCAAACCCATGTTTGTGCCAAGAGAGGAAAAAAAAAGGAATATCTTGCCAAGATCCTTGCTATTGTCACAAAATCAGTAAGAGATACCATGAACCACGTTAACAATTTCATTGCCAGAATCTTTCTTCACCAGTCCTCATCTCTTCTCCTCTGATATCAAGCTACAGCTACTGCAAATGTTAAGAATTATCTTAGTCATAGCTCCCATCCTTGCTGAGTACATAAAAAGTATAATAACAAGAAACAGAGATGGCTTTTATTTATTTCATTCCTACAGAGGTGAAAGGCCCTAGCTAATTTTACTGTTTGTTTATAAGCTACTTTGTTTCAGAAAAGATTTAAGGCAACCAGGCCTTAAATAACCTCCAAAGGGCTTTGGGATATACCTTTTGACAGGAAGCACACAAACCTCAAATCAACTAAACTAAAGGGTAAGGGGCAGAGCCTGAAAAGGCATTTTTGTTTTTACCCAATGATACACATAATACCTGCTCAACACTGCAATATGATCACCAATAAATGCTTATTTATTCAACAAATGTTTAGCGGGTTTGTGTACACTAGATAATGAGCTAGAAAGACACTAAGGAAGATAAGAGATTCTTTACTACTGTGGGGAGATATAATTCTGGAGACTTCCACTTCTGGCCACGATGGAGTAATAGGAACAGGATTTACACATATGCTTGAAACAATCCTCAAAAGGACGAAATATATGACAGAAGTTTTCAAGACACTGATGATCAGGCAATAAAGGACAGTGATCCCTGAGAGATGAGAAATGAAAGTGAGTCCTATGATCGCTCAGATACTGCCTGGAGAAAGCGCCCAGGCTGTAGCACCAGGAGCAGGAACCCAGGCAGGGCTTGGTGAACATTCTGAAGCGAGGAGACGGAGCTGAGGTCCAGAAAGACCAAGGCGGCCAGCATTTGCAGGACAGAGTACTGGAGAGCAGAGAGTTACACAGAGCTCGAGCTCTAGAGATCTGTAGACGGCTGCCTTTCAGTATTCAGCAGAGTACTCATAAGCACATGTCTGTGATGAAACTACCTTGGGCCAAGGAAAAAGCCATCTGAAAAGATTACAGGTAAAAGTGCCTGTGCTCATGCAGGGCTGAGAATAGGACCTGTTCCCGCCAGCCAGACAGGAAAACCTCATAATTCACAGGGCACTAGGTAGGTTGCCTCAGCAGTGGAGAAATAATTAGCCCCAGACCCACCTAACACTGCTCCAGTTCCACCTAACAAATCTTAAAGCAAGAACCTAAAGGATCAAACTGTTTCCAAGGAACTTAAATGTGTCCCAGAATGAAACTCAAGAATATTTATAGGGATACCAAAATATCCAGCACCAAACAAATTAAAATTCATAATGTCTGTATCCAATAAAAAATTACCAGGATGCAAAGAAGCAGGAGAATTCGATCCATAGGGAAGAAAAAAAAAATCAATCTATCAAAACTGACTTAGCAATGACAGGTGTAAAATTAGCAGGTAAGGATATTAAAACAGTTATTATAATTATATTCCATATGTTCAAAAAGTTAAGTAGACACACAGATGATATGAAAAAAAAAAAATAGAAGAAAAAGGGAACAAAGAACTGATGGGACAAAGAGAAAAGATATACCATGCTAGCACTAATCAAAAGAAAGCAAAATTGGCTATATTAACATCAGACAATGTAGATTTCAGAGTAAAGACTATTACCAGGGATAAAGAACGTCATTTCATAATGACAAAATTGTCAATTCATCAAGAGGACATAACAATCCTAAATGAATAAAAACTAATAACAGAGCCTCATAGTATATGATTGTGGAACAATTAAAAGCAGTATTCTATAGTATGTAAATTATACACAGAGATGTGGGAGGGAAAGGAATATTCAGAGCGGGTATGGTTATCCAGGGACAGTTTCCCATAAAACAAGGTCTTAACATGAGTGATGAACAATCCATCTGGCTGACTCCTTATCCCAAAGGAGGAATGAGTGAATCATTCAAAGGACACAGTGACCAGACAGAAAAGGAGATGCTGGGATCTGCATGACTAATTTAAGTAGCCCATTTCAAATAGCTTCAGCGTCTCGGAAGACCACTTTTTGGAGGTATAAAAGGGACATTTAGAATTCATAAGATGGGCCGGCCCCGTGGCTTAGCAGTTAAGTGCGCACGCTCCGCTGCTGGCGGTCCAGGTTCGGATCCCGGGCGTGCACTGAGGCACTGCTTCTCCGGCCATGCTGAGGCCAAGTCCCACATACAGCAACTAGAAGGATGTGCAGCTATGACATACAATTATCTACTGGGGCTTTGGGGGGAAAAAAATAAATAAATAAAATCTTTAAAAAAAAAAAAGAATTCATAAGATATGAGTACAAAAATAAAAGCCAGTCTTTACCTTGAACTTAATGGAAATCAATTGCCCACTAGCAGTTATATAATCCTGTAGATTTAGGCAGGTTATAACCACAATGTTTCTGGTTTACTGATAGTAAACCAGCTCTGCCTTTCCTTCAAAGAAATCATGTACTCAGCAAGGCGAGGGAAGCTTCTTTTAGTATAAGAGGGACTACCATAAGTTTTCTGGAAAGCTAAGGTAATTGTGAATAAATAAGTTGGAAAGTATATGAGAAATCCTTAGTTTAAGACAATCTAGTTAAATTCACCTTTAGGAAGCAGGGTGGGGCATATGAGATTCGTGGGAAGGAAACTCAAGGACATTCCTTTCTCAAGGAGGGGAAGGGAAAACAACAAAAAGCATAGCTGGCTCTAGCCCGGGGGCCAACAGGGAGAACACGTGTGCTCTGCAAGGAAGGGAAGAGCCCAGCCTGGGTGAGTCAGCAGCTCAAATGGAATTCGCTGGCACACCTGAGTGTAGGGTACAAGGTGCAGCATGGCTCTCATCCATCCATAAAATAAGGGACACTCAGGAAAAAAACCCTACTTAGGCTAGGTAAGGATGAAGTGTGATACTAGAAATGAGCAGGAAGACTCCTGGCAAAGCAAAGCAAAGCAAGAGGATAGTCAACACAAAATATTAAAGACTAGGGCAAATTATTTCCCCAGTGTCAAATTCATGGCAAGGCTCTATGCCTTATCTTCTTGGAGAAAGAATATTCAAGATACGTAAAAATATGATGGGAAATAATAACCAGCTATATAGTCATCACTCTGCATCTTCACTATTCTTAGGAATGAGAAAGAGCTGGATGAAGATGCTCTTTTACCCTTGTCTTTGTCTATGCCTCAGTTAAATATTTTGTAAAATTTCAAGGAGAAAAAGGTAAAAAGCTTCCTAACATTTTAATATTATATCTTCAAGTAAAAAGAATGTATATTAGAATTATGTTATTGTTTTAATCTTCTTAAACATTTAGTTTCTCAACATTTTGAACATAGTAGACTCAGAGGAAAGACATTTCCTTTCATCTTTGCCAAGATTACTCAATACCACGATACCATTCCTACTATGAGTTTGTTGGATTTAGATGAACTTAACAGATGTATATATATTGTGTACTCTACTGTAAAGAATGCACTTAGGGCCGACCCCGTAGCTTAGCGGTTAAGTGCGCGCGCTCTGCTGCTGGCGGCCTGGGTTCGGATTCCGGGCGCACACCGACGCACCGCTTCTCCGGCCATGCTGAGGCCGAGTCCCACATACAGCAACTAGAAGGACGTGCAGCTATGACACACAACAATCTACTGGGGCTTTGGGGGGAAAAAATAAATAAATAAAATCTCTAAAAAAAAAAAAAAAAAAAGAATGCACTTAAAAATAATCCTTAATACATCTTTTGTCGGCTGTGCCTGACTAGATGCCTAATACCTTCTTTTTGCTGTTAATAAAACTACACTATTAAAAGCAGAACATTTACTAGTATGTGATAAAATGTCCCCCAAAATGCATCAAAGACAATGCCTTGAACTTCACTTAGTTAGGATTAATTCCTCCTTCTCAGATGTTGACATACGCTTTCAAGTCTGTAAAATGTACAATTATAAACAATTATTTCACAAATCACAAAATAAAATTATTGATTTATCTATATATAAAACTCTCAAGTGTCCTTAGTCTGACAGGTCTTTTTCTTTTTTTTTTTTTTTTTAATAATTTTATTTGTTTATTTTTTCCCCCAAAGCCCCAGTAGACAGTTGTGTGCCACAGTTGCACATCCTTCCAGCCGCTGCACGTGGGACGTGGCCCCAGCATGGCCGGAGAAGCGGTGCATCGGCGCGCGCCCGGGATCCGAACCCGAGCCGCCAGCAGCGGAGCGTGCACACCCAACCACCAAGCTACTGGGCCAGCCCTGACAGGTCTTTTTCAAACATTGAGAGATGATCTAGAAAGATGAAATTTGGCAAGAGTACATGGTTTTTTTTGAGGTCAAAAGGAAAAATCCTGAAATATCTAATTTTCGGTTTTATGTAGGATTCCCTTTGTCATGCCAGTTCCATGTAATTTTAGCTCCAGAAAGAGGGTGTGCCTTTAAGTGAAAGAATAACAAATAATTATTCATCATTTAATTAGTCTCAGAATATGAGAAAGTAGTTGACTTTAATGATTGGATAACTATTCCTTTTAGTGGTTCCCAATTTTTTGTTAAAAGAAAAAAAACTGAGTAGTCATCTGATCAGTCTTTAAAAATAATTTACAGTGAGATCACTATGTGATTTTGGCATATAACTTGGAAGGAGTCCAAGGAACTAAGTGACATCACTACAACATTCTCTGGCACAGAAAGCTAAGACTGCCATCAGTACTAACTCTGAGACCAGACATCTTAGTATGAAAAATGATTTAGTTTAGAAACTAATGGCACATTTTACGGATTCTAACTAGTCCAAGTACATCAAAAAAAGTATAACGCTTTTATTTGTTAACAGAGGTAGGTTTGCCAACTGTTTTACAAAAAACTAGGAGAACCTCTACTGTCTGGGAAGGCATCCTCAATCTGAAAGTCTATTGCCTCTGAAATAATCTATTAAGAAATTTGGGACTTGACCCAGGTGTTCAGGGTAAAGCATCATGGGAGAGGCATCTGAAAAAAAACAAGCTTTGGGGCTGGCTCAGTGGCATAGCAGTTAAGTTCAGCGTGCTTTGCTTCAGTGGCTTGGAGTTCCCAGGTTCAGATCCTGGGTGCGGACTTACACCACTCAACAAGCCATGCTGTGGTGGCGTCCCACATAGACAAAATAGAGGAAGATGGGCACAGATGTTAGCTCAGGGACACTCTTCCTCAAGCAAAAACAGGAAGATTGGCAATAGATGTTAGCTCAGGGCCAATCCTTCTGACCAAAAAAAAAAAACAAGCTTCTAAATTTTCAGAGCTAAGGAGGGGAATTCACATTTAGCTTAATTGGGAAGTATGCTAATAAGATGTAGATGAATTATTCTGCCTTTTGGAATGTGATTAAGATCTTTGGAATGAGACCCAAAGAAGGAAGGCATATTAGTGGCTAAAAGTAACCAAGGCTAACTGATTCAAGGATGAAAGCCTAGGGTGGATTTGAGAAGATTAGAGCTGGCTTTTAGCTATATTTCAAAGTAGAGCTCTACAACCAAAGTTCCCCAATTGTTGAAGATGAATTCGCCCTTCTTCAGGTCTACGGCATTGTAACAGGGCTTTTAGGGCTTGACCCCACCCAGGCTCTGGTGGTAGTATTTGCTTCCATCAGATGGATTGCTAAAACTCAAAAACTCATCTCTGTAGTTCTGAACCACTCCATGACAGAGAACGGAAATGTCTTGTTTGGTAATAACATCACCATATGATCCTTTACAATGATTACACTATAAAGGAATTTTTCAGTGATTTCACTATATCCATTAACAAATTTGATGCTCACAAAAACTATATGAAGTAGGCAAGGCAGATACTCAGACCGTATGACTCCATTATATAAATTTCAAAACAAGTGAACTAATCTATTGTATTAGAAGCTATTATGGTGGTTACCTTCGAGAAGAAGAAAGAGAAAAGTGGCTGGGAGGAAGCATGAAGGGACCCTCTGGAGGTGCTGATAATGTCTTGACTTGGGTGATGATTACATATGTGTGCTTATTAAATAATTCATTGATCTGTATCCTGATCTGTGCATTTTCTCTAAGCATGTTACACTTCAATACAAAGTTCACTATTTTTAAAAATGCCATGGTCTTCATCACTGCATCATAGCTGCCCATAAATAGTATTTAACAGACATATAGAGCTAAAAAAAGGCAGTAAAAATACTGAATGTATTAAAAAAAGAAAACCACTGATTGTGAATGCAAAATTACCTCTTTTTTTTTTTTTTTATTGGTGAGGAAGATTCACCCTGAGCTAACGTCTGTGCCAACCTTCCTCTGTTTTGTATGTGGGTTGCTGTCACAGCATGGCTGACGAGTGGTGTAGGTCCACAACCAGGATCCAAACCTGTGAACCCCAGGCCGCTGAAGTGGAGCAGGTCAAACTTAACCACTACACCATGGGGCTGGCCACAAAATTACCTTCTTTTTAATTCAACTACTTTCACTTATTTCACACTCATCTAAAATCTAAACTAAGAAATAAGAAAAAAAGATTTAAATATATAAAAGGAAACAAAAACTATTACACTACAGTTCAGAATATAGCATTTTCTCCTTACTGTCATCCATATTCTTCACACTATTGTTTCTCCCCTCTGATTTTTTCTTATTTTCCACAATTCTTCTCTACCTTCTTGCCCACCTCCTCTAATCCTCCAACATCTTTTCCTAGGTAGCTGCAATTATGAAACAAGAGCATAGTGGGAGGCTTCCTGGGTCAGCTTAGGACAAATGCAGCTCTCTCACATCACTTATTTTCTCTTCTTGTCCTCAAATTCCATAGCTTTTTCTGCTATCTCTTTTTCTCATATCTCTCCCTCTTGTTTCTACCTACATTTTTCTTCCTAATTATACCCCCAGAATCCATATTAAATATACATAATAGTAAAAGGTCATCAACCAATGTTTATTCCCATAAAATTATGTTTTCCTATATAAACAGGATTGAAACTATAAACATGGTGTTACAGGTATGGCTGTACAGATGGAAATATAGCCAGCAGTCTTCTCTGTGACAAATACTGATGAACTGATGCTTTTGCCTATCTTTGTGATTCTCCATACTTCAAAACTATGCACTGGTTTTCAGTCCTTTTTCTGGCCCCAAACACCTGAGGGAGATGACATTCCCATCTCTAACAGTCGTGTGATGGTTAAATTTATGTGCCAATTTGGCTGGGCATAGTGCCCAGATATTTGGTCAAATATTATTCTGGATGTTTCTGTGAAGGTGTTTTTTGGATGAGATTAACATTTAAATCAGTGGTCCATAATGTGAAGCCATAATGTGGTGGGCCTCATCCAATCAGCTGAAGGCCTTAATAGAACAAAGACTGATCCCCCCTGAGCAAGAAGGGATTCTGCCAGCAGACTGCCTTTGGACTTGAACTGCAACTCTTCCCTAGGTCTCCAGCCTGCCAGCCTATCCTACTAAGTGTCCACAATCACATGAGTCAATCCCTTAAAATAAATCTCCCCCCTCCTCTCTACACACACACAAATACACACATCCTTTTGGCTCTGTTTCTGTTTTTCTGGAGAACCCTGACTAATACAAGTAGCTAAGGTAGTGATGCTCAACTAGAGATGAGGGGAGGTGGGGTCTACAGAAAGAGCAGAGGGGTTGGGGATGCTAGATAATTTTGAAAAGGCCTGGTGCAGACTTTGCGGAATACCTACTCACAAGTCATTCACTCGCCTTCCTCTGTTACAGAGGCTAGAATGCTAAAATGAATTTTCCAGCTTCCCTTGCAACTAAGGGCAAGGTAAAATTTTACCAACTAAGGGGTCACCATGTGACAGAGTTGTGGCCAAAATTCTTGATAAGGGCTTCCTTCCTAAATAAAAAGCTAAATTCACTAGGAGAAAGCACTGTGCTCTAACTGTTCTCCCTGCCTAGACTACTAAGGATTCAGAAGTAACAACAGTACCTGGGAGAGCTGATCTTCAGCTCTACTACTGCGGCCACCATTCCTCAGTGTTCCGTGCATGATATCCTAAATAAGAGTGCAAGTAGAATCTGGCTTCTTAGGCCACTCTGTATTGAAAGCTGAGAATCTTAACCTACTTCATCTAAGTGTTTTTATACGTGAAACTTAAAAAAACATAGTTGTACTCAGTCTCCACTGAGGCTACCTAAGGTCAAACTCTGCAATGGGAGGGACTTGGACTAGAAAAATTTCCCAAACGTAATGACTATGAAGCATTGACGATTATAACTATGAATTACTAAGGAAGGCTGTAGGATATCCTTTAAAGAGTCTTTGAAAATATGGCCTGAATTATTTTATGGCATTCCACTTTAAAGATAGGAGCTAGAATAAGCAGTGCTTATACATCATTTGCATTCTGTGAATTTAAAATTTTACCTCAGCACACTTTTAAATTTGTTACAACAGAGAACCAAAGAGAGTTACATACAATCATGGTGTAAGAAAACCTCACTAACAAATCATTAAGAAGAAACTTATTAGCCAAGTTGATGAAAAACATAAATGAAGTGCCAATTTATCTAACAAATTTTTAAGTCAACAGTGTCATAATCTCTAAGGCTACCAATGATGCAACTCAAAAAATATTATTTTCTCCAGACCTACCCATAAAAAGAAAAATCAAGTGCTTTCAAATAATGACTTCAAAAGTCTGTGTTTACCTTTTTTTTCCCCAGTGTAGGGCACATAGTCTTCCCTGTCCTTATGCTCCAACGCTTCCTTCTCCAGATACGAAAGGAGGTGCTCTCTATCAAACGGCCCCGTGGCGGACTTGGATGTCTGGTTCTTCTGCCGGAATCCTGCAGGCAGAAGGGCATTCTGCCAGAGAGAATGAATCAGCCATTACGACCACCAAGAATGCCAACGCTATAGGCTTTCACAGATTACCCATATAAGAAAGAATTATCGACTAGAAAGTGATACAGGCATTAAACAATTTGTCACAGGATTTTAGGGCAGTTATGTAAAAGTGTTCCAAACAAAGTTTTTTTATTAGGTAGAATTCACTTATATTATAAAAACAGGCACATACACATTTTCTTCAGAAAGTATTCTACTAGGAGGAAACACTCTTTACTTTTTAAATGTCTTGGGATGGTAATAAATATTTTTCTTAATGCTTAATAACTGCTCAGCATATATGTGTACACAGAAAATAATTCTATTACAAAGAATGCTAAATGACCGTATATATCATATTCTTTCATAATGACTTCTATTTCACTGTCAAGACTTTCTCATGATAAAAACATGCATACCATACAGTAGGATATCAGGAGATTAACATTTACTTGTTTGTCTTTAAATACAATGTGAAAGGTTCAACTTCTGTGTGTATGTACGTATATACACATCAGCGCTGGGACATATTTGCAGCAACCACTTTATTATTCATGCACCAAGGCACCCCAAGATACTCACAGCAAGAGCTATGTCTCTGGGTTTCCACATGGGTACAGTCTTTTTTGAGTGCATGGACTGACTGAGAGTGGGGCAATGGTGGGAAGCAATGGATTAAAGTTGTCTCCTGTAGTCCCTACTCTGTATTTTCACTAAGCCCGGGAATGACAAGCAGTGACTAGACAATGTGAGCTCCATCCTTTCGTTAAAAGCCAAAGAAGTGATATTGCCTTGTCTCACTATTCCTGAGTATTCTTTTGCTTTGAAAATGGGAGGCAGCCAGAGAAGGCACACAAAAGGGCCAACTCTCTTTTGCAATACCTCCCAATATTGGCAGTGATGCTCAATCTCATGGATGTTACAATTTTTTATTACAAAAGGAGATTTTATATAAATAATGATAATAGGAAATATTCATTTTATAACTAGAAAATCTAGCACTTCAACTTTGGCCATTTGCTAAGATCCATAGTAATTTTCATAAAACTCACCTTTGTGTTCTTCTCAAGTAATGGTATGCATTACACAGAAAGCTCACCTATAAAGATTAAACATAAAGGAGGTCTGTTCCTAACCCTGCATCAAGAATGTTTTTGTTACACAGAATTGTCTATGGGAACATAAAAAAGAGACACAAGATTTCTACCCACAGACTTTGAAATCAAGACAAGAACTACATGTGAAGAATTGATTCCCAATCAACCATCAAGTCCTATCCATTTTACTTCCCAAAAAACTCACTAGTCTGTGTACTTGTCTCCATCTCCAACACCATACTTTGGTCCAAACTATGATCCAAGCTGGCATGGAATGTTACATTAGCCTCCCAAGTGGTCTCCTTGGATCAGTTGCCTGATACTCTGCATCTCTCACTCCCACCCCACAATCTGTTATCCTAGCCTCATCTCACTCACCCTCTCCATTCTAGTCACACTCACCCTTGTTCCTCCCTTGTACTTGCCATATACTTCCTTCAACCACAAGGCCTTCCCTGGAATGCTAGGCCCATACTTTTTTGCTACGCATTTTTCAGACTGCAGCTCCATTCCCGCAAGGGAGGCTTTTCCTGACCTCCCATTATATGCTCTTATATTAATATGGCATGATTATTTGATTAATGTCTAACTCGCCCCACTCCTACCAGCTGCATCTTGAGGGCAAAGACTACATTTGTTTTGCTCATTCTTGTATCCCTAAGCCTAACATAGTACCTGGGCTCTATAGGTTGCCCCCCAAATATTTATTGAATAAATATTTGAGAATGCTTTTAAAGAAAAATTCTCATTAAGGCAAATTAATAAGTTACTTTCCTTCATCATCAATAAGGCACGTGTGTACACACTGCTATTCCACAGCAGCAGTGTCGGAGCTGCACTCTTCCACCCCCTCGCTCAAGCCCAAGGGAAATGTACAGGTTTTAAATGATATGTTAGCTGGAATTCTGGCTCCTTAAATACAGTTTCTGACCACAAAATAAATGACAGCTAACTGGCTTTGGAGGCTATAAACCCATGAATCAAGCTTTATTAGAAGTACACTTCAATTAAGTAAGTTAATGGATCTCAACTACTTAAACAGATAAAAATCTCATTTAAATGATTGCCACTAAAAAGTACATGTTTCTCCCCTGCAGTGGAATTTTGATGTAATAATATATCCCCAGGCTTGGAAATGAAAAAATAGCTTTGCCTAAGCTGACTGGCTGTCTTTTGGAGATTGATGCTTTGAGAAAATGCAGTCAGTTAGCAAATAAATATACTGAGTGCAGCATAAGGAAAGTACAATAGCCCTACGAAATACAACAAGGCACCATAAACAACATTCCTCTGCTCTTCTCTTATCTCCCTTCTGAGACTGTAAACACAATGGTGCTTCTCTGGCTGAAGCAGCTGCTACCCTTGCCTCTTGTCTTTCCTGGTCCCTTACTAGCATGCTTTCCAAAAACTTCACCTAACAAGTGGCACACTGTCCATAAACATCACCCTTCTTCCAGCCTCAACTAGGAGTATCTGAGGTTGGGGGAGTTGCAGCTGGGGTTGGGGAGCCAGCAAAATACATCCAGAGGTTAGAACGTGAGCCTCCCCACACAAGAAGCAGGCCATGGATTTGCACATAAGAAAATATACAGCACCAGTTTTTAGATCCATAGCATAGCACTTGTGTTAATAGGGGACTCACTGTAGTTTAACAGAGAGACCACTAGACTCTGCCAGGGATCAATAAGGCAGTGAGGGATCTAGTCTCAATTCTTTCCCTAATTGTAATAACTGACGCAAGTCACCTAAATTTGCTTTCCATCTGTAAAACAAAAAGCAAGTGCTTGATCAATGTTTCTCAACTAGGGGCGTTCCCCCAGGGGACAACTGGCAACGTCTGGAAACATTTTTGCTTGTCACAACTGGGGGGAGAGGGTATTAATCATGTTTTTTATTTTCTGTATTTTATGACACTTTGACATCTTGAGGGCCTTGCTAATCTTGGAAAGACTGCCCCTCCCAGATTAGCTAATTCCTAAGGATAGCAAACAACCCCCCCTCACCACTAGTGTGCCTTTTACATGAAAACTAACCAATCCAGAGCCCATACCCCCAACCACCTCCTTTATCTCTCACATACCAAGCCAACATTTGCCCTGCCCTAAATCACCCAGGGCCAGGTACTGGACAACTAGAGACTCCTCCTGTAGCCTAGAGCCCACTGAAATTATTCAAGCCATCCAATACTAAATTTGCTCAGACTTGCCTATCCTGCTTCGCCCATTCCTTCCCTCAGAAACCACAATCAGGGTTCTGGGCCATGCTTACTCCTCACTCCTTCTGCCTCTGGACCAACCTTGGGGCTTCCCCATGTGGCCCTGTGTGCATGGTGTGCTTCCTACTCTTGGCAACCATAAGTAATAAACTCTTCTTTCAAGGCAGTTGTCTCCATGTCTGTAATCCTACCATACCTGATTAAAACAAAATCCCAGGTACATTTTAAAACAGGGGGGTGTAGTGAGTAGAGGCCAGGGATGCTGCTAAACAATCCACAATGCACAGGATGCCCCCTACAACAAAGAATTATCTAGCCCCAAATGTCAAAAGCGCCAAAGTTGAGAAACTCTGGAATAGATGAGCTCTTATGCTCCTCCCAGTTCTACAACCACTGGATTCAAATAGGTCTAATAGGTTGAACTGCCAGTAGAAGATATTGCTGTGACAGGATCAAAACAGCATTGTTATTCTGAGTTATCCCCCAGACTTAGGTGTACTGAAAACTTTTCCTTATAATAACAATCACAGTTAAGGGTTTTGATCTATGGTACAGACACATGATCCAAGTGCTAAAGTAATGATTAGAATAGGAGTATAATTCTCAACAAAAATTCAAAAAACTTTCCAGCAGGAAATAAATGCGTAGTAGTAACAAAAATAATTTTAAAAAATAAACTCTAGCTCAATCTTTAAAAGGCACTAAAAATCAGTGGCTCGGCATAAAGAAACATGTGGTAAAGAAAAGAAGCCTAGCAAATAACCATTACCTTCAGGTTAAGTAGCCATAACCTTAGAGTTCTCTCCTAACTGCCTCCCCCCGACCCACGACCATACATACCAGAGAATAACAATTCAAGGGTCAAACAGAAAGTTATTCAGTTTGGTCAGCATCTTTCAGAAAGGTAATAATTAGATTTAAGGCCACAAAGAACTTTCTAGAGACATTCTACACTGTAGCCATCATGGTATATATATAGAAGCTCCGAAGAGGCACACACACAAAGAGCTAACCATCTGCTGCATTTTACTAAAAGCACTCCTCCTTGCCCAGAGAGAAAAGATTTCTTACAGGGCAGAAAATTTCTGGAGATGTTTGAAAATAAGGATGTTGGAGAAAATAGTTTAGAACAGGCATGTCAGTAGAGGTACAGAGGCAGAAGTGGGGGAACTGGAGAGGAAGAAAAAGTTCATCTGGATAAAGAGGAGGAGGGGATGGGGGTGCCAGGGAAAAGTCAGGAAAAAGCTAACTGCTCAAAGGGAGCTACTTAGTTTCAAAGGGTTTGAAAAGTTATTTCCTTTCTCTGCATTAGCTAGCACCTACCTCAGGGTCAAGATCATCCAGAACAGTTTCCAGTTGTTTCAGTTCTATTTCTGAGAGATTGCCAAGGAGCTCATCTTCATCGAGGTCCTTGTACTTTTCTAAGTCCTTCCGGAATGGTAGTGCCATGATTTGCAGTGTAGGAAGTCACCTAATTTTCTATTTTCAGTACAGTCAGAAGTGCTTACTGTTTCTTAAAGCTATGGAGAGAAGAAACAAACATATTTAAATATTAAGTCATCACCCCCTACTTAGATCTATTAGGTTAAATAAAATGTAATTTCCATGTGTCATATATTCTTTGGCTATATATCCATACTACCTTTGTCTATGGATCATTCAACCCCTTTACCTTTTGTCTTTTGTTGACCCCCCCAAAAAAAATCAATTGAGGAAAAATGGGGGAGGAGGGAATAAAATTCAAATCCATTAGAACAACTACTTGACAGAATTGAGAATTTCTGATATATGAGTTTTAGGAGGAAAGAAACTATAATATGTGTTTTTAAAGGAAAAAATATGGCATTCTGAAAATGTTTCAGTGAAAGACTCGAAGCCATGCTGGGAGATGTCCCCCATTGATTGGCAATGTTGGTCAGGAGGGTCTGATTACAGGAAAGGACCTTCCCCATTTCCTCACCACGTGGCCCTCTTCCACACAGCTATGAGATGACTCGACAAGCAGCATTTTTCCAGATAGAGCAGGACTGTTGTACAGGAAAAGATACTTAAAATAAGTCCTACCAAAAGTGTGAAGTAAAAATAAAGTATTTCTATAAATTCTAGCCATATATGTGAATTATTTGTTTCATAAAATGTTCTCATGTGAACAAGAAATAATCCTTAGACCTAGTGATTTGGCTCAATATTTTTTGGTTGCAAAGCACCCAGTACTTCCAAGTTCAGATATATTTCTTTTACTACCCCCTTCTCCCAAGTTTTCCCAACTTAATATTTTAACACATATTTTCCTCCTCAAACCAGTAACATTTTATGGATCCTTTTATGTGTTTTCATCTCCTTAGAAGAAAGACAGGCTCACCATAGGGGTCTGTCAGCTAGTGATCTATCGACCACCTGGGTCCAATAATAAGCAAATTAACAGAATTGTGCTTATGCAGATGCTAATTGCAGGTATTTTGTGTAACTGCCCAAGACAGGTCTGGCTTACACCTGTTCTACCTGGCATCTCATCTGGTTTAGCAATTACCCTGGATTTTGGGGTTTTTTTTTTTTTGACAACTTATCATTGTCATTATTTAGTCTGGTAAACCCCCACTTTTTACTTCCAACTTTAGGACAGTAAGTTTACCAAGTATCCTGAGAGTGTATTTTTTCAATTAAAAATAATACAGTCTGCAGAGAAGATTCAATAGATGTTATCAGCACTTTCAAATATATTAACCATAAAATGCAATTTTAAAGAAGATGGCAGGCAATTTTAGAGGAAAAAATAAAAAATAAGACCATTTTGAAAAAACACACCCTTCATAAAAATACCAATGATACGGTATTTGAGACAGATATGAATATATGAATACATACCAAGAGCAATTGTTTAGCTTATGCTATTTTTTAATGACTGGATGATCAATATAAAAAGTTTTTAATGTGGTTTAATATTTATTTTTGAGGTTTATAGTATATAATAAAGCTAATTTCTTAGTTAATAAAAATTTCAAAAAAATACATATTATTTTAATTATTTTGAGTATCCCCTCCCTTTACTCTCAAAAGTATTCCAGTACAGGCCATACTTTCAATGGTCATCCTACTAATAAGTTACTATAATGGACAAGATGATAGGAATGAGATATTGAGAGCAAAGGCAATGTGATATGCCATCCAGGTTCTATAGGTTTGGAATATGACATTCCTTAGTGACTAAATAGCTTACTCTAATAGATTGCTCTTTATCCCAAAGTAAAATCTGCCACACAAAGCATGTTTATAGTATTGCCATGAACACACTGCCCAGCTGCAGAAAGAAAACATTACTAATATGTACTATTTCATGTTCCCCTTTCCAGTTGCATCTCCCTCCCCAAGAGAAGTAGCCATTGTACTAAATTTTGAACTAATCATTCTCTCGCTTTCCTCCACAATTTTACCTTAAATGTACATATCCTTAACAGTTCTAGTTTTGCCCTTTTTTTGCCCTTTATATAAACGGACTCATAGAGTACGTATCCTTCTGTGACTTGTTATTTTTTACTCAACATTGTTTTCAGTTGATGCTTAGAGCTATATTTCTCTTATTTTCATTTCTATATATTCCATGGTATAAATGAATATTTGAGTTACTTGTAGTCTGTCCCTCTCTATTGTTCTGCTATAAACAATCCTGTTACCTATTTCCTGGTGTCGGGGGAAGAGGGAGAATCTCCCTCTGCCCTTTTCCTTAAGGTTCTTATGGCTGGCCAAATAATTAACAAGACAAGTTAGCAGGAGAAAATAATACCAAGTTTACTAACATGTATACATGGGAGAAACTCAGAAATGAGCAACTCGTCCCTCTGTCTAAGCTGCTTGCTTAAGTATTGCAGCTAAAGGCAAGGAGCGTGTTGGGGTCGGGTAGTGGCCTGGGACTTCATAGGGCAGGAGGACAATTCTTTTCAGGGTCATCTATAGATAATGTGGTCAGGGAGAGACAGAGCTTTTGATAAAAGGGGCTTGGTGCCTTTCCTATTGTAACCTCTTTCCTACATTATCTTTACAGCCATCATGATAGAAGATCTGTTCCAGGAAGGAGCCACCATGTCAAATTCTTTAGGCAGTTAGTGGGGGAGGTCAAAGGTCCTTCAGAGAAAACAATCAAGGTAAAGAGATATATTTCAGGGTGGCCAAATCTTGATCTCCCACACTGGTATACACGTGCAAGAGTTTCTCCAAGTTGTTCAAACCTAGAAATGGAATTGCTGGGAAAAGGGTAGGGTACTACTCAACTTTACTAAGTAACAAACTATTTTCAAAGTGGTTGTATCAATTTACATTCCTAGAAGATTCAGGACATGACAATTCATGTTGCTCATCCTTGCTAATTGTTGGTATTATCAGAGTTTTTTTATTTTTGGTCATTCTGGTAGATGTAAAATGTTATTTCACTGTGGTTTTAATTTGCATTTTGCTGAATGATGATGAGGTTGAGCATCTTTTCATATGTTCACTGGCCGATGGTGTTCCTTTCGTGTAAAGAATCTGTTACCCATTTCAATATCATGTTGTTTATCTTTTTTTTTTTTAATAGATGCTCTTACTATATTCTGGATACTAATCTTTGTCAGTTATATGGAAAAAATCTCTTCTTTCATTTTCTCTCAACTCCTACTAGTATTTTTCTAGGGGGAAATGTTTCTAAGTGTTTTTCATTTAATTTTTTAAGAAATTTACTTCTTTGGCTTATTTTTTCCTTTTCAAAGCAATGGAAAGGCATTTTCTTCAGATTCAGATTATAAAATTTTGCCAAGAGGCAAGAACTTCCAGGCAATATACCAAAGTTTCCCAGAAGCTTCAATTCTGCTTCAACAAAAAGCCAACAACTAGTGTTCCTCCCACCTAATGTTGCTCAAAACTTACCAATAGCATTCCTTCAGCAGGTCTTCACATTCTCAGAGTCTCTAGTTTATTATACCTTCCCTCTCAACTCATCCTTTACTGAGGAATATCCATATACCAACAAACTTCCAAGTGTTAGCAAGAGAAGCTCAGAAACTCCCTAGGAAGGGAAGCTCTGGAAGTGGTGCTTTCTGTCCTAGGGATAACACGTCCTTCTCTCTTGCTTGTCCTTTGACATCTGTCTACTGGAAGTAGAAAAAATTCTGAATGGTGAAGAGGTGAAAACAGTGTGCTAGAAAAGTATTTTAAATCTACACTGTGTCCACAGGAATTTTTCTTAACCCCCAAGCTAATGTAATATACTTCATAAAAAGTAACAAAGATAATTTACACAGCACAGGAATAGATTTTTAAGCATGATGCTCTCATAGTCATAAAAAAAAGTGTGTATATAAGCAAAACTTAGTTTTGCCAGATAAGGCTTGCCAGGCAAACCTTAAGGAAGAAGTAGAAAAAAATTTAATTTGAAATTTTGGTATGATCAGACTGTTTACTTCTTCATCCTTAATTCACTTTCTAGAGCAGTGGTTTTCAAGTTTTAGAGTGAACCAGAATGCCCTGGAGGGCTTGTTGGGATACTGACTTCTGGGCCCCACCCCCAGTTTCCTGATTAAGTCTGGGGCAGGGCTGAAAATTTGCATTTCTAACACGCTCCCAGGGGGTGCTGATGTGGCTGGTCAGGAAGTAGGCTTTGAGTGCAACTGCTCTGGAGGAGCTCACTTCGTAAGTTCTGACAACTAGGTCTCATAACACTCTGTGGCAGTCTATCTTGTCCTACTCACAGGCTGAAGAACTTTGTTAAGATAGTCCCCAAAGTCTACGGGCTGTTGCCATGGTATGCTTTCCTTTTCACTCTGCCACTGCTTCACTGGACTTCAGTTAATAGAGACTATACTCAGGGCATCGGGAAACTCCTGGAATATTCTGGGCCAAAAGCCTTCATTCCATTAACCAACCTCCTTTCCATTTATTACTTATCTTTAGAATCCTCCTTAGTTTTTTTTTTTTTTTTTGTGAGGAGATCAGCCCTGAGCTAACATCCGCCAATCCTCCTCCTTTTTTGCTGAGGAAGACGGCCCTGGGCTAACATCGGTGCCCATCCTCCTCCACTTTATATGGGACGCCGCCACAGCATGGCTTACCAAGCAGTGCGTCGGTGCACGCCCAGGACCCGAACCAGCGAACCCCGGGCCGCCGCAGCGGAGCGCGCGCACTTAACCGCTTGCGCCACCGGGCCGGCCCCAGAATCCTCCTTAGTTTTCAAACTGGACTTCCAGGACCCTGCTAACTTTCAGATAGATTCTCAGCCATCTCATTTCATGAGATGTTTTACATTTCAGCTTTCTATTGGACAATTTAAAAAAATTAATAGCCATATTCTAGATCTTTTGGATCACTTAAAATGAAGCACTGTTGTGAGATTTCAGATGCCATGTTTACATTTACATTTATCATTGCACCAGCACTGGGCAGAAGTGCTTTAATTGTTCTAAACGAATACAGAGGCAGTCTTAATACCTAAGAGATGCATTTGCACAAATGGAGACAAATCACTACGTAACCAAACGTTTCCCTGAGATTCAAACATAGAAAAGTGGTGGGAGAGTTAAGTTTGCACATGGCAGATGGTAGGACAGGCACACAGACCTCAAAGAGAGCTTTCACGGAAGCAGTCAGCACCATATTCCCATTCAAGAGCAATTTAGTTTTGTGAAAATCATCAGTTAACACTAGGATCCACAATAATTTTTTTCCTTTAAAAGGGCCCTATAAATTACATAAGGTTGAGAAACACTGTTCTACTCAATTTAACCAATCTCCACTTATTTTCTTCCAGATTCACATTTTTTATAGAGAGTAAGTTCTTGACACTGACTATATTTTTAAAAAACCAAATAAACAAACTGGAATTACATGATTCAGAGATATATTCCCTCAATACACAAGGTGTTAACCCCCATTTCATCACTCTTTCAACAGGCAGGCTTAGCGTCTTCAGACTTATCTGTTCTCTCTTTAATGTACACACGTGACCCTGTTGTTCTCTGGTTCAAAAACCTTCAGAGACTCATATGACCTACAACAGGGATAGGCAAAGCACAGCGTCAGCAGACCAAATTCAGCCTGCTGCCTGCTTTTGTAAATAATGTTTCACTGGAACATAGTCACATTCATTCATTTACGTATTGTTGATGGCTGCTTTTGTGCTACAATGGCAAAGTTGAATAAATCCAAGAGATCAGATGGTCTGTAAAACCTAAAATATTTACTATCCGGCTCTTTACAGAAAAAGTTTCCCAACCCCTGACCCTAAAGTCTAAATTCCTCAGCATGAGATACGCAGTTCACAACCTCATCCTAGCTAGCTTTTCAGTACTATCTCCAGCTGCTCCCCATCACAGCCTATACTCCAAATAGGGCAAAAACTTTTAGGTCTCTATTCCTTTGCTTATTGTTTCCTTTCTCCAGAATGAAGGCATTCTTTCTCATCTACCTCTGTCCTCAGTCAAGCCCCTATACATTCTTCAAGGCTTAGGTGAAATGTCATACGTATCTTCCCTGAAAAATTCCCTGGTCTCCATTCCCACCCCTAGGCAAGATTAATGGTTTCCTTATCTATGTTGCCATAATCCTTGTACATACCTCCCTTACAACCACAAGTTGTATATTAGTACCTTCAAAACTTAAGGGTGTAACTGATAATATCAACACACAATGGGAAAAGAATGTTTCCCAAAGAAGCAGATAGAACAAACTACTATAGAATGATGGTGACATAACTAAAGAAGGCGGTAAGCATACAGGTGTAAGAAAATGGGGTTCATCAAGAGTTGGCCGTATTCATTAAGCACAAGAGTGGCATGGTGTCCTGACCAGCAGATGTGACTGGCTGGTTCCCACTGCAGGTGCACTCCTGGTATGGAGAAGCATCAGGTGACCAAAGTCTGATGTCACTCAACCTTTACGTCACCCAATTACTTCCTCTTATTCTTCTCCATGCTCACCAAGTAATCTTCTAATTAACACTTGGCTACTCACATAGCTTTCCTCACTTTAAATTAACAAATCGACATTTTGCCTCATGTACCAGTCTTTTATGAATGTGGTTAGTATGGGCCACTTTTTAAGAGATTAGGCACCTACTGGTGGATTGAAATCAGGTCTCTGCCCAGGCAAACCTGAGGATGTGAAATCCTATCCAAGAGTTGGCTGGCCAGCTACTCCTAAAGACACCTTCTATCTCATGTCAAACCAACAATGACACTGGATTAGAGGTCATCTTTTGTATGTTTCCCTTGCTAGACACTATAAGCCCCCTGAAGAGCAGAGATTCTCTCCTAGATCTCATTCCTTACTGGGTTGCCATCACCAGGGACAGTACCTGGTGGCACATAGTTAAGCCAAATTTGATTTAATTGGATCACATCCCAGTCTCCCTTTTCCCCTCTTTAGTAGTTCCCTCTTCCCCTAGTCCCCCATACCTAGTGTCCTTCTTGCTCTCTAACTCTATTCCCTTTAGCGCAACTAACAAGGCACTGATAATTAGTCTTTGATATTTCTGCTAATCCTTTGCAGCCTCTGCATTAATCACCTTTTCCTCCTTCAATGCCAACCCGTTCTGGCTCAATATTCAGAGTCCTCTGCTATCTAATCTTCCCCAGTTACAACAAAACAAAAGAAAAAAACATCTGATTATCAGTCATCAGACCTCTGAAATGAAATATAAGCCCTGATGGAAATTTGATTTTCTTTTGGGTAAAGAAATGAATTTTCTCCTCAGGAGACACCAAGCCTCACTCTTCAGATGTGCGGGGCTCAAGACTGTGTGTCTTCTCCTTGCTGGCTTCTCCTAGGACCCCAGGCTACTGAACCAACCTGACCCACCAGATCAGAGATTTTTTTTCTATCTCAAGACTTCCTGATGAATATTTGTTTTCCAATATATTTACTGTTCATTCAACAAATATTTTTGAACATTTCCTATACCAGGAATTGACCTGTTCATAAGCAGCATACAAGACAGACCAGTTCCTTGCTCTAATTTATTTTAAAGGTGGCATACAGACAAAAAACAATGGACAAAGGAACAAGATAAAATCAGATAGCAATAAATACTACAAGAAAACAACCAGGACAAAGCTATGGGGCAGCTGAGGGTCGGGTAGGTTACTTGAAGTGGTTAAAAAAGACTGTTCTGAAAAGGTGACTTTTGAGCCAGGACCTAAAGGTCCCTAGGAGCTCTCACAGGACTCTGTGCTAACAGCAGCAATCTAGGTGAGAAACAGTAGGGTCTTTGCCTGCAGTTGTAGCTGTGGAGATGGAGAGAAGTGGATAAACGTGTGATATATTTTGGAAGGAAAGCCAAAAGGACTTGTTCGCAGATTGGTTGTGAGGGGACAAGGACAAGAGATGCACTAAGGAATGACTCCTACATTAATTTGTTAGTATTTAATAATATTTTTTTGTTCCAGACCTATTTTTTTCTGAAGAGCTAAACATGGTCCTATGCCACTTATATTTCTAGATTTGATTAAAAAAAAGTTTCTCAATGTTTTCATAATGGTTTGTTTTGAGATTCACAAAGTCAACTGTTCTAATATGACAATTCTTGAACAAACCCATTGATAACAACCAATTAACTACACAAGAGAATAAACCAATCAAAAATTACTAACTAAAACAACTGCTGGCTATGGCCTTTAATATATTTGCAGGCTGAACCAAAGCACGTGTCTTTGATAATACCATTTCTGGTATCATCTTTTGCAAAGAGCTGAGTCTAAAAAGCAAAACAAGCAAATAACTTGTCATAACTTCAGAAAAATATTATACAATTACTGTTTCTAACTTATTTTCTTTGCAATATTTTCAATGCCTACAGTCAAACTGCTGAAGAAGAGATGGTCATGAATTCAGCAACCAGCAATCACAGTGATTTCAAGATCCACATAGTTGTCCCTTCCAATACCTAGTCTCTGAGTTCTGCGAGTGCTGCCTAGTAAACCAATTGCATTTCTCTAGTCCAGTCAATCTCCCACTCTCTTATTTGACTAATTTACCTCTTCTTTTCCCTCAAACCTTTAATATTTCTTACGCTTTGCTCTCAGATGAAGATCTTATCTTAGTATTTCACCGAGAATATAGAAGCAATTATAAAAGGACATCTAAGCTACCTCTACCAACCAAACTGTGCCTGTACCCATATACTCTACCAACTCTCTTGCTTTTCTAGATAAACTATCCAGACTCTTATCTAAGGCCAATCCTACCTCTTATGACCAGATCCCATCCCTGCTCATTTATACAAGACTGCTCCAGTAATTGTGCCTTTTCTCTACGGCATCATGCCCATCAGCATATAGACCGTAACATAGCTCCCAAATTAAAAGCAAACTTTCCTTTGACTTCACATTTCCCTCCAGGCACTACCGTACTTCTTGGCTCCTCTTTACAGCAAAACTCCTTTAAAGAAAAACTCAGTACCCCACGTCCTCTCCTTCTTTTTCTCTCAAACCTTCTCCAAACTGGCTTTTGTCTCCAGCATTCACTCCACCCAAACTGATCTTGTCAGCAATGACCTACACAGCGCCAAATCTGACTGTCTATTCTTAGTCCTCATCCTATGAGACCTCTCAGAAGCAGCATTTGACAATAGAGCACTCCTTTCATCTAAAACACTTTCCTCACTTAGCCTTAGGGATCTTAGTTTTTCTTGGTCCCCCTTATCTCTCCAGCTGCCCCATCTCATTCTCCTCTGCTGGTTCCTCCTCATCTTCCCGATCTTTAAATGTCAGAGTGCCCCCGGGACTTAGGTTCTTCTCTTTCTATACTTCCTAGGTGATCTCATACATTGACAACTCTTGGATTTAAAACTCTAATCTGGACCTTTCTCCTCAACTCCAGACTTAAAACTAACTACCTATGTAACATGTCTACTTGGATGGTTAACAGATATCTCAAATGTTAATGCACAAAACAGACTCCTAATTTTCTCCCCATACCTGCTCTTGCCATGTCCTTCCCATTTAATGAACAGCAACTCCATTCCTTTAGATGCTCAGGTCAAAAATCTTGGAGTTAATTTGACTTCTCTCACATTCTACATCTGAGCCATCAAGCAAATCCTGTTGGCTCTATCTTTAAAACATCATGTCTTACCATCTCCACTGCTTCCATGCTGGTCCAAGTCATCATCATCTCTTAACTGGGCTATTGCAATAGCCTCTCGACTAAGGGACCCTGCTCCCACTCCAATGCCTGTACAGTCTATAGTCTATCTTCCCAAAGTACCAGAAGTATCTTATTCTTTCTAATTGAGGTTTTCATTGAGATAATTATGTTCACAAAATAAGACACACAAAAATGTTCACAGCAGCTTTATTCATAATATCCCCAGAGTGGAAATGACCCAAATGTCCATTACCAGTATAATACACAAATGAATTGTGGTATAGGCATAAAATAGAATACTACATAGTAATAAAGAGCAACTACTGATATGTTCAAAAACATGAATGAATCTCACCTGCATCATGTTGAAAGGACTATAAAAAGCTAGACATAAAACAGTACATACTATATGTTTTCATGTACATGAAATTCAAGAACAGGCAAAACTAATCCATGGGCATGGAATCAGAACAGCTATTGGGGGGTATTGACTAGGTAGGAACACCAGAGAATATTCCGGGGTGATGACAATGTGCTATATCTTAAACTGGGTGGTAGTCACACAGATATATACATACGTAGAAAATTCATTAAGCTGTCCACTTAAGATTTTTTCCCTTTACTCTAGGTTATACCTCAAAAAGTTTTAAAATATATGCTTGCTTTGTGGAAGTAATTATATGTATTTGATGTTGAGAATTAAAGTTTCCACAAACTTAGAAAAGACTGATTTTTCTGTAGTGATAGTAGTAAGTAGTCATCAAAAAATGATCAACAATTTGCCTTTGCCATCCCATCAGTCACTGTCAGTCTCTCACTTCTGCAAGTCAGCCAATTAGGAACAGACTCTCTCCAGTAACACTCCTGAGTGCCAGCCAATCAATCAACAGACTCATCCAAACATCATGCTTCTACAGATGATGTCACTAAGGCCTCAGAAAGTTTGCCAGGCCCTGAATTCCATGCTTCCCAAAGACTCTCTATAAGAAATTGGTCTCCTCTGCTCATAGAGACTGTGCCACACCAGCATAGCTCTCCCTTATTATAGTGAGTATTAAATTCAGCCCAGTCTTTTTGTTTCAGAAATTGGTAATCTCATCATTCTTTTATGCTAAAGAAAACTTTAAGTGATTACATACGTTTACTATTAAATAAATGTATTTCAAGCTGATACATATTAGATAATAGTAGTCAGGATCAAAATATTCCCTCTAGATAAATAACCATGTAATCTTTTGAACTGGATATGGTTCACCATCCAATAACTTCATAAGCATCTGCTTCAATTTGCTTTGGTTAAAAAAATTCAAATCAATATTCTTTTCTCTTTGGTGTTTGGACCTGGCTTCTGAATTAATCTGAAAACAGTTTTAAAATAAGTTATCTCTGCCTGGAGATTTTAACATTTAAAGCATCTAAATGCTCTTTATTTAATGTTAGGCTTGAGTTTCATCTCTGCTGGTTTGAGGAGAAGGAGAAACAAAGAAAGCCATCTATTTATTCCCTGCATTGTTAAAGCTAGAGGCTGAGTATGAATATCTGTCAGGGATAGTGTGCAACAGATTCCTCAACTGCAAGGGAGTTTTAAACGTTTCATAAGGTCATTTCCTTTTTATGAGCTTATGATTCTAGATAACACTAATTATAACCAAAAAATGTACTTAGTGTCCACCACATCCAAAGCACCATGCACACAGTATTGATCTTCTAAAAACTGAAAAACATTTTATTTTAGTTGTATATAATATGTATTACTTTTATAGTAAATAAGACTTTTTTTAAAGGAAATAAATTGGATGTGAAATACATCCTTCTGTTCAGTTCACTGCCTCTTCTATACAATGAAGCCTAAAAGACAGTACATTAAATAATGATTTTTGTGTTGATCTTGGGATGCTACGGTTGACCCAGATGTGGGCACATCTGAGTGAGGTACCTGCTTTGCACAGAGAAGTTTGAGAAAATGATGGTTGATTATTCTACAAGTTCCATGGAAACTAGTCAACCCAAGTGTGAGATTAGCTAAGTATCCCTGTCTTTCCCACCATTGCTACTGATGTCATGTTGAATTTTTGTTGTTATTGTTGTTGCTTGAGGAAGATTAGCCCTGTGCTAACATCTGTGCCAATCTTTCTCTACTTTATATGTGGGTCACTGACGAGTGGTGTAGGTCCCTGCTGGGGATCCAAACCCTCAAACCCGGGGCCACCGAAGCAGAATGCACCAAACCTAACCACTATGCCATGGGGCCGGCCCTGCCACGTTGAATTTTTAAAAATCAGATCTATAGATCTCAAAAGCATAAGGAAAATAAAATAAAGTCTGAAGTCTAAGGGCAGCCCAGAAAAGCTTGTTAGGGCCAGAACAAAGGAGAGATTTAACTGGAAGTAGGTTCCTGAGGGCAAACTTAGAGCAGAAAGCAGCCAGATCATTTCTGTGACTATTACAAGAAAATACTTCATGGGTTACTCATACCACTTCAAAAGCAATCTTTCAACAAGATTCTACTGAGAGACTTTGTGGTTCCCCTGTGAGTACCCCATTTCCTTTTCTGGCTCAAAGCAGCCAAACCAGCTCCCAGTCCTATCCCACCTCCTTTTTTTTTTTTCTTCTTGGTGGAGGTGCAGCATCAGAGACACAAGGCAAGGTCAGAGCAGAATCCACTCTGTGCGTACCAAAGATGAACCCACAACAGCCACACCCTTAGCATACCCAGTTTCTCAGTATCAAATGTTTTTCAGTCTTCTCTTTGGTTTGTTTAATAAATTGGGTAGACTAGGAAATGCTGAAGCTTTTCTAAAAGTTGTTGCAAACTCAAAAAATCTTAAAATGGAAATGACATCATATGAACAAGTCTCTTGGGGTAATAAGGTTATAGAGCTCTTTATCTCTGCTGATTAACCTAAGAGACCCCTCTACCAGCCATACTGTGGACACAACCAAATATAATATGAGGTGGCTTGCAGGGAAAGCTTATCAGTGCTCAGCCATCAAACAAAATGCTGAATCCATCCCAAGTATATAATGGAGAGACTAATCTGAGAGTTTTATTTCTCTTTCTCTCCCAAGGGGAAGTATCGCTCTGACTCATTCTTCCTCTTGTAAGAATTTTCTTAATTCACCAAGTTAGTAAGCACTGAACTATATACAAAATCCTAAAATAAACTAGGCTAGGTCTAAAAGAAATCATGCTCATAACAAGTAGAATTTTATGCAGTGAACGAAAGGTAAACAATAATATCTTTCCTCAGTTTCATCCCTTCTGAATTTCCTAGGCTTCAGACCACATTTTTTTCTTCATTCTGAAAAGCTCTCCTTTTTCAACCTTACCAATTTCCCCATCTTCAAATCAATATATATTTGTATACATTTATCAAGGGCCTATTACGTTTAATGTACTGCCCTGGGGAGGGGACATTGGACTAGAGGAGTAGGACATGGGGAGAGGAAAGGGACCATGGAAATGAGAGGAAAAGAATTTGAGAAAATTGCATGGAACAGATTCTTGTTCTCTCTCCCCACTTTAAAATGTTTCTCAAACTGGAATTTAAGAGATCACAAGAATCAAAGATATGGCACAAATAGGGCACAGAGACTGTAATACTCAATCGTAGATTTAATGTTAAATGTAGGTACAAATTAATCCTTTTAATTTTCTTCTGATATACTGTTGCTCTCTCTCAATTTACAAAAGTGGTGACCAGCAAAGTTGGGCATGGAGCAAAAGTAAATCTTTTGCCACTTTCCATCATAAGAGTACAGCCCAAGTGGCGCACTGAAAAGAATCCATCACTGAGATGTCTCTTCTTTCCTTTCTCTGCTCCCTTTTTATATCCACGGGTATGCAGAAGCCTATCCTCCAGCAATGCTATATATCAACAATTGTGCCACAATAAAGATTAAGAAGTACATCACTGTTCAACTGAAAATTTATATTTTATATAGAAAAATATACCTCCCAATGAGGAAACTATCCTGGGAGAAATCAACTACTCTCAACAAAATGTGCCTAGATGAAGATGTCCATGACTGTCCTGAGCAATACCTGCAGATCCACTGATTAACAATTAATAGGGCATCAGAATATTTTGTATGAAAGCTGTCTCAGCATTCTAGAGACTTTAAAAAGGTAAAGTTTTGATAAAACATGGGAGAAAGTGCTCTAAGGGATCACCAAAACTAATTTAAACCACCAAAATAGTTCCAAAAGATGTGGAAAATGTCAGAGAGGATATTTTTTATAGGAAGATTCCCAAATCGGTGATCAAAAAATAAATACTAACATACACACAGTGTATAGGTACTACTGTTATTTGTGTTGTATATTGTGTTATTTGCATTTGTAAGTGCAAAATAATGCCTGATGTTGGCCAAAACGTCAAACAGTACAGTGGGTAAATGTCTAAAATGAAAAGTTCTTAAAGTATCTCCCTACTCTGTCTCCTTCTACTAGTGTTTAAATCCTTTCAGACCAGATTTTGTTTCGAACTAACAATCTCTCTTCTAATAAAATTCATTCTTTCTAATAAAATTGTACTTTTCCCCTTTTTTGGGAGGGTAGGTCTGGTTGGATTGTAATGGGGATAAGATAGTAACAAGTTTTTAAAATTTAATGGAAAAATCTTCAGTCTTAAAAATAAATGAAAAGAAAGTTCCCAATTTAGCTAGACTATGTAACTCAAGCCCTTTTCTTTGCTAGAATAAGGAGAATCCTCTGTATCTTTAGACTGCCTGATGAATACTTCTGAGTCTTTCCCAAAGATATGACAAACTGTGACGAACTTAAGTATCTAATAGAATTCAATTATCACTCAAGGAGGATAAAACAAACAAAATCCAGAAGGAACACCAAAATTCTCAGGAAGAAAAAGCCTAGCACTGAGCTCCTAGCATTGAACTGGAGGTCAGTAAACCTATGGACTTAAGGGCTCTGTGACTCAGAGCAAGTCACTCCACTTCTCAGTTTCCTGGGCTAGAACAGGAATAGCCAAAATATGGCACTGGTTCTGACAATGACTCCTCCACCTCCGACAGACACTGCAAATCAAACAGCCTTCTCCCCAGTGAGTTGTAGGTTCCCCCTCAGTCCTTAGGCAGCCACTACCAGTAGATGAGAAGTGAGGGGGCAAAAGGATAAAGCCTGTTTGCGTTATCCCTGGGCTCAGTGCCTCAGGTCTCTTCTAGCTCTGATAGTCTATGATCTTAAGGAAACGCTGTTTAACCCAACCTTGGGAAAAAATAGTAGCTTGCCCTCATCACTGCCAAGATGAACAATGTACAAGTAGAAAGGAAAAATATGAAAGCTGAATCATGCTAGATAAGCACAAAAACAATAAAGTAAAATACTTCAGGAAAGTGACTTGAAAAACCAGAACAGATAGATTAAACAACGAAAAAAGTAAATGATGAAGTCAAACATGGGCCAGTGTTGTTAAGTACTAGAGAAAAAAAAAAGTTAAAGTGGAATGACCATATTAATAATGCTTTCCTGTCAAGTCATCGAATAAAGCAAATTTCTGCAGATCATCTCCTATTTTCCCATAAAATTAGACATGTTTCTATGAAAACATAAATTTCCAATGCATCATAAACCATATGAATGAATGCAAAAAAGTTTTAATCACAAAATTAAATATAAACTTTATTAATACAGTAAAAATACTAAAGTAGCACATTCATTTCTGCCATGTTATTTCATTTTCTCTTTTTAAAATAAATTTTAAAGTATCTAACTATTGTCTCTCTTTTAATTAAATTTTAAAACCAAGACACTTAAGAATAGGACAATACTGGAAGATATTAGAAAAAAGACTTTAGAACAAAGAAAATAGATTTGGAATTTAGGAGAGAGGCTTTTCGGAAACAGCCTTCATAAAGGCTTTAGTTTCAGATGGTGATATTCCAAGGAACTTTAGAGGGATCATCCAACCCTATTATTCATCCTTGTCCATTCCTCAAATCTGGCCCAATTTTCTCTGTTACCACAAGATACCGTAAAGGTTAACAAATGACCCCCAAGGTCCTTCCAAATCTATAAGTCTAGGATCACCCAACCTTGGGAATAACTCTGGAAGGATCCACAAGAACCAGAGATAAACTGGAGAGCTGAAGATACAGGGAGAGTGTCCACTCGGTGTTCACTATACATCCAGTGGTCCCTTTTGAATTTTGTATCAGATGCATTTATTTTATTTTTAAAGAACAACTCAATCGTTTGTTGCATTTTGATGCTGTGTATGAAAAAACAGTAACAAATATTGTCTCTGACTTTTGAATTATGCATGCCATACCCGGGTAAAGCAAAAAGTGCTTTGGTGGAAAAGCAAAACAACAAGCATTAGCCATCAAAGAATTCTATTAAAAGACTTTCAGAACATTAATTTAAAAAAAACTAACAATCTATGAGATTAATAGTAAAAATCATTTAAAAAGATATACAATTATATACCCTCTCAAGTTTCACAGCTTGGAACCAAAGGCCGTACATATTG
This sequence comes from Diceros bicornis minor, assembly GCF_020826845.1. Classification (NCBI taxonomy): domain Eukaryota; kingdom Metazoa; phylum Chordata; class Mammalia; order Perissodactyla; family Rhinocerotidae; genus Diceros; species Diceros bicornis. The sequence continues at coordinate 47,847,741 of NC_080744.1, read as the reverse complement.
AAACTCTAAAGCTGGGATTAGGGCCAGTTTGGGGATGTTTTTTCCTTTTCCCCAAGGAAACATCAGGAGAAACAACTTTAATTTTCCTGAAGTTCTGTGCAGGCCTTCAAAGCCTTGCGTCTCTGGGCCCTGTCCTTTCCCAGGAAAGGTTCCAGTATCCAGAGAAATTTCTGGAGCCTCATAAAGTAAAAACGTTGCTTTGCCAAGCCCTGTCTCCCAGGGTCAAGCAAACTCCTTGCCTGCTCTAAGCTCGTTTTCCTGCTCTAATGATCTTGCTTATAGTCATCTGATTATGCTTCCTGAAACAGTGCTTTTAACATTCATTCCTTTGCTTAGAAGTTTTTCTTATTTGTCAGTGTTTGTATTTTGACAGTTTCTCAGGTGATTTTGATAAAACTCCTCCTTCCTACTTTCGCTAAGAATTACTAGGAATCCTCCACTCTAATCAAGCTGGCTTCCTCAGGGTCTCACAAATATCCTAAGTTCACCTTCACCTCTTTGCCTCATTTGTTTCCTACAACGGCGTGCACTTCTCTTCCACAATCCTCCCTACCCCAGCCCCAAATTTCACTTAACTATCCTATCCAAACTCTGCACATCCTTCAAAGACTAGCTCAAGTCCATCCTCTCCAAAGTCCTTCCTAGCTCCTGGAACCCTACTTAGTACCTTTCTCCTCTGAAGGTTAACAATGCTCAGGGTGCACCACATCATGTAGCCCCAAGACTTGTCATTGATTCAGATGTCTGGTGCCCTGACTGATGTGAATGCATGCTCCCCAGTGGACCATGCCTCACTCTTACAAGGTGAAGGCATTTCATACACACCTTCAGGGAAACAGCATACTTGTGACTTTTAGGGATACCACTGGTTGTACTCTAATCAATTTCAGGGGCCTGGGGACATAACAAGCTTCACTATAGCAATTAAATTAATTTTCAGACTAACATGGAGAAGCAGTTAAAATGTTGGAAGAGAGACACGCTTATAATTTGCATAATGTGTCTTGATGTCTCAAGGGGGAGGTGAGGAATGTAGAACCAATCGAAGAGATTTGGTAGGCCCTGGAGTTAGGGTATAATTCTCATCAAGTGGAGAATACCTAAGAAGAGAGAATGAGTTCCCTCAGTTAACAGCTGGGGAAAGGGGAGCCATCCTTCAAGAAAATGGCACTGCCCCACTACTCCTTGACCCTGTGACCTAACTATGGAGAACCTCATTCTTAATGAAGTACTACGATATCCAGAATGAATAACTGAAGAATAACCAACAGATGAGGTACCTGTAAGCAACCACGTGGCAGCCAGGAGCAACATCCACACAACCCACCATAAGTGATCTTGGGAACAAAAAGGGAAAAGGGCAAGAGGACTATCCTCTTACAGACCAAAGACAGCACTGAAGAGTTTTTTTTTTTTTTTCCCAATTATTTTATTGAGGTCATATTGATTTATAACATTGTGTAACTTCAGGTGTACAAAAGTTTTTGATAGGTTATTTGGTATTATTGAATTGTACACTCAAAATGGATGAATTTTATGGTATGTAAATTATGCCTCGCTAAAATTGTTTCTTTTTTAAAAAAAAAAAAAGGTAATTTGGTGACTTGAGCTGGAGTATTTGCATGTGGCAAAGCATCTGACAGTCCAGTAAGGAGAGGGCATTCACAGGTTTTTATTGGAGTTTCAAGACAAAAGGCATAAAACCTCTGGTACAAAAACTAATATTTTTCATGACATTAAGACAGGAGAGTTCTCTATAAATGATAATGAAAACTACCAAAATATAGCCTTTGAAAAATACATATACACATACAACAAACCATATAAATCTACTGAAATAATGAGAACCATACGGCTAGTGGGGATAGTTTCTAGGAAAAGAGAAATGGAAGGGAGTGGGAGTGAAAAGAAAAACAAATTAATATTTAAGACTGGTAAGAGTTGAAAAAAGCAGAACTGATGAAAGAAAGGAAGTCTTAGAAATCATTGCTATTGGCCAAGAAGCTTGGTTTACTGCCCAGGGTCGTAAGGTCTGCCTTGGCATAGGTTCTTTAACAAGGGCTAAAGGACCTTCTTCCTTTATTAGCAAACAAGGGAAATCAAGAGAGCCACACGGAAGTAAAATGCCACTTAATTTAAGGCAGAGAAGGAAGGAGGCTGCTGAGAGTTTAGTATAAGGACCCAAAACAGGAGTTCAGGATAATAGTTCTAAAATTAACACTTACGACACCCACTGTAAACTATTATTTTTAAGTGATAGAATAAAGCTATCTATATCTTACATCTTATAAACACATTTCTTTCATTTACCTGAGTTTCTCAAGATTAACAGCGATCACATGCCATATTCCAATATAATGAAGAGAAAAAGAAAGGAATCCATTTTTATTTGCATATCTGTAATATGCCAGGTACTTTACCACATATCTCCTCATTTAACTCTGCAAAACATTACTATCTCATTTCATAGATGAAGAAACTGAGGTTCAGAGAGGATAAAGAACCTGCCTAAGGATATATAACTTCTTTCTCAACAGTAGATCTGAGATTTGAACCTGATGCTAAAATTCATGCTTTTTTTTTTTTTGTGAGGAGATCAGCCCTGAGCTAACATCCGCCAATCCTCCTCTTTTTTTTGCTGAGGAAGACGGCCCTGGGCTAACATCTGTGCCTATCTTCCTCCACTTTATATGGGACGCCGCCACAGCATGGCTTACCAAGCAGTGCGTCGGTGCGCGCCCGGGATCCGAACCAGCGAACCCCGGGCCGCCGCAGCGGAGCGCGCGCACTTAACCGCTTGCGCCACCGGGCCGGCCCCTAAAATTCATGCTTTTTACACTACATCACACTACTTCTATAAAACACTCACTTCCTACCATGTTTTTACTTTGATGTTACTACACACTACACATTAACAGAAGTGAATTAGTGAAGCGAAAGTAACGGGCAACAAAAAGCCACAGCTGGAGGCAAGAGAAGGAAAAACTACGAGGTAACTAAAACACAAAAGTGTGGGACAAACTGAACGCAATTCCCAACAGCCTATGAACTGCCACAACCTCAGCAGGCAAGTCAACAGCACAGCACACCTGAGGCACACAGTGAAGGCTAACTTCTATATCCTCCAAATCATCCAGGTTACATTAAGTTCGGAAGACTCCATTTAAGAAGGCCAAGAAAAACTATAATACCTTTTACAAAAAATGAAATTTAAAATAGCGTTAAAAAAAAAAAAAGATTTCAATCTTCTCACAAAGATTTCAGTGAACTATCTTTCATCCCTCTAGTTTTCTCATCTGTAAAATGAGAATAATAACAGTACCTATCTTATGGGGCTGATATATTAATTCATTAAATGAATAATGATTATGATAAATTCATTATTATCATTATCAACGAATAAATTCATTATCATTATCTTCAAACTTCATTTTTAAGAAATACTTCATTAGCTCATACTAAGTAAATGAGATATTACTATACTGTGATCCATATAACGCAGACAATTAACTGCAGAGATTGGGTGAGAGAGATGAAGACTATTTTTCGTGTGTGTGAGGAAGATCGGCTCTGAGCTAACATCTGCCAATCCTCCTCTTCTTTTTTTTTTTGCTGAGGAAGACTGGTCCTGAGCTAACATCCTAGCCCATCTTCCTCTACTTTATATGGGACGCCGCCACAGCATGGCTTGACAAGTGGTGGGTCGGTGCACGCCCGGGATCCAAACCAGCGAACCCCGGGCTGCCACAGTGGAGCGCGCACACTTAACCGCTTGCACCACCGGGCTGGCCCCGAGAGATGAAGACTAAAAAAGAGAATATAAAAAAGTGAGAGATGGATGTACACAAAGAGAACAGTAGAAGAGAGGTGTTAAGTCACCACTTTGCCCACACTTCTATCATTTGTCTCACTGTATTATAATCAGTTGTGTAAATATCTATCTTCTCCATAGGCTGTGAACACTTTGAGGGCAGGCACTTATTTTTATATTATCAGCCCAACATAGTGCCTGCAACATACTGCATACTAAATAAATGTATGGATCAGTAAGCTTTAAGATCAAGGATGGGAATACCTGATTTTACCATATCCTAATTGGGCTGAGGGCAGAGGCAGAGGCAGTCTAGACCAATTACCACTTTTATTTTTTTTTTTCGCTGGGAAAGATTCGCCCTGAGCTAACATTTGTTGGCAATCTTCCCCTCTTTTTTTTTAATTCCTAAAGCCTCAGTACACAGTTGTATACTCTAGTTGTAGGTCCTTCTAGTTCTCCTATGTGAGCCGCCTCAGCATGGCTACTGACAGACGAGTGGTGTGGTTCTGCGCCAGGAACAGAACCCCGACCACTGAAGCAGAGCCTGCCACACTTTAAGCACCAGGCCATCAGGGCTGGCTTGACCTAGTACCACTTTTTGTTTAACTGATTATCCATATTCTATTCCCCTATTCTCTCTGAACTAGGAAATAAATTTGAAAAACATTAAAAAAATTGTTAATTTGCTCTAAAATTAGAAATCTTTCAAATGATAAAACAAATTTTAGTAAATTATTTTAAATATTAAAAATATTGCTCTGATTAGCCTCTTATGCCCAAAAGTTAATTCTAATGGTCAAATGGTCAGAGTCAGAGCAATAAACAGATACTAAATAAGAGACATACCTACTTTTTAGCTGTTAATCTGCTAGATGCAGCGCAGATACAAAAAAGATACAGAACAGTAACTTTCCTCTGACCTCTGGTACCAAAATAAGCATGTTTGGGGATGACCAAGCCTAAACCCCCTTGTCTGGGACCACCCTTACCCCAGGCTCTGTGAAGTATGCAGCCTAAGTAATCATAACAACGCCCACGCCCTCACTGATGTTTGCTCAGGGGGTACCCCTAGCCTAAGCAGGATATATCAAATCCAATTATTCTCCAGGAATCTGGAAAGCTGGGAGACAAAACCTAAGTTGAGAGATCATGTATCATCCAGTCTCGAGGCAGCATCACAGCAAGCCAGAGTCCCATTTGCGCTGAAGCTAAGGGGAAAGCAGAAGCCAAGAGAAACCCAGTCCATAAAGGAGAGAATGGAGCAGGGCTGGAGTTCGGGTGAGGGAGAGAGGCACTTACCTCACGTGCAAGATTTAAGGGAATGCCAAAAAACTCAGTAATCAAGATAGATAATACTGTAATGCATGGTATTTTTAAAAATCCAAATTAATGTCCTGGAATGGAGCAGAGGCATAGAAAGAAGCCGATGAGAGTCCACGCAAGCTGTAGGCAGAGGAGGGAGAACAGGGGCTTTTCAAGTGCCTGCTCTGGGTCTAGCTGTAGTTCATTTCAGAGAGGGCAGTTGCCTTACCAAAACAACCCCCTGCAACTCCCAGCCCTGCCACCATACCTTCTCGTTGGCTAGCTTAAGTGGGCTGTGTTCCCTGAGACCTAAGAACCTTGACTAACACACTCTATTTGGGAAAATGAGACATGCACATAAAGCTATTTCTTTTAAAAAAAATCAAGGCAATATATAATTAAGTGACAAAAGAATGGTACTGGCAATTAGTGCTGCAGAAGTTCAGAGATCACTGTGGGTGGTCAGAGAAGGACAGATTTAGCTAGATCGCGGGGAGGAGAAGTATATACCAAGCAAAGAGATCAAAGTACATGCTAAAGGTGGTGGGGGAGAGTCGGGAAGGGAGCTAGGGAAAGGAGAGGAAGAGAGTAAAGAGGAAGGAGTGATCTTCACACACCTGGGATTACAGCCAAGAAGTAAATACAGCTCCATGCCTCTAGCCCTCCATCATACCGCTCAGGACACCTGAAATACCCTTTTCCCCCTTTTCTCACGTTCAAATCCTCTCACATCTTTCAGGGACCAGTTCAAACAACAATTCTTTGAACAGGCTTCCCTGGTATCCTACTCAAAAGGAGATACAGGTCAGAACTAAGATTTGGGCAGTGGGAAAAAGTAGAAAGGAAAGAGGCTACTGCAGGAGGGAAAGCTAAGGGGCTGAAGGCAGTGACAAGCAATATTCTCTGGTGGAGAGCAAACCCTACCGGAGTTCACTTGGGATGTCGCCTGATGTCACTGGAGAGTAGATGTTGTTGGAGAGTAGGACTTGAGATCCTTTGACAAGAGCGAGCAATAATGGGGGCTCAAAAAAAAGTGGCAAAGGAGGGGCAGGTGTAGAGGGTGTGCTGATGACTAACGGAAGGTTAGAGAAGGTTCAAGCTGCACTGAAGGCCTTGCAGAGGAGAAAATGTGCCAATCTGCCACACACTTCTGTGTATGGTTCCGGAATTTTCTTCAAGAAACTGTAGATCTTAGGGACAAAGAGTGGAAAAACAAAGAGGGGCGAGGCTTGACTTTCAAATAATCACATACTTACTGATATTTTGCAATCAAATTAAGCTTACTTCCCCACGCTCTATGCCACCCCCACCCACCCACTCCCATCCTCCAGCCAGGCAGGTCCAGCACCCCAGGGCCACACTGAAGAGGAAACAAAACAAAACAAAACAGTTATTGAAGAATACTAACTTGGGTTAATAATCGCCCACCATGAACAAAAATAAATCTTGGGATATATCAAATCTTGCCATGCTTGCCCCAGGGTAAGGGCTGCCTGAATAGATGCCAGACTTATAATGTATACATCTGAGGGGGCTCCTCTCTTTTCACTCGTATGCATATCAAGGAAATATCCTTAATGACTCCTCATTAAAATGATAACACCACATCCAGGGAACCAAAATATTTTTGTTGGTTATGATTTTTCATATGGAAATCCCCTACCTTATAATTATGATTAATAACATCCTGCTCAGGGGCCAGCCCGGTGGCACAGTGGTTAAGTTCGCGCCCTCCACTTTGGCAGTTTGGTTCCTGGGCACGGACCTACGTACTGCTCATCAAGCCATGCTGAGGTGGCGTCCCATAGACAGCAACTAGAAGGATGTACAACTAAGACATACAACTATCTACTGGGGCTTTGGGGAGAAAAAAGGAAAAAAGGAGGAAGATTGGCAACAGATGTTAGCTCAGGGCCGGCCTTCCTCAAAAAAAAAAAAAAATCCTGCTCAAAGCGACTGCTATGCAATAGGCTAAGGAAGTACAACAATCTTACCTACAAGTCTATATGCATATTAAATAATATATAAATATCAGCCAATTGCTACTGGTTAAAAAAATTTAACCAAAAGCTCTAGGAAGTGTTTTAAACACCAGGAGAACACACTTTAAATAAATTCAACTTGCCATCACACTCTCACTCACTCTTGTCCACTCAGTCCTCGTCTTCTCCCAGCTCACCACATTTTCACCCATTTTCTCACACCCGCTTCAGGATGTGTACGTACTTGTAGGGATATCAGTGCTTAGATATGCCCAGATAGGAAGCTGTCTGTTTGTAAAGGGTTATCTCTGTGGGGCAGTCACCTCAGTAGGTGAGTTTGTCTTGGTGTGTTTGTGCTCCTTCCTTAGTGAGTGGGCGTAGGTGTTAGAGCATATGTCCCTGAGGGAGTGTATATCTTTACAGGTCAGAAGGTGTGTACAGCTGTGGAGGAACCTTGCCTGTATTTCAGTGACTCTCAAAACAAACTATTAAGAGTAAAAGGTGAAAGGAGCCAGTCACAAAAGACTACATACTGTATGATTCCATTTATATGAAATGTCCAGAATAGGCAAATTCATAAAGAAAGAAAGCAGATTACTGGTTGCCTAGGGTGGGGGGGGGGTTGGGGGAGGGGGGTAGCCACTGCTAATAGATAAGGGGTTTCTTTCTGGTGTGATGAAAATGTTCTAAAATGCATTGTGGTGACGGTTGCACAACTCTGTGAATATACTAAAATCCATTGACTTGTACACTTTAAATGGGTGAATCATATGGTATGTGAATTATATTTCAATAAAGTGGTTATGCATTAAAGAGAGAGAATAAGGAAACCAAAGTTGTCCTGCATGTCCACAGAAGGGCAACTCTGTCTTTGAAAATCTTAACTTTGTTCTGATTCCATTTTAATTAAGCTTTAGATTCAAGATTTCCCACTGCTAATCCCCTAGTGGTCTCTCCTCTGTCTCCAGCCTTATTTGTCTTTCCTAACAAGGGTGACCCACATATGGGAGACAGCGTTCACCGGGTACCACTCACTGTCTGAACAGAAAAGAACACGTACACTATGATTACAACCGTATAAAGATATGTATGTGGATGAACAAACCCTGGAAGAAAATGAGGAAAAATTAAAATAGTTACATCAGACTATGTAATACGGATGAGGTGACGTTCTTTTAAAGATAATATTATCATTTTATTGTGTTATCAGCCAATAAAATCTGCAAGAAAAAATAACCAACTCGTCTCCTTAGAAATTGTTCCATGACTAATTCAGGAATTGTGTGTCACAAAGGATTGGACTGGAGTAGTGTAGCAGAAGATGGAAACTAAAACTCAAAGGTTATAGATATTTACATCTATTTTGACCAAGGCAATAAACAAGACAATATGAAGGTGTCTATAGCTTGCTCTAACAGAGTCCTAGGTGATCTCTCCAGGCTGGAATCTTCTTCCTTCTCCCCAAAATCTGCCCGGCTTACGGGCAGGGTGCAATTGCTACTGAAACGAGGTTGCCTTCATTAACTCAATCCACAGAAAAGCCATTTAAAATTCAAATTCATGATTAGCATTCCTCCATCAGGAAATGCGGTAACCAGGCCAGGACCAAGCTTAGCTGCAGTCTGAAACAGGTGCACACAAGTTTTTTTGTTTTTTGTTAGAGACCCAGGCTGGGTGCTTAAGAAACTGACAATACAAGCACAACTAAAATACAAAGTAGCTCAGTTGATTTTCAACTAAGATGCCAATCATTCTAACCCAGAAAGGAAAGTTGTTTTAACCTATGTTGCTGAAACAACTAGATAGCTGCATGGACGGAAAATGAACCTAAACCCCTACCTCCCATAGCACAAAAATTAATCTGAAATGGATCACAGACCTAAATGGAAAACTTAGAACAAGAAAGCTTTTAGAAGAAAACAGAATATCTTTGCAACCCTGAGGACTGGGATAAAAAACACCATAAAATAAAAAATTAATACATGGACTTCATAAAAATTAAAAATTTCTGCTCATCACAACATCATTAAGAAAATAAACAGAAAAGCCACAGACTGGGTAAAAAATATTGCCAACACATATATCTGACAAAAGACTTGTATCAGAATTTATAAAGAACTCCTATAAATAGCAGTAAAATGATGAACCACTCAAAGGAAAAACAGGCAAAAGTCTTGAATAGATACTCATAAAAGAAGATACAGTATAGCCAATTAGCACAAGATAAAGCATTCAACACCTTTAGTCATCAGGAAAATGCAAATTAAAACCATAATGAGGTACCATTTTACATCCTCTAGTGCTGCTAAGATAAAAAAGGCTGACAGAACTGAAATTTGGCAACATTAAAAACATGAAGCAACTGGAACTCATATATAAACCACTTTGGAGAACTGTTTTGCTGTTTTTTAATAAAGTTAAACATACATCTACCCTATGACTCAGTAATTCCACTCCTAGATATTTATCAAGAGAAAGGAAAACATATATCCACAAGAGACTTGTAAAAGAATGTTCATAACAACCATATTCCTAATAGCCCAAACCTGAAAATAACCCAAATATCCATTAAGAGGAAAACAGATAAACAAATTGAAGCATATTCATACAATGGAATACTTTGTACAAATAAAAAAAGAACAAACCACTGCTATAAACAACACAGAGGAATCTCAAAAACACTGTTACACAAAAGAAGCCAGACACTAAAAAGCACATACTACTGTACGATTCCATTTATGTCAAGTGCAAGACGAGGCAAAACAAATCTACGATGTCCGAACTATGGAGTCAGAAAGTGGCTGCCTTTGGAGGAGGGTGGGTGAGGGAAATAAATGGCTGGACAGGGATATGAGGGAACTTACTATGATGATAAAAATGTTGTCTATCCTGTTGGTAGAAGTTATAGTATATAAAATTGCCAGAACTCTTTGAACTGGACACTTAAGATATGTGCATTTCACTGAATGTTAATTATACCTCAATAAAAAAATACAAAGTAGCACTCTGCTTCAAGACATAGGTTAATGATTTTGTTTCAAATGAAATTCTAGAATACCACACATACATTTTCAATTATTCGCCACTTTGGATTATTCAGATCTGTAGTCCTTCATTACTGTAAATAACCTAATGGATTATAGACACAGGTAGACAGATATAAGCATATGTGTTCATGTTTAATTTTTCATAAATACCATTGAGTTTGATTCTTCACGATTTTAATATGTACCTAACAGACTGTTAGAGGTCCAGTAGAATTTTCCGTTTTCTATACCATTTTCCCCTCAATATGATTTTATAGTTGTGATTTTAGAGAATCTGAGATAAAACAAGAATAAGTAAGGCACGTAAATCAAATGTCAGCAAGGCAGGTCATGACAGGAGGAGGATAGTGCTTTAGCCACTATTACAGCCTAGAGAATAAAGTCCTCCTCAACTATTTTAATCAAGAGTGAGCCGATAGATATTTAAATTTAAGAGAAATTGAAAAGCATGAAGAATAGTTTTCCAGCTAATTTGATCTCTAAAAGATGATAACACAGCCAAAATAACAAAAGCAGTGTACATCAAACTGACGCCTGAAAACCTGAGCCCTTTTCTCCTACTGTTTTGCTAGGTCCTCCTCTGTCTTCCTTCCTCTTCACCTTGTCTCCTCCCTCTGTTGGTCTCTATCTAGGTACATTTTATCCCCACCACCTCTTACCCTCCCTATGATACTGCTCAGATCTGACTGATTTTCATATACCCAGCTCACCCCAGGTTCCAAATAAATAAATTTACAAAATTGTACGGTATTCTATGTAGATATGTCATATACACTCAAACAGAATAGAGAGTATAGCCTGGGGGGACAGAAATGACCAGTGAGTGGGAAAAACATGACTTCATTCGTTTCCCATCTCCACAACTGTAAAAGACCTCTCCCTCTGAACTCCTGCTGCACGTTTGTATTCCCTCAGATGGTTCTTGCAGTGCTGTGAACTATAAAGAAGTACACACGCCTTATCTCAGAGAGGGTAAGCTCCCAGACAGAAACCATGTCTTGTATGTCCGTGTTCACCACGAGCCTAAGACAGTGCCTCGTGCAGGATGGGATAAAACACATGCTGAATTACTGACTAAATGTGAATGAAAACAACTGAGGTGGAAGAGGACAAGAAATAAAAAAGCTGAGAGGAAACAGCAAAGAGAAAGGAGAAAGGAAAGAAAGAGGAGAAAAAAGAAAAGAACAGAAAAACTTGTTGTGAAAGCAATTATTTTTGTTAGAGTGAACAGAATTATCTTTAAAAACTGAGAGCTGGAAAAAGCCATCACTATGCATCTAATATCACAGCTATCAGCACCAGTCTTTAAACTGTCATTATAAACACCTTAAAACATCTCCGAACCCTTGATATTCAAAGTGTGGTCTCCCATAGCAATTACAGCATTCCCTATGTGACTTGCAGATTCTGGGGCCCCACTTCAAACCTACAAGATCCTGGGTGATCTCTGCGTGTTGAAGTTTGAGAAGCATCACCGTACAGCATTCAAGTACTTTCTGTTGTGCTAAAACTATGTTTTATTTAAATGGACCAGGAGCTGAGGCTTTAAAAATCTCATTAGGGTGAAACCAATCATTGTAACGGGGGATTTGGCCTGTACCTATTTAACTTTAGGTGAAGTTATTAATTACAGAGTAATTTGGCCTAGAAGGTATACCACAAAACTTTGGAATTAATCATAAAAATATGATTAAAGGAAATTGAGCATTAGGTCAGTAACATCCTCAGAAAATCATTTTTGTTCCTTTATGCCTAGCACAGGGCTAGGAACGACAAATATGGCCAACATTTCCTAAATGAATAAAATAAATGAATTTTAAAAATCATAGATATTTATGGCTGGAATAATCTCAGGGTCATCTGGTCCAATAACCTCTTTTTAAACATGAGCAAACTAGAAATCCTGAGAGGTTCAAAAGTAAGCAAGCTAAAAGTGTTAGAATATATTGGATCTCACATTTTAATTCCCTTTTTGTTCCTTTTGTAGGAATACATTATAAAGAGTATTCTAAGTATTACAGTAGAACGATTGTGGGCTCTTAAAGAAATGAGAGGGTAAAAAGGTGCCAAGCACGAGGAAGAAGAGACTGGCAAAGGTAAATGAGGCTGGACAAAACAATTTTTCTAAGCCTAAGATTTTTTTTTGACAGGCCAATTAATTAATCAACTTAATCTGCCGAAAAATTAATCTGTAGGATTCTCAGAAAAAGAAACACCAGCTGCATGAAAATGTTACAAACTAAGGGAGACCGCACATAACCAACTTAAATCTCCACAGGCTTGTTTCCTGTTCAAGTATGACCTCCTGGGATAAGTTTTACTGCACTGTTCATTACCAGACGACTTTTGGTTTTAAGAGAGGCCAAGGGCAAGTTGGAAATGCGATTCTTAACTAAACATAAAAAATAAATAAATAAATCTGCGGCTGTTTCCCATTTGCTTGTAATCAGAATGCAGGCTTGCAGAGGAAACACACAAGCTCTGTTAGCAAAAATAAAACGACCCAGTCACGTCCTCAAAACAAACCAGCACACAAAACTTCACAGCCGGATCCAGCTGTGCTGCACGGGAGCCAGGAATTTATTCTAAGACAGGGCAGAAAGATAAAAACGGCGAATGCAAGACAAGCCAGATTTCAATTAAAAAAAAAAAAAAAGAGTGTGCCCCTAAGGTTTTTTGTTTTTGTTTTTCTCCTTTCCAATTTTCAACAAGCAGAAGTCTTTGAAGAAGTCGTGGTGAAAAAACCCTTTAGACGATCGTGTCCCGGCTGCGCCTCGGTGCGGTGGAAAGCGCGGGTAGGCAGGGCGAGCTCGCACGGCCGCGGCGGGCGCGGGCTCCGGCGGGAGGGGAAGGGGCCGGTCCCGAACCCGAGGAGGCCGGGCCCCGTAGTGATTCATCAGCGACTCGGGGTTCGCGCGCCTCCACGGCGGGCGACGCCCAGCGCGCCCCACGGACCCCCATCCGGGCCCGCTCGCCCCGAGGCAGCCCCCAGCGTCCCCTCGCTCCCCGGGAGGGACCAGGAGGGAAGGAGACCGGAGCCGGGCGGCTGGAAGACAGCAACCTTTCCCTCCTCAGCCACCATGGCCGGTGCGACTCCCTGCCCGCGCCCGCAGACGGACTTCCTGGAAAGCACCGGGCTGGGCTTACCTGACTGGCGCCTGCTGGGGTCCCCGACCTGCTTCACAGACCCGCGTGGATTGCCTGCCGCTCGGTTCCCAGCACCCGCTCGTCTGCCCGCGCCTGCCTCCCAGGGAGTTGCCGGATCCACCCGCCAGCAGTTCCCCCAACTCGACGGCGCTGTCTGTGCGGCTGGTTCCCCCTCCGCCACCGACGCGCGTGCGCACTCCCAGGTCGCAGAGCATCCTGGGAGTTGTAGTTCGAGTGAGGAGGGCGAAGCTCAGCGAAGACCCTGGTCTTTACAATCTGCAGGACTTTGGAAGCAGCTGCGGATACCAAGACTTACTCCAGCCTGAGATCACGCTCTCTACTCGCGGAAATATTTATCCTCACCCTGTGGGAGCTATAAACAGTAGCTAGAAGCTCTTTGGTATAGATTTCCTCTTTACTTTGACTTTCACTAAAAAGGCATACGAGGCAGGGCTTGTATTGTACCCTTGGTTGCTAATGCGAGAACATGACATCAAGCCCTTTAAACTTATCAAGAAAAGCCATCGAAAAGTAAGCAAATATAGGCTAAGGCCAAGAGGGGCATAAATCAGGTGGATGTCACCTCAAAGGCATGGTGACCCTAGTGATTTCCTTAGGCATGCAACCAGGGATGATGTCGCAGCGATAGCCCTTATATTCCCCGGCAGTTTCGGCTCCATCCCATCCTTCCATTCCAGCTTCAAGCTCAACACCAAGCGGCGGAGCTGGGCTAATGTGGGCAGGCGCTGCTCAAAGAAGGGGACTGGGACAGATGGGTAGTCTGCAGGGGAGGATGAAGAGAATGGGAATACCTCAGAGGACAGTTCGATGGCTGACTTTTGTGCAGGGCCCTGAGGAGAGGGAGCAGCGATTGCCTTCCACTCATTCATTTAGTCAGTCACTGGGAATTTTCCTGGCCTTCTCTTCAGGGGTAAACCATGCCCAGGGATAATGCTCAGCTTTGATACACCTTCTTTCAAAAATGCAGCCAGGAAGAGGACTGAAGTTCCTGCTTGAGGTACATTCCAGCTACACCCAGTGTGGGAGCCGACTAATGGTTAAACCTCTCCTGGCATCTATTTCTTCCCCTCAGAGCAGGGAGCACTCTAGGTAAACCCTCGGGAATTTCAAGCAACTGGCACCCACTAATCCCAACAATGAAGATCACTGATGATTTGGAGTTTTTAAGAAAAAAAAAACCCTCCTAAATTGCAAATACTCTTAGAAGACCATCAACATTAAATCTTGTGGTCATTGCATCTTATTTTCTATAGCATCTTAGCGTGAATCAATTTCTCAAATATTCTTTGAGATAACAGCTTTCTGAGAGCAATTACCTACAGAATTCAGGTTCAACTAATATTTATTGAGTACTTAATCCACACCAAGCATTGTGCCAACACTTCATTTATAATGTCTCATCCAATCCTCAAAGTAACCCTACAGAGAATATATTACTATCCTCCATTTCTACAGATGAGAAAACTAAGACTCAGAAAAGTTAAGTAATTTACACGAGGTCACGCAGCCAGTATTGGAGATCCAGAAATAAAGCTAGGTACCCTCACTCAAATTCTAGTGTGCTTTCCACTGTTGATCAGACTAATGTTTCTCCTAAATATCATCAAATTCTTTAAAGTGAGATAATCTGTGACCATGTCCGTGGTACATGAAAAAAATTCTCTAACACAATCCAGGAGGATGGTACTCTAACTGGAGGAGATGCATATCTGGATTCATTTGATAGTTCTATATTTTATTATCAATTAATATATAGGTATTCTGGCCTACCAGCAAGTCTCTTGTGAATTCCTGCTATACCTCTGGGGCATCACTCTTGGGGAAACTGACAGAACGGAGTTCCTGAGCAAGCAGAACAGAGGACCATGGCCATCCAGAAATGGTTTGTTTTAAGAAGGACTTTCCTCTGCAATATGGCTTCTTTTGCTTTGCTTTTTAGGCAGAAAGGCTTTTAAATGAATGAATGACTGATTTAATCTATGACATGTTTCCTCCATGACCTTCCAATATGGAGTGTTAGGCATACATGCAATATATTTTCTCTTTTAGCTATTCATTTTAAGTTTTTCCTAACAAATGTCTGCATATTATTTTAGTTTCTTTTTTCTCAAATAGAGTGACTTGGTGCTGGATTTTTTCCCTTTCTTCCAACAAATGTTATCATTATGTAATCACGAGGCTTACAAACATGAATCTCCTAAACCCATGTACATTCAATACCATATACGGGACCAGAGGTGTTAAGAATGATATCCTAGTATTGGATAAAACTGTAAAAAAAATAGAACCTTCCTCGCTGCTTTCCCTCTCTTGCTACAATCTGTTCTCTACACCAGCAGCCAGAATGATCCTTTTAAAACAAATTAGATTATGTCACTCTCCTGCCCCAAACCACTCACGGCTTCCCATCACATTTCAAATAAAATCCCAAGTTACTACCTCTCCAAGTCCTTACGTGATTTTATTTCCTACCACACTCTCACTCTGCTCCAGTCACACGGGCCTCCAGCAGGTTTCTCAGGCCTGCCAGGTGTATTCCCCTCTCGAGGTCTTGGCACTACATTGGGCTCTTCCTCCCCAATACTCATGGCTCATGCCCTCGTTTTAATGAAGGTTCTGCTCAAGTGTCACCTCTGAAAGGCCTTCTCTGATCATCTTACCCTGTCTTTCTCCCCTTTCTGTACTTTGTCTTCATAGCACTTGTCGCTACCTAACATCGTCTTGCTTATTAGTGAAAGCTCAAGGAGGACTTTGCGTTGTTTACCCCTCTATCTCTAGCATCTGCAACAATGCCTGACACACAGTAGGAATTCAATAAATATTTGTAAATAAACAAATATTGAATCCTTCCCTCCCCCTCCTCCTCTCATTTTGGGACACAGAACCAGAGGGTTCGCCTGTGAATGCCAGCCAGTGACCTGATGCAGATAGAAACACCAGCTGCAAGAGGGTTGGCACCACAGGACAACGAGACCCACAGAAACGCATCCTGAAATGGGGATAGAGCTCTCTTTTAAAAAGACTATACTTTATGAGTTGCCATTATCAGCTTATAGTTAGAAGAACACAATTCTTGAAGAGGATAAAAAAAGGAAAAACCTGAAAATTGCATTTACGTAAATAAGTGAAAAGGTAAATCCACTAAATGCCTGTAGAAGATTGAAATATTGTTCCCAAATATTTGCTCTCCTCTAGAGGAAAAGACACCCTACCCACTGCCCTGTGACTTGCAGTGCCTTCCCAGAGACATTTTCAGGCTTGGCTATGGCCTGGTAATGGGTTTTTCCTTCTTTCTTCACACAATTGTTGTCCTACTGTAATCACAAAGCTTCCAAACATGAATCTTGCTTTGGCCAATGAAATGTGAGTGGAAATGACAATTCCACAGCTCTAAGTGGGAGCTTTAAGAGTCACTGCTGTTTCCCAGCATAGTGCTTACTCTTTCCCTCCACCGAAAGAATGGCATGTCCCAAATAGAGGCTGGTCCTTCTGCCTGGGTCCCAGAATGGGTCACATGGGTCAGCACCTCAGCCAAACACAGGTGCTGACATGTAATGTGAGCAAGAAGTAAACTGAGATTTAGGTTTTTTTGTTACTGTAGACTGACCTAGCAAGAGCTGACTACTGCAGTGCCTGTTCAGTGAAAGGCATCCTCTGAAACAGAAGTGGTGTGGCACCCCTCCTTCATGCATTTAATCCCACTTCAAGATTAAAGTAATGGGAGACAGTTTAAGTTCAACCTACTACAGAGAAGAAATCTGAGACTGTTAGGTAAAATATCTGAATAAGCGACAGAGTACAGTTCTTGTTAGTTTTCAGCGTTTGGTTAGAGTGAAAGTGATTGATAAAATAACACTGTAACTATATTTAATACATTACAAGCCCTAATTAGTGTTATCTTTAAACTTCCAGCTAGAGTAACAAATAAAGCATGTCACACTGAATCATCATCTGCAAATCAATGCCAGCAGCAGTTTTCTTGTTACTAAAAGTTTCCTTTAGGAAATAATTTCCTTCATATACTTAACCTGGTTTTTTTTAACCAAGTATTTTATAGAAGAGCTGAGAAAACTTAAACTGAAGACATACACTTGAAACTAAAAGGTAAGGATTTCATTCTGGGAGCTATTCATATAATGAATATGAGTATGAATGAGTATTCATATAATAAGGCAAGTCTAAATCACACACTTTGTTCTTATCAGTGACACTGTTGACCGATTAGATATAAGAATAACCTTTATAAACACCTAAACACCAACCGTACCAAAGTTCAAGGATGATGAAGATAATATGGAAGTAGACATTTCAAAGGCTGAGGCGCAAAGCCCAGGCCAAATAGCAGATTTTTGGCCAAATACCAAGACTCTTTGTCTAATGTCACTTAAGATGGCGTTAGTGTTTAGGCAGGCACATTCTACTTCTTATTCACAGTTAAGTTTTTGTCAGCACCAAAGTCTTTATGCACACAGATGGCAGTTAAATCATATTTTTCCCATTCTATCTTTTGTAGTTGTTTTTTTGGATTAAAAGTAGAATACTGTACTGTAACTTCTATTGAATTTTATCTGATTAGATACAGGCTTGTCCTTTGGCCTGTGCAGATGTTTTTCAACCTGTCAAAGTACTCCTTGTCCCTCCCAGTGCCCATCAGCTAAAGACTCGGTTGGTGTTTGTCAGTATCACAACCAAATTACTGATAAACTGCTGATCAAAACATGTCAAGGAAAGAGCCCTGTGGTGGCTACTATGCCCTTCTGGTTGAAATTCTTCTGTACATCAGCGTTTACCTATTACCAAGAGTCAAAAATACGCCTTTCTAAAATTTTGCTGAGGATTGATGAGTTCAGTGGTCTATAATTTGGAGAATTCCTATTCCCCCTCCCCCATCATCAGCCAAAATTTTGAGTCATGCACCTGCCGGGTTTTCCTACATCATCTCCCTTCTTAGGTTGATTGGGCCCAAAGCACAGCCCTACCTTATTCAAGCACACATTTATCTAATTCTGGTCCTGTGACGTGTGGGACACTTGCTGGAGGCTGTGGGCATTTGATCATGTTCCCTGACTGGTAGGACTGAGAAATGGGTTGGTAGCTGGGGCAGATAGGCTGTGGGGAAGAACTTCTTACAGCCACAGAGAAAGGCTGAATGATCAAACGGACAGAGGTGGTCCATAACAGAGTCAGGGCTAACACACAACAGACCCTAAAGTCAAGGAGTCGCTCCTGAAGCCAGACTGCCAAATCCAAAGGAGGCACCCAGAAAGCAGAGCAAGAACAAACAAGTTGAAACATCAGCAAAGTCATGAGGAGCCAAGCTAAAGGAGAGGGTGGATCAGGAGGAGCTCCCGGGTCAGCTTTATCTTGTTCACATTCAATTCTTGGAGTGATGGGGGAGGACTGGTCTGCCAGAAGGGAATGGACAGTGGGAACACAAAAATGAGTCACCTTCAGTCCTGCTTAAATTCCTGACCTTGTCAGCATAAAATGGAGAACTCTGTTGGCATTTATTTAGGTTAGAATTTAGGATAGCAATACCTAAGTGCCTTCTACATGCCAGGCACTGTTCTAAGTGTGTTACACACTAATCCTCATAACAGTACGACTAGGAAGTATGATTACGATTCCAATTTTACAGATGAAGAAACTCAAGCTAGGTAATTTGCAGAAATTCACACAACTAACAGAAGTGAGATTTGAACTAGGCAAGTCTGACCCCAAAGTGCACACTTGTAACTCCTATTCATTACAGCCCCATAGACTGAAAGAATCCTTTAAACAAAACAATTACTATATTTCCTTGTCCATGAGAGGGTGTGAAATAGCAAATATAGAAATTAGACACAGGCCTCCTAGGCTGCTTCTTGGACCTCGTCATCAGCCTAAGTGACAAAGAGTGAGGGCAGAGTTCAGCAGGAGGGCAGGAAAAGTAGGTTTTCTTGTTTTTCCAGGACAAACCTTTACAATGTAACTTTATGATTTTTAGTGTCTGTGTTATCAATCCTAGCATAGCTTAAAAAAAAAAAAAAAGGGAGTCCAAAGTTAATACAAAAAACTCAAGGTAAAAAAAATTAACCCATTTGGGTTATCTGTATTCCTGCTCCCATTTATTCTAACAAATTTTAACTGTTTAGCTGAATGTGTGCATTTTTGTTTTAATAATGAGTTCTCGTTTCCCCCTCTGGCTACTTCCTGTTGTCTATCTACTTCTTATCTTCTTCATAATAAGGGCACTTTATAGTCCTTTATAGTATATTTCTGCAAATACACTCATCTAATATGAGAAATGGTGCCAACTATTTATTTTAAAGAGACAGTATGTCTAAAAATTAGCCAGATTAAATCAGTTTTTATTTTCATTTTAAAAGGAAAGTTTATTCATTCCTAATGTTCTGTACATTTTCACTTGGAAACTGCATTCCAGATACAATGAATACATTATATCTTTGAAAGCAGAAAGATCTTGATTAGTTAAAACAGTATACATTTCCCTTAGCATTAGGTCTGGCTGGCTAATTCCAAAGGGTCAAACATTGCACCTATTTGTACCAACTGGGATCTTTATTAAGTAGAAGGGTAAAAGTATTCCACATTTCATACATTTTGCTTTATTACACATTTATTTCCCATACAATGTTCAATTTCACATTTAAAAGGCAAATTAGTCTTTAATTCCCTAATGAATACAATAAATGTTCACCTTTGATTGAAAAGTTTCAAAATGAAACTAGGTGGAATTTTCCAATAACTGCTTAGCCAAATAAATGTTGCCAATGTAAGTTTAAACAGTTTACAAAGTATTATTTCCTTTGTTCTCTTAAAAACAATACAGGTACACATAAGGTCACGCATTACAGGCATCTGAACCGGTAAAACATTACAGATCCGTGGCATGCAAGTATTTTACATTTTTAAATGCAATGAAAAATGCTGCTTGTTTGTTTTCTTTGAATAGATGAAACAGAATTAAGATAAAGGTTTAATCCAAATGTAAATATTATTCCATGAATATGGTGGGTTTTTTTTTTTTAAACCAAAGTGGCAGAGATAAGAACTTTAGGTCAGAATAATTTCTTTCTTAACTAAAGATTGTCACTGGCAACGTTTGGTACTAAAATAAAATTTCCTTAAAAAGCACATTTTCTATCCATCTCATTTCACCATATGGCCAATTCCTATCTATCCACATTTAGATTAACCATGGGAAATTTTTAATCCTGGGCCAGCTTCTCTCAACTGCACAGTGTACTTCTGATGGGCTTCTCTCTGTGATCCAGTCAATATGTGCTCAGAAACACACACACGCACACACATTTTAAATAAAAGCCTACGAGAAACATGCTGTGTTTACTGTGCTCAGTTTCTTTCTTTGCATTTCTTCCTCTCCTCCTCCACCAATTTTGAGGAGAAAATATTATATATTTTAAAATATCCTTTCAGAAAAGGTTGCTCCTCTAGAAATACTTGGAAGACGGTAAAAACCACTGAAGAGGAACAGATAAGTCTGTCTGTGGAACGTTCAGACCTCTTCCTCTGAACAAAGCCTTCAGAAGAGAGATGGAGCTGCAATGGAGGTGTTACTCACCCATGTTCAGAGGCAATGGAAACCTCTTAGAATTACAGGATTGTAATATTTGGGAGCTGGAACGGACCTTAGAGAGCATCTAATCCACTGACTTCATTTTGCAGATGAATGAAGACATGATAGATGGAAAGTCTTGCCCAAAGTCACACACAGCTGACATCCAAATCAGCATTGTTTTCTAAAAATATCACATGGTGGCAAATGGAGCATAATTCTTGTGAGGCTGAAGGAGAATTCAATTCAAGCAACATTTATTAAGCACCTATTATGTACAAGGCACCTTACTAGATGCTACTGAAGACACAAATATTGATGAGACAGTCCGTGCGTCCAAGTGCTCATGAAACTCCTATGAGGCCATGTTTTGATATCTTTCTTAGCAGAAAATAATACTGACTAGGGCTAAGGTTGCTGGTGATAACGAGGCAGCTGCTGCCCAGGAGAGGCAACTGACACTTTCGCCCCTTCTCTATCAGGGCTCGAGCCTGTTACACTGCTGCTGGAGCCCTCAGGACAGTCTCCTCACCTGGACCTCCAGTCACACCTCAAGTCATAGCCTACCCCACCCCCAAGGGGTGACAGAGCTGGACAGGAGGGCAGCAGTACCCCAGACCCTCCCCTCAATTTTTAATCACTGTTTGCTTCCCCCTTGTGTCCAGCCTTAGGCTGTCTGCAAGGGTCCTCACCATGTCCCAGGAAAATGCCCTACCACTCATATCACCGGTGTATATTACTCACCACCCCTATCAGCTACCTCTCCCGCCTCTATGTTGCAAGTAAAATAATTCCAGTCCTCTACGCCATACCCATGCTTCAATTCCCCATACTCGAAAAGATGTGAGAGATGTAATTGTTGGTCAGAAGAAAATACAACAGATTCAGGAGGCAGTGGAAAACATTAGTGAATAGATAATGAAAATGATCTCCCACTTTTGTATAGCCCTTTCCAGTATAGTGTTTTCATCCCATTATCTGATGATATTCTCAACACAACTCTGTGAGGTAGTTAGTGAAGATATTATTCCCATTATAATATAGCTGAAGAACCTTAGGCCTGAGAGACTAAGTGGCTTGCCCCAAAGTCACCCAGCTAAGAAAGTGTGGAGCCAAGTGTCCACGTTTCTTGACTCCAAATCCAGTGCTCTTCCCCCTATATAGTCTATAATTGTCAGGCAATTGAATGAATTGCCCATGATCATATACCTGCTAAGTGTTGGTGATGGGATTAGGAGTCAGTCACCAAATCTGTCAGTATGGTGCCTTTCCACCATACCAACTAGCAGAACCAATGTGCTCAGAATGACTATCATGGAAGATGTCAGAGAAAAGTCTAGCCTCCTTCACCCTCTCCCAAGTCAATGACGCATCACAAAACTGGGATAACCTCTGGTAATGTATGGCCTTCCTAGAATAGTACGCAGAGGCAGGTTACAAATTTAAACCTTGGAACTCCTCCTCCATCCATCTACTAAATGTTTAATCATTGCTGTTATGGGCACATGGGAAAGAGGTAAGCTGAGCAGAGATTACTTCTGCCCTTAAGCAAATGAAAACTTTTAAGTTCCATCTTCCTTCCCCACATCACTCAGCCCCTCCACTTTACTAAACTCCTGAACCACAAAACAAGATCCAATCTGATGTAGAGTTGGGAGCAAGAAAACAATGAATACATCCATGATGTTCTGGGTACTTTTCTCTCTCCAGCTTGTTACTGGGAGGCCTGATCACGTGATTTTTCATCCAGAGGGCTCAGCCTGATGCTTCCAAGCATTCTCACACTTTTCTTTTGCATGTGGCTCAGTCCCTTAGCTTTGAGGTTGGCCTGGTGAGTGGCACGGATATTTGAAATTAGGAGCAGTAAGGGGAAACTGCTACTCCAAGGCAGAGCCAAAACATTTCCTCTTAGTTCTCCGCTCATTAAAATGAAAATAGCTATTATTGCATCGTTAGTGGAAGAGAGGAAGGAAGCTTCAGGATCATGACTTAAAACCCGACTCCAGAAACAGTTCCAAATGAGCATAGGTAACATATCACATACCACAAAACCCAGTATTCACAACTTACTGCCCCCTGCCCATTTTTGCTGATGCTATCAATACTTGAACTAAAGATGGTATCCACTTTGCAAAAAGGCACTCTACCCCCAAATCCAGAAATTATATCAATCCACAGTTCTTATACTTCTCCTATCTCCTTCACAGTGCCTAGGAGAGGGCTAAGTACATCATATCCACAAAAAAATAAATATCTGCAAACTCTTATAAATTTAAAGGGCTCTCTTACATTTAAAGCACGCAGACACTTAACACCAGTTTCAAGTGTGAGTGTCTGAAATGTTCTCACGGCAGTTATTCAGAGCACACTGGTTTCTCTGATGCTGGTGCCCTGCCAGGGGCCACATTTCTGTCTGGAAGAGAAGCAGCTGTTCTCTTTGGTTTGGTGCACCAGGCTTCCCTTAGGGAAATTGTTCTGAGGAGTATAGGCATTGGGATGACTTCTGAATTTTTAAATGGAGATGGGCTTTTATTGTAAGATGAACTGCGTGCTCTACGATGGGTGAATTCCATGTGCCCCTCCAGGTTAGTGATTCTCTATCTAACCTAGGCCTGCAGCAACTCTGAGAGGGGTACGGGAAGAGGGACTGGGAGACAGCGTCTCCCTTCAATCAGTTGTCCAGCTTTAGTCAAATACCTCCTTACAGTATTTGGTGATCTTTATGTACAAAATATTTATATACAACACGCCCTACATAGATGGCAGGAAGGGCCTTAAACATGTTGATGAAGATGAAAACACTTCTCCTTATACACTTTAGGCAGATGGAGAGATTTGGTGCTGGAACAATGAAAAGATTTCCAGGCTTCCAATATTTATTCCCTAAGAGCTATCTTCTATATACTCTGTGAAATTTGGTGGTTGGTTACCAATGCCACAAACTCCAGGGAGTGATCTCACATTTAACCTGGGCCTGCAGCAACTCTAGAACGGACAAGGGAAATGGAGCTGGGGAGATAGCATCTCCCTTCAATCAGTTGTCCAGATGTAGCCAAATACATCTTTATTTAGATATTTGGCAAGACACACACACATACACACTTATTTACATTATGCCCTACCAAGATGAAAGGAAGGGATTTAATCATGCTGATGAGGATAAAACAGCCTCCATTATACACTTCAGGCAGATGGGGAGATGTAGTGTTGGACTAATTATATGATCTCTAGACTTCCAAAATTTACCTCTTAAAAGTCATCTTCCACATACGCTGTGATGGGTGTTGGTGATATGAGCCTGCGAGTCCAGGCGAGTGATTGCACACTTAGCGTGGACCTGTACAAGTCTAACGGGGAAAGGAGATGGTCTGGGGAGAGAAGATCTCCCTTCAATCCGTTGTACAGATGTTGCCAAATATCTCGACATAGTATTTGGCAAAATGCATACACATAAAAATATTTTATGTACATTATGCCCCACCATGATGGATGGTAAAGGATTAGTCATGCTCACGATCCTGAAAGAGCTTCTACTTACACGTTTCGGGCAGATGGGGAAATTAAGTCCTAGGCTAATTAAATGATTTATAGGCTCCCAAAAATGTAAGTTGGTCTCCTAATAGTTATCTTTAATATATGAATACTCGTGGAAATGCAACCTTTGAAGCTACTTTAAAAACACAGATAACGATAAGATAAACAGATTAGCAATAAATATTTGATTTCACAGACTCTATTACATGTGACCCAACTATTTTACAAGCTAAAAACAGCGCTAAATTTTGATAATGCCCCATTATCTTGTTTTAATACTACTAACAACTGCAGTACAGTCACTATCCAATTCTGACTTTTTTGCCTTGCTTTCTGCCAGGGTTTGTTAGGTAGTAACTGCTTTAGCTCCAGTCCACAGCACCTTGGGGCTGTAAAGAATACTCTGTAGGATCCAAGGTTTCTTAGGGATGAAGGCAAGAAAGAGAGTGAATGAGAAAAGAAAGGAAGAAGCCTTACTTGGAGGGGCATGTTAGGGACTCAGCACTGAAACATATCTGCAACAAATCTAAAGCAGAGAAGAAAGACACCTAAGAGAAATGTTCTTCCCTTTGGCAACATGGTAACCAAAACGTATACAAAAAAACAATTGTATACATTTCACCCAGTGGTGTGCTAATGAATGTTTATCAAGCAGCAACCTGAGGGGGCGAAAGCCCTGATTTGTAACATTTGCTAATTTCCATGGTATAAATACTCCCACCATGGCCAATTTCAAACTACCAATAAGAAGCGCTGAACTTCTGAGTTAGGAAGAGATGTACAATAGTACACCATTATGTAGTATTTCTGCCATACAGACACAATAGATGCAAATAATCTCAAGAGCACAGAAAACAGTAAAATGTATTTTTAAGTATTACTTTTGTTTTTAACATAACGTATTTAACTGTAAGCGAATGTCATTTAATTTTTAATAATGGCTGTGTTTATAACTAGTTTGCAAAATTCTTGAAATTCAATAATTGATAAGCCTGTATGAGTCAGCTCCAATATACCACACCTAAATGAGTAAGAGGGAAGGAAAAGTAAGACTGAAAACCATCAAATAATATCTACTATTTTTTTTTTATATAGATAGGGAGTTATAGTAGAAAACTAATTAAAGAATTTTTAGGGTTCCAAAATGTCAACATGTTCTGCTCATTATTCCCTCAAAAAGTGTAAAATATTCTCAAGAAAATGAGATGTTTCAAAGGATTTTAGAGATACAGATGTGGGTACTTATAGGCAAATGGCCAATTTTATAAAGGCTATCTATCCTAAACAGTTTTCTATAAGCTAAGTAGACTAATATATGAATTATTTTCCCATTAACTCATTTTATTGCTATCAAGCAACTCAGGAACATTCAATTACTAAACAAATTCTGGATTGGGCCCACCTTCCGCCTGAGCCAGCAATCTCTTTAGCTCCAGTTGTCACCAGCACAAGAGCTGTCACCTTTACCACAGCTCAGAATGACAGAGAAAAGAAGAAAAAAGAGAGAGGTAGAAGGAAGGAATAGGGGAAGGGAGGGAGAGGTGAGAAGCCAGTGTCAGAGTGCCACCAATTACAGCCTCAGGCACTGATGGTTATCAAAGACATGTGAGCTTGAGCCAAAGGCTGCAGTCGCGCTTCCTTGGCTGAGCACTGCACTGTCACACCGCTTCCTTGGCTGAGCACTGCACTGTCACACCGCTTCCTTGGCTGAGCACTGCACTGTCACACCGCTTCCTTGGCTGAGCACTGCACTGTCACACCGCTGGGTGAAAAGATTAACGCAGACTACCATACAATCATCTCGGTTGTACTTTCATGGGCTTTATCCTTGAGATGACAAACATCTGCATAAGTAATCATTCACATTTTTTCCTGATGTTTGCAAATATCTGGATGGATCACTCCATGTGGACAAAAATCTGATACAATTAACTTGAATGTTCACATTTCATCCTGTGATCTTATTACATACACTAAAGATAAAGCAATAGATACTTCTAAAATTTGCCAAAATAATGTAATCATGTGAATCAGACAACCTGAAGGTGCAATTATTATTGTTTTATTTAGGAATGTACTGTTTTAAAAGCCTCCCTCTTACTAAAATTTTAAAATTTCCCATCATGTCTGGAAAACTTCAAAACAGCTTTGTAAAAAGTTATCTACAGAGTGATGTTAAAGACGAAATTTATGTTGAATAATCAATAACGGTAGGTGTGCTAATTCATTTTGCTACCTGTGAGTCTGGTTTGAAGCTATAGTTGTGGGTTAATAAATATTTTATACTTATTTGCTAATGCTGTGTTAAAGTATCATAATGCTGTCTTGCTTTTAGGAAGATGACACCACTGATCTTCAATCAGTGGGCCATGTGCATTTAGTGATTTTTCTAGAACTAAGGGAGAATTTGTGCTAAGTTGCTCACATTTTCTCATCCAGTGAAAGATTGGCAATACTAACTTCTTATGTGGTCAGCAGAACACTTCTGATATATTTAGCCTAACTCAAAGTTATTCATGTAAACAGAGATAGGCCTCTATCATAATCAGAGTTACAAACACATTTATATACTAAATTCCTTTCAGTGGTTAAAAAAAAAAAGTTCATACAAGAAAGCAAGACAACCCAATATGAAAGTGGTTAAATCATTTTCAACTGTTGTCACCCACTAAGATCTGCACAAGTCCACTGGTGCAAGTTGCCAGAGGTGCCCATGAGCAAATAAAACATTATATATGTTAAAAAATCCAAGATAAATAAGTAGTGCTAAAAAAGAATAACAATTAAATTATTAGTTGTGTGATTAACGGAAATGAATGACCTTCGATAAAATGGTCCCAATGGGGAAGGAGAAGAGTGTTTGTTTGTTTTTAAATTGCCACCATGGTGAAACTTCGCCTCTTCTTGTGAAGTTTACCTTCTGTCTCCTTCAACTCGCTTTTTACGAACTAGGTAAGAAAGAAAGAAAGGTTTAGAAAGACAAAGTGAAGGAATATTCCCTAAATTTAAGACAAACAACATTAATCACACAGAATAGCAATCCCACACTTGAGGATACAGTTATCTTAAATTTCAATCCCAATCACCCAGGGCAATAAATGGAAATGACAGAATAATCCAATATCTTGTGGAATTTACATTTAAATAAAGCTATGTCTGATAGTTGGGAATTTGAATGTTAGAACTTTCCCATTTCTAGGGAGTAGAAGGTCTAGAATAGACCTATGAAACAGTGAACTTCTAAATATTTTCATGGTCACTTATCCATAGAACATCTCAGCTTCTGTGCAACTCATTCACCAACTGGCTTTAACTCCCAGACGACACTTGCACAATCTATTAATTCTGCTGATGGCTTGAAGACCAGGAGGAGCTGCAAACAGAAGTTCAAAGTTTCTAAACCTGTTTTAAATAAAATCTCCTAAAGTATCAACCTCCAAGGAAGGCATGATTCAGATGGCAAGCAAACTCAGAGACGAAGGTTCCCTTAAGCGGGTACTTAGTATCAAAGAAGTTGCCCCCACTGCCTGTTCCCAGTTTCTGCAACCCATTTCTTCCCACCTCCACCTCCCCACCTGCAACTTCTCCTGGTCAAGAGGAAGACAGCTACTCTAACCTTCGTGGATTTGGCAAAAAGGTACCCTGGCTGTGGTCCTGCCCCAACTCTCCACTTTAAATAGCCCAGCCTGCTCCTGCCTAGGCTGCAGAAAATTTGACCAAAGCTGTTGCCCAAGGCTGCTGCTCTTGGGCTCAGGATTGCCTGTTTACTTCAAACCTCTTATTTTGCCTCTTTTTCTTTGGTCTCTGTGTTGTTCAGCTGTGGACCTAATGTGCTTTTCCTAGGCACTTTCTGACTGCTGCCTCTACCCTTCCCCAAAGCCCTGTTTGCTGGGCTGTCCCCTAAGCCTCACCCTCGGCACCCCCAAGGCAAGCACTGCCATATGCCTGGCTAGCCTCTGGAGGCCACACATTGTACCTTGGCTGTGCCTCGGGGTCTTGGCTAAGCATGTCTGGGCAGGGAACTGGACACTAACCTTTACCTGCCCCCTTCTGGTTCTAACTCTTAGTTTCCATCTTGTCCACGATCTGAATCCTCCCCATGGCCAGCACTATACCTGGTAGAACACTTTGCCCAGTTCCCCTGTCCAAGGCCTGGCACTCTGTCCCTGAACCTCAAACTGGGGACTGAGGTCTGCTATTGGCTGACTGCTTGCCAGTGGACTGTCGGCTCCTGGATGTCCTTTTGCCACACTGCTCCAGGTGGCTGGGATGTCCCTAGACAAGTCTTCCCAATCTGTCTCATTCTTCTGTTCTGTGATTGACCAGGACATGCTCCACCTCACCCTAACAGAAGAAATGCCATGGATCCTCAGCAAGGAGTGGGCAGCAGGAAAGATTAAACGGGGGCTAACTGAAAAAGCTACTTCTGAGTTCAACCTTCATAACATAGCTCCATTTGTTTATTTCACACATAAATCACCAAGGTATCAGATGTAACCATATTTAACCCAAGTACAAAAGCACAGTCACGAGTCAAACAGAAGTGAACTGGGAATTTCCATATCACTGCATCCATCTTCTGGTACAGATAACAACAGAAGATGGTTACATGTAAGAAGTAAAGGAAAAGCAAATACCCAGAGGAAATCAAGCAAAAATCAAAGGCTGTCTAGAAAAAAGAACAAATGGTTCTTTTTGAGAGAATGCTACAATAAAACTTAAACATTATGAAGTTGAGGATTCCTATGACCATGGAATAATGTGCCCTTCATGAAGGGCTGACACCACAGGCCAGTGGAATGGTATGTGATGTTATATCTGAAGTGGAGAAATGAATGGTCATCATGCTCCTCTAATTGCTAACAGCACATATTAAGGCTGCATTACCCAGGTCATTATTCTTTGTGATGGCAGCTGCCACCCTTGTTCGTGGTCCTTGCTTGGTAAACTGGTATCCAAACTTGAGGATCCTTGAATTCTCCTCCACCATCTGGGCAATTTCCATCTCTACGGCTGTTCCCAACTGCTGTCTCTGGTTGCAGGTGTGGACACATACACAAGACCACCAAGAAGGAAGAGGACACAGTTACTTGCATGGGAAAGATGCATGGCTACTTGTTGGACAAAAAGGCAAAGAGGCAAAAGTCTCAATTTGAAAGGGACAAAGTCACTTGAGATATTTTCTCCCCTACTGTCATTTGAGACTTGCTCCTTGTCTAGAAGCAAAATCTAACAGTAGCCAAATCTGTCGGCGTGCTAAACCGAAAAGACTATGCAAATTATTTATGAAGGAAAAAATGATTCCAGGTGTAAAATTAAAGCAAAACTAATATTTGGTGTTTCTAATTTACCCCAGTATCTCCGGTTTAATCAAAGGGTGATTTTTTTGTTTGTTTGTTTGGTTGGGTTTTTTGTGAGGAATATTAGCCCTGAGCTAACATCTGTTGCCAATCCTCCTCTTTTTGCTGAGGAAGATTGGCCCTGGGCTAACATTCGTGCCCATCTTCCTCCCCTTTATATGTGGGACGCCTGCCACAGCATGGCTAGATAAGTAGTGTATATGTCCTCGCCCGGGATCTGAACCCAAGAACCCTGAGCAGCCGAAGCGGAGAACGTGAACTTAACCACTATGCCACTGGGCCAGCCCCTCTTCAAGTTTTTTAAGTTGGTAGAAAGAGATCTTTTGTTTGTTTGTTCCTTTTTTTTTTTTTGTGAGGAAGATCAGCCCTGAGCTAACATCCATGCCAATCCTCGTTTTTTTTTTTTGCTGAGGAAGACTGGCTCTGGGCTAACATCTGTGCCCATCCTCCTCCACTTTATATGGGATGCCACCACAGCATGGCTGCACAAGCGGCGCATTGGTGCACGCCCAGGATCCAAACCCGGGCCTCTAGCAGTGGAGCGCGTGCACCCAACTGGTATGCCATGGGGCTGACCTCTGTTTGTTTGTTCTTTAGGTTGACAGATAGAATAAAAAAAAATTAAAAGTAGGGTTTTTTAAAAAAATGGGGCATGTAAATACAGGAATTTAAAATTAAATTTAAAGGACATAGTATATTTTTTCATAACGTATTCATTAAATTTTTTAAAGTAAAAAGTACAGGCTTATCCAGAAAAAGCAAACAAGAAAGTGTGTAAAATATAAAAGCTCCCTGCCCCCAATATTCCATTCCCTATAGAGAAAGCCAGTTTGGCAAGTAGTATGTAGTCTTTTAAAAATTTTCTATGCATGCATATGTCTACATAATCACATGTACACCTATGCTTTTTTCACATAAAAGCATATTGTTCTGAAACGTTTTTAATTTTCATTTAACATTAAGAACACCTTTTCATGTAGGTAAATACATGTTTACTTCATCCTTATAAATAGCTGCACAGCATTCCAGTGCAGTCATGGAGAATAATTTATTTAGCTAGGCCCAACTGACTGCCTGTTACATTGTTTTCCATTCCTACAATGTTTCTGTGAACTTCCCTCCCACGCACAGTACATCCTGGGGGCATTCCTGCAAGTGTTCCTTTAGGGCAAATTATAGCTGAGTTCAAGAGTAGGCATGTTTCAGATTTTGCTATATTACTGACTTACCTTCAAAGGTTATGACAATCTTTACTCCCGCTAACAGTGTTTGAGAGTTATTGCTTGCCCTACCCTAGCCAACATTTTCATCTTTGCCAATCCAATAGGTCAAAATTTAAATTTCACCTGTATTTATTTAATTGTTTACCTTGCATTTCCTAAGTTATCAATAAGAACAATTAATTTTCTTATGCATTTGTATTTCTCTTTTTGGAAACTACCAATCTCTGTCATTTTCCCATTTTTCTACCAGCTTAGGGTTCCTGTTTTTGTTTTTTTTTAATTGATTTTTATTTTTAATTGATTTTTAAGTTTCTTATATATTAAGAAATTAGCCATTTTGTCAAATGTGCTGAAAATACTTTGCTCAGTTTGTCTTTTGATTTTCTTTTTGATTACTATAAAGACTTTCTTCATTTTCATAGGCTTAAATTTATGAATCTCCTAGATTTTATGTCATGTTTAGGAAGACTCTCTACTCCTTCTGATTTCTTCCATTTGTTTTATGATTTTGTATATTTTAATATTTAAATCTTCAATTCATCTGGAATGAATTTTAGTATAAGAATTAAGATAGAAGGCCAACAATTTTGTTCCAAAATGCTAGTGAATTGTCCCACCATCTTTCACTTTGTTCCTCCCTCACGGACTTGAAATACTACTTTGCTGCAAAATTCTCAGGTGTATTCAGATGTGTTTCTGGACTCTATTGCTCTGTCAAGTCTATTTTTGTGCCAGTACCATGCAATTTTGATTGCATTATGATATATATTTTTAAAATATACCTTTTAAATTTGGAAAACTCAAGTTTTGAGTAGATGAAGGAGAAAAGTTTATGGAGGAACTTTCGTGTTCTAGGCAAGTTCTAAGGCTTAATTCTGCTCCTCTTCTTTCTTTTCATCCAGGAACCTGTCAAACGAGCCTCTCCCTAAGAAACTAACAAATGTGGTCTTTCCAGTCACACAATAACAATTCTGGGTATCCACAGTGTAGAGATTAGGGTTCTAAGCAATGCAGTTCTATGGGAGGGAGAGGCAGCAAAAAAATAAAAGATACTGACCTCACAGTTTCTTGAGCAGTTCTAGCTCATGACACACTTTAGAACAGTGGGAGTATATTAAGGACTGAGATCTGAGCTAAGGTCGGGCTGCCATAGCTATGACTTATGCCCCTGGACTGGGCCAAAGTGGCGCTATCCAAGGGCCGAAGGAGCTCATGTGGATGGAGCTGACTGGGAGAGAGGAGATAAAAGTCTCTTAACTTCCCCTCACAAATCTCAAGTATCTGGAGTCCCCTACTTGGGTAACATGCAGGATGGGCATGCTGTTGGCTATATAAAAGATGTAGGAGTTGAAGAAAATTCTATTGGGAGTGGGGCATACATAAGAAGAGGAGAAAATAATATAACAGGGCATCTTTCTTCCTCAGCCTTAGTTTTTCTTTTGAAAGATTCACCCTGAGCTAACATCTGTTGCCAGTCTTCCTCTTTTTTTTTTTTTCTCCCCAAAGCCCCAGTACATGGTTGTATATCCTAGTTGTAAGTTGTTCTAGTTCTTCTGTGTGAGTCGCAGCCACAACACGGCAACCAACAGAGGGGTGGTGTGGTTCCGCCACCGGGAAACGAATCTGGGCCGGTGAAGCAGTGAGTGCGCTGAACTTTAACTGCTAGGCCATCAGGGCTGGCTCCTGAGTCTTTGTTTTTGATTTGAGGTCTTATGTGTTGTATAAACCCAAGGCACCAAAAGGGCACCAAAATTTCTAATAATTTGGATATATTTCTCTTTTTTATTTTAAGTCACTAAATACAAAGGAAAAAAAAGAAACAAAAGTTTAAGCATACATTTCTTCAGATCACCTGTTTTTTTTTTTTTAAAGTAACCTCTTTTCTCTAATCAAATTTATTTAGCAGTTACCCATCCGTTTCATTAATATGCGTCGCCGATTGTTCTTCTCGCAGGGGCACCTGATGAAATAATTATGTATTCACGGGGAGCCTAGGCAGCAGCCTGCCCCAGTGATAGATTCTCAGCAGGGCCTCACTTTGCTGCAGCTGTCTGCTGCAATGATGCTAAATTGGTCTCAGCTGCTCGTCCTGCCCGAGGAAACTTAGAGATTAGTTTATTTCAAACTCTTCATTAGACAGATGAGGAAACTGAGGTTTACTTCTAATAGGCTATGAGTTAATAAAATTTGGATGGAAGACAAGTTTTGACTCTGAATTTCGTCATTCTCAGTATAAAGCAAAGAATTTTTCCAATTGATCTAGAACTTAATCCTTTTTTGTCACAAGAGAAGCCATTTCAGAGGCATATTGGGGGACTGAAGTTGAAAAATTGCACAAACCCATTCCTACATGACTGAGGAGGGCTGATGAGGATGATTCAGAGGAGATTTAAGAGAGCAAGTTCAGACTTTGTAGTTCAGGGTCTTCATATGCATTATAAAAAGCTGCTCTATTCTAAATTTTTAGGATTTCAGTTCATTCACTAGTATAAGGTTGCCACATTTAGCAAATACAAAGACAGGACATTCAGTTAAATGTGAATTTCAATAAATAACAAACAATTTTTTAGTATAAGTATGTCCCAAATATTTCATAGGACATATTTATACTAAAAATTATTCGTTGTTTATCTGAAATTCAAGTTTAACTGTATTTTATTTGGCAACCCTAACTAGGTGGTATCTTACAAGGAACTAGGAATAGAGTGTCTGGAACATTATTTCGGATATGGGGTTTCACTATAGCCTAAACCAACACAAAAATATAAATATATTTTGGAATAAGGTACCCACTTCTGTCTTAAATCTCCTGAAATATTAACTAGGAGCCCTCTTAACTTCTTCCTGAAACTAGTCCATTCAATAAATATCCCTGAGCTATCACTTCTTTTTGCTCAGTTCATATTTCTCTCTAGCTTGTTTTTCTACTCTCCCACTCCTTGATGACTCTTTCTTAATTTACTAGCAGCTGGACTCACACCAGGGTACACAGCATCAAGCTTCCCCTGAGTGTGTATGGTCCTGGTGATGCATCCCTTCCAGGCAGGGTGTGAGTGAAGGAGCGTCTGTCTCCTGGTGGGGCTCCCCTGCTGCCCTGGCCACAAGCCTCGGGAGGAGTACAGGGACAGAGGACCTGCTTGTCCTGGTTAGCAAAAACGGAGAGTAGAGCTGTTCATGGGACCTGCTGGGGATCTCCAGGCTTAGGCAAAAGTCCTGAGTGGGATGTGGTGCTTTATCAGATCTTGGAGGGTCTAGACCAGGGAATTTTCCAGACACATCGGGGGGCACTCTCACCAGGCATTTCCCCCACTGTCCCTCCCTCCACCCCACAAGGGAATGCTCACAGCACAAGTCTCCTTGCTCTCTCCTCTTTCTGCTCCATTCCAGGGCCCTTTCTTCCTACTATCCAGTATCTAGACTCCTCAGATTCACTGAATCCCATTGCAGACACTTCCCTGTAGCCAAAGGGGCAGGGCACAGCATCACACTGAGAACTGAGACCTGCTGTCTCTGGGCAGGAGCCAGTTGAAGCCTGCAGAGCAACACCAAAGGCACTGCAGGCTGATGCTGGGAAAAAGAGGTGCGGGAAGTGGCGGCTCCAGGGAAAAGCAGCTGGCTTTGGCTGTTGATGGGAACCTGAGAAATGCAGCGACAGAGTTGAGATTGTGATTGCTCTGTGGATGTGGCCTGCTACTGGAAGCCAGACCATCTTCTAGATCTGGATTCTTTGAAATATGCTATGTGGCCAGCACCAGACTGCAGGAGCCCGGGTCCACTCTTTCTTTCGGCTCTGGCAGCCTCCAACCAAGGACAAGGAGTCTGTCTTTGGGCGTAGCCACTCTGCTTTCTCCTTGTAGCCACAGGCCCAGTAAGAGGCCACAGCAAGTCTGGGACAGGACTGGGCTGAGAATCCCACTAAGAAGCAACAGTGATGATGGCTGAACAAAGCAGCTGTCAACCCCTCTGCCTCCACCTCCTCTCTTTCTCCTCTGGTGCCTGACTAGCCCAGGGCTGTGGAAAGCTGGCTCTCTATGTTTCAGGATGCCCCACTGTGCATTGTTTAATTATTAACATGCTCTCCCCACACCCTCCACAGGCCAGAAGCTGTTATAATTTACAGGAGAGCCAGAGCATCAAATCCAGTCACAGAACATTGTCTTCAACTCACTCCACTGTGGCAGGCCCCCTTTCACAGGTTCCCATGAGTCAGCTCACCTGGTTGTCGATCTTGATCTCCGTCAAGGTGTCATTTTCTCTCAGTGCCTCCACCAGGGCCAGGATCCCAGTTCCAGTGATAAAATTGGATTCTACATTTAGACTTTTCAAGGTCTTGTTTACTTTCAGCATATCTGCAAAAGCCTTATTATACAAAAAAGAAATAACCATTAGAGTTTCTAAAGATTTATTTACTGAACTACCCACTCCCAAATTAATTAGATATCTTTTACAGTACTTAAAGAAAACCTTAGTTAAATCACACTTTCTCCTCCAAGCAACAAAGATAATCATTTAAAACTGCAATAAAAATAGTTTAGTCCAGCAGCCCAGACTTAGGAATTTCACACACCTGCAAAACTAAAACAAAGGAAAAAAAAAAGACACTGACGTAGGATTACCAACTTTGTTTTGTTAAATAAGGACATTAAAAAAAAAACCCACTATCATCTGTTATCATTGTCAATTTTTTGAGAAAAGGCATTTTAACAGTAGGAAAAATGTAGAAAGGATATAATCTCAGAATTATTTTATTTTGTCCCTTTTACCATGAATGGATAAAAAACTACCATTGATGAGCATTAGAGCACTACTGATTTAGTCATATAATTTCAGGTCATTTATAAATCAGAATTCATCAAAGATACTTTTGGAACAAAATCACCACTCAGAGGGGCAAACCCACTGGCGACTCCCCGTTCAAGATGGCAGACTGCACACATGCACCTGTCTGCCCCCCTTGCCCTCAAAGTTTCCCACTTCATGAAGAAAAGACAGAATTTTGAAGCAACTGGAACTCTCACAGTGCAAGAAAACAACAACAAAAAAAAGAGGGCCATTATCTTGAAGAATTGCTAAAATACAGAAAATAGACTGGTTGAGAAATTAGCACCAAGTTGCCTAAGATGCCAGAGGTAAGTCCCGACGGAGGCATCTCATTACAGAACGGCCTGAGCAACAGATGCAAGAGCCAGAGTAGATAGAGAGTACACCTCCCCTCTCTGCGGATTCCCCGAAAAAGAGCAACTGCCAGCACAACCGTCGATGAAAAATCTCCCTGGAAGAGCCTCTGGTGAGGGTGCTAGGACCTGAGAGAGCAGCAGTGCAGAAACGGAGGCACCTCCAGACCATCCACCAGATACAGCGAGGGAGCAAGGAGGGGAGGGGCAGCCATGCCCTGGAATGAAATCTACTGAAATGTACCCTCCAGCATGAAGCCCTCCTAACTGGAGCACTGGCGGGGACTCCCAGGCTGTCCGCCAGCTCCCCAAACACACACTACACAGGTGGCTGCCAGTCAATTCACCTGCCTGCTTACAAGAGCGCTCATTCATTCATTTATTCATTCATTCAAAAAAGACTATTTACTGGGCTTCTACTATGTACCTGTCCTAGGGAGCTTATATTTGAGCAGGAGGGCAGAGTCAGTATTTAATAAATAAAATATATAGCCTGTCAGATGGGGACAAATGGAGAAAGATAAAAGGGTCTCCCTTTTGAGGGAAAGGACTGTTGGTGAAACAGACCTACCGAACTACAGAGGAAATGATCCTGGTTTACACACACCAACCTTGTTCTCTATTCAGAAACATGAACAAGCAACCAACAATTGCCAGACATGCTAGGAAAACTGGCATCAAGAAAGAGAAAAGTCAGGTTGACCAAACAGTATTACATGCCATTGAGGGAACAGAGATTATTCAGGGAACAGAAATGTAAAAGTTCTAATTATTCTCTCTCTCCTCTCTCCCACCAAAAAAAAAAAAAAGAAAAGAAAAAGAAAGAAAAGACATTGTGTCCATAAAATAAGTACTATTATGGGAAAAAAAGAGGAATAAGAACAAGAAAATGTTTTGAAAATTTAAAACATTACATTGAAATAAAGAAAAGTAATGGACATCCAGAATTACAAAATAAGCATGGCTGAAGACCAAGCGGGTGAGTTAGAAGATAAAGCTGAGCATATTTCCAAGAATGTAGAGTTAAAAGACAAAGAGATACGGCCGGCCCCGTGGCTTAGTGGTTAAGTGTGTGTGCTCTGCTACTGGCGGCCCGGGTTTGGATCCTGGGCGCGCACCAAGCACCACTTGTCCGGCCATGCTGAGGCCGCGTCCCACATACAGCAACTAGAAGGTGTGCAACTATGACATACAACTATCTACTGGGGCTTTGGGGAAAAAAAAAAAAAGGAGGAGGATTGGTAATAGATGTTAGCTCAGAGCTGGTCTTCCTCAGCAAAAAGAGGAGGATTAGCATGGATGTTAGCTCAGGGCTGATCTTCCTCACACAAAAAAAAAAAAAGCCAAGAGATAGAAAATATAAGAGAAATGTTAAGAAATGTGGAGGCAAAGATACAGAAGTTCAACATTTATCTAATTGAGTTTCTGGAGGACAACAAAAAGACAACACAAAGGAAGAAACTACAAAATAATAGATTTCCCAGAGTTGAAGAAAGTAACAAATCTTTATCTGAAAGAACCCACTGGATGCTCAGTGGAATGAATAAAAAAGACTCATAAGTGGGCACATATAAGCGAAATTTCACAACTTCAAGGGAAAAGAGACGGTCCCAAAAGTTTCTAGCAAGAAAAAATAAGTTCCTCATAAAGGAACAAGAATCAGACCAGCATTAGTCACTAGGCTATAAGTGCCATGAGAATAGAGATTTACATGTTTATATAGCTAGATAATTGTAAGTGCTGGTGATAAGTTTTAATTTTTTGGAGTCAGTTATACACATAACATAGAATATGACGACATAAAATGTATAAATCTCAAATGTGTGAAAATAATAATATAACTACAATTTGGAGGTAGAAGAAGGAGAGAGAGAAGGCAAAGTGAGTACAGAACTGCCCTTATCTGTTCTAATGAAGACTCAAAAATTACCTAAGATGCTAAATTAAAAATTAGGTTGTATGTATATTAGTGTTTTTCTACCCCGGCTACACATTAGAATGACCTGGGAGCCTTAACAAATATACTAATACTTCAGCCCCACCCCAGCTGAATTAAATCAGAATCTCAGGCTGTGACCTGGACAGCTGCATTTTTGAAAAGCTCTCTAGGGTGACTGATGTTCAGCCAGGATTGACAGCCACTTTAATTAAAGTCATAAAGACAACAACGAGAAGAATGAATAACAAACTGCTAATAGTGATTG
This sequence comes from Diceros bicornis minor, assembly GCF_020826845.1. Taxonomy (NCBI): domain Eukaryota; kingdom Metazoa; phylum Chordata; class Mammalia; order Perissodactyla; family Rhinocerotidae; genus Diceros; species Diceros bicornis. The sequence continues at coordinate 47,809,354 of NC_080744.1, read as the reverse complement.
CTCTGGGGACTAGAACAAGGGACTTCTAAACTATTTTCATTGTGTTTACGGTGGAAACACAATAAGGAGGAAGGAAGGAAGAAGGAAGAACAGAAGGAATCCAACTTGGAACAAGAACAGGGCTTCTCAGCTTCGGCACCCTTTGAGGCCAGAGAATTTTTTGTTGTGGGAGGTTGTCCTGTAGTTTAGCAGCCTGTGAGACCAACTAAACACCAGAAGTACCCCTCCCAGTCACGACAACCAAAAATATCTCCAGACACTGCCAAATCTCCCCTGGAGGGCAAAACTGCCCTGAGTTGAGAACCACTGGACTAGAAGAATAATTCTGTGTATTAGTCAAGCATTTGCTTGAACTACAAAGAAAGCTCAAAAATTTGGACTGACATTATTGTACATCATGTAAATTAAAGTATATTTATTTAGTTCTAGGTCTTTAATTAGAATTAAATGTACACATTTTAATTAGAGCACCAGAAGGGAATGCATCAGGCCTTTCCTTACAGACACTCCAAGCTTTGGGATTTACTTTCATTATTAGAATAACAAAATGTCATAGCAATTAGGCCTTTACAAAAAGTTGCAGGACCTCCTGGCAAGTAGCCAGGATCTTGCCAATTTCTTTTAAACTTGAGAAAACACTTTTCTCATACGAACAAAATAGGAGAGACCCAGCCAAACATAACCCTGGGCTGTCAGCCCAAGTTCATTTCAGTTCAGCAAATATTTGAGCATCTATTACATGTGCTGGGGATAATAACATTAGTAAAACAAAGACGAGATTTCTTAACTGTTATATAAATAATTAGAGTAGAAATACATTTTTAAAGAGAAGGTTTTGCTTTCTGTACTTTACAGCATTGTATGGAAATGCAGTTTCCTGCACTGTCTAGACCTGTGCCACCAAATGGTAGTCACAAGACACACGTGGCTATTGACCCCTTGAAAAATGGCTGGTCTGAATTGAGACGTGCTGGAAATATAAAACACACACTGGATTTCAAAGACGTAGCATGAAAAAAATAATGTAAAATACCTCAGGACATTTTCAAACTACATTTTGAAATGATAATATTTGGGATGTATTGGTTTAAAAAATATTAAAATTAATTTCACCTATTTCTTTTTGTTTTTTAATGTGCTACTAGAAAACTTAAAATTATACAAGTGGCTTACATTTGTGGCTCTCATTTTATTTCTATTGGACAGTGCTGTCCTAAACTCTTGATTTTTTTTTTTTTTTTGTGAGGAAGATTAGCCCTGCGCTAACATCGATGCCAATCCTCCTCTTTTTGCTGAGGAAGATTGAGCCCTCGGCTAACATCTGTGCCCATCTTCCTCTACTATATATGGGACGCCGCCACAGCATGGCTTGACAAGCGGTGCGTCAGTGCACGCCCGGGATCCGAACCTGCAAATCCCCGGCCACTGCTGAAGCGGAGCGCGTGCACTTAACTGCTATGCCACCAGGCCGGCCCCCTAAACTCTTGATTTTTCCGTGGCATCATTGTTAATAACAATATCATTTTTTACAAATTTGGGCCTTTTCTCTACATTAGCATTCAGTGGGGGCAAGTTCCATTAATATTCACTGCTACAGATGTGGTTACATGGAATTGCTTGGGGCATGATGAACTGAACTTGATTACAGGTCATTTAAATTTGCTTCCTGGCTTGGCCACATGCTGTGTTATCTTAGTTGTTACTCAACCTCTCTGAGCCTCAGTTGCCTCATCTGTAAAATGGGAATAATGCCATCTCACACACACATAGCTGGTCTACGTTCACCATAATCCGGCAAGTGCTTAGTTGAATCTGTTTCTGAACCTTAAATAGAAAAGTCTCTTGAAGCTCTTTGCTTTAATGCTGACTTTTACTTCTCAAAAGCGAGTTGTTCAGCCATAAACCCAGTGTGAAGATCTCTATTGCCTGTGGGGTAATGAACCAATTTTCAACCTACAGAAAGGTTCTTTCCTGACAATGGCATAGTGAAAGGGGAACCCTCTGAGGGCAGCCAGGTGAGCGCTGGACCATGTAGGCATGAGGCCGAAAGAGGCTCTTCTCTTCATATCTTTAAGGATAGTAATTGTTCCTCACAATTGTATGGTGTGCTTGTCACATGGTATGCATTCAACACACAGCTGTCACCTTAAAAACAGTATCAAAGAGATTATTATATTTGGAATTTATTTAATTCACTTAGCAAGTTATCTATTTGACCTAGAGTAGAACGTAGATTATTTACTAGTAGTGTTGACAATGGACTATTCCTATGCCTGCCATTTTACTGTAAATAACATATTAAATAGGAGTGACAAATCATTTCTTTATTCATCCCTTTAGTCACTCACATACAAAATGTATTGTGAATACTTTGCTTTATTGAAAACAAATCTACTAAAAGGCAGAGATTATACAAAATCATATACATAACAGATGAGAACCTTTAAATTGCTAATTTCACATTACCAATGATCTGGTTCTGCTCTTTTTCTATTTTAATGATAGGTTTCAGATTCAAAACTGCTTTCAACCTACAAATTTAGATATGTAATAACTGCTGGTGAAAACATCAATTTTGTAGCTTAGTCCCTCTTTTTTCAGTGCTCATTTTAAGTTTGTTCTCGTCATCATGGAAATATTCTCTATTGCTGAGAGGCTGGAGGGCACATTCATTCAACAAACATTCTTCACACATCTACTCTGTGCCAGCACTGTAACAGGTAGTCATGACTTTCATGTTGTCTGTTTTTAACGGTATTTTAGATCTTCCAAAAGACATCTTACTTTAAATCACATCATCAAGTCAAGAAAACTTTTGTTTTTCTAGCTCGATTCAAAAGCTGAGCTTAGATGCTGTAGAACCACAGGCTGATGCTCAGGATCCTAATAAGTAACATATTTTAGCAAATGTATGATAGTGAGGCACTGTGTGCAAATATAGCATAGCTTGATAGTTAAGTATTGTGGCTGTGGAACCAGAAAGATCTGTTGGTGAATCCTGGCTTTGCTGCTTTCTGGCTATGTTACCTTGGAAAGTTCATTAACCTCTCTGAGCCTCAGACTGCTCATTTGTTAAAGTATGTATAATAGTACATAGCTCATCGTATTATAGTGAGGATTAGGTGAGATGACGTGTATAAAGCACAGAGATCAGTGCTGGCATTTACTAATTGCTCAAGAAATGTCAGCTATTAATAGGAGGAATAACACTGATGATGGTGATGGTAGTAGTATTTACTTGGGTCAAGGGGCTTCCTTATTTAGCTGAATTATCTAAAATGCATAGAAGGAAAAGAGCTTTTGGTTGGTTTTTTTTTTCATATTCTGGTTAACAATGTAAAATAAAAAATGTTTCAAGATTTGGTTGTTAAAATATTTTGAAACATTAATCCATTTCAAAGATTAAAATGAAATATGCTTTAAGATTTTTATATGTGCTGAGTTCCTGTAGGATTTGGGGGTCTTATAATATCCACTGATTGTGACAGAATGTTACTGTAGATGTAAAAGTTTCAGAAAATTTGTACTAAGCACAGAACAAAATCTAAATACTTACTTAGGTAAATGCCTAATGTAATATTTTCTTTCTCCTAAAAGTGTAGTGCTAACAAAATTCCAGTTAATTCAAAGTGCTTGACAGCTGGGTTCTGTTCTACTGTCTCATTATAACTAATTTTGTCTTTATTAACTGTGTAGAAAATAAATTTATCAGCTCTAAAAATTATTACTTGATAAAACAAATTAAAAATAGTTGCTAATGAGGGCCAGCCCCATGGCCTGGTGGTTAAGTTCAGCACACTATGCTTCAGTGGCCTGGGTTCTGTTCCTGGGCGTGGACCTACACCACTTGTCGGTGGCCATGTGTGGCAGTGGCCCACATACAAAATAGAGGAAGACTGACAACAGATGTTAGCTTAGGGCGAATCTTCCTCAGGGAAGAAAAAAACAGTTGCTAATGAATTAAATATTTTCATGTTATATTTCTAAGAATTTTACTCACAATCGCCACAGGGTCATTGCTGCGGGTTGCAGCCAGGCTGAATTTCTTTACGTGAGTGTTGGTTTCCAGAGCCTTCGCAAATTCCTTCAGGGTTGGAATTGGAATGTTCTAAGAAAGAGAAGACACAGATGGTTGATTAAACATTCTGCAGTGCTCCCACCCCAAGCTAAGGACCCACAGCTTTTAAATACTTTATCTGTTTAGATGGCTAATTGTGTGACATCCCCTCTAAGAGATAGTCAGCACCCATCCTCCAGCAACCACCCATCCCTAGCCAAGAGCACCACTTAGTGTCCATTAAGGGAATCTAACACAATGTGACATTCTGGCCTCCCCTTTCTGTTCACCCTAACCAAGAAATTATGCACAAACCACACTTCCCTCCTTTTCTCTTGCATTCTCTGTATTCTAGGCAGACTGACCTACTTGTTATTCTTTTAATATGCCATGGTCTTTCTCTCCTCCATACCTTTAGATATGCTTCTCCCTTTGCCTGGAAATTCCTTTGTACTTTTCTCTGATTAATTCCCACTCACCTTTTAAGACCCTGCTGAAATACTCCCTCCTTTGTTTATTGGCTCTCCTAGGCAGGATCAACATTTTCCTTACCCACAATTCCATAACTGTTGGGGGCTTACCACATCGTGTTGTAATTATTTGTTTAGTGTTTTTCTCCTAATATAAGTTCTTCAGAATAAAGGCCGAATGCATCTTAGTCTCCTTTCTACAGCACTTAGCACAGTACTGACCACTGGAGAGGGAGACAATATGCGGCACAGCTAGAGGTTGACGTGAGTCCTAGATGTGCCACAGACTAGCTCTGTGACCGTGGACAACTTAACCTCTTTAAATCCCATAAGGATTAAATGAGATAATGAATTTCAAGTATTAAACAAAAGATGTACTGAGTACTCAATAAAAGTCAGTCATTATTATTAAATGCTAGAAATTGGCCCAACAAGAATGAAGAAAACAAGACGTCAGGCAATGTGTTTTTTTCCCTCTCTCTCACACACACACACACGCACACACACACACTTATTTCCTTTCCCTTTGAGAATGACGTGACTTATTGCCAAGTAGAATAAAGCAGAAGTGACGATGTGTGACTTTAGAGAATAGGTCATAAAAGGCATTGTGGCTTTCTGCTTGCTCTCTCTTTTTCTCTTCACTCACTTGCTCTGGGGGCCGGCTGTCATGACACTCAGGCAGCCCTATGGAGAGGCCGATGTGGTAAGAAATTGAGGTTTCCTGCCAACAGCTACGTGATGTGCCATCTTGGAAGTGGATCCTCCCGCCCCAGTCAAGCCTTCAAATGATTGCAGCCCTGGCTGACAGCTTCACTAAAGCCTCATCTGAGACACAGCCACAACTACCAAGCTAAGTCACTCCCTGATTCCTGACACTCAGAAACTGTGAAATAATAAAGGTTTATTGTTTTAAGCCTCTAATTTTTGTAGTAATTTGTTACTCATCAATAGATAACTAATACACTATGTTTAACACAAGTACTGTGATTCTTTTCAAAGAATTTCAGAAATCACTCTTTTTTAAACCCACTTTTTCTTTTTTTAAACTTTTCTTTTTTAATAATTTTATTTATTTATTTTTTCCCCCAAAGCTCCAGTAGATAGTTGTATGTCATAGCTGCACATCCTTCCAGTCGCTGTACGTGGGACGCGGCCTCAGCATGGCCGTAGAAGCGGCACATCGGTGCGTGCCCGGGATCCGAACCCGGGCTGCAAGCAGTGGAGTGTGCGCGCTTAACCGCTAAGCCACGGGGCTGGCCCCCACTTTTTCCTTTGAGTAGGATGTCTTGCCTCAAAATCAGTAACACAAAGGATTGCAAAGAGGTGTGAAAGTAGGTAATCAGTTATCTCCATTAAGTTTTCCGCACTCACGATAAATCAAGTGACTGACAAGGATCATAATGAAATACCTTAATGTTGTTGAGGTTGACTTCTTGCAGGCTGGGATCATTGACTTTCATCTGCTGCAGACTTACTTCCACATTTGTGGGATTGGGTGGTTCCTCAAATATAGGCTTGACCTTTTCACCTTTGACCACATCTAAGACACAAGTTTTAATTTTAAAAAGAAAATGTAAGAGCTCTCCTGTCAAAATCAGAGATGACTTCCTCCAAAATGACCTTTCTTTCATATGCTCTGATTCAAATAATACCCTAATATCACTGACAGTAAGCTTATTCTCAACTAAGCAGTCATGGGAATGGTACAGCTCTGAGTCAGTTTTAAAGGTTGATGGTTCTCAACTGCAGTGAGAAGTCTCAGTGGCTGAGACTGCATTGGAGGAGGCCCTAGAGCAAACTCAAACCCCAAAAAGAACATCCATGGGCCATTATTGCTAATCCATATGGACCTCTTTCAGACTATAATAACCAAACCACAGGATGTGAGATGCAAAAATGAAATGATGAGCCTCTTCATTTTCCAAACCTTAGTACTCCTCTGGTTTCTTGACCATACCCTACCCTCCTCTGATCTCCATTTTGGAGCTTTACTTTTAAGGAAGGTATGGGAAGAAAAAGGAATGGAAAAGAAGAATGGAAGAATTCTCAAAAGTATTTAACAGAAAATGCTTGCAATATATATTACATATAAAAGGTTAATATCCCAACACACTCAGAGCTCCTACAAATCAATAAGACAACCCAGTTAAAAATGAACAAGTAGGGGCCGGCCCGGTGGCGCAAGCGGTTAAGTGCGCGCGCTCCGCTGCGGCGGCCCGGGGTTCGCTGGTTCGGATCCCGGGCGCGCACCGACGCACTGCTTGGTAAGCCATGCTGTGGCGGCGTCCCATATAAAGTGGAGGAAGATAGGCACAGATGTTAGCCCAGGGCCGTCTTCCTCAGCAAAAAAAAGAGGAGAATTGGCGGATGTTAGCTCAGGGCTGATCTCCTCACAAAAAAAAAAAAAAAAAAAAAAAAAAAAATGAACAAGTAATATGATCAGAAGAATTTCTGTCACCCAACTAAAAAATATAAAAAGTAATTAAACTCTAAGATAAAAAATGAGAGCCAGGCCTGAGGGCTTAGTGGTTAAAGTTTGGCACGCTCCGCTTCAGTGGCCTGGGTTCAGTTCCTAGGCGTGGAACCACACCACTCGTCTGTCAGTAGCCATGCTGTGGTGGCGGCTCACAAAGAACTAGAAGGACTTAAAACTAGAATATACAACTGTGTACTGGGGCTTTGAGGAGAAAAAAAAAAGAGAGAGAAAGATTGGCAACAGATGTTAGCTCAGAGTGAATCTTTCCCAGCAAAAAAAAAAAAAAAAAAAATGAGATACCATTTGACTAGCAAAAAAATGTAAAAAGAGATAACATTCAGAGCTGGCAACAATGTGGAGGAAAAGGCATCTTCATATATTGTTGGTGGGAATGTGAACTGGTGCAAACTTTTTGGGAGAGTAATTTGGTATTGTCAATCAAAATTTAAAATGTGGATACCCTATGATCCAGCAATTCTATATCTAGAAGCCTAATCTACAGAAAAAAATAGCATTGATACATAAAGATATATATTTAGGGATGTTCACTGATGTATTACTGGTGACAGCAACACATGGTAAATAAACAAAATGTCCATCAATGTGAAAATGGTTAAATAAGTTATAGCACAATCACATAATAGATGCTATTCATTAAAAGAATGAGGTAAACCTACATGTATTGATAAAAGAACCAAAATATGAAAAAAAGTTAATAAAAAATGAGATAGGTATGAATCTAACAAAATATGTATGAGATCTATATGGGGAAAACTACAAAACTCTATTGAAAGAAATCAAAGAACTAAATGGAGAGATATTCCATGTTCATGAATAGGGAGACTCAATATTGTCAAGATGTCAGTTCTTCCCAACTTGAACTATGGATTCAATGCAATCTCAATAAAAATCCCAGCAAGTTATTTTGTAGATATCAACAAACTGATTCTAAAGTTTATATGGAGAAGCAAAATACCCAGAATAGCCAACACAATACTGAAAGAGAAGAACAAAGTTGGAGGATTGACACTACCTGACTTCAAGACTTACTATAAAGCTACAGTAATCAAGACAGTGTGGTATTGGTGAAAGAATATACAAATATATCAATGGAACAGAATAGAGAGCCCAGAAATAGATCCATATAAATATAGTCAACTGATCTTTGACAAATGAGCAAAGGCAACACAACGAAGAAAAGATCGCCTTCTCAACAAATGGTGCTGGAACAACTGGACATCCAAAACCAAAAAAATGAATCTAGACACAGACCTTACACCTTTATTTAACTCAAAATGAATCACAGACCAAAATGTAAAACTATAAAACTCCTGGAAGATAACAGAGGAGAAAATCTAGGTGACTTTTGGTTTGGTGATGAATTTTTAGATACAACACCAAAGGTGTGATCCATGAAGGAAAGAATTGATAGGCTGGACTTCATTAAAATTAAGTTTCTATTCTGTGAAAGATACTGTCAAGAGAAGGAGGAAATGAGCCATAGATTGGGAGAAAATATTTGTAAAAGACACATCTGATAAAGGACTGTTATCCAAAATATATAAACAACACCTAAAACTCAACAATAAGAAAACAACCTGATTAAAAAATGGGTCAAAGACCTTAACAAACACCTCACCAAAGAAGATATACAGATGGCAAATAAACGTATGAAAAGATGCTCCACATCATATGTCACCAGGGAAATGCAAGTTAAAACAATGAGATACCACTGTACACCTATTAGAATGACCAAAATCTGGAACACTGACAAAACCAAATGCCGGCGAGAATGCGGAGCAACAGGAACTCTCATTCTTCTCTAGTGGGTATGCAAAATGGTACAGACATTTTGGAAGATAGTTTTCTTTCAAAACTAAACATTCTCTTACCATATGATCAGTAGTCACATTCCTTGGTATTGACTCAAAGGAGTTGAAAACTTATGCCTACAGAAAAACCTGCACATGATGTTTATAACAGCTTTATTCATAACTGCCAAAACTTGGAAGCAACCAAGATGTCCTTCAGTAGTTGAATGGATAAATAAACTGTGGTAGATGCAGTTAATGGAATATTATTCAGCGCTAAAAAGAAATGAGCTATCAAGCCATGAAAAGACCTGGAGGAACCTTAAATGCATTTTACTAAGTGAAGGAAGCCAGTCTGAATAGGCTACATAATCTATGATTCCAACTATACGACATTCTGGAAAAGGCAAAACTATGGAGACGGTAAAAAGATCAGTGGTTAGAGGGGAAGGAGAGATGAATAGGTGGAGCACAGAGGAATTTTAGGGCAGTGAAACTACTCTGCGTGATACTATAACGGTGGATACATGTCATTATACATTTGTCCAAACCCATAGAATGTACAACTCCAACAGTTAACCCCAATGTAAACTATGTACTTAGGGTGATAATGACGTGTCAATGTAGGTTCATCAATTGTAACATAGGTACCATTCTGGTGTAGGATGTTGATAATGGGGGAGGCTAACCATGTGGAGGGACAGGAGCTCTATGGGATATCTCTGTGCCTTCCTCTCAATTTTGCTGTGAACCTAAAACTGCTCTAAAAAAACCAAAGCCTTAAAGAAAAGTTAATCATATGTATTGTGTATGTATAAAAGCCCGGATAGTTACATACCAGATTTTTAATAGCAAACATGTTGTCAGAATGTCACCCTTTGATATTGAAGTTAAAAAGGATGAACATTTTTCATCTGTATGCATAAGAAACCAGAAAGAAAATAAAAGGAATATTGCTCATTGTCTGAGTAAATTACCCAGTATAAACGATGGTTTATAAATATGCTGCTGAGACTAGAAAGCATCTCCCAAGTCTCCATCAAAGAGAATAAAATATAATTAATCTTAGAAAATTTGTGATCTTCTGTGAGCTTTCATAGCATCTGGATTACACTATACCAAAATTACCTAATTATTAGTCCATCCCTACCACAGAGAAATAAGTTCCTTTGGGCAGGGGCCATCTTTTGTCTTTGTACCTAAGCCTTGAACATCCTGACACATAGTAGGTATTTAGTAGATGACTGACGAATGAGTGAGAGAGTCTAATGAACTGTACACTTCTCCAGGAAATGTTGACACAGAAGACAGTAATCTGGAACTTTCTGTGCCAGCAAGTCCATGCCAGTGTGTCTTTTGTGTTCTCTGGAGGAAGTGGGTATTCAAATTCTAAAGACACACATCCATTATTGAGACAAAAAGACAATCAAATAGAGAAGGGAACTTACCTAAGACATGATAATTGATTAAAACATCATTGGGAACATGAAACTCTGTTTCCATTCTGTGCTGACTATGCAACCTTTCTATCAGAAATTTGATCTTTTGACTGAACAGACCTACCAAGAGAGTATGTTCTGGGCAAAACCCACTGATTGGTACTAGTAACACCGCCAGACAGAGGTCCCATGATCATTCTATTCTGGGTTTTTTTTTTTTTTTTAATTTTATTTATTTTTTCCCCCAAAGCCCCAGTAGATAGTTGTATGTCATAGCTGCACATCCTTCTAGTTGCTGTATGTGGGACGCGGCCTCAGCATGGCCGGAGAAGCGGTGCGTCGGTGTGTGCCTGGGATCCGAACCCCGGGCCGCCAGCAGCGGAGCGTGTGCACTTAACCGTTAAGCCACGAGGCCGGCCCTCTATTCTGGTTTGATTGCTCAGAGCCCAATGATCCTTGGTGAACTGACAAAAACCCACCTTTGAAGCCTGTGACAGAGTCTGGATTCAGTAGGAGGCCCAGTCAACAGGCCTCTCTCCTATCAGCAACACCTGGAGGCTCCCAAGTTTCACAAAACCACAGATTCCACATCAACTTACTTCTCACAGGTCCTTTGCCACCTTTACTGTTGGCTGTTTCTTCATCAAACTTTGGATTGTTGAGCAAATTGTGTACTCCAAGAACAGCTGAAAGCAAAGAAAATCAGTGAATGAACATTAAGTTTGGGAAGGCATGTTAGGATGTCCACATTGTTAATTTGCCCCTCGAAGAACAATTCTTCATATCATAAAGGTAAGTCTCCAGATCCCCCTTGCCTTTCATAGTGTGTGGTACATGTATAGCACTAAATGAGCTTATAAAAACCTCTCCCTTCCAAGACCACTAGCAATCTTCACCTGTCTTTCTACATCCATACATGTGGAATCATTTAGGCTCTGAGGGACAATGGTCTGGTTTGTTGTTAGGGGTGTCGAGCTGATCCAAACTCCTAGTGACATGTGTAAAGTAGAACAGAACCCTGCGCTGTCTTTTCATGCCATCCTCTCACCTTCCGGCGCTATAGCAGAAAATGTTTCACTGCTATTCAGAGTTTTCATGACCACTCTTTTCAGAAGTGGGTGGCCAGGTCCTTCTTCGTAGTTTGTCTTAGTCTGGAAGCTCTGCTGAAACCTGTCCACCATGTGACCCTGCTGGTATTTGAAATACTGGTGGCATAGCTTTCAGCATCATAGCAACAAGCAGCCACCACAGTATGACAATCAACAGATGGGTGGTATGGTTCCCCGACCGGGAAACTAACCCAAGCCGTGGCGGTGAGAGCGCCGAATCTTAACCACTAGACCACTAGGGCTGGCTAATGGTCTAGTTATAGCCCCAATTACTGAAAATCTGCTTGGACCTCCTAGGTTAAGTAGATTGAAGCCTTCAGTTTTCTCATCTGTAAAAGGTGAGCATAGGACTGAGTCTAAGGCTATTTTAAGATCTAACATTATATAGATTATGGCACGTATTTTTCTGGAGGCATACAGCAGAAAGATCACAGGCCTCTTTCAGTGTAAGAGGTCTCTCCCATCTCTCAGTCCAAAAGGACTATCCTTTCCCCATCTAGAGCATCCCAAGGTGGGAAATAAAAGAAGAGATTGTTGGGCCCGCCCCGTGGCTTAGAGGTTAAGTGTGCGCGCTCTGCTGCTGGCAGCCCGGGTTCGGATCCCGGGCGCGCACTGACGCACCGCTTCTCCGGCCATGCTGAGGCCGCATCCCACATACAGCAACTAGAAGGATGTGCAGCTATGACATACAACTATCTACTGGGGCTTTGTGGAAAAATAAATAAATAAATAAATAAAAATAAAATAAATAAAAAAAATAAAAGAAGAGATGTCAGCAAGAAAAGGTCAGAGAAGCATGCTGAGATTTTGAGTCTCCTGTATTACATGGAACTTGCACCAGGAGGCAGCACAGTATGCAAGAAACAGCACCAGGGGAGAAAGAACACGGGGCAGGCTGAAATTGCACCTGCCCACCCAGCTTTCCCTTTGCTAATGAAATTACACGCGAGAAATTACAGGTGGCCACTCGGAGAAGGATCCCGGAACAGATAACCTGTGAACAGGTGGCAGAGGCGCACCTCTGAGCTCCTCATCAGCTGTCCTGTAATCTACATATTAGAAGGAGGGGGGCAGCCAGCCACATGAGAAAGGGCAATGTTTAGAGCCAGAAAGTCTAGGGGTGAAGAGTGGCACTCAGGAGCAGTCAGTCAGAGTTTGAATCCTGACTCTGTCAGGTACCACCTGTGTGACCTGAGAAGTTACTAAATGCCTCCGAGCCTCAGTTTCTCCATCTGTAAAACAGGCACAATAATTATGCTTTACCTATTACAAAGATTAAATGACTTCCCATGTGTCAGGCACTGTTCTAAGTGCTTTACAAATTCTTGTTAAATAAATAAGAATTTGTCACTGTGTTTCTGGCATTGTCTAGGGAGAAGATGCCCTATTTGATAAACACAGGCCACTGAGACCATCCAACAAACATATCTTGCTTTGGCCCCATACTTACTAAGCAACTTCTAATTATAATTTGGTTCCCATTGCCAAGTTTTAATTTTTGTTTTATGCGTTTCCTGTGAATCTGACTAGTGGGTCAGTGCCTACCACGTGGCCCCAATCTGACTGCTCCTATGTGCGCTGACAAGATCAAATCTCTAGACCAGAGCTGAGAACCAGACTCTGGGTGGTGACCATACTGAGATATGGCCACTCTGGAAGGTGCTGTCTTGGAGGTCAACTGCTGCTCCCTCGATGGACTGTGTGTCTTGCTCCAGATCTGCCCAGTAACATGGGCAGGGCATTGACACTCTTTCTTATCTAAACCTCAAAGCCTGCCAGCCCACCCACTCATGGGGCTGCTCTTACCTTCCAGAAAGAGCCACCGTAGAGAAAATGCTGACACTCACCCCCAGCTGGGCCTCCTCCTGAGTCCTGAGGAGGACTGGATGAAGGAGGGAGGCTGAGTAAAGATGAACAAGACAGTTTTCTATTGGGATTATCCCCCTGGTTTTACTGTATGAATTTCAGGATCTAGTATCCTCCAAATGATTGGTAATTTTCTCTTCCTCCTTTCTTAGGCATTTCCTGGGAATACAAGCTCAGCTTTGCATTCTCCCTTTGGGCAATTCCAGTAGAGACTATGAGGCAACCCTTGGGAGGAGCAGTAACCATAACAGATCCCTCCACAGTAACCACAAGGCTAAGAATACTGGTCACCTCAAAGCACCTTCTTAACTCTGTGATGCAGGTACCTCAACTCCTGCAGTGACTTCTGAGAGGGGTTTGAATATGTGAACTTCATATGGACCACTGATATCATTATCCCGGAAGAAATGAAAATGCAGCTGAGTGGCTGGCATGGTATTAGAATAAGGCATAGCTGGTTCTCCTGGGAGGAAGGAGATTGTTATTACCTATGTCTTTCAATGGAATAAAAATGTGAGAATTCTTGCTAAAGTTATGGACTGTTTTTTAAAGCACCTCTATCCTGTGGTGAGCCAATGACCCTAATACTCCAAATTTCCATCCCATTTGGAAAAAAATGCATCCCATTAGTGCACAAACATGCCGGTATATGCATAGAATCCTTCTTGAAGAATATACAAGAAATGGGAGGAGGCTTGGGTAACTAGGATGAGAGACTTTTCATTACATTTTCTTTTGTACTATTTGGCCTTTTTCTATCTGCATGTATAACCAATTCAAATAATAATAATTATTATATTATTGTTATTGTTAAGAAAACTAGAAAAAAATGAGCAGATTGGGTTGCATATGGATTTACCTTACAGGGTGAATGTAACAGTAGATTACTCCTGCTCCCTGGTTAGGCTAATGGACCTCTTAGTGGGAATCAAAATGGAACAGTGACTGTGGGAAAGAGCAAGAACTTTATGGAAATTTGGTGATGACAAAATGTGATAAAATGCCAAATGTGAAAGCTCCTTAGAAAGCATAAGGGCTGTTAATATATTGTTTAAGTTTTCAACACTCTTTCTTCTTTATTCTCTTTGATTTCTCAAACTCTTGAGTTTTGTAGGATGGGTAGTATTCGGGCATCTTACCCGAGATGTGGTTTTACATTTTAGAGCTGAGATACAGCAAAATGTTTGCTCAGAGAGGTTAAGTCGCTTGCATCAAGTCTTACAGCTACACAATGGCTGAAGCCAACCTGGAATTACAATCATAATCACCAGCTAGGGAGAGGCTCAAAGGCTGCTGCCATGGGTGCCAGTGCGCCTCTAGAGGTCACAGAGCCAGACAGGAAAGTTTCCCAGAGCCGAGGACTAACCTGCAAGATCGTAGAGTTCAGTGTCGGAGGCGCTGGCCAAAGCTTCTTCCAGTTCTGGGTCAAGAGTGACTTTTTCTTCTTTACGGGTTTCTATGGGCTTTTCTTTGGGGATAAAGACTCTCCCTTTAAATCAGAAGACAAACAAAAACCATTGTGCGCTGCTGCCTTATTGTAGTGTAAGCAGACTGACTGGACAATGCAGCTCTGGCCATTAAGAGCTGAATCATTAAGCCATTGCACATCCAACTGGGATTCCTTAATTGCTGGGATGATGCCAATATCAATAATCCACTATCAGACTATTAGAGGGAAGGAAAGTGAGAGGGGAAATCCTGTATTCTGCAACACAGAGATCAGCAGCATTGCCCTTAGACCCGGACAAGATGGGCCTGCCATGGGCCTCCCGACTCCTCCTGCCATGGCCCTCGTCTGCTGTAATCTACCTCCTCCCCCAACCCACTGAAGGGGGAGTCATGGGGCCAAGGGAACATTCCCATCCAGAATACAGGCCACCTGCTGGACCACACTCCAGGCACCTGGGACCCTGGAATTTCCTGCCCAAAGAGCCCTGAGTCTGCTTCCAGGACCTGCATAAGTCCCTTCTCCATGTCCATCCTCCTGAGGGCAGGTCACATTGCTGGGGTGTGGGCACCCAGGCCAAGAGGAAGCTGTCTGTGGGTGATATGGAAGAAGCTTGGATATGTAGACTGGGATGTCAAATACAGGTGTGTGAAGCCCCAGCAGTGTAGGATAGACCCATGTCCCTGCGTGGAACTTTGGAAGTCCAAGAGTAATGGTCTTCTAGGTGTATTTGTAAGAGGATGGAACATAGTTTAACAGTTTGTTAGCTTTCAAATATTTATAAAAAATGATATGTGGGCTTCTATTTGTGTTCGTGCCTTGGCCCCTGCAAATACTGGGAGCAGATTCATCCAAACTGCCCCAGGGGTTCCTGAGGGACAAACTGGTGATCCCCCAGAGTTTTCCCCCTTAAATTGGGATTGTAGATCACTAAGATGCTATATCTAGGGTCACTTGGACTAGTGTAGGGACCTGGGGACAAAGCCACCTCTCTAGAGCACACCAAAGTAAGCCTAATTTCAAAGGAAAAATCAGAGTTGTCAGAGAGATCGTGGGGGTCTGTGAACAGCAAGGAATTCTGTGTGTCCCACATACGCATTCTCTGCCACCATCTCCCACTTCATCCTGTCAGTCAGATTCCATTTATTTTGCCCTCTACTCACTTCTGAATATGTTGATATCTATGCCCTACCTCTGCAGCCCAAACTTCTGGACTGATGGTCACATTGTTGGGAGGATGGCACAAGGCATGGTACCTGCTCCTAACTTCCAGCCAGGCCACCACATGTGCATCCCACACACGCAATGGCTCATAAAAGTAAACCCAGGACACTCCAGAGCCACCGTAGCAATACTCCAGACCTACTCACACTCTTTCCCAATTCCTCCCAGCTTTTGACTCTTGGTTTCTCACTTTTTTGGAGCTGTTCTTACTTCTTAGCATGATCTTTGAAATTGATCTCCTCCATTTTTATCTTTGGAGTTCCCTAAAGACACCTCCGTTGCCTTCTCTTTGTCACCTTGGGTAGAATAGATAGCTGGCTTCAGCTTGAGCCAATGGGGACCCAAGCTCTGTCCAGAACTCCTTGGCTAGCTTGCCCTTCCCCACTCCCATAGGAAAGGAAGAGTCAAACCCAAAGTCAGTAACTCTCTCTCAAGAAAACTCTCCAGGAGACGTCCTAGTTACAGGGGCTGCCTACTTCCTGATGGTTTACCAGATCTTCAAATGGTTGAATAAGTAAACAGGGTCCAGGCAGAGCTGGGCACCCCAAGAGGCACCACTGCTTGTGGTCAGACTTGGGCATCCTGGCCACAAGGTCACCACCATTGACCATCATCCTGCTTCCTGCCTCGACATCACATAAGCTGCTACATTTCCCAGACACAAGGAAAATACACTGGGAAACAAACGGGAGAATGGCTAGAAGATAGAAAATGAAAAAAAAAAAATCAACCAATCTATAACATCTCAGATACTGGGGCTCATCCCAGACTTAATTTTCATAGTATATGTAGCCTGAAGCCTTTTTTTTCTGGCTCAGATGATCTTGGGTCCAGAGTCAAAATGGGCTTCTAAGTTCCTCCTTCCCAGTACTGTTAGGATTACTCTAAACACTAGGTGCACGGGTGGCCCACAGCTATCAGCTTTCAGGACAACTGCTGTTGCACATCCATTCCTGTGGGGCCAACCAGACAGCAAGTTCTAAGTGAATAAAGCTGCAGTGTAGAATAAAAGGTAGCCCAGGAACTGAGTGCCCAGGGCACATGGCATTCAGAACTGAGGTTGTGTGGCCCGTCTCCTGAGGCCCTCACGATAGCCTCCCACTGCTCCTAGATCATCTGCTGGTCCTTCCAGGGGCCCTGTAGACTCCACCCTGATCCCTCTGCTCTATTTGGAAAACTTGCTCTCTACTCATTTTGCTCAATTGTGTTGCTTCTCAACCTTCTCCTAAGCTATACTGTGCAACTTTACACCATTTTTGTATCCCCCATTTATTACTCAGACTGCTTTTGCATTCCTAAATCCCCCATGAACCATCTGCAGACTAATCTAGATCAAGAGCTAATTTACCATTGCCACTCCTCAGACATCTACTCTGAGAACAGAAGACAACAGGTTTCTTCTTATTATTCTCTCACTACCCTAATACTGGATGCTAATTGGGATTTTACGGAAGATTTGACATTATAATTTATTTTTTTCTTTCACAACTAAATTAGTCCAATAGGGACTATGCTGCCATAGAAACAGCTCCATATTTCTATGGTAATCCTTGGTTATTTGCCCAACTTGTCACTGTTTAACTTTACTTTCTTAATAAGATGATATTATTGGTGGTGCATGATCCATCGAATGTACACGATTCAGAGGAGAGGCAGGAGGCTGCATAAGAGAAGGCAGCAGTGCCCTGACTCGCGCCAGTTGAGGAGCGACCTCCTGCTCTCCTAGGCCACATATAGAAGCTCAGAGATGACATTCATCCAAATCCATATTTATTGAGTGCCTCTCCTGTGCCAGGATGCAAGAGAGACATAATCCCATTACACTCTATTCATTTAATTAGCCTATATATTCTGCCATGATTCTTTTTTTAATTAATAAACTTTATTTTTTGGAGCAGTTTTAGGTTTACAGAGAAAAGTAGACAGTTCCCATATACCCTGCGCCCCCCACACTCACAACCTCCCCCTCTAACGACACCCTGCAGCAGAGTGGTACATTTGTTACAGTCGATGAACCTACGTTGACATCATCACCCAAGTCCATAGTTAACATTAGGGTTCACTCTTGGTGGTGTACATTCTGTGGGTCTGGACAAATATGTACTGACATGTATCCACCAACCATGATTCTTTTTAACAGTAAATCCAGTTCATGGGCTGATTTTCCACTTTCAGGTCAGTTTCCTTGCTCGACCCTCCATGACAGCACATTAGGAGTACCTCTGTCCCAAGACATACTCCCTGTGGTCCTTACCTTTCTTTTCTCCAGTGAAGGGCACAAAGTCTTCCCTGTCTTTTTGTTCCAAAGCCTCCTTCTCTAGGTACATGAGGAGGTGTTCACGGTCAAACGGGCCAGTGGCTGCTTTCTGTGTCTGGTCTTTCTGTCGGAATCCAGCTGGCAGCATCGCACTCTGACAAGACAGAGGTGTGGGTGGGAAAGAAGGCGTCTGCCTGACTGATACTTTGTTACCTCCCTCCCTCTGCCTCCTCCCCTCACCTGCTGTATATGGGGGAGGCAGGAAGAAGGATACCTGTGCAGAGATGTGGGTGTGAGCTGAGGGCTGGGGTCTCTGGCATGTCTCTGAGGCCCTACTTGCTCTATCATCCCGTGCTGAGAAAAGGGCTCCCAACGAGCTCAGGCAGAACATAGATGACTAGAGTAGTCTCTGAGTCTTCTGCAGCTGCCTTCTAGAATGTGGTGGCAAAAGGCCAGCCATCCTTGACGGCCTCTTTCCTCGTAGCTCACACTTAGGTTTGACCAGGTCTGCACCTAAGGTGCTCCCAGGCAGGGAGACTCTATGGAGACTAACAAGGAGCCAATATGGCTACACTCTCTTATTTCTATCCCCTCTCCTGGGGAAGCAGCCAAGCAGGTAAGTGAATACTATGGTAGACATTGATACCTGCTTGATTAAGCTTAGAAATCCCTTCAGTTTAGGGCCGGCCCCGTGGCTTAACAGTTAGGTACGCGCGCTCTGCTGCTGGCGGCCCGGGTTCGGATCCCGAGCGCGCACCGACACGCGGCTTCTCTGGCCATGCTGAGGCCACGTCCCACATACAGCAACTAGAAGGATGTGCAGCTATGACATACAACTATCTACTGGGGCTTTGGGGGGAAAAATAAATAAATAAAATCTTTAAAAAAATTAAAAAAAAAAAAAAGAAATCCCTTCAGTTTAAAAAATAAAAACAGGGGCCAGCCCCGTGGCTTAGCGGTTAAGTGCGTGCACTCCGCTGCTGGCGGCCCGGGTTCGGATCCCGGGCGCGCACCGACGCACCGCTTGTCCGGCCATGCTGAGGCTGCGTCCCACATACAGCAACTAGAATGATGTGCAGCTATGACATACAACTATCTACTGGGGCTTTGGGGGAAAAATAAATAAATAAATAATTAATTAAAAAAATAAAAAGATAAAAACAGAATACTTATATTTTTTAAAGTAAACACAATATACAAAGTATCTGGCACATCAGAATATCATACAAGTAATATTTAGTGACATTTTTATTTACAGTAAAGTGATCGTTTTGGAGGCTTCTGATTCTAAGTCTATGATAATACCAACAGAGCTGAAGAAACTGGTTGCTAAACAAAGACTGCAACAGCTACTTAGCTTTCATTAAAATATTAGAAGCGGGGCTGGCCCGGTGGTGCAAGCGGTTAAGTGCGCGCGCTCCGCTGCGGTGGCCCGGGGTTCGCTGGTTCGGATCCCGGGCGCGCACCGACGCACTGCTTGGCAAGCCATGCTGTGGCAGCGTCCCATATAAAGTGGAGGAAGATGGGCACAGATGTTAGCCCAGGGCCGTCTTCCTCAGCAAAAAAAAAAAAAAAAAAGAGGAGGATTGGCGGATGTTAGCACAGGGCTAATTTCCTCACAAAAAAAAAAATAAAAAATATTAGAAGCTCCACTTAAATGTACTTGAGATTATGATTATAGTTATTCTAATCCATACGTTGTTATAGGATCGCCAAAGATTTCAAGTTATTTATGCATTTTAAAGAAATAAGATATAAAAAAGATCTGCGTCTGGGGTTAAAGACTGGGTTTAAATACCATCTCTGACATTTACTAGTATGGGGTCTTAGGTACATTACTTCTCCTAGTTTGTCTCCTTATTTACGAAGTGGGGATAATACAATTCACCTCAAGGGGTTCTGTGCCCAGCAGAGTGTATGACTCAGAAGAAACTCGGTAAGATTTGTTCCCTTTCCCTCTTTCCTTCTTCTTTCCTATGTGAGACCAGTCTCTACTCAACCAATAGGAAATGTTTTTCCCCAGTTACATTAAACTAGTATATGGGAAATACATTTGCCATATCATATTATAGATGTGGCTATTGAGGTTCTCCATGAATTTGTAAAAGTCAGTGACCCAGAACCAATCAGGAGAAGAACACAGAACTTGCATTTGGAGCTAAGGGATTCCTACACTATTGTTTAAGGATCAAGCACACCATTTATCCCATACCATCATTAACCGTGCTGCTCAGTCCCAGGACACTAACCTCGGGATCTAGGTCATCGAGAACATTTTCCAACTGTTTCAGTTCCTCTTCTGAGAGTTTGCCAAGAAGCTCATCTTCATCAATGTTCTTGTATTTCTCCAGCTCTTTCTGAAAAGGGAGCGCCATGGCTTCTTACATGCCTTCCTCATGGGCCGTGAACATCTAAATGGGCCAGCTTCCCGAGACTTCAGAATACTACTAATAAGAAAAAATACTATTATCTCCTTTCTGTAAACAGGACTTATTATCAGGAGACAAGGCTAAGTTATCTGCCCATGGAGTCTCTCTACTGGACGAATAATTCAACAAAAAGGCAGTATTACTTTCATTTGCAGAGCAACCTGACAGCTTACAAAGTGTTTTCATATGTATTATTTCACTTATTTAGATCATCACAACAACCTGGAAAGGAAGCCTGGACAGATGTTAACATTCCATTTTACAGATGAAGATTCTGGTGAAGGTGGCTAAGTGTCTTGCTTGAGGCCCAGAACTGGGACATGCCAGGCCTTCTGATTCCCAGTGTAGCCTTTCCACCAAACTACTCTGCCTCCTCCAGCTTTCCAGAGAAAACAATGAAGAACAAAGCACTGATTGTCAGGCAGTTGTAAGAAGCACACTTGTGTCTTTTCAGGGAGAGAGTGATGTGAAGAATACAAAATGGGGTTCATTCAGGAAAGAGGGTTGGAACATTCATGTGAGAAAGCATTGTCCAGTAACTCCCCTGCAATTAAACTAAGGAAGATCCTAAAATCCTGGCTACGTCATCACTCTCTGCACTTCTTTCCTCTCTTTTCTTCTCTCCTCATCTCCCACTGTCTTTCTAGTCCCATTTCCTCTTTGTTTCTTTAGCCATCCTCCCTAATTCTTTACTGCCCTCATCCATTCTCCTTTCAACCCCCCCGCTTTTTTGGTGAGGAGGATTGGCCTTGTGCTAACATCTGTTGCCAATCTTCCTCTTTTGGCTTGAGGAAGATTGGCCCTGAGCTAACGTCTGTGCCAGCCTTTCCTCCATTTTGTATATGGGACGCTGCCACAGTTTGGCTTGATGAGTGGTGCCGTCGGTCCACATCCAGGATTCAAACCTGCAAACCCCAGGCCACCAAAGCTGAGCGTGAGAACTTAACGACTACACCACCGGACCCACTCCACAACCCCCTTTTTTTATGCCCTCTCGCTTAAACTTCCATTAAAGAGAAAATTTTACTCAATGCCTTCCTCCTTGCAGAGGATTTTATACATCTTCCCTGGAAAAATAACACTGCATTTAGGAAATAGCAATGTACTTAACTGAGTATGTTTCTCCTTAGGAGGTGTTAACATCAATCAGATCTTTCAAGGCAATTAATATTTGCTGTATACCTACTATTTGCCAGGCACAGTTCTAGAAACCAGGAATACAAAGATAAATAAGATATGACCCCTTCCTCAAGGAGATTACAGCTCAGTGAGACACACAAATAGGGATAATGCCACTTGATAAGTCTTATAAGAGAAGTAACGTATAAAGTAGGTTTAAAAACACACGAGGAAATAGTCATTGGATGGGGGGTGGGATGTCAGGGAAGACTATGAAGAAGAGGTTGAGTTTGAGGATTGAAGGAAGAGGCCATGAGGTAGACGTGTGGGAAGGGTCATTCTGGGAAAAGGGCACAGTCTAAACAAAGGCATAAGATAAGAAAGTACATGATATGTTGGTGAATGGTTAGTGTGGCTAGAGGGGAGGATGGGGGTGGAGAGAGGAAAGAACTAAAGACAAGGTAAAGACATTTGTGAAGGGTCTTCCCTATATGGCTTGCCAAGGAACCTGGGCTTTATTATGTTGGAGATGGGGAGCCACCACAAATTTTTAAAGTAGAGGAATGATCTGAGAAGCTCTGTTTTTTAATAAGGTAATTCAAATGGTAAGAATGGGCATGGAAAGAGACCGGTTGCAGTGGGCCACTGAAGGGCTATTAGAATGTTGCTCCCCTCCCCTTGTTAATTCAACTGCTCACCGTGTTCGAGTTTGTGGTTTTCTATTTAGGTGTCTTTTCCACAAACAATGTAACTCTCTTTCCCTTTCATCAGCCTACCTTCTTTTAAGCTTCAGTTGCCATAGTGCAGTAAAAGAAACAAACAAAACCCACCCCACTAAAGTCAGAGAAACCAACTGGATCGTGTACACTTTGTTCTGGTCCCAGCCACTACTAATTTATCATGTGACACTGGACAAGGATCTCAATCTGCCAGGCTTTTAGCCACCAAATGACTTGGTTGAACTAATCTACTTAATGGATTCTAAGATGCACAGTTTCCCACACTTAACATTCTGAAATTGAGATGTGTCTTACAATTGATGGTCCTATAATTACTGTTGGCTCAGCAGCAGTCAAGGTGCGCTTGTCATTGCCTACATATGCATAAAATATCGAAAGCACCAGCTTTAGAACTAGCCGAATGGGTATCAGCGATTTGGAAAAAATCCCAGGAACTTTTAAAGAGAGTGGAACGCTCTTTTAAAACCTAGTGGGGAGGGAGTGAGGGAGGTGGTGACTCAGGTATGTTTAGCAACACTCCCAAAGGAAGGTCCAGACTAGGCCAGTTCCACATAACAGAGTGGGCTGAAGAGCCCAGCATCAATGGCTTTTAGTTCTTTTACAGACTTTTTTTTTAATTACCACTCTTGATGGCAAAGAGGAGATATTGTGTGGGAAAAAACCAGACATCGATGACTATGAGTCAAAAAGTGATTCAAAAACTTGGACTCTGAACGTGAAGAAGTTTTAAGAATATTAATCAATTCATTTCACTTGCATTCCCCCTTTTTATGTATGCACGGGGTGACATATGACTTAAAAAATCAATGTATATTCATAGCAGCTTTATTTGTAATAGCTAAAAACTGTAAACAACCTAAATGATCATTAGTAGGTGAATGGATAAACAAATTGTGGTACATCCACATAATGGAGCCTACTCAGAAAGAAAAAGGGACAGACTATTGATACACACAGGACATGGACGAACCTCAAAATAATTATACTGAACGAAAGAAGCCACATCACAAAGAATGTATACAGGATGATTCCATTTATCTAAAATTTTAGAAAATGTAAACTGATCTATATGACAGAAAGCAAATCAGTAGTTGCTTAGGGATGGGAGAGACGCGGGGGAGGGAGGGATTGCGAAGGGGCAAGAAGAAACTTCTGTGGGTTTTGCATATGTTCACTACCTTGATTGTGGTGACGGTTTCACAGGTGCCTGCATATGTCAACACTTATCAAACTGTACACTTTAAATACGTGCAATTTATTCTATGTCAATTAAAAGATTTTAAAAAATCTAGTGTAAGTCTAAAACATCTCTTTCAATAAAGTAAAAATTATATTTTTAAGAAGGCATGTGTCATATTTTAACTGGCAGCATTTTTTTCTTAGTGATATAGAAAATATTGGTTTGTTTTACAATTGATGGTGTCTTAGAGTTGATAAGATTCTATTTGTATTTCTGTTGCAGGATTCCAAAACTAGACTTCAACTCCTCATCTTCCCCTGAAACAGACTTGCTCTGTTGATTTTCTAGAGCATACCATTAATCTACTAGTCACTCACTTTCAAAACTCAGACCAGCCTTAGATTCTTCGCCTTCTTTCCATGTCCAGTTGGCTAGCACCTCCTGTAGATCTTACCGCACAGCACTTTTCACATCATCCCTTCCTCTCACTCCTGTTTTAGACCTTTGTTCCTTAGGACCTAGACTACTCTAATCGCATCTTGAAAGGTTTCTGTTCTTCCCTCTAAGCTGCCCAGAGCACCACGATCAATCATCTTCCTTAACAATGCTAACAAGCCACTTCCCTGATTAAGGACTTATAATGGCTCCCTCTTGTCTACAGAATGAAATTCAGACAGCTAGCATCCAAAGCTTCCATAATTTGACTTTGATCTGCACTTCCTGTTTTCTCTCTTCATTACTTTCCTAGGGAGCCCTCCATTCCAGTCAAAATGGTTTATTCACTCTCTGTGGTATGTGAACAATGGGCCCCTAAATACGTCCTCTTGTTAAACCCCAGAACCTGGGAATATGTTACTTTACATGGCAAAAGGGACCAGGAGTGATTAAGAATCTTAAAATAGGGAGATCACCCTGGATTATCTGGGTGGGCTCCCTGTAATCACAAGGGCTCTTAAAAGATGGAAGAGGAAGGCAGAAGAATCAGAGAAGGAGATGTGATGATAGAAGGAGAGGGTCAGAATGATGCCATTGCTGGCTTTGAAGATGGAGGAAGGAGCCAAGAGCCGAGAAATGTGGGCAGCCTCTAGAAGCTGGAAAAGGCAAGGAAATCGATTCCCCCCTAGAGCCTTCAGGAAGGAATGCAGCCCTGGTGACACACTGATTTTAGCCCAGTGAAACCTGGTTTGGACTTCTAACGTCCAAAACGCAACATAATAAATTTGAATGGTTTTAAGCCACTGAATTTGTGAAAGCAGCAATAGAAAACTAATACACTTTCTTGCCCTTCCATTTTCCAAGATAATTGTTCTGGCTATCTTGTTTTCCCCTCTACATCCACACCCCCACCCTGGTCTGTGCCCCAGGAAGATGATCAATTTACATTGCATCAAGGGGCTCCCTTGCTCTCTGGCTTCTGTTTGGCCAACAGGAGGCGCCAGGACATTGGAGGACAGGGGGAGAGGGAGGCTGGGTCCAGAGGCCACATCTCCTCTCAGGCAGCCCTCTCTGTACAGCTGCCCTCCCTTTGCTGACTTCAGGCCTGGGGGTGGTGAAGGGTTCTTGTGTGGCTAGAGCCAGATTGCTGCCTTGTTGGATTCCCTAAACCCTCCCTACATCTTTGTAAATAGCCTCTTTATTAAAATCCCCTCAAATTATCCAGACTGAGTATGTCCTCTGTTTCTTGTTGGGACCTTGGCTGATACAGTAACATTACAGTAATATTACTTGGAATGCCCTTCCCTATTCTCATCGCCTATCCATGTGCTCTGCTTCTGAGACCTGTCTCAGATGCCAGCTCTGTGGGACCACAGAATATCAACCTGAGTGAGGCCTTAAAGACCATCCAGTCCAGCAACATAGATGGTTTTTCTCCTTCTTCTCTGATCGATCACTCCTTCTTGGTCTCCTTTGGCAATTCCTCTTCCTCCACCTTAAATACTGGCATGCTGCAAGGTTGTGTCTTAGAAGTTCTTTTTTCACCCTATGTGTTCTCCCTGGAGGAACTCACTGCCTCCAAAGTTTTAATTGTAATCCATATCCTGAAGACCCCCAAATCCATATCTTTATCCTAGAGTTTGTTCCTGAGGGCTAGATCCATATATTTCCAACTGCTGAAGCAACATCTCTACTTGGCTGCCTCAGGCATCGCAAATGTCAGAAGTACTTTCATCATCTTTCCTTCCAAACAGCTTCTCCTCCTCTAGAATTTCCAGTTTCAGGAAGTTGGCCAAGAAACCAGGGAGCCATCCTTGATACCTTTTCTTCCTTGTCTCCTCCCCATCCATCAATCACCAAATCCTGTCCTTACCTAAACGTGTTCAGTATCCACCCACTTCACCCATCTGCACTTCCACATCCAGCTTTACCCCTTTTTGATCTATTTTCCATACAAATGGCCAAAGGGATCTCTTTAAACAACTCTCCTCTAGTTACTCAAAATTCTCCAGTGACTTCCCATTGCCTTGAGGATAAGGTTCAAATTCACAGCCTGGCCTCTGTCATCCTCATCAGCCTCATCCTGCATGGCATTCCCCATCTCCTCCTGGCTCCAGCCTCCTGGACCACTTCCAATTCCTGGATCATGCATTATGCTGTTTCCTCTCCTGCAAGCACTCTTACACCCTCCTCCTCTGGCTGACGGCTATCCTACTCTTCTTCCGGTCTCAACACAAGGTTCAATTCCTCAGGGAGGCCTTGTTGGGACCCCCCCAGACGAAATCTGAGTCACTCCCTGCACCCACAGCACACCCTTGATCAGAGCTCTCCTTGACTTTATTAAAGTTCATTGTTTTATCTCTGTTTTCCTTGCTAATCTCTGTGAGGGTGGAGACTGTATCAGGTTTAGTCACTGTTATAATTCTAGCTCCCAGCACAGGTCGTGACCCAGAGTAGGCATCCAACAAATATTGTGCAACAAATGTCACACGAAGGAAATGAGCTCATAGAGGTGTGGTGAACCCACTCGTCCAGAGCTCATTCCACGATATCCACTGCCTCCATTCTCTGTCATGGAACTTTCTGAGGCCACCTAAGCCCACAGAAGTTGCTCCTCTTCCTAAATTTGCATTGCCCATGTCACCAGTTTGGTGCTTGTCCCTTGCTCTCTCATTATCTCTTCATGTATGTTAAATATATGGCTCTCTCTCCAACTACACCATAAACTCCCAGAGGACAGGGATGATGTTGTAATCCTTTATTCAAACTCAGGTTTGTATATTAATTCAACAAACAAACAAACAAAAAGGTGGGAAAGCCCACCTTTTCCAGACACTGCTGGGAGAATAGCAGTGAACAAAACATGATATCCTGTGCCCCAACTGAGCTTACAGTTTAGCAGGGACAGAGACATGAATTAAATAGTTACAATAACATGTTAATACTACATAACAGTACCTGTTAAAACAAATTGCATATGTTGTGCCAATGTACTAGGGGGTCTCAAAGCCAGAGCAGAAAAAAAAAATGGTGCATCCTCCTGGAGCACAGCTTTGACTTGAAGATTTGGCGGAAGCTAGTCATTATTTTTTAATAACAAATATAGATATACTGTGGAGAAGAAAACAGCATTTACACAGCTTTTAAAGTCAAATCGCCGATTTCTGCCTCCTGGCTGGCCTGCTTTCACCCACCCAGGCCCCACAAGGGTTCACATCTGTCCTCCCCTCCTGTTAGCGACCCTGCAGTGGAAAGTCTGCAAAGCACTGTTGCGGCCTCACCTCCGGCAGAGTGTCTATCCCGTGGCAAGCACTCAACATGCAACAAGATACTAATGTACACACTGGAATGAAGCAAGTGCGAAACGAGGCTTCCCGGAGTCCAGGTGGGCGAGGACATCCAGCCAGTTAGAAAAATGGAAAATAGGAGTAAGGACTTGAGCTGAAGGAAGGATGATGTAGGCCCTCAAATAACCTCCTATTATCCGAAGATATGAGCCCTGGGAAGGAAAAAACAAGGAATGGGGCTTTCTTTACTTCTCTTTCCACTACCTTATTTGTATAACCGTGGTATGAAAGAGGAAAATCAGATACAACACGAAGTGCCCAGCCTTTGGCCCTGCCTACACACAAAGACTTATAACCAAAGCCAAAACAAGCAGCCCTATTTATTAAACCCAAACCAAACCAGAGACTCGTTTTTACAAAAGAGTAAACAAAAAATACTCTAAAAAACCTAGTGAAAAGTTTTTTAAATGGGCAAAACAGTGCCATAAATTGCTTTGGAGTACACACAGATCTAGGAAAGCTACAAAGGACCGCTCATGGAAAGGATAGACACCACACTGGGAGGAAAGGGGGACAGACTGGAGAAGGGGGACTCAGCTTCAACTACCCAAGTGGGGTAGTCGGTAAGTGAGAAGTTATTATTCTTTATTATAAATCTTCAATATTTCATAATAATTTTAAAATAATCAGGGAACCAATTTGCACAAGAGCCAAATTTACATTTTATAAAACTAGTAAATTAGAACAAAATCAGCATATCAATAAATCCTCCAACAAGACATGAGTTGATCCTATATATTTTACTCCTTTCTAACTGTGGGCAAATGCAAAGATGTAACAGCTATAGCCTGTGTTTTGGAATCGAGCTATTTGAAGACAGCCCAGTCAAGTCTGTTTCTTTTTTCAAACAACCAAATGGCTCCTGCCACATTCTGGGAAATACTTGCAGGAGACGAAGGGCAGGGAATGGGGTAGGATAAGAAGGAACTTCAGGCAAAAAATATGGTAAGGCAATTGGAAGGAGCAAGCTGAAAGGGGATAAGAAACAGATCAGACCAGAATGAAGAGTTTGTATCAGAGACTATTTGTTCTTAATTTCCCAATCTCACAACACAAAAGCTGCCAGAGCTAAAATTGAGCTGGTAAACAGTCCTCTTTTAAAACAATGCTCCCACTAGTGAGCACCTCCCTCCAGGTTCAGAAGAGCACAAAAGACTAAAAGCACAGGCCTTGGAGTTAACCAGCCCTGGGGCTGATGGTTATAGACCCATGTGCGAGTGACAGCCTCTCCAAGCCTCTGTTCTTTCCTCCGTAAAACAGGCAAAGAACAGTACTTACCTCAGAAGGTGGCGGTGATGCTTAATGCGATAATGTGTGTGCTAGGTGCAGTGATTAGGACGCGCAAGCCCTCAGTCAAAGCCATTTCTTTTGTCCTTGGTCTGGGAATAATCTTCTATTTGGGGTATTTGTTCCCTGTTATCCTTGTCAGGATCTGTTGAATATGGACAGGCAGCATCCTATAAGAGTCCTGAGTCAGCGTTACTAGGTGTAGCAAGCTGCTATGTATAGGCTGGCCAAAGTATGAGATAGGTTTCCACCTGGCAGGAAGTAGCCAAGAAGCTTCCCGGCTCAGGCAGAAGCTCTTTTGAATGGCAGTCTTATGGTCTGCCCAGACTGCCACCTGGTTTCTAAGTTTCTTGACGGGTCCTCCTTCCTTCTGCTGCCTTATCCCTCTGTCTTGCCCTGTTCTCTGTTTTCTGAGGAGTTCCTGGTTTTTGACCTCTGCCTAGCTCCTTGCCTTCCACTTGGGTATCTGCGACTTTCTAGTTCTTAACTGTTTGTTGGTTCTAGCCACATCCCTTCATCTTGCCTTCGGGAAGCAATGGGATTCTCAACTCCTGACTGGCACCATGCGTTCCCTGCTCTTTCTCTTTTGATTCACGTGCCCTCCTGGCTTCTGCCTGCTTATGTGGTCTTTGACCCACCTATCTTGTCTCATTCTCTGGCATCTGTACCCCAGCTAGGTTTTGACCAATGCTTTGTTGTGACTTATGGGTGCTATGTGCACCTTGACTCATGACTGCTCACCAAGATGATATGCAAAATATTTAGCAACTAATATGGAATGGGCACTGCCCAGTCAGAATGGTTGTCAGCTATAAAAACGGGGATGGCTGTCCCCCCACATACAGGCTGAACAGCAGCCCAGCTCACTAGACTCCAGACCCTTCCAACCACCCTCACAAGAGGGCCCTTGGTTCTTTCTTAGGACTGGTGCCCCAGATTTTCTCCTTTCTCCTCACGTCCAGGCTTGGCATGACTGGCCCTATTTCCTGTTTCCTGATCTCCTGTTACCACAGTTCCAGAGCTGATTTTCTCATCCCACTCCACTCAGCTGTCACGAGGGAAATCCAGGAATACTGGCAACAAACATGAAAGACATCATCAATGGGGCAGCTTTGATGCCTAAACAGGAGGGCAAAACATAAAAGCAGAAGTATAGATATTTCAGGTATAACAAAAATATCCTTGCAGCAAAAGGTTTTATATAAAATTAAGCGTTTATCTTAAGAGTTGATTCTGTCTTCTCGGTCTGGTAACAGGAAGTCTCTTCCGCACGTGCCTTCTGTGAACCTCTTTGAACCACACATAGTCTATATGGAAAACATTTGGTTGTTTGTGAGTCATACATAAAGAGAAGGAGAGGAAACTCCACAACTTCTGTTCTGTCAAAAAGCTGGATCTGTTCTTTCCCCAACACTCCCCTAACTCAAAATAAAAAGAACCACCACCTGGAACTTCTTCTGACACTGACACAGATCTTGGATGTAGAGAGGAAAGGGACCACACTTTAGGATGGTTCTCAGGTACGGCTAGAATTCCTAAAGTTTAGGAATTATTAATACTTTGAGGTTGGAATTAGGGATGGAGTGTCTCATGAATAAATGATTGCCAGTGGCCAAGATGAACCAATAAAGGGAATTTCCCCTGACCCCACTCACATCTCCAACAGGATTCAAATTTTGGGAATTTGAAGCCACAGAGTCACTGTGAGTTCCCCATAGATTCACTGCAGCTCTCTGTCACTAACCACACAGTCCTCTACAATCCTTTCTCTTTATTAACTTATTTATTTTATTGACCTTCCGCCATTTTTTTTTAGTAGCCCTTCTTTATACCACAGACTCAGACCATAGTTCCCAGGCCAGGGGCAGCTGACATCCCAACTGGGCAGCCCTTGCGGTCACTGGCCCTCAGCCGCAGTGGCAGGGCTTGCAGGTTACAGTTCGGGTGTTTCTTTTTACCTCCCAGAAAGAGCAGACAATTAATTTCCCTCCAATCCCATTCATGCTTCTTCTTCTTCTTCTTTTTAAATCTTTTATTGAGGTAACATTGATTTACAATATTGTACAAATTTCAGGTGTATATCACTATATTAACATCATGTTCCCATCAAAAGTTTAGTTGCCATGAAAAACACGGAATGCTTCAAGAATTTGCGTGTCATCCTTGCGCAAGGGCATACTAATCTTCTCTATATCGTTCCAATTTTAGTATATGCGCTGCCGAAGCGAGCACCCCAATTTTTTTATTTAAAAAGTTCAAATCTATGGAAAAGGTAAGAGAATAGTACCACAAACTCCTGTATACCATTCTCTTTGACTCATCAACTGTCATCATTTTGCTACATTCCTCAGCTTGCCTCTACCTTATACCTTTTTTTCCTGAACCAGCTGAAAGTTGCAGACGTCATGACTTTGCCTTTAACACCCACATCTTGAAAGAATAAGGACAGTGTCCTACATAACCATAGTACCACTACTGCACCTCAGAATATGAACAGTAATTCCACAATATTATCTAATATGCAGTCCACATTCAAATTACCCCACTTGTCTCCAAATCATCTTTTACAGCTATTTTTTTCTGATCTAGGATCCAAAGTTCACACATCCCAACAGGTTGTTACATCACCTAAGTATTTTAATCTACAACAGTCTCCACCCCTCTCCTCCAGTCTTTTTGGCAGGAACAGTACATAGGTGAAGTTATGACCTTCTCATTGCATCCCAACAGGAGACGAATAATAAGTGCTGGTAAGCTTGACCACTAGGCTAAAGTGCTGACCTCTCATCGCCCCACTGTACGGACACATTTTCCCTAGGCAATCTATGGTGAGATACTTTGTAACAATGGGAAAATCCTCTTCTCCAACAACCTTCCACTCAAAGGATTTGTACCCACGGCTGAGTCCTTGCTTGAATCAACTATGGTGGGGTTTGCACAGCGCTGGTTTTCTGGTTCTCTCATTCCTTCTATTGTCTATTTATTATTCAAACAATGACCCACCCATCAGTGCCCCTCCTCTCTTTCCTCAGCGTATATACTCTCTGGCTTCTTCCGCTGGGGCTTCCTCCCATCTCCCGGCTGACCACATCTGCCCACGCCCGCCCAGCCCCAGGAGCCATTTCCTTCTCCCTTCACCTGCTGATCTCACCACAGCACCTTCAGCACATTCAAAACAAGCAAACAAAAAACACATGCTGTTGCCTACCAATTAACAGTAATTTACAAAATTAAAATGGCTATAATGCATATTTATTGGGTTAGATTGAAGAGAGTAGAGGAAATCAGTTTTATTTTTTAAAAAATCAGATTGCCCAAGCTCTGAAAAATCTCTCCTCCTCACTAAGGTAAAGCCGCTCATTCTGTCACAATCAAGCTTTTTGTAATGGTGCTGGACAGAAGCACCCTCATCTCTTCAGTTTCCTGATGAAAGAATCTTGGAAGAACAGAGGTCTAGAAATCGTTTAGCCCAAATGCCCCATTTTACACGGAGAAAGAGGCTCAGGGAGATGAAAGGACCTGCCCAGACTCCCTCAGCTCCTTAATGGTAGAGCTAGGACAGGAACCCGGTTTTAAAAATACCTCCTCGGATGTTCTTTTCATTCCCTTCCCAAGTGCCTTGTGATTCGGAGGTGTAGCGAGCTAGATGAAGCCCTAGCATTCACGGCCTCCTCCATTGCTAATTTGCATGTTGCCTGCATCACCTTCCCACCTTTGAATAAGTAAAAATGCCTATTAGGAGCCTTTTATTAATATTATTATTTTAAAATCAATCTTCATTTTTGCAAGTCAACAAAAAATTGAGGACGACTCAAGAGAGCACAGGCTACCATTACTTTAATCAGGAAAAAAATACGGGTCTCGAGGACCTGCACGAGGCCGCTCTCTGAATGCTGCTTTCTCGGAGGCTGAAACGCCCTGCGGGTGACAGCTCCAGGGCTCTGAGAAAAACACACCAGCCGGAGGCCCCCCTTCCCGTCGCCGCTTTTACGATGCAGTGAGAGGCATCAGGCTCCAGGAGCTTGCCAAACGTGCACAGGAGAGGAGAAAGTGGGGAACAAAGCGCAGCACGGAAAGACCCAGCCCCGCAGCTCGGGGAGGAGAGGAGACCGCGCCCTCACTGCAGCGGCCCGGCGAGCTGCAGAGGCTGCGGAGCCGCAGTGCAGGGCGCGGGAGCCACACCGGCGGGCGCCTCCCGCCCGCGCCGCCCGCCGGGCCGGGGAGGCAAGAGGCAGCCCCCGCTCCGCGCGCCCGCCGGGCCGAGCGCCGACGCCGCGGAGCATCCTCCAGCCCGCAGGGAGGGCGCGGCCACCCCCGCGCTGCGGGCCGGGGGCTGCAGACAGCGCCTCGCCCGGGCCGGCCCCCACCCACCCCGGCGCGCTCACCCGTCCGTGCGCCCATCCCGGAGCCGTCGGCGCGGGCCGTCAGTCCGTCAGCCCCGAGGGAGCCGGGCGGCCGAGCAGGGGCGGCGCCGCGGCCGAGGCGAGCGCGGCGATCAACAGGCGGCTCCCGGCCGGGCGCGGCGCGGGGGCGCGCGGCTGCAGCGGAGCAGGCTGGGAAGCGTAGTTCCGGGCGGCGCGCCGCCGCCGCGCGGAGGCGGGACCCCCTCCCCGGACGCCGCAGTCGCGCTGGGGCTCCCCCCACCCCCGCCACTCTCGCGGCAGGTGTCCTCGCCCGCAATCTGTGTTCCGAACTCGTGACCGCCCTGCAGGCGAGGAGAACCTCAGCCTTGGGAAAGAGCCGTGCAGGCTTTTTTGAGAAGCTCGGGGCTACTGACAGGGTGGGTGGCAAAGCCTTTTCAAGCTTGTGAGGAGCAGTTGGGTGAGTGAGCATCTTTACGTGGAAGCCTTAAGACCTAGGTTTTCCGCGAGCCTGGGGCTGGGGCGTGCAGAGGAGGAGCAGCCAGGGTAGATGACTAGGGGGAGGGCGATAAGCAAGGTGGGATTTAGCTGATCTACAGTTTGGGGATGAAGGTGTTGGAGAGCCAACGCACAGGCGGTGGCTGCGCTAGATATGAGACTGGACGTCCGAGCCTTAGCATCCTCATCTGTAAAATAGGTTTATAGCTTGAAGACATGTTGTGAGGACTAAGTGCATATTAGGTGCCTACGTGAAAGCACCTCTGTCTGGCCCTTAGCACATCCTCAGTAAAGGTTCCTTCCTTGGGGGTTACAAGGGCGTTCTCAGGCACACTTCCTGCCTGGAAAGTCCTACATATACTACTAAGCTAAAGATAACTGGGCCCCATTGGGCTGGGTAAAAAAATGTTAAAACCCACCGGACTTGTTGCTGTCAGCCGTTTAGCCAGTTCACTTCATTTCTGAACACTGAGATGTTCTCTCTGCCATGTTCTTGGGCTACAAAGATAGAGAATATACTGTCTTGTCTCTGAAGCATGGAAGTGGGGTGGGGTGACATAGGACAAAGACCGAAATTACTAAAATACGTGGTGGAATGGGGTTACCTTCCAGAAGCTTTTTCTAATTAGATGTGGTCTCTCTCCTTTTTGAACCTTTGCTGCGTACTTCTAGTGTAACTCTTGCTTATAGCACTTATCTTGACAATTTAAGGTATGTTGAGTTTTGTAAGTGTCTACTATGCAGTGTTTCACATTATGGTGAGATTTGCATCTTAGAGATGTCGTGGAAGGAAAATGAACCAAAGGGGTGGATGCAGCATTGCTGGTGTAATCTCTGTCTAGGACAGGCAGAGGGTGAATGGAGGTGAAACAGCATTGTAATCTGACATGACCTGTGCAGTAATCATGTGGCCAAAAAAAAGGTGCTGCAGAGGAAATTCCATTTTTAAAAATAATAACACCACTTTGCATTTGTGAAAATACTTTTCTATTCATATTCTTGATTTTTGCAACAACTTGTGAGATGCAGAGTGAGAATTTTTCTTCAGTCAGAGTTCTAAGAGACACAGAGAGATGTTATGACTTGTTCAAGGTCATCCAGTTGGTTGTTAAGCCTATCTTCTCTCCTTCCACTCTGAACACTCTAGCCCTTCCCCCAAAGAGCTCTCTCAGCACTGTCTTTCCTTTGTACATTTCAAAACAGGCCCATACCTTTCCCTGAATCAGAAGATAAAGTTAATTCTCTAAGGCTCTTGGAACTAGCATGATGCACAATGGCACACAGGAGCTGTGGTCTGAGAGACCAGTGTGGTTTCCACCATCAACTGCACCCAGTTGCTTCCATGGACTGCACCCAGGGCTTCCTCACCAGAATGACAAATCTGAGCTGGAAAGAGTTAAATGAAATGGAGATGTGGCTAAACCAGCTTAAATCACATTCCCAAGTTTTCCTATACATTTGTTATTCCAAATGTCCTGTGTAACAGACACCGTATCTTTGACTTTATGTCGTGCATTTGTCACAGTCATAGCCTTCTGTTACATAAGAATGGGACTACTTACAGATCAAGCCAGCAGTTTTCCCAGAGAAAGCTAATGGTGGGCATAAGCTGAGAATGATAAAGCAATTTTATTCAGATTGGAAGAAAGAGTAGCAAAGGTTTGATATAGCAAAGATGCTCAGCAGTGTACTATCTTTCTCTTTGTTTCCTTGTGGTTCCTCACAAGGAAAATGTCTGTGTGTGGTAAAATGAATGGAACATTACTTTAGACAAAGACTGAAAGGAAGCAGATATGGAAGTGATTTCTTAAGTTAAAGTCATAGCTGGCAGCCAAAGCAGAGATACAAGAGCTATCTGACAGTCCCAGAGCCATGTATGAGCTCTGGGAGGATGTTGACGCCAAACTAAAAAAAGAGTTGTGAAAAGGAACATGTAATCAATCTCTGTCTGTGCCATCAGGGCTAGAAGCTAGTAGGTGTTAATGGATGAGTTGAGGAAGGTAGACTACTTAACCTTTCTTTTCTTTTTTTTTTGTGAGGAAGATTAGCCCTGAGCTAACATCTGTTGCCAATTCTCTTCTTTTTTGCTGAGGAAGATTAGCCCTGGGCTAACATCTGTGCCCATCTTCCTCTACTTTATATGAGGGACGCCTGCCACAGCATGGCTTGATAAGCAGTGTGTAGGTCTGAGCCTGGGATCCGAACCTGTGAACCCCAGGCCGCAGAAGCAGAGAGTGCAAACTTAACCACTACACCACTGGGCTGGCCCCTTAACCTTTCTATTTTTAATGTTAAAACTTAATGGAAAGACGTTATCAGTTCTAGTCTGTTTAGTTCTTTAAATCTAATGTCTGTGTCTAAAATTTTTTGAGGGAGAAAAGGATGTCAGTCATGTCTATGACTTATCAGTTGAAACCCATCGCCATTTCTGAACCATATCACGTAGGTTTAACTTTTCAACTTGCTTTTTGGAAGATGAAAATGTAAAATTGAAACAGAAGTCCTAGAGCTGGAAGGGACCTTGCAGATCATCTTGTCTAGTCTCTTCTCTGTGCAGATGAGGAAGCTGATACATCAACAGTAAATGTCACTTGGTAAACAGTGAGATATTCTATGTGGCAGTTATAATGCAGTATTTTCATTATTCCCAACGGAAAATGTAGCATACCTCATTAGGAACATGTAGTAGAACAGTAGATACTGTTGCTTGCTTACTCAACATCCATGCCACCCCCTTCCTTCCTCTTTTCAAAAGCCTACACAGGTGTTCACCCATTAGGGAAGGTGATCCTATTATAATTTCAGAGATACACTCCTAAACCTATCGTGGGCAAGGGGAATAGGATCCTGTTGAGTGGCTGGTGAGAGATTAGGGGTGGGCACGTGACCCAGTTCTGGCCAGTGAGACATGACAACCCATTTCTTCAATAAATAAATTGCAGGAAAAATAAAAGAGGGAGAGCTTACAAATATACAGAAACATAAGAGACAAATAACCAAATCTTGATTTGAATGAAGTAGCTGTTAAAAAATCACGTTTATGAGAGAATTGGGGGAAATGTGAACTAGGATATCTGATTATATTAAAGTATTATTTAAAATTTTTTGGATGTGATAATGGTATCATGTTATTTTTTTTTAGAGTCCTTATCTTTTGGAGAGATACTACTGAATATTACTAAAAAATTGGATATTTACAGAAGAAATAATATCTGGGTTTGCTTTTAAAATAATCCAGTGTGAGAGGGGTGGCAGGGTGACAGGGTGGCAGTATAGATGAAACAAGATTAGTCATGAGCTGATAATGATTGAAGCTGAGTGATGCAGCTTTATTAAACCATTCTCTCTACATTTTTTATACAGCTTCATTGAAATATATTTCATATACCACAAATTCACCCTTTTAAAGTGTACAATTCAATGGTTTTTAGTATATTCACAGAGTTATGTAACTATCACCCAGTCTAAATTTAGAACATTTTCAAAACCTCAAAAAGAAACCCTATGTACATTAGCAGTCCATTCTCCCTTTCTCCCACACTCCCAGACCCTGACAACCACGAATCTATTTTCTATCTTCTCAGGATTTGCCAATTTTGGACATTTCACGTAAATGGAATCATACAACATATGGTCTTTTGTGACTGCCTTCTTTCACTTAACATAATGCTTTCAAGGTTCATCCATGTTGTAGCATGTGTCAGTGCTTTATTCTTTTTTGTGGCCAAATAACATTCCACTGTGTGGATATACCACATTTTCTTTATTCATCAGTTGATGGACATTTAGATTGTTTCCATATTTTGACTATTATGAATAATGCTGCTCTGCACATTTGTGTACAAGTTTTTGTATAGACATATTTTCATTTTTCTTGGGTATATACCTAGGAGTGGAATTTCTGGGTCATATGTAACTTTATGTTTAGCATTTCGAGGAACAGCCAAACTGTTTTCCAAAGTACTTGCACCATTTTCCATTCTTACCAGTAATATGTGAGGGTTCTAGTTTCTCCATATCTTTGCCAGCACTTGTTAGTGTCTGTCTTTTTTTAATTATAACCATCCTAGTAGATGTGAAGTGATATCCCATTGTGATTTTGATATGCATTTCTCTAATGACTAATGATGTGGGGCATTTTTTCATGTGCTTATTGGTGATTTTTGTATCTTCTTTGGAGAAATGTCTGTTCAAATCTTTTACCTACTTTTTAATTGGGTTTTTTGTCTTTTTATTATTGATCTGTAAAAGTTTTTTTGTATGTTCTGGTTATAAATCCCTTATCAGACATGTGATTTGCATACATTTTCTCCCATTTTGTGGGTTGTTTTCTTTTTCACTTTCTTGATGACATCCTTTCATAAACACCCTTTATCAGTTTGAGGAATTTCCTGTCTATTCCTATTTTGCTGAATGCTTTTTACCATGCAAGGGCCTTGGATTTCATCAAAGACCTTTTCTGTGTCTGTTAAGATGATCATGTGGATTTTTTCCCTTTATTCTATCAATATGGTGTATTACATTGATTTTTCAGATGTTAAATTAACTATTTATTCTTGGGATAAATCCCACTTGGTCATGGTGTATAATCCTTTTCATATGTTGTTGGATTTGGTTTGTTAGTACTTTTTTGAGAATTTTTGTGTCCATATTCAAAAGAATTATTGGTCTGTAGTCTTTTTTCTTTTGATATCTTTGACTAGTTTGGGTATCAGAGTAATATTTGCCTTATAGAATGAGTTAGAAAGTGTTTCTTCTTCTTCTATTCTTTGAAAGTATTTGTGAAGGATTGGTATTAATTCTTTAAATGTTTGGTAGAATTTACCAACGAAGCCATCTGTGCCTTGGCTTTTCTTTGTTGAAAAATTTTAAATTACCAATTCAATCTCTTTGCTTGTTCTGCATCTCTTCAGATTATGTATTTCTTCTTGAGTCAGTTTTGCTGATTTGTGTCTCTCTAGGAATTTATCTATTTCATCTAAATTGTCTAGTTTGTTGGCATATGGTTGTTCATAGTATTCCTTTATTATCCTTTTTATTTCTGTAAGGCAAGTAGTGATGTCGCCTCTTTTGTTCCTAATTTTAGTAATTTGAGTCTTCTCTGTTTTTTTCTTGGTCAGTCTAGCTAACAGTTTGTCAATTTTGTTGATCTTTTCAAACAACTAACCTTTGGTTTTGTTGATTTTCTCTATTGTTTTTCTAGTCTCTATTTCCTTTATTTCTGCTCTCATCCTTATTAGCTTTATCATGGCCCAGATGGTCTCACTGGTGAATTCTACCAAGCATTTAAGGAAGAAATTATACCATTTCTCTATAATCTTCCAGGAAATGGAAAGAGATGAAACACTCTCTAACTCATTCTATGAGGCCAGCATTACCATACCAAAATCAGATAAAGACATTACAAGAGAGGAAAATTACAGACCAATATATCTCATGAAAATAGATGCAAAAGTCCTCAACAAAATATGAATAGGTAGAATCCAACAATGTATAAAAAGAATTATCTTTTTATCATGGCCAAGTGGGATTTATTTCAGGTATGCAAGGCTAGTTCAACATTCAAGAAATAAATTAATATAATCTATCCCATCAACAGGCTAAAGAAGAAAAAAATCATATGATCATATCAATAGATACAGAAAAAAGCAGTTGACAAAATCCAACATTCATTTATGATAAAAAGCTCCCAGAAAATTAGGAATACAGTATAGGGGAACTTCCTCAATACAATAAAGAACATCTATAAAAGCTCTACAGCTGACATCATACATAATGATGAGAAACTAGATGCTTTCCCCCTGTCATCTGAGAAAAGACAGGGATGTCTCTACTCACCATTCCTAGTCAACATACTGGAAGTCCTTCTTAATGCAATAAGACAAGAAGGGGAGGGGTAAGATATATAAAGATTGAGAAGGAAAAAATAAAGCTGTCTTTGTTCATAGATTGCATGATTGTCTATGTAGAAAATCCCAAAGAATCATTAAAAAAAACCTTATGAAACTAATCAGTGATTATAGTAAGGTTGTAGGATACAGGTCAATATACAAAAGTCAATTGCTTTCCTATAATTGGAATTTGAAATAAAAAATGCAACACCGTTTGCATTAGCATCAAAAAAACAAAGAAATACTTAGGTGTATGTATAACATCTCTCTGAGGGAAACAACAAAACTCTGATGAAAGAAATCAAAGAAGGGCCGGCCCGGTGGCTTAGTGGTTAAGTGCGCGCGCTCCGCTGCTGGCGGCCCTGGTTGGGATCCCAGGCGCGCACCGACGCACTGCTTCTCTGGCCATGCTGAGGCCGCGTCCCACATACAGCAAATAGAAGGATGTGCAGCTGTGACATACAACTGTCTACTGGGGCTTTGGAGGGAAAATAAATAAATAAATAAAATCTTTAAAAAAAAAATCAAAGAAGATCTAAATAGATATTTCACTTTTATGGATAGGAAGACTCAATATTGTTAGGATGTCAGTTCTTCCCAACTTGACCCATAGATTCAATGCAATGCCAAACAAAATCCCAGCAAGTTATTTTGTAGATATCAAGAAACTGATTCCAAAGTTTATATGGAAGGGCAAAAGAGCCAGAATAGCCAATATAATACTGAAGAAGAAAAACAGAGTCAGAGAACTTACACTACCTAACTTCAAGACTTACTATAAAACTTCAGTAATCAAGACAGTGTGGTATTGATGAAGTAATAGACAAGTAGATCAATGGAACAGAGTAGAGCGCCCAGAAATAGACACACAAATATAGCTAACTTATCTTTGACAAAGAAAATTCAGTGGAGAAAGGATAGTCTTTTCAACAAATGGTGCTGAAACAACTGGACATCCACATGCAAAAGAATGAATCTAAACACAGACTTTTCACTGTTCACAGAAATTAACTCAAGCTGAATCAGAGACCTAAATGCGAAGACAAAACTATAAAACTTCTAGAAGATAACATAGGAGAAAATCTGGGTGACTTTGGATTTGGCATTGACTTTTTAGATACAATACCAAAGCATGATCCATGAAAGAAAAAATTGATAAGTTGGACTTTATTAAAGCTGAAAACTTCTGCTCTGAGAAAGACACTGTTAAAAGAATGAAAAGGCAAGCCATAGACTGGGAAAAAAATATTTGTTGGCAAAGATGTGGAGAAATTGGAACACTTGTACATTGCCAGTGGGAATATAAAATGGTGCAGCTGCTATGGAAAATGGTTTGGTGGTTCCTCAAAAAGCTAAACATAGAATTAGCATATAACCCAGAAATTCCACTCCTAGGTAGTATCTACCCAAAGAAACTGAAAGCAAGAACTCGAACAGATACTTATACGCCAATGTTTATTGCAGCATTATTTCCAATAGTCAAAAGGTGGAAACAGCCCAAGTGTCCATCAACAGGTGAATGGACAAACAAAATGTGACATATCCACACAGTGAAATATGATTCAACCATAAAAAGAAATGAAGCGGTCAGCCCAGTGGTGCAAGTGGTTGGGTGCGCATGCTCTGCTGCAGTGGCCTGGGGTTCGCAAGTTCAGATCCTGGGCGCGCACTGAAGCACCGCTTGTCAAGCCATGCTGTGGCGGCGTCCCGTATAAAGTGGAGGAAGATGGGCACGGATCTTGGCACAGGGCCAATCTTCCTCAGCCAAAAAAAAAAAAGAGAGAGAGGAGGATTGGCATCGGATGTTAGCTCAGGGCTGATCTTCCTCACACACACAAAAAAAGATTGAAGTTCTGATATATGCTACAACATGGATGAACCTGGAAGACATTATGCTGAGTGAAATAAGCCAGACACAAAAGGACAAATGCTGTATGTTTGTACTTATACGAAATGTCTAGAATAGGCAAATTCATAGAGACAGAAAGTAGGTTAGAGGTTACCAGGGGTTGGGGGAGGCAGGAATAGGGAGTTATTGCTTAGTGGTTACAGTTTCTGTTTGGAGTGATGAAAAAGTTTTGGAAATAGACGGTGGTGATGGCTGTAGGACATTACGAATGTAATTAATGCCACTAAATTGTATACTTAAAAATGGTTAAAGTGGTTTTAATTTTATGTTATATATATATTTTACCATAATTTTAAAAACTAATAATCTAATATAAATATGCAAAAAACTTGAATTGCATACGTTAAATGGATGAGTTGTTATGGTGTGTGAATTATTTCTCAATAAGGCTGTTAAAATATGCAATTATATAATTATAGCACAATTTGCTTATCTATTCTGCTGTTGATGAATGATTGTTTCCAGTTTTTTGTTATTCTGAATGATGCTATGTACCTTCTCACACATGTCTTCTGGTGTATAGGTACTAGATTTTCAAGAGGGCACATACAGTCTCTAGTACTGGAATTTCTGGTTTGTAGGGAATGCACGGGTACAGTTTTGCAAGATAATGGCAGAGTGTGTTTCAAAGTGGTTGTATCAAATTGTACTCCTCCTAGCAGTCTTAGTTCCTATCTTCACCTATAACTGGTCTTGCCAAACTTCTTAATTTTTGCCAATCTCATGAGTGTAAAATGGTCACTTTGTGGTCTTAATGTGAATTTTTCTGATTATTAATGAGGTTGAATATCTTTTCGTATGTTTATTTACCACTAAGAGTTTTTCTTCTTTACAATTCTA
Organism: Diceros bicornis minor; assembly: GCF_020826845.1. NCBI lineage: Eukaryota > Metazoa > Chordata > Mammalia > Perissodactyla > Rhinocerotidae > Diceros > Diceros bicornis. Next base: position 47,767,159 of record NC_080744.1, on the reverse strand, counting down.
GTTATGTCACTGAATTATTTGTCTTTTTCTTATTTTTGTGTAGGAATTAGCTCTTTCAATATTCTAGATATTAATCTTTTGTTGGTTGTATATATTGCAAATAAAACATTCTTTGCTGCCAGAATTTATGCAGCTCCTGAATTCAGATAGCCAGAGTTCAAATAATTAAGAAAATCTAGTTTTCAGAATCTATTTGGTTCCTGATTTTTATATCAAAATTAGCTGGAGTTTGGATAATGAGGGATACTTCAAATATTTTATTTAAATATTTTTGGTTCCTGGAACACTTGTTTCTTTTCTTAGTTTCTAATTTGTCTTTTCATTTTCTTTAAGGTATCTTTTTGTTAGCAGAAGTTCTTAATTTTAATGTTGTCATGCTTATCAATTTTTTCTTTTATGAGTATTGCCTTTTTTGTCTTACTACAGAAGTCCTTTCTTATCCTGAAGTCATAAAGATATTTTTCTACATATTCTTCTAAAAGCTTTAAAGTTTTATCTTTCACGTTTAAGTCTGTAACCCATCTGAAGTTAACTTTTGTGTATGGTAGGAAGTAGGGATCCTACCATGTGGATAACTGATCGTCCTGACATCATGTATTTCATAGATCATTCCCCAGTGATCTGTGATGCCACCTTTGTCATAGATGAATTTCTCATACATTTGTGATTCTGTTTCTGGGTGCAGTATTCTTACCCCTTGTTCTCCCAGCCTCAATATCACTCTGTCCTAACTATTAGAGCTTCATAGTAATTCTTGATATCTGGTAGGGCAATTTTCCTTTCCTTATTCTTCAGAAGTATCTTATTCTGTGGGTCTTTGCTTTTCCATGTCTACTTTAGAATTAGCTTGTTATGTTTTTTGCAAACCCATATTGGGATATTAATTGCTGTTGCATAGAATATATAGATCAATTTGTAGAGTATTATTATTATTATTATTATTTTTTGAGGAAGATTGGCCCTGAACTAACAGCTGTTGCCAATCTTCCTCTTTTTCTCTTTTCTCCCCAAAGCCCCAGTACATAGTTATGTATCCTAGTTGTAGGTCCTTCTAGTTCTTCTATCCGCCTCAGCGTGGCTTGATCAGTGGTGAGTAGGTCCACGCCCAGGATCCGAACCGGAGAACCCTGGCCCGCCGAAGTGGAACGTGTGAACTTACCTGATACGCCACTGGGCCAGCCCCAAGTATTACATTTTTTTATGATGTTGAGTCTTCTTGTCCATGAACATGGCTTAGCTTTTTTATTTAAGTCTTCTTTAATGTCTTTTAATAAAGTTAAACGTTTTTTTCTAAAAAAGTCTTGCTCATCCTTTATTAGATTCATTCCTTGGTTCTATCTATTCTGTCACTTAAGTTATTAATATTTTAATATTAAAGCACCCTTGAATTTCTGGGATAAAGTCATCTTGTTCATGATTATTTTTTGTATGCAGTGCTAGATTTGACTTAATATTTTAAGATTCTTATATCCATGTTCATGAGTGAGATAAGTTCCTAATTTTCCTTTTTGTACCTTCCTCAGTTGGTTTTGGTCATGGTTATAGCATGATGTTTATGAGATTGGATGTATGGTTATACCATGGACTGAGTTGGGGATTGTTCCTGCTACTTCTGTCCTCTGAAAGAGTTTACATAAGATTGGATTGATATGTTCCTTGAGAGATTGGTAGAATCTTCCAACAAAATCTTCTGATGCTGATTTTTTTTGGTAGCAAGATTTTTGACTCTAGTACTGATTTAATTTCTTTAAGGTGATAGAACTATTCAGATTTTTTGTGTCTTTATACATTAGTTTAGGCAAATTGTTTGTGGTTCTAGCTTTTCTTTTCTTTTTTTTGGTGAGGAAGACTGGCCCTGAGCTAACGTCTGTGGCAGTCTTCCTCTATTTTGTATGTGGGTCACTGCCACAGCATGGCTTGGTGAGTGGTATAGGTCCACGCCCGGGATCAGAACCCCGGGCTGCCAAAGCAGAGTGTGCCAAACTTAACCAGTATGCCACTGGGCCAGCCCTGGTTCTAGCTTTCAAGTTCCTCTTGTTTTGATGCATGAGGCTGTCCCTCTTATTATTTCCAGCTTAGCTATGAATTTCTTTTAAAAAATTAATCTAAATTGTAAATACTTTTAGTAGGAGGACTTTCATGTTAGTTTAGATTTATGCCAGAACAGAACTCCAGATAATGTATTTCTTCAACTTTACTAGATATTGTCACATAGCTCTTTGAAGTAATTGCACCAATTTGTACTGCCACCAGCACTGTTGAGGATTCCTATTGTTTGACAATCTTACCAGTACTTAGAATTGTCCAGTTCTTTAATTTCGTTAATCTCAGGCCTATGAAATTATAGTTTTCAATGGAAGTTTTCTGCTTACTGGTGAAGTTGAGCATCTTTCCCTAGGTTTATTGGCCATTTGAGTCTTATCTTCTGTAAATTGCATGTTCATATCTTTTGACCATTTTCTTTTTTTTTTTTATAATTTTTATTTATTTATTTTTTTCCCCAAAGCCCCAGTAGATAGTTGTATGTCATAGTTGCACATCCTTCTAATTGCTGTATGTGGGATGCGGCCTCAGCATGGCCAGACAAGCGGTGTGTCGGTGCATGCCCGGGATCCGAACCCGGGCCACCAGCAGCGGAGCGCGCGCACTTAACTGCTAAGCCAGAGGGCCGGCCCTTTTGACCATTTTCTAGTAGGTGTTTGTCTTTTAATAATTTGTAGGCATTTTAATATATTCTATATAGTAATACTTTGTCAGTTATATGTATTCAAATGTATTTTCCAATTTTATGCATTGTCTATTCAAATTTTTAAGTTGCCTTTTGAGGCACAGAAGTTTTTAATGTTGATAAATAGAATTTATCAGTCTTTTATCTTTGTGGTTTATATTTTTGGTATCTTGCTTAAGAAATCCTTTGCAATTCCAAAGTTATAAAGACATTATTTTAAGTGTGTTAAAATTAGCTTTTCCCAATTATATCTTTAATCAATCTGTAATTGATTTGGGTATATGGTATAAGGTAGAGATATAACTTCATTTTTTTTTCACATGCATGAATAACTAATTGTGCCAGTAAACATTTATTGAATGTAATTCTACCTCCGTCATAGATTAACTTCTCTGATATGTATGGGTCTGTTTCTGGGTTTTCTCTGTTGTCCCTTTGTTATATTTGTCTACCTCAGCATCAGTACTGCAATAGTTTAGTTCTCATTGCTTTATTATAAGTCTTGATGGCTGTGAAGGTAAGTCCCTCTTCTGCATTCTTCTTTGTCAGGAATGTCTTGGCTTTTCTTAGCCCTTTATCTTCCATATGAATTTTTTTTTTTAATTTTTTTTTTGTGAGGAAGATCAGCCCTGAGCTAATATCCTTGCTAATCCTCCTCTTTTGGCTGAGGAAGACCGGCTCTGAGCTAACATCTATTGCCAATCCTCCTCCTTTTTTTTTTTTCCCCAAGGCCCCAGTAGATAGTTGTATGTCATAGTTGCACATCCTTCTAGTTGCTATATGTGGGTCGCAGCCTCAGCATGGCCGGAGAAGCGGTGCCTCGCTGCGCGCCTGGGATCCGAACCCGGGCCGCCAGTAGCGGAGTGCGCGCTTAACCGCTACGCCATGGGGCCGGCCCCCATATGAATTTTAAGATAAGCTTGTCATGTCCTTTGAAGAATCCTATAGGGATTTTGGTTGGAATTTTAATGAGTTTATATGTTAGTTTGGGAAGGAAATTATATTTTCATTATTTTACGTCTTCTCATCCATAAACGTGGTATACTTCTTTTATTTTTATCTTCTTTTATATCCTTCAATAGGATTTTATTTTTTCCATATAAAGCATGCTTCTCTTTTGTTAAGTCTATTCCTAAATATTTTTTTGATATCTAGAATGTCATCTTTTCCACAGTTATATTTTCTGATTGATTGATGCAATTGATATTGCATATTGGTCTTGTGTCTCATAGCTTTGAAGTTTGAACAGTTCCAATAGTTTGAAGAGTTCCAATGTAGACATCATCTGTGTTGTCTGTAATCATTTTAGAAACATCTGTTATTGGTAAATGACAGTTTATTTCTTTTCAATCTTCATTCCCCATCCTCCCTCTTTAATGCTAGGACCTCCAGAACAAAATGAAGTAGAAGCAGTAATAGAAGGCTTCCTTTTCTTATTGACCTCAAAGGAAGTGCTTCTAATGTTTCACCATTAATTGTAAAGTTTGCTCTGTGTTGTAGGTAGTTACACATGAAACCAATTTTGAAATTCTGATTGAAGAAGGAAAAGTAAATATATAAAAATTTCAATATGAGCCACAAATTGTAGATATTAACTTTTATTTTTTGGATTAAGGAGAAATAGATATAAAATTCACAGGAAGATTAGATATTTGGAAATAGCCCAGATATCTAGGGGAAAACAACTTGCAAAGAACCCTAACTATAAAATATCATATAAGTATTAATTCAAGCTGATAAATTTCTGAGAGCTAGAGAAAACTCTAGTGAAGATCACAAAAAGGAATCAGGGAGAAAATTCTGAGAATTTCTCAGTAGGATTTATTTCAGAGCACTTTTTCAACTGTTATGGAGATGTTTTATGACCCAGGATTTCTTATGGCTGGAGAAACTGAAGATAACTAGGGACAGCTTAGAAATTAGCTCTCACAAGGGAGAAGTGGGATGGCTTTCGAATCTCTATACATTTTTGGTGGTAACTTTTTTCCTTCACTTTTACAGAGACCTGGGTCATTTTGTAAAGGAATTAAGCGATCACTTAGCCTTTTTCCTACCTGGGCTCATTTTCTGCCGCTTACTTTAGGTACCTACTGTTCTGTCTTTTGGTAATCTCTAACTCCTCAAAGTCACCTTCCTGGTCGCTTATTTAGGCCTGTCTTTCCCCGCTTTGATTCAGTATTTCCCAAACTGTAGAAATTCTGAGGACAAAAGGGTTCCATAGTCAAATGAGTTTGGGAAATACAGTGTCAAGAAAAATCCAATAGCCTACTTTACTACAGGACTTCCAGAGCCTTCAGTATTCTAATATGAATTGTGAATCTCCAAAGGAGAAATATAGCTTGCAGTGTTTCCCCAATTAATTGATCATGGAACCCTTTCCAAAGAACACCTAATAACACTTCAATAACCCAGTTCATTAATCTTCAAATAAAAACTTCCAATTCTTCAGTAAACTTTTCCTTAGTGGAAGACACGTTACTTGCTGTCTCACTACTAGATTGCAAACTCTTTGAAGTAATATCTAATCTCATCTATATATTTAAACTCTGGGGTTCTGCCTCTCTCTTAGGTCCTGGGATGGGCACACTGGATACCACCCAAGAATTTATGCATGGCAGACTCTTGTTAAATTATCTAATCTAGCTTTCAGGATCTTTTTACTATACCTCAATTCAACCACTTTTGATGCTTTATTCAAGGCAATAAACCAGGCACTGCTGGAGCTAAAAAGATGAGTAAGATCTACTTATACCTCCCAGGAGCATGTATACAGCAGAGAAGACAAGTACATGACACAAAACACAAGTTTAATGCTAAACAAGAGGTACAAACCACTTTGGAGTTCAGTGGAGAAACAAAAACAATTGGGCAGTTGGGGAGGGGAGCAGGTGGGAGGAATCAAGAAAGATCTCATGAAGGATGTGTCATTTGGGATGAGCCTTAAATTTTTTAAAAATGTAGACAGTATTGGAAGAGTGGCATTACAGGTGGAGGGTATAACTTGCGCAAGGCATGAAGGTAGGAATGAGGGGCAAGTTCAAGTGGCTGTGTTTAGCAGGAGCATGTGGAGTGTACAGGATGAGTTGTAGATGGGGTATGGCCATAGCATGAATAATAAAAATGGAAATAATAGCTTGAATGCCAGTGTGACTTATGTTAATTCTGTTGTCCCCAGGGAGCCATTGAAGAATTTTTGAGTGGGAGGGTGATTTGGAGACCATGTGCTCCTCTCCCATCCTTTATTGTGTCTCCTGAGCGCTAGTCTCTTTGCCTCTGTCCAGCACAGCAACATATTCAAACTTCAGCCAATGAATTCAACTTCCAGTCTCCTAACCTGCCTGTAGGGTACATCTTCTTGGAGAGCTGTCCAGAGTACAACAGAAACTCGGGCACTAGATTCTAGTAAATGTTCACCTACTGTATAGAATACTATTGAAAACTAGAATGTTGAGGAGAGTGTTCAGAGGAAGAATACAGATAAGAGGTCACTGGTGGATTTAATGATTATACTTTGGGGAGTTATGATTTCAGGGTATTAAAGAGGAAACTGATTAAAAAAAAAAAATGGGTGCAGATAGTAAATTCTAAGTAGTGAGCCAGGACAATGGACTAGCTACTCAGACATTCAAGGCAGCCCAGGGCTGAAATTGGCACTGGTGTGCAATGAAGAGTGAAACCGAAACAACTGGAGGGTTAGTTTGAGGTCACCCACCAGGGCTTAGAAACACTGTCTCTCTTGGTGTAATGTTCAAAGGACTGGACCCACCAGGCTGTTGAGTTGGGCCTAGAGAAGCTGTGTGTGGTTCATAAGGTCTTAATGTTTTCTGTGACATGGACTTGGAGGTCATCTGGGTAATCAGGTGTGGAAAGGGAGTACGCTTGGCATGGGAGAGCTTGAAGGTCTGAGGAACCTGGCGCCTGCTAGGGAATCAATAAAGGAGGCTGAGCAAAGCTTGGGTGTTTTGCTGTGGTCACGGCAGGGCTCTAACCAGGCTCTGTCGGCAGGGCGCAGGGTTGCACCCGGGCCGAGAACGCCTTAGGATGCGCTCCTCTTAGCCCCACGGCCGCGTCCCCGCTTCCGGGCACCGTAGGGCCTTCCCGGTACCGGCGGGCAGGGCAGGGTGGAGCCGCGGCAGTCGGCCAGGCAGCTGCGGGAGCTCGTTTCGCCCTTCCCCTTTCAGGTGCGCCCCGGGAAGGCGGCACGCGGAGGAGGCAGGCGCCCGCCATGGCCGGCGCGCAGCTTCCCGCCGCGGCCTCCAGCCCGCCGCCCCCGCAGCACGGCGGGCCGCAGCCCCTGTGAGGAGGAAGCAGAGGCGGCGGCGGCGGCGGCGAGGCACCGCCCCCTCGGCCAGCTTCCCGACCTGACGGCCTCCGCAGGACCCATGGCGGATTCCTCGCCCGCGCCGGCCCTGCGGGGAGGCGGCCTCCGCGCGCCCCGGCCCTCGGCGCCCTCGCCGCCGCCGCGCTCGCGCTCCGGCTCCGAGTCCGAGGAGGCCGAGCTGTCGCTGAGCCTGGCCCGCACCAAGACCCGCTCGTACGGCAGCACGGCCAGCGTGCGGGCGCCGCTGGGCGCCGGCGGCATCGAGCGCCATGTGGAGCACCGGGTCCGCGCCGGCGACACGCTGCAGGGCATCGCGCTCAAGTACGGAGTCACGGTGAGCTGGGCGCGCCGCCGCGGCCGGGCCGGCGGCCACGGGACGGGGAGGGGTAACGGCTCGGGGCGGGGCACCGGAGGAGTGCGGGTCGAGGAGGCAGCCGTCTGTCCCCCGGCGGCTCAGCCCCCAGCGCTCGCTCCGCGCGCGCTGCCGGCGACAGCAAGGATCGCCAAAGCTGGTCCCGTAGCCAGAGGGGCGGGCCGCCAGGGCTCCCTCGCCAAGTAGGTGCATCGAGTTCCCGGTGCCCTGCCCAGACTCGGACGAGATCTGTCGTGTGAGGAAGGCCAAAGAGGACCAGGGCTTTGGCACCACGGGGAGCCACAGCACCCCAAGTTTCAGTCCCATCATACCACCATATATTTACTCAAAGCTGAACTGAGGGCAGAGAATTTTGTTTTCTGTGTAAACAAGCGCTGTGATGAGTCAGGAATGTAGTTTTTCCCGCAGGATGGTTCTGGTTCTATTGATTATGCTGCTTTATTTAGAAGTGAAATTACACCCCTGGGCTCACTGGCAACTGTGAATGTGACACCTGTCGCTAAGCAGCAGCCAAGAACTGTGGTCTAGGTGAGCTGGAGAGCTGTGTTTATTATAAATTTATAAGTGTGTGTGTCTTGGGCATATTGCATTACACCTCTGGGAAGAACATGGAAACCTGAGAGAACATATTGTTTCATTAAAATTACCTACAATTAACTCTGAGCGATGTGATGGCCTTTTTACTTCTGAGTTCTGTATCAGCTTTCAATGTTCTTTCCTGAAGCACCTTAGACAGCAATGGGAAGAAAGGTGATCTTATCTATATCTTTCTCTTAAAGTGAAACTCTTTCTGGCGTGTCACCGAATGACGGAGATTGAGTCATCTATTTTGCACATTCAAGCTGGTACATGTTTACCTAGCAGGTCCTTCTCTCATGTAAACATTTTGAGAGCAGGGATCTTGCTGTGCAGGCCTGTACTGACATTATCATGGGATAGTCCCATTCTGCCCTCTTGGGAGTTTCTAAATGTGGACATAGAACTCCAATTCTAATGTGCATTAATGGGGCCTGGTTTGAGTCAGAGCTAAGCCGAGTTGGGAAATATCAGTAGCTACCTTCTGCTGAATGCCTGCTATGTGCCAGGCATTGCATTTGTCCTGTTCCATCTTGTTCTCGTTCAGTTTGATTTCCTAATAAGCCTTGGAGATAGGTGTAATTAATCTCCTTTTTACAGATGAAAAGATGGATGAGAAGGAACGATATTTTCCAAGTATGCTTATTCATTGAGACAGCTTGAATTAGCACAGTGAAAAAGCATTTGCTTTTTTCTAGATATTACTTTTAATTTCCACTCTTATATTTATCCTAGTCTTATTGAGAGCTCCCTTAGCTTCTTGGTTACTGAAGAAGGAAGGTCCCTTCTGTCTGGTTTCTATGCATCTTACTTACTAGGCCAGGGTGACTGCACCTAGGAATCCATGATATCCGGAGAAGTGTTATTTCCCTGGTCCCTACCCACAGCAGTCTCTCTGCCACCCACTGCCCTCCACGGTTTCACTTGAGTTGCTTAGAGCTCCTAAACATCCGCTCACTGCAGTTCTCTAGCTTTGATCAAATGCTTTCTAATCCTTGTTTTCTTTAATATACATCCTGTTACTCATAACCTTTCACCCCTTTCCAATAGAGTATAAATTATATTTTTCATTATGCTTATAATGACTTAATTTTAAGATATTAAGCTCAAATATAATGAATTGGGAACTATAATCTATAGGCACAGATAGTCTATTAGAGGATTTCTCAGCCTCAGCACTATTGATGTTGTGGACTAGATCCTTCTTTGTTGTGGGAGGCTGTACTGTGCATTGTAGGATGTTTAGCAGCATCTCTGATTTCTGCTTACTAGATGCCAGTAGCACCCCCCACCCCTATCCAGACATTGCCCAATGTTCCCTGGGAAGAAACTCACTCTTCGTTGAGAACCACTGGTTTATTACATATATATCATTTACTTTGGGCCCTGAACTCTAGTTGATAAATTTTTAGAGACTCTTCCACTGGTTACATAGAACCAGTGAAAGTGATAATACTTACTGTAACAGGGAAGTGATATTCTTGCTTTAGTTAATGTCTGTAGGTATGAATTGAATTTGCTCAATATAAATTGAGATTTTAGGTGGAAGCTAAAAAGGTAGAAAAGTTTTTTTCTTTCCCTGACTGAACAGAAAGAAGTTGAGTGAGTTAAGTTTCTAATATTGACTGCCAAGGTCATCTATAACATGTTTAAATGATTTTTTAGAGAAGTGGGTGATGAGATGTTGAAGATTGAGAGACCCAGAGCAGTGCACCTGGAAATAAAGAGTCAGTCCAGGCAAACAGTTGACTTTAACATCCGTTGTCTGGCCAGGACAGAGCACAGCTCTGCAGTCTTACTTAGAGGAGCAGGAACTCTCAGGGAAGTCTGTCTGCCAGTGGCAGCTCCCCAGCCACCCAGCTGGTTGTCCAGGAGGACTTTAGTCCCTTGGTGGGGGAGACTGGGAAGAGCCAGTAGTATTTTAGCTACAAGGAGGTTCCCAGAACAGAGACTCTAACTAGGGGTAAAGATGGAGACCTGGTTGCCAACCCTGGGTTACCAGGGGGACAAGTTGGAAACTGATTATGTGAAGGGGTGCTCAACTGTAGCAACAGAGTACATCCCAAGATGTGAGAATAGATCAGTGTTCTTTCAGCTTACCTGGGTAGGAGAATGCCCTGGGACAGACTCATAGAACTCTAGCTGACCTGGAACCTACCGGATCAGAATGTCCAGAAAAGGAGCCCAGGAATCTTCATGTTTTATAAGCATGGCCTCTTTATTTGTTCTCAAAGCACTAGGTTTTATGCTTATAAATTTTCTGCTTATTTGTTTACTGTTTTGTTTGAGTATCTCTGCCCTAGAGATGGGCCCTGGATTCTATAAATCCAGGAGGCTTTATAGAAAAGAAGAATGTGGATGTTCAAGAACCCAGCCAAGTCTGACACTTGGTGGACCCCAGTTCTTCTGCCAGTGGCTTAGAAAATATCTTGATGACCCTTCCCACCATCCCTTGTAAAGTCATTCATAGTTGTTAATAACTGTCATTCGTGATTTTTTAATTTACTTTTATTGAGCTTGGTTTGTTTGAGGCCCTGTGCTAGATGCTGGGGCTACAAGATAATGCGTGCTGTCCTCTTTTTGTTCATGGTGAGTTTATCAGCTACTACTTTCCGCTAGCTTGTAGCTACTTGAGAAGCCAGATTGCTTGTCTGATTCATCTCTGTATATTCTGCGCCTGGCCTGAGTCTGGCACGTGGTGGCCCCTCCACCCATGTGTGCACTTAATACACAGGAAAGCCTGAGTGGTGTGAAATCACTAGGCCCTGGAGTTAAGCAGACTCTGAAAGATGGGGCCCAGGGTAGGGGTTGAGTGAGGGGGTGCAGCCAGCTTGGCTTGAATTGCCAAGTTTCATTTGAGGCTGGCTCTCCAACCTACAGAAGAAGACCACTGCCACCACTGCTCGGTGCTCCTTTCCTCCCCTTCCACCAGCAATGGGTCTTTACATTGCATTAAATAGAGGTTTAGATTTGAGCATCTCTACCAGAGTAAGAGGCATTTGAGGAAGTGGGTCTGGGAAACCGAAACCATCTAGGCTGAGTTGAGGAATTATTAAGTACAGTTCAGATCTGAGACATGAACTTGAACTAGCTTGGGCTGTATTTCCCTGGCTCTGCTTATCTCCACTGAGACATTAAGGCCCCTTCCCTATCCCAGTATTCTAGATTTAGCTATGACTTTTGCAGTGATCCTAGCTCCTCTCAGTTGGCTTCAAGCCTCTGGAGGAAACGGACCAGCTCCAGGCAGCCTTGTGAACTTTTTGTTTGGAAACCCTGGGAAAACGTCCAGAGAACAGTATAGAAACTGAAAGTGGATAGGAGGCAGGGAGGGGATCTATTATTTGCATATACTTTTTCTTTGTCTCTTTGCTCCCCGCCTGGCAACTTGCCTGTCCTCTCCCCTCTCCAGAGGCCACATTGACCCCCGTGCCCTCAGTCACTTCCTGTCCAGTTCTTTTTTGTGTGTGTGTGAGGAAGAACAGCCCTGAGCTAACATCCATGCTAATCGTCCTCTTTTTGCTGAGGAAGACCAGCTCTGAGCTAACATCTATTGCCAATCCTCCTCCTTTTTTTTACGCCAAAGCCCCAGTAGATAGTTGTATGTCATAGTTGCACATCCTTCTAGTTGCTGTACGTGGGACGCGGCCTCAGCATGGCTGGAGAAGCGGTGCATCGGTGCGCGCCCGGGATCCGAACCCAGGCCGCCAGTAGCAGAGCGCGCGCACTTAACTGCTAAGCCACAGGGCCGGCCCCTCTGTCCAGTTCTATTCCCAGAGTTTTCTCTTTCTGTAAGCCCAGTCGCTTCTTAATACTTCCCCGAACAGAAGTCACCTTGCTGAGAAAAGGTGAAATGATTGTCATTTTAGGAGGAACAAGTGTTGTGAGTTAGAAATGTAAGTGTATGTAAATCTTTCATATTTATAACTTTAGCCCCTGCTGCTGGTGGAAATTCTTGACTCTTGCTGGTCAAGGGAAGAGAACCATAAATAACTAGTGCCACCTATAGTGAGAGGTACGGTAAATAGCCTTTAGTAGTTTGCAGTTTTAATATCTTCTCATGTATTTTTAATTTAAAAACAGCTTTATTGAGGTATAATTTCCATGCCACAAAATTCACCCATCTGAAGTGTACAATTCAAGGACTGTTAGTAAATTTGCAGAGTTGTGCACCCTTCACCACAATCCATTTTTAGAACAGTTTCATCACACTGAAACGGTCCCTGTGCCCATTGCACTTATTCCCTGTTTCCTTCTCTAGTCCCAGCAACCATGAACCTACTTTCTAAATCTATAGATTTGCCTTTTCTGGACATTACATATAAATGGAATCTCATATATTCTTCTGAGATAGCATGGGGAAGAAATAAATCCTTTTCCCCATTAGCGTATGGCAATGGAAGAGTCTGATTGCCACCAACACCTAGAACTTAACAGGAGACAGTAGGGGTGGGGGGGGAGGGGAGGGAATCCAGCACTTACTGGAAAATGATCTTGAGAGAATCCTTGAATATTTGTCTCTTGGCTTTTTTGTAAAATGATAATCAAATGAGAGTTATATGTGTATATTTTCATATACATTGTGAAAGCTGCACAGTGCTGTGTAAATGTTAGTTATTATGTATCCTGAAATGTTTTTGGAAGAGTTTGTCTTTTTTAAGGAGTGGAGAGGAAGAAAAGAAATTTTGAATTTTACAGTCACAGGCAGGCAGGTGAGCTGACCAGAGTAGCCTTTGGGGAGAGTTCTTGGCCATGCCCAGCAGCTGCTGTTGAGTTACGTTTTGGGGAGAAGTTTTTTGAGTTCCCACCAGAGTGAATTCACCTTTACAAAACGTATTTACAGGAGAGTCATTTTAAATAAGTTGTTTTTAAGTTATTGATGGCACTTGTACTACCTAATTTCATCATGGTCGACCTTGTGGCCATCCTGTTAGCTTTTTCTTAATTATTCTGTAATCTGTTTCTTAGTGACCAGAAGTAAATTTCAGTGAGTCATGCTGTTCAGTCCTGATTGGAGAGATTTCTGAAATGAAAGCATTTGATGGCTATACCTCCCCCTACTCATCCGCCCCCGAGAAACAGGGGGTAGTTCTGCCTCACTTTGAAAAGGTCATAATCTCTTCTCAGCATTAATCGGGTATTAGGAAACATTGAACAGAGGGCAGCTGGGAAAGCTGTAGAGTTTTCCAGCTCTTCCTTGGATTGGATCATGACTTTTCTTAGTTTTACGCGAGGTGGAAGTCCCAGAACATTAGACCCATATACGTTCACATAAAAGTATAAAGCATTCCTAAAACACCATTTTACTGTTTGGGATTATCTACAGTCTCTTATCTGTGCTGCTGTGGTTTCCTCCATAACTGGGCTTCTTCTTCCACTAATGCCTCTTTCTTGCCAGTCCATTTTCCACAAAGCTGCCAAAATGATCTTTGACTGTAATCAGATCGTGTCACCCCCTCCCTTCATTCCCCAATGGCTTCTTGTCGCATTTAAAATAAAATCCGATTCCTTACCTTGACATCCAGGGCGCTGTGCGTGTGGCCTGGAGCTTACTCGTTACTCCCTGCACTTCAGCCACACAATTTTTTCCTGCTCTGGGGCATTGCAGCTGTTCTTTCTGGCTGGAATGCTTTTTTTCTGGCTTTTTCATGGCTGGTTTCATTCCTGAACTTTACTACAGGTAACAGATTTTGGAGCCTATGCAGTTGGTTCAAGCCATTGCTTATAAAGGAGAACAAGTAAAGAAGCAAATTAGTTACCTTTTGAAAAAACTTAAAGCTCACGCCTCAGGGCAGTGACAATGTATAATGTTATTCATCTGGGCTCGTTTACATGAAATTCTCTTTATGTAGTTTTACTTTGTGGGAGAAATATTTTTTATTGGGAGAAAATTCCTACCTCCTTCCTTCTTGTTTGCTGAATACAGGTTAGCATTTGCCCTTACCTGTTGCTTTCTCTCTTTTAACCAAATTGAATGATAATAGTTGCTGACATTTTTGAGTGCTTCCTGTGTGCTGTGCATTGTTCTAAATGCTTTATATGAATTAAATCATTTAATCCTCACGATAATCATATTCTGTGGAAGGTACTAATGTTAGCCTTACTTTACAGAAAAGAAAACAGACGTAGAGAATGATTAGAAAGTGGCAAAGCCAGGATTTGAACCCAGCAAGTGTGGCCCCAGAGCCCATGTTTCTAACTACTACCTTATATTAAACTCTTTTACCTGTTTTCATCTTCAGACTTCAATCTGCTTGTCCTTAGAGTCATCCCTGATGTCCCTGATTCTGGCACCTCGTGTGCCATCTTAGAGTATAGACCATAAGAGTCAACGTCACCTTAAATGCTTGCTGATGATACTGAGATGGAGACGGCACAGTCCCTGACTTCAGGAAGCTCATAGACCAGTTAAAGAGGCAATTCTCTCAGTGAATCAATAGTACAACAGCATGCACAGGAGCCAGGGAGCCCAGCCCTTCACTCCCTGTGGACTCCTTGACCACACCCAGCCTTTCACTCAGTCACTTTGTTTTGTGCTCCCTGTCATTGGCCCCTAGCCTGGCTGTGATGGCCTGTCTTGCTCTGAATGATAGATATATCATTAGGGTCCTGGCAGGAAACAGGTAGTGGGCCCAGAGGGTGTGGCCAAAGAGAGTTTAATGAAGGGACATTTACAGAGGTGTGAGCAGGGTTAAGGGAACCAACAAGGGATGATGAAGCACCTGAGACTGTCAACAGCAGGGAGATATTCCTCTGCGCCTGAAGGGCCAGGGAGGAGTGGTGTCCTAACACTGATAAGAGCTGAAGCCTTGGACGAGGGGCTGCTTGGCAGGAACTCTGCCCTGGAGGGATGCAGCGGTGGGAGTCACAGTGTGGTCGTTCTGCTGATGCCTTCCTTTGGAATACCAACTGGAATTCCAAGGACAGGGGGGCTTGGGTGGTGCAGGCTCAAGAACAGGCTCAAGAAGAGTGGTGGATGGATTGGGAGATCAGAGTGGGCTTAAAGGGAGAAAAATCAACATAACAGATAACTTACTACTGCTTTCTGGTTACTTCTCTGGATTCATCTTTTATGCCTGTTCCTCTGACCTGTATCAGTTCGTCCACCCATCCATCCATCCATCCATCCTAAGCACCTAGTGTGTATAAGATCTTTGTTTGACCCTGGGGAGCTATAGAAATAACAGTTCCTGTCCTGAGGGAATTCGGGTTACGTTTGATGTTCGCATTCCTGCCTCAGCAATCAGATCCTGGTGCTCCCATCTGTTTCTGTCCTCCATCATCATTCCCAGAAAGCAATGACTATTAGCAATTGTAGGCCCCTGCCAATGAGCATTTCAGAGGACACTGTTTCAGTGAGGGCTCTTTCATTTACAAGTGACAGAAAACCTAACTCAAATTGGCCTAAGCAAAACAGAAAACACACACACAAAAACGAAAAATGGCATTTATTAGCTCATGAAACTGAAAAGTCCTGGGGTGTTCTGGCTTCAGGCTTTGATTCAGAAGTGGGATTGCTCTCCTCCAAGCTGGCCTTGCTGTCAGGTTCCATGAGGTGGCAGGATGGCTGCCGGCAGCTGCAGGCACATCTCCTTCCAGCAGAAAAAATAGAGGACCTTTCCCCTCCCGACCCAGCAAAAGTCTCCTCGCATCTCTGAGTGATTCTGAGATGAGACTGTGAGCTCTCACAAAAGCCACAGCTCTATAATGCTCCAAAGGGCAGGAGTGAGTCGTATACTCACCCTGGAGCCAGAGAGGGCTCAGTGCCGTTGGAAGCCCTCTCCATGGAGAGATGGAGGAGGTGGTAAAAACACGGAGTACTGAAGGCAGATTAGAATATACTTGAACCTGCTATGGATAAAGTATTCACGTTACTTAAGTCTCTCAAATCTAAGCCTCAGCTAGATGAGAGAGACTTAGGATTTTTAGGTTTTAATTTTGTATCTAAAATGCACCTGCCTATTCATGTTCTCTCTCTCACCCTTGCCTTCTTTCCTTTGACTAGAAACCAGAACACAAAAGACCACCTCCCCCCACAAAAAGTACTTGAACGTAGTATCTTTAAAAGAAAACGTTTTAAATGTACATTTTTGTGTGGGTTCAGCTTATAGTTAGAAAGCAGGAGGAACAGGGTCTGTTTATTTGACTATTGCTTTTTCAAGATCTTGGAAGTAGAAATCTAATTTTTTTCACTCCTGATGAATTTGGCGTTAAAGGGTCCCCATAATTTGGTCCCATTAGTCGTGCACTTTTATCCTGAGGTCATTGGACTTTAGAGTCAGACAGAAGTTCCAGCTCATAATTTAAAGAGTCATATACACTTGGTCAAATCAGTAATCTCTTGTATGCCTTAATTTCTTCATTGGAAAATGGAGAATAGTAAGTACCATTTACTGCCAGGCACTCTGATAAATGTTCTTTCTCTTTCATGTATATCCTGTATCCCTGTGTATCTATGTATCTATCTGTCTGTCTGTCTGTCTATCTCCTCTATGCATGTATATGTGTAAACTCTCATTGAATCCTTCTGACAGCCCGTGAAGGGTAAATAATACCTTTTTTATGCATGAGGAAACAGGCTCGATGCGAGAAGTAACAAGGTCATGTTCGGACAGTTCATGTTGGTGGAGCTGGGATCTGAAACCAGGTCTGTCCGATTCCCAAGCCTGTGTGCTTAGCTATTATACCAAACTGTCATGGTTACACACTCGCAAGAAAGTGTTGTGGAGAAAATTCGGTGACACAGTACTCGTAAAGAGCCTGGCATAGTGTGAGTTCCCAGGGTAGTTGGGTGGAGAAGTCTGCAGCTATCATAATACGGTGTGATGAACATAAGAGCAGGCATTTCTCCATCACGCTCGGCACCGGCAGACTTTGCGTCCTGTCTGCACTTACCAGCATTGTGGACTTAGGGGTGCCACTTAACTCACTTGAGTCTCCTTTTCTTCATTTGTGAAAAGGAGATCATATCTACATTGCGGAACAGTTATGAAGGTTAAATGAGATAACGTATGTAAATTCCATTCTCACTTTCACCTCCACTCACATCCCCGTCTCTGTGGTTTAGGGGAGGCATCCACAGGCTATGAAAGAGTTTGAAGTTATAGAAACCTGTGTTAAATTCCAGCTTCTTCATCTGCCAGTCGTATGATGATTCCATGGTACATAATCTCTATGAGTTTTGTTTCTTTTGTTTGTAAAGTGGATCTTCAAATACCTACTCCATAGGGTAGATAAAATGAGATACTGTGTGTAAAGTGCTCCCACCTCCTTTCCTTCCCTGTCCCATTTCTACACATTCTTCAAGGCCCATCTAAAGTCAAAAGAATCAAAATCAGAACCCCACCTTTTCCGAGAGGCCTTTTTTAATGACTGCAGCCCAGTCTACACTATTCTTCCAAATTCTCATTGTACTTACTCTGTACCACCTCAGTATCCATTATATTTACCAAACACAATTCTAGAGACACAGGAAGCGCTCCATAAGTAAAATAACAGCACCAGTAATTTTTTTAATCAGATAATAGAAATATTAAAATAAGAATTGAATTTATTAAATAAGTGCTAAAAATTCTACATTTTTTAACTTCAGAGATTTAAGGCTGCTTGGTAAAAGCTGCCGTGTAGGGGAAATAATATAGTAGGGGAAGTTAGTCTTTATTTTTTTTTAAATTGGAAACAGAATTTCATGACATCTCTTGAAATATCTGGGGAGGTAGCTAATCCTGAATTAAGAATCTCAATTCCAGAGAAAGCATTGTACACGTTTTGCTCATGAATATTTTTAGTTGTGTTGTGTAATAAGCCCTACTTCTGGATTTATTTATATGTGACTCTGTTTCCTTTTCTGTATTTTAGATGGAGCAGATAAAAAGGGCAAATAAACTGTTTACCAATGATTGTATATTTCTGAAGAAGACTTTGAACATCCCAGTTATATCAGACAAGCCTTTGTTGTTTAATGGACTTAACTCAATAGATTCTCCAGAAAATGAAACTGTTGGTAGTTTTTCTCATGAAGAGGAGCCAGTAGCAGCTGGGGAAGACCTCTCTCCTCCCAGTCCTCAAGAATCCGATGTTCGGCCTGTGCAGCCTGAGGAAGTGTCAGCCAGAGATTTCCTGCAGAGACTAGACTTACAGATTAAGTTATCAACACAGGCAGCCAAGAAACTAAAAGAAGAGAGCAGGTAAGAATATGCTGGTAAAATGTCAGAGGCTGAATAAATTACTCTTAAGATGTCCTTGTGTGGTCAAATTTTTTCGTTTCCTTTTTTGCTTTAAAAACTATATTTTAATTCCAGAAAGGCATTTTTAGTATATGAAGTCTAAACAAAGCTACTGCATTCTGCATAAGGCTTTATCTGTCCCAATGCTTTTGTCTCTGTTATTTATTATAAAGCATTTGCTTCTTTGCTTTAGTAGCATAACTGTCCAGCTAGCCATTCTGGAGAGCAACCAAGCAGAGACATCTAGTTGACCCCTTCAAAGGAAGCAATGCCCTAGAAAATACTTGTAATACTGATCCTCATAAAACTTGTCAAAGACATTGTTCATCATTTGTTACCGAGTGTTTCCTACGTAAGATCTTACGTGAGCTTTTTTCTTTGTTGTTTAATTTGGTACTAGGGCAAACCTTTCTCTTTCCCGTAGAGTTGGTTTCCTTTTTCTGTTGTGATTCCAAGAATTGGCACAACCTACTGTTATCTTTTTTGCCGTGGCTACCAGGAAGCTTGCAACTAAAATTGATGCTCAGTTCAACTACAGTACTATAATATTTCTTTTAGTTAATATATTTGTATCCTTCTCCTTTCCTTAGTCCTGATGTTTTATTTGTATTTTATTCCTTTTATTACATGTATGCCCTTTGTTGTAGGCACCTCAAATTGTTTTGAGAAAGAGGTGGAATATAAAACATATAAACAAATATAAATATGAATATAATCATTTTATGATTTAATATACTTTATTTAAATGTCATATAAAATATAAATATATAACAAGTACCATTCTTTATTCCAGTAACTGAGATACCAATAAAATGAAGACAATAAGGTACACCTTAATGAGTATATGCATTTCATATAACTTTCAAGGCATGCACAATATTGTAAGTTGATATACTCCTGCACTTCTTTGGCAAGTGGATACTAAGTTGTATAATAAGTGTATGTGCTAGTTTTTTGAATACAGTTTTTAAACACTGATTTATGCTGTATTTCTTTTTTTCAGAGATGAAGAAAGTCCCTATGCAACTTCCCTCTATCACAGTTAGATCATCAAGGGGCACGGTCTAACCTGGGATAAGAGATGGTTGGATCATAAGGAAAGCAACAACTGAAGATTCAAAAGCATCCCTTTTGGATTCTCGTGGCATACATCTTTAAATCACAATTAAGTAGTTCCACCTACTGCAAATGCACTCATGTGATCGGCTCCTTCTGGCTTTCTATAATGTTAAGTCTTTGTTATGGCATGATAGCAAAATTGTCTCCTAAAGCTCATCACTTTTGTGGGTGGTGGTAGTTTTTAGACTAGCTTTTGTAAACACTAGTTGACATAAAGCATCAAAGACTATTTACATATTCAAGCTAAAAACAATGTTTATCTCCTCAGAAATCCTAATTATGTGAAAAACATGGTTACTGTTTAAGTGATGCTGATTTTGCTATGTGTTTATAGCTTAAGTGCTATATATATATTATATATTTCGATATGTGTTACATATTCTGTAACAATACAAAGAACCAAATTTTGTCTGCTATTTTGTAAAAATAAACTATAAAAGTCTGAATGAGAAAATAAACTATGTTTTCATATTTGTCTTCAATTTTTTTCAACAAATGGGAAAATAAAATAGATTTTTAAATTATATTTTTGAAACTGACAGTTTCTCCTCTATTTTAATGTTTCTATTATTGTAATTGCAATTTTGAAAAAAAAGTCAGTAATCTAAAAGCAAATCAATTATGGTTACTAGTAACCTTTGCATCTTCATAATATTTGACCTGATGTTTCAGGTCAGATGTAGTGAAAACATGGAATACGATCAGAAGAAGAAATAAACAATACCATGATCTGACACATCGGCGAATTCTAGTTTAGATTGCATTAAGTCACTTCATAGTGTTTTGAGTCACTGTGCTCATTTGAATTGAGGGTTAGGTTTTTATTCACATAATTTAATTTGTCTCACTTTTATTATATGTATAGGTTACAGCAGTAAACCTTACAGCAGCAATATATTATTTACAATTAAATATTTTTTGGTCTCAATTTCTATTCAAGTACCAGATTAAATAAATCTTTAAGCTTCCACAAAAATTCCCCATATTTATCCCTCCCGAACATCCCCAAAGGAGTCTGCTATCTGTGAGGCAAAACGGACCTTTGTTTCCCTTCTCTCCCCTCATTTTCTCCTCCCCGTCTTGGCTCCTCCAGGCCTCCCATTAAGTGGGAAACAAGTGCCCTTGGGTGTTAAGGCAGCAGAACTTGCAGACCCAGAACCTCACAGATCCAGCCGCTGAGGCTGACCAAGAGGTGCGTGAATGGGAAACAGTAGCTGTCCGCCTTGTCTTGAATTTCTGGTTTGTTCATAACGTACATAATCCCTTGTTTTTTGTTTTTTTCTCGTTATTTTTTCTCACGTTTTTTCTCATGATAATAACATCTCGTGTTTTTATTTCTCATGTTTTCTCATGTTATTATCATCTTTGATATAGGGTGAACTCTTGATCATGCTTGCTGTTTTCTTGTTTCCACTACACCTAAACTATGGGGAGTAAGTTGGAAGAGGAGAAAACTAAAAGAAAAAAATAAAGGAAGCGAAACAGTTATGTATGTAAGCAAAGACCCAGGCCTCTGTGGAGGCCCAGTAACTAAAAAATGTAGTTATCATGCTGTCTCACATAAAACAATTGAAATTTGAGAGTAATCCAAAAGACAAAAATCCAAAAACTTGATCCAAAAGATATAAGCTCAAATTTGAAATTAAGACCACAATCTCAAAAACATTTTTCTGAATATTTTATTTTTGCCTAAGGGCTCTCTTAGCAATTTCTAGCCAAAACATCTCTCCCCTTCTTCAAGTTAGTAAAGACTGAATTCGTCGTGGCCACAACTGAACTGTCCTGACTAGAGTACTTGAGTCCCTGCCTCGCATGTAGAATCCTTGTGGAGGAGTGGGCTGAGAGACAAGAACCCTAGGTTCTGGTCCTAGGTTTACCACTTCTTGGCCATTCGAGTTTGAGCATATCCTGTGCTCTCGTTCTTTTTGTGAACCAGTTTCCTCATTTCTAAAACAGGACTGATGATCTCTCTCCCTTTTGTCTTGGGTATCAATAGGAGCTAATGAATGTCAGTGTGCTCAGAAAGCTACAATAAACTCCATAAGTAAATTTCTTATTTTTAAAAATACTGCACAGATATTTAGATAAATTATAGAAAAGCAAATAGATAAAATGCTGTAGTCACAGCCAGTTCTTTCTCTCTGATGTAGAAGCAGCCTGTGTGGACTATAGGACGTGGGTCCAGTGGAGTCGGTCTTGTCATCAAAGATGACTCGTTGAAACAGTCTGACTCATGGTGCTTTGACAAGCGCAGCTTGGGCACAGGTGTTTTAGTTCCCTCTCAATGCTCACCAGTGAGTACTGGCTTCTCTAGAACATACTGAGTTTGGTTTGCGTGTGTGTCAGTTTGGTTTTTGTTTGTATTTGCAACTATAGAGAGAGATGTGGATGAGGAGCAGTGCTCTCCTACCCGTGAAAAACAGCCCCTTACAGCTTCCCTTTGAGTTCCCCAGCCCTCATCAAAAAGTGAATACCAAGTAGGGGCTTTCAAGACAGGAAACAGAAGGCCATTTGAAGTAGTGACAGCTAATACACAAAGCATTATAATTTTTATGATTTCTAACTGAGATATATAGAAAAATATTTGCATAATTAATTTACACTGAATAATACATTTTCAAAGCATTCTTTGGTTTGGGAACATTGCCCATTAACATTTCAGGAGGACCTTGGGCCACTGAGTGTTGTCTCCAGGGCTGTGTTTGTGGTTGGTTGAGGAAGAGGAATTGCAGGGATCCAAAGTTCATTAACTTTTTCTTCCAGGGAGGTTCATCGCCCAGCTTTTGTTCACAGAGAAGGGAATGATATTTTTCTCTATTTCTACCCTACTGCCTGGCCATCTTGCTCTCTATTGAGAAACCTTGGCTTGGATCATATTCAGTTTAGATAACTGAGATCTGGCATAAATTTTTACCCTGCTTTGTGTAGTGTTTATGATCTCATTTTTCTTCTTGGAGAGTACATAGGTATCTCTCTTAATAAACAAGCTCAATGTCTGAAAACTCACTAATAGAAAGTGTTAAGAGTAGGGGAAAACTGCTAATAAATCCAGCAAATCCTATGTGCATTTTTCAGGTTCCTTTTTGTGCCATTGGGCATGATAAAGAGCCAGCAGGAACAGCCAACAAAGCAGATAGCTATCCTTTAAGCTCTAGAGGCTTTGAGGAAACATGAATTTATTTTAACTCCCAAAAGGGAACTGGTAGTGAAAATGACATCTCGTAACAGACATATTCTATGAGGTACTTTGGTACCCAGCATGCCTTGAAAACAGAACCCTCTAATTCTTCAAGGGGTGACAGTGGGAAGAAGGTTCAGTTTTAACTTCAGCCCGTTACAGGCTTTTCCAAACCAACACATCTCTGACTATAAATCTATAAGGAAATAAGGATTCTATATACAAACTCTCAGCTTACATACAACTTTACTTTTCAGAGTTTTTATGGCAAGAAAGCTATGTGTTAACCACTTCTAAAAAGTTAACTACTGTAAATTCAGCACTTTCTAACAATCCTTGGGTCAAAATAACTTTAATCACAGAATTAGAAGTGTTTTAAGCTATATTATGTTTTCTGAAATGGTTGAAAGACTCCCGGATCTTTTGCCATTTTTACAGGCTGCTGTAAATACGCTTGATGGCATCAGCTTCTTCTTTATCAAGGATGCCTTTCTCCACGTAGGCATCAGCTTGTTGGTTGATGAAGTCCCTCATCTTTGAAAGGTCATAATCTGGAAAATATCAGTAGAGTATCATGAGCAAAGATCAGGAAAGAACAATCCCATTACAGTGATTACCATTAGCTAGGAAGCATTTTGTACGACGACACAAGTGCCATCTATTGTCTTTCACAATGGAAAACATTTTAGTTCTCGGCAATTGTACAGTACTTTGCAGTTTCAAATCATGTTTATGTGCATTATGTTATCTCATGTGCTCTTCATCACAACCCTGTGAGGTGTTCAGGTGGGGAGTACCACCTCATTTGACCACAGAGGGAACAGGCTCATAGACCAGGGCTTCGCAAACTTGAATGTTTATACCAACCACCTGGGGCTCTTCTTGGAAAGTTGCGGATTTGTATTCAGTAGGTCTGAGTTGGGGCCCCAGATTCTTCATTTTAAACAAGCTCCCGGGAGATGGTGATCTGCTGGTCCAGGAATCACACTTGGGGTAACAAGATCCCAAAGTTTAAGTGCCTTTTTCAAGGTCACACAGGTAGTAAAATTTACGATCAGAACCAGCGTTTTGACTTCCTGAACTTGTTATGTTGGTTAAGTCCATGTTGATGTGACAACCCACTTTTTTTTTTCCATATTAAGAATTACCTCGATTTTCCTGTTGTTTGAATTGCATGGAATAAAAAGCCAAACCATAACCTCTTTATGTTTCCTCTGTCCTACTTAAACAAACAAATTTGTAAACCATCAAACCACCCACCAAAAACAAAGAGATCCCCCATTAAGGAGGCTGCTGGTGGCATCTTTCTGAAGGCTTTTTAAAAACCCCATATCTTCCCTTGATTCTTTAAGTATTATATACTTATTGTTTTAAAAAATGGAAAATACAGAAACATGAAAATAAAATTCAAATCACCCGAATTCTATTAATCATAGATAACCACAGTTGGTATTTTGTTCTATTTTCTTCTAGCTTTTCAATATATGTATCTCAATCCAGAATTGAGATCACAATGTATATACAACTTTGTAACTAGCTCCTTTCATTAACTTTACACGGTGAGCATTAATATTCTTCAGAAACACCATTTTTAATGGCTACATACAATACAGCCTATGGAGGTAACAAAATTGATGACACTCATCCCCCATGGTTGGACATGTAGGTCTTTCATACCATAGAGTAACTGGGGAGACCCCTCCAGATTGTGAGTTGCCTGAGGCTGAGTTTCTTGAGGACAGTGCCATTCGTCTTGGCTGTTGGCAGCCCCTGGAACAGAGCCCTGCCTTCTGTCAGTTTGTAAAGAGAAGAGAAAGGAGAGAGTGGAGTACAAAAGCTCAGAGCATTCCATGGCCACCTATAGCCAGACTGAATGTAACCTGAATCTGGGTCACTTGGGCATCTTTAAGCCCCTGCCTGAAAGGATAACTAAGCATGAGGGTCCTCTCTACAGGCACCAGGTATTTACCATATCAAAGTGAGCTGAGGCTTAGAGAGAGCTTGTTTCCTCTCCGCCAAGGAGAGCATTGGCTCCCCATTAGGGCATGGCCATAAGGATTAAAGAAGTAAGTCCCAGCATTGAGCACTTTACAACCATCATCTTATTTGCTCCTCACAAAGCCCAACAGGGCAAGCATTGGTATCCCCATTTCAGAGATGAAGAAACAGGACAGAGGAGGTAAGTCACTTGCTCGGGTCCTTTTAGAGTCAGGTTCTGAACCCAGGTCTGTCTGGAGTCACTGCTTCGACCGCTCTGTGGCCTTGAACTAGTGAATGTGAAGCATCTGACAAGTGCAGAGCAAACGTTCAATAAGTGCTTGGGTGTTTCGTCTTGTTTTGTTGACTTTCCCTTTCTCTGAGGCACAAAATAGAGAATCAATCTGAACGGACATTTTGTGCGGACCTCATGATGTGATTCCTGACTGACTCCCAGGGCACAAAGAGATGCCTCTTGATGATCCCTGGTTCAAATTAATACTGGCTCTTCCGAATTGGCTGCAGGGTCAACATCTTTAGTGGGACAAAAGGCAGACTCCCAAGGACAGATGTGAAGAGCTCCAGGTGATTTGAATGGACAAACAGGAAAATATTTTGCTTTCTTTTGAAATGGAAAAACTATCTTTATGACACAGCTGTCACTGTGTGCTGTGGGAAAACCAGCATGGTGCAGAGGAAAGGCTGCTGGAGTCCGTCCCAGCTCTGCCTTAGCTGGCTGTTAGGGAACACAAGTCAGTGGCCACCTTGCTAACCTTCAAAGAGATTTTAAGATTGTAAGGCTCAAAAGAGATAAGGGCTGTGATTCACTTATAAAAAAGTGCAGACTTTTTTCTAAGGCTGCATAAGATTTTATCATCATCCTCACTATTACATCACATGGACCTCCCTTTCCTGGATTTGGTAAAGAGATTCAGGTCGCAGGTCCCTGTCAAACAAAGGGCATCAGCAGAGGTTAAGGAAGGTCAGAGCTAATAATAAGACTTCCTGCTCACACAGCTGCAGCCACTGCATGGCCCCAGGACCTAGATCTCCACAGGCTTTGAGAGATGACCCAAGTCAAGCAGAACACCTATGAAGGCAGTGGAGGAAGAGCTGTTTCTGCCTTCAGGAGGTGTATTGCCTGTCACCCTCACTTCCTGGAGGCAGAAGAGAGCATCAAACCCAATATTGTCATTCTGAAGTTTGCTCACAGAGCCTTCGATATGCAGCACCACAGTCCCATGCTTCACTAGGTTAGTCGTTTCTGGAACTAGAAGATTGAATTGCAGGATGTTGCTGGTTATGACCGGGAGTCTGATTCATTTGTTAATCAGTGAAAGAAATAACATGAGTACTCCAAATTGTTGGACCATACAATTTACATTGGTTTCAGAATGCATTTTGGTACACACCATATTACATTTACTCTAAGATAAACATTTTTTTATTTTAAAGTCTTTGCAGTCATCTATGGCTTGTTATAGTTTTTCTTCCTTAGTGGTACATGAAACAATGGCGCATTTTTCAGTCAATGACAGATTTGATGAAATACAGTTTATGTGAATTTTAGTGGAGCTGACAGCCTGGAAATGCACATCATTTTGAATCAAATAAAATGAAGTATGTGTGAGGACCTGATGATTGTTTCCATCTCGCTCAACTTACATGATCACAGGCTACAGGGATGCTGAAAATACCTCTTCCTCCCACTGTGCTCTATCTCAGCGGTGCTCAAACTTGGCTGCACAATGGACTCCTGGGGGGTTTAAAACTACTGATGCCTGGGTCCTGCCCCTCAAGTTTGATTTCGTGGTCTTGTGGGCATCAGGATATTTAGAAGCTCCACAGGTAATGTGAATGCACTTTCAAGTTTAAAAAGTACTGCTTGTCTCATTTTAAAAGCATCACTCTGCAACTGCTCTGGCCAGATATCGGGGAATCATACTGGAATCCTCTCCATGTAGCTCTTGGGTTTCTCCCTTCTTCTTTATTTCCTCTGCCTTGCCTCGGGTTAAGCCCCATCATTTCTGCTCCAGATACTTGCCTCCTCTCTCTCCCCTGACTTCTGGGGGTCTTAATTTTTCAATCTGTAACCATACTGCTGCCAGATAGATTTCTCAGTTCTTAAACTAATTAAGCGCTGATTTAGGCTCCTCTGGCTAAAGCTAACCTCCTTTGCAGGGTACACAAGGCTCTTTCTGACCTGGCTGCCCACCTTTCCAGCCCTGTCTGGTGGTCCTCCCCACAGACACACAGTGTTCCTGGGAAACCGAAAGGCTCCAGTTCCCAGAACGCATCACTCTCTTTTGTCCCTTTATGTCTTTGTACCCAGTGTTCCCTCTGCCTCCATCTCTCCTCACTTACCTCTCCCGTGAAGGCTTTCCTTCGGCCCTTTCTCCCAGCGGTCCCTGTCCCTGTAAGGAGATGTGCCGCCTCCTCTTACCTCCTCTGCATCACCACTATCTTTGATAGCACCGAACAGGGCCAACCATAGCTTTATTGTTGCTGTGAGCGACTTGGCAGGGAGTGCAGGGGGCTGCATCTTACTGTCCTTCACATCTCTGCCCTCAGAGTCTGGTTCCGGGTTTTGTTTTAAGGAAGTGAGTGACTGCAGGGTGCACCTAACATGTGCTCAGAAAAGGCCTTTGTTTAAAATACTCCGAGACAAGGGGGGCAGGTAGACAAAACAAAACTGACAAAATGTTAATAATTATTGAAGGTGGGTGATGAATACGTGGGGATTCATCATACTATTCTCTCTACTTTTGTTTGATATTTTTCATAATAAAATGGAAAAGAAAAGAAAATGCCTTTGCTTGAAAGGCTGATGTGAAAAATAAGAGAAATGGAGGTTCTGTTCCCTTCTGCATCTGAGAAGTGTCTTTTGGACTCTGAGAGGAGACTTTAGCCCCCAATTTGATTGTGAGAGTCTTTAACAAGAGCCCCTAACAAATGGGTGAAGTTTGCAATTTACAATCACACTAAATCCTTACCTTCTTTATTTCCTTTTTTGTTGTGTTTCTTCAACCATTCAATATTTTTTCTGATGGCTTCCAAATAGGCTTCTGTTTTCCCTGGAAAAGGCAAAAGACTCATATTAAACATTCATAAAAAATATCACTGCGTTTCTTTTTAAAGACCTCACTTATGTTTGAAACCGTAAACAAATATTGGACTCACTGAGCGCTCGTGAGGTGGTGTCCCTAAGGAGGTAATGCACATATCTATGTGGGGGGTGGGTGCAGATAAGATTCCAGGAGACAGGACTAGGCTGGTAAGTGTCAAGGAGCCATTATCCCCACACACAAAAAACTATAGATTGATGTCCTGGCAGAAAAGAGTTTCGATGCTGTTCACTAGATAAGTGGGTACCTACAATTCTTACACTGGGTCATTTCTGATTAGGGATGGTTCTTCCAAACTGAGGAGCATCATCAGGTCAAGAACTGAATCTGAGTGGCAGATACTTAAAAGACTCCATCACCAAATAAGTGATGGTAAGTTCAAATTTGTGGTTTTGTGTAAGCAGCTATACAAGTCTTCTGCCCAATCTGGTAAGGAATGTGTGAAAACTCAAGTGAAGAGGTGATCTGGGCCTCATTTCAAGGTTTGCGTGGTGAACCTTAGAAGTCGTTCTAGTAGGGGCGGAGTCAAGATGGCGGCATAAGCAGACTCTGAACTCACCTCCTCCCGTGGACACAGCCAATTTACAACTACTTGTGGAAAAATTACCCCTGAGACAGAACTGAAAACTGGATGAGAGGAACTCCTGCAACAACGGACAATCCTAACTGGGGTAGAAAAGGCAGAGACTCCCTTCCGAAGAGGAAAGACGCCGCCTTCACAAGCCGCCAGCTTCACGGCCGCCGGGAGCAGCTCACAGGTACGCAGCCTCCCTGGAGACCCGGGGCCCTGAGCCGGGAGCGCCCCCGCTGTGGGGATTTTGTGGACCCAGCACAATCGAGACCAGCGGCATAATATCTGACTTTGTCTGCTACTAAAGCATTGGGGAGCACCCCCAGAAAACCCGGTTCACAAAGAAACTAAAACCGGCTCTTAAAGGGCCCGCGCACAAACTCACCCGTTTCAGAAAGCATCCTAAAATCACCAGAAAGAAAGGTGCACAGTGCTGGGGTGAAAAGAGACTCACCTAATAGGCCCTGAGTGCATCTCCGTGAGGGGTGAGACCTCTCCAGGGACTGGGACATTGGCGGCGGCCATTGTTGTGGTCTGGTGTGGGCGTGCTGACACAGAAGCCATTGGAGTTCTCCCTGGGGTCTGCTAGCCCAGGGTCTGCTCCACCCACTAGAGCACCGATTTAATCCAGCTCAGCCAGGGCAGGCAGCCCACCCTAGAGACTCGCCCCACCCAACAACAAGCCCTCAGGCAACGTGTGGGCCTGCATAGATTGGTGACTGGATTCTCTGCAGCCTGGCAACTGAGCCGACTTGAGTGGGGCAGGGTGTGCACAAGGAGTGAGTGGGGCTCCCGCCGTGGAGAGACTGGGTCGGCTTGGGGGTCGGGGCACTCACACAGGGCAGGACTGTGTTGACTGTGTGTGTGGACCTGTGGGCAACAGGGCTTGTCAGCTGCAGAAGACTTGTGCTTCTCAAAGACCCACATAGGAGGTTTGCCCCACCTCCCAAAGCCTGAAACAATTGGGTGCTCCTGTGCCTGAGGCCAGCCCCACCCAGCTGCAATCCTCAGAGAGCTGACAAGAGACCTAATAGGCTAGAGGCTTACAGCAATTGTAAGGACCTGAGCCTAACAACCTGCCACGCTGGGGGCCTACTCAGTTAAAAGAAATACTGCAACACAAATGTGGTATTAGAACTTACAGCCAACTGTGCTGGGGCTCCCCACACCTGATAAAGAGACTGAAGGGCCCACAACAACTACAAACAGCTGAGCATTACAACAGCTGGCCAGGAGCATAACTCAGCCTCCCTGGGCGCCTATAGGGAGAGCTAACAGGCCACAATAGAAGGACACACGTAGCCCACATAGGGGTCACCCCTGGAACATTGAGAACTGAGGGAAGCACACTGGAAACCTCCTAAGGCATCACTTACATAAGGTCACCTATCCAAGAGCAGGAGACATAGCTGACCTACCTAATACGTAGACACAAGCACAGGGAAAGAGGCAAAATGAGGAGGCAAAAGAATACATTCCAAGTAAGGGAACAGGACAAAACCCCAGAAAAGGAACTAAGTGAAACAGAAATGAGCAACCTACCCGACAGAGAGTTCAAACTAAGAGTGTTAAGGATGCTCACTGATCTGGGGAGAAGAATAGATGAACTCAGTGAGAATGTCAACAAAGCAATGGAAGATATAAAGAAGAACCAATCAGAAATGAAGAATACAATACTGGAAATGAAAAATTCATTAGAGGGACTCAAAAGCAGAGTAGAGGATACAGAAGAACGGATCTGTGAGCTGGAAGAAAGACTAGAAGAAATTACCCAAGGTGAACAGGTAAAAGAGAAAAGAATTAAAAAGAGTGAGGACAGTCTAAGGGACCTCTGGGACAACATCAAGCGCACTAACATCCGTGTTATAGGTATCCCAGAAGGAGAAGAGCGAGACAAAGGGGCAGAGAATCTATTTCAAGAAATAATAGATGAAAACTTCCCTAACCTAAGGAAGGAAACAGACATCCAGGTACAGGAAGCACAGAGAGCCCCAAACAAGATAAACCCAAAGAGGCCCACACCAAGACACATCATAATCAAAATGTCCAGAATTAAAGATAAAGAGAGAATCCTAAAAGCCACAAGAGAATGTCAAGTTACATACAAAGGAAACCCCATAAGGCTATCAGCTGACTTCTCAGCAGAAACCTTACAGGCTAGAAGAGAATGGCACGATATATTTAAAGTGCTAAAAGAAAAAAACTTACAGCCAAGAATACTCTACCCAGCAAGGTTGTCATTCAAAATGGAAGGAGAGATCAAAATTTTCCCAGATAAGCAAAAATTAAAGGAGTTTGTCACCAAGAAACCAGTGCTACAAGAAATGTTAAAGGGACTGATTTAAGGGGAAAAGAGAAGACCACAAATAGGAAAAATTATCTATTTCCATGATTAGAACGTAATGGATACAAATGCACAAAAAAGAGGTTAGATATGATATCAAAAACATAAAAGGAGGGAGGAGGGGAGTTAAAGAGTACAGCTTTCAGACAGAGGTCAAACTAAAGTGACCATCAATTCTGTATAGAAGAAGTAAGGAACAGAGAAGGACTACTACAACATTGAGGAAAAAAAAAAAAAAAGGTTAAAAAATGGCAGTAAGTACATACCTATCAATAGCTACTTTAAACGTCAATGGACTAAATGCTCCGATTAAAAGGCATAGGGTGGCTGACTGGATAAAAAAACAAGACCCATATATATGCTGCATACAAGAGACAAACTTCAGACCTAAAGACGCTCACAAACTGAAAGTGAAGGGATGGAAAAAGATACTCCACGCAAATGGCAATGAAAAGAAAGCTGGGGTAGCAGTACTCATATCAGACAAAATAGACTTTAAAACAGAAACTGTAAAAAGAGACACAAAGAAGGGCATTACATAATGATCAAGGGAACAATCCAACAAGAGGATATAACACTTGTAAATATCTACGCACCCAATGTAGGTGCACCTAAATATATAAAGCAATTATTAACAAACATAAAAACAGAAATAGACAGTAACACAATAATAGTAGGGGACTTTAACACTCCACTTACACCAACGGATAGATCATCCAAACAGAAGATCAATAAGGAAACATTGGCCTTAAACGACACACTAGAACAGATGGACCTAATAGATATATACAGAGCATTCCATCCAAAAACCGAAGAATACACGTTCTTTTCAAATGCACATGGAACATTCTCCACGATTGATCACATATTAGGCCACAAAACAAGTCTCCATAAATTTAAGAAGATTGAAATAATACCAAGCATCTTTTCTGACCACAACGGTATGAAACTAGAAATCAACTATAGGAAGAAAATCAGAAAAGCCACAAATACATGGAGATTAAACAAAATGCTGCTGAACAACGACTGGGTTAACGAAGAAATCAAAGAAGAAATCAAAAAATACCTGGAGACAAATGAAAATGAAAATACTACATGCCAGAATTTATGGGATACAGCAAAAGCGGTTCTAAGAGGGAAGTTTACAGCGATACAGGCCTATCTCAACAAACAAGAAAAATCTCAAACAATCTAACAATGCACCTAAAGGAACTAGAAAAAGAAGAACAAACCAAGCTCAAAATCAGTAGAAGAAGGGAAATAATAAAAATCAGAGCAGAAATTAATGAAATAGAGACCAAAAAAACAATAGACAAAATTAATAAAACCAAGAGCTGGTTCTTTGAAAAGATCAACAAAATTGACAAACCTTTAGCTAGACTCACCAAGAAAAAAAGAGAGAAGGCACAAATAAGTAAAATCAGAAATGAAAGAGGAGAGGTTACAACAGACACCTCAGAAATACAAAAGATTATAAGAGAATACTATGAAAAGCTATATGCCAACCAATTCGACAATCTGGAAGAAATGGATAAATTCTTAGAATCATACAGCCTTCCAAAACTGGATCAAGAAGAAGTAGAGAATTTGAATAGACCAATCACCAGTAAGGAGATGGAAACAGTAATCAAAAACCTCCCCAAAAATAAAAGTCCAGGACCAGACGGTTTCCCTGGTGAATTCTACCAAACATTCAAAGAAGACTTAATACCTATCCTTCTCAAACTCTTCCAAAAAATTGAGGAGGGGTGGAAGCTCCCTAACTCATTCTACGAAGCTGACATTACCCTGATACCAAAACCAGACAAGGACAACACACACAAAAAAAGAAAATTACAGGCCAATATCACTGATGAACATCGATGCGAAAATCCTCAACAAAATACTAGCAAATCGCATACAACAATACATTAAAAAGATTATACACCACGATCAAGTGGGATTTATTCCAGGTATGCAGGGATGGTTTAACATTCGCAAATCAATCAACGTAATACACCACATTAATAAAATGAAGAACAAAAATCACATGATCATCTCAATAGATGTAGAGAAAGCATTTGACAAGATACAGCATCCATTTATGATAAAAACTCTGAATAAAATAGGTATAGAAGGAAAGTACCTCAACATAATAAAGACCATATATGAGAAACCCACAGCTAATATCATCCTCAATGGTGAAAAACTGAAAGCTATCCCTCTAAGAACAGGAACCAGACAAGGATGCCCACTGTCACCACTCCTATTTATCATAGTATTGGAAGTCCTAGCCAGAGCAATCAGGCAAGAGAAAGAAATAAAAGGGATCCAAATTGGAAAGGAAGAAGTGAAACTGTCACTATTTGCAGATGACATGATTTTATATATAGAAAACCCTAAAGAATCCACCAGAAAACTTTTAGAAGTAATAAACGAATATGGTAAAGTTGCAGGATACAAAATCAACATACAAAAATCAGTTGCATTTCTGTACACTAACAACGAAGTAGAAGAAAGAGAAATTAAGAACACCATCCCATTTACAATTGCAACAAAAAGAATAAAATACCTAGGAATAAACTTAACCAAAGAGGTGAAAGATCTGTACACCAAAAACTATAAAACATTTCTGAAAGAAATTGAAGAAGACACAAAGAAATGGAAAGATATTCCGTGCTCTTGGATTGGAAGAATTAACATAGTTAAGATGTCCATACTTCCTAAAGCCATCTATAGATTCAATGCAATCCCTATCAAAGTTCCAACAACATTTTTCACAGAAATAGAACAAAGAATCCTAAAATTTATATGGAACAACAAAAGACCCAGAATAGGTAAAGGAATCCTGAGAAAAAAGAACAAAGCTGGAGGTATCACACTCCCTGATTTCAAAATATACTACAAAGCTATAGTAACCAAAACAGCATGGTACTGGCACAAAAACAGACACACAGATCAATGGAATAGAATCGAAAGCCCAGAAATAAACCCACACATCTATGGACAGCTAATCTTTGACAAAAGAGCCAAGAAAATACAATGGGGAAAAGAAAGTCTCTTCAACAAATGGTGTTGGGAAAACTGGATAGCCACATGCAAAACAATGAAAGTAGACCCTTACCTTACACCATACACAAAAGTTAACTCCAAATGGATTAAAGACTTGAATGTAAGACCTGAAACTATGAAACTTCTAGAAGAAAACATAGGCAGTACGCTCTTCGACATCGGTCTTAGCAACATCTTTTCAAACACCACATCTGACCGGGCAAGAGAAACAATAGAAAAAATAAACAAATGGGACTACATCAAACTAAAAAGCTTCTGCACAGCAAAGGAAACCATCAACAAAAGGAAAAGACAACCTAACAATTGGGAGAAGATATTTGCAAACCATACATCTGATAAGGGCTTAATCTCCAAAATATATAAAGAACTCATGCATCTCAACAACAACAAAACTACCAACCCAATTAAAAAATGGGCAAAAGACCTGAACAGACATTTCTCCAAAGAAGATATACAGATGGCCAACAGACACATGAAAAGATGTTCAAAATCACTATCAGGGAAATGCAAATCAAAACTACAATGAGATATCACCTCACGCCCGTCAGAATGGCTATAATGAACAAGACAGGAAACAACATGTGTTGGAGAGGATGTGGAGAGAAGGGAACTCTCATACACTGCTGGTGGGAGTGCAAACTGGTGCAGCCACTATGGAAAACAGTATGGAGATTCCTCAAAAAGTCAAGGATAGAACTACCATATGATCCAGCTATTCCACTGCTGGGTATTTATCCAAAGAACTTGAAAACACCAATTTGCAAAGGTACATGCACCCCTGTGTTCATTGCAGCGTTATTCACAATAGCCAAGACTTGGAAGCAACCTAAGTGCCCATCAAGGGATGAATGGATAAAGAAGATGTGGTATATATACACAATGGAATACTACTCAGCCATAAGAAACGATGAAATCCAGCCATTTGTGACAACGTGGATGGACATTGAGGGTATAATGCAAAGTGAAATAAGTGAGAGGGAGAAGGTCAAATACCGTATGATTTCCTTCATTAAGTAGTAGATAATAACAACAATAAACAAACACATAGGGACAGAGATTGGATTGGTGGTTACCAGAGGGGAAGTGGGGAGGGAGGAGGGTGAAAGGGATAATTCGGTACATATGTGTGGTGATGGGTTGTAATTAGTATTTTGGTGGTGAACATGATGTAATCTATGCAGAAATAGAAGTACAATGATGTACACCTGAAATTTTTACAATGTTATAAACCAATGTTACTGCAATAAACAAAAAATTAAAAAAAAAAAAGTTAAAACAAATTTTGGAAAGGGAAAAAAAAAAAAAAAAAAAGTCGTTCTAGTAAAACTCCCCTGGATGTAAATGTTCTCTCATGGGCCTCAAGTGTGGCCAGAGAATACCAGCCATCACTGAAGCATCTGCTCTGTGATGCCCTTTACATACATTGTTGTCTGCAAGTGGGTATTATAATCAACTTAGAGATGAGGAAACCAAGGCTCAGAGAGGCTAAGTGACTTGGCTGAGGCCACACAGGAAATAATAGAGGTGGAATTTGGACTCTGGTCTTGCCAAGTTTCTGCTTCCTGCACTATCTGAAAGACAAGACCTGTCTTCAGACGTGGACACTGATGTAACCTTGTTCTGTCTCAGAGAAATTGACCATCCCCTTAATCAGGTTAGGTCCCTAGTGCTCAGAGTGTCTGCGCCAAGAAAGCAGGTGATCTGGAGAGTACTGGATCGCCTACAAAGAGAGGCCACAAAGTCCAGGGCCTCTGCAGAAGCAACGGCTGCCACAGCTCAATGTGGTGACCACCCGTTCTGAGCCCCCTTTGAGCCCTGTTACCTCTAGTCTACTGCCCAGACCTCTTGGTTGAGCTACTTATACTGTGTGCTTACTATGTGCCAGGGCTGTGCTTTGTGCTCCAAAATGCATGATCTTTCTTACTCTTCACAACAACCTTTTGAGGCAGTCCTATTTCACCCCCATTTCACAGATGAAGAAACTGAGGCATAGAGAGATAAAGTAATATGCTGAAGATCACGTGGCTAGTAAGTAGTAGAGCCAGGTTTGAATCTGGGTACACCTGACTGCAGTCCATGAACAACAACATTGCCCTAAGATTTGCCGATGTGCCGATTTCCACCATTGCATTTACCTAAATGACTTCCTGAGCATCTTTCTTCCTGATCTTGTAAGCCCACTCTTGCCTCACCACTGGGGATCCACTTTGTCTGGTCCCCAAAGAAGCACAGAGAAGGTCTTGTGCAAAAAGGCTTAAGTGCGCAAGAGAAGAGATCCACAATTTTCAGCCCCTATTCACTTCGATCGCCTGTGTAAAAAAATTCTGATTTCAGTGCTTTGTTTTTAAGACTGTTAGAACATGTGAAAGACCAACGGTTCCCTGGCTGATGTTATAACACAACAGCACAATGAATACAGAGATAGGCGCTGTCTGTTGCCCGTTTGCCGTGAATGTCAACTGGATCTGGTAACATAAAAACGGGATTCTCTATTTCAAATTAACTCAGTAAGAAAAGGTGCTATGAACAAGGAAAGAAATCCTAGTGTAGACTATTTCTAAAGAATGCAACATCATATTTTCAAAGAGTTTAAATCAAATTAGTGGGTCTTAGGGCTTGCTTTAATGAATAGATAATAATTTAGCATTAGCACATTAGGGAATCAGGGCTTCTGAAACTTTTGAGAATGTGTGACAATAGTCTTGTTCTTTAGATAATAAGCATTCTTCCCACAATCTTGTCTATGATATCATATCATAATGTGGACAGCCTATTTGAGAAAAGGAAAACCAGGACTTAGTCTCTGTTTAAATACTGTATTAAAAATTCTGAATTAGGAGAGTAAAAAATAAATATGAAGTTTTGCCCTAGTGTAGCAGACATTGTTGATTCCTCACCCTCATGCTTCCCTATTCCAGATATGCTCATAGAGGAGCCCTCAACCAATGAAGGGCAAAATTGGTAGATGAATACCCCAGCATCCTTACTCCTCAGGCACGTTCCAGTCTCCCAGAGGTCCTCAGTGGGATGGAGCCCCAGTTGCTCACAGCTGAAGCCTGCTCACTAACACACCTTACATTGGCTTCTTTCCCTTCGCTGTCTCATGTACCTATCCCCCCAGTGGTGCTTCCTGGGGTCATCTCCCAATTAAACTACTCAACCTCAAATCCTTCTCTAAGATCTGATTCAGAGGGAACCCAACTTAAGACAATTTGAAACAGGGGACTCAGCATCATCTTGTTAGCTTGCTTTTTGCTCAGGAACCAATTACCTATAATAAAAATGGTGTTTGAATTTTAAAAAGTATGAAATGCATGAAAAGTAATTTTACTCACTATCTTGACATCATCAATGCATAGCAGAGAGTGAGTTTACTGCGGCTTAAAGAAAACTAGACTGCAATCCATTAAAAGACTACTATCTTGTGGATCATAACATCTATGATTAGGACTGTTTCTCTAACTTAAACCCCCCCATCACCCTCATCCCCCTTTTTGCTTTATTTTTATCCATAGCACTTATCCCTTTCTACCATATCATATAACATATTGAAGTTCATTGTTTGTCTTCCTCCTTTAGAAATATTTCTTGTTTTCCGATGTATCCCCGTGCCTAGAATAAAGCCTGACACGTAGCAGGCTCTCAGTAAATATTTGTCAAATGAGTGAATGGATGAAGCCTTCTTATATAGAAGCAGATTGTAATCAGAAGATTGCTCAGTGAGCATGGAGTAGAAACAAGGGAGACTACAATTTTTTTTAAAAGTATAAATGATATAGATTTCTTTTCTTTTTACAAAAAATGAATTGTTTATTTGAGAGACTTGAAATTTAATGGATTCTGAATTTAAATAATAGTTATATCAGAAACAATTTAAAACACCTACAAATGCGCTAGGCATACTATATCCATATGTCATTTAATCTTCACAGAGCCCTACGAAATAAGCTTACTCCATTTTACTCATGAGGGAACTAAGGCTCAGAGGGGCTAAGTGATGTGCCCAAGGGGACACAGTTAAGTAAGGGTC
Source organism: Diceros bicornis minor (assembly GCF_020826845.1). Classification (NCBI taxonomy): domain Eukaryota; kingdom Metazoa; phylum Chordata; class Mammalia; order Perissodactyla; family Rhinocerotidae; genus Diceros; species Diceros bicornis. The sequence goes on along the minus strand of NC_080744.1, from coordinate 47,729,543 downwards.
AGAGCTTGCACTTGAATGAGAATGAATCTGGAGCCTCTCATAGTGGAGCTACATAAAATTCACCTTTTAGACGAGAGGGAATTAGCGCCTGTTGTTATTACCACACTGGTCAACAAGGCGGTAGGTGGTTCTCAAACTCAGTTGCACATTAGAATCACATAGGGGAGCTTTTAAAAATCCTAATGCCCAGTCACTCTTCATGCCAATTAAATCAGCATATCTGGAGGTAGGGGCCAAGCATCAGTATTTTTTAACCATCCTGAGGTGATTCCAATATGGGGCCAAGTTTGGGAACCACTGCCACTGGTATTGGGAGCTCCACACACTTACTGGCGCACTGGTAACAACGAGAATAAATAAAATCAGGTGTCCCTCTGCTCTCGGAGAGAAGCAGCTGGTTCCTATTTACATTTTCTCTTCTCGGGAGCTGTAAAGCAAATCTTTTGTTTACACAGTGTACACTGAAAACCCATGACAGTCCACTTTGGAAAGCTGGCCTATTTTTTTTCAAATTTATTTTAGCTTCCTTTGGAAAAAAATAGCTCATGGCTGAGGTAATATGGCACAAGCCTTAAAACATATGCTGAAGCAGACGGGAAAAGGGCCAGAGTCAAGACGCAGCCCTGCTTTTCTGGCTGTTCTGGTTTTCAGCATTGCAAGAGAAATATCCTTTTTTATACATGAATTTGTTGTAACCCTGGTATGCTATCCTGATCTGCTCCTCCTTAAAAGAAAACTGTAGAAATCAAAAGAATTAACCTATTGAATACTGGGTATACTAAAGATACTAGATCTTCTAAAAAAGTGTTTATAAAAATTGTTTGATATAATGCTTGAAATTCTGTATAGTAAAGATCATATGATTACAGTTTTGAACTGCAGAAAACAAAGCAACTGATACTGGTATCATGGATGCCAACATGGGCCCCAGAGCCACTCAATTCAAGAATTTCTGGGCCAGCCCTTATGGCGTAGTGGTTAAAGTTTGGCACTATCACCGCTTTGGTGGCCTGGGTGGCATCCCAGTTGAGGAACCACACCACCCATCTGTCAGTTGCCATGCTGTGGCAGCGACTCACATAGAAGGACCTACAACTAGGATATACAACTATGCACTGGGGCTTTAGGGAGGAAAAAAAAAGAGGAAGAGTGGCAACAGATCTTAGCTCAGGGTGACACTTTCCCAGCAAAAAAAAAACAATAACAAAAAAGAATTTCTGCACAATGATGACATTTTACTTGTGCATAAGACGCAGCATGGAATACTGGGATGAGCACTGAATGGGAGTCAAGGGGCATGAGTTCAAGGGCCAGCTTTGCCACTCGTTGGCTATGAGATCTTGGGTGAGTCACTTATCTCCTGAGTCTTGGTTTACTTATTTGTAAATTAAGGAATGAATTCTAAAAAGAAGATTCATGGTTTCTATACATGGGAAGAAATTCTCCTTCGCTGTCCTTAAAAAACCCGTGTTGGTGGTAGACCTCTGCCTGTGCTTAGCTCCTGGCACACTTGCTGACTCACAGAGGAGAAGACTGGACTCGCTATTTTTGGACATTTCTAGCAGGATGCCTTGGGGCTTGAATAAAGGCATGAGCTTTCTTCTCTTACGTTGTTTGAAAAATAAAAGCATCCTCATGAGTTAGTCAATTTATTATCAATTTAATAATTAAACAAGCTGTCTTCTCTTCTGGCTCCTATAAAGAAGACATGTGAATAATATGATATTTAGGTGAAAAGTATCTTAGAGATCACCTTTTTCAATCTAATTCTATTATCTAGCCATAAACTTGACAAATAATAGCACTGGAATGAGTTTATGGGTATCATAATGCTTATCTCATCCCTTGGATGATTTTAAAAAAAGATTTTCAGTGACTCATAGAGCAGAAGTGAATGAGTAAACATCGAACTGGCAAAAAGAGCCACACTTAGATCATGGAATAAAGTTTTAAAGCACTTTTCTTTGGTCTCCAGAGAGCAATTTACTTGAAAAATTAAGCAACTTGATAGATACGGTTGAAATTAGAATAAATTCAATTTCATTGGTATATCCCTCAATTTAGGAATAATTATGGAATCATTCAAATAACTGCACCAATTAGAAATCAATATTTTAAAATGTTATTCTTAATGTGAGTCCTTGTAGAAAGCAAGAGTTTAAATTGTCTAAGTAAACTATATTCAAAGGTGAATGTGTCATTTTTCATCATTGGTAATTAAATTGGATTTTTTTACATTGAACCTGAAATGAGATGCATGTAAACATGCTTTGTAATTTGAAGAATGATATAAATGTAGGATATTACTGTTTACTATTATTATTATTATTCCTGTTCCTCACAGGACCCAGCATATGTGTGGCATGGTTAATAAATATTTGCCGTCGTTAGATGGGGCCATCACCTCACATTGCAAGACCAAAGTAGACTCTACAGATATTCCTGCCAATGCATCCCGCTTATAATTATTTCCTTAAGTGGTTCTAGCTGGGCCATTACCTCATCCCTTGCTCTGCTTTGTAACACCCTCCAACTTTCTCTCTGAAGGGAGCCTGTTCTACACACTCCTGACTCATCAATAAGAAAGATAAGTATGCACGTATGTGGCTTGTGTTACACTTGCCTACGTATGGGAAGAATTATTCTCATTTCAAAACTTCTTCCAGTCCTCAGAAGCAGGCATTGGTTCTTCTGTTCCTTCTGTAGCTCTACTTCTTGAGCACAGTGCCAGGCACACCATCAGAATAAATGTTTATTTATTGCTGAATAAATGTCTCAGGAAAGCCAGTCAACACCCAAGCCTTCACACACATGGATGCTTTTATTTTTCTGCCTAGAGACAAGAGGTGTTTTCTCACCAGCTTTATAACAGAGAAGCAAAATAGCCTTTGAAAAAAGTGCAAATAAAGCAACTGTGAATACAAGGAGATATGTCATAGTATGTCCTTTTGGGGATTAATTACATTTTTTTCAAAGAAATGTTGGCCCTTGGCTTAAGCTGTTTGATGTTTTCTAAATGGTACTAGAATCAGTTTTCCTTATCCCAGAGTAATGGGGATCAGGGGGAGCGTGAATAAATTAAATCTCTAAATAATGGTGGTGGTGGGCACTAATTTTAGCCCCAAATCTCTACCTTCTTCCTAATGTTTCAGGAGAGCCATTACAAAGAGTAACACCAAATGGATGGAGTTTTACTCTCCTCTCTCCCCACTATTACCTGATGGAAATCTTAATGAGAAAAGAAATCTAACCTCATCATTAGTCTCCAAACAGTGACATCCTAAATAGGCAACAGTGGGCTATCAAGAATCAACTCCTTCATATTCCTTTTTTACATAATGTTTTCCTAACACAAGCAAAGAGACTTGTCAGCACCCATTCCTAGGAATATTTGCACAGCGATATAAGGCGTTGTCTTAAGCACTGAGCATGCTGCCTCAGCAAATCAAAGGACCTGGACGATGGCTTGCTGTGTTCTAGGAAAACGCATTCACTACACATGAGTTGCACTCAGAAGAGATGATTTGGGCATACCGGGTTTCTATGGGGGTGAGCTGAAGTGCTTTGTGATGCCCAGTTCCTGGCTCTCTACCTCAGGCCACAGGACCAGTCTTTTCCTGGTTTTTAAATTTTTCAAAAGTTTATCACTCATCCTGTACCTCACATCCATTAGGATGGCTACCATCAAAAAGACAGAAAATAAAAGAAGTGTTGGTGAGGATGTGGAGAAATTGGAACCCTTGCACACAGTTGGTGGGAACGTAAAAGGGTGCAGCTGCTATGGAAATTCCTCAAAAAGTTAAAACTACCATATAATCTAGCAATTCTACTTCTGGGAATATTCCCATGAAAACTGAATGCAGAGTCTCAAGATATCTGTACACCCATGTTCAGAGCAGCATTATTCACAATAGCCAAAAGATGGAAGCAACCCAAGCATTCATAGACAAATAGATGGACAAAAAAAATGTGGTATATACATCCAATGGAATATTGTTCAGTCTTTAAAAGGAAGGAAATTCTGACACGTGCTATAATGTGGATGAACCTTGAGGACATTATGGTAAGTGAAATAAGTCATCTGCAAAAGGACAAATACTATATGATTCTACTTATATGAAGTACCTAGAGGAGTCAAATTCATAGAGACAGAAAGTAGAATGGTGGTTGCCAGGGCCTGGGGGGAGAACAGAAATGGGGAGTTACTATTTAATGAGTACAGAGTTTCAGTTTTGCAAGATGAGAAGAGTTCTGAAAATAGATGGTGGTGAAGCTAGCACAATAATATGAATGTACTTAATGCCACTGAACTGTATACTTAAACACGCTTAGGATGGCAAATTTTTTTATGTGTATTTTACCACAATTAAGAAATATATATATATTAAAAATAAGTTTACCATTCATCTAAAGTGGGCCTAGGGTTGAGTGGATCAAGGCATTATGACCGTTCAGCAAACAAGGCACATATATCACCAATTCCCCCTTTTCATACCCATGACAGACATTATTGATTAATCAGTCCAACATTCTTTCCTCCTGAGTCCAGTTGCAACATCATAACCTTTCTCAACATAGGTGATTACCAGACAATCAGAGTTGATACGTCAGCTGTGTCAGTGTAGGAGAAAACTGTGATGGTCTATGAAATGAATGCTAGAGAAAAAAGGGTACAAAAATACAAAACTTCATAAGATAGAAAAAAATCAACATAAACTTGATACATTCAGAAAAAATTTCTTTTTCAGCCCTGTCTCAAAAAAGTCCCAATAACTAAAATAGAAGCAATACCTTCGGCCAACATCATCACTCATTTGAACCCATATAACCCAGGTTCAATTTTCTATATTTTCCACAAAAAGAAACCAGAACTCTTTGAAGGGGAATTGATTTCAAGTCTTGGGACAGAAAAATTCAGAGTGGGTCTAGAATATCCTGTTGTTGCTGGAGAGCAAAGATACTTTAAAAACCCCTGGGCACAGTGCTAAAAGGACAAAAGAGAAACTTAGGGGGGCTCCTACTGCCAAGGCTATGCCAATTTAAGCACAAAATCATCATCATCATCTTCGTCAACTGGTACAACTTACATAAATGGAAAAAGTTAATATGTATAAAGTGTTAACAAAGGTAGTAATAATATAAAAGGGAAATGGTTTGTAATTTTATTGCTAACTTACAAGGTATTAAATACATGGCTAGTTTGTTTCTTTTTTACTTAATGCACAGACACTGTTAAGCATGGATCTGTTATTAAGTATGAATGTGAGCCTGTTTCTATCTGTACGAGCAAGGAGAGATTGGGAACCTGTATGTGGGCCAAGCAGTCTCTTCAAAATTAAGAGCTATACCATGAACATGATCAGCTTTTGTGGTCTCATGTCATATTATAGCAAGGAATAAGCAAAGTCCATCAATTCATTGTCACTCGTGAGTATACATCATAAACAATGAAAAGAGAGCCCAGTTGTATGTTTTCAGGTGAGGAATTAGTGGGATGTCATACTCCCCACCCCCCTGCCACGGGAGAGCAACGATTCACTCCCTCAGCTTCCAGGGAAGAAAACCTCTAGACGACTCTACTAATGAGACACTGAGAGGATGTAAGTAAGGTTCCAATTACACCAAAGAGGTCAATGTATCATAATGACAGAAAAATAAGATAGGCTTAAGCCACCTGTTCACAACTTCTGGTAAAGACACTGAGCTTCAAAGAAAAGAATATCTATCTGAGAGAGAGATGTAAATTTTCCATGTGTAACTAACACACTTTGTAATAAAAGGGGCTTGAACCACTGGACTATGCACCTGGATCCCACGTCCTGACCTGAAATCAAAGGGTTAACAACTTAGAACTTGCAACCTCACAGGGTCTTTTTCTTTAAGGGTATGGTAAAGTTTCTAAAATCTTAGGAAGATATAAATTTTATGTCATATAGACTTACTAGGACAGAGTAAAAATTGGACCCCAGGAATGTGTAACAATAAAGATAAAAACATAGGTTTTGTAATTCTTGGGCTAGTTTATTGTATGCTTTTTCGCTTTTTAAGGTATTTAGATTATGTAAGGAAGTTTAATATATTGGATTTATGATTTTTAATCCAGTCCTTAAAAGTGTTTGTCAGGTTGCAATCATTATAAATGATGAAAGAAATTCACTTTAAATCCATACATCTTGGGCCGGCCCGGTGGCTTAGCGGTTAAGTGCGTGCGCTCGGCTGCTGGCGGCCCGGGTTCGGATCCCGGGCGCACACCGACATACCGCTTCTCCAACCATGCTGAGGCCGTGTCCCACGTACAGCAACTAGAAGGATGTGCAACTATGACATACAACTATCTACTGGGGCTTTGGGGGGAAAAATAAATAAATAAATAAAATTATAAATCCATACGTCTAGATGATTTTGTTGAATAAGTAGTGAGTATTTTGAGGAGTATTAATTATGTCTAAAGAAATATTGCTTAATAAATTCATAAGATCATAAATTGGACATTAAACAATGCCCAAATGGTCGTGAGTATTCCTCCCCAAGAAGAAAAGCCTCTTGCACACTAAGGACCATCAAAAGATGAAACCAATTTGTCATCCCAGGAGACTCAAGACCGTTAAAAAAATTACTATTCAAATAAAGGTATCACAGGCTGAATCTTTTCTATACAGATGGTGCTAATTTCTCAGAGTTGCGGAGGTTTGCCTTTTGGATCACCCTTCCAGGTGTGGTAAAAGTTTCTGCATCCCCAATATCATTGCCGACCTAGAGCTGTCAGTTCCATACCTTTTGGCTTATCTGTCTTTCCTCTTGGGTTGGAGTTATCATCTTTTGTGGAATCCTTCAAGGTTCCATATTCCTTTTCCATCTTAGCTGCTTCTTCCTTCGTACTATCTGTTTCTTCATGACTCTTCTCTGATGGCACTGTAATCAGATTACGCACTGTTGTTATAACCCATTTTCCTATCTATTAATTAAATCCTAATGTAGAAATAAACTTTACTGAAAAGATACATTTTGAGGTCAGATCGTTTTTTGAGCTGAAAGAGATCTTAGTGATTATCTAATCCAACTCCCTCCCTCTATTTCACAGAAGAGGAAACTGAGGCCCAGAGAGGAGAGAGATATACCTAAGCTCACCCACTGAGTTAGCAGGAGAGCTGGGCCAACCTCTGGCTTTATGGATTCTGGTTCAGTGTTCTTTCCCTTCTGCCACACTGTGTCATTAGAGCGTAGATTATTTTCTTTTCTTTAATCAATGTAGGCAATCAAGTGGGATATGTCAGGTCCCAAAGTAAATTTGAGTCTTGATTCCAGATGAGAATAACTCTATAACTGCCCAATATCTCCTTGACATTGTGTTTTTGAAGAACAGTCTATTACTCAGAGTGGCACTAAGGATTTGGGGCTCTGGCAGGACTTCTCTCCTTCTGCCTCCTTCTTCCTATTCCCTTACTCGTGGTCTCCCCAGTGTGAAGAAGAAAATTGGACTCTTGCTGTCAAGAAGGGATAACCCTGCTCACTTTTCACTTAAAAATAACTATATTTCCTTCTAGCAATCCTATATTGAATTAAAAAAAATCATAAACCCTAAAGTAGGTAACCCCTCGAAAACAGTTATAATGCATCCCTGTTGTCAACAAAATAGGGAATCTCAAGCAGTCTAACAATAGGCTTTTTTTTTTTTGTAATAAAAGGGTTATTAGTATAGAAAAAATAGGAAAGAAGAAAGAAAGAAATCAGTTATTGTCTCACTATGTAACACATCCACTACCAGTGCTATGGTCTCTCTATTTTTTGATGCACATTTTTTTCGTAGTTGTGGTACAATCTTGTTCCTTGCTTTTGTCATTGTCACCATTATGGAAGGATGTTTCCAGGTTATTAAAAAACTACTTGCAGATGACATTTTAAAGGGCTCTGTGTTATGCCATCAAATATATGTACATAACTTCTGAGATAGGGACACAAAATTAAAGTCTATGAACTTGCGATCTTTTCTCTTTTTGGCTCCACCCCGGGAAGGAGGCTCCTTTGCACAGCTCGGCTCCGTGGTGTTCACAGTGCTGAGCAGGGTGATGGCTGGAGATGCAGCAGTGAAGAAACCGAGAGAAGGGGCTAAATCATGTTACATAGGGGCACAGACTATCCCAGAAGAGAGAGAAGACCTGGGAGGGGAGAGCAAGTGGAGGGAGCAGCAAAGAGTGGACAGATGACCAGGGACAGGAGTCTGGAAAAGTGGTGACTTGGGGAGAGAAAAAGATACCTAACGGAGCATTTTAGGAAGGATTGCTCCATTTTATGATGTTGCCCTCTCCTTTCCCCACCAGCCACCTCCTAAGAATCTTCAGTAAAGACATATTTCTTTTCAATACTTCTTGGGATCAGATTTCTGTGCTGAGATTGGCCACAAAATAGCCAAAGTGATAGCTACTTAATCCTATGGTTGGATTTCAGATTTTAAAACTTTTTTAAATCTGTAATTCTTCATCAATGTTTCTTGAAGATCATTATTTACTGCTCAAAGGGGTTATTGCACTAAAAGCTAGAAGAATAGTTAAATCATACCTGGGAAAAGCTTGCTTTTATTGTCAGTGACATTTTTTTCTAGCTTGTTCTTGGTCTGAAGAGCAATTGTTTCATCCAAGTTTTCTGGAGGGAGGAGGGAAAGAAATATAATTTTATTTCCTGAAAGATGATATCAAAATTGTACTAAAAATGTTTAAATCTCATCAGAAATATCACAACAGCAATTCCGCAATATTAACACTGCTAGTAAGATGCTTTGACACAGATTTTATTTCTAGGAATCATAGACTTTCAGGACGGAAAGGCATGCTATTTGAGATCCCAAAGTTTGGCCTCCTACTTGGTTAACTGCAGAAGTCCCTTTCATGTCTCTGTGGTCACTGCTAGAACACATCCAGGGTTGGGGGCCTATAAGGGACAGCTGTGATTTTGGCCTACTCAGCACCTTCTAGTAACTACACCTTGATTTTCCTTTGGAGAACCCAGAGCTCTCCCACCAGCACATTTGCCTCAAGTGGGGGCTGAATAACCCAGGCCTGGCTCCTCAGGGTCTTCCACCCGGCTCCTCTGAGACTTCTGCCTTTCAAGGAGGAACACACGACTTAAGCCAGGCCAATGAGAGTCCATGCTAGGACCCCTGGGAGAAAGCGGCTCTCCTCCCACTAGGATTGCGGTACTGTGGGGATCTGACACTGGGGCTGTGCCAGCCATCCTGTTCCCATAAGGGAGCAGCTTGTCTGGAATGAATTGACATAGGGAAAGTCAGAGCTGTGAGATGGGGAAGGATAGATTCCTCACACCATTGGTGGACTTCACAAACCTGAAGCCAGGCCACCCCTAGCCCTGGACTTTTCAGTTATAGGAGGCAATAAATTCCCTTTTCACTTAAACAAACAGTTGGATTTCCGTCATTCAGCTTCCTCATTAATTCAGGAGGCAGCCATTTCTACTGTCAGGTTGTCTTAAGGGTAAGAATTTCCCTACTCATACTAAGCTGAAATCTGTATCCTTGTCTTTGTTATAATTCTGCTCTTTGGAGTACCATCATTTTAGGTGTTACTAGACAGGAATCTAGACGGTGACCACCTCAAAGTAGTCAATGAATTAGAATCCACACTGTTAGTGTTTAGTTATTCAACCAGCCACATATCCATCTCACTAATAAGGCAGGCCTTTTTTGCTATTTGCAAACAAGCACTTCTTTGCAATTAGTCTATAAAGATTCCATTATTACTTTGTATTATTTCTTCCCAAGTAAACCCCTCCTTCCACCCCACCTCACCCTCCTTTTGAGAAGAAAATCAGTATATCCTATTGAGTGATGTTTTCTCAGCTTACACTATTGGGACCACGACAGAGAGGTGGATGACTAGTCATTATTTGTCACTCGCTGAGAAGGGAGGAGAGGAGGCTGATCCATCCTTTCCATTCTACCCATGGTGCGCCCGAGCCCTCGGGGTCTGAGGGTGGACCCCACAGCAGCAGAAGTCAAAGCCAATGTACTTATACAGAAAAATTCTTTAAACATAACATTTTCTGATTGTAAAAGTTACACACACGTATATATACGAGAAAATGAAGAAAACAGAAAATTATAAAGAAAAAAATACTTATTATGCCCAGATCATGTTTTGCTATATTTCCTTCCAACTTTCTATACATATATCCATTTTTTAACACCAAAATTGAGGTCATATTCTAAATGGCTTTAAGCATTCAGCAGTATATCATGACTATTTCCCCCTGTCATTAGTCTTTGTAAACAATATTTATATTGTAGACATAATAAATATATACAATTATTAAAAATACAAACATTTAAAAATAAAATTTAAATAGTCTAGATTTATCATAATAAATAAACAATTTTAGATATTCTCCTCCTGTGGAGTATCTGGGTTATTTTCATTGTTTTGTTCCTATAAACCAGTGCTGTCCAATAGAACTTTCTGCAATGATGGAAATATTAATTTCTGTGCTCCTCAACATGGTAGCCACCAGCTACATGTGGCAATTGAGCTCTTGAAATGTGCCTAGTGTAACTGAGAAACTAATTTTTAATTTTGCTTAATTTTAATTACTTTTACTTTAAATAACAACATATGGTTAGTGGCTACCATATTGGACAGCACAGCTATAAATAATAGTGAAAATACTTCCCTTGCGTATCAACCTTGTGCCATCTCTAACTTATTTCTAAGTCACAGGGTATTGGTATGGAAAAATGAGTGATTTGAAAAATGTCTTTGATCTACTGTTAAGTGAGTAAAGTGGACCACAAAGCACTGTGTGTAACATGAGCCTATTTCTTGTTAAATAAGTTAAAAGAAAGAAACAACATAGGTATATACGTGTGCGTGTATACACACACACACACACACACACAGAGAAAAACATCTGGAGAGAGATAAACCAGAACGTCACCTGAGTTTTGGATTATGAGTGATTTTTCACTTCCTTTTTGCAATGACTGATTTTTTAAAAATAAATATGCTTTTTATAATCAGAAAAAAACAGCAAAACTATTTTCATGTAGAAAAAAATGGAGTTCATACAGAATAATTCTGGATTACTCTGTCTTATGAGATTTTCTCTTGTTTAATTCTCCCTCCTGCATCAAAGATCAGAGTGAGGGGCGGAGAGCTCATCCGCCCACAGGGCATGAGGGCAAATGGTATTTGTGGATTAACTAAACCAAACAGGAAAACAAAGAGCGTTTTTTTTTTTTTTTTTTAAATAACTGACACGCAGAATCAAAGAACGTCCAAGCTTATCTATAAAGTTCAAGGAATCACGGGTCGGCAAACTTTTTCTATAAAGGTCCAGAAAGTAAATATTTTTGGCTTTGAGGGTCATATGGTCTCTATCGCAACTGCTCAACTCTGCCGTTGTTGCACAAAAGCAGCCATTGTTGCACTAAAACAAATGAGCACAGCTGTGTTCCAACAAAACTTCATTTATGGACACTGAAATTTGAATTTTATATAGTTTTCTTGTGCCACGATGTACTATTCTTCTTTTGATGTTTTTTCAACCATTTAAAAATGTAAAAGCCCTTCTTAGCTTGTGTACTACACAAAAATAGGCAATGGGCCAGATTTGGTCCAAGGGCAGTAGTTTACAGGCCCCTGTTATAGATAACAAAGTCTTTTATTTTACAGATGCAGAAACTGAGGCGCAGCAAGGTGAGTACCTTCCCCGCCCGGACAGAGCTGGTCCGTGGCAGAGTTGGGACCAGGAGGCAGAACTTCCAATGCCCGGTCCAATGCTCTTTCCTTCCCACCACACAAGACCTCACCAGTTAAAATCAAGACTTTTTTAGTCCCGACCATCCAAACACAATTGAAAAAAAATAGTAAGTCAAATTTTAATTAAATTGTGTTCATGGAGATTACTAGAAAATGTTAAGACAAAATATGGTAAATGTGAAATGTTTGTACTCAAGCTGGATTTATAGAGATAAAGAGTTGAAAACTTCTTGTTAATTTTATTTGTATGCATTATTAAGCTGGGCTATTCTGGTTACCGGATGATTCAGGCTATTTTGGTGTAAATTATCAGATTAGTGAAGTAATTATTGCCAAATCCCTTTTTCACTTTGGACAATGAACACTAACCACAGTAAAAACAAAACAGACAGGACTCTCACCAAGGTAGGAAACACCTTCCTCCGGGGATATTGTGCCGTACTTGACCATCATCTTCACAAAGTCAATCAACGTTTTCATGATGGTAATCAGCGTTTCTTTCTCTTTTGCCTCTTTTTCTATATAAAAGGACAAAATTTTAAAAAACTAGTGGAGTATAGCTTCATCTTTCAATGTCAATTTATGAAGTACAGCATCTTATTGAAAGATTTCGCCCTACGTTTATAGTTAAAATCATGTATACAGACATCTGGTCCCAGACTTAAGATGGTTCAACTTATGGTTTTTCAACTTTACAATGGTGCAAAAATGATATGCATTCAGTAGAAATGGTATGTTGAATTTTCCATTTTGATCCTTTCCCGGACTAGTGATATGTGGTAGTTACTCTTTCGTGATGCTGGGCAGCGGCAGCAAGCTGCAGCAACCAGTCAGCCCAGCGATCACGAGGGTAAACAACTGATACACTTCCAACCATTCTGTACCCACATACCCATTCTATTTTTCACTTTCAGTACGCTATTCAATAAATCACATAAGATAGTCAACACTTTACTATAAAATAGGGTTTGTGTTAGATGATTTTGCCTAACTGTAGGCTAACGTTAGTGTTCCAAGCACATTTAGGTTAGGCGAGGCTAAGCTATGATGTTGAGTAGTTTAGGTGTATTAAATGCATTTTCAACTTAGGATATTCTCAACTTACTGATGGGTTTATCAGGTCGTAACCTCATTGTAAGTCGAGGAAGATCTGCATTTAATTTACAAAAAGCCTAAGACTTGATTGGGAATACAGGATAATGTATGGGTATACGGAAATTTTTCAGAAACAGGCGATTATAACTTCTCCAAAAAGGTTTACTTTAATTGAAAATATTTTATTAATAGAGTAGATGATAAAGAGACAGTTTGCAACCAAGATAACATGAACTCAAAAGGAAAGTTAGAAGATTGGTGACCCAACAACTTTTCTCTACTCAACTTTACTCTACTTTTTCTGTACATTTTTGAGGGCAAGAATGATCTGTTTTCATTAACCAAACTTAATATTTGAAATAAGATCACACACGTATCTTTATTTTTTAAATGTTAGGTTGATTTTTTAACAATAGTATATACTGTTTCCTAAACTTTATTTCATTTAAAAGAATTTATACATATAGTAAAAATATTCCAATAGTACAGAAGTAAATAACAGTGAAAGTAACATTCTCTTCCTCCTCGCCAACTCCTATTCCCTATAGGTAACCACTGTTCAGTTTCTCGGGAACTCTTCATATCTAACACACTATTCTGCATCTTGATAAAACCAGATGGCCAAGGATTCCATAGCAGTTCAGTAGATGTATCAATTCTAAAATCAGAAAAAAATCCATTTCCATTTTTGAAGAAAAGAAAAACTAAGATGCTAGAGGAGAGCCCATTTTCCCTATTCTTTTAGCTGCCTTGAAGGATTTTCTCTAAATATTCCTAGCCCTTCTCCCCCCATCTTTTCATCCTCCCCACAGATGTGGTTGGTAGGCAATAGCCATTAGTTTATATTTCTTGACTGATCAGGTTTGGAATCTTTCTTCTTTCCACTCGCCTGGAACAGCAGAAGGCAGGGATCTGAGAAAAGTGTCTGCTTTGCAGATTCAAATTATCCCTGAGATTGGCTGTTCTAAGAGCTAAACTGACAAGCAGGGAGTGAGCAAGCCCATTGTTGGCTCTTACACTAATCTATACTCTACAACTCAATGTTTTTTTTTGTTTTTTTTTTTTGGTGAGGAAGATTGACCCTGAGCTAACATCTGTGCCAATCTTCCTCCATTTTGTATGTGAGACACTGCCCCAACATGGCTTGATGAGTGGCGTGTAGGTCTGCGCCTGGGATCTGAACCCGAGAACCCCTGGCCACTGAAGCAGAGTGCGTGAACTTAACCACTACGCCACCTGCCAGCCCCTATAGCTCAATCTTTTTTTATCGGTATCAGACATATTTTGGTTTTCTACCTGCTTTATTATTTCTCAATTGGTTCAGACCTTGGGTGAGAAAGATGAGTACTATCAAAGACCTCAGTGTAAGTATTTCAATTAAAATTCTATAAAAATAAAGGCAATAAGGAATGAGATGAAGGAAATTGAAGGATAAAAACACATAAAATAAAGGACATTCCATATAGTGGAATCCTAAAAATACCATAAAAATTACAAGGTTGGGACAGAAGAAGGTGGGGGAAGAGATGCTGGAAAAGTGCTGGTAAATAACTTCAGCCAACACGTTATTTACTCAAGGTCACATCCATATAGGTATTTGGTATCATGCTGAGGCTCTGCACTGACAAGAAGTGACTCACCAGGATGACAGAGGTTCTGAGCCACACATCTGCCAACCAATGGGGCAAGATGGCTCAGAATGGACCCTCAAGATGTACAAGCCCTGCAGACACCAGAAGAGGGGCCAGTGCCATCTGGGCAATGTCTGGAATTGAAAGACAAAGGATGTTCTGCAGAAATGAAAGCTCACTCTAAGGTCACTTCTTGGGGGAAATATGTTACAATTATAGAAATCTTGATTACAAATGTTCGATGTGGGGCTGAATCATTGAACAAGGAGAAGAAAATCCATAAGGCAGTGTAGGGCATCTGTCTGGACAGTAACAACAACAGAAACTTTGCCCGTTATTATCCTCCATGCAGATTAACGAAAAATAAACATGAACTGAAATCTTCACTTAACTTATTTTGGTGCACATATAAGAGAAAAGAGCAAGACACCTCAAGGACTTTTTTTTTTTTTAAAAAAATACCATTTTCCAAGTGTGCTTTGGGCTCCTGACCTCCTCTAGTCCAAGGTTTATTTCACTTTAACTCATTCGAAGACTGAAGATGAAAATGTCTAAAAAGCAAATTCTGAATCATTTAAAAAATGATAAATTATGTTCCACACATTGTTCCCACTAAGAGAGGATAATAAATAAAGCCGTTTTAAAAAAAGATTTGCAACAAGAGTTGAGGCTGTGCTGGGTCAGCCCAGGGACACTGATTCATCTCCACGTCTGCACAAGGTTCCCTCTAATACCATGAACACAGCACATGTTCCATAGTTGTTTGTTGAACAAACAAATGAACCCTCTGTTAACAAGAAGATTAAATTATCCCGACACTCCACCTTTCCTGATTAGCTTTTACTAAATGTTTCCATGACTAGCATGCTTGAAAAAAATCCATGTGAACTCTTTTCCCTGAGGCCACAATATATATCATTGAGGATTGCATTTGGAAACTGAAAACAGGAAGAAGAAGAAACCCACCCACACATTTCCTGGAATGACTGTTTCTGTTCCAAATGGTCAGAAAACAGTGTTTACCTGAATCGATACTTTTCAGGAGTGCATAGAAGTTTGGGAAATATTGAAGTTCCTCGAAGCTGTCTTCATTGTAGGTTTTAGTTCTCCTTTCCAAGCCATTCGTCGAAGTTAAAGTGTTAGATACTGTTTCATCATTTTCTCCATTAGTAAAACCATCTTGAATTGCCGCCATTGGAGTCTCCAGTGGGGAAAGAATCAATAAAAAAATAAACATTTTGTTAGAACTAATGACACTCCAGCTTGATTCTTTCCTCTGTGCTACCCTTGAATGTGAAGTGCAAGGATACCTCCTCCTGTGCAAGCTCTTGCAGGCATCTGGGCATCTAGTCACATGGAAAGGTCATTGGAACTTACAGACAGGTGCTTCACCTGAAGACCCTAGCCCCTGTTCAGGGGAGACTAGACAGGGAATTTCTAGGTTCCCGTTCTGGCCAACTTCCCCTCTATCAGTCTTCATGAGTGTCTCCTTGTAAAATTGCCTTTCACCAAGGAGAGGAACTTTGAGGTCACAGAATCTATGGTGTCAAGATCAGTGTCAGAATATCTAACACTAGCAGAGCAGTCACACCTTGGGGACTTCTCAGCGACATTTTAAGGGTTGTCTGGAAAAGTACACAAGACTTTCCCCCAGAACTGATTTGTGTCCAGTGTTCCCCATCTTAGTTAATAAGCCATTGTCCATTCAGTGAACTAGACAAAAATTTAAGAGTCTTTCGTGCCTCTTCCTCTTCCCTTCCCGCATCCAATCCATCAGTAGTCTTGTTGGCCCTACTTTCAAAATTTATCCCAAATTTGTACATTTCTCTCTTTCTCAACTACCCCATTCTAGTCCAAGCTGCCTTCATCTCTTACCTTCTAGCTGGTACACGACTCATCTCCAATCTATTCCCAACACTGCCTTTTCCATGTTGTAGCCAGTTATCTTTTTAAAAGTATGGTCATGTGACTCCTTTGCTTAAAATCCTTCAGTGTTTTCCCATAGCTCTTATGATAAAGATCAGAATCCACACATGGCTCAGAGGGCCCTGCCTGGCTTGGCCCGGGGCCACTTCCCCAGTCTCATCTCTCATTGCTCTCTCTGTGCTAGCGACACTGTCCTTGTTTCAGTGACTTGGATACTCCACATATCCTTCTCTACATGTTGCCTCTCATGTTCACAAGTTAACTCCTATTCAGCCTTTGGTTTTTGCCTCAAGTCATTTCCTCGGGGAAGCCTCCCCTGAGCCCAAGTCCAGGACGAGTTCCTTTTTTTTTTTGGTAAGGAAGACTCGCCCTGAAATAACATCTGTTGCCAACCTTCCTCTTTTTTTTTGCTTGAGGAAGATTAGCCCTGAGCTAACATCTGTGCCAATCTTCCTCCATTTTGTATGTGGGTCGCCACCACAACACGGCTGATGAGTGGTGTAGGTCCACGCTTGGGATCAAAACCGGGCTGAACCCAGGCTGCTGAAGCAGAGCATGCCAAACTCAACCACCATGCCACGGGGCTGGCCCCAGGATAGGTTCCTTTTTTATGAGGTCTCATAGAACCATGTTTCTTTCCTTAGAACACTTAGAGCAATTGTAATTAAAACGTGTGACTATTTGAAGACCATCTACCTCTTCCATTAGACTGTAAGCTTCATGAAAGCAGGGATTATGTCTCTTTACATGAGCATTGTCTCCCCAGTGCTTGATACATAGTTAGTACCTCAATAAATATTTATTGAAAGAATATTTCAGGGGCCAGCCCTGTGGCATAGTGGTTAAGTGCGTGCGCTCCGCTGCTGGCGGTCCGGGTTCGGATCCCGGCGCCTACTGACACACCGCTTGTCAGGCCATGCTGTGGCGGTGTCCCACATCAAGTGGAGAAAGATGGGCATGGATGTTAGCTCAGGGCCAGTCTTCCTCAGCAAAAAGAGGAGGATTGGCATGGATGTTAGCTCAGGGCTGGTCTTCCTCACAAAAAATAAATAAATAAAAAACCCAAAAAACTTCAAAAAAATAAAAAGAATATTTCATTTGCGCTGATGCATTTAGATAGCGTGAGTGAACAGGTCAAGCATATGGACATTTTAAAGATGGGTAAATGAGGACTACATACTGGGAGCGAAGAATCGTGAAAATAGCCATTCAGTTTCAGTTCAGAGTGGTAAGCTTGAGTGAAAGTCATGAGTCTTTGATAAATCTAGAAAGCTTTTTTTAGAGTCAGTGGATTTTCAAAAGCTGTTTAGAAAGATGAAAGCTGGTGGGGATTGGAAGCAGGGAGAGTAAAGGAGAGCTTGTAAGCTATCTAGTAAAAAAACAAAATCCAGACCCAATTTCTGTTTCTTAGCCTCCTCTAAAACAGGACCATAAGCCTATATAGTCTTTTTCTTTGTATTTGGGATAGGATGTTGGAGGAGACAAGCAGCGTTGGGGCCTGGGTGCTCTGGTGGAGAAAACCAAAGAACAGGTGAGGAGTCTGATATCCTCCCATTTCCTCCTATGATCAGCTCCATTTAGAGTTTTAAAAGGAAGTCAAGGAGGGGAGACAGATTCCAGTAGCTTGGCTGATGCCAAAGAAAAGATTAAGAGGCACAGAGACCAGCAGGGAGAAAGAAGGATGAATGACTGGTCCAAGTAAATGATGACAGACAGGCCTCTGAACCAATGAAAAGAGGAGGGAGCAGGTGGAAGAGTACAGGGTGGGACAGACAGGCAGCAGCAGGCAACCAGCTCTGGGGAATAGAAAAGCTGGTGTGGCCGAGGATCAGATCAACCTGAATTTCTTTTCTTGGGGTTCTGGGGGCAGATGATGACATTCACTGTGAACAGAAGTTGGATACCAAAAGAGCTGTGAAATATCTGGTTCTAGTAGACTGGAATTACACAAATAGTTGTTATGCACAATAACCATTTCACATAATATGTGTTATTCTACTGTGGGGTATAAGACAGAATCTTTACTATGTAACACAATATAACATGTATGTTTAAATTATTTTCAAAGTAGAGTTCATTTGTATCTTTTCATTTATTGGTATTTCATGAATATGTATTTTAAGTGGGCTAAAAATGTCACATATCCCAAATCTGCTTTGGGACCAAGTGAGGTATTAATTATACACAGGTTGTATTAATTATATACAAATACAAGTAGACACACACACACATCCATGCACATGCATATACACACATCCACAACGTACACATATACATTCACATATACATACCACTTTCTCTGGTATTTTCACAGCCTGGCTCTCAGTTCTGCTTGTGGGTTTATCGGGTTCCTCTTCATAATTGTTGGCTTCCTTTGAGATCAATTTTTGTAAAACCTCAGCTACTTCATCTTCCAGTGTGTGTGCCTGGCTTTCTGTGATCTGTTATAAACACATATAACTGTTATTCCCATTTTTGTGATTAAAAAATCTAGACTAGGGCCAGCCCCAGTGGCCTAGTGGTTAAGTTCATCATGCTCCACTACGGCAGCCTGGGTTTGGTTCCCGGGTGCAGACCTACGCTGCTCTGTTAGTGGCCATGCTGTGCTGGTGGCCCACATACTAAACAACAAGAGGAAGATTGGCATGGATGTTAGCTCAGGATGAATCTTCTTCAGCAAACAAAACAAAACAAAACAAAACCAATCTAGACTAAACTCTGTAGTTGAATACATATTTTTAGAGAATCTTCTGGTCACTCTTTCTGGACAACCCCTGTTTATGCCTGTACTAGTTGCTGGCTGTTACTGTGACTGCCCAGCACTCTTTGGGCCCCCTGGGCAAGTGGTCAGTCCTGTCCGTTGGAACCCGTGGAACACACTCACTTTGAGAAACATCTTGAGGGTTGTTTCTCACCCTCAGTGGCAGGTCATGGTCAGGTAATGTAAACATGCAAGTTTAATATCCGAATAAAGCCTGCCAGGGTTGTGCTAGGGCTGGAGGCCAAGATGAGCAGGGTCAAATCGGATTGCTTAGAGTTTCCCAAATATTGTTTGCCCTTGCTCATGTTATTTCCTCCTCACATCACACGTCTTTTACTTCTGCTGGTTAAATCCTAACCATCCTTTTAAGCTAACTTCAAACACCTCCTTCTCTGAAGCTTTTCCTTATTGCCCAACTGGATATAATCCATCCTCTGGCATGCTGAACTGCTCTTATGGTTCTTATGCTGCTTCCACCATAGGCACGTGTGTACTTGACTAGTTCTACCGATAGACCATACATTCCTAGAGGGAAAGAATGTTGCCTTACTTGTCCTCAAAACCTATGGTGCCTAGTATAAAGTAGATGCATTATAAGCATTTGGCTACTTGAATCTCATGGCTTGGCTTCTTAGCATATTCCAAACTGTACTAAGAATTGGGTTTATTCTCATGCATGACTTACTAGGCCAAGATTCAGCAGTTTAGAAACGATCTTGTCAAACACTCTTCTGTCATTTTCCTCATAAATCCTGGTAGCAATTTTCTGGACAATGTCTTCAGCAGTTAAAGGTGTTCCATCTAGTTGATGAAGGCCATCTGGATCATCTAGACAGAGCAATCACAGTTTCACATCATAGTGATCACAGACATTTCATGGATCATATTACAGTCATATGTCACTTAGTGATGGGGATACGTTCTGAGAAATGCGTCATTAGGCAATTTCGTCATTGTGCGAACATCAGAGAGTGTACTTACACAAACCTAGGTGGTATAGTATACTGCACACCTAGGCTATATGGTACTAATCTTATGGCACCAGCACCGTGTATGTGGTCCGTCATTGACCGAAATGTCATTATGCAGCACATGACTGTATATGATCTATACCTTGCTCTTGTATACTCAGAAATGTTTGGAATATATCTATGGTCCTGCTTGGTCCCCATAAACTCTTGGTTTGAAATAAAATTTGACTTGAAGTTAAGAACCTAGGATGATAATGGAAATTCTGAAAGCTTCTTATGTGGTTACAAGAGGAAGGAAGATCTGAAGACAACACAAAAGGCCACTCCAGTTTTTATTCTAATAATACAAACAATATTATACTTTTAATTATTATTGTATGCCGTACTTATATAGCATGCCATACTGTTCAAAGCACCCTTCTATCTATTATATGGTTTGATATTCCATTTCCATACAAGGAGTATATTGGTACTATTTGTACATGTATTCCCTTTGCTGGCACATTCCTGGGCTGAGGGTGGGGGAAACCGCCTCACACCTAGAACCAGAGAGTGTGTACTGAAGATTTTATGACTTACCTGGAACAAATATTTACTTCTAACTGAATGCGTATCAGAGTGCCTTTATGTAAGACAGGTTAATGTGATAAGCCCCTTTCTCCAGAGAATAGGAAACTTATTTTAGGTGCCTGGAATTTAAACTTTTAAAATGTGACAACAGATTTGCACAAAGCAATATGTAAATCTCTGCAGAGAAACTTGCAAATCTGTATGCTTGGCTGTCCTGGGAATACATTTGGCAACACTACTTCAGACTAAAGCAAGGGCCCGCCCTGAGGGAAAGGGAGCATACAGTAGAGTTGGTGGTGAGGAAGCATTGTACCACGTCCATGGAGAACTCCTGGGAATCAATTGGTCTCTTCTCAGCTATACCACATGGAGCAATATATTAATATGTGCAAGTTTACAAGGCACTCAACTCTCCCTGTCACCTCTAGGCAGACTAGAAAGATCAGAATTTTAGCCCCAGTGACACCACTATGTATCCCTGGACCCCTGTAAAGGAAGATCCTAGGATTATCTATTTCATGGAATTATTGTGAGGATCAGATGAAGTAAGATGTAAATGCACCTTTGAAGTTGCAAAGTACTATATGAAAGCTAATTACAATATTACATGAAAGCTAATTATTATTATCTACAGTGGATTTGTACCTGAAATAAAAGAATTGCAATTATCTTCCAGAGACAATAGAAATTGAGTCCCTGGCCAGATTCTGCCCCAATAATTCTGATTATATTCACTCTAGGGAAGAAGAACCTAGTATTTCTATTGATTCTGTCCTTTTCTTCCATGAGGGGTTCAAATAAGGAATTTCTCTCAGGGCCTTTCTTCCAGACTCTATGGAGATGGAGGTATATGCAGCCTCAGGCAGAACATCTTCTTGTTGTTTGAAAAGAAGCTTAGGAAGCTTAGGGGTAGAGTGATTATACACAGAGGACTGGAAGTTCCCTGACAGTATATTCTTGCTGAGCTGTCAGCCAATCCATGAGCTGTGAGCCCTTTGAGCCCTGTGGGCCAGTGACTAATAAGCAGAAAAACCCCTTAAAAAAAACCCGCAAAATAAGTTCCCCTCCAAGCTGAATAAAAATTGGGTTCATCATCCATTTTTTCACAAGCGGAGACTCACTATCATTCAGGTCTGATTTTTCCATTTATAGGTTGCAACACAGACTCTTGGGAATATGTGGAGCAGAAACTGCCCTGGTCTACACAGAGGTGGAAGAATTTATTTCCCTTCCCACTTGTCCCTCAGGATCTGAAACAGGAAGTATATTGGGTGCCTGCTGGAGCTGGGCAATAACTGAGATGACTGTTTTTCAGTTCATTTACTTCACAACAGGGAGGATGTTAGCAACGCTCTGAAGAAATAGCCTCTCTCCTCTGCTGCTCTGCTGTATTCTCTGGAGCCAGGAACTTAGGCCTCCCCTAGCAGAGCTTTGCTAGACGGGGTTAATAGTTGAGCACTTGGGCATTGCTCCTTACCTTCCACTGATTTCTCCTGGCTCCTCTAAAATGGACAGAATTACTCAGAGTGACTCCTCTACTGCTCATGAAGGGGTATCTCACCCTCCTGTATAGACCCTCAGAGGAAAGCCAAACATGAGTTCAACATTTACAATCTTTTTAAAGCAGCAAAAACATTCTAAATGGATGTAAAAGAGCCATGTTCAAGTCATCATCTTCCCCGTTATGTTTTGAATCCTCAGCATCTAACCTGGCACTTGACATTCACTTGTTTAATATATTTTTATTAAAGACAATGTGGGCCAAAACTGGAAATAGAGTAATAATTAGTTGAGGCATGGTCCCTAACTGCACAGAGTTTATTGCCTAGTTCATAGTCGGAAAGTGTAATTGCTCAATGAATATTTGTTTGGTAAATGCACACAGGAGCCCGAAAGCACTGCTTCATAAAAGAAACTTGGAAAAATCCTGAATCACACATACTGTAGAAAACGCTGAAAAGGAGAACTGATGGGCCCTATAGCACAAGCCCATTTGGAGGTTTCCTAAAGGCAGGAAAGTACCTTGCAGAAGTTAGGCTCTCTCGCTCTCCCTTCTGCAATGTAAGCCTGCATGCCTCCGAGGTTCTAGTCACCTCCGTGGTCCCAAACCCTTTGATTCCAACACTTCCAAGGTAGGAGAGGAGACCAGTGATTTACTCATAGATCATTCTCTCCAAGAATCTTCTCTGTAATCTCAAGTGGACTTAAAATGACTCCTAGGGTAAACCTAGAGCCCTCAGGACTAGCACTTAGTATTTCTGAACCCGTTTGGGATGCTAACAAAATTTTGAACAATTTAAAAATAAGTTACTCAGGTTAGTGGTCAGATCACAAACAGATCTGTGCCTCCGCCTGCGTGTGCAACCAGTTGGACCAAAAAGATTCAGTCAAACAAACATTAGACTATTTTTTAATTTTATTAAATCAAATGGTCAGTTCAGTCAAAGTGGTTGAATCTGTTTTGTTTGTTTGTTTGTTTTTTAGGAAGATTAGCCCTCAGCTAACATCTGTTGCCAATCCTCCTCTTTTTGCTGAGGAAGATGGGCCCTGGGCTAACATTCGTGCCCATCTTCCTCTACTTTATATGTGGGACGCCTGCCACAGCATGGCTTGATAAGCGGTGCATAGGTCCGTACCTGGGGTCTGAACCTGCGAACCCCAGGCCGCTGAAGCAGAGCGCACGACCTTAACCGCTATACCACTGGGTGGGCGGGAATCTGTTTTGTACGCAGCCATGCCCAGTGTCTATTCATTTCTAGTCCAAATATTTTTGGTTAAAAAGTAGAATTCAGGGGAAAAAAAACTAAATTTCCTTGAGTAGTAGGCAATATAAAATGTTTCAAGGGAGCCGGCCCCGTGGGGTGTGGTTAAGTGAGCGTGCTCTGCTGCTGGCGGCCCAGGTTCGGATCCCGGGTGCGCACTGGTGCACCGCTTATCAGGCCATGCTGTGGCTACATCCCACATAAAGCGGAGGAAGATAGGCACAGATCTTAGCCCAGGGCCAGTCTTCTTCAGCAAAAAGAGGAGGATTGGCATGGATGTTAGCTGAGGGCTGATCTTCCTCACAAAAATAAATAAATAAATAAATAAAATAAAATGTTTCAAAATATAAACCATCTCCCCCACCCCATACATGCACAACATACTTCTGAACTCTGCTCAGGCTACAATAACCAATGAAAGTGAAATGTAATTGGTAGTTGTTTTCTGGCAGAGATAATCGGCATAATTCTCTTGTGGACATGGAACAGAATAAGGACATATAAGAAAATCCATAGTCACTCTTAAGCACTGGTTCTCAGAATGGGAAACACACCCTCTTCCTCAATGCCTAGGTACAATAGTTCATTTATTCCCTCATGTATTCTTTTATTTGTTCATTTACTCATTCATCAATTCTTTGTTCTTGTGAAGTTTTCAATTTATTTGAGGAGAAAGACATAAATCATAAGTAGTCACACATAGGAATGTAAAATTGAACTGCATGAAGTGCCATGAAGGAAAGGAACAAGGTTTCTATCATATCATGTATGCTGGATAAACCTAGAAAAGCAGACAGAAACCAGTCCATGAAGGACTGTGGAAGCCACATTAAGAATTTTGGTTCTTATCCTAAGAGAAATGGGAATCTACTAATGGGTTTTATGCAAAAGAGTGACATGTTCATATTTGTGTGTTAAAAAGATCACTCTGGCTGCTATTAGAAGACCATTAGAAGATTCTGCTGTAGTTCAAGTGAGACATGATTGGAGCTTGGACAAGGATGGCGGTGATTGGGGATAGAGAAAAAAAAATCTGAGAGATGCATAGGAAGTCAAGTCTAGTGGATTAGAATTTGAGAAATGAGGAAAAACAGGAGTAGTTTGATTCTTAGATTTCTGTCTTGGAATATTGTCTGAGTAGTAGTGCCTTACCTAGAGAAAGAGCCCTCTAAGAGGGCTAGGTTGTAAGGTGGACAGAGATTATGAGTTTAATCTTGGACACATTAATTTTGAGGTGCCTCTGAGACTTCCAAGGGAAGATGTTCAGTAGATGGACGGATATGTATATCTCAGAGAAGTGTGGGCTAGTGATATGAGACATCAGAATATAGATGGTAATTGAAGCCAAGGAAAGATTAGAATGACCTAGAAAGAAAGGATATGGCTAGGAAGAGAACACTGAAAAGGAAGTCAGGGATATTTCCCCTTTGGGGGAGGGTATTTTTTTGATTTAATTATTTGAGAATTATGATATTTTGTTTGTACTAATATTTAAAATAAATTGGACTGTTAAAATGAATTCAGTAACATAAAATATGGATAGTAGGTTTAAGTTTTTTTCCAAAGCATCAGTAAAGGAACCTTTAAAGAGAAAATAAAATTTGGGTTTCTGTGGAGCTGGGCCTCACACATTATCAGTAAATTTGGGCTCTATCTCAGTTTTGGTCCTGACTAATAAAGGATTATGAGTGTATAAGAGGTATTTTTAAAATAAAAGACGTTCTCTTAACCCATAATGGGAAACTCCAAGTTAGAGAAAATGGGAAGCAAAAGTTCTTTTTCCTCATTTACCTTGAAATTTATGATCCAGTCCACTCTTAGTAGAATCATAATCATCAATCAGTCTTCGATTCTTGGTTGAATCAACATCTTCCACATTCAATTTATTATCATATGGGGAGCTTCCTATGGATTGTCTTTCTTTCTCAATTTTTTCCTTTTCTGTTATTGCCTTTAGCAGGTTCAAGTTATCAACAAAGGAATAATTGCTTTCACTTGGCTTGTTTTCTGCAATAAAAGTCCCCAAGCCCAACAGATCCATTTTAGTTAAGATTCTCATAGCCTACATCATTTAAATTTAATATCATTATAATTTCTTTTTACCTGGAGGGTATGTTTTTTTAATCTTGCCTGCTTCTGCTTCAGCAATCTGTGAAACAAACAGGAGATAGACCTGGTTTTAAATCATTGCTCCACCACTTATCAAGTATGAGAGCTAAATGATTTAATCTCTGTGGGATTTAGTTTTCTTATTTGTGAAATATAGATAATAATTTCTATCTCAAAGCATTGTTATAGGATTAAATGAGATTTAAAAAAGGGGCAGATGTTCTATAAATATTAACTCCCTTCTATAATATTGGTGAAAGATAAAGCTCTGATAAACAATATTACAATAGAGTGGATGTGATGTTGAGCTCACTGGATTATAATACAGCCCGCTCTGTGTATTATACGAAACTCTACGTATATAACTGTCAGGACAGAGAAATTGCCAAAACTGTGTTTCTCATCCCAATTTCTGTCAACTTATTATTAAGCTCCTGAGGTTTGTGAATTCAAAGTGGCTAAAATGTCACAGTATAATTACATTAAATAATAATAACTAAAGTAAAATGAAATAACATTTATAATTTTACTTTTGACCTACCTGTTCATTTAAAGGTCTTTCTGCACTTAATTCTCTATTATGTAGGGGTTTGTCTAGAATAAACAGACATATAAATTTAACTGTGCATTGGAAAGACACAATATGTCTTTTATTACATAAAATCTTCAAAAAAGAAAAACAAATATTAAAAGAAATATTTTTGGATGACAGTGAAACAAAAATATATATTAACAAAGATTATCAAGATTGTACAATAACGATGATTATCGATGTAGCCTTGCTTATTTGCCTGGTTTATTTCCTGAGTTAATAGAATTACACTTTTTTTCCTAACCAGAAATCTAACATATAGTTCTAATACTTGGTTTACCAGCTGTTTTCAACTAGACAGAGCATAATTTGAATTGGCATTATTGGCACGTTAAAAGTCTTTTATCATACACTGCACTTGTTATGAATAGAGTATCTGAGAATGGTTGTAAGACAACTAGAAAAAAAACCAAGCCATTTTATTAGGTTTAAAAGCCACCCCCCACTCCCCAGTTTCAAAATAAGATCTTTCATAACGACCATGTTATTCCTCTATCATTTAAAAAGTAGGGGGAAAAATCTGTCTTCTGCCTCTAAATTCAAACTGATTTCTCTGTCAATATGCACGGATATAATTTGATCAGAAAATGAGGCAAGGTGATTTACAGCTCTCGGATTATGCCAAGCTTTGCCTTTTCGTGGCGAAATAAAAGAGAGGTGGGAAGGAAAGTGTCTGCGTACCTTGGCTGCCTCCCGGTTTGGGGAAAGCTTGAATTGGGCTGCTGTGGAGCACCAACACCAGAATCCAAGTGCCGGTCCAAAGGAACCCCATTCTTCCACGCTTGGCTCAGAAACAGCCTGGCGCCGGGCTCCCGAAGCTGTAGCTTTTGTTATGAATGAAAAGGAGGAGTAAAAACAGGAAGAAGGAGGGTGCAGGGAGGGAGAGTGGGGGGGACCGGCGGTCGGTGGAGCTCTGCGCGGCTAGGGAGTAAAGGGATTAGAAAGGCTCGGGGCTCGGGCGTCAGGTCTTCAGGTGGAAGAGAGCGCTGTCCGCGCCGTGGGTGCTGAAGTTCCTGTGACGCGGAGCCGGCCGCGGGTCGGCTAGGGCGTAGCCTTACTCTCGCTCGCTCCTTGAGAGGAAGTGAGGAAGAAAGCGCATGCTCGCTGAGATCCAGAGGCGGGAAGGGATGGCGTCAGCGACTCCAAAGCTACTCCAATCCCTGGGAATGGAAGGGGGAGGGGCGACAGACCTGCTAGCGTATTATCTTGCCGCAGTCCTAGGGGTGCTCCTGTGCTCAGGGTCACCTGGATTGCTGTAAACTTGGAAATCACTGACATTACCTCCCAAGTAAACGTCACCTCAAGGACCAAATGCCTTCTCTGCCCGAGCACCTGTCAAGGAGAGTTAGATAACCTTGTGTGAAGAGCTCTGTTTTGGGATTATTCTGGGATATCTGCTCCAGAATCCCTTCTTTCCATTCTACCTCCTGCACCCAAAAGGTAGATATAATTCTTATAACCTTAGAAAAGCCCTGCCTTTTGTGATTTGGGTTGACATACCAAGCATCGTTTGGTGCTCTTCTTTGTGTCTCAGCTCTAGGGAGTCTTTTGAATTGGGAAATTCAAGGAACATTCTTTCAAATAGTCCGATTGCTGCAACACACTCTCACTCTCCTAGATGTTGAAAC
Source organism: Diceros bicornis minor (assembly GCF_020826845.1). Classification (NCBI taxonomy): domain Eukaryota; kingdom Metazoa; phylum Chordata; class Mammalia; order Perissodactyla; family Rhinocerotidae; genus Diceros; species Diceros bicornis. Next base: position 47,701,733 of record NC_080744.1, on the reverse strand, counting down.
AGAACTAAAAAATCATTGCCTGTTCCCCTAAGAGTGAATGTCCTCATCAGTGTTACGTAGGTGAGTAGCAAGGGCCAGGTTCATTCTAAAATTTCCCCTTTCCCCCCAAGGGGAAATCTCGCCTTTCACCACTACCAAACAATAGACGACGACGACAACAACAACAACAACAACAACAACAACTGTACTTTTGTAAAATTCTTCCCCAGAATTCAATTATGCCTATGGACCTGGCTGTTCTAGGGGTCCTTGAAGAGAAGAGATAGTCATGAAAAGCATTTTATATCATAACTAGGTCAGGGAGGTGCTTCCTATATTCTGAGAATATTCCCAGAAGCCTAACATTATTGTATAAAAGGAGCTATCAAAAGACTTGGTAAATGATGAATACAAGCAAGACTAATGTGAGCAGGGTGCTGAGTAAGTTCTTTAGTCTCTGATTTTTAGACAGAGCTTGGACCCTTTCCTTTGCTCTGTGGCATGCTGGGAACCAGTTTGAATAAAGACCAAAGAGAAGGATTCAGCACAATCAGGCCTTTGATTTCTGCACCCTTGCTTTTCGAGGAGCAAGTTAGTTATTCAAGTCCTTAAAAACAAACAAACAAACAAGCTAACAAACAAATCTCCCTCATTCTGGAAGTTTTTGAGTTTGGAAGTCACTCAAATACTTCCTTTAAGAATCTAAAGAGTACTTTTAATCCAACAGCTACTTCAAAACAAATAGTTGTTTCTTGGCAGCGATAACATAACATCCTTATCCCAGCATACTGCATTCAAAAAATTAAGTCACAATTTAAAATCCCAGCTGAGTGAAGGGTAAATTTCCTCTTCTTTAAAGCAGAGATGGCAGGCTCTGCCTGCCTCCTGATGTTATTGTGGAGATCAAATGGGTACATGTTTTGATCAAGTTATTTTGATGCCGGGAATATTTTGACACAGCCTAAAAATAAGTCATGAAATGTTTTCAGCTTTTAAGAAACATTACTGAATATTATGTGATATACCCATTCACCGATCCTAAGACTCACTCTATGCTTTGTCCTGTTCCTCACTCACACCTCCCCTCAAAATATGTTTGCAGCTGGGAGAGGCTCGGGATGAAATGAAGGTAAGGGATGGCTATCAAGCACATTGCATTGCTTGCAAAAATAAGAAAGGTATTTGACCATTCTCTGCCATTTGGCCTCAATGTGACTGTGTTAAATGGATACTAAATCTAGGAACATTTTATGTTTCTGATCAAATGAGCTGTGGACCACTGAGGAAACTGTGAGGCATGAATTAGTCTACATTCCTCAGTCTTATGGATGCTTCTGCTTGACTTAGTATAGGCCTATGAAGGGAGTAATCCTATGTTTCATTCATTCATTCATTTAACAGATGTTTATTGAGCACTTGAAATGTACCAGGTATTGAGATAATTGTTGGGTATACAAAGACAAGTAAGATATGCTCACTGCTGGTCTTATAGCCTAACAGAAAGGACTGTGATTATAACAGCAAAAACAACAACCACCACAACTATTTGCTGAATAGGTTTCGTGTACTACACATTGATCTCATTTAAATATAAGTGAACCAATAAGCACAAGAGTGTATTATGGGTTCCCTGTTGTATGTGCAGAGTTCAGGTGAGGTGCAAATAATGGAACAGATAGTCAGGAAAGATTTCAAAGAGAAGATGTCTTTTTTCATAATAATAAAAAGGTTAAAATATTTGATTATTGTATGTAAGCACCATATAAACTTTGAATAATATCAAAAATATATGTTGAAATTATAAAAACAAGTGTCTTTGACACAGATCAGGTTATCACGGAATAGACAACAGGCAATGCAAAGTGAGTTTGTTAATACTGCTTGTGCATATGTCAACACACACATGGATTGATTGTCATGTGCTCATTCACTGGTAGAGAAGATGCCTTTTGAGCTGAGTCTTGAAGATAGAGACATTTGAAGAATGTTTTTATTTATTATAGGAAAAATTGTTATATTAATTATTATTGCATATTTTATTATATAAAATTTCAAACACACACAAAAGTAGAGAAAATATTGAAGTGAGCTCCCATAAATTCATTACCCAACTTCAATAATCATTAAATCATGACCACTCTTTTTATTTTATATCCTCAACCACTTAGCAACCCCAATGGATTTTTTTTTTTTGCTTGAGGAAGATTCACTCTGAGCTAACATTTGTGCCAATCTTCCTCTATTTTGTATGTGGATCGCCACCACAGCGTGGCTACCAACAAGTGGTGTAGGTCCGCACCCGGGAACCAAACCCAGGCCACCAAAGCGGAGCACACCGAACTTAACCACTAGGCCGTGGGTCCAGCCCCCGCAATGGGTTGTTTACCCATAAAAATCCCAAAGTTCCTATCATTTCATCCATAAGTATGTCAGAATGTTTACCTAAAAGATAAAGATTCTTTTTTTCCCAACATTACTGTAATACCTTTGTCATAACTCATAATAATAATACTACCTTAGTATCATCAAATATCCAGTCAGAGTTCAGATTTCCCCCCTTGCCTTATAAATATTTTTACAGTTGGTTTGCTTGGACCAGGATCCGAACAATGACGTGACTTGCATTTGGTTGGCATGTGAGAGACACGTTTGAGTGTAAGACTGGAAAGGTAGATGTTGCAAGCTTTTGTTTGACTTCCTCAGACAAGTTAGTTGCTTCCTTGGAATACAGTGCACACTTCCAATATAGCATGTATCCCATTGTGCTGCTTTTTGTACATGGTTCTTTCCTCCTTATGTCAAAAATTGAAGGAAAAATTCTGAAAATACAGATAAGCAAAAAGGGAAAAAAATCATTTTATAGAGATAACCACTGCTGATTTTTGGTACATGTGCTTTTAGTGCATGTTTTTTCTAAGAAAATATTTTATACATATACTTGTAAAATTGTATCTTTCACTGTAATTATCTGCTTACATATATAGCTGTCTATCCTACTAAATTGTGAATTCCTCGAGGAAAAAGATATCGACTTACTCATCTTTCATTTCTCAGCCCTTCTTATAGCATCTGGAAATGCATTTGCTTAAATAAATGAAAGAAGTGATGGAGAGGGGCCGGCCCCGTGGCTTAGCGGTTGAGTGCGCGCGCTCCGCTGCTGGCGGCCCGGGTTGGGATCCCGGGTGCGCACCGGCGCACCACTTGTCCGGCCATGCTGAGGCCGCGTCCCACATGCAACGGCTGGAAGGATGTGCAACTGTGACATACAACTATCAACTGGGGCTTTGGGGGGGAAAAATAAATAAATAAAATCTTAAAAAAAAAAAAAAAAAAAAGAAGTGATGGAGGATGGCCTATTTACTTTTAGTCTTCAAATGCCGGGACTGTGATGGCTGTCCCACATTGGAAGCTCATGACAGTCTTGCAGTGCCAGAAGCTGTCAGTTCCTTAAAGAGCTGTTATCCACCCTGTCATTACGATTCTCCACTCAACATTTTCTTTACAAAAGAGTAGTCTTGCAGAAGAAATGTTCATGAAAGGCCTAAGAATAGAGAGCCAGAGCTGGCAAAGGCCCTCACAGCTACAGAGTTATAGGAATGACGCAGAATGCCAGCACTGGAGATGGCTGCTGATATAGCTCAAAGGAGAAGTAGATGTGGAATCTGAAAGTCACCATCAGAGGCAAATTAAAATAACCAAGGATAATGGAAGTGAGCAAATAAAAAGGCTAAAATAATCAAGGAAAGTGAAGGCATGGAAATGAAAAGAGTATACGCATAAAGAACATGGGCCAAAATGACAAGATGTTATTGGCTACCTACAGAGTGGAAAGAGCCAGAACTGAATCTGAGATGGGTAGGAGGGGAAGGTAGCTAGTTGGCTAACTTATCTTGTTATTTACTTACCTTACTTGTACCATGGTTGAACCAGATTGGGTCAATCACCTGCCCAAGGGGCCATGGGAGGAAGGTGTGAGGTACTATGATTGAGGGCTCCCTCCAGAACTACAATGTAGAGCATTTAGGGTATCAGGGTAGGGCATAAGGCAAACAAAAATAACAGACACTCACTGCACCATAGAATATAGTATTTAAGATGGATCAAGCATTATTGAATGAAAAATATCAGGTTTCCTATTAGCAGTTTGGTTCCTATGATAAAAATTGTGTGTGTGTGTGTGTGAGAATGTATGTGCACACATGAATAGAGAGTTATCTGAAAAATCTGTTCCCGTAATATTTACAGTGGTTTCCAGGTTAGATTTTTTTCTTTGTTAATAAGGCAATCCTGAATTCCTTGAAATATGAGTTGAAAATGTGAGTATGTATTGATTTTATAATCAGAAAAAAACAATAAAGCAATATAATCTAGATAAATAATTTTATATGCTACAAACATACTCCATTATGTTTCAGACAATTGTAATGAATTACTTTCTTCTGGGAGATGAGCATAGATTGTGATAAGTTCGGGAAAGGAGAAATTAAAATCTGGCGGGAGGGTTTTTTGTCTTCTCTGACGCTCTGCTACTGCTTGAATGCCATTCTAAACAATTTTCACAGTGCATCGTCATTGCTTGTACGTCCTTTTTACTGTGACCTCTTTGAGGGGAGGAGCTAGCCAGGATTTATCTTTTTATATTGGTATCTAGCATATAGTAAAGAGGTCAATAACTGTTTGTTGGATGGAATTTTATCATTTTATGTGTCTACCCAAAGCTGTTCTCTTACATGAGACTTGGCACTTTTTTCCAAACCATGGGAGTACCTCAAGTAGCCAAACTGCAGCAGACACCATCCCTCCCCAACAGCTTTGCCCCTCCCCTCCCTTTCCAGGGGCATGCTTGAGGTGGGCTAAGGCTTCCCAAGGGGTCTTCAGATTAGTACGCACCCTCCACCCTGCCAGTAATTGCAGCTGGCCTCTGTGGCCCTGGGAATTAGGAATAGGGGATTATTCCAGTTTTTCTCCCTCTTCAATGGTGTAGGTATGGGGGTTGAGGGGACGGGGGAAGGGAGATAAATGGTATGAACTGGGATTCCTTCCTGTAGGGTCCAGCTTTGACGGATTTGCTAAAATACTGAAGACGTGCTCCCTTGTGGATCTTCACAAGGTACTAGCCGTGCAAGGTATGTTCAGCTTGCATGAAGTCAAGGTCATTCTTGATTGCCTTAATTAGTGTGGTAGTCAGGCTGGCCTTGAGTGAGCTACTCCAAACCCTTAGACATATTGGTCAGCATCATTTCAGTTTCCCAGGAGAAAAGGGTAAAAGGGTATGCTTCAAAAGCTTGACCTCGAGCTGCTGGAGGTCACCCTTCTCCAGAGATGTGTGAGAGATGGCAGAGCAGGAGGTACACCAGTTATCTTGTCTGGGCATCTGAGGTCAGGTAGAGGACAAGGTTGAGATGGGCACCCACTCACCCCCTCACATGTGTCCAGGAGGTCATGCAGGATGCTGATCAGTGCACAGGATTGTGGCAGGGCTAAAGCAGTTAGCAGCTCTGTCCAGTAAGGGGCTCCATGAAATCATGGCTATGTGGGCCTCCTGCGACTGTTAGTGTGACAGGAATTGGAATCCCTGTCTCATTATGTGTGGTGGGCTTGGGGCATGAGTTGTTTCTGACCCACACTTAACGTAAGTGGAGATGATGGGCAAGTACCAAGAATCATGTCCTAAAGAGGGACATGATTAAAGTTGTGGTAAATAGTATAAACCAGGTCACCAAACTAAGGGATGCAGAAGCAAGAACCAGAGCTCAGAGCTGAAGGGGGCAGGGAAACTCAGAGAACTGATGAACCAGACTGCTAAGAAGGAGGCCAGGCTGGAAGAATTTCTGCCGTGGCATGTAGGCACCTACAGTGGCTTTTTATGCAATTGTTTTTCTGGTTTGCCTCACTGTGCCAGGTAAATTAAAGGAACTTAAATAGACTGACCAGGGATGTGTGGAAATGGGCACTAGTCTTGAACTATCACCACAGGACTCACTGCAGAGCTTAGCTCTCCATTCCTCTTCATTATGAACAAGATGAGAGGGCTCCATAGGGCAGATGAATTCCCATTTTAAGTTCTCATCTATGGATTCTAAGAAGGTCTAAATCTTCTAAATTTCAGGCTCTATGATGGAGTATAACCCTTAGGTCAGTATTTGGGGCCTAGATGAGAGTATTCCAAAAGAAGATCTCCCTAGATGTCAACCCAATCATAGACAGTGGAAGCAGCTTCTACCTAGCTGTATCAGCCTCTACTTGACCATGAACTATATACCAAGGGACTGAGGAGTCAACATCCAGATGCAGGTGTCCACTCGCCAATGAACTAAGGTGACAGTCAGTTCTGTTTGTTCCTTGCCTTGGCTCCATGTTAGAGCCAAGCTCCCTCCCCCTAGAGGGAGCTTCCTAAGCCTTTCTCTAAGAAAAGTGGTGGCTTAGAGGCTGATGGGAACCTGGTCCAGTGGAACAAAAGCATTGTTGAAAGCTGGGCTCCCATATGCCTGGTAATGACGGGTTAGGAGCTCCTTCTAGGTATGGGGGCTGGGGGCTTCCTTGCTGGATGTGAGTTTAATCTATTTATCTGAGTCATGCTTCTGGAGGAAGATGAGGAATATCTGGAAATCTTGTCTAGAGAGTTGAGTCTTTTGAGGCAGTTTGGGGGAGCGAGGGAGTGACAGGGACCTTTTGGGAAATTCTCAAGTTCTCTACTTCACTCTGAGAAAAAGCCAAGTCTTTAAATGGTCTATATGTCTCTACACTTCTTGGCTTCCCATTACATCTCTGATTCAGTATTTCATTACTCCTCCCTTACTTTTTCTAAACCCGCCACATTCGATTCCTTGCTATTCCTCAAACACAGCAGGCCCACTTCTACCTCAGGGCCTTTGCACTTGTGGTTCTCTCTTCCTGGAATGCTCTCGCTCCAGATATTCCTAGGACCCAGTCCTTTACATCATATCTTTGCTAAAAAGTCATGTTCTTAGGAAGACCTACTGTCTCAGGTTGTGTGCCCCAGGAAGCAGACTCTGCGAGATTAGCATGCAGGAAGTTGATTAGGGTGTGCTTCTGAATCACCATTATGGAAGGGAAGGGATGGGACGGATGTAGGGTTTGGCAGAAGGACAAGTTGAGCTGCAATGCAGTCTCAGGGGAAGCTTTAACCAACCCTACAGGGAGTGCTAAAGATGAGACGACACTTCAGAGCTGTCCTGAGTTGCCACAAGAGGTGTAGGCCTTTATACTCCTGCATAGATCCGTCATTGGGTGTAGGCCTTCCCAGGAAGGAGTCATGACCTTGGATGAGGTGGTTCTTTTTAGTAGCTGGAGGAGTAAGTCCCTTGGTCCTGAAGTGGGATCTGAGTAGTGCATCCCAACGTTCACCACACGTACCCTGAGCCCTTATTTAAAGCTGTAACCCCTGCCCCTGCACTCCCCCCGCCACTGCTTTATATTTCCCCATTGCACTTATCACTAACATACTGTACAATTCACTTACTGTTTTTATTTATTATCTCTCTCCTCCAACTAGATTATGAGATTTTTGTGGACAGGGATTTTTTTCCATATACTTCTTTTCATTGCTGTATTTCGAGCATCTGGAATAGTGTCTGACATATAGTAAGCACTCAACAAATATTGATGCCTGGAATATGCTTTAAAGTACAGAAAAAAACATATAGCTAGATAAATAGAAAAAATGAGATTGGCCATTCGTTGATAATTTTTAAATCTGGGTAAGGAGTACACAGAGATTCAATATACTATCCTCTCTAATTTTGTATATGCTTGAAATTTTTCAGAAGAAAAACTTTAGAAAAAAATATTTATTTTAAATTTACTGCACACCAGTGGAGAGAATAATGAGAGACTGTTTTTCTTTTCTTTGTCCCAAAGGTATTCTGAAAATACGATTAAACATCTTCCTCAGTGGAACAGAAAATCGATAGCTCTGCTCTGCTGCTCCAAAGCCATCCCCTAGTGATCCCCGGGGGCGTGCTGCTGCCATGGGAACCCCAAGTGACTTAGCTGCCAATGCTCCTGCAGGGTTAGCGGTGCAATTTCAGTTTCCTTCTCCTAGGATGCCAACATTTTGTAGACATTGGGGAATTAGGCCGGCATATCTTGCTAGACACTGCATGGGTACAATTAAACAGGACTGATGCATTCTGAGAAACTAAGAGAGATTACTGCGTTTCCCCTCCCATCAGTCGTTGTGAGAGTACTCACCTCTATCCAGAGTGGAGGGTGGGTTGACTTATGCGGAGAGGCAGTTCCCTCTTCTCTGCTGCCTCTGCTCCAAACAAATCCCTGAGAAAAGCCCTACATGATACAGCTCCGGTGGCCTCTCTGACCTCGTTTCCTCCCACTCACCCTCAGGCCCCTGAGCGCCAGCTACACTGGCCTCTGCTGCTCCTGACATGGCCAGACCTGCCCTCGCATTGGTGCCTTACAGTGACCTCTTCCTCTGCCTGGAATAGTCACCACATGGCTCATCCTCTCACCTCCTCCAAGCCTTAGCTCAAATGTCACCTGCTCGGTGATAGATTATTTAAAATTGCACCCACTTCTGCCACCCCTGTACTCCCAACCCTGTTACCTTGCTCTACTTTTTCGTTATTCCTTGCCACTTATCTATTTCAAACATACTATCTAATTTTTTTTATCTGTCTATCCTGAGAGCCAATAATAGTTAGCCTGGCACTTAAATAGTTATTGAAAAAATTGAATGAATGAATGGAGCTCAGAGAACTGTGTTTCTCGGACCGTGTTCATATATTCAAGATTTTTAAAGTCAGTCCTGATTTTAACTCTGTTGCTGTCAATATCTCTCTGCTTCTCTTCCTCTTGCCCTGTATCTCCATCCCTCCAGTTCATACTTTAAAGAAACCAGAGTGATTTTTAAAAAATGTAAGTCTGATCAAAGGTAAGGGTGGAGCTTGGCCAAAGCAACAAGGAAAGATGCAGCACCCTGTGCCTAGTCACAGCTGGGAGCCGTGACCACCCGAGGCCCTGGTGAGAGCTGTACGAGAGGGCCAGCCGATGGCAGCTGCAGGCATCAGCAGAGGGTGCAGCCAACAGGAGACAAGCCAACAGGCAGGGAGCCAAGGAAATAAATCTCCTGACTCCACTCTCCTCTCTCCCTCTCGTCTCCTACCAGTGGCTGAACTCAACCAGAAACCAGAGGGCAAGGGAGCCACTGATGCAGCCCTTAGAAGTCAGCCTTCTTGGGGCACAGGGTGAGGTGAATAGTGGATCTGGGGGGAGGGAGAAAATAGAAGCTATCCACTTATTCTCTCCTTCTATGGTGCTCCACTCCCATGGCCCTTCATGTCATTCCCAGAATATGACAAGCTTTCCCTCGGCTCAGGACTTTTGCATTTGTTCTTCCTGCTGCCTTGAGTGTTCCTTCACACAGCTATCTCCTTCTCATCCTGGTATGTTTCCCCACCCCAGGCAGGCCTTCCCTGATCCTCACTCAATTATCTTCTATTACATTATCCTATTTCTTTATTTCTTAGCATTTATCACAACCTTTAATAAAATTGTTTCATTCTCCATCTCTTCCTCTAGACTATGCAAGCTCTCTAAGGGCAGGAAATTGTCCTTTTTTTATTCCAACACCTGGAACAGAGTCTGGCATCTAGTAGGTGCCCAATAAATATTTTTGAATGAATGAACAAATAAATGAATAACCAAGAAAATTTTAAAAGAAAATGAAGGGGAATTTCCTACCAGACATTAACCTGTAAAGCAGCAGTAACTAAAATATTTTGACCCTGGCACAGGAATAGAATACCATAGTCTAGAAATAGAACCACTACAATAGCTTCGTAGCTGGTTTCCCTGCAATACGGTGATTTAGTATATGATAAAAGTGGCACTTAAAGTCTGTGAGGAAAAGATAATTCATCCATAATTGATGTTGGGATGATTTGCCAGCAATGTTTTTAAATGATGGATGAATTACTCATACCTTCCTTGGAATAAATTGTATATGGATCAAAGATTTAAATACGAAAACGAAAAATCATGTGAATACTTTTATAATCTTGAGAAGAGAAATGCTATTCTAAATATTATAGACATTATAGACAAAGTGAAAAACGGGATAAAAAAATGATACATTGACTACATAAAATTTATATTTTGAAAAATAGCAAAATGTTACAACGACTTTGAAAAATGGGGAAAATATTTGCAAAAATTAATTTCCATAGTATGTAAAAAGCTCTTAGAAATCAATAGTAAAATAGAACAGATAGGCAAAAGACACAAACAGAAATTCAAAAATAGGAAGAAAATCCAATAAATAAAAATGGAAGTGGAAATAAATGGGAAAAAATGTTCGAAGCCACCAATAATCAAGAATGCAAGTAAAATGACTATAAAATATCATTTTTGATCTTTCAAATTAGCGAAGATTGACAATACTGAATGTTGATCAATGTATTAATTTCTTCTTTTTTGTTTTGTTTTGTTTTTGTTTGTTTTTTATAATTTTATTTATTTATTTATTTATTTTTTCCCCCTAAAGTCCCAGTAGATAGTTGTATGTCATAGCTGCACATCCTTCTAGTTGCTGTATGTGGGACGTGGCCTCAGCATGGCCGGAGAAGTGGTGCGTCGGTGCGCGCCTGGGATCCGAACCCGGGCTGCAAGCAGTGGAGTGTGCGCGCTTAACTGCTAAGCCACGGGGCTGGCCCAGTGTATTAATTTCTTATAGCTACTGTAATAAATTACCACAAATTTAGTGGCTTAAAATGTCACAAATTTATTATCTTACAGTTCTGCAGGTCAGAATTCTGGCACGGGTTTCACTGGGCTAAAATCAAGATGTAGGTAGGGTTCCATTCCTTTTGGAGCCTTTAAGGGTAGAATCCATTTTCTTGCCTTTTCCAGCCTCTAGAGGCCACCACACTCCTTGGCTCATGGCCCTCTTCCTCCATCTTCAAAGCCAGCAAGTTTGCTTCTCCCTCTGACTCTTCTTCAGTAGTCACATCTCCCTCTGACCACAGCCTGGAAAGGTTACCTGTTTGAAGGACCAATCCAGATAATCCAGGATAATCTCCTCACCTCAAGGTCCTTAATTTAATCACATCTATACAGTCTCTTTTGCCACATAAGGTAACATATTCACAGATTCTGGGGATTAAGACAAGGAGCTGGCTTGAAGTGATCCCCAGTTACAAATGCAGGACAATTTTAGCATTAAAATAAATAATGACTGTAATGACTGAGGATAACTGAAAGAAACACATTGGAACAAATAATCTATGAGTCCATAATGGATACTCAAAAAAAGGAGGGCAGGGGAATCCTTTTCTACAGGAGACTGCAAGCTAACAAGTGAGAAAAGAATACTAGAACTAGAAAATCGCCACTTTGCAACTTCATATGGCAAGACCTATCAATGAATGCTGAAACCATTAGGTAAAAAATTGTTGAGGAACAGAATATTTGCAAGTCTCTAAAACATCACCTCATCTATTACTTGCTACTTACCTTTATGGTGGAGTGACTTGGTAGTCACTAGTTTAATTTGGTGATGAAACTTAGCATCACAAATTATGAGACAACTTGACACTATGAGCTTCTTGAAAGGATGCAAAATTAAGCATGACTATCAAGTATTCATACTACTCCCAACGATGCTGATTTATTTGGTCTGGAGTCGAACCTGGGCACTGGCATTGGAAGTCCTTAAAAGTTCCCTCAGTAATTCTAGTGTGCAACTAAGTCAGAGAGAAACCACCAGTTTAAACATTTGAAAGGAAAATATTGAGTACCTCTATGAATTATTTTGGAATTGCATGTTCAAGTCCTAATAAAATGAGCTGAGGAAAAAACACAAGCTCAATGGGAAACCATCTTCCTGATTTGGGTAGTCTCTCAGCCAAGTGACGTTTTCCAAAGATCCTCTCCCCTCTCTTTTGCACTGTCATAAACTTTTTTTGTTTTAATTTTTTTTCCCCCAAAGCCCCGGTAGACAGCTGTATGTCATAGCTGCACATCCTTCTAGTTGCTGCACGTGGGACGTGGCCTCAGCATGGCCGGAGAAGCAGTGCGTTGGTGCGCGCCCGGGATCCGAACCCGGGCCACCAGCAGCAGAGCGCGCACACCCAACCGCTAAGCCACGGGGCCGGCCCTGTCATAAACTTTTAAATGAATATATATCTTTAAATCATGTCATAGTAAGAAATTGCAAGTGCAATGGGACAAGAAGTTCTACAGATCAAAGACAGTTGAGTGTTACTTAAGGATTTTTGACATAATGTTTTAATTTAAAAAATGTGTGCATTTTTCCTCTCACTGCATAGTATGAACACTATTAGAAAAGCAGATTTTCACTATTTAAGTCACTTTTGACCTGTCAGATTACTTGCTAGGTATGGGGAAAGGGAGGATGCAATTTTACAAGGCAAGAATCAGGATGTTACCACATATTGTGTGATTCTATTTACATGAAATGTCTAGAATAGACAAATCTATAGAGACAGAAAGTAGATTTGTGGTTGCCTAGGGCTGGGGGTGGTCGTGGTTGGGAATTGAGGGGTGACTGCTAATAGGTATGGGGTTTCTTTTTGGGGAGATGAAAATTTTTAAAAAATGATTATGGCGATAGTTACGCAACTCTGAATATACTAAAACTCCCTGAATTACACACTTGAATAGGCAAAGTGTATGGTATGTGAATTAGATTTCAATGCATCTGTTACTTAAAAAAAAGAGAGAATCAGGCTGTCACTATCCAAATCTAGAGATAATCTTTTTTTTGTTTGCTTGTTTTTGAGGAAGGTTGGCCCTGTGCTAACATCTGTTGCCAATCTTCCTCTTTTTTCTCCCCAAAGCCCCAGTGCATAGTTGTGTATCATAGTTGTAGAGTTGTAGCTCTTCTATATGGGACGTTGCCTCAGCATGGCTTAATGAGCAGTGAGTAGGTCTGCACGCGGGATCTGAATCCGTGAACCCTGGGCCACTGAATCGGAATGCAAGAACTTAACCACTATACCACCGGGCCGGCCCTAGGGATCCATCTTAACGTTACAAATAGTAGAATAATCAGACATATGGGCATCTTGTTATGATGCAATCTGAAATACCTCTGAAGTAGTCTTGCCAAAAAAAAAAAAAAAAAAAAATGTTAATTTTAATCTAATCAAGCCTTTAGACCTAAATTCCAGGGGACTTTTATTCCAGGAATAAATTCTATGTTTCCATGAAGAAGCAATGAGACAAATCCAGATGGTGGAAAATTCTACCAGACAACTCTTCTGGCCTCCTCAACAAGTCTTGGACAGAAACAGTTCCAGATTTCACAAGTCTTAGGGGATGTAACAAATGCAACGTGTGGGCCTTGATTGGGTGCTATTTTGAACAAACCAACTACAAAGGACATTTTTATACAATTGGAAAATTTAGATATGAATGGGTATTTTATGATAGCAAAGAATTATTGTTAATTTTGTTAGGGATTATGGAAATACTTAATTTTTAGAAATGTCTACAGAAGTATTTAGGGAATGAAATGTTATGATGTATGTAATTTACTTTAAAAACATCAGAAAAAATACAGATGAAGCAAATGTGGCAAAATGTTAACCATTATTAAATCTAGGAATGTATATGGGGGTTCATCTTACTATTTCCTCTCCTTTGCATATGAAAATTTTCACTAAAAAACTTTCAGAGCCAGAAAATTGTAAAATCTGTAATGATGATCCAAAAGAATTATCCAAAGATTTTTTTCCAAGAGATATTTGAATGAACTAAGGAGTATAAATAATTTTTAGCAATTCTGAGTTTTATATAAAAGTACAAGTGCTATCAATTTCTACAGTAGGCATGTGTATGATAAAGATGACAACTCAAATATTGAATTTTGTGTTGCACTTTGCAGAACATTGTTCCTTTTAAAATAAAGGGAATTTATATGTAAATAAATATTTAATTTCTATACCTATGTAAAACTTTTCATGCACATAAATTCACAAACCGGGAAAATCCTTTATTATATTGTGATTCCTACATTGGAATCACAAAATATGGCAACTTTAACCACATATAAAAGTTAGAAGCATTGTATCCTTGAAATTCCAACAGAGGACGACAGACAGCAGTAGGAAAAAAGGAACTTGTTCCGAATTTCCTGACCTACTGATGTAGTGTTACATAGTCCGGTTGCTTCTCTTGTCCTTTCCACTCAAAGATCTCTATCTCGTTTCTGGTACTTCTTATCATTCAGGTGATCTGGGGAAGCAGAGGTACATAGTCAGATTCTCTCAACAGAGTCAGCGGCAAATCATAAACGAATGTCTATTTTACCCTACTTCTGTTCAAGTCATTGTTAGCTACCCTTAAAGACAGATTTACTGTGGAGTTAAAGAAGCGTACTTACGCTTGTACAAGCCCCTTCCAAGGCCCAGGGAAAAGCCCGAGCTATCGTTCAAATAGCCATATAATTTTGTGAAATTTGAAGTAAGTCCTTCAAACACAATTGGTTAAGACTTTTGTCTTTGTACTCCAACTTCTGACCAAACTTCCCCTCATGTTGGATGCTGGGTCAATGGTGGTGGGCATTTCTGGAAGTCAGACAAAGGAAAGTTGAGCTGGGGATACATTGGGTTTAGTGGGATGATTTAAGTGGTTCATAGTCATTTCCATATAGATTTAAGTTACTGCTAGTCTGTCCAATATGGGAACAGATTCCAGGAACATACCTACTGCCAGTTGTGCCAACTCACCTGGTGTCCCGGCATCAAGGTGCAGGGCTAGAGGTCCTATCACAATATGAATGTGTCTTACAGCTTCTGTCAATAGTGGATGAGAAACAAAGTCAGGGGTATGATGGAGTAACTTGGGGACCACCGATGCTGCTGCAGAGAACAACCTGAAGAACATGCAAATGGACTAAATACCTCGATCAAAAGACAAAGATGATCCGACTGGGTTAAAAAACAACCCAACTAAAAGCTGCTCACAAGATACATACTTTAAATATAAATTCATAGAAAGGCTGAAAGTAAAAGATAGAACCATACTGAGCCAGAGCTGCTATGTGGAAAATTCTTCTAATCATCAGAAGTGTAAAATTGTAAATGGAAGATTCAGTTCTCCATGCCTAGTCAAAATGGAAGTTCTCTCTTTTCAGGAATATACTTGATAATGCTGCATAAACATTTTAAAAAATATATCTTTTTTCTTTATTGATAGGAATCTCACATAGGTTTTATCAGAATCCCTGTGTGTGTGTGTGTGTGTGTGTGTGTGAAATTGTATGTTTTAAGTATCCCAACAATCAATAATAAAAAACAAATTTTGACCATTATGTTATTGGAAAGATTGAGTCTTCCTTCTATTCTCTCTATAGAAATTGATACTATAAAATCAATGTCATGTGAATTTGCAGCCAAAAAATATTGGGAAGAAAGGTAGTATATAGATATGTCAGGCAGTTAATGAAAATGTTATGTAATTTTTTTGATTTTGTGATGTTTTTGGTATTTGTCACCTTTCAAAATCTGTAATTTGTTATGATTTCTGTGTTCATCCAAATAAACATTCACCTTTGCACCTAATTTGGTATTGTTATTCCTTTTTTTAAGAGGGCCTCAAAAATTTTATAAGCTTCAGGCCCAAAAAACTGGTTCTCTCCCTGCCCATATGCCTATGAATGAACTGTAGATAATAAATGAAAAAGTTCAGGCCATTTATTTTATTTGAAACATGTAATTGAACAGCTTTCACAGTTGAATAGGCTACATCATTTTGAGCATTGAGCTCAGCACAATTCCTCTGAGAAGATGCTGAGTCTCTGAGCCATCCTTTCCGAGAAATAGTCTTTCTTGTAGACTTATAAATATGAAGTTCTTTGTACTAATTGTTGAATCTGTGCCCAGAGACTCTTTCTAGAATTCTCATTATGTTGTCTTCATCAAATTTGATGAGGGCAAACAGTAAATATCAATAATGGTGCTGCAAGTTTCTCCCCCTGTATTCATACTCGGAATGCCTATAGAAGTTGAGTAGGTTTGTGTTACCTCTCTCTCATTTGCCCAAAGTTGGTTTCATATTTTCACTTTTTTGTAAGTGTGACAATCTTGGCAGCAGAAAACCCATTTTTAGAGCACAGAATTTCTTCCTTTCTAAAATGACACTCAGAACCCCTAGTGTCGAGTGTTAGAAGGACCATCATCTGCAGGTGGGCAGTAGGAGTAGCTGATTGGAATCAGCAGGCCTCACTCTGTCCTTTGCATTTCAGATTTCCCCAGGATCTCCCATTTTTAGAGTCCCCACTTCTTTCTGAAAGCTCTAAGTGTGAATAGGAACCCCTGTGCATTTTGGTTAAGAGTTAGCATCATGGGCACTGGAGTGAGAAATGTGGAGACCCAACTCCACCACTCACTAGCTGGGAGACTGCTGGCAGATTCCTTAATCTCTCTGTGCTCCAGTCATTCAATATTCTAACAAAGCTTTGTTTATATTTGTATTTGTATTTATATTTATAGACTAATGAGCAAATACCAGGAATACACTAGACAAGAGAGACGAGGCTTCTGTCTGTATGATGCTTCCATTTTAGGGGTGACACGAACAATAACCAAGTCTGTGTAGAGGAGATGGTGTGGGTGCTCTTCTCAGATCCGCCCAGCTCCTTCACGGGGAACCGCCTTGCCCAGGTTTCCGCCCCCTCTCAGGGGGTGCCCATGGCCAATGACTAGCTCAGGTGAACATACAAAGGCCTGACCAACCCCCCCACACACACACCCCCGGGTTAAGAGCCAGCCCAGCCCCAGAGCTCTGACAGGCTCAGCTGCGGCCTCAGTAGCAGCCACATGGCAGCCAGCTTCTCCCTCCACCCAGCGCTGCTGCCTTCTTCTCTTCTTTGCAGAATCCAATAACCCTTCTGCACACAACTCAACACTAAGAGCCTATTTTCAGAGAATTCAAACTAACACAACAAACAGATAAGCTATATAACTGTAGTGATAAATGAAGGAAATAGGGTGATGTGAAAGAGAATAGGGAAAAGAGACATTAACTAGCTGGGATAAGGGAAGGCCTCTTTTAGAGGTAGCATTTCAGCTGAGACCTGAAGGTAGAGAAATTAGTCAGCCCAAGAGCCTGTGAAAGAAAATTTCCAGTCAGAAGGATGAGCACGTGCAAATGCCCTGAGGTGGGAAGCAGCTTGGTGAGTTTGAGAAAGAGAAAGCAGGCCGCTGTGGCTGGAGCAGAGTGAGCAAGAGGGAAAGTGCCAAGAGATGAGGTTGACGACATTGGCAGAGATCAGATTATTCAAGGCCTTAGAGGCCGTAGCAAGGAGTTTGTATTTTATTCTAAAAAGGTTGGAAAGATTTGCAGGGTTTTTAGGGTAAAGAGAGATAAAATCTGTCAACCACCTTGAGCTACTAGCGAGCTCCAGCTCTGCACTAGGGTGCCCCACAGAACTCACAGGCGCGCCACAGGATATTTTACATTTTAAAGAAATACAGCCATGCATCTGTCAGATACCATACTAACTAGTAGTGGCAGATGGTTAACAATTTCAACCTTAAATTGAGCTACATTCAATCTGATGATGTCATATCCTTGGGAATCTGGGTTTTCAGCAGAGCTGTGATAAAAACCAAGTACCATATGAAAATCATTGTGAAATAGGAAATGAGGGTGGCGGTGTATGATCCAGCTTCAAGGTTTGAGAAATTGTGCAGTGCCCAACAGGTGCACAGGTCTCATCAGTAATTAACTGCAGTTACTTAAAAATGAAGTAAAAATACCTTTTTTAAGTATGTTTATTGCATTTTCAAAGAAATGTTAAGTTGTTAGAATTAAAGCTTAAGTTATTTGAACGGAACTACTTAATAAATGGAACTATTCGGTATTTCCAGAGGCATTGTGAAAAAGTCACTGAGACCCTAGGGCACCATAGTCCCAGTAAATTTGAGAACCTTAGTCATAAGCACATTTTTAGATTGATGAAGGAGGCCAAGATACAGAAAATGCAAGGGTAGGGGCTAGAAGGCACGGAATCATCTGCACAAAGAAGTCAGCGTGGAAAGGGAGAAGTACATTATTTTCCTCTAAGGCAGGAATAAATAAGATAAAGAAAAAAGAGGTAAAGATGAAGGTACAAGGATAAAGACAAAAATGGGAGAGACAAACGGAGGAAGTTTAAGGAACTTACTTTGCAAGGCCAGGATTTTCTTGGGGTCATCTGCAAAGAATGGGGGAGCAGCGGAGGGCTTCAGCGCATGAGGAGGAGTGGAGAGGGAAATCTCCAGACTTGAAACACCAGGCAGTTTGATTTAATTTTCTCTGATTATTTATCAAATATAAAAATTGAACCGGACAATGCTATATTTTCTCTTTCTTTTGTTCTATTTTTTTTCAGAAAGGAGATGTACCAGTTTTTAAAAATCATTTCTATTATGAAAAATGTCATATATACAGAAATGTGGGGAGAATATTGTAATGAACCCCCATATATCCATCATCTAGATTTAACCATGAACATTTTTGTCATATTTGCTTCTTTTTTTTTTTTTTGCTAAAGCATATTAAGGTAAATAACAGTCATCATTTTATTTTATATCTAAATACTTCAGTAAGCATCTCTGAAATATAAAGACATTTTCTCATGTACTGTGAAAGGATGAGACCATGACTCAACATCTGAAATGCAAAGCTATAACTATTACTCACTTAAGTAAACAGGTGGTACACTGGCCACAATCTATCTGGGTGGAACAGATTGCTGATCTTATAGAGGTCTTTGAGAAGAGTGGAGTTCAGAGATTGGTGGATTTTTAGAGGTGAGATTGAGTTTTCAGAGCCATGGAAGTTACTCGAGTGAGCCTGTTGCTGATTGGTTGGCATTCAGAAGTGTATTCTTTGGAGTGACTCCCAATTGACTGACTTGCAGAAGCAAGAGACTGTCACAGATGAATTAGATTACAAACTGGATTGAGGCAAATGGTCATGGATTGATTAAATGGATATAAAACTAGTTCTGGTGTTAGTTACCATAGTTATAGAACTATCATTTATTGATTAAGCAGGTTTTAAACCATTTATGGTGGGCACTTGCTACAATAGCCTCAGCACAGTCTTTTCCAAGGAGTGTGGGAATTTTTTCTATTCTCAGTACCATTATCACACCTCACATAATTAATAATAATTCCTTAATATTATCGAATACAGTGCTACATAAAACATGATCCATGGAGTGAGTGGTGCTGGTCCATAAACTGATACCTGTCTGTGAAGAAATGAGTAAAGAAATCGAGAGTGAGCATTTATAACAATTTCACAGGATAATTTTATATCTATTGGCTCTAATAATAATTAAAACTATAGGCCTTGTTTGTTGTACATGTTTTTTTACTTCATTTTTCTAGTAATTAAATTTTATTTTATTCTACAAATGTAATGGTCTGCCATAAATTGGGTGGAAAAACTTCGTCACACTCGAAGAAACACTGATCGAATATCCAGCCCATATTTAAATTTTCCCAATTGTTCCCAGCTTGTCTTTTACAGTTGGTTTGCTTAAACCATTTGATTATTATTTCTCTTAAGACTCTTATAATCTAGAATATTCTCCTCATTCCCCCTTCTTTTTTCATGCCATTGATTTGTAAAGAATTGTCTTGTAATTGTAACAATTGTCTTGTAAAATTACCAATCCCACCCCTTTTCTTGTTTGTTTGATTGTTTTCTCAGTATTTTTTTCCAGTGGCTTGCTTTTTCATTTTCTTTTCTTTCTTTTTTTTTTTTTTTTTTGATGAGGAAGATTGTCCCTGAGCTAACATCTGTGCCAATCTTCCTCTATTTTGCATGTGGGATGCTGCCACAGCATGGCTTGATGAGTGGTGTGTAGGTCTGCTCCCAGGATCCGAACTTGCAAACTCCAGGCTGCTGAAGCAGAGCACGTGAACTTAACCACTACACCACCAGGCAGGCCCGCTTTTTCATTTTCTTAGCAGTGTCTCTTGAAAAGCAAAAGATTTTAATTTTGATAAAGTCCACTTTATTAATTTTTTCTTTTACAGTTTGTGATTTCGGAATTGTATTTAGATAGCCATAGGCAAAAAAAAAAAAAACCCTCAAACCTCACACCATTTACAAAAACTAACTCAAAATGGATCATGGACCTAAATGGAAAAGCTATAACAGTAAAAATTCTGGAAGAAAACATCAAAGAAAATTGTACTGGCCATGTAGTTGGCAAAGATTTTCTCAGGTGACTCTACTGGGCAGCCAGGATTGAGAACCACTAGTAATTCCATTCTTGATGACAACCCGGGTTAATGTGATGTAAGGGGAAGTCTCTCAGACTGCAGGGTTTCTCAAATTTTAATCTACATAAAAATCGCCTGGTCATTTAGAAAAAAATAAAGATTTAGTAAGTCTGGAATTGCCTTAACTCTGGTCTTTTTGTTTTGTGAAAAAACAAATTGTTTAAAGTTTAAGCCACATTTTGTTGGGTCTACTGACACATTCATCTGAAAGCATCTTAACAGTCACATTTTTTTTTAATTTTTTTGTGAGGAGATCAGCCCTGTGCTAACATCTGCCAATCCTCCTCTTTTTTTGCTGAGGAAGACCGGCCCTGGGCTAACATCCGTGCCCATCTTCCTCCACTTTATATGGGACGCCTGCCATAGCATGGCTTGACAAGCGGTGCGTTGGTGTGCGCCCAGGATCCAAACCTGCAAACCCCGGGCCGCCACAGCAGAGCACGAGCAGTTAACCGCTTGCGCCACCGGGCCAGCCCCAAGTCACATTTTTATAATCTCTTTTTTAAGATCTACTAATTGAGTGTGTGTGTATCATATGTATATTTTTTAAGAATTAGTTTCCTTGGTAGATTCTTGGGAGAGAACATACTGAATCAAAGGGTATGAATATTTTTATGGCTCTTGTTTATATTGCCAAATTTCTTTCCAAAGAGTTTGCATCAGACATCCTGAAAACTGCACATTGTCTTGACATGAAATACAAATTAATTTAGGCTAAAATTTCTAGTTAAAAAGGAAAGAAAATAAAACCATATTATTCGTAAATAACATGATTGTGTAGGTAGAAAAATCGTTGAGTTCTATTTTTTTTAATGGGACTAAAAAAATTTAGCAAGGTGGTAGCATACGAAGTCAATAGCTAAAACTCTATTGTACTTCTATATACTTGCAACAAACAATTAGAAAATGCAAAAAATTTAAAATACAATTTATAAGAGCATCAAAAAGCATAAACTGCCTGGGGATATATCTAACAAAATGTGCCAGACCCCTCTGCTAGAACTGCACCACATTGCAGAGAGAAATTTTAAAAGACCTAAATAAATGGAGAGAAAGGCCAGGTTCCTGTATTGGAAGAATCGATATTGTTAAGACGTCGGTTCTCGCCAAATTGACCTATAGATTCAATGTAGTCCTAATCACAATCCCAGCAGGCTCTTTTGAAGATATTGATAAGCTGAGTCTAAAATTTATATGGAAATGCAGAGGAACTGGGTAGCCAAAACCGTCTTGAAAAATAACAAAGTTGGAGTTTTTATGCTACCTGAGTTTGAGACTCACTGTAAAGTTACATAATCAAGACAGTGTGATATTGCTCTAAGGAGAGAGAAATATCAATGGAATAGAATAGAGAATCCAGTAATAGACCCAAGGTGCTAAGTCAGTTCAATAGAAAAAGGAAAGTCGTCTTAACAAATGACACTGAAACAGCTGGGTATTTATCAAAAAAATAAATCTTATCTCACTCCATACACAAAAAAATTATTTCAAGATGAAAAATAGACTATATGGCAAAAGCTGGAACTATAAAGCCTGTAGAACTGCACTGTTCAATACAGTAACCACTAGCCACATGTGACTACTGAGCACTTGCAATGTGGTTACTCCAAATTGAGATGTGCTATGAATGTAAAACACGCACTAGATTTTTTTAGATTTTTTCTGCATGAAAAAAATGTAAAAAATCTCATTAATCAATTTTTGTATCGATTACACATTGAAATGATAATGTGTTGCATATATTGTGTTGAATAATATATTTTATTAAAATCAGCTTCACCTGTTTTGTTTCACGTTATAATTTTTTTAAGTCAGACTATTAGGACATTTAAAATCATATATGTGGGGTCTAGAAGCAATGATACCCTGGTAGCAATGAGCAAGCCTAATGCTCAAATCTTGGTTTCTAATACCAGTCTTCAGTAAAAGGAACCAGGGCTCCTTGGAGAAGTGGGTGATTCTAAGACTGGGGCAGGAATTATACAAAATGAACCTGGAGCATCTTGTAGCACTAGAAAGTAAGAAAGTGCTCAAAATAAATAAACAAAAAATCTGCATTGATTGACGAGGAAGAGAAGTGAGACTATAGTAGTAATCTAATAGAGAGCTGATGGCCTGGACCAGGATGATAGCATCGGAAGTTATGAGAAATGATGAAATTCTGGATGTATTTTGAAGGTAGAGCCAAAAGAATTTGGTGACTAACCAAGTGTGTGTCTGGTCGTGGTGGGGAGTGGCTCTCAGGAGCTCAGTCGTAGACATGTTAAGCTTACAATGCCTGGAAGGTATCCAGATGGAGGAGTCCAGCAAGCTGCTGGATATATGAGTCTTGAGTTCAGAAGAAAGGCCTAGGCTGGAGATGTAAATTTGGAAATTGATTGCATATGGATAGTATTTAAAGCCATGAAACTGAACAAAATCACCATCTCAGCAAGTGTAGACTGAAAAGAGATGAGGCCCAACCAAGCTCTGGGGCCCTCAAACTCTTAGAAGGGAGATAAGGAAGAAACAGAAAATGAGATTAGCAGGAGCAGCCAAAATAATAGGAAGAAAGCCAAGCAAGTGGAGTGTCCTGGAAACCAAGTGAAGAAAGTATTCCAAGGAAGAGAGTGATCAGCTAAGCCAAATGCTGGTAGGTCAAATAGATGAGGTCAGAGAAATTAATTTAGGATTGAGTAGCATGGAGGGCTTTGGTGACCTTGAGAACAGTCTCAGTTTGAATGCTGGGGGGAAATCTGACTGGACAGGTTCAATCAAGAGGGAATGGGAGGAGAGAAATTGGAGACAATGAGTATAGACACATCTTCCGTTGAGTTTTCTTATACAGGGAAGAGAGGAAAGGAGTAGAAGGTGGAGAGGGAGTTGGGGTCAAGAGAGATTTCTTTAAGATGGGAGAAATACCGCCTATTTATTTGTATGTTGATGGGAACAATCCAGTAGAAAATGAAAGATTTTGATGTAGGACAGAGAGGGAAGAATTGCTGGGACTGTGTTCTTGAATAGGTGAGGGGGTTAAGATGTAGCCAGGGCACAAGCGGGCAGGCTGGCAGTAGCATGATCACTTCATACATAGAATCAGGAGGAAGGACCAGGGTTTGGGTGCACGTCCTGATAGATGGGAGATGGTAGACAGCTTGTGGAAGTTCTCTTGTGATTGCTTAAGCTTTCTCAGTGAATAGGAAGCAAGGTCACCAACTGAGAGTTGAAATAATGTTGCTATAAATAATTTAGTATATGCCTTTGAAGCACATTTATATGCCTGTCTATTGGGGATACATCCGGGGGTAGAAATGTCAGATTATGTAGGATGGAAATGGAACCAAATGGAATTTTTTAGATTAATTTTTTTCTCTGCTTTTAAAAGTAGAAAATACAAAAATGTTTAAAGAAAGAAATAACAATCACCTGTAACCACCTCTCCTAGAAATAAGTACTACTAACATTTTCATATGTTTTATTTCAACATATTGATTTTTCAATGTGATTAATCCTAGGAGGAAAGGAGAAATCAATTTTTAAGTACAGTTTGATTACAATGATAAAAATATGCTTATGGAAGAAAAGGACCAGAAAGGACTTTAATAAAATGCTAACAGGCTATGTTCATAAAAATATCCTTATGGAAAAAAAAGACCAGAAAGGACTTTAATAAAATGCTAACAGGCTATGTTCATAAAAATATGTGTGATTTCTTTTCTCTATTTCTAAAAATTTCTTCAATCTGATATTTTTTAATGAGAAAAATTAGCATTACAAGCTTTAAAAAAGAAGCTATTTGTTGGTTGAAGCAACCTCACAGAAAACGTCTAGAATTACCTTACGACTGTACTGACCCAGGATTGGCAGGAACAGTTCTACCTCTTTCCATTCACGTGACATTGGACATCATGGTATAGGCTTGGGTTTACACGGAAAGCACTCTTGAAATAGAAGGTACTTATTTGCTCCCGGATATTCTGCCCAACGTTTAGGGAATACTGCCACCTGGTGGATGGTAGGAATTTAGTTTTGGTTCCTGCTTTAATTCTAAATGCAAAGTCAGAATAGACGAGACAAAGGAGTGTGTGTGTGTGTGTGTGTGTGTGTGTGTGTGTGTCTGGGGAAACTTTGGGAGCTTCGGTTGAACCAGGAGGGTTACCGCAGGCAGTTGCTCATGTATGTGTGAGCCAAGGAGGAAAGATGAAATCCCAGCTAGTAGGGAAGCTGAAGTGGGAATCTTCAAGAGACTGAACTGTACTTCCAGTACACTGAGTAATGTGTCCTGAGGCCAACCTTAGAATCTATCCTAAGAAAATGACCATGGATGTGCAAAGATTTAACGCTGATGCTTATCATGGTTTTTTTTCATAACGAGAAAAACAAGAATGTAAATGTCCAATGATTGAGGATTAATTGAATAAATGATACATCTCTACAATTAACTATCTTGGACCATAAAAATGATGTAAAAATGTGTAGTGACAAGGAACCATGATATATTGTTTTAGTGAAAAATGCCGATCACAAAGTAGCTTACATCACACACAGCTAAAAGACCACAAGGCTATACATCAAAATGTTAATAATAACAATAATAATTAACATATATTCAGTGCTTATTATGTGCCAGGCAGATTAAAATAGCTATCTTGGTTGGACCTACCTAGTCTTCTCTTCTCCAATGTAGTCCTTCTAACGCTTCCATTCCTAACCTTTCTTGGGCCCTGGACCTCTTTGGCAGTCTGGACAAGGATATGGACTCCAGAAGGATGTTTTCAAATATATAAAATAAAACACATTGCATTAAACAGGAAACAACTGAAATACAGTTATTAAAATATCTAAAAAATTTGTCATATAGCAATACGTATATATAGCATACATATACATAGATAAATATACAACATAGTAATATATATCTATATACTTTATTAATGCATTAAATAAGATATAGTAGAATATGTAGTAATAATTTCTAAGTGGAGATATTAATATATGATATTTCAAGATAATTGCAGCAACTGTGATATACAGTTGTCCCTCAGTATCTGCAGGGATTTGGTTCCAGGACCCCTACAGACACCAAAATCCACAGATGTTCAAGTCTCTTATGTAAAATAGCATAGTATTTGCATGTAATTTACACACATCCTCCCCTATACTTTAAATCATCTCTAGATTACTTATAATACCGAATACAATGTAAATACTATGTAAATAGTTGTTATACTGTATTGTTCAGGGAATAATGACATGAATAAAAGTTTGTACTTGTTCAGTACAGACACAACCATCGTAGGCCTTTCTGTTCAAGGTTGAAACCTTGGATGCGGAACCAGCAGATACAGGGGTCCGACTGTAAATGAAAATATTTGATTTCTGTTGGTGACAAAGTCACTGTGCTTTGTTGGCTATATTCATAATTGAAGCAAATGTTAAATTGCAGCTAAAACTTAGTGTCCATGAAGACGCATTTTTTTCCCTATCCATGGGATGTAGGTTAAGAAACCCTGCCCTCTAGTCTATTTTTCAGCCAGCTGTCAGATTGTGTCATTCCCTTTTCAAACCCCTTAAACAGCTTCCCATCTCACTTAAAATCCTCAGCCCGAGAAGATCTGGCCTGTAGCTCCCTTTGTGATCTCATTTCCTGCCATTTCCTGTCAGTCTCCCTCTCACTCCCTGCCCTCCAGCCACACTGCCTTCCCTGCAGTCCTTTGAGCACAAGCCAACCACAGTCCTGGACTTTGCTCTTGCCATTCTCTCTGCCGGAATGTTCTTCTGTTAGATATTGGCTGGGCTCCCTCGTATCAGGGTCGACAGTTCTCCATAAAGGGCCGATAGTAAATATTTTAGGCTTTGCGGGCATATCATTTCTGTTGCAAACACTCAACTCTTCTGTGATAGTGCAAAAGCAACCATAGACAATACATAAATAAGTGTGAATGTGTTCCAATAAAACTATTTTTTGGACATTGAAATTTGAATTGCATATAATTTTCACATCACAAAACATTCTTCTTCTTTCAAAATTTTTAACCATTTACAAATGTAAAGCCAATTCTTAGCTCTTGAGCTGTACAAAAACAGGTGGCCAGCCAAATTTGGCCCACGGTCCATCGTTTGCCGACCCCTGCCTTGTATCCCTCAGGTCTCTGTTCAGATGTCGCTTCTTTGAAGAGGTCTTCTTTGGCTACTCTATCCGAAATAGCCTTTCCCTTCTCTTCACTCTCTATTCCTTCACTTTGCTTTATTTTTCTTCCTTGAACTTCTCTGGACCCAAAATATATTTTTTATTAGCTCATTTTCTATCTTCTTCCTAGAATGTAAGCACCAGGAGGCAAGGCCTTAGTCGTTTTCTTTGCTGCTGTGCCCCCACCAGTATGACAGTGCCTGGCACAAAGTAAATACTCAAATATTTGTTGAATGAATAATTTAGTGCTGGTCATCACTCTATGAATTTGCTTATTAGAATTAGAATTTCTCTTAAATTTTGGTGGCCAGAATAGAAAATTATTCCCTAGATACAGTTTGAACCAAGGCAGAGTAAAATAAAGTGATGCTTCTATTAATACGGTAGCTTTTATACAATTTGTAGTGAAATAGAAATTTTGACAAATAAGACTTTTGTATAATCCCATTTACTTAAAGTTCAAGAACTGTGTAAAAGTCATCTATAGTGATAAAAATCAGAATAGTGTTTACCTCTGGAAGGTGGAGGTATTGATTGGAAAGAGGAGTGAGGAAATTTTCTGGAAGGATGGAAATAATCTATATCTTAATTTGATTGATGGTTATATCAGTGTATACATTTGTCAAAATTCACCAAGCTGTACACTGAAGATGTGTGCTTTTTTCCTATATGCAAATACATTTCAATATAGTACTGTTAACATTTTTTAAAAGTATCTGATTTGACCCCTAGCTCATAGATGTCTCACCTTAGGTAAGTTACTTAACCTCTCTAAGCCCTGTTTTCCTAATCTGTAAAAGAGAATTGCCATGGCAATTACATGAAGAAATCATTGTAAAGCACTTAACACAGCACCTGGCATATAGTAGCTATCATCATCATCATCATCATCATCATCATCATCATCACCACCACTGTTAATGGGAATACTAGGTAGCCCCTCATGAACTGGTTTCCCAGGGTAATCAATATCTTGTGAACCACTGTAGAGTGCTTCATAGGCCAAAAGTTTGATTTCTTTCTGCCAACTTTGTCACTGAGTTCAGAAGGATCAACTCACACACCAAATTCACAAGAAATGATTTATTTATTCATTTATAATCACAAAAATTAGCTGCATCGGTATATTCTTTCCTTCTACATATAATTGGGAAGCCAAATGATCTACGAAGGTGGTTTACTGAGTATGGGATCATTATTTCTTCCATTGGAAACACCCGTTCCCCCTTAGGCACCTAACTAGGTTACTGCTTCAGATGTACCAATAGAGCTGCCCTCACTGGGGACCATACCTCCCCGACCCATTCAGACCTTACTGCTTAGTGTGAATGATCTCCACAGACAGTTGATCTTACCTATTACATGTTCATTTTTATAATTTCATTTTTAGAGGAAATCTTATCTTTAGGCTTTGGGGGTACATCTTTGTCTTTAATTGTTCATCCTTTATCTTTGGCTGATGTCAATGATTTCTTACCTGAAGACTAGCTTTGAAATACCATGCTCTGTATTTGGATAAGAAGGTGGTGAGGGGTGAGAGGTAGGGGTAGAAGGATATAATTGTACTGTTTTTCTGGTCAAAATGTCTTTGTGTGTTTATATTATGAAAAGAAGACAGTAAAAAAGTTCCAACTACTTTATAGAGGTGGTATTAGTAAATAGGTAATTATGGCTACTTTTAGTGAATGACTATTGGGGTCTAGATCTTAAACACAGAAATATTATTATATTTAATCCTTACAATCACATTTTTAGAAGTGTAGTTTTATTCTTGTTATTCAGATGAAATACTAATGATCAGAGAAGAAACCTGCCTAAGGCTACATAGTGAGTAACTGGCAGAGGCACTGTCTAAACATAAATCCTTCTAATTCTAAAGCCTGTATTCTGTCCTTCACATTATAGCAACGAGACAGGTCCCATCCCATTTTTTAAAAAATTATTTTGTTGCCGTCATATTGGCTTATAACGTTGTGTAAACTTGAGGTGTACATTATTACATTTCAGTTTCTGTATAGACTGCATTGTGCTCACCACCAATAGTCTAGTTTTTATCTGTCACCTTACATATGTGCCCCTTTATCCCTTTCACCCTCCCCATACTCCCTTCCCCTACAGTAACCACTAATCTGTTCTCTTTGTCCATGTGTTTGTTTATCTTCCACACGTGACTGAAATCATATGCGGTTTGTCTTTCTCTGTCTGGCTCATTTCGCTTAGCATAATACCCTTAAGTTACCTCCATGTTGTTGCAAATGGGACAATTTTGTCTTTTTTTATGGCTGAGAAGTATTCCATTGTATATATATACCACATCTTCTTTATCCATTCATCTGTTAATGGGCACTTGGTTTGCTTCCATGTCTTGGCTATTGTGAATAATGCTACGATGAACATAGGAGTGCATAAATCTCTTTGTATCGTTGATTTCATGTTCTTTGGATAAATACCCAGCAGTGGGATAGGTGGATCATATGGTTTCTATTTTTAATATTTTGAGAACTCTCCCTACTGTTTTCCATAGTGGCTGCACCAGTTTGCGTTTTCACCAACAGTGTATGAGGGTTCCCTTTTCTCCACATCCTCTCCAACGTTTGTGTTTTTTTGTCTTGTTAATTATAGCCATTCTGATGGGTGTAAGGTGATATCTCATTGTAGTTTTGATTTGCATTTCCCTAATAATTAGTGATGTTGAACATCTTTTCATGTGCCTGTTGGCCATCTGTATATCTTCTTTGGAAAAAATGTCTGTTCATATCCTCTGCCCACTTTTTGATGGGGTCATTTGTTTTTTTGTTGTTGAGTTGTATTTCCTTTGCTTTGCAACTTTTTAGTCTGAGGTAGTCTCATTGGTTTACTTTTTCTTTTGTTTCCTTGCCTGAGTAAACATGGTATTTGAAAAGATACTGCCAAGACTGATGTCAAAGAGTGTACTGCCTATATTTTCTTCCAGGAGTCTTATGGTTTCAGGTTTTACATTCAACTCTTTAATCCATTTTGAGTTAATTTTTGTGTGTGGTGTAAGATAATGGTCTACTTTCATTCTTTTGCATGTGGCTGTCCAGTTTTCCCAACACCATTTATTGAAGAGACTTTCCTTTCTCCATTGTATGTTCTTGGCTCCTTTGCCAAAGATTAGCTGTCTATAGACATGTGGTTTTACTTCTGGGCTCTCAATTCTGTTCCATTGATCTGTGTGTCTGTTTTTTGTACCAGCACCATGCTGTTTTGATTATGATAGTTTTGTAGTATATTTTAAAGTCAGGGATTGTGATACCTCCAGCTTTGTTCTTTTTTCTCAGGACTGCTATGGCTAGTTGGGGTCTTTTGTTGTTCCATATAAATTTTAGGATTCTTTGATCTATTTCCATGAAGAATGTCATTGGGATTCTTATTGGGATTGCATTGAATCTGTAGATTGCTTTAGGTAAAATGGACATTTTAACTGTGTTTATTCTTCCAATCTATGAGCATGGAATATCTTTCCATTTCTTTATGTCTTCTTTGATTTCTTTCAATAATGTCTTGTAGTTGGCAGTGTATAAAGCTTTCACCTCCTTGCTTACATTTATTCCTAGATATTTTATTCTTTTTGTTACGATTGTAAATGGGATTGTATTCTTGACTTCTCTTTCTGCTAGTTCGTTACTAGTGTATAGAAATGCAACTGATTTTTGTACATTGATTTTGTACCCTGTAACTTTGCTGTAGTTGTTGATTATTTCTAATAGTTTTCTGGTGGATTCTTTAGGGTTTTCTTTTTTTTTTTTTTTGCGAGGAAGATCAGCCCTGAGCTAACATCCATGCTAATCCTCCTCTTTTTGCTGAGGAAGACCGGCTCTAAGCTAATATCCACTGCCAATCCTCCTCCTTTTTTTCCCCAAAGCCCCAGTAGATAATTGTATGTCATAGTTGCCCATCCTTCTAGTTGCTGTATGTGGGAGGTGGCCTCAGCGTGGCCGGAGAAGCAGTGCGTCGGTGCACGCCCAGGATCCGAACCCGGGCCGTAAGTAGTGGAGCGTGGGCACTTAACCACTAAGCCATGGGGCCGGCCCCTAGGGTTTTCTATATATAGAATCATGTCATCTGCAAACAGTAAGAGTTTCACTTCTTCCTTTCCAATTTGGATACCTTTTATTTCTTTTTTTTGCTTGATTGCTCTGGCCAAAACTTCCAGTACTATGTTGAGTAAGAGTGGCAAGAGTGGGCACTCTTGTCTTGTTCCTGTTCTCAGAGGGATGGCTTTCAGTTTTTCCCCATTGAGTATGATGTTGGCTGTGGGTTTGTCATATATGGCCTTTATTATGTTAATATACTTTCCTTCTATACCCAATTTATTGAGAGTTTTTATGATAAATGGATGTTGGATCTTGTCAAATGCTTTCTCTGCATCTATTGAGATGATCGTGTGGTTTTTATTCCTCATTTTGTTAATGTGGTGTATCACATTGATTGATTTCTGGATGTTAAACCATCTCTGTGTCCCTTGAATAAATCTCACTTGATCATGGTGTAAGATTCTTTTAATGTATTACTGTATTCAATATACTAACATTTTGTTGAGAATTTTTGCATCTATGTTCATTAGCGATATTGGCATGTAATTTTCCTTTTTTGTTTATTTATTAATTTTTTATTTTTTGTGAGGAAGATTACCCCTGAGCTAACATCCGTTGCCAATCCTCCTCTTTTTCCCGAGGAAGATTGGCCCTGAGCTAACATCCATGCCCATCTTTCCTCTACTTTATATGGGACACTGCCACAGCATGGCTTGACAAGCGGTGCGGTAGTCCATGCCTGAGATCTGAACTTAACCGCTATGCCACCGGGCCGGCCCCTGTAATTTTCCTTTTTTGTATTGTCCTTGTCTGGTTTTGGTATCAGGGTGATATTGGCCTTGTAGAATAAGTAACTCTTCTCTTCCTAACAAACTCTTCCTAAAGAAGTTAGGAAGTGTCCTCTCCTTCAGTTTTTTGAAATAGTTTGGGAAGGATAGGTATTAAATCTTCTTTAAATATGTGGTAGAATTCTCCAGAGAAGCCATCTGGTCCTGGACTTTTGTTTTTTGGGAGTTTTTTGATTACTGTTTCAATCTCTGTACTTGTGATTTGTCTATTCAGATTCTCTATTTCTTCTTGATTCAGTTTTTGGAAGTTGTATGAGTCTAAGAATTTATCCATTTATTCTAGGTTATCTGATTTATTGGCATATAGTTTTTCATAGTATTCTCTTATAATCCTTTGTATTTCTGTGGTATCCATTGTAATTTCTCCTCTTTCATTTCTAATTTTATTTATTTGAGACTTCTCTCTTTTTTTCTTAGTGAGTCTGGCTAAGGATTTGTCAATTTTTATCTTCTCAAAGAACCAGCTATTAGTTTCATTGATCCTTTCTATTTTTTTTTTAGTCTCTATTTCATTTATTTCTGCTCTAATTTTTATTATTTCCCTTCTTCTACTGACTGTTTGTTCTTTTGTTCTGAGCTTTGTTCTTTTTCTCATTCTTTTAGGTGTAATTTAAGATAATTTATTTGAGATTTTTCTTGTTTGTTGAGGTAGGCCTGTATTGCTGTAAATTTTCCTCTTTGTACTCCTTTTGCTGCATCCCATGAGAGTTGGTATGTTATGTTTTCATTTTCATTTGTCTCCAGCTATTTTTTTATTTCTCCTTTGATTTTTTTCATGGATCCAATGGTTGTTCAGTAGCATGTTGTTTAGTCTCCACATGTTTGTGACTTTCCCAGCTCTTTTCTTGTAGTTGATTTCTATTTTCATAGCAGTGTGGTCAGAAAAGATGCTTGAGGGCCAGCCCCGTGGCTTAGTGGTTAAGTGTGGGCGCTCCGCTGCTGGTGTCCCGGGTTCGGATCCCAGGAGCACACCGACGCACCGCTTCTCTGGCCATGCTGAGGCTGCATCCCACGTACAGCAACTAGAAGGATGTGCAGCTATGACATACAACTATGTACTGGGGCTTTGGGGGAAAAAATAAATACGTAAAAAAAAAATTATAAAAAAAAAAGAAAAGATGCTTGACATGATTTCAATCTTCTTACATTTATTGAAACTTGCCTTGTTTCCCAACACATGGTCTGTCTTTGAGAATATTCCATGTGCACTTGAGAAAAATGTGTATTTTCCTGTTTTTGGATGGAATGTTCTACGTATATCTATTAAGTCCATCTGGTCTAGTGGTTCATTTAAGTCTACTGTTTCCTTGTTGACTATCTGTCTGGATGATCTATCCATTGATGTAAGTGGGGTGTTGAGGTCCCCTACTATTATAGTATTGCTGTCAATTTCTCCCTTTAGGTCTCTCAATAGTTGCTTTATGTACTTTGTTTTTCCTGTGTTAGGTGCACATATATATATTTATAAGTGTTATGTCCTCTTGGTGGAATGTCCTCTTATCATTTTATACTGCCCCTCTTTATCTCTCATTATCTTTTTTTTTCTCGAAGTCTGCTTTTTCTAATATAAGTATGGCAGTACCTGCTTTCTTCTGCTTGACATTGGCCTGGCGTATCATCTTCCATCCCTTCACTCTGAGCCTATGTTTGTCTTTAGAGCTAAGATGTGTTTCCTGGAGGCAGCATATTGTTGGGTCTTGTTTTATAATCTATCCAATCACTCTGTGTCTTTTGGTGAATTCAATCCATTTACATGTAGGTTGATTATTGATATATGAGAACTTAATACTGTCATTTTATCTCTTGTTTTCCAGTTGTTTTATATTTCCATTGTTTCTTTTTCCCTGTATTTCTGACTGGCATTTCAGTTTGGTAGTTTTCTCAGTTTCTCTTTATTTATGATTTGAGACTTTGCTCTGATTTTTTTGTTTAATGGTTACCATGAGGTTTGTACAAAAGATCTCATAGATGAGATAGTCCATTTTCTGAAAACCTCTTATCTCCATTAGCCCAAGCATGTTCCATCCATTTCCTCTTCCCCTTCTGTATTATTGTTGTCACAAATTGTTCTTTTTTGTATTGTGAGTTTGTGACTAAATTGAAGCATTTATAGTTATTTTTAGTGCTTTCTTTCCCTCTATCTTGTGAATTGTAATTGTTTGCTAACCTATTCCGATAGAGAGCTGCAATTTTCTGGCTTTGTCTGTCTATTTATCTCCTTTCTCAAAGCTTTGTAAATCTTTGCCTTTTGTTTCAGGTAGGAGGGCTCCCTTTATCATTTCTTGTAATGCAGGTCTAGTGGTGATGAACTCCTTCAGCTTTTGTTTCTCTAGGAAAGCTTTTATTTCTCCATCATATCTGAAGGATAATTTTGCTGGATAGAGTATTCTTGGCTGACAGTTTTTGTCTTTCAGTATTTTGAATATGTCATTCTATTCTCTCCTAGCCTACAAGGTTTCTGCTGAGAAATCCACTGAAAGCCTGATACAGGTTCCTTTGTAGGTTATTTTCTTCTGCCTTGTTGCCCTTAATATTTTTTCTTGTTGATTGACTTTTGCCAGTTTTAATATTGTAGGCCTTGGGGAAGGTCTTTTTGCGTTGATGTAATTAGGTGTTCTATTGGCTTCATGTACTTGTATGTCCAGTTTTTCCCCCAGGTTTGGGAAGTTCTCAGCTATTATTTCTTTGAACAAGTTCTCTGCTCCTCTCTCCCTCCCTTATCCCCCTGGGATACCTATAATCTTTATGTTACTTTTCCTAATTGAGTCAGATATTTCTCAAAGAATTTCTTCATTTTTTAAAAATCTTAGTTCTCTTTCCTCCTCTACCTGAAGCATTTCTAGATTTCTATCTTCTAGGTCACTTATTCTCTGCTCCATATGATCTGCTCTATTTTTTATGGTTTCCACATTATTTTTTATCTCATTAATTATGCTCTTCATATACAGAATTTCTGTATAATTTTTTTTTTTTTTTTTTTTTTTTTTTTTTTTGTGAGGAGATCAGCCCTGAGCTAACATCCACCAATCCTCCTCTTTTTTTGCTGAGGAAGATGGCCCTGGGCTAACATCCGTGCCCATCTTCCTCCACTTTATATGGGACGCCGCCACAGCATGGCCTACCAAGCAGTGCGTCGGTGCGCGCCCGGGATCCGAACCAGCGAACCCCGGGCCGCCGCAGCGGAGCGCGCGCACTTAACCGCTTGCGCCACCGGGCCGGCCCCTCTGTATAATTTTTTAAGGGCTTCAATCTCTTTGGTGAAGTATTCCTTCTGTTCATTAATTTTATTCCTGAGCTCATTGAACTGTCTTTCTGTGTTTGCTTGTAACTCTTTGAGTTTCTTAGTGACAACTATTTTGAATTCTCTGTCGTTTAGATTTTAGTCTTCTGTGACTTCAGGTTTGGTTTCTGGAGACTTGTCATTTTCCTTTGGTTTTGTAGTGTTACTGTAGTTCCTCATGGTGTTGATGAATTTATCCTCTGCCAGTGCATTTGTGGTAGTATCTGGTTGCAGATTCTACCTGTCACCATTGTTGGGGAAGGCAAGGACTGTGTTTTCTGTTTCCACCCTGTCTGCTCCTAGTTGTTCTGGTCAGGCTGCTCTGTGTTTGTGTGGGTTGTCTGCAGCTGCTAGGTGGGCTATGCTAGGGAGGGTGGGGCTGCTGTGCTCAGTGAGTGGGTACCCTGGATGCTGCACTCAGCGTGTAGGGGGGCTGAGCCACCGCCACTCAGTGGGGAGTGTTTGCATGGGCAGGGCCACCGAGGCATGGTGGGCACTCCCAAGAGCTACCATGCCAAAAGCGTTCACATGAGTGGGGCTGTCCCTGCCTCTACTCACAGTGGAGCTGGCCACTGTGTGAGGATCCGTATCCTGGATTGCTGCTGACAGGGAGGGGGAGGGGTCTGCTCTCTTAGTTCTACTGCTTCCAAGGGGGCCAGTACACCCACCTTCAGATGTACAGTTGCGTGGATCTCTCAGGCATCCTGTTACATTGTATAGGGAATCCTCTGTTGGTTAATGGATGTCTGTTTAGATGTAAGAGGGGAGAGACAAAGGGAAAAACTCACTCTGCCATGATGCTGACGTCACTCTTTAGGAACTTCTTAATTTACAAATCCTGAGAGAAAAAAAGGGAGTTTCACTTCTTCAGCCAAAATGCTTATTAAGTGCTTCTTTTCTTTCTTTTTTTTCTGTGAGGGAGATCAGCCCTGAGCTAACATCCGTGCTAATCCTCCTCTTTTTTGCTGAGGAAGGCCGGCTCTGAGCTAACTTCTATTGCCAATCCTCCTTTTTTTCTTCCCCAAAGCCCCAGTAGATAGTTGTATGTCATAGTTGCACATCCTTCTAGTTGCTGTATGTGGGATGTGGCCTCAGCATGGCCAGAGAAGTGGTGTGTCAGTGCACATCCGGGATCCGAACCCGGGCCGCCAGTAGCAGAGCGTGCGCACTTAACCGCTAAGCCACCGGGCCTGCCCTAAGTGCTTATTTTCGACAGGCATAGACACTAATAATTGAGTTTACAGTTCCCCTAGACTTCAAGCTCAAGGAGAGTCCCAAGCTCTGTACAGTCCCAGCTGCTAACAGAGGTCCTGGGCCAAGTGAGGAGCTCAGATAAAGTTTGCTGAATGAATGGGGGAATAAATAAAAGGCACTTATAACATCATAACAAAGACAGAATAAACGGAGGCTTGTTTACCAAACCATGGCAAATTAGAATCAGGGGGATACCCCCTGATGTTGCTAAGGTAAATTTAGCAGAAATAATGGAAACACCATAAGATAAAATGAAAATAAAACAAAATAGAAGTGAGCAAAAAAACCAATCCCAATCCAAAGCCAAAAACAAAATCCCTGCCCTCCAGCAGCACCACATCCAGTAGTGGGGGTTGACCTTTATTTAAGAAGACTGGAATTAGGCATTTTGATCACATGCTTTATTACATGAAATTTTATCATTATTAAAGATATATAGTGTTAGCCTGAGAGGGCTCAGTGACATGGACACTTTTTCTGCTAATGTAATTAGGAGACAGGAACCAGATTATAGCTTTATTATAGATTTCTATTAAATTCTCCAAACACATGAGGCAAAAGACAGATGCCATTTTTTGAGCACTTGGTTCACAGTAAATGTTCAATAAATAGTCTTTTGATTACTTCCACCAGTACTCTCACTAGGCTTTATGGTGTCTCCTTAGTGATACAGGTATATTTGTTAAGTGGAATTTAATAATAGTAATTATTTTTATTATGATTAAATTTGACCTGAAATAGTTATATAGCACTTATTCTGTGGTAGGCAGTGTTCGAGATGTTTTACATGTGTTAATTTATTTAATTCTTATAACAGCCCATGAGATAGGTGTTACTATCACCCCCATACTACAGATTAGATAACTAGGGTGTGGCATGGTTGGTGTGCTCAAGATCATATAATTATCAAGTGATAGATCTAGGATTTTTTTTTCCCCCCAAAGTCCCAGTAGATAGTTGTATGTCATAGCTGCACATCTTTCTACTTGCTGTATGTGGGACGCAGCCTCAGCATGGCGGGAGAAGCAGTACGTCGGTGCGCACCCGGGATCCGAACCCGCACCACCAGTAAAGGAGTGCGCGCACTTAACCACTAAGCCACGGGGCCGGCCCTAGATCTAGAATTTGAACCTAGCATGTTTAAATAGTCTTTTTGCTAGATTGCCTCCCACTTGAGATTTTGTTCATTATAAACACCAGAGGAAACTTGCATCAGCCTAATCAATCAGAATCTCTAGGAGTAGGACCCAGGATCTTGGATTTTAACAGGCTTTCCAGGTGATGCTACTACACTTAGCCCAACACCACTCAATGAACTGACATTTGGGAACCAGAGCCCGAGGTTTCTCTCCCTTCCTCTTCCAAGACACTGTTGCTCAGACAACCATCATAACATAGTTGTGGTTGCCTATGCATGTGCATCAGTTCTTTAGAATGGCTGTCAGATGCTTGGAGAAAATCCCAGAGACCATGCTGAAACATTCTTGTAGACATTCTGCAACACCAAGGCTTTTGATGGTGCAGAGAATGATATGCTGTGAAAAAACTTGACATTGACAATTCTGAGTTGAAAAGTGATTTTGTAGCTTTTAAGACTGAATAAGAGTGAGTTTAAGCAAATTTTTCCCATTTATTTTGCTTATATATTTCTTTTCTTTCTTTCTTTCCTTCCTTCTTTTCTTTCTCTTTTTTTTTCGTCTGCCCAAGACAGCTAAATTTGATAAAAATCAACAAAGAGCTTTCAATAAATTTAAAATAAATATCCCTACTAATAAGAAAGCAGTGTGTCATAGTTTACTTGGCAGTTTTCGTTCTTTCTTTGTGGTCTATACAATAACAAAAGCCTTAGAATTGGTAGCCTCTTAGGTTAGGTAAAATATAAGAGATTCTTCTTAATCTTTTAGAATTGCTCTTTGGTCCTGGTAAACGAATGAGATATTTAAATTCTTTCTCAGTAAAGTTGGATTCTTATTTGGAAAGAAATCAGAACAGTGTAATTACAGAGTGAAGAGAAATGTCATGAACCCAGAGGACTAGCGGGTCGAGTCCAGAGTACTCCCTCAACTCCATCTTACCGGTTTCCTCATCAATGAGTGAGTTTAATAAAATTTTTGGCACAATTTCATTTTCTGTTTGCATGGGAGTAGTATTTTTAACTCTTTGAAAAAGTATACTTTAATAGAAATAACGTGATAAATCCTATAATAGAGGCACAAAGATTTGTGGGAATACAAGCTGGAATCAATTTATTTCATATCACTGGAGAGGGAAGATTTCAACTAGGAGGTGATTTTTTTAAGCTGTGGTTTGAAGAGAGTTGAATTGAGGTACAGCTGTGGTTGGGAGAGGAGAGAGGGAAGAAAAACCTACAGGCAAAAGAAACTGTTGACCTGGTGGGTCTCTCTCAGGATTACCTTTGGCCCCCACTGCTTTAGAGGCATAAGCCTTGGAACTACCACTGGCTCCTTACCAAACACTTTTCAAAGGTGATGTGATCTTAGGGTTGTAGGCCTCTTGACACTGCAGTGGGGCTACGGAAGTCATCATCAGCTCCAAGATCAAACACCCAGTAGGGACTCTGACCCCTTTAGGTAACCTAACATATACTCTGTGTAGACTTATTCAGGATATAGAACCCACTGAAATGCTTTTTTTTTTTTTAAATTATTTTATTGAGGTCGTATTGATTCATAACATTGTGTAATTTCAGGTGTACCTTATTATATATCAGTTTCTGTATAGACTGCATCGTGCTCACCACCAATAGTCTAGTTTTTATCCATCACCATACATATGTGCCCCCTTACCCCTTTTGCCCTCCCACCCCCACCCCTCTAGTAACCACTAATCTGTTCTCTGTATCCATGTGTCTGTTTATCTTCCACATATAAGTGAAATCATATGGTGTTTGTCTTTCCCTGTCTGGCTTATTTTTTAAACAAATTTAGACATGGTATTTGCATTCATATTTGAAATTTTGTATACAAGTGTATTTTATATACACAGTTTAAAATATAAGTGTATTTTAAAAATAGTGAAATATATTCCATAAACCCCTTATATTCTCATTTAAAATTTAATTCTGCAACAGGAAAGCTGACATAGATTACATAATATTAGTCATGAGCGTAGTTTCCTAGTTTCTTAACTAAACCTTTCCATGACTTAAAGAAAGGCTACCCTTTGTTTCAAAATTTAAAATAATTATATGTTTTCTCAATATAAAAGTAATGTATATATATTCATTGTGAAAAAATTGGAAACAAATGTGCAAAAAGATTAAAATTAAACTTGTTCATAATTCTACCAGACATGAGAACTGTTAAGATACATTCCAGATCTTTTTTTTGTCCACACACACAGTTTGTTTTTTTTAATTCACAAGAAAAATCTTTCTGTTTTTTATTGAGGTGAGATTTATATAACATAAAATTAGCCATTTTATTTTTTAAATTTTTAATTTTTGTCACTCTACTTTTGCTCTTTTCATCCTTTTTAAAAATTATTTTATTGAGGTCATAATGGTTTATAGTATTGTGTAATTTCAGGTGTACATTATTATTTATCAGTTTCTGTATAGACTGCATCATGCTCACCACCAATAGTCTAGTTTTTATCCACCATCATATACATGTGCCCCTTTACCCCTTTTGCCCACCCCCATCCCCCTTCCCCTCTGGTAACCACTAATCTGTTCTCTTTATCCATGTGTTTGTTTATCTTACACATATGAGTGAAATCATATGGTGTTTGTCTTTCCCTGTCTGAAAATTAGCCATTTTAAAGTGAACAAGTGAAGGGCATCTAGTTCCAAAACATTTTCATCACCACATAAGGAGACCCAGTATCTATTAAACAGTTACTCCCCATTCCCTCCTTCCCCCAGCCCCTGATAACCACCAATCTGTTTTCTGTCTCTATAGATTTATCTATTCTGGATATTTCATATAAATGGAATCATATGT
The DNA here is from genome assembly GCF_020826845.1 of Diceros bicornis minor. Taxonomy (NCBI): domain Eukaryota; kingdom Metazoa; phylum Chordata; class Mammalia; order Perissodactyla; family Rhinocerotidae; genus Diceros; species Diceros bicornis. Next base: position 47,661,895 of record NC_080744.1, on the reverse strand, counting down.
GACCTTTTGTGTCTGGCTTCTTTCACGGCATAATTTTTTTGAGATTCTTCCATGTTGTAGCAGGTATCAGTACTTCATTCCTCACTCTGGTTGAATAATTCCATTGTATGCATATATCACAATTTATTTATCCATTCACCCATTGACGGACAGCTATTTCTTTTTGCAATCTGCTTTTTAAAAAACACAATCAAACCTTAATATATCCTGAACATTTGTCCACGAACAGTTTTTATAATCTTGCTTCATATATAGTCACAGGAAAATGCCTATACAAATGTGCTCGCAATATTTAGAACTAGATGCAAAGGATAGTCAAATGAGAACCTCAGTTTTGTTAACATCTAATGCACATAGGCACACGCCCACACAGGCAAGTGCGTACCATCACTACCACCACCATTGGAGCCAGACCCTCCTGAGCTCTCTTTCTTGTTTCTGCCCCCAGGTATGAATTCTTTCATACAGGAGGGGACACCATGAGGAAGTGCTGATTCCTCTCCCTCTTACTTCTCTTTTAGAGGTGTGCTGTTAGGCGCCCAGTCTTCTGACCATGGTGGCCCATCCCTAAGAGTACTATACAGTACTGGGTGATCTCAATACTACAGTGCTTGGTTATGAGCATGATTGATTTTTCTCTCAGCAACTGGAAGAACATAGTAAGTTCATTTTATTCTCTAAGTCTAGGGTCAGATTAATTTATTACTCCCCATTTAAAATTTTATTTTTCTCAAGCACTGTGCCAACAAAACTAATTCATTTCTCCAGAGGCATAAAATGGTCTGTTTACTACTCAGCAGACCACACCTAGCTTTGGTAACTAATTTCAACTATTGTTCAGTCCTTACCCCTTATCTCAATGCCTCTAGCCTTCTATCCCCACAACTACCATCAGCCCCTCCCACAGGATGTAGTATTTTATTTTCTGTGGCCTTGGGAAGATATATGAGTTCTAAAACAATTGTGACATTTTCACTAACTCAATTTACATAATGTACTCCCAATATAGTTAATAACTACTTAGCTTAATAAACATTTCTTGAGTTCCTACTGTGTTCCAGGCACTTTGCCAAGCTTTAGGAATAAAAAAAAAAAAGCTAAAAATATGAGTTGGGATTAGGAACAATTCTAATAGAGACACAAAAAATAGTGGCTTAAACAAGACAGACGTTTCCTTCTTTCTCATGTAAAAATTCAGCTGTAGAAGCCTGTGGCTGGTAAGGGGGCTCCACAGTTGTCTGGGACTCCGTGGAAAGCTTCCAAATTTCTACTCTGCCACCCCTAGAGTTGGGCCTCATCCTTGTGTTCCAAGATGGAGCTCCAGCCATCACATCTATATTCTAGGGAAACAGGATGGAGGAAGGAAGGATGAAAGCATAAAGGGTATGATAGCTACCTTTTAAGGAAAATTTCCAGAAACTGCTCTACATCTCATCTTCAGCTAACATCTCATTGGTCAGAACTTACCCACAATACCAACTAGCAACACAGTAGGCAGGAAATGTGGTCTTTATTCCAGGCATCTATTTCCCAGCTAAAAACTGGAGATTCTATTCCATGTCCACTCGGACAAGGGAAACAAAAGATAAAATAAACAAGTAGGACTTCATCAGACTAAAGAGCTTCTGCAAGGCAAATGAAACCAGGATCAAAATGAAAGGCAATCCACCAGCTGGGAGAAAATATTTGCAAATCATACATCCGACAAGGGGTTAATCTCCATAACATATAAAGAACTCACACAACTGAACAACAAAAAAACAAACAACCCAATCAAAAAATGGGCAGAGGATATGAACAGACATTTTTCCAAGGAAGATATACAGATGGTCAATAGGCACATGAAAAGATGTTTGACATCACTAATCATCAGGGAAATGCAAATCAAAACTACACTAAGATATCACCCTACACCCGTGAGAATGGCTATAATCACCAAGACAAAAAATAACAAATGTTGGACATGTTGTGGAGAAATGGAAATCCTAATTCACTGCTGGTGGGAAAGCAAACTGGTGTAGCCTCTATGGAAAACAGTATGGAGATTCCTCAAAAAATTAAAAATAGAAATACCTTATGATCCAGTTATCCCACTACTGGGTATTTATCCAAAGAACCTGAAATCAATAATCCAAAGAGACCTATGCACCCCTATGTTCATTGCAGCATTATTCACTATAGCCAAGAAGTGGAAGCAACCCAAGTGTCCATCAACAGATGATTGGATAAAGAAGATGTGATATATATATATATACAGTGGAGTACTACTCAGCCATAAGAAAAGGCAAAATAGTCCCATTTGCAACAACATGGATGGACCTGGAGGGTATTATGTTAAGTGAAATAAGCCAGACAGAGAAAGACAAACAGGGCATGATTTCACTCATATATGGAAGATCAACCAACAAACAGTTGGTGGTTACCAGGGGGATGGGAGTTGGGGGGTGGGCACAAGGGGTGAAGGGACGTACTTATATGGTGACTGACAAACAATAAAGTACAACTAAAATTTCACAATGTTATGAACTATTATGACCCCAATAAAAAAAACAAAAACAAAAACAAAAACAACCCTGGAGATTCTAATGAAGAGAAAACAGATAATGGAGAAGGCATTCAGCAATTGTCAACAAGACACAATTCCTGCCCTCTAGACAGATAAGGGAAGGAAATACCTGTAGGAATGCGTAACTAAGGGATCTAATTCACCCTGGGCAAAGCTCTCTAGAGATAGGGGCTTCTGAACTGAATTCTTAAGGAAGAGTAAAAATTAGTCAGGCAAGGGTGTGGTGGTGGTGGTGGTGATAGTGATGGTGGTGGTGAGGGAGTTTCTAGGTAGGTGAAGTAGTGAGTTTCCAGAAGTTGAAAGATCAAAGGAATTACTGACGTGTGGTTGCAACATATCTTTAGAGGTCAAGAATATCAAAATATGAAGTTGGAAAGATAAGCAGAGGCCAGTTCATGTCATGTCTTGTCTTCTCTACATAATAATTATTTAAATGAGAAAATATTAAAAAAAATTAGTTCCCACTTAAGCTCTCACTTAAATGAGTTTATGAAACCACTAAACATTGATATTTAAGAAAATCAGTTATATTTGTAGAGCATCTTACTTTTCACAGTACAACCATAAATAGTGACTGCAAAGATATGAACCATTTGCTACAATTCCTCTAAGATGATCAGTCTTCTTGGATCCTAGCAACAAAAGAATCCAATTAGATCAAAACTTACCTTATTCACCTTCTTATAAGATTCATAAAGATTCATCTCAAGTGTTTAAAAATTGCCCTGTGTTCAATACATCCATATTAGAGATAAAAAACCTAAGGCTTGGGGCCAGCCCAGCGGCATTGTGGTTAAGTTTGGTACGTTCCACTTCTGCAGCCCGGGTTCATGGATTCAGGTCCCAGGCGCAGACCTACACCACTCATCAGCCACACTGTGGTGGTGACCCACACATAAAGTAGAGGAAGATTGGCACAGATGTTAGCTCAGGGCTAATGTTCCTCAGCAAAAAGGAAAAAAAAAAAAGCCAGAAGCTTAAGATGTGAGTTAAATAGCTAAGATTCTAAGGTGTAGTTACCAAGAAGACAGTAATTTGATGCTGTCTCTGGCAGAGAAAGACGTCATAGCAAATACCTAATTTTTTTCATTCTCTAAGTGATATTCTCAATTAAAACAAAGCAAAAATAACAAATCAGAGGCCATAGAGATGATTAGAGGTAAAGTTTGGCTCTGTGATAAAGAATGTTTGCAAAGATGGCTACGATAATTCCTCCCATATCCCTTTGCAATGTGACTTTCCTGTTCCTCCCATCAGAAGATGGAATTTATTTCCCTAGCCCTTGAATCTGTGCTGACCCTGTGACTTGTTTTGACCAAGGACTGTGGTAGAAGTGACTCTGTGTGTAACCTTCAAGATTAGGCCTGAGATTGCCATAGAAGTCAGTTTAGCCTGTGGAGGATGAGAGGCCACATGAATGGGAACCAAGGCACCTCAGCCAACAACTAGCATCAACTGCCAGCCATGAGGCCATCTTGGACCTTCTTACCCCCGGTGACCCCTCCAACTGAATGCAGCTACATGAGTGATCCCAAGTGAAACCAGCAGAGGAACTCCCCACCCAATCCACAGAGCATAAGAAATAATAAATCATTGTTGTTGTAAGCTACTAAATTTTAGAGTAGTTTGTTACACAGCAATATATAACTGAAACAGTGTCATTCTCTCAATGTTTTAGATTAAGATACGTTACCACTATAGCTTAGGACTCAAAAGCAATGAAGGCATCACTACTACATCAATTTCAGGCTTAGTGTAATACACTTTGCAAAATGAAGAAGTAATAGGGAGTCAGGGCTTTTATTGCTATCAACCGAAGAAAATAGCAGCTTAAAGTGTTAGACATCTGTAAGAAAAGTGTAAGTTATCCACAAGTGGAGGCAACATTTAAAACCACGAGTATTAGACCCCTCAGACAAACAAATGGACTCACTTGGGAAATTCAATATTTAAAGCATTTAGATAGTTCACCAATAAAGAACTGATAACAACAGATATATCAAAGATCAGCATTACGGCACTCTAGATTTATGAGTAGAAATTCCAGTTACTTCTGTAAGTAAGAAAGAATGATACCAATGATGCCCCTTGATGCTCGAAGATAAAATCCTTGAGTTCTGTGACGTGGTAGTCAGTCTCCAAGTTGGCCCCCAGTGACTCTCATTTCCGGGTATTCACTCTCTTGGGAAATATTCTCCCATCATGGCCGGCTTGTGTATCCAATAACATGTGGTGGACGTGAAGGTGTGTGACTTATGAGGCTAGGTTATAAAAGACACTGAAGTCCATTTTGGTCTCTCTCTTGGCTTCCTTGCTCTTGGGGAAGCCAGCTGCTATGTCTTCAGGACACTCCTACAGCCCTATGGAGAGGCCACATAGTGAGGAACCAAGGCCTTCAGTTAAACACCAGGGTCAACTTGCTAGCCACGAGAGCGCGCCTTCTTGGAAGCACGTCCTTTAGTCTCAGCCAAGCCTTCATATGACTGTAGCTCTGGCTGACACTTCTTTTTTAGATAGCTTTATTGAGGTTATATTTTATTTACCATAAAATTCATGAATTTTAAGTGTACAATTCAAGATTTCTAGAAAATTTACAGAGTTGCACAACCATGACCACAATCTAATTTTAGAATAGTTCCATCATGCCAAAAGAAACCTCACGTCCATTTACAGTTACTTCCCGTTCCACTACGAGCTCCAGGCAACCACTAATGTATTTTCTGTGTCTATAGATTTGCCTTTTCAGAAATCTTAATCTAAATGTAATCATGCAATATGTGGTCTTTTGTGTCTAGCTTCTTTTATTCAATATATAGCTGACATCTTGAGGGACTCTGCCAACTAAGCCGCTACTGAATTCTTGATGCACAGAAACTGTGTGTTTTTTGTTGATTTTAGCCACTAAGTTTTGGGATAATTTTTTATACAGTAATAGATAACTAGTATATATGGGTATGTAATTACTACTGGGAAACTAAGTTCCTCTGACATCCAATGTACCATTAAACCCAACCTCAAAAGTACAACATTTGTTACTATTAAAACTTGTGGCGGTGAGAGATTATACCTTACAATTGTATTGGCTTGTTTTATAAATGACACAAAACTGATACTTTTTCTAATCCGAAAAAAGCCATTTTTAGATCAGAAGAAAGAATCCCCACTTCATTTCTAGGTCCATGCAAAAGGTTGGATGAATAAGGAAGAAATGAAATTGTGGGCAGTTAAAACATGGTGCAGGTGTCCTGGTGGGTGGGCTACTAAGGAAACTTGCCATATTAGTCTGGAATGAGTTTTGGTTGATCAGATTGGACAAGAAAAAGCTCAGCTGTAATTCTGGGAGACTTAACTAGCCAGTTGCACCCTGAGATGTTGCTATCTGGAAGTCATTTAAAGGATTCATGAGGAAGAGAGGAACAGGTAGGTGCAGGTTTCAGATTTTGAGTTGATACCAAAAGTAAGAAGGAAAGGCTTACAATGTCACAACTGTGTGAATGGGTCAAAACCTCAGGGAATGCTGTAAAACAAGAGCGAATTGTGAAATGGTTTAAATAATGTGGAATTAATAATGCTTTTGACAACTGAGTACAATTTATTGTTTGATGATGGTTTTGACTCAGTTTCTAATGCAGTAAATGTTGAAGATTAAGAGATTTGTTTAGGATCCAGTAGTAGCAACAGTTTTCATGCTTTGAAAATATCTAAGTTTTGAGGGTAAAGATTAAACTCTTCATGATACTTAGAAACAGTATTCCTATCTTGTTATGCAGCTATTAGTCACTAAAACACTAGCTTCTATAACACATATTCAATTTTTTCCTGTTATTCAATGTATATTAATATTTAGTAAAATATTTGCCTTTATTCTAAGTATGAACATGATGTTGGAGTTTCTTCAAATTTATTATTTTGCTGTATGTTTTGTTTCAGTTTTTACTGAAATGTTTGTCTACATGTATTAAACCTTCCTGTAAAGGAATTTATTTAAATTTATTGTATTTAACTACCTGCTTTATACTAATTTTCACTGATATATGCTATATATACAGGAATTCTCTAAAATTTATTCGATATTGTGGCAGGCTTTTTAGCTGACAGCACCAAGATGCAGCACCATTATTTGCCTTTATGACACTTTATGCATAGCATGGGGCTTCTTTACTGATCATTTTTTTTGTGTGTGTGTATTTTGTTGTCTGCTGTATTTTCACCGTTTTTTTTTTTTTAGCTATATGACTTAGCACTTTTATTTGTGGTTAGTAGTATATAATTAAATATAAAGAACCTGTGATTTCCTAGAATCCAATATACCGTATGGATATTAACATGAGCATATAATATTTCCCTCCACAAAACCACTGTAAAATCATTTAAACACTTTCACAAACACAAATAAATATGTGTATAATGAAAGGTGCTTTTTTACCCCGTACATTTTTCTTGTAAAATTGGGTGCTCTTATTCACATTCAAATCTTATATATCAGCAAATAAAGTACGATGATTTAGGCACTGGGGAAACAGAGAAAATAAGATACTGATCCTGGGCCGGCCCAGTGGCTTAGTGGTTAAGTGCGCGCGCTCCGCTGCTGGCGGCCCAGGTTCGGATCCCGGGCGCGCACCGACGTGCCGCTTCTCCAGCCATGCTGAGGCCGCGTCCCACATACAGCAACTAGAAGGATATGCAACTATGACATACAACTATCTGCTGGGGCTTTGGGGGAAAAAAATAAATAAAAAAAAAAAAAAAAAAAAAAAGATACTGATCCTGACTTGAAATATCTAAGACTCTAGTAGAAGAAACAGACACAAAACAATACTTAGATCACTACATGATACGTGTGTCTCAAAAGGAGGAAGCCTCAAGGTATTTGGGGGTGGACAAGGAAGGCTTTACTGAATAGGTGACTTCTAAACTAAATTGTGGTTTGTCAGGTCAACAAGAGAAGGAAGTGCCTTCCAGACAGAACAAAAAGCATGAACCAAGACAAGGAAGCATGAAAGAACACAGTATGTTCTGGAAACAGCAAACAGCTCAGTGGGGCTGGAGCATAGTGAGTGTCAGGGAACAGCCTGAGATAAGAGAAGAAGATTAGGTAGAAGCTAGAATGAATGGGCTTGTCAGCCAAGCTAAGGCATTTAGATTTTAACCTGCAGGGAGCGAGGATTTTAAGCAGAGGAAGTTTTCCTTTAAAAAGGTTTCTCTGGCTGTAGTGTGGTGGATGGATTGGAGAGCAAGAGATGGAAGGCACTCAAGCTAGTTAGGAGGCTATTACGGTAATTAAATGAGAAATGATGAGGTCTGAAATGAAGGTAAATGGCGTGGGAATGATGAGGGGTATGAATTAGGGACCTCGAAAAGGGTCATTGGTAATTATCTTTGACTCCTTCTCCTTTCCACTGAACAGATTACCAACTTGTGCCAGGCCTTTGCCTCCTATCTTCCCCACCCTTGTAATTCGCCTTCACAAGGCTACAAAGTCATCTTTCTAAAGCAGCTCTGATTGCATAAACGTCTGCTCAGAAACACTTGATGGACGCCCACTGCATGCAGAATGAAATCTCAGTTTCTTAGTGGAGCATTCAAAGCTGTCCATCTTCAGGCAGGCTACAAGCTACCTCTTGGTTCCTTTATCTCTTCTTAACTATTATTTCCTTTCCCTATATATCATCTGCCTCAAACATTAATCGAGTCTTTGTTCCTCTAACACATCCCGTTGTTTTTACACCTCTAAGCCTTAGCTCATGCTATGTTCTCTATTTGAATGGAGGGTTTCTTGTCCATCTCAGCCTGCCAAAATTCTACCCAGCATTTATGTCAGCGTCCCTATAACATTTTACCCATTCCCTTAGTCAAAAGTATTCTTCCTTTTCTGTGGTGCATAGACTTTAGTGTCGCAATCGTAAGACTTTTGACGTTTTGCCTGGTTTTGTAGATAGTGGTGTCTTGGTATTCCTTCTACTTCCTTGCCCTAGTGACATATACACAGTATAGGCTCAAAAATTTGTGATAAATTGATGTGGAGCAGGGATTTGACCCCTGTATCAATCACTCAAAGTTTAGCAGACAGCCTGGAAAAATCAGGCGATTCTGCGAATCCATGACATCACGCATGAAAAAAGCGTCCAGAGGAGTCACTCGTCTCTAGGGGGCCCTTTTGCTGTCTAGAACATCCGTGACAAAAGGTGGGAGCAAAATAATTTGCTGTCGGGAGAGTACGGCTTCTCCAAACAGTTGCAAGATACCTTTATTTTTGATGTAAAATGAAATAGCTTATGTACCGTACTTTAAGAAAGCCCTAAGGGATCTAAGATTTCCCGAGGGGGAATTTCCCAGTGACGCGAGACCTCCAGAGGTCAACTGCGCTGACCATCATCACACAGTGTACTCGGGAAGGGATCAAACACTCAGCAAAATAGACCAGCGGGGTGTCCCCACAGTTGCACTGCTGCGTGGCCCCGAGCTGCCTCAGCCCCGCCCCCGCTCCCGCCCCCAGCGGCCGCAGCCGGGAGGCTCCCAGGGAACTCCCGCAGGTCTGCGCGCGCAATCCCGGGACGAGGGTCCGCACGGCGCGCGCAATTGCCCTGGAAACCACTGCGCGCGCACGCGCAAAGCGGGGCGGGGAAGAAGGACTGAGCTAAGAGTTTAGCCGCAGGAGGAGGGGGTGTACCCTCCCACTCGACCGTCGCTCCCGGGCGGGTGGGCGCGCGGGCGGGCGTGCCGCCCATCTCCCTCAGGGGGAGCGTCCCTTCCAGCACGCGCCCGGCTCGCGCGCTCCCCCGGCCCCCCAGCCCCCCTCCGCCTCACGGGCACCCTTGCCCTCCTCCCGCATTTGTGCGCCGGTGCAGCAGGCAGTGGGAGCATCCGGGCATTTCCGCAGCCGAGCGGCGATCGGGGCGGCGGCGGCGGTGGAGAAGCTCTCATGGCAGGGACGAGGCGAGGGGAAGGCGAAAGGGGGGTGAGGCGTTAAGCCGGAGCCATCGCAGGGTGGGTCTCGAGGGAGGCGGAGCGGGAAGCGGCTCTCGCGGCCGGAGGAGGGCCGGGCGCGGGGCTCTGGTGCATTCGCCTGGCCAGCCCGTGCTCCGGAGATGCATCTGCATCAGGTCCTCACCGGGGCTGTCAACCCTGGAGACAACTGCTACTCCGTGGGCAGCGTCGGGGATGTCCCCTTCACGGTGAGCGGCGTCCGGGAGCCCGAGGGGGAGAGACTGGGGTCGGGACGCCGGTGCCGTGACTCCTGTCCCGGGCCCACACCTCCCCGGGGGATTGCGAGGTGTTGGTGGGCCCCACCCGCGCCCCCTTTGCAGCCCTATTTAACGGGGGGGCGGGGGTGCGTGGGATGTGAGTCCTGAGGCTGGTGTAGGAAATTACCGTAAGGGGAAAGGATTAGGAATCCACCGCACTGTCCGCCCTCAGCAAACGGGCCCCGGGGGTGACTGGACTAGAAGGTTCCTTTCCTAGGGCAGCCCTGGGTCTGCGGTGAAGGAAGGTGGTTGCAACCGCTGAAACACCGGAGCGTCCGTTTCCCACCTGCTCTTGGCGTGGAGGCGAAGAGGCTTGCTCTTGTCTCAGAGCGTGGAGGCGATGCTACGCCTGCTCGCTGTGTTAAGGCAGCGAGGAGCTGCTGGAGCCTGTGGCTGTAAACCCGACCCGACCCTCTGTATCTGCTGATATGCGGAATCTTAGAAAAATTCATTCTCTGCCCCCCAAAAATTTCGTATGGAAGGGTTAGAGTGACAGTGGCATGGAGAGCTCTTATTTATTAAGAGGTCACAGTTAGTAGCCTTACTAGGTAGTATTTTAATCCGTTTGCAAGGTAGGCTGCATGCTATTTGTTTTTAAGCTGACAATGTGAAAATTTTATGACAGTGTTTTTCCTGTTTGTGCGAGTAAAGTGTATGTAAACAATAACATGTTAGAACCCGTTTAAAATCTCGATGAAATAGACATGTTTCTCAACCAGCTTGGACGGATTAGTCCTTTTGAGAAGGGGATGTTGTTAGTAGTATAGCTAATTCAAACCAAGCTTCTTTTACCCGTAGATGGACTCCCATGGATTAGCATGAGTTCCTTTTTTGTATTAAATTTATACATGGTTTTCCTTAGAAGGAATTGTGGGCAATCAGACAACAATTAAATACACATTGTTATTGATAACTGTTCTGCTTGATAAAATAGGAAATGCATAATGGTATGCTTTTTAGACGAGGGAGACACTTTGATCTGATGTCTGCTTTCCAACAGCATGTTTTTAAAGCTGCGGACATAAGAAAAGCTCCTGCAAAACTGCAGAATCATTATGTAGCACAGTGCATTCTGGAACGGAATTTATCTATCATTGTGATACTTTAAAAATAACCCCATAAGGTTGCTTTCTGGCCATTTTAATTTCTAAATGTAATCAACTTAGCTTTATTCCAGTTTAGAATGAATCCTTTAAAAACATAGTTTGCCTGATTTGTATTGTTACATCTGTCTCTATCAATGCTGTCATCTGTGTTTTGTCTTCATGTGACCTACAAGATCCATATAGAATTGAGCTTGGACTTCAAGTGTGTAGAGAATCTTCAGGACAGAGAGAAAAGAAATTTCCCTCTCCCCCAATTGTGTAGGTGGGGAGGAAGTTCCCCAGGGTTAGAAGAGCAGGCTTCCTCCATCAAGAAACAAATCTGGAACTTTGACTTATGGAGTATTTCCACACTATCATGGTGGTGGTAGTTTTCTGTTTCCATCTAAAGTGGAGCAATATCTCACTGCAGGGCTGGTATATAGTGCTAAACAAGTTCAATGCAGTCTGGAAAAGCCAGTGCAAGAACTGTTAGTGCTGTGCAGATGTGGTTATGCTGTAGGCCATCCATGACCAGGTCCTTGGAATCATTTTCAAATCTTTTCCACCTCCCTAATTCAACCTATCGCCAAGTCTAGCTGACTCTGCAGTGTCTATCACATTTACCCCTTTGCATGTCCTTAGTTACCACCTTATCGTAGAACCTTATTAGTATTAATATAAAAGCTTCCAAACTGGTTTTTCTGACCCTCACCTCTGATCACTTTAGTTCACCCTCCACACAGCTACTGGGATAATTTTCTTCAAATAGCATGTCACCGTATCATTCTTGCCTCAAGAATATGTAGTTGTTCCTAATAGCTGTGTTATGAAATTGAAACTTGTCGGATGTTCTTCTGCCATCTTGGACTTGATATTTGATTATATGTACTCCTCACCTTGGCCCCTCTGCTATAGACATACTAATCTGACTCTAGCCCGCATTTTTATGTTGCAACAAGAGAATCCTTGCTTTTCATGTTCCCAAATATGACTCAGAATTCACCTGGTTTAGGATGCCTACCTGTAACGCTGACTGTTTTGGTCTTTTGGCATTTACAAACCCATGTTTCTCATCATCTCATTTTAGTATCTTAGTTTGAATGTACTGGTCCAGTTATAATTTTGCCATGAACTAGAAATGACCTTTTGGACTCTATGAAGAACAGATTTGCGTAAAAAAAGATGAGAACAAGCTGTTTTCATGTACTCTAGAATCAACTAATGATTATTCGAATACCTATATTAGAATAGTAAAAATAAAATTAAAAAAATAAGTAAAGCTCCTTTACATAGAGCATGCTATTTGATATGTATAGTGATCAGATGAAAAAACTAGTTCTGGGTCAGATGACTAAAAAAGGGACCAGCCAGGGCTGGAATGGAGGTCTTGTGACTTCTCATCTGGTGAGCTTTTCTCTGTAGTATGTTTTTTTCCTATCCGAGTGCTTGCTGTGAAGGGTGTGTGTATGTGTGTGTGTAAGGCCTAGATATGGCCAGTGTAGAAGGAAAGACTATCTTGCAACTAGCCAGTGGTTCTTAGCCAATAGTGTGTTTCATGATAACCTGAGGACCTTTTCAAAATAGAGTAGATCATTTATTTCGGAGTCCATAAACTGAAAGTTTTTGAAAAGGAATTGTTCTGAAAGGATTTTGAAGTGTTCGTGACATTGTAATTTAAAAACAGTGCCTTATATATGTTGTGCTGTGTGTGGTGGGTGGTGTGATCAGCTGGGCTGTGATTGACTGCTTGGTTATGTCACCATGGCCCAATCTGGGCTATGTTGACGTGGTGGTGCAGTTTGTAGCGACAGTCCCAGTGATGTGTGTACTTTTAGTGCTAACGTGTGAGCTATGACGGTTTTCACTTGTGTTTTGAGAGTGAGCAGTTTTTAAAAACACTCGATTGTGGTTTTATAAATATGGTTGTATATATCACCTTTTGATCATTCTCTTCTTTTCAATATAAGATCTAAGTTCTGGAAATACTGTTATCCTGCAATAAGTCAGGTCCCGGATAGTCCAAAGAGATGGTCTTCTACCATGTTTGAGCTCTGTTGTACTTTATTTTGCCATTGAGACATTTCCAACTACCTTCTTGTAGATAACTAAATGTTTAAGGCTTAATGCAATAGATAGTGTAAATTTCTTCTTATTTATGTTGTTTATTACTCTCCTGAAAAATAGTTCTTTTTTTTCCTGCTTTTCTGTACACATTAAAATATTAATTAAAATAAGATGGTACATGCTGATAATTAATATAATTTAAATTTTTTCACATTTTGGCCCTAAGGGGTGCAGGCCATATTTTCAGGAGTATAAGGGCAGTTGATGTTATTCCAATCTGATGAATTCAGCACATTGATCAAAGTTTACAAAAATTAGTAAGTCATTTCCACTGTCAGGGAGCTTATAATATACTGGCAGAGATTGAAAATGATGGATATAATTATAATGTAAGGCAGATGAAAGAGATCACACGTAGTTGGGAAGATAAAGATTTCACAGAAGATTGACATTTGGAAAGACAGAGAGAGGTATTAGGCCTTTCTGGATGGCAAGAACCATGAAAGCCAAGGAATGGTGTAATATAAAGGATAAATTATTCGGTGACTATTCCTTCACAAAAGTGATTTTTTTTTTAAAACACAGAACTTCTTTCTTAAATAGCAAACACCCTTAGAAAGTTGAAAAATATAATTTGCAACCATTACCCATAGCTTTTTAGGAAAACATCTGTATTCTGACATTTCTTGACTTTTGTTATTGTTTTGTTTTTTCTTAAAGTACCACCAGAAAGCTAGTAATGAATGAAAAACATTCATTTAAAAGTTAGAAGATAATGTTGTATGACCACTTTTTCTGGCATTTAGATATATTTTAATTCTATTGTAGTATAATAACATTCCAGTCCTAGAATTATGACAACACTGAACTTTGAAAATGATCAGCCTGTTTATACATTTAGCAGATGTTCGTTGAACACATAGGTGTGCGAGGGTCTGTAGAAATTAAAAGAAAAAAAGAACAATAAATTTCAGGGAGTTTGTTTATTTATTTATTTATATTTTTTTGGTGAGGAAGATTGGCCCTGAGCTAACATCTGTTGCCAGTCTTCCTCTTTTTCCTTGAGGAAGATTGTTGCTGAGCTAACATCTGTGCCCATCTTCCTCTATTTTGTATGTGAGATGCTGCCACAGTGTGGCTTGATGAGTGATGTGTTGGTCCGTGCCCGGGATCTGAACCTGCAAACCGTGGGCTGCTGAAGCTGGAGCATGCTAACTTAACTGCTATGCCACTGGACCGGCCCCTCAGGGAGTTTATTAAAGAAGTGTAGGGACCTGGTAATCTACTAGGAGAGTTAAGACATGTTCTTAACCACAGCAGGCCAGCTATGTGGTATTGTGAGGCACTTAAATTCTCGTAGGAATTCAAGAGGAGTAAGAGATCACTTTTGGCCAGGGGAATTGGGAAGGTGGACAGAAAAATGCTTCTGTACTGGTTATCAATAGGTGTAACAACTCATACACCTATTGACAGCCTACGCTGAGATTAAAGGGAAAGACAGAAGTCAAGAATTTAGATTGGACCTGTTTTTCAAGAGAAATTGGCCCATTGGTTCTTGGAGAGTAGCTTCTTATTTGTTGAAATTGTTACCTTTCAGAGTTTGTGGGCTTGTGTTTGGTGTTATCCTGTAGGTGAGTATGAATATGTAAGTTCTTACTTATGTCCCTGTGTAGATTGTTAGTTAGCCTTCCTCGCAGTGAGAAGACTCTTAGCAGCTACCCAGAAACTGGGGTACAGTCCTGAATAATGGAATAATGCCTCTCCAGAAATGGGATGTCAGAGACCAGCTACTTTATATGACTTTGGCTAAATCACTTAAACTTATTTCGGTTTTTCGTCTCTAAAATGAGTTTCTTAAATTAGCTTCTCTTTAAGTATTCAGACCTGAAATGAGCATTATATGGATTTCTCTAGAGATTTCCAAGGGGCAAAAGAGAAAGTGGACCAGAAACACACAGTGATTGTGGTGAGGCTATAGGTCTGGAGTCTCTGTTGTGTATCGCCCCTCCACTTGTACGTACAAGACTGTTGGTCAGACTTTATAGTCAGGGAGGCTGGCCCCCTTTCTGGCTCAGGGAATAAGCCATGCAGAGCGTTCAGGAAGTAGTGGGTCTTTGGGCTCACAGTCGAGATGGAGGCCCTTGTTTATGATTGTATCCTCAGCGTCTGGTGGATGGTGGTTGCCTGAGACTGTCACAGTGCAGTATGGAGTGGGAGATGGGGCCAGTGTGATGGTGTTCAGGTTCTCCACCCCCCAAATATGTTTACTCCTTTACTTTCTGTTCTTAGGATTTTGGGTATTTGAAAGATGACTTTAGAAATTATAATCGGTATCTTAACTTGGATCCTGAGAAATTTTTAGAACAAATTAGGGTCTCAGTATTTAATCATCAAAAAGAGCACAGGATGTTGGGTTACAACTGCAATGGCACAGTGGAAAAACAAGTCATGCCTGACCAATTTAATTTCCTTCTATGATAGAACGCAAAGCGGTATTTAAAAGGAGATAATAATAGAGACTATCTGTAATTCAGATTTAGTAAGGCTCTTGTAGCTTGTGGGTTATTTTTTTAATTTTTTTTATAATTTTTATTTATTTATTTTTCCCCCAAAGCCCCAGTAGATAGTTGTATGGCATAGCTGTATATCCTTCTAGTTGCTGTATGTGGGATGCGGCCTCAGCATGGCCGGAGAAGCGGTGCGTTGGTGCGCACCTGGGATCCGAACCCGGGCCACCAGCAGCGGAGCGCGTGCACTTAAGCGCTAAGCCACGGGGCCGGCCCATTGTGGGTTATTTTTTAAAACAAGTTTGGAAGTCAAATATTTTAATAGAATTTTTAGAGTTTTCAATCTTTTTGAGTTTGTAGAATCTTTTTGCATTATGTTTTAGCTCTAGTACCCTAATTCAGGATGTAACAGGATAGGACCTGTTATTGAGGAAGCAGGTGCGTCTTACACAGGTAGTATGACTGCATTTTCTTTCTCTTAGAGATAGCTCACATAACCCTGGGACTTGATGTGTAAATGTGAAACCAATTGCCTGTGCTTTTTATTCTCAAACCTTCTCATTTAATGATTGCTGAGGGCTCCTTTAATGCTCCCCTCTCCTCCCATCCTCAATGCCTGAAAAATAAGATCTTATATATATATATCTTATATCCCTCTGATAGAGAAGTCAGAGGTATAAAGGGGTCACTGAATAGAGTCCTTTAAACACTGTACGTGATAATTTGGTGGGATAATTTGAAAGCCATAAATAATATTCTGTTAGATTATCATTGGAAACATGTTTCTTTAGGGCCACTTCCTCTAAAAATTGAGCCCTCTCAGGAATAACAATATTAAATTTAATTCATACTAAGGCATGATGTTTTCATCCTGTGATGTTTAAATCTTCTAAAACTACTGCTTTTCTGTCTGCTTATTCATTTTCTACTGAGAGACATGTATTAAAAACCTACTATGAGTATGGATTTATCCCTGTCGTCTTGCAGATTTGTCAATTTTTTCCTTTATTTGTGCTTACAAATTTAAAATGATTATATCTTCCTGGAGAATTGACCTGTTTATCATTATGAAGTACTCCTTTTTCTTTTTTTAAATCTCTGGTGGTGCTTTCTGTAGTCTACCTTATCTGATATTAATATAGCCTTATCAGCTTTCTTTTGGTTAGCATTTTCGAAGTTTATCTTTTTCCATCCTTTTACTTGCAACTTCTCTACAGGCATACCTTGGAGGTATTTTGGATTCTGTTCTAGACCACTGCAATAAAGTGAACATTGCAATAAAGCAAGTCACATGAATTTTTTGGTTTCCCAGTGTGTATAAAAGTTATGTTTACACTATACTGTAGTTTATTACTATAGTATTATGTCTGAAAAAACAATGTACATACCTTAATTAAAAATACTTTATTGCTAAAAAATGCTAACTATCATCTGAGCCTTCAGCAAGTCATCATCTTGTTGCTGGTGGAGGGTCTTGCCTCGATGTCGATGGCTGCTGACTGATCAGTGGTTGCTGAAGGCTGGGGTGGCTGTGACAGTTTCTTAAAATAAGACAGCGATGAAATATGCCACATCGATTGACTCTTCCTGTCAGGAACACTTGCTCTGTAGCATGCGATGCTGTTTGATAGCCCTTTACCCACAGTAGAACTTCTTTCAAATTGGAGTCTGTCCCCTCAAACTGTGCCGCTGCTTTATCAACGAAGTTTATGTAATATTCTAAATTCTTTGTTGTCATTTCAGCAATTTCACAGCATCTTCACCAGCAGTAGATTCCATCTCAAGAAACCACTTTCTTTGCTCATCCATAAGAAGCAACTCCTCATCTGTTAAAGTGTAATCATGAGATTGCAGCAATTCAGTCACATCTGCAGGCTCCATTTATAATTCTAGTTCTCTTGCTATTTCCACGACATCTGCAGTTATTTCCTTCACAATCTTGAACCCCTCAAAGTCATCCATGAGGGTTGGACTCACCTTCCTCCCAACTCCTGTTAATTTTGATATTTTGACCTTTTCCCATGCATCATGAATGTCCTCTCTTTTTTTCTTGAGGAAGATTGGTGCTGTGCTAACACCTGTTGCCAATCTGCCTCTTTTTTTTCTTTTTTCTCCCCAAAGCCCCACTACATAGTTATATATTGTAGCTGTAGAGTTGAGAGAGCGAGTCATAGAGAGTCTTCTATGTGGGATGCTGCCTCAGCATAGCTTGATGAGCAGTGAGTAGGTCCGTGCCCAGGATCCGAACCAGCGAACCCTCGGCCGCCAAAGCCGAATGTGCAAAGTTAACCGCTATGCCACCAGGCCAGCCCCATGCATGTTCTTTTTTTTTTTTAACAATTTATTTATTTATTTATTTTTGCCCCCAAAGCCCCAGGAGATAGTTGTATTTCATAGTTGCACATCCTTCTAGTTGCTGTATGTGGGACGCGGCCTCAGCATAGCCGGAGAAGCGATGTGTCGATGCGCGCCCGGGATCTGAACCCCGGGCCGCCAGCAGCAGAGCGCGCGCGCTTAACTGCTAAGCCACGGGGCCGGCCCTCCCATGCATGTTCTTAATGGCATCTAGAATGGCAAATTCTTTCCAAGAGATTTTCAGTTTACTTTGCCCGGATCCATCAGAGGAATCTCTATCTATGGCAGCTAAAGCCTTATGAAATGTATTTCTTAAATAATAGGACTTGAAAGTCGAAATTGCTTCTTGATCCATGGGCTGCAGAATGGATGTTGTGTTAGCACTCATGAAAACAACATTAATCTCATTGTACATCTCCATCAGAGCTCTTGGGTGACCAGGTGCATTGTCAGTGAGCAGTAATATTTTAAAAAGAATCTTTTTTTTCTGAGCAGTAGGTCTCAACATTGGGCTTAAAATATTCAGTAAACCATGTAGTAAACAGATGTGCTGTCATCCAGGCTTTGTTGATCCATTTATAGAGCACAGGCAGAGTAGATTTGGCATAATTCTTAAAGGCCCTACGATTTTCAGAATAGTAAATGAGCATTGGCTTCAACTTAGTCATCAGCTGCATTAGCCCCTAACAAGAGAGTCAGCCTGTCCTTTGAGGCTTTGAAGCCAGACATTGACTTCTCTCTAGCTATGAAAGTCCTAGATGGCATCTTCTTCCAATATAAGGCCATTTCAACTCATTGAAAATCTGTTGTTTAGTGTAGCCACCTTCATTAATTATCTTAGCTAGATCTTCTGGATAACTTGCTGCAGCTTCTACATCAGCACTTGCTGCTTCACCTTGCAGTTTTATGTTATGGAGATGGCTTCTTTCCTTAAATCTCATGAGACCAACCTCTGCTAGCTTTAAACTTTTCTTCTGCAGCTTACTTACCTCTTTCAGCCTTCACAGAATTGAAGAGAGTTAGGGCCTTGCTCTGGATTATGCTTTGGCTTAAGGGAATGTTGTAGCCGGTATGATCTTCTATCCAGACTACTGAAACTATCTCCATATCAGCAATAAGGCTGTTTCACTTTCTTATCATTTGTATGTTCACTGGAGTAGAACTTTTAATTTCCTTCAAGAACTTTTCCTTTGCATTCACAACTTGGCTAACTTTGGCACAAGAGGCCTAGCTTTGGGCCTGTCTCGTCTTTCGACGCGCCTTCCTCATTAAGCTTCAAGATTTCTAGCTTTTGATTTAAAGTGAAAGACGTGCAACTCTTCCTTTCACTTGAACACTTTGAGGCCATTGTAGGGTTATTAACTGGCCTAATTTCGATATTGTTGTGTCTCAGGGAATAGAGATGCTTGAGGAGAGGGAGAGAGAGGGGGGAACGGTCGGTCAGTGGAGCATTCAGAACACAAACACGTTACTGATTAAGTTTGACATCTTATATGGAGTTCCTGGTACCCCAAAACAATTACAATAGTAACATCAAAGGTCACTGATCACAGATTACCATAACAAATATAATAATAATGAAAAAGTTTGAAATATGGTGAGAATCACCAAAATGTGACGCAGAGATACAAAGTGAGCAAATGCTCTTGGAAAAATGGCGCCGATACACTTGATGCAGGGTTGCGACAAGCCTTCAATTTGTAAAAAATGCAAATCTGCAAAGCGCCATAAACCAAAGCATAATAAAACAAGATATGCCTGTATATGGTTACGTTTCCTATCTGTGTCTTTGAAACATCCCATAGTTGGCTTTTTTTAATTTAGCCTGACAACTTTTGTGTTAACTAGAACTTTTAATTCACTTATATTTAATGTAATTACTGGCATGTTTGTGTTTAAATCCACCATCTTACTACTTGTCCCCTTTGTTCTTTGCTCCCGTTTTTCTTCTTTCTTACCTCTTGAAATGAGTATTCTTTTTCATTCACATTTTTCTCTCTAGTAGTCTGAAAGTTGTACAGTTTCTACCTGAGAAATTACAACATGCATTCCTTTTTTATTACTTACATTCTTTTTTATTGAAGTATAATTGACATATAATATTATATTAGTTTCAGTTGTACAACATACCAATTCAATATTTTTATACATTATGAGATGATCACCACAATGTGTTTAGTTACCATCATAACATGCATTCTTAAGTTACCATTTAACCAAAGTCTGATGAGGCTTTATAGTCCTTCCAGATAATACAAGAACCCTTTGTACCAGGTTTTACCCTCTTCCTGCTTATAATCTATTCTTCTGTGATGAGTGTATTCATATTTATAAACCCTATAAGACATTATTATTATTTTACATAGTTAATGCTTATTTAGATTTACCTACCTGTTTACTATTACTTTGCCCTTCATTCCTTCTTGCATCTCTCATGTGCCATTTGGGATTGTTTTCTTTTTTCTTGGAGAACCTCCTTTAGAATTTCCTTTGGTGTTGGTGTTGTAATGTTATTTTTTTGTATGAAAATATGTTTATTTTATTTCCTTCTTGAAAGACATTTTTGCTAGGTTGAGGATGGCAGTATTTTCTTTTCAGCACCTTGACGATGTCAGTCCTCTGTCTTCGGGCCTCCACTGTTTCTGTTGAAAAATCAGCTGCCACTGTTGCTTCCTTAAAAGTTGTATTTTTTCTCTAGCTGCTTTTAAGTTTTTTTTTTTTTTTGGCTTTCTGAAGTTTTACTATACCGTGTCTAAGTGTGCATATATGTTTTTTCAATCTTGTTTGGAACTCTTGAGATTTATGAATCTGCAAATTGATATATTTCAGCAAATCTGGAAAAACTTCAGCTAATTATCTCTTCAAATATTGCCTCTGAGCTATTAACCTCATGAGACTAATATATTAAAGATGTATTAGACCTTCTCACTTTATTTCTATGTCTCATACCCTCTCTTCTGTATTTTCTATGTATCCTTCTCTGCAGCATTCTGGATGGCTTCTTCTAATCCATTTGCTAATCCTATCTTCAGTCATGTCTAATTTGCTTTGTTGTGCTTATTGCACTGGGTATGTTTTGTTTTTGTTTTTGTTTTAGATGTCCTTTATAAGATTGAGACAGTTTCCTTCTATTCCTTTTTTGCTGCAAGTTTTTATCATGAAGGGATCTTGAATATTTTCAAATGTTTTTCTTCATCCATTGATATGGTCATGTAGTTTTTCTTCTTCGGATTGTTACATGGTTGATTACATTGATTTATTTTTGTATAATTGATTTTGTATATTGATTTGTTTATAGTATTTCATTATCCTTTTTTTTTTTTTAATTGATGTTTTAATGATTTCTAACATTGTGAAATTTTGGGTTGTACATTTTTGTTTGTCCATCACCATATATATGCCTCCCTTCACCCCTTGTGCCCACCCCCCACCCCCACTGCCCCTGGTAACCACAGTCCAGTTTTCTCTGTCCATGTGCTGGTTTATATTCCACATATGAGTGAGATCATACAGTGTTTGTCTTTCTCTTTCTGGCTTATTTCACTTAACATAATACGCTCCAGGCCCATCCATGTTGTTGCAAATGGGACGATTTTGTCTTTTTTTATGGCTGAGTAGTATTCCATTGTATATATATACCACATTTTCCTAATCCAGTCGTCAGTCGAGGGACACTTAGGTTGCTTCCACTTCTTGGCTATGGTGAATAATGCTGCAATGAACATAGGGGTGCATAAGCCTCTTTGGATTGTTGATTTCAGGTGCGTTGGATAGATTCCCAGTAGTGGGATGGCTGGATCATAGGGCATCTCTATTTTTAATTCTTTAAGGAATCTCCATACTGTTTTCCATAGAGGCTGCACCAATTTGCATTCCCACCAGCTGTGTATGAGGGTTCCTGTTTCTCCACATCCTCTCCAACATTTGTTGTTTTTTGTCTTGGTGATTATAGCCATTCTAACGGCCGTGAGGTGGTATCTTAGTGTTGTTTTGATTTGCATTTCCCTGATGATTAGTGATGTTGAGCATCCTTTCATGTGCCTATTGGCCATCTGTATATCTTCCTTGGAGAAGTGTCTCTTCATTTCCTCTGCCCATTTTTTGATCGGGTTGTTTGTTTTTTTGTTGTTCAGTTGTGTGAGTTCTTTATATATTATGGAGATCAACCCCTTGTCAGATGTATGTTTTGCAAATATTCTCTCCCAGCTGGTTGGTTGTCTGTTCATCTTGATTCCGGTTTAATTTGTCTTATAAAAGCTCTTTAATCTGATAAAGTCCCACTTGTTTATTTTTTCTTTAGTTTCCCTAGTCTGGGTAGGCATGTCATCCGAAAAGATTCCTTTAAAGCCAATGTCAAATAGTGTGTTGCCTATATTTTCTTCTATGAGTTTTATAGTTTCAGGTCTCACCTTCAGGTCTTTGATCCATTTTGAGTTCATTTTTGTGAATGGCGATAGCACATCGTCCACTTTCATTCTTTTGCATGTGGCTGTCCAGTTTTCCCAACACCATTTATTGAAGAGACTTTCCTTTCTCCATTGCATGTTCTTAGCACCTTTGTCGAAAATTAGCTGTCCGTATATGTGTGGTTTTATTTCTGGGCTTTCAATTCTGTTCCATTGATCTGTGTGTCTGTTTTTGTACCAGTACCATGCTGTTTTGATTACTATTGCTTTGTAGTATGTTTTGAAGTCAGGGATTGTGATGCCTTCTGCTTTGTTCTTTTTTTTTAGGATTTCTTTAGCTATTCGGGGTCTTTTGTTGCCCCATATAAATTTTAGTATTCTTTTTTCTATTTCTGTGAAGAATGTCATTGGGATTCTGATTGGGATTGCATTGAATCTGTAGATTGCTTTAGGTAATATAGACATTTTAACTATGTTTATTCTTCCAATCCACGTGCATGGGATATCTTTCCATTTCTTTATGTCATCATGGATTTCTTTCAATAATGTCTTGTAGTTCTCATTGTATAGGTCCTTCACCTCCTTGGTAAGATTTATTCCTAGGTATTTTATTCTTTTTGATGCAATTGTAAATGGTATTATCTTTTTGAGCTCTCTTTCTGTTAATTCATTATTAGCATATAGAAATGCAACTGATTTTTGTAGATTGATTTTGTACCCTGCAACTTTGCTGTAGTTGTTGATTGTTTCTAATAGTTTTCCAACAGATTCTTTAGGGTTTTCTATATATACAATCATGTCATCTGCAAATAGTGAGAGTTTCACTTCTTCGTTACCTATTTGGATTCCTTTTATTCCTTTTTCTTGCCTAATTGCTCTGGCCAAAACCTCCAGTACTATGTTGAACAGGAGTGGTGAGAGTGGGCAGCCCTGCCTCGTTCCTGTTCTCAGAGGAATGGCTTTCAGTCTTTCCCCGTTGAGTATGATGTTGGCTGTGGGTTTGTCATATATGGCCTTTATTATGTTGAGGTACTTTCCTTCTATTCCCATTTTATTGAGAGTTTTTATCATAAATGGATGTTGTATCTTGTCAAATGCCTTCTCTGCGTCTATTGAGATGATCATGTGGTTTTTATTCTTTGTTTTGTTGATGTGATGTATCACGTTGATTGATTTGCGGATGTTGAACCATCCCTGCGTCCCTGGTATAAATCCCACTTGATCATGGTGTATGATCTTTTTAACGTATTGTTGTATTTGGTTTGCCAATATTTTGTTGAGGATTTTTGCATCAATGTTCATCAGCGATATTGGCCTGTAATTTTCTTTCTTTGTATTGTCTTTGTCTGGTTTTGGTATCAGGGTGGTGTTGGCCTCGTAGAATGATTTAGGAAGTGTTCCATCTTCCTCTATTTTTTGGAGTAGTTTGAGAAGGATGGGTATTAAATCTTCTTTGAATGTTTGGTAAAATTCACTGGAGAAGCCATCTGGTCCTGGACTTTTATTTTTGGGGAGGTTTTTGATTACTATTTCAATCTCTTTACTTGTTATTGGTCTATTCAGATTCTCCATTTCTTCTTGGTTCAATTTTGGGAGGTTGTATAAGTCTAAGAATTTATCCATTTCTTCTAGATTGTCCAATTTGTTGGCATATAATTTCTCATAGTATTCTCTTATAATCCTCTGTATTTCCATGGTATCCGTTGTAATTTCTCCTCTTTCATTTCTAATTTTATTTACTTGAGCCTTTTCTCTTTTTTTCTTAGTAAGCCTGGCTAAGGGTTTGTCGATTTTGTTTATCTTCTCGAAGATAAACATTATCCTTTTAATGTCTGCAAGATTAGTACTGGTATTCCCTGTTTTATTCTTGATATTGGCAATTTGTGTCTTTTCTCTTTTTCTTTGTCTGTCTTGCTGGAGGTTTATATGTTTTATTGATCTCTTTCAAAGAACCAGACTTTGATTTCATTAATATTCTCTATTGTTTTTCTGTTGTCAATTTATTTGATTTCTGTTCATATCTTTATTATTTCCTGCCTTCTGCATGCTTTGAATTTGTTTTGCTCTTTTTCTAATTGATTAAGATAGAAGCTTAGATTACTGATTTGAGAGTGTTCACCTATACTTCTGTGAGCATTTTTATATCACCAGCTTTTTTTTTTTTTAATTTTATTTATTTATTTCCCCCCAAAGCCCCAGCAGATAGCCGTAGGTCACAGTTGCACATCCTTCCAGACGCTGCATGTGGGACGCGGCCCCAGCATGGCCGGAGAAGCGGCGCGTCGGTGCGCGCCCGGGATCGAACCCCTGGCCGCCAGCAGCGGAGCGCGCGCGTTTAACCGCTAAGCCACGGGGCCGGCCCATATATTAGCAGCTTTAACGTCTTTGATAATTTCAACATCTGTGTCTGTTGATTGTCTTTTCCCATGTGAGTTGATATTTTCTTAGTTCTTTGTATGCTGAGTAGTTTTGGACTGTAACCTGGACTTTTAAAATATTATGTTATGAAACTCTGGATCTTGTGTAAATCCTATGGAGAATGTTGATATTTTTGTTTTAGCAGGCAATTGGCCTGTTTGGGTTCAGGCTGAAAGTTTTGAGCAGTCTTCTATGGGTTACAGTTTTGATGTCAGTTCCATTTTCAAAACCATTGCAATACTAGTGGGATATACAGTAGTCTCCTCTTATACACGGGGGACACATTCGAAGACCCCCAGTGGATGCCTGAAACCACAGATAGTACTGAACCCTATATATACTATGTTTTTTCCTGTACATACATACCTATGATAAAATTTAATTTATAAATTAGGCACAGTAAGAGATTAACAACAATAACTAATAATAAAACAGAACAGTTATAACAATATACTGTAATAAAGTTACTGTAGATCTTAGCAACCCCAGCATACGACGTTTTTTCTTTCCTTATTATGTTGAGAACTTTCATCTTTTCACTTAAGGGAAGCACTTTACGGCTTCTCTTTGGCGTATCCGAGTTGCCAGCATCACTCCTCTTATGCTTTGGGCCATTATTAAGTAAAACAAGGGTTACTTGAACACAAGCACTGATACCGTGACAGTTGATCTGATAACCAAGATGGCTACTAAGTGACTAACCAGTAGGTAGAATATACAGCATAGATACACTGGACAAAGGGACCATTCACGTCTGGAGCAGGACGGCAGGGGATTTCATCATGCTACTCAGAACGATGTATAATTTAAAACTTATGAATTGTTGATTTCTGAAATTTTCCATTTAATATTTTTGGACCATGGGTGACCACAGGTAGCTGAAACCATGGAAAGCAAAACTGCAGATAAGGGGGAACTCTTTCCTGTGTACATGTTGCCTAGTGGCCCATGAGGACCTGGACAGTAGTCTCTTCTGTAGTTCAATTCTCAGAGGTCTTTGCTCTGCTGTTTAAGGTATAATCCATGTATGTGCTGCCTGGGGATGAGCCCAGGAGTTTATAAACAAGTTTATTTGGTCGCTCTTCTGAGCTCTTTCCTTCTTGTGATTTCCCTGGTACTTTCTGATTTCCTGGAGTTTCCCTTTGTAATTCTCTGGCTGGAAAGTTGAGAGTTTAGTTACCCTGTTCTGTGCTTCCTATGACTGTACCTGTGTTTAGTGCCAAGTAGCGGTAGGACAGAGAAAGAAAAAAAAACAACGGGGGTTCACCCCACTTTCTTGGGATCATTACTGTTGTTGTTGTTAGTGCCGTTGATCCTAGAGACCCTGTGTACAGCAGAGTGGAACCCTGCCTGGTCTTTTTGTGCCATCTTCTCACCTTCAGGTGCTATATCAGACAATGCTCCGCTGCTATTCATAGGGTTTTCACCCCACTGTCTTGGGATCATTACTGTTGTTAATGCCATCAAGTCAAATCTGACTTCTAGAGACTCGGTGCACAGCAGAGCAAAACTCTGCCTGGTCTTTTTGTGCTATGCTCTCACTTTCTGGTGCTATATCAGACAATGCTGCCCTGCTATTCATAGGGTTTTCATGGCTAATTTTTTTGGAAGTGGATGGGCGGGTCCTTTTTCCTAGTCTCTCTTAGTCTGGAAGCTCTGCTGAAACCTGTCCACCATGAGTGATCCTGCTGGTATTTGAAATACTGGTGGCATATCTTTTAGCATTAGAGCAACATGTAGCTGCCACAGTATGATAATCGACAGCGGGGTGGTGTGGTTCCCTGACAGGAAATGAATTCAGGCTGCAGCGGTGAGAGCGCTAAATCTTAACCACTAGACCACTAGGACTGGCTTGGGATCCTAGCTTCTCATATTGGAGCTGTGGCATTGCTTGGGGGCTTGGATGTGAGAAAATGGAGAAAAGAAAAAGAAAAAAAAGAATAAAAGGGGAATTTTCCCTCCCTCTCTTTGAAAATTGAGTCTCTTTTCCCACTTCCCATTTACTCCTAAAGGAGTAAATGGCTTCTTCTGGAGCTCTCTTTTTTTGCTTCTTGGTTTCATCCTAACTTTAAACTCTCTGCTGGTACAGTGGACTTCAGATTCTTTTTTCCTAGTTCACCTGCTACCATTTACTTTTCAGAGTCCTCCAATAGCTGTTCCATGCATTCTGTCCATGTTTTATGATTGCATTCTGGGTGAGAGACATAATTTGTTGTGGTTCTTACTCAGAACTGGAACTATGATACCATTTTTCATACCATCAAAAAATATCATGGACATAGCACTATGTCTAATAGTGCACGTAGAAGACTTCTATAAATAAAGCTTTATTGAGAGACTGAAATAAAGGGAGATAAATACCATGTTTATGGACTGGAAGATTCATTACTGTAAAGGTATCAGTTCTTTCCAAGCTGATTTATAGCTTTGATGTATTCCCAATCAAAATCTTAAGAGGATTTTGTGGAATTTGATAGAATGATGCTAAATTTTATGGAAATAGATAGGGCCAAGAATAGATAAGGCAATCTTGAAGAACAATAAAATGAGAGGACTTCTACCAGCTCAAGACTTACAAAGTTGTAGTCATTAAGATATCATATGGTGGCCTAAGAATAGATACACCAGAGTGACAGCAGCACCGTAAACAAACTCACACATTTGCTGATGCTTGATTTATATCAAAGACGACATGGTAGGGGCCGGCCTCATGGCTTAGCGGTTAAGTGCGGGCACTCCGCTACTGGCGGCCCAGGTTCGGATCCCAGGCGCGCACCGATGCACTGCTTGTCTAGTCATGCTGAGGCGGTGTCCCACATACAGCAACTAGAAGGATGTGCAACTATGACATACAACTGTCTACTGGGGCTTTGGGGAGAAAAAGGGGAGAAAAAAAAAAAAGGAGGAGGATTGGCTATAGATGTTAGCTCAGGGCTGGTCTTCCTCAGCAAAAACGAGGAGGATTTGCATGGATGTTAGCTCAGGGCTGATCTTCCTCACACACACACACACACACACACACACACAAAAAAGATGACCTGGTAGAGTAGTACAGAATGGTTGATCTTTTCAATCAGTGGTTCTGGGACATCTTGTTATCTGTATAGGAAAGAAATAAAACTTGGCTCCTATCTCACCCCATACACAAAAATGAACTCCAGGTAGATTATATATCTAGATGCAAAAGACAGAACAATAAAGATTTTAGAAGGTAATATAGAAAATTATTCATGACCTTCAGGTTGTAAAAGATTTCTTAAACAAAACACCAAATATACCACAATTGCAGATAAATAAATGTATTTTGGGTGATGTGAGCCAGGTTTCTCATTAGTAAAGAAGGGAGTTACAAATATGGAAAGTAGGAAGGATAGAGTGAATCCTGTGGTGGATATAATCGGATTAGAGTCATCAGTGTGACTTTATATATGTGTGTATTTATCCGTACATGTATATGTAATGTGTTTATAGTATAATGAGTATATAGGTTTGTGTATATATTTATATATAATCAGCAAGCGAGAGAGCAGTGATGTATTGGTATAGAGATGTATAGATATGGTGGGGATGTATGCATGTCCTGGGGTGTCATTGCGTCTAAGCCTTTCAGTGGAGAGTTGGCAATGTGTGTTGGTATCTACATATACATACATACATACGTACATGCACACATAAACCCACATATCTATTTCCTAGTCTGTCAACTGAGAGGGGCTAGAATCAGTTATACCCCAGTAGCAATAAACACACCTGACGTCTAGATCTTGGTTTCTAAATACTATTCTTCACTAAAAGGAAACAGCATTCTTTGGAGAAATAGCTGATTCTAGGCTGGAGCAGGGAAAGCACAAGATGAGTCTGGAATCTCTTGTTGTGCCAGAAAGGAAGGAATTACTCAAAGAAGGATGAGAACGTGTTAGAAGAACACGGGAGCTAACTTGAAGGATTCCTGCTGGCCAAATCTGGGACAATTTGTGCATGAAAATAAGTGATAGTAATGGATTATAACCCTTTGAATGAGCTAAGAATCCATGATCCTTACTAATATAAGTACAAAAATAAATAAGGAAAACTCTTCCTTACAGAAGAAAGCCAGCTAATAAATAATGAAATGATAGAGTTAGAAAATTACAATTTGGCAACCATCATAGTAATACAGTCATGCACTGCTTAACGACGAGGATACATTTGGAGAAATGCATCCTTAGGTGATTTTGTCATTGTGTGAACATTATAGAGTGTACATACACAAATCTGGATGGTATAGCCTCCTACACACCTAGGCTATACGGTACTAATCTTGATAAAATGCAGTGAGAATAACTTGGGCACATTTCTGTGATATTCTTGCTCAAAATGCATACTTGAATCTAATCATGAGGAAACATCATTCGAACTCAAATTTTGAGACATCTACTAAATAACTGGCATGTTCTCTTCAAAACTGTTAATGTCATGAAAGACAAAGAATGAGGAATTATGCCAGATTAAAGGAGTCTAAATAGACATGATAACTAAACATGTAACCTGGAATTTTATTTTGCTGTGAAGGACACTAATGCAACAGTTGGAGAATCTAACTAAGCTCTAGAGATTAAATAATAGTAATGTATTGGTATTTCCTGATTTTTATAATTATACTGTGGTTATTTAAGAATTTTTTTTTTAAAGAAAACACACACTAAAGTATTAAGGAATAAAAGGAAATCATGTCTGCAACTCTCAGGTGATTTGGAAAAAATACATATATGTATACATAGAGAAAAGGGTAAAGGAAATGTGGTAAAATATGGACATTTGGAGAATCCAGATAAGGGTATACAGGAATTTCTGTATACTATTCCTACAACTTTTTGTAAGCTTGAAATTATATCAAGATACAAAATTAAAAGAAAACAAAGTACGATAACCATGAAAGAAAAGATAGATAAATCGGACTACTTTAAAATTAAGTACTTCTGTTCCTCAAAGATAATATTAAGAGCGAAAATGCAAGCTGTGGAGTTGGAGAAGATAATTGCAGTACATATATTTGACGAAGGACTAGTATCCACAATATAAAAATGTGTACAAATCAGTAAAGAAATGACTGAGAACTTAATAGAAAATGGATGAAGGTCTTGAACAGGCACTTTGCAAAAAGAGAAAATCTAGATGACCAGTAAACATATGAAAAGGGACTCCACCTCAGTAGTAACTGAAAATGCAAATTGAAATCAGGAAATACTATTGCGTAGCTACCACATTTGCAAGAGATTAATCTGACATGTCTGATAATGGCAAGGATGTCCAGAAATGGAAATTCTCATACACTGCTAGTGAGACTGTTAATTGGTACAACTACTTTGGAAAATGATTTATCATCATATACCAAAATTTAAGATATACATACTCTATGGTCCATCAGTTCCTCTTCTGTATGTATATTCTAGAGAAATGCATGTGCATATGCGGGATATCTCTACAGGAGTGTTCAGAGTGGCATTATTTATAATAGGCAAAGTGTCCATGGACATTAGAATAGATACATTGTGGTATATACAAGGGAATATTAATAGGTAGTGAAATTTTTTTTTTTTTTGTGAGGAAGATCAGCCCTGAGCTAACATCCATGCCAATCCTCCTCTTTTTTGCTGAGGAAGATTGGCCCAGAGCTAACATCTGTGCCCATCTTCCTCCACTTTACGTGGGACGCTGCCACAGCATGGCCTGACAAGCGGTGCGTCGGTGCGTGCCCGGGATCCGAACCCCAGGCCACCAGCAGTGGAGCGTGGGAACTTAACTGCTACACCACGGGGCCGGCCCTAGGTAGTGAAAATGAATGAATCACAGCCACATGTACTATGAATAAACCTCTGACCAAATGTTGATGAAAAGAGCAAGACACAATACATACAGTATGATTTCATTTACACGGTGTTCAAAGGGCGGGCAAAACTAAACCATATTGTTTAGGCATGCATGCAGAGGTAGAAAACTACAGAGAAAAGCAAGGAAGTGATTTCCCAAAAGGTCAGGCTGGTGCTTCTTCTGCCTGAGGGAGAGAAGTCTTTTGGGTGGCTGGAAATAATTCTCTTTGTTTTTGCATGGTGGTTACACACAGGTTCATTTTAGTTTATTCTCTGCTGTGTATATTTGTTTTATGTACACCTGTAAATTAAAAAGAAAAAAATTGGGTCAGAAGAGTTTTGTGAGGGAGTGGGTACAGATGCACATTTGCTATTTTTGCTCTGCTGTTTTTAATGAGAATCTCAAGCCTTCTTTGCAAATTAAAAAAATAAAAACAAAAACTTGTTGTCCACCTCTCTGCTACCCTGGCGAAATGTCCACTTCATGTATCAGAGACCCTGTCTATTTTCCACTGCATTATGCTTTGTGCCTGGTCCAGAGTAATTGCTCAGTAAACATTTGTTGCCTTGAATCCCCAACAGTCATCATGCTATAAATACTTGTTGCGAGTTAAATGGAACAAGTCAAGAAACAAATTGCCTTAAGTAATGGGGACTTCATTGTAAGAATACAGAAGAGGAATAGAAGACAAATCTTCTAAGAATGTAGTAACACAAGTTGTAGTACAGCTGGGCCTCAGTATCAGGAACTTGGTCAGCTCTGGGGACTGGTACTCTGTCTCTAGTGGGCGATGTGGCTCTTAGAGTGTCTTGGCCTCTCTGTGTTGGATCCATTAAAACTGGCTTGCATGAGGACCCCAGGGACTGCACTGACCTCTGAGTACATGAAGCTCTTTGGCTTTAGTGCTTGTTACTACGTGCTGAGTTTCTTGGTGTTTCCTAGTTGAATATCCAGAAAGTGGAATCCGGTCCAGCCTTTTAAAGCCAGGCCATATCTTAGATTGCTGGCCAGCCTATAGCCTTTGGTATTAAATCCTTGGCCTTTGGAATCAAATGTCAAACCCTGGTCCCATCAATTATATAGTGTGTGTTGGTCATGTGTCTGCCAAAGCTGCCCTTTCTGAAGGACTGTGGGTACAGCACTTTTGCCTAGAAAGGTCTGTGAGTAAGATGCACAATGTACTTGATATGATAAAGCATAATTTTCCTATTATAGGATGGTTAGGTTGTTTCCATTTTTTTTTACTACTTTAAGTAATGCTGCAATAAACATCTTAGTACTAATTGTAATGTTTGTTTGCGTGTCTGAATGTTTTCTTAGGATAGAGTCCTAGAAATAGACTTAATGAATCAAAGTACTTAAATCTCTTTATAGTCTCTTAATTCATATTACTAAATTGTTTTCCAGAAAAATCATGTTGTTTTATACTGCAATAGTGTATGAGAGTGATAGGTGCACCATATTGTTGCTTTTGGCTGTTCTTTATTTAAGGCTGAAACAAGTACATTTGGCTAGCCAGTGCTCCAAAGCCTTATTCTCTCTAGGTGCATATTCTGGTTCCCAAGGGATCACAGATGACTCCTTTAGTAACTGTATCTCTATTATCCATTCTGTTTTGCTAGTTTTCCATCCTAGCATCGTCACTGCATTCCTTACTCTAATATCATGGCCAGTGCCATGTTTTCTTTGAAGCCCCACCCTGACTGTCCCACATCTTTGTACCAGTTTTTGTTTTAGTCAGAGCAAAGGACAGATAACTGGAGTAAAAGCAAGGTTTATGTTAGGATACACAATGAGCTATCAAGGAAGGGCAATTGGGCTTCAGAGTGATTGGAACTAAAAAGCTGGTAGAGTCAAGACTACTTTAAAAAAATTTTTTTTTTATTGCAATAACATTGGTTTATAACATTATATAAATTTCAGGTAAGACTGCTTTCTTTTAGGAATTTTATATACTTGTTTTCTCATGAGTTCTTGTTTCTGGATATCTGAACCGTTCACTTCTCAAACTGGTGGTTTCAGTTTCACATTGCACATGGTTCTTAATGGCTGCTTTATTCCTGAATATGTATGACTTTTCAGCTCAGCTCTTCCTGCTAACTCTGGGTCTTTTGGTTTAAATTCCCCAGAGTGGACTTTGATTGGTTTAGCTCATCTTTTTCAACTGGCTGTTAGCCACTGATCCTTATTCTGGACCATCCTTGCATTCTGTCAGCTGTGAGTAGGGGAAACAGTTACAAGATAAAGAACATTTAGCTGGGGCTCTATGTAAAATAGTGCACACTAGGTTATTTAATCTTTTTATCAGGACTTTTTGAATCAAATTTGTGCACACAGAATTACAGCTTACAAGTTTGAAAGGGGTCTCAAAATTGATATAGACAGTCTTTTGTTTGGCTGATAAAGGAAGTATCTATAGAGAGATTGTGATTTGCCCATTGTTATAGTGAGTATTAGCCCCTCTAGATTCTCAGGAATGTACTCTTTCCGTCATGTTGAAGGTATTGTAAGTTTAATACAATTTAATAGTTTAATCATATTATTTGGGAGGTATTTTTTTGAACACTAACAGGACCATCTCCCTCAAAATAGCAACATTTAGTTTAAATGATTTTCTGGAAATTTCCGGTAGTTACAAAATAATTGAAAGTTGTCATAAACGTTACATATTAATATTGCTGCACATCACATAATATACTTTAACTTTAAAATTCTTTCAAATGTAAAATGTATTAACACATTAAGAAACAAAATGTTGGGTCGCTTAGTTTCTCTGTTTCTAGTAATTTAATGGCCAAAAAATGTTCATTCCATTTTTCTAGAATTAGCCATTTTAAAAAGTAGTATTTTACTTCATTATTATTTATGAGGCAAATTGTTATATATCCCAAGCTTTTGAGAACAAATATGAGGCTGAAAGGTGACTCTAGGTTTTTATATGTGGTGGCCAGTCCATGGGACTTATTTTTACCGGTATTGCTATGATTTCCTTTAGATTTTTTTTTTGGTGAGGAAGATTAGCCCTGAGCTAACATCTGTTGCCAATCCTCCTCTTTTTGCTGAGGAACATTGGCCCTGGGCTAACATCTGTGCCCATCTTCCTCTACTTTTTTTTTATATGTGGGACGCCTGCCACAGCATAGCTTGATAAGTGGTGCATAGGTCCACACCTGGGATCTGAACCTGTGAACCCTGGACCACTGAAGTGGAGTGCCCGCACGTAACCACTGTGCACCCAGGCCGGGCCCCTCCTTTAGAAATTTTGATAATTAATGCTTTGAATGGTTTATTCTTAGCATTGACATAAAATAGTTATTTATGAGAGAGATGATTTTTGGTTTCCACTTCCAGACTTACCTTTTAATGAGAATGCGGGCAAGCTGGAGATAGAGCTGGTTTTGTAATGGTTAATTAGAGCAAATTAATTAATTAGTGCATATTTCTCTTTTCAAGTTCTCTTTTTCCTTTCAGATATTACTAGGATCAGTAAATTAAAAAAACCCATGTTTTTGTTCTATGTTTAGGGCTATAGAAATAGGCTTAGTTTGGACTGCAGGAGTCTGTGGTTCTCTTTAGCTTGGTATTTAGAAGTTTCTTATAGCTTTATCTATTTTGTTAGTAAATTATCAAAATAGGCTAGTTTTTGACTAATATTAAAAATAGTTCTTTTTAAATTTAAAGTTTTAATTTTAATTAAAGAAAGTTCTACTTTCAGATCCATTGCTTCTTTGGGTCGTTAGGAAGAAGTTAAAAAGAATTCATTTTGTCTCTTACCACTTAATCACAAACACTTGTAATATTTTCTTCTGTTTTTTTTTTTTGCCGTGGATTTTTGTTTTTACGTGTTATTAAGCTTTGTCTTATGTTTCACACAGCATGCCACTCACAGCTTGGCTTTTTTCTATTGCTCCTTAAAAGTGGTCTGTTAGTTTTGCATTTCCTGATGTGAGTTGTTTCTAAATGCAACAGTTCCTTTGATTACCACACAAGTAGTCATTATTAGATTATTTCCGACATTGCTTCACCTGTCTTAGACATGGGTAATACTTTTGCTGTAAGCTTTTTGCATACTTATTTAGTTTCTCATTTATTCTGCTCATTCAGCATTCTTGAGTGGACTTGAGGATGTTAGATTGGTTGTGTTCTTAGTCATGTGGAAAGAAGAGCTTCTTATTCAAGTACTACCCTCTCCCCCCTTTTCTAACTGTAGTGTGGACTTCTATCTGAATGACAGGAGGCTTATTTATTTTGGGGGCTGGAGGTGGTGGTCAGTAGTTGAGAATGGTAAGGGTAGAAACTTTAGGTAGAAACTTGTAGAAAGACAAATGAGGCTGATGGAATATATTGCTGAAAATAAGTACTATTATTTTGTAGACTTAAATTTCATTTTGAGAACTCTCATTAAGTCAAGTATGTGTATTTTTTATACATAAATCTATAAAGTTTCCTGGTAATCCATAATTGGACCTTTAAAATACTCCATGGCCTTTGTGATCTATTTATAAAACTTTTCAAATTGGAATTGTGTATTTTATAAATGTACTACCTCAATTAAAAAAATAATGTTATCCTTTCCTTAATATGTTTAGGTCTCAATATAACTTTAGTTTAGGCATTTTATTAAAAAAAACTCCCAAGTTGTTAGCTATATATAACAAAGAGTGAATTTCCTTAATCTGTAAAGAGCTCTTATAAATCATTTAGAACAAGACTAAAGACCCAGTTAAAAAATGGACCAATAACATGAATAGTCAGTTTGCAGAGAAGGAAATATAAATGGTTGATAAATATATGAAAAGATGTACAACTTTCCTCCTAATAAAAATACAAATTAAAACAACAGGGGGATGCCAGGTTTTGTTGGATTGGAAAGATTAAAACATTTGATAATGATTAGGTTAGTGAGGAAGTGGAGAAACAGGTACTTTTATACACATGGGGAGTATAATCTTTGGAGGGTAATGTGCAGTAGTTATTAATTTTAATCACTGACTCAGCAAATTATGTTTTAGAATTTATCCTATGAGTATAATTGCACATATATGCATAATATCATATACATAGGTGTTCACTGAAGCATTCTTTTTTGCAATGGTAAAAGACTGGAAACAATCTAAATTAATTGTGGCAAAGCCACAAAATGGAATATTATGCAACTCTTAAGAAGACTGAGGTAATTCTTTCTGTGCTGATAGGAAAGTTCCTCAAGATGTATTGTTAATTAAATGGAAAAAAGTTGCAGAATTGTGTACAACATAATCTCTTCATGTTAAAAAATATTTATATATAGATAGACTTGTATATATGCTAAACATTTCAGAGAAGGTTCCTAGGTAACTCTTAAGTGATTGCTCTTTGGGAATGAGGAGAGATAGTTAAGGCTAAGGGGACTTAATTTTCCTATTTAGTTTTTAATTTAGTACATGTGTTATTTTCTCTATAAAAAAAAAATCTTGTTACTGAAAACTAAGATTAAACATTTTAAATGGTTTATCTAGGTTGTAGATGGCTTTAATGGATAAGTGATGTATGCAAGTTCTAGCTTAATAAGGGACCCACTCAATAAAGAAATCTGTTCATTTTAGAAGTTAATTTTTAATTCTTTTTTTTTTTTTTTTTTGGGTGAGGAAGATCAACCCTGAGCTAACATCTGATGCCCTGATGCCAATCCTCCTCTTTTTGCTGAGAAAGACTGGCCCTGGGCTAACATCTGTGCTCATCTTTCTCTACTTTATATGGGACGCCGCCACAGCATGTCTTGACAAGCGGTGCGTCGGTGCATCGGTGTGTGCTGAGAATCCGAACTGGTGAACCCCAGGCCACGCAGCGGAGCACGCGCGCTTAACCGCTCCGTCACCACGGCCCCTAAGTTTTAATTCCAAGAGTATCGTGAGCAGTTACGATTTTAATTAGGTGACTAAAATGCAGAGAGGGAAAGAATGTTTTCTTGGGAAATTATGTTCATCTGTGCTTTGTTTTCTTAGTTGTAAGATTTTTCATAGGTCAAGATTGGCCTCTTAAGACTATTTTTTGAAGATATCTTGGTACAGCCAAGTAACCGTCAAAGCCCAGACAACCCTGTTTTATCTTTAGCTTATTGTTTGTTTATGGAGTAAAGATCACAGCAGAACTGAAGAATTTAAATGAATTTACGTAGTTAACCAATAAGAAGAACAAAAATTTGAGCAATAGAAAACAAAATGATTTAAGATGGTCATTAGGAAAGTGGATAAAACAGTGTAAAGAGACCTAAATTTGCCTCCCAGCCACGTATTTACCTTGTGGCTTAGGAATTTGATTAAATCCTATAAACTTCCTTTTCCTTATATTAAAGTGGGATTAATAACCAACTTCTAAGATTACTGCAGACTTGTAAAAATGACTAGGAGTATAGAATGCATAGTACAATACCTGTTACCCAGTAGGCTTTCAATAAATGGTACCTTGTTCTTGTAATTCTTCTTCTTCTTTTTTTTTTTTTTTTGTGAGGAAGATTAGCCCTGGCCTAACATCTGTTGCCAATCCTCCTCTTTTTGCTGAGGAAGATTGGCTCTGGGGTAACATCCGTGCCCATCTTCCTCTACGTTATATGGGACGCCTGCCACAGCATGGCTTGATGAGCAGTGCGTAGGTCTGTGCCCGGGATCTGAACCTCTGAACCCCGGGCCGCCAAAGCAGAGCACGTGAACTTAACCGCTGTGCCACTGGGCCAGCCCGTCGTTCTTGTAATTCTTGTAATTATTTTTCTAACTCTTAATAACATGTGCCCTCATTTGTAGAAGAGTGAACATACTTACATGAGTCAAAACTCACTCTCAGGGAGAGGTGGGAGTTTAACAGTAACACTCTAGTTAGAATATACTTGGTAAGACTACAATACCTTGTTAAATTAGATAAACCTCTCAACATGCTTAGTACCTCTTGATTCATCTGTACTTTTAAATGTGGACACATCTGTCATCAGTTGTCAATGGTCTCAAACTTTGTAATTACAAGGATGTTAAGCATCCAAATACTCCATAGAAAATGCCAATATAATTAATCTGTTTGTACTCTATATTCTCATAAGAAAGGTCATGTTCGTGTACGATTTTTTAAAAAATGTCTGTACTTTACACTTCAATTTATCTAAGACTTAAAGGAAATCTGAGAAATTAGAACAGTGTTTGTGGGATGTGAGTATTTGTGGTTTGCTTTTCTGAAAATAATGTAGTCAAGGCAATTATATATAAAACTGAAGTTAGGACAATGAGTGTGTCATGTTTATTCAGATACACTTAATCATTGTTCGCAATAATATTGAACCCTCTAGAGAAGGCAGCAATATCTTTATTATGGTAATGATAGTGTGTTAATTCAGAGCACTTCATGATTTTAGAAGATGATATTTAAGTTTTTTTCATCAAGTATAACATTTTAATAAGGTAAAGGAAGAGAGTAACTTTGTTTTTCAGCCTCAACTAATTGGCAAGCCTCTTCTAATGGAATTTTGGGTATCGCTACTAAAAATGTAGAAAAGAATCTTGGTAATAACAAATACCCAAGTTTTTAGCTTCCATAGAATTATTGTGGGATAATGTGACACACCATGCACTTTGTCTAAGGAAGAGATTTCTTTGGACAAACTAATGAGATCTGTGATTGCAGGGAAAACAAGCACACTGACATGACTTTAAATATAATTTCCAGGAGTTCAGAGACCTTCTGAGACCTTTTGAAAAAAAAAAATGGAACAAAATAACTTTTGACTGAAAATTGAAAGAATGGGAATGTCTTGAGTAATTACAGATTTTGTGTAAACCTTCTCAGCTATTGGTCTTTACTGAGTGCTCCCTCCCTGCTAGGTGCTGTGGTAAATTTCTTGGGATTACAAAGATGAACACGGACCTTCTAGCGCTAACAAGACATCTTAGTGGAGGAGAGGTGGGGTGATGCAGTGGAAAGAGCAGGAGCTTCATTATGAAGCAAATGAATCCTTACTCTATGAACTTGGGCAAATTACTTACCCTTTCTGGGCTTCAATTTCTCCATCTTTAAAAGGAGACCATATATATATGAAGATGTAATGTTCGTAAAGACCCTAGCAGACTGCCTGATGATAGTAGGTATTCAGTAAATGGTAAATTATTAAGGAAGGCTTTGGTAGATTCCATTCTGGTAGGTCTTCTAAATCCACGATACCTACTGTTAGGCTGGAAAATCAGCCCAAATCTCTCTCTCTCTCCTTGTATAACTACTGTCATAAACTTGGCCAAATTATTAGCAATAAGATTGTGTCAGCTGTCTGAACTGCATGTTCTTTGACCAAGTTTCCAGGTACTTAGACTTCTGGAGCCAGAAAGTAGGAAGATTTTGAATTACTTATTTGTTATATACATATTTATTGAGGGCAGCTTAGGTACTGGGTGTTGGGACTGCAATGATAAACAGGACATGGACCTTTCAGTGTAGTGGGAACCAGACAGACGTTAAACACACGTTTGTATGAATCATTAAAATCTTGTGAGCCTTCAATTATAGAATGCATGTGATTCAGTACTGACTGAGTCCCCTGTTCTTCCTCACTTGGGGTATTTGTGCTTTAGACTCTTTAGAGAAAGAATAATAATATTCTTCCTCTGTACTTTTGCAAGCTGTTAGTGTGCAGTAGTTTAGGGGGTTCTGTTCTAGCCGTGACCATGGATGTTATATAAAATTATAGGCATTGCCTAGTTGTGGTTCCACGGGAAACCAATACCAGATGTAATTGTTCCATTTTGATGAGAGTTACTAGTTTGATGAGGGATTTGAGACCATTTTAAACTAATGGTCTCCAGACTTTTAGTAGCTTCATAGTATTCCAGTGTATGGATATTCAGTAATTTATTTAACCACTCCCCTGCTGATGGATGGTATGATTATTTTCAGTTTTTCTGCTATAAAAGGCAATGAATATCCTTCTACAGATATTTTGGCAAACTTTTGTAAATAGACTTATAGGGTAAAATAGGTACTTGTTCAATCAAAGGGTATATTGTATTTAAAATTCTGGTAGATATTGCCAAATTCTTCTATCCGTGGAGATTCTGATTTAGGAAGTCTGGGTGAGACCAAGCAATCTGTATGTTTAACGAGTTCCTTAGGTGATTTTGATGCAGCCAGGTTCAAGAACTAATGCAGGATCAAAAAAATGGCAAGATACTCCATAGCTAAGGAGTATGGTACATGTCCTCTGGAAAAGATCGGGCAATTATGGATATCTAGGGAAGAGTAAATACTCTTTTTGGTGACTGAGCAGTAAGAGCCTGTCTATGGTAGCAGTTGCTAGGGGTGGCCCATCTTTAGAGAAGCAACTATACTAATACGTATCTGGAATATTTTATGTCTCTTTGACATGTAATATAGGGGAAAAGAGATTAAGAATTGTAAGGACCTGAGTTTGAACATCTTCCATTTACTAATTGTAATCTTGGGCAAATTAATGACCTTGAATCTTTCTTTATACAATGATAATGTCTTCCTTCCAAGTTTGTTGCCAGGACTAAAGGGGAGTGATACAACATTAATTGAGTACCTTCTGTCTTCTGCTGGTATTGTGTGGATATCTCTGTCGTGGCAGTTGGTCATTTAGCTGTGATTGGTGATTCACTTGGTCATCTCCAAATGAGACTCACTGGGACTATATCTTGTGATTTT
Organism: Diceros bicornis minor; assembly: GCF_020826845.1. Lineage (NCBI taxonomy): Eukaryota > Metazoa > Chordata > Mammalia > Perissodactyla > Rhinocerotidae > Diceros > Diceros bicornis. The sequence goes on along the minus strand of NC_080744.1, from coordinate 47,621,725 downwards.
GTATCCCCAGTTCTTAGCCCAGGCTTGGGACATCGTGCCCTGTTTTGTTTCTTAAATGAATGATGTGTGCTAAGCAATAGATTAAAACTATGCAAATAGATTTTCTATTTTAATTTTCACAGTTATCCTAAGAGATGATTATTATTTCTTCAATTTTACCACAAGGAGATGCTCAGAGAGCTTAAGTAACTTACTTAAGATCACACAGTATGGCAGAACTCAAGAAGCTTAAGTAACTTAAGATCACACAGTATGGCAGAGGCCAAATTGAAAACCCTGTGCATGTGATTCCAAACGAGGTAAAGTCCGTGCTTTCCGTCAGTCCACTTTGCTGAGATAATGCTCTAAAGCACTTTGGAAATTGTGAAGTGTTCTTCAAGGTTAAGATTATTTTTGTTATTTTAATGATATAATTTTTTAATTGAGGTATAATTGACATATAATATTATATTTCAAGTGTAAAACAGTGATAGGCTATTTCTCTACATTGCAAAATGATCATCACAATAAGTCCAGTTAACATCCATCACCATACATAGTTACAGAATTTTTTTTTCTTTTTTTTCTAGTGATGAGGATTAATAATATAATTTTAAAGATTAGCATGGTGATACAAACATTTCTGCCCATTCTCCATATTCCCTTTCAGTTTAGCTTTCTTGAATGCATGGTATAGCAAATCTGCCTTGTCTGTAAGAATATAAGTACTTATTTTCTCCTGTGAGTGATTTTTTTCCATATTTCCTTTGCTAAAAATTCTTTGTTTTTCTTTTGGTGAACTTTCTGGTATGTGTAAATACGTGAGTTGAAGATGGTTTATATTAGTTACAGCAGGATTTTGGCAATGTTGGAAGTCTTAGTAACCAGTAGAAGTAATGTTTGTCTTCCTCTTTGGTCTTGATCTCCACTTTCCTCTTTCAGTAGCAGCCCTGTGTGGACCTCTTCAGGGCATAGGTCACTGACTTACGTGTCAGCCTCGCTATTGGCTGTCTGTGTTTTCTGGGACATGATCATATTGCTTAAGGATGTAGAAATAGTGGGAAAAAATACCACCTCATAAATATATATATATACATATATATACACACTCTGCTTTTAATGGGACTTTTTCATTTGAGAATTAGATTGTTAGGTTGTTTTGAACATTTAATCATAAATCGAGTTTGAAAGAAAAAGAAAAATGTCTCCACCCTCTGCCCCTTATGTCATCATAAAATTCACAAAGTTGCAAAACAGGAATAGCATACATCAAGAAGTGTAGCAATAGGAATATGTGGTTTTACTCATTACAGTGATGTTGAAGAAAGGAATTTTCCAGGAACTTAATTTTGTGTTATATTTTATTTTCCAGACCATATAGTTATATTTGCCAACATTTTATATAAATCAGTTCATTTTTTGTTTTATTTAACTTTTTTTTTGTGTGTGTGACCACTTTGGGTTGGTTTTCTCTCTCCCTCATGCCTGGAAAGTTGAGGGGAGGGGCCGGCAGGCTGCATCGTGAATTCACTCGGGCAGTTGATGAGTTTAAGTTGTCTTTGCCTTGTGCATGTAATTCTGCCTCGGGGGTTCATGTCTATTTAACTAGCTCTTTAAGCCATGTGGAATTGTGTTGGAAAATGCATCTGATTTCTATCTTGATCTTTCTCAAGCCTGGTTTGATCCCTGGGAACACAATTGCAGCCTTCAATGCCTTATTACTTTCAGATGGAGGTTTTATTCTTTAGGGTTTACTGAGATGAGCTTTGGAGAGAAACTCTAAGCAGAGTGATTTGTGACCTGCGGGACAGAGGCTGCAGTGTTTAAGAACTGCAAGAACCCTTCTCCTGTTAGTAGCAGTGGTTGAATGATAGTGCATGGGGTGTCATCACTCTATTTTTTTTTTTGGATGTGACTTTTAATGTTCTTATTTGGAAATTGATATTCTTAATATTCTTACATTAACTATTTTTGTAAAATGTGTCAAAATATACTTTACAATGGCAACAAGATCTAAGATAAACTATTATATGATAATCATTCAAAAATTACATACCTTACATATTGTAAAACTTTTCTTTTTAGGCATATGGATCAGGCTGTGATATTGTTATTTTGGCAAATGACTTTGAATGTGTGCAGATAATTCCTGGTGCTAAGCATGGAAACATCCAAGTCAGCTGTGTGGAGTGTTCTAACCAACATGGAAGAGTAAGGGATTCAATTCCTTTATTAAATGTCATCTTTTAATGTATTTAACAATCTCAGAATATTCTTATCCTTTTATACAAGGCTTGCCTACAATTTCTTATTAATATACCTTGCTTAGATGGCTGTTGTTAAGAGTGGGTAAAGTGATAGATTGTATACAAACTGTAAAGAGCTATTAAACTGATAATGTGATAATTAATTGTTCTGTAGGTGTGTACTGTCTTGAAAGATCTGTAGGCCTCACAATCCTGTGCCTACTGGTATTCTGCCAGTTGATGATTCTAGGAGCTATTAAGCCAGTAGCAGGGAAGTAAACTTTTATCTTCTCTACCCAGCAACACTTCTCTCTCCCACATTATAATACCATCAAATTTTTATCAAGAAATTTAGCAAGTTGTTAGTATCTAATATAATATTTGTCATATAACAGGTGCTATGTAAAGCTTCTGTTAATTTAGTGAAAGTTTATCTGTTGAGTGAAGAATCTTAAACTTCATTCATTCAGACTTTAAAATAGAGGGTTTATTTTGAAATAGTGCAAATTTTATCCCCCCAAATTTCAAACATAATATACATCAAATTTTAGTTACGTGTAAATACAGCTTATTTGCTGTATACTGTAGCAATTCAATAAGGCCAATGTTGCATAGCAGAGTTGAACGTCTCTATAAAAATGAGATTTTTCCTGTAATAATTGTAGTAATTTAAATAGTCTTAGTGTTCTAGAAGTTATTCTTTAGTGAGTAATAACAAATTTTATCAAATCATATAGCCATATCAGGATGTGTTAAATCAGAATATTCATGGTGATAAATAGTAATCATGAAAATTTATACTGAATAATAAATTATGATTATTATACTATTTTACTCTCCCACCCCACTGCTTGTATCAAGCTTTAGTATTGGTGTAAATGCACCACAACTGACAATCCAGTGATATAATTGACGTAGTATTGAAACACTGAACTTCCTGGTGTTTTCTGATACTTGTTTCTTGCTTTTCTGATTTTTTTCCTCAGTGTTTTCCCCCTAAGCATTGCTTACTCTTTAGAAAACACTGAGAGTGTCAGATTTCTCTCATTAATTTTTCATTGCTCATCTCCCTAGGCCAAGCAAGGTAGCTTTAAACTTGCCTAGAGTTGTACGATAGTTGTCAGAGATGAATTTTAGTAAATTGTTTATGTGCTGGTGATAATCACAATAAATAAATTCTCTGGGAGCAAAGTTTTTTTAAATATGTAAGACCTTGATGTTCATAACCGTGTTTCTACTTTTTCTTTCTTGTTGAAGGTAAAGGAGGCAAAATTGTGACATCTTTGATTTATTGCCTTTTATTTCCTTTATACTCGGTCCTTGTGGTGATAACTTTCACATTTGTGACTTTGTGTTATCTAGTTATAATCATTCATTCATTGCTGACACGTTGGATGTGAACATTCATAACACTTTTTGCCTAAGTGTTACCTCAGCCAGCTTCCCCCACCATTGTGGATTAAAAGCTTTTTCTTGGAAGGAATGTTAGATATTAAGTAACAGTTCAAGTCACTTTTTGGCATGAAAGTGCCTTGAAATCACAGGAGACCTTTTTGGCTGGACTTAGAAGAATATATACCTAATTTAGTTTCATAGGTTAACCTCTAGGTTCAGAGGTGTCAGAAGGGATAGTTTTTGGTCTGTTCCCTGTGGTTGATTCCCTCTTGCCAAGAGGAGGATGAAGTGGGAACTGGCTTTCAAGGAATTATTGGAAAACAGGCCCTGGTAGCTTCTAGGAACAGAGGGATTTATGTCCCTCCTTGTCAGGTATGTGACCTGGAACAAAGCCCTCCTGGCCCCTCATCCCTAGCATCAGTCCACTGGAGATGTCGACATCCGCTCTTTCTCCTCCAGCTGCAGTGGGTGTCTCTCTGACTTCTCCTCAGTCCATTGTCTCTAGTCCCGCTTCTAGATGGTTTTCCCAATTGGTATTTTTTGTTTGATGGTATAACTAATGTCATCTTATTTGATATATTTTTAATACCTGTTACTCTTTGTTGTCTTTCTCTACTTCTCATGGTTTTTATATTATTTTCACTGGATTATAAAATTTCTGTACCACTGAACTATTTCTGTGTTAATAAAGTTATTTGTATACTAAAAAACTTCTTGTAGAAAAGGATGATTTCTTTGAATAGATTGACCTTGTATATGATATGTAAAATAAAGCCTGCTGAATTTTTGATAACAGAGAAGAGATTCTTAAGCACAATACTTTTCCAGTTATATTTATGGAAGGGAATAAACCATGAATACTGTATTGGGATCATATTATATGTAATTAGTTCATACATTATTTGTGAAAAGGAAGTTATCTTTCTTTTCTCTTTTCCTAAATATTAATGCTTTGTTCATTCTTTTTTAGATTGCAGCTTCATATGGTAATGCTGTTTGTATTTTTGAGCCCTTGGGCATAAATTCTCATAAGAGAAATTGTGTAAGTATTAAATGATAGTATAAAACTTTTAGAATTAAGTCAAGTTTGTAATCCAGTTGAGAGCTATAAAGAGCTCCCTAGGAGCTGGTACTGAAGGTGGGTTGGAACATGAGTGTGAAGTTGGTCTGGTGCATTATGGTAAGAGCTTTTACATTCACTAGGAAGATATCCCTCGGCCTTTTAGAAACTCAGTTTTCTAGAATATTGCTAATTGAGATTTACCTTGTTAATTGGGATCTACCCTAGTTGAACTACTATTATTTATTGTCTAGATTACTAGATTAGTCTCCATCTGATCCCTCTTTTCTATCCCCTTTCCTCTTCTCTATTCTCAACAGAGCAGATCAAGACTCTTCTCTGCTTAAAACTCTGTAATGGCTTCATGTTGCTCTCAGATTCAAAGCCAAAAAGCCTTAGAATAGACCAGACTTTCTTCCCTCAATAAGTGGGCACCCACTTATTACCTCTCAGAGGTCATCCCCTACTATTTTTGTTCTCTCGGATGTCACTCCAGCCACACTGGCATTTTTGCTGTTCTTTGAACAGTTACCTTCCCATCTTAGGGCCTTTGCACTGGTTGTCTCTCTCTAGCTCTTTTTTTTTTTGGTGGGGAAGATTGGCCCTGAGCTAACATCTGTGCCAGTCTTCCTCCACTTTGTGTATGGGACATTGCCACAGCATGGCTTGATGAGCGGTGTGTAAGCCCACACTGGGGCTCCAAACCCTCGAGTCCTGGACCCGGAAGTGGAGTACGCGACCGTAACCACTACGCCACCAGGCCGGCCCATCATTGGTTGTCTCTTGTCTGGAATGTTCTTCTTTCTCCAGATAGCTCCAGGGCCAGCCCCTGCAGATCCTTTAAGTCTTTGCTAATAATCCCTTCCCGGTGGGTCTACCTTGACCGCCTTTTAAAAATTGCCGCTTGCTTCTACCACCTTTCTTCTAACTCCCCATCCTTCTATTTTTAACTTTTTTCCATAGCTCTTATCTTGTTTATTTATTGTTTACTGTTTAAAATGTAAGCTCCATGAGGGTGGGGAGCTTTGTTTCTTTTGTTCACTGATGCATCTCAGGTACTGAGAACAGTGTCTGGAACATAATTTGTTGAATGAGGAGTTAGGAGCTTAGGTAAACTCACTTTCTAGCCAAAAAGTCTAGTGTATCACATCGAGAACCACGCAGATTCATTCTGGGGGCTGTGTTACGTTTTATCTTACTTAATATTCAGAAAATCTTGTATGGTTAGAATTATTAACCCCTTTAAAAATTACTACACGCATTAGAACTCCACCATCACTCACAAATAGTTAAAACTGCCAATGTGAAATCTGAGTGCCGAGAGTATATATTTACCAGTAATTTTTTTTTTAAAAGTGTGTTCCACTTTTTTTTTAAAAGTGTGTTCCAATTTTTTTTAAAAGTGTGTACCAAGTGGTTTTGATATTTTTCATTAAATATTGTATTTGAATATTTCTTTTTACATTTCCAAGAGAAAAGTACAAATTAAAATATTAATCTTTTCCCTGTGATGGTATTATGAAATGGATATCAAATTTTAGTATACTTGAGAGTCACCTAGAATACTTATTAAAAATTCAGATTCCAAGTCTCACCCCTAAAATTTCTGCTGTGTAGTTAGTCCACAGATTACACTCTGAGAAAGACTAAAGCAAGAATATTAGGGTTGTCTGTAGTTTTAGGAATGATTTAATTATTACTCTAAAATGGATCTGTTGAGTGGTATTTAAAATACTATTGTAATTGTTGTTTGGTCAGCAGTGGTAGGATTTAAAAAACATTTTCCCTGGTTAAAAAATATAAAATTATTTTTGGATAATGAAATTTAGGTTTTGCAGTTATATTTTAAAATTCTGCCTCTAGATAGTCAAGAAATCTTGAATAAATTATTTACTTGTTAAATATGTAAAAAATATTGTAAAGAGAGAGGGAATTGGCATTTATTAAATTATTATTACTTGTCAAGCAATTAATGTATAACTTGCCTAAGGTGACACAGCTTTACACTGCACCATACATTCACAAAAGGACATTTTATATTTATGTACTACAAAGAAATAGCTAAACTTCTTTTTAACTTAGATACTGTATTTCATGGCAAAGGCCTTTGCCTTTTAAACTTAAAATCTTTCTACCTTTTAAAATGAAAATACTAAGAAAATATGGAAATTATTCAAATAAGTATAATATAGATCAGGTTTGTGGATTTTGTATATTATATAATTCAAATGATATTGACTTTTTGGGAGGTATATCTAGTTTTATTTTAGACATTGAGTCCATGGGAGTATGATAATTTGCACTTCTTTCTAATGTGCATTTATTTTGTTTTCATAAACATTTATTGAGCATCTGCGTATGTACCAGCCATTACAATGCTGAAGACTCAAAGCTTATTATGGCCTAATTCCTGACCTTGAAGAGTGGCAGTGTAATAGGAGAGTCAGACATATAAACAAATGATAATTCAGTGTGACCACTGTTAACGGTGGAAGAATGTAGCAAGTGCTGTGAGTGCTGCCAGAATGTCAGAGAAGGCTTCACAGCAGAGGTGACGGTTTAGCTGGATCTTGATGTAAGCATAGGATTTTGCAGGTGGAGAAGAGAGGAGAGAATATCCTCAGTCTAAGGATGTGTGTTATATTATAGACGTAAAGGACGCCTGAGAGAATGTGCTTTGTTCGGGCATGGCAAGCAGCTTGATATGGTAGAATAAATAGTAAATGGAACCATTGGAAGTTATTTTAAAAACAGTAGTTTGAAAATAATAGTGAAGTATTTACATCTTTGTTTCAGATCGTAAGGTCTTAAAGAAAATGATAAAATGATAGTGTTTATGGATATTATTTAAAACATTTCTTTTTCTTGTTCTCTATATGTTTCAGCAACTCAAGTGTCAGTGGCTTAAAACTGGGCAGTTTTTTTTGAGTTCCGTGACATACAATTTAGCATGGGACCCTCAAGGTATTTAGCAATTATCTTTAGAAATTTTGAAGGGTAAATACTTCTTTTAAGTGTATGATTACAATGTGATATAGTCTCCCTAAATAAGAATGATCAATAGTGTATTTTCTTTTTGCTAGTGAATGAGAGTGCTTTTTTTCTTCTTGCTATACATTGCTTCTGCAGTGCCTAATTTACTGTTCTGTGCTTTTTTCCCCCTGCTTTTGAATGTTTTATTCCAAGAAACAGTGATGATTTGTTTCCTTAATTAACATATGCTGCCTTTACTCCTATTGTATGTATTAAGAAACAAAATCAGAAATAAAACAGGACCAAAAAAACCCTACCTTGTTACATTATTTGTATTTCAGGAAATTATTGTCTTTAATTGTGAAAGATTAGAAACTCCTAATGATAAAGGCTGTTGTCTCTTTTTACATTCACAATTAATGAGGGTAATTTTTATATTCCATGTGGGAAAACAAATTTCATTCATCTTTAGTTATGTCTTATATCCTGAGAACATTCTGTGTTGCATGTATCAGAGCGTTTTGGGTTTGTTGTGTTATTCTACTTTTGCTGTTCTTTTTAAAAAAGATTTACCTGATGCACAATAGCTCTTTGCCAGTTAGCTTTTCTTTTTTGTACTCAAGTCTTCCCCAAGAGCTACTCTTTCTTGTCTGGTGGATTCTTAGAACTTTCAAATGGGTATACCCCAAGTGTTTTTCATAGACAGTATTGCTTATATTTCACAGAATAGTTTAGAGACCTGAATAGAAGCCCACACGTGCATTTCTTTCTCTGGATCGTCCTTGCTTATTCATCGGAACATTCTTTAATTTTCAGATAACAGATTGTTGACAGCAACTGATTCTATTCAGTTGTGGGCTCCTCCAGGAGATGACATTCTGGAAGAAGAGGAAGAAATTGATAATAAAATTCCTCCCGTTTTAAATGATTGGAAGTGCATCTGGCAGTGCAAGTTAGTGTCTAACTCTGTTATGTTCATTAATTTAAAAAAAATGCTTCCTAAAATATGTTCCCTTTCTCAGTGATCTTTATTTTTTGATGGTACTGTTGCATTTAGAAGCCTGTAAAGTAGACTTTTTCTAACCAAAACCCGTTATAATATCACCTTTCAGTCTGTGATACAGTTGATTATTTGAAAAAAGGACAAAGATATTTTCATAGTAATAACCACAGGACTTGGTTTGACAAGGTTGACGCATAGGAATTACTCATTAATGGATGAAATATGGATGGGGATGGGGAGGGGAAAGATGTGGTGAAAGTTGCCTGTCACTCAAGTGGAAGGATGGCTGTACCATTAACAATATGGACTGTGTGAAGGGGACCAATTAGCCAGACAAGATGATGAGCTCCGTTTTTAACATGTTACATCTAGGATGTCGGTGGGACATGGAGGTGGAGATATCATTTATGCGTGTTAATTGCATTCTTCTTTGGATCCCCGAAGTGAACTTTGGATTAGTTTTAATGAATTAATTTGTATTTTTAGGGAGGTGAAACATTTTATTTCTAGAGAGGTGAAAACACTCTTGTTCTGATGATGTTATGAAAATTTTATTTTGACCACTTATTTATACAGTGTTCCAGATTTTAAAAATGCTGACTGTTTAACTTTGTTTTTTTTAGAACCTCAGTATCAGTACATTTGATGGAATGGTCCCCTGATGGTGAATATTTTGCCACTGCTGGAAAGGTAAAGTACCAAACAAAACATAAACAAAAGAAACAAAACAATTAAAAATGTTCCTTGTTCATTCTTATTTTCAGTTTTCTCGTCTGTAAAACTGGGCTAATGCTACTCTGCAAAACTGGCCTAAGGAATAGTGATAGTATTTGTAAAAAGATCTGCTGTGTTCCCCAGATGTAGTAGGCACTTGGGAAATAATGACTATTATTATTATTTGACCTTTTTAAAAAAATTTGTTTTTTTAAAATTTTTATGTTTAAAAAATTGCATATGTACATAATTTAAAAAAATACTACTAGATTCACAGTGAAAAGAAGCACTCCCTTCTTCCCACTCTTAATTCCTGTGTCCTGGAGGTAGTTATTTGTCAAATTGCATATTTTGGTGTTTCCTTCTGTGTTCCTAAATAACTTGCTTATGCTCCCATTTCTTGATTTTTTTTCCTTTCTGTTTTATGTGTCATCTCTTGCCTTCCTACCATGGAAGCTGAGACCTGACTTCTGTAGCTGATGTTCCCAACCGCATCTCCACTTCTAGCACGTACACATACTCACTTCCCTTTCTCCTATCTTCCTGATGTAGGTATCTCATAATATTTGGGTAAATCAGTATTTATTGTTCACATTATTAAGATTGTGTAAAATATTCTTCACAGAATACTTACTTTGGAGTTAATAATTACTTTGTTTTACTATGTGCTTAGTTTTCTGTATACCTAATTCATCCCCCAAACCTCTGACCATCTTGGAACCCTCTTTCAGTATAATCCACATAAGAGGCATCCTGGAAATGTGTGTTCTCTTTGCTCCCATCTGGCTTAGTTGCTCTCCAAGTCTAAAATAGCAGGGCTGTCATTTTGGGATTTTCTTTTACCAACCTCGGGAGATTCTCTTTGCCTACCTCCTTTGTTAAATTCCCTGTTTCTTAGCATCATTTACCTTCTTTCGATGGAGCTACCTTCTGGTAGGTTTCTGAGAGAAGATGGATAGGAAAAAACATTTCTGAGGCTTTGTAAATCTGAACGATGATTTCTTCTGCTTTTTTATTCTTGATTTGGCTGGGCATAGGATTGGGTTGGAAATAATTTTCCCTCAGAATTTTTAAAGTCGTGGTTCTGTTACCTTCTAGCTTTCAGTGTAGCTATTTGAGAAGTATAGTGCTATTATGACCCTACTCCCCCCAACTCCAGCTTACAGAGGTGTTAAGCATCTTCCTCTTAACGCTGGTGTTCTGAAATTTTGAGGTGATGTTTTGGTATGGGTCAGTCATCTATAAATATTTTAGTATGTATCTCTCAGGGATAAAGACTTTTTTTCTGCAGGCAATTTGGTGCTCTTGTTCAGTCTGAAAACTCATGTCCTTCAGTTCAGGGAGATTATTTTATACTATTTCTTTTGTGTTTTCTTCTTCCCTTCATGTTCTCTTTTCTTTCTTTCTGGATCTCCTCTTATTCAGCCGTGGATCCTTCTATATTGATCCTCTAATTTACCTTTTTTCCCCTCTCCCATTTTCTGTCTCTTTATCTTTTTGTTTAAATTTTGGGGGATTTTTCAGCTTTACCTTTGAGAAATTTTTTCTCGCTATCATATTTTTAATTTTCAAGAGTTTTTCTCTTATTCTACGAATGTTCCTTTTTAAGTTATAAAATATTTCATAGGTATAAAAGAATATATGTAAAACATATGTAAGATATAATAATTAAACAATACACATGTACCCACTACCCAATTTGAGACAAGAACATAAAACTAATGGGTTCCGTATCTTCCTGCTTGCACCTGCTCCTTCCTCTCCTACTCAGGCAACCACAATCCTAAATTTTATGTTTTATTTCATTGTTTTTTTTTTTTTTTTATAGTTTCACATGTATAAATTCCCAAATAATAATAATGTTTAGTTTTGCATAGTTTTGAACTTATAAAAATGATACCATACAGTTATTAAAAAATAAGATATTAAAAAATAAATTTGCAATAATAGCCATTATGTACATTATGTATTAATGCATTTAGTAACAAAAAATTACATTTAAAAATCACGAGTTAAAGTTTAATTGTTGTATATGGAATGAAAACTTCTGTATTGCACTACAAGGCTTTCTGAGTTAATCTCTAGTTGTAGGATGCTCAACTTAACTGTTTTATAGCTGAATAATCACTTGGCACAGAGGTAGTTACTCAATAATTGATGACATTATAGACAGGAAGGCTGCACAACGTTACAGAAAGACAGAAAGACTACAAATGTCTGCAGGTTAGTAGCAAACTAATAGCTAACAATTTCAAAGTAGTGAGGAGTGTAAAAAATATTTTGAGATATATGCAGCAACTGTCATGCAATATCAAAACATCTGTAATTTCTGTTAGAGACCAAGTCATATGTACTGCTAATACTACTTTGGTTTATTGCTTATATTCATAGCTGAAATATAGCATTTCCTTCAGTTAGCAGTTATGAAAATAGAGAAGTAATTGTTTTTCGCCACTCAAGTTTGTATTATCTGTAGGTCTTAGTTTTCTTGGTTTCTCAAGAAGCACACCCCAAGACAAGGATTCGCGTGTAAGTAATTAATTTGGGGAATGATCACAAAGAAATATACTGGATTTGAGGCAGGGAAGTAAAGGCGCTTAATAAAGGGTATATTATAAGGCAGGTGAATGAGAAACTTAAATCTCCGGGTAACTCTGGAGCCAGTGTTCCTCACAACATCATGTCCCTCTCGCGTGTTCTTCACATGCATCAGTCGTTGGTTGAGGGCTGGTGAGGGCAGGGCAGTAATTCTCAGCACTCATAAAGAACTCCTAGAGAACCTCAGGCGAAGATGTGTAGGTGCTATCAATTGGAACTGGCACACGAAAATGCTAAGGCATGAAAGGATGCAGTTGATGTATCAAAAATGTCTTTTATGTCTTGAATTCTATCCACAGGCCCCTTGGGTTAGTAGACCTTGGCCGAAGAACCTCTGGTCTAAAATCTGGGCATTTTCTTTTTTGTCTTCCATATTTAGGTCTAAAATCCACGTGGAATAATTTTTGGGTACGGTTTGAGGAAGGGGTCAAGTGTCATGTTTCCCATGAGGATATCCAGTTGTCTAGCACAATTTATTGAGAAGCCTCTTCTTTCTCCATTGCTGTGTATTACCACTTTTGTCATAAAATCAAATGTCCATATTTGTGTGGGTCTGTGTCTGGTTTCTTTTGTCTAGTCCATTGGTCTTTCCTTGCACCAATGCCATCTGTCTTAGTTGCTATAGCTTTTAAAATGTCTTGCTGTCTGGTAGAGCAAGTTCTCCTATCTTGTTTTCGTTCTTTAAGACTGTCTTATCTATTCTTCGCCCTTTATATTGCCATATAAATTTTAGAGTGAGCTTGGTAAATTTTACAAAACAAAAAACTTCTTGTGATTTTGATTGGTATTGCATTGACTCTATAGATCAGTTTGGGGAGAACTGACATCTTTGTGATTGAGTCTTGCTATCTGTGAACATGACATACTCCTTCATTTATTTTAAATCTTGTTACTTTTTTCAGGAACGTTTTATAATTTTCTGTGTAGAGGTCCTAAACATCTTTTGTTAGATTCATTCCTAGGTGTTTTATATTTTTGACATTGTTATAAATGGCATCATTATATAAATTTCATTTTATAATTGTTACTGGTATATAGAAATGCAATTAATTTTTGTATATTGGGTTTATACCTAGCAATTTTACTAAACTCATTAATCCTAATAAATCATCTGTATATCCTTTTGGATTTTCTATGTGCATAATTAACTGAATAATGAGAGTTTTATTTCATCTCTTCTGACTCTCAGTTGTTTTATATCTTTTTCTTTTTTTACTTCAGTATTTAGGAATTCTAATATAGTGTTGAGTAAAAGTTGGTAAGAGTAGACATCTTTTTCTTCTTCCCAATTTCAAAAAGATACCTTTCACGGTGTCACCATTAAGTATGATGTTTACCATAGGTGTTTACTATAGGTACTATTTTTCAGATAAAGGAAGTTTCCTTCTTATTTTTAGTTTGCTATAATTTTTTTTTAAATCGCAAATGGTGTTGAATCTTGCAAATACTTTTTCTGCATCTAATGAGATTATAATTTTTTTTCTTTTTTACTCTTTTAATAAGATGAAATACATAGACTTATTTTCAAGTGTTAAATAAGCCTTGTGTTTCTGGAATAATCCCAACTTGATTGTAATGTATTATCCTTGCTGGGTTTGGTTTGCTAATATTTTGTTTAGAATTTATGAGACTGATGTGTTAGAATGAGATTTGGCAAATAATTTTTCCTTTTTTGTAATGTCCTTGATAGATTTTGATATCAGTGTCATGTTGGCCTCATAAAATGTGTTGGAAAGTTCTCCTTTTTCTACTCTATGAAAGAGTTTGTGCAAGATCAATATAGTTTTATTCTTAAATATTTGCTGGTGAAGCCATCTGGACCAGAAGTTTTCTTTGTGGGATTCAATTTTTTAAATATTTACAAGGCTAATCAGATATTATATTTCTCTTTTATGTCCATTTTGGTAAGTTATATTTGTCTAGAATTTTCCAACTTTATGGAAATTTTCAAATTTATTGGCATAAAGTTGTGTAAAACGCGTTTTTAATATCTGTAATACGTGTGTGATGATTTCTTTTTTTTTGATATTGGTTATTTGTGCCTTCTCTCTTTTTTTCTTGATTCATCTTACTAAGGGTTTATCAATATTATGTCTTTTTAAAGAACTAATTTTGTTTTTGTAGACCTATGTATTGTATGTTTGTTTTCTGTTTCATTAATTCCTGTTTGGTTGTTCTTCTACTTTTTTTTCCCCAAACTCTTTTAGATGGATGTTCAGCCTTTTTTTTGTTTGTATATATTTCACACTAAGATTTCCCTCTAAGCTTAGCTTTATCTCACAAGTTTTTTTAATTCCATAAGTTTGATATGTATTATTTTCATTATTATTCTGAACATAAATTTTTCTAATTTTTATTGTGATTCATTCTTTGATCCATGGGTTCTCCAGAGAATGGATTAGAGTTGGGTTCAGTTATTTGGGAGGTGGGGGTAGATGGTGCAGGAGTACTTTATTGGTAGTGACAACTTCTATTTTGCATTATTAAGTAAAACTTACAAGTTATTTGTAGTTAGAATAATAACTACTCGTACTGTTATGACAGCAACTACTAATTATTGAGAGTTCTGTACCAGATACCACTGCCTTCCCAAAACCTGTGGGGCAGGCAGTGCTCTCTTGTTCTGCAGAAGAGGAAACTGCAGCTTGAGAACTTCCTGGAGGATATAGAGCTAGTCAGATGATAGAGCTGGGATTTTAATCCAGATGTATTGGATATCAAAGCACCATAATCAGCTAGCTTTATATTTCACTGAGAAAATATTTATTGCAGGTGCATTTGTGGGGATTCTTTGAGGCCTGGGTTGAGTGTGCATTCTTCCAGAAAAGGTTTATATAGCTTCTCCCAGGCACCTGGGGACAAGCTGAGCTCAGACTAAATTCTCAGCTTGGAACTTGTTGTGCCACGCATGCAGATAGCATGAATTTGGGTCTCATAAGGCCTGTTTTATGGTTATAAATGCCCAGTGGAGTCTTTTTGTTCCACTCAGAATCCAGGTGCAGATGGACCCTTCCTTGCCATATCCCTTTTCAGAGAGGGTTTTTTCTCAGTTTCGTTCTTTGATTTAGGGATAGTCCTTAGCAGTTTTCTTGGTGTTATGCAGGTTCCTCTGATCTGACTTCTTGCCTTGCATGGACTCTATGCGTTGTCTCTGTATAGCTATTTAAAACTGAAGCTTAATGCCACTGGGTATTGGTAGATTACCTTATGACAATCCAGTCACCTGCTTCAGCATTTGTTTACCGTGGCTCCTTGCCTGGAAAATAGATGGAATCAGAGGAGAACTTTGATAAGCTCCTACCACCTACCTACATCTGTTCTCTTCTCTATATCTGTGCCTATATGTACTGCTTTCCTTTGTGTTGCCATGCATGAACTGTCTGTGCTTTCGTACAAGGCCAGTTCCTTCATTTGTGTGCTGGATCCCATTTGTTCTTGCTTACTCAGGGACATCACTATTGCATTTGTCTCCTCTCTTCTCAATCAGTTTTCTTCTCCCCTGGGTCGTCACATTAGCATATGTTATGGACTGAATGTGGCCCCCCCAAATTCATATGTTGAAGCGCTAACCTGCAATGTGATGGTATTTGGAGATGGGGCCTTTGGGAGGTAATTAGGTTTAGATGAGGTCATGAGAGTGGCCCTCATGATAGGCATAGTGAGTGCCCTTATAAGAAGAGACACCAGAGAGCTTGCTCTCTCTACCACATGAAGACACAGCATGAAGGGAGCTGCCTGCAAACCAGGAAGAGAGCTCTCACCAGAACTTGACCCTGCTGGCGCCTTGGTCTCAGACTTCCAGCCTCCAGAACTGTGAGAACAAAATACCCAGTCTGTGGTATTTTGTTATGGCAGCCAGAGCTGACTAATACAGCATAGCATACCAAAAGTGTTATAATCTTGCCCATTCTAAAAGAAACAACAATAACAAAACCCTCTCTTGACCTTTTCTCTCAGCTTCTGCCATATTTCCCTGCACTCCTTTTAGCACCTTGAAAGGGTTGCTTATAGCTGCTGTCTCCCAAGATTTTCCTCCTCATTTTCTATTGTGCCCACTCCTCTGAAACTGTCATCAGCGAGTTCCTGTTACTGAATCCTGTGGTTAGTTCTTAACTGATTAGCATGATTTAACAAACTTGGTTCCTTCCTCTACCTTGAACACTTTCTTCATTTTACTTTCAGGACACAGCACACTCTCTTGATTTTCTTTTTAACTCTCTGGCTGCCCCTGTTTAGTTTGCTGGGATCACCTTCTCTCCCCTGCTTTTAAATGTAGGAGTACCCCAGGGCTTATTTCTTGGACCTCTCTGACCGTACTCGTTCCCATGGCAATCTCATCTTAGCTTGTGGCTTCAAATGCATGTAAATTTGTACCTTTTGCCTATACCTCTCCCCTGATCTCCAGGCTTATATATGTAACTAATACACATCTTCAAGTGAACATGTCTACAATGGAACTCCTGCTCTCTACCCCACCCCCAGGCCACTTCTCTGTTGGCTCTACCCTCAGAATATATCCACAGCCTGCTCCCTTCTTTACCACCTCTGTTGTTACAATCTGGTTGAAGCCTCCATCATTTATCACTTGTATTATTGTATTAAATTCTTAATTGGTCTCCCAACTTTTGCTGTGCTCCTGTACAATGTGTTTTCAAACCAGCAGCTGGAGTGGTCTTTTAAAAATGTAAGTCAGATTATGTCACTCCTCTGTTCAAAACTGTCAGAAGGTTTCCCATTTCATTCAGTAAAAGCCCAAGTCTTTATGATGGCTTACCAGGCCCCATGCTCACCAGATCCCTATCACTCCTTGGACCTTATCTCCTGTTACTCTCCTCCTTGCAGACTTGACTCTAGCCACACGCTCGTTGTTTTTTCTAAGCAGAGCTCTTGCACTTGTTTTTTCCTCTACCTGAAAAATTCCTTCCCTCAGAGACCTGCATGGCTTTACCCCTTAGCTTCTTAAAGGTCAGGGTCTCAGTGAGGCTCTCCCTAAGCAGCCCTTTTAAAATTGCATCCCACCTTCCCCTGTACTTTATATTCCTTTTGCCTGCCTTAGTTTTACTCCTAACACTTATCACTATGAGTCTGTACTAGTTTTCTGTTATTGCATATCAAATTACCACAAATTTAGGAGCTTAAAAACCACGTGTTTATTATCTCAGCTTCTGTGGGGTAGGTGTCTGGGCATGGCTTAGCTGGGTGCTCTGATCAGGGATCCTAAAGGCTGCATTAAAGGTGTCAGCTGGGCTGAATTCTTACCTGGGGACTTGACTAGGGCAGAATCCTCTTCCAGCCTCTCGCAGGTTGTTGGTGGAATTTATATCTTTGAGCTGTGTGACTGAGGGCTTGGCTGGCTGCTGGCTGCTGGCTGGAGGCCTCCCTCAAGCCCTAGAGGCTGCCTGCTGTTCCCTGCCATGTGGGCTTCCCCTCCCTTTTCCTTTTCCCTCTTCCTTTCCTTCTGCTTTTCCCTCTCCCCCTCTGCCTCTCTCACTCTCTCCTCCTCCCCCTCACAAATAATAGAGCTACTTAAACTATTCAGCAAGGCAGAAAGTCAGGAGCCAATGGAAAACAGGAGAAAATAAATGAAGATAAATAAATTAGAAGAAAAAATGTTAAACTAGATTTTAAAAACAAACACTGAAAATTTTGATAAGCCAGTTCAATCACCTACAAATAAAAAAAACCTAAAACATATTTAATGTTTTTGGATAGAATGTAGAGATGCAGGAAGAATTTTCCATAATATCTGAAAAGCAAGGTTAATAAAGGGAAAACTGTTATCAGAATCACAGGAAAAATAGTTTGAAAAATAATATGATTCTTGCCTTTGATCTCTAAAATTAGGCAGTCACCGTTAAAGCTTTGATCTTTAAAACTAGCATCTCATTACTCCTAAACTTGACCATGAAAAAACCTGCCATACCCACAGATTTGTTCCTGTTGTTACTCATATTTCTTAGGGTTACCTTATACTCATGAATGATTAGTTAAGTTAGTCATTCCTTTGATTGACGAGTCCATGGTAGGTGAATCCATGATGATTTAATATAGGACCAATTCAGTGTGATCAGAGAGGTACCCTAGGTTCATGCTGAAACGCAGTATCATGGTATTCCTGGTAGTCGTTGCTCTGACTTCAGCTTGGAGGTTGTTGTGTGTGCTGTGCATCGCTTGAAACCGTTTTCCTACTACCCTCCTTCAAACAATATTCATAGCACTATGGTTATGGGCAGGTATTGTATGCAGTTAAGTTTTCCTTGAAACATGTACCTTCACACATATGTTGTCTGATGTGCTTTTTATCATAGAACTGGTCAAAGAAAACGCGTTTCAGAATTCTAGCAATCTATGCTTGTAAGGCATATCGGAATCTATCGTAATTGTGTTCATATCATGATAAACTCATACACACACACACACACATATGTATATACACATATAAAATTTGTCTCTCTATGTTTGATAGTGCATTTTTGAGGAAAAACTAATTTGAAATTTTACCTGCAAATAAGTCTTTTTGTGTTTAGCAAATATTTTTTTTGAACACCACCATATGTCCTGAATTGTTCTGTGTGTTGGCAATCTTGACATAAAGAAGACAGACAAGGTTCCTGTCTTCATGGAATTTAACTTGTAGTGAGAAAAGACAGAAAAAGCATCATTTGTTATTAAGTGCTGTCCAGAGAATTAAGGCAGAATGAGGTAGTAGTGTGACTTGGTGTCTGTTAGAGTGGGTGATCTTTAGAGAAGGCTTTTGTGGGGAAATAACTCTAAACTAAGAACTGAATAATATGAAGGAGACAATTGTGTGATGTTCAGAGGAAAGAGTGTTTTTGGCCAAGGGTACGCCACGTGCAAATGCTCTGACATGGGAATTAGCAGGGCTTGTTAAAGAACAGCAGAAGGCTGGGGTGTGGTGTCTAGATCAAAGTTGGAGATGCATCCAGGTTAAGGTGTCAAATAGGATAAGATTGTCAGGAGTTCCCTGGTGAGGTCAGGGGTAGAGATACGGAGTTTGAATTTATTAGTCGAGAAATGGTGTTTCAAGTTATGGGGCTAGTGAAATTAACTAGGGAGAAGATGTATGATGAAGAGAATGGAGCTCAGGATGAAATTCCAGAGGCCTTGAACTTTTTAAATGGAACTAAAAAACGGAGAGAAGCCTATAAAGGATACTGCGAAGGAGTGGCCACGAAGACAGAAGGAAAACCAGAGAATGTGACATTAGAGAAGTTGGAAGGAAAAAAAAGATTCAAGAAGGAGGGAATAGTTAATTATGTCAAATGACCTGTAATGCAGGGGGAAAACGGAATATGTAGAAAAGATAGGCCTACCTGTTTGTGCATAAATTAAAGTATAAACGTAAATGCTTTTAGAATCATAGGATTCTAGTGATCTTAGAGATCACAGAAAGAAGCTGAGGTCTTTAGAGCTAAAGTCCACTTCTCTGCCTCTCCACTTCCTCTACTCAAGTTAGCGTCTTCTTGTCTCTGGACACTTACGGCAGTCTCCTAACTGAACATCCACAACCGTCCTCTAATTCTGTCTTCTCCCGATGGCCAGGGCCGCCTGAACATACCACTCTCCTGCTCATAATCCTTTTCGTGACTCCTGCTGCTCATAAGGTGAAGACCACAATCCTTACCATGGTCTGTGAGGCTCTGCTGTATGATCTGGCCCTTGTGTACCTCTCTGGCTTGTTCCCACCTGAATGCCTCCCACACTGATGGCTTTTCAGAGCCTTGAATATGCCGAGCTCTTTGCTGCTTTCAGGACTTTGTATGCACTATTCTCTCTAGGGCATGCTCATCCTTCCCTGTTCTTTGACTGGCTGTCTTCTGTGTATCTTTCAACTCTAGGGTTAAATATTGCCTTTTTTTTCTTTTTTTTTTATGAGGAAGATTGGCCCTGAACTAACATCTGTTGCCAATCTTCCACTTTTTGCTTGAGGAAGACAGTTGTTGAGCTAACATCTGTGCCAACTTTCCTCTATTTTGTATGTGGGATGCCACCACAGCACGGCTTGATGAACGGTGTTTAGGTCCCTGCCTGGAATCCAAACCTGCGAACTCTGGGCCGCCGAAGCAGAGAGCTCAAATTTAACCACTACGCCATCGGGCTGGCCTCTTTTTTTAATAATTTTTATTTATTTATTTTTTTTCCCCAAAGCCCCAGTAGATAGTTGTGTGTCATAACTGCACATCCTTCTTAGTTGCTGTACGTGGGACGCGGCCTCAGCATGGCCGGACAAGCGGTGTGTCGGTGCGCCCCCAGGATCCGGGCCCGGGCTGCCAGCAGCGGAGCGCGCGCTCTTAACCGCTAAGCCACAGGGCTGGCCCCTTAAATACCACTTTTTAAAGGAAACCTCTGACCTCTCAGACAAGGTCAAATCTCCCAATTAAATACTCTCATAGTATGCTTCTCAGTGTAGCACTTATCATAATTATAATTAAAACAATAATTTGTATCCTTATTTTCTGTTGTCTTCCTTTCTAGAGTATAAGCTGTTTGCAAGTAGGAAATATATTTTATTGTCTCTGTCTCCTGCACTGCCTCAACTGTATCCTCGCAGTTCAGATAGTGCCAGCATTCAATAAATATTGGTTGTTTGAATGAGTCATGTGACCATTCTGTAGTATACAGGCAGTTAGTAGCACATCATTATCCATCTGTATGTTACAGACTAATTTTGTTTTTAAGTCTGAAATGGTCGAAAGCCATTGAATTTGCTCAGAGTGAAATTTGGCCCTTTAATAAATCTGTATCTGGACATGATCAAATGTAGTATGATAATTAGTTCTTATGAAATATACTGAAATACATGTCATAGGATTGAATTAAGAATAGAACATTGATACAAATTACGGGATGCCTACCACTCCCTAAATGAGACAAATGAACTGTTAAAAAACTTACAAAAGATTGTTTATTTTCTAGATTCTTCTCTTTCTGTAGTTGATTTCCCTCATATATTCTTAATGTTTCTGATTATCTCCCTTTGCTTACCCAGTGTGTGATGTTTGCCTCAGCTGTGTGTCACAACTGGCTGAACTTTGAGACTATTTTAGGGTATATGGTCTTTTGACAGGATCACTTGTTACTTTAAAAACTATTAATGACCCATGTGAGATGATCAGTATTCACTGTCTGACCATCTTCTGAATATTTGAACTCTCATCCCTCATGCATCTGAAAGATGCCTTTGTGCTTCAAACAAAGCTAAGTAATAAGGGGCCGGCCCCGTGGCTTAGCGGTTAAGTGTGCGCGCTCCGCTACTGGTGGCCCAGGTTCGGATCCCGGCGCGCACCGACGCACCGCTTCTCCGGCCATGCTGAGGCCGCGTCCCACATACAGCAACTAGAAGGACGTGCAACTATGACATACAACTATCTACTGGGGCTTTGGGGAAAAAAAGGAGGAGGATTGGCAATAGATGTTAGCTCAGAGCCGGTCTTCCTCAGCAAAAAGAAGAGGATTAGCATGGATGTTAGCTCAGGGCCGATCTTCCTCACACACAAAAAAAAGGCTAAAAGTAGTAAGACTAAGGAGCACATCCTCTTAAGTGGGGCAGCTAGATTTTAAGCTCCTCAGAGACGGTTCTGTTTTTATGCTCCATAATGCCTAATATCTTCTTTCTTTGAATTTTTATTGCACACAGCCTTAGCAATTGATTATTGAGGTTTTTTTTTTTCTTTGTATTAGTCATGTTTCCCTAAGCTTCTTGTATTCAATTCTCCTAAGAGCTAAGTGTTTCATAATTCTTTTGGAAAGATAAGAATGCCTTACTGGTAAAGATCTTTTGGAGGTTAATAAAATGTGTCATGGATTTAAAAAGCTTATTTCCTCATACTTTTGAGACGATGTCATATCTAATTAAGATACTCTTGATAAAAAGAACAGAAACTAACTTTGTAATATTGGCATTTTTTCCTCCCACAATCTGTTCTGCTTCTGTTAATAAAGCCAAGTTTGTCTGACATGATGAAACAGATGGTAACTGTGTGATCTACCACTAGAAGGCATTTTCCACCGCCTCTGCTACATATGACAGGATTTCAGTTCACTTGTTGTGGGACTCAAATCCAGTTACCTTCAGGATTTTTAATATTTCAGTTCATTGAGCACTTTTGCTGGTAAGATCTATTTTTTATGTGTGGTAAATTTTTCTTGGGCTTTTTAAGCCCAACTATTTGGGCTTAAGTTAAAAAAATATTTTAAAGTTAAAAAAACTTTTTATCTGAGCTTAAAGTCTTACTTATTAAAGAGTCTTTTCCCCCCACAAAACATACCTGATTAGATCTTCAGCTCAAGAATTGTTTTTTTCAGTTTGCTTGCTAAATGTTTATTTAAATTCTGTGTATGTTGGTAAAGTTTATATCTGAACACTTTTTATAACAGTTACTCTGTAAAATTTGAAAGTGATTTAAAATATTCTGTTTTCTTCAAAAACATTTTTCCTTAATAGAGGATTACCCTTTTGAGGAAAAAAACTGGGCTTTCTAAGGGCTGGCATAAGAATTTTTGAGGAGGGTGGCTTTGGCAGGAAGGGAAGGAGAAGGCTACAGAATGTTCCCACAAGCTTTTCCTTCTCTTGAGACTGTTTCTCTATGCCTAGATTCACTGTTTTGGTTATTTAAAGATTGGCTTAACAATCTTTTTCCCCCCTTTAAAATGGAAACATCTTTACATTTTTTAACATAATATGTATTCATTATAAAAAACATGCAGAGAAAATGGAAATCCCCTGCCAAATAACCCTACCCCCAATAAAAAAATGGCCACTGTTTTCTATTTAATATATATTCTTTCTAACTTTTTGATGCCTTTGTACACCACACAGACGTGTGTGTGCGCATGTAACACACATACTCAAGTGACATCATATTCTTTAAGCTGATGTCTTCACTGATTATCTATCATAGCTAGACTGCTGTGTCAATACACAGATACCTGTATTCTTTTTAAAGGTGACAAAATTTTCCATTCTATGAATGAGGGTACCATAATTTAACTTAACCAGACAGCTATTAGCGAACATCAAGTGGTTCTAAATTTTTTCTGTTGCTGTTAAAAATGAACATCCTTGTGGGGGCCGGCCCGGTGACGCAAGTGGTTAAGTGCGCGGGCTCCGCTGAGGTGGCCTGGGGTTAGCCGGTTCGGATCCCGGGCGCACACCGACGCACTGCTTGGCAAGCCATGCTGTGGTGGCATCCCATATAAAGTGGTGGAAGATGGGCACAGATGTTAGCCCAGGGCCAGTCTTCCTCAGCAAAAAAAAAAAGAGGAGGATTGGTAGATGTTAGCACAGGGCTGATCTCACACACACACACACAAAAATGAACATCCTTGTACATAAATCTTGTCCTGTTATTTCCTTTTTATAATTAACTTTATTGAAGTATAATTAAAATAAAATGTGTATTTTAAGTCTGTAGTTCATTGAGTCTTGACAGATTTATAGACCCATGTAATCACCACCCCCATCAAGTTCTGGGACATTTCTGTCATCTCAGAAGGTTTCCTTTTACCTCTTCCCAATTAATCCTCACTCCTATCCCTAGTTGCAGATAATAGCTGCTCTGCTTTCTAGCACTGTTGATTTGTCTTCCCTAGAGTTTCAGATAAATGAAATAGTATAGTATATACTCTTTTGTGTCTGGCTTCTTGCACTTGGCGTAATGTTTTTGATTCACCCATGTTCTTGTGTGCATCAGTAGTTTGTTCTTTTTATTGCTGAGTTGTATTCTATTATATGGATGTATCACAATTTGTTTATCCATTCACCTGTTGATGGATGTTTGGATTATTTGGAGTTTTAGTCTAAAATGAACCTAAATGAATGTAACCATTCATTTGCAAGTCTTTGTGTAGGCATTTGTTTTCACTTCTCATGGGTAAAAAATACCTAGGAGTGGAACTGGTAGGTCATATGGTTCTTTACAAAAAAGTGTCAAAACCCTTTCCAAACTTGTACTGGTGTTTTTTTTTTTTTTTTTTTTTCTGGGTGAGGAAGAGTTGCCCTGAGCTAACATCAGTGCCAGTCTTCCTCTGTTTTGTATGTGGGTCGCTGCCACAGCATGGCTGACGAGTGGTGTAGGTCTGTGCCTGGGATCCAAACCTGAGAACCCGGGATGCTGAAGTGGAGCGCGCTGACCTTAACCACCACGCCACAGGGTTGGCCCTCCAAACCTGCACCATTTTGCGTGCCCACCAGCAACTGAATAGTTTCAGCTGCTCTACTTTCTTGCCAACATTTGGTATTGTCAGCCTTTGTAATATTAGCCATTCTTCTAGTCGTCTAGTGGTGTCTTATTGTGGTTTTAATGTGCATTTCCCTGACTTCTAATGATGTTGAACGTGTGCTTATTGGCTATTCATATAATTTCTTTTGTAAAGTGTTTATTCATCTTTTGCCCATTTTAAAAAAATTGGTTTGGTTTTCACCCTGTTATTGAGTTGTAAGAGTTCCATGTATATTCTAGTACAATTGAAAGATAAATGCAGTGCAGATGTTTCTCCCCGTCTGCGACTTGCCTTTTTATTTTTAAGTGTCTTTTTTTGCTGAGGAAGATTCGCCCTGAGCTAACATCTGTGCCAATCTTCCTCTATTTTGTATGTGGGTTGCCACCACAGCATGGCTGCCAATGAGTGGTGTAGGTCTGCTCCTAGGAACCAAACCTAGACCGTTGAAGTGGAGTGCGCCGAACTTAACCACTAGGCCACAGGTCTGGCCCTTGAATTTTGATCTTTAGTCTTATGACCTTGCTTACAGTTCTAACAGGTTTTTAATTTTTTTTTAATAGATTCTTTAGGATTTTGTTAATAAAGACAATTTTACTTCTTCCTTTCTAATCTATATGCCTTTTATTTTTTCCCTTACTCAACTTATCTCAGGTACCAGGACATCTAGTTCGATGTTGAGTAGAATTGATGAGAACAGACATCCTTGTATTGCTCCCAATTTTGTGGGAAAAGCATTTAGTCTTTCACCATTAGATATGATATAAATTGTAGGTTTATTGTAGATGTACTTAATTTGATTGAGAATGTTCCCTTCTTTTCCTAGTTTGCTGAGAGCTTTTTTTTTTCCCTTGTGAATTAATATTGACTTTTGTCAAATGCTTTTTTTGCATATATTGAGATAATTATATGAGTTTTCTTTTCATTCTGTTAGTATGGTGAGTTATAGTGATTGATTTTCTAAGTGTTAAACCCACTTTGCTGGGATAAACTCCACTTGGTCATGATTTATATACTGAATATACTGCTGGATTAGGTTTGCTAATAATATATTAAAGATGGTTGAATCTATGTTCATGAAAGATATTCATTTATAATTTTCTTATGTCTTTGGTTTTGGTGTCTGGGTAATAATACTGATCTTATACAATGAATTCTTTTCCACAATTTTCTGAAACGATTTGTGTAGGATTAGTGCTATTTCTTCCTTAAATGTTTGGTAAAATTCATCAATGAAGCCACCTGGGCCTAGAGTTTTAGTTGTAGTTTTAGGGGTTTTTTTTGATAAGAAGATTTTAAATTATGTATTCAACATCTTTAGTAGATATAGAGCTATTCAGGTTTTCTTTTTCTTCCTTTGTCAATTTTCAAAAATTGTCTTTCAAGGAATTTGTCCATTTAACCTAAATCATTGAATTTATTGGGATAAAATTGTTCATAATATTCCCTCATTATTCTTTTACTGTTTGTAGGATCTGTAGTCATGTCCCCTCTTTTATTCTTGATAATGGTAATTTGTGTTTTCTCTCTAAATATTTTTGGTCACTCTAGATAATTATCTTTTATTGATCTTTTCAAAAATTAGCTTTTGGATTCACTGATTTTTCTAAATTTTGTATGTTTTATTTCATTGATTTGCTTTTTCCTTACGTCTGTTTACCATGGATTCACTTTGCCCTCTTCTACTTGATGCTTCAGCTAGAAGCTTAGACCATTTATTTGAGACCTTTCTTCCCTTCTGATAAAAGCATTTAAAGCTATGCATTTCCTTCCAAGCGCTAATGTAGCTGCAACCCCAAATTTTGATGTTTTGCTTTCCTTTTCATTCAATTCAACATATTTTAAAATTTCCCTTGTAATTTAGAAGTGTTTTGTTTAGTTTCTAAATATTTGGGACTTTTCCAGCTATGTTTCTGTTAATGATTTCTAATTTAATTCTGTGTGGTTTTAGAGTTTTAGGCATTAACAGGTGAAAGTGGAGCTGCTTCATTTAAGGGGGAGGCTGGTGGGAATGGAGAAGAGGCTAGAATGCCACCTGCTTATGGAGGATCTCTGCCTTTCCTTTATGACTTCTGAGGGGCCCTGAGGGGACTTCTAGGGTTTTTATGGTGCGTAGTCTGAAACCACTGCCATAGATTGTACAGTAAATTTGCTTACATGAAAATGTTGCTAAGGTGAAAAAGGTGCTTGGAGGAAAGCAGCAGGTACATTGTTAAGTGGTTGTCTCAGACTAAGCACATAAAGAGATTTGCTGCATAATTCAAATATCCAAATAAATGAGACATTAGTGGAAACATACATTATGCAGATAAATTGAGAATGAGTACCAAGATGGAAAAAAACAGAAGTGTTTGTCTAGCCCCGATGAAAATATTTGGACCTATGTACCCTTTTCTGGAATGCATGATCTCATTGTTTCTTAGAGATTGAGACTTTTGCATAAATGATAACACACTATTTCCCTTAGTGTACTTTTCACCATTGAGGATAAAGCACTATGAAGTAGATGGTTTCTGTTAAATAATATACAATTGTTTAGGCCTTCAACAAAATTGTTAGGACTAAGTGAAATGATAAAGTCAGTGCCTATTGTTATACCTGTAAATATCTTAAGTGGGTGTAGACGTGGTTCCTGACAACTGCTTAAATGCCTTCTCATCGTTTAGAGTAGGAAACAGAAAACTATGGTCCATGAGCTGAGAATGGTTTTTACATTTTTAAAGGGTTGTCAGAGGCTGTGTGGTCCACAAAGCCTAACTTTCTTGCTGTCTGGCCCTTTATAGGAAAAGTTTACTGATTCCTGACTTAGAGTAAGAAGCAGTTCATATTTAAAAGGGGTTTGTTTCACCCTTGCAGATCTCTTCAGAAAGGAAAGGATGATAACAGTGACTGATAACATGGGGTCTTTCTTATCTTATCCGAGGGTCTGGCATCTGGTCTCAGAATCTTTTCTCTACAGTAACCCATGTATATTTAAATGGGGGAATTTGGCATCTATCTGTATTTGAAAACCACCATCATGCAGAGCAGATGGACAATGAACAAACTGTCCATTTATTTTTTTATTTTTTATTTTTATTACTATTATTTTTTAAGATTTTATTTATTTTTTTCCCCCCAAAGCCCCAGTAGATAGTTGTATGTCATAGCTGCACATCCTTCTAGTTGCTGTATGTGGGACACGGCCTCAGCGTGGCCGGAGAAGCGGTGCGTGGAGAAGCGGTGTGTCAGTGCGCACCCGGGATCCGAACCCAGGCCGCCAGCAGCAGAGCGCGCGCACTCAACCGCCAAGCCATGGGGCCGGCCCTGTCCATTTATTTTTTATTTTTATTTTTTTTGTGAGGAGATCAGCCCTCTGCTAACATCTGCCAATCCTCCTCTTTTTTTGCTGAGGAAGACTGGCCCTGGGCTAACATCCATGCCCATCTTCCTCCACTTTATATGGGACGCCGCCACAGCATGGCTTGCCAAGCAGTGTGTCGGTGCGTGCCCGGGATCCGAACCGGCGAACCCTGGGCCACCACAGCAGAGCGCGCACACTCAACCGCTTGCGCCACCACGCTGACCCCCATTTATTTTTTAAGAATAGTATTCTTTAGAGTAATAAACATCATTTTAGATTTGGTTTGTATTATATATAGGTCACATGTTAGTTTTTATGTATAGCTTAATTTTTAAAGCTTCTTCAAACCACTTAGATTTTTGAATTGTGTATGTACAAATTTCATTTTATATTGACCTATATATTTTTGCAGGATGATTGTCTTTTGAAAGTATGGTATCCTATGACTGGTTGGAAGTCGTCAATTATACCTCAGGATCATCACGAAGTGAAAAGAAGACAGGCATCTACCCAATTTTCCTTTGTTTACTTGGCACATCCCCGAGCTGTGACAGGTTTTTCGTGGCGTAAAACTAGCAAGTATATGCCCAGGTTAGACAAATGTATTATGTAACGTCGGTTTGTGTGCGTATATGTTTATAAAAATAATGAAAACAAAGGTCTTTTTACTGCATTGACATGGTGGCGACTAAGAGCATAGGCTCTGGGTGTCCGCTGCCTGAATTCATATCCTGCTGTGGTTACTAGCTTCCTGAGCTTTTGACTTGATTTCGTAAGCTCTCTAAGCCTCACTTTTTCTCTCTGTAGAATGAGGGTAGTAGTACCCACCTCAGAGAGTTGTGGTGAGACTAAATTGTGTCAGGCATGTGAGTGCTTAGTGCAGGCCTTTACACATGACGTGTGCTCAGGCAGTGTTAGCTGGTACTGTTAGTAGTAGCAGCAGTAGTAGAAGATTCTAGGAAGGAAATGTTTGCAAGTAACAGGAAAGCACACGATGAGGGAAAATAAAACATAGTAATAAACTGTCAGTGATACACTCAGTGGCAAAGCATGTCATATACAGTGAATAAAGTGACCAGGTTTTTCTTATCTTAGGGCAATCAACAGAAGCTTCTCAAAGGATTTATTATTATAAGTTTATCCTCATTGTTACAGCATCTCTTAGAAGTATTTAGAGGATTAAACAAACTACAAAACAGCTCATACAAATGATTCCTGTATTACATATGCAGTGCTAAAAAATCTTGCTTGGAAATCTGTATTCATTCTTGAGGGAGAATTATTTCATCTGCTAAATATATCTGAGAACTGTTTACGCCTGATGGGAAATGTAGCACACATTATAGAGGTGATCAGTGAAGGATAACATGGGGAATTTATACATTTTTGGAATCTAAATAAAAGGTTTATTCTGCTTAAGTTATTTGCATCTATTGAAAACATTTGCAAGACACTTTGCCTTTCGCTGTCAGATTCTATGTAGGCATTTTTTGAAAGGGAGAATGATTTTTTTGGTTTTTCATAATGAGCAGTTAAGTCACTTTAGCTGCTCGATGCTGTGACTTTTTTGCTTATTTTAACTTAATGGAAATTGATCTATAGTTTGAAATTATATTCTCCTTAAAGTTTTATATGAAGATCCTCATTTGTTTACCTGTTTGTTACTGTTTAGATTATAAGAGGGATGATGCGAAATGGTGCAACTACTGTCATAAGCCATAGTTTAACTACATTTAATGATCTTTTATTATGGTCATTCTGTAATTTGCAGTGATTGGGTTTTCTTTTGCTGTTTAGTTTGTTTTGTTTAGAAGATGCTAATATTCCTCCAGAGCCTGGTTTTCAAGCAGCACTTGTGTAATCTGGTGTTGATTTCTGTTTCCTTTGTCAAAACCATTTCCTAGTTTTTACGATGTTCACAGCAATACTGTATGTGATTTCAAGCTCTTTGATTGGCCACTCTTTCTCCATACAGTGTAATTTCTAAAGAAATTGGAAGCCTGCTGTACTGTCATTTAGCTTAGCTGTTCAAGGTATGATTTTAATGAATTAAAGTGAATGTCAGGGACAGTTAGGTGGTTCCTAATTTATGGTAACTGATTGCAGTCCTATGTCTCGCCTGCCACCTTGCAGGTATGAGCAGATAATAAATGGGGTTTGGTGAGAGTGTGAAGTAGTCAGTGGAAATCCATTACCGTTATTGTAAAAATAACTTCACATAGATCATACTGTTAGTTTTGCACTAATGTCATCTTTATACATGAAGAACCAAATATTAATAGCCTTTAATTAATTGATGGCATTGATATTCATAGTGACTTTTGTTTATTTCTCTTTGTCATTAGAGGTTCTGTCTGTAATGTGTTATTAACTTCATGCCATGATGGTGTCTGCCGGCTCTGGGCAGAAACCGTATTACCGGAAGACTGTCTTTTGGGTGAGCAGATATGTGAGACTACCACTTCCAGCACTGCCAGCAACCTTACTCATGCTGGAAGACACAAAGACAGAATACAGCATGCTCTTGAGGTACTATGTTGTTTAAATGGTAAATGAATTTTGAAGATGTGTGAATGTGGGGGGAATTCATAGGCTAAGATGCAGATAGTGCACATGGTACATGAAATGATGAAATTAATAGCAAAGAATTCACACTTATTTTATGCTTGTAAGACTGCTCATTTTATGCCACTTCGAAGCCAAATCCAGGTAGTAATGATCTCAGACATATAGTCTAGGTAAAGAATATAATTTTAATTCTTTCATTTTGCATGTCAAACGTGAAAATCTGTAGGAGTAAGCAGCTTTGATTAGTAAAACATGTAAAAGTCCTTGAAATTAGTTGTAATTAAAAATATTTTGCTTTTATTTTATGAGGATTAAAATTTACTTTTATTGTTCTAATTAAAAATGACTATTTTAATCCTTATGAATAAAAATGCTGTTAAGATATTAGACACAAGTGAACTTATATAATTGCTTTACAATTTCCATGGTTTAATATTTTGAAAATGAAATAATTTTTCCAATTTTTAAATACAATATGTACAAAATAAAAGTGCTTTCTAAGAAATTAGATTATAATATAGTGTAATCTGTTCTGTCTATTATGATTAGGGAATGAAATGAGATGAATACATTATTGAAAATTACCAGAGGGCCGGCCCTGTGGCTTAGCGGTTAAGTGCGTGCGCTCCGCTGCTGGCGGCCCGGGTTCGGATCCCGGGCGCGCACCGAGGCACCATTTCTCCGGCTGTGCTGAGGCTGCGTCCCACATGCAGCAGCTAGAAGGATGTGCAGCTATGACATACAACTATCTACTGGGGCTTTGTGGGAAAAATAAATAAATAAATAAAAATAAAAAAAAAAGAAAATTACCAGAAATTTATTATAGTAAACCTGGATTACTAATTTTCTTGATTTTTTGTGTGACTGTTATTATTACATAAAGAATATATGCTTATTCTAAAATTAGCTTAGGAAAAAGAAAAAAAAGTGCAATTTATAATCCAACTATTCCAGTTAACGTGTGTATGTGTATTTTTTCTTTATTTACAAGATTGAGATCATATTATGCAATAATATCTTACAACATCTCTCCACATTACTAATTATACTTTCACATTATACATTTACATTAACAGTTTAATGGTTGTGTAGCCAAAATGGCATTGCTGTTTTAGTAAGCAGAAATATTTTTGGGGTTTGACAGGCTAAGGATGTAGTCATTAAAAGTTTATAAGTAGGCCTGCTCTGATACTATCTGTGATTGGGCACTATTTATACCTTTTTTTCCAACATTTAAAGCATAAATGAAATTAAAAGCAGAAGTCAGAATAAAGTCATGTTTTGTTTTGATATTGATTGAAATTTAGTGAGACAATGTATTTAATTTGCTAGATGTTTACAGTCGTTTATATATAATTATATAACATTTTATCTTTAAATTACATATGAGCTTTTGGAGACTAAGAGCTGTTAGACATCTTTGATCCTCCGTGGTACCTTATATATTGCTTTTCAAGTGTTTGTTAATTAGAATTACTAACTGCTACATAAATAAAAGCAAAAATATAAGTAAAAATATGTAATCAATGATTTGAGAAATTTTTGCTACCTTTAAAAATGTTATTAATTAATAATGTTAAAGTTGTTTTTAAGAGAAAAAGCCTAATTGTCTACCTTATGAGCTATTTTGCGTTCTGACATCCTTTCCTAGGAAACTCGTAACTGCCAGGTCTATATAATTCTACATATATTATTATTTTGTTCCAAGAAGAAAATAACCAGCTAGTATTATACCAGCCTTGCCAATCTAATGTAAAATAATGATAAATGTCAAAAATCAAGTGCAAATAATTTGATAGGCAGTGTGGAGCAGGAGGTCTCTAATACACATGTTAACCCTGTTATCAAAGAAATAAGCAACTCCATAGTAGGGAGACCAGAGGCAGAGGACACACCGTGGAACTGATACTATTTTCCACATGAAAAAGGATTAGGACTGTGGAAGTAGAAAGGAAGGACCAGATGTGTTACTTTAATGGAGAAAGAATTGAGAGGATGCTATGTTTTATTTCATTGAATGTGAGGAACAAAGGAAAAGAATGGGAAATTGTTAGAAAGCATGGTATTAGGGGTGGGTTAAGTGACAGGATGAGGAAGTACTGTGAGATGGGGTGATGGTGTGGAGGAAAGATGCTGAGAATGACATGGCCCCATGTCAGAATGGTTCAGATGGTCGAGTATGCTAGCAGAGAATTTTTATCATATAGACACATCGCAATTTAAACAAATCCCATAGGTCAACACTTTCATGAGGTCTTTCCTGACTACTTTTAACTAAGTTCCCCTTGTTATTCTGTATTTTTTAACCCTCTTTTCTTATTTATAATAGAGATCATAGATTATTTAGCTGTCCAGTTCTAAGTGAGAATTTTAGGGAGAAATATTCTTCCTCCTGGTAGGAAGATTTGGGAATTTTATTTTATTTTTTCACTCTTATAGTCATAAGTAAAGTAAATTTTGTCTCAGAACTGGGGTATCCTGAAAAAACTGGAATTTGGATTCCTAATCTTAATAGGGGTTTCTGTAGATAATATTAATAAGAATTTTTGAGCAACTACTTGTGTGTTGAACCATAAAATTTACAAAAACTATGGAGAATATATTCAGAATTGTTCTACTGTAGTTCTACTTTAAAATGGTCAGGTTTTACAGAGGGGAAAATCATGAAATCCTTAATGATCTAAAGTATGTTGATTGGCATTTATTAGACTTTCCAGAGTTGGATTTAGCAATGATTTTTCTATTTTAGACAATACACCATTTGAAAAATTTAAGAAAAGGACAAAGGAGGACTTCTGTTCTTGTAACTCATACCGAATTAACGCCTGACCAGATGGCAACGCATGAAGTTCAAAGACACATCTCGCACCAGGCAAATGCACTGTGTCATTTTCACATTGCAGCGAGCATCAATCCTGCCACAGGTAAAGGATAGTGAAGTTTCGTTTCTTATAGATATACCGAAATAAGGTAAATAAATAGGAAAATGGGACTACTTTTATAACCTATTTTTTTATTTTATGTTAATATTCCATGTTTCCTTTCAAAATACTTCTTAATTGGAATAGGAATATAATATAAAGTAGCGTTTCTTAGATTGAGACTATATGATTCTCTTATTATATTCAAATAAGTATTTTCGAGCAGCTTTGTTTGTCTAGGCTATAGCGAGAGTTCTAAGTAAATTAGAGCTTTAGTTGAACCTGGGGTCACAAGTAGTGGCAGCCTGGTTAATTAGTGTGATTTCTCTCCCTTTTGTTATTTTCACTGTTCTTTCTTAACTCTTCTTTATAACTTTATCTAAATATATTTTTGCATCGTTTTCCTTGTATTTCATATCTTGTTTTCTACTCTCAGAGACTTTCTTGTCCTACACTTAGGGAAAGATATTCTTTTCTTCTAACCTTGATGTTTTCAGGGCCAACCTGGTGGCGTGGTGGTTAAGTTTGTGTGCTCCGCTTCTGGCGGCCTGGGGTTCACGGGTCCAGATCCCGGGCACAGACCTATGCACCACTCATCAAGCCATGCTGTGGCAGGTGTCCCACATAAAGTAGAGGAAGATGGGCATAGATGTTAGCCCACAGCCAGTCTTCCTCAGCAAAAAAGAAGAGGATTGGCAACAGGTATTAGCTCAGGGCTAATCTTCCTCAGGGAAAAAAAAAAATTAATCCTTAAAAAAAATTTTTTTATCCTTGATGTTTTTGTTTTGCTCTTTTCCTCCCATGTGGTTGAGAAGTATTTTGAGGCAGGTTCAGTGTTGGCAAAAGTGTATTTGAAAACTTTTCTTTAAGGGCGTTGCTTTCTTTCTGCATGAAAAACATATGAGAGGGCCTATAAATTTCATATTACATTGCTGGTAGAACTATAAAGTTATAGTCATGTTTTATTGAAATGGAAGTCTATTGCAGGGCCGGCCCCATGGCGTAGCGGTTAAGTGTGCGTGCTCCACTGCTGGCGACCTGGATGCGCACTGATGCACCGCTTGTCAGGCCATGCTGTGGCGGCGTCCCATATAAAGTGGAGGAAGATGGGCACGGATATTAGCCCAGGGCCAATCTTCCTCAGCAAAAAGAGGAGGATTGGCAGATGTTAGCTGAGGGCTGATCTTCCTCACAAAAAAAAAAAAAAAAAAAAAGAAAAAACGAAGTCTTGCTTTAGAGTGCAGAGGATTTTATTTTTAAATGTTTGTTTATGTAAAGATTATATTCAGTAAATACAGTTTCAAAAGGGTGATCTTTAAGGTGCTTCTCCCCGTGCTTTTATTCTCCCTCTTTTGCCCATATATGTGTGTCTTTGCTCCCTTCTCCCTTATTTTTGGCTGAGCCATTTGGTAGTAAAGTTGTCACTGACATTATCCTTCATCCCCTAAATATTTTTTGACAGTACCTAAATATTTCAAGATGTGTCTTCTAATAAAAAGAGGATTTGCCTCCATAACCACAATACTGTTATCACTTGCAAGAAACATGAATAAAGTAATATCATCTAATATATAGTTGATAGTAAAATATAGATTGTTTTTTTATGCATTGGATTGTCATTTCTCTTTGAACTCCTCTAATTTAGAATAGTCTGTCTCTCAGTTATCAAAAAGTCTCTCAGTCTCAAAAAAATTCTCTCTTAATTATCTTTTAGAATGTCTTGCAGTTTGAATATTTGTTCGTGATAAGATTTAGGTTAAATGTTTTTAGCAAGAATACTATATAGGTATGTAGAGGATGTACTGTTTTATAGGATTGTTGGTTTACAAATCCCATTTTATAGGATTTGTTTCATTTTTATCAGAAAACAAGGACTGTTATCCAGGAATTGTAAGGAAAGAACAGCTTGGAGCTTCATTTTTATTTCATTTTTTTTTTGCTGAGGAAGATTCGCCCTGAGCTAACATCTGTGCCAGTCTTCCTCTGTTTTGTATGTGGGTCGCTGCCACAGCACGGCCACCGATGAGTGGTGTAGGTCTGCGCCCAGGAACTGAACCTGGGCTGCCGAAGCAGAGAGCACCAAACTTAACCACTAGGCCATGGGGCTGCCCCCTTGGAGCTTTATTTAACATAGATATTTATTAATAGAACACTAATAGAATATCCTGGGCATTTTATTTTTAGGCTTCACTTCGTTTTGCAGAAGATAATATATATTTTTTCCTTTTTCTTTCTGTTGAATGGATTATTTATAATATGAATTGGGATTAAGGAGATTGATTTTTTGTTATACTGCGTTACATGACCTAATCTATATCATGAATTTCAGTTACCCCAAATGGAGAAAATCTGTTATACTTAGAGTTTTACCTGCCTTCTTGTGTTCTTTCTTGATGTTATTTTTTTCCCGACTTTTTAGGAAAGTTTCAAGCATTCAGAAAAGTTGGAAGAATAGTACAGTGAAGACTCATTTCCTCCATTTTGATCCGATAATTGCTAACATCTTGCCATGGTTGCTTTATTCTCTCTCTATATACGCATATATGTATGTATGTGTGTGTGGGCATGTGTGTGAGTGAAATTTTTTCTTAATCTTTTCTAAGTAAGTTACACACATCATGACACATCACCCTTACATACTTTAACAAGTATCTCCTAAGAATAAGGAAATTCTCTCACATAATCACAATATCATTATCATACCTAAGAAAATTAGAAGTAATTCCATAATCTGTAATATCCAGTTCATATTTAAATTTAAATTTCTTCAGTTATCTCAAAAATGTCTTTTGTAGTTGCTATTCTATTTTATCTTTCTCTTCCCCCATCCCCAAACCAGGATTCAATAAAGGTTTGGGCATTTTGGGGCTGGCCCAGTGGCGTAGTGATTAAGTTTGCACACTCCGCTTTGGTGACCTGGGGTTCACAGGTTTGGATCCGCTCATCCAAGGCACCGCTCATCAAGCCATGCTGTGGCGTTGTCCCATATACAAAAAATAGAGGAAGATGGGCACAGATGTTAGATTAGGGCTAATTTTTCTCAGCAAAAAGAGGAAGATTGGCAACAGATGTTAGCCCAAGGCCAATCTTCCTCACCAAAAAAAAAAAAAAGGTTTGTGCATTTAGTGTGTTTGGTTTTTAAATTAGGAATTTAGTTCCATGTAAGTCTGTGCCATTAGTTCTTAATATTTACATTTATTGTTCAATTAAAGTTTTTACAAATCCTGCTAGAGTTATGGTGACTTGTTATTTAGCACCTTTTCTGTCTAAGTATAGAATTAGTCTTTATAAGCACTTGTAATATTTTTAAAGACATTAAAAATTCATGTGGAAATATTATCTTTTTTGTTTCTATAGATATTCCAAATGTCTTGGTTGGCACTGTGTTTAACATTGATGATGGAAACGGGGGCTTTGTGGTTCATTGGTTAAACAACAAGGAATTTCATTTTACATCATCTACTGAAATATTTATGCAGCAATTACGAAAACTTTCTGAAAAGCAGGTAGATCATGCAAGTGACGATGCAGATAGAGAAGATGAGGAACATTCACAGGAGGAAAGAGAGAGGGGTTTACATATGAAACTAGACCATGGTTAGTATCCTACGTTCAGATTTTTCTTTTTTTCAAGTTAATAACTTTTTGTGATAGCACTTTAGTTTGTGGTATCCTTCTCGTTCTCCTTCTTTTTTACTTTTCCATTCATTCCACAAATATTTACTGACCATCTACTACAGACCATCTACCATCTAACTCAGTATGCTTTGTTGTAACATACTGGTTTGAGTAATGTATTACTTTGGAAGCCCTGTCCTTTTTGGGGGAGCAGGTTTTGCTAATGGTGTAATAATGCTAATGTGAATGAAATTTTGGTTTATCTAAAAGTGAGAAATCTAGTAATTTTCAGTTCAGATCTGAAAATAGTTTCTTTCTTTGTTTTTTTTTTCCTGGCCATAAATTGGAAAAGGGATTTATTGTTTCTAAAGATAGTGTGCTATATATTGATAGTCTAGTGTGTAAATGAATCTTTGTATTATTATTAGCATGTACAGATAAATTAGTATGTACTGATCAATTTGTTTTCTGATTCAGAATTATCCCTGGATAGAGAATCTGAAGCAGGTACAGGATCATCAGAACATGAAGATGGAGAAAGAGAGGGAAGCCCTAGAACCTTTGCACGATGTAGTGCACCAATGCCACTGCCTACAGTCCTGCTTGATCGGAAGATTGAAATGCTGCTGACTGAGTGGAATAAGAATCCTGACATGCTTTTTACTATACACCCTGTAGATGGTACCTTTCTAGTGTGGCATGTAAAGTATTTGGATGAATATAATCCTGGAATATTTAGACAAGTTCAGGTATATTTTACTGATGAAGCAATTATTACATTTCTTTAAAAAAAATGCTATTGAGATTTAGCAGGTTTTCAGAAATGCTCAAAGATTTTGTATTTGATAAGCAACTGAGAAAAGAATACTTATCCTTGCTAACAAAGGGGATCAATGACCACAAATTTTATAAACCCGGTTAATTCAAAGTAAAATGATTTTTGCTTTGAAATGCAATACTGAATATTTGAATATATGCATGTTGTTTTTTTTCTGGGAATTCACAATATTTTGAATAAACTTAAGAAACTACCCTAAAAAATGTGACTGAGGATGAGCCCTCTGTTCCTGGGTTTTGTTAACTAAATCAAGCTACCTTTATCTGTTATCTTTCTGAACTTTATTTCTGTTTAGATTTGTGGTTGTGGTCATTTAGATGTAAAAGCAAGGCACTTGAAACTTTTTTTTCTTTAGTCTTCTCTTAGGCTATGAATAGAGATACGATATTACCTAAATAGAGGGGAAAGGGATTAGACCATAAAGAGGTTGAAAATGATGTTTTGTGCTGGGAAGCTGAGATCTGACATTTTGAAAATGGAAGTATTTTTGGAAGACTTTTTGAGAGGAGTCAAACTTCTTAGACTGAATCATTTAATTGTGTTTTTCAGGTTTCTTTTTCTTCTCGGATTCCTGTTGCATTTCCGTCTGGTGATGCAAGCTCTCTTAGTAAAAACATCATGATGTATGCTTGTATAAATGCTATGAAAGATTCTCACCACCCTCTGTCACACCAAGAGATGATGGCTGTAGGCAGTCCTCACAGGTCACAGCCACTCTCTGGGTCACACAGTGCCAATATGAACATTTTAGCTCCCACAGTGATGATGGTCTCTAAACACATAGATGGGTCTCTAAATCAGTGGGCAGTCACTTTTGCTGATAAGTCTGCCTTTACCACTGTTCTAACTGTATCTCACAAGTTCAGATATTGTGGGCATCGATTTCACCTCAATGACCTGGCATGTCACTCAGTTTTACCACTGTTGTTGACATCATCTCATCATAATGCTCTGTTGACTCCTGAATCAGATTGTCAGTGGGACTCAGACAATAAATCAAGTAGATTAATGGATCCTGTAAGACATATAAAAGGCTCCTCGAAACAAGCTCTAAGAAATGCAGCGACGCGTACATTTCATGACCCAAATGCAATCTACAGTGAACTTATTCTATGGCGTGTAGACCCAATAGGACCTTTGTCGTACACTGGAGGAGTGTCAGAATTGGCTCGAATTAACTCTTTACATACTTCAGCCTTCTCTAATGTTGCTTGGCTTCCCACTCTTATTCCCAGTTATTGTCTTGGTAAGTGTTCATTTTAATTGTGAAATTAATAAGAGCTTTCAACTGTTATTTATACACAAAATAGTTTATATTTGTAATTATTAGAATTTTTAATACATATTCAGAATGTAGGCACCAGACTTATGTTTAAAATTTCTGGAAGTTTATTTTTAATCTTTTCCCTCTCATAACCTATTTTCTATTGAAATTTTTTGTTAATAATTTTATATCCATTAATAGCATCTGTTTAATTATGATTCTGGACCATGGTTATGCCTAAAAAGAAAAGTGTGAATATTTGTTTCTCGTGCTTTAGCCAGTAATAAAAATAAACTATATATTGTAATGCAAAGCATTTACTTCCTCAGGCACATATTGCAATTCTGCAAGTGCTTGCTTCGTTGCTTCTGATGGCAAAAATCTGAGACTCTATCAAGCTGTAGTAGATGCAAGGAAATTATTGGATGAACTGTCAGATCCAGAATCTTCGGTGAGTATTTCCTAGTCTTTATTAATATATCTGAGGTGATAAGGAATTTTCTTTTTATTTTGTCTAAGATTTTTGTTGGTTGGTGTTTAGGGAGTGAGCATATGTTCTGGAATCTATATCACAAATTTTGTTTTTCCTTAATTTGTGTTCCAAGGTACATGAAACAAAATTATGGTCTACACATCACACATCAATACATTTTACGTTTAAATAGATAAATATGATGTTTTTTTCCTAAAATATCGTGATTTCTTCTTGGCGTTTTTCATTCTCTAGTTTGGTTCTATTAATCTTTCTTTGCTCAAAAAAAGGTTTTAAGCCAGCTTTATCAAGCTCTATGTTTAGGTTGGAAAATTTGAGCTTTTCTGAGCTTGATTAACCATTTAAAAAGATCCTGCGGTTAGACTACGTTATCAGTGAGTGGCAGTATCTTACTCTGGTAGTTTCTGTGTATGAACTGGAAGTCATGTATGTTAGTTAATATTCAGATTTGAATAGTGAATTTTCCATTGACCTATAAAAACATGCCTTTTTTATAAAACAACTATTCTAATAAAAATGTTTGCAATATTGAAAACCAAAGACTATTTTTGAGCACTATTTGTGCCGCTGTATGTGTAGGGGATACAGAGTATAAGTTTCAGTGTCTGCCTTTAAGGAGCTTTTAATTTAGTTGAGGAGAGAAATTATTAATAAAAGGTTAAATAACAGTTGAAGACAGAAGAAGAGGTGTCTGTGGGTAGTATGTAATTAATTGCCACATGGTACTAGAAGTAGTTCATAATTCAGAGGAGAGAGATATCAGATTAGGTTAGGCGTAGAAGTCTTTATTAAGGACAGTATTTGGGTTCGTTTTTGATGGATGGATAAGACTTAGACAAATCCTTTGTCTTTGCTAAGTGAGAGAATGACTGAAAGTGTGGATACAGGAAAGTACATGTATAAATAAGGCTTGTTCCAGATACTGAGAAAAGCAGTTGGACTGGAGACAAAGGTTTGGCATAGAGAAAGTTTAGAAAAATAGCATCTTAAAATTATAGAGTTGAAGATACTTTAAAGGTCACCTAGTCTAACCAGCCATCTGATGCTTTTCATTCCCCTCTACCACATTCCTGCCAATTTATCATCTGGCCTCCAAGGAGGGGAGCTCAACTCTGAATGCAGCTCATTCTGTCTTTGATTTACCCTCACTATTATATTGAAGTTAAATTTGTGTTCCTTAAATTCTGCTTGTTAGCCCTAGTTCCATTTAGAATAAGTCTAATATTCCTTGACTATGAGAGCACCTCATATATTTGAGGACGGTTATCTTGTAACCCCTGAAACTTTTTTCCTCGGGCCAAACCTGTTCCCCCTTTGCCCATAAATTTCTCTGTTTTGCCTTTGACCCTGGTTACTCTCCTTGGTAGGTTTCAGTTTGTACTCTGGGCAGTGTAGGATCACTAGAATACAGCAGTATTATGGCCTCTCTCATTAGACACAATTATGTTTTGGCAGTCACGCCACATTCTTTGTATGTAATTGATTCATACTGAGCTAACTCTCAATTAAAT
Source organism: Diceros bicornis minor (assembly GCF_020826845.1). Classification (NCBI taxonomy): domain Eukaryota; kingdom Metazoa; phylum Chordata; class Mammalia; order Perissodactyla; family Rhinocerotidae; genus Diceros; species Diceros bicornis. The sequence goes on along the minus strand of NC_080744.1, from coordinate 47,580,961 downwards.
ATTGCAAAGTCTTTTTTTGCCAGTATGCCATCCTGTATTTGTGCATTTGAGTTTAGGGCCCAAATGTAGGCCTGTTCTTCCTATTACACTTCATATTGCTAGGCTTGACTTATCAGCACAGCCTTTTACTGTCTTTTTGAATCCAGATTCTGTTTTTTGTGTTATTTCTTCATGACTTATATCACCAGCCTATTTGATGAATATTGTTTCTATATCTTCATCTAAGTCTATTATAAAAATGTTAAACAGGATTTGCTCCATTTTTATTGTCTGAAATACTTCTTCAGCTTGCACAAAGGATTTCCATGAGACAGCTTGTCATGTACTTTGCCGAAATAAAATATACCATCTGCCAAATCTTCTGCAGTCAAAAAAGGAAGTCGGATTTGTATGAGCTAATGGTTTTAATCTATAGTAGGTTGAATGTATGTATATACCCTGATATCTCTTGATGACTAAAACGTCGTACTAAACAGGCAGCAAGCTCTACAGTCTGGCTTACAGAAGTATGTTGTTTTGCTTTTTGAAATTGGAACATTTGCCTGCTTTTGGTCTTTTGGCTATGGCATTCCCCATGATTTCTCAGAAATGTCCTCTGTGGTTCATTGATCTCATTTGCAAAATTTCCCAATAACCTGGGCATTATTTTTCCAGAAAATATAAACACGTTTAAGAGCAGTTAGACACATTCGTGCAATTTATTTATCTTGCTCTTCTACTCTCCCCTTACTAATGTACTTTTTTTCTTAAACCTCCCATTTCCATTAATTTTTCTTTTGTGAGGAGATCAGCCCTGTGCTAACATCTGCCAATCCTCCTCTTTTTTCGCTGAGGAAGACTGGCCCTGAGCTAACATCTGTGCCCATCCTCCTCCACTGTGTATGGGACGCCGCCACAGCATGGCCTAACAAGCGGTGCCTTGGTGTGCACCCGGGATCCGAACCGGCGAACCCCGGGCCACCGCAGCGGAGCTCGCGCACTTAACCGCTTGCGCCACCGGGCTGGCTCTTTTTCCATTAATTTTTTAAAGTTAAAAAGTAATACTTATTCATTGTAGAAAATTTTTGGTTTATTCTACTTTTGCAAGCTAAATTCTTGAAATAGAAGACCAGAGACAAAGTGGGAATTAGGAGTTCTTTATTTTCTGGATCTTTATTAACATTAAACCATCAGTATCTGTTAATGAGTTTATCTTTTCCCTTATCTCTGTACTCTGAAAACAATAATTATTCAATGATTCAGTTAATTTTTTTTTTTTTTGTGAGGAAGATCAGCCCTGAGCTAACATCCATGCGAATCCTCCTCTTTTTTTTTGCTGAGGAACACTGGCTCTGAGCTAACATCTATTGCCAATCCTCCTCCTTTTTTTTCCCCCAAAGCCCCAGTAGATAGTTGTATGTCATAGTTGCACATCCTTCTAGTTGCTGTGTGTGGGACGTGGCCTCAGCATGGCTGGAGAAGTGGTGCATCGGTGCGCGCCCGGGATCCGAACCCCGGGCCGCCAGCAGCAGAACACGCGCACTTAACCGCTAAGCCACGGGGCCAGCCCGATTTAGTTAATTTTTTAAATAAACTTAATCTTAGAGTAGTTTTAGATTTATAGAAAAGGTGCAAATTTAGTATAGAGGTCCCACATACCCACAGCCAGTTTCCCCTATTGTTAACATCTTATATTACTAGAACACGTTTGTCACAACTAAGAAACCGTCATTGGTATGATATGATTCATTAAACTCCAGACTTGATTAAGACTTAACTCACTTTTCCACTAATGTCCTTTTTGTGTTCCGGGATCTCATCCAGAAAAGCCGCATTATATTTAGTCGTCATGTCTCCATAATCTCCTGTCATCTGGGAGAATTTCTCAGTTTTCTTCTTCAGTTTTTTTCTCATGACCTTGACAGTTTTAAGTAGTACTGGTCAGATATTTTATAGAATTTTTTTCTTGATTTGGGTTTGTCTGCTATTTTTCTTATGGTGAGACTGGAGGTGTGAGTTTTTGGGAAGGGATACCACAGATGTGAAGTACCCTTTTCATCACGTTATGTGAGGGGTACGTGCTATCAACATGGTAATTAGTGTCTTCCCTCTTTTTTTCTTTTCAGTGTTGTTGGAAGTTTTAATTTTATTGATGTTTTCAAAGAACTAGCTCTTTGTTTCATTGAGCTCTTTGTTTTTGTTTTCATCTTATCTTTATTATTTCCTTCCTTCTGCTTGCTGTTTTTTTTTGATTCTTCTTTTTCTAGGTTTCATGAGATAGGAGGTTAGATTCTCGATTTGAAAGTTTTCTTATTTTCTAATGTGTGCATTTAGTGCTATAAATTTCCCCCTCAGCACTGCTTTGGCATTTTGATAAGTAGTATTTTTGTTTTCATTCAGTTCACTATATTTTTTGATTTTTCCTTGAGAATTCTTCTTTGATCCATGGGTTATTTAGAAGTGTGTTGTTTAGTTTCTAAGTGTTCATAGATTTTCCTGTTATCATTCTGTTACTGATTTCTGATTCATTCCAGTGTAGTAGGAGAACACACTCTATGATGTCAGTCGTTTTAAGTTTATTGAGGTTTGTTTTATGGCCCCAGACATGGTCTATCTTAGTATATATTCCATGGCACCTGAAAAGAATGTATTCTGCTGTTGTTGGGTGGGGTGTCCTATAACTGTCAATTAGGTCTTGATTTGATTGATGAATATTGAGTTCTTCAAATCTTTGCTAATTTTCTGCTAGGTCTCTCTATTGTTGTGAGAAGGGTGTTGAGGTCTCCAATTATAATTGTTAATTTGTCCATTTCTCCTTTCAGTTCTAGAAGTTTTTGTTTCATGTATTTTGCAGCTCTTTTGTTTGCATATACATTTAGTCTGAAATTAAATTGTTGGCAGGGCCATGCTCTTTCTGAAGGCTCTAGGAGAAGATACTTTCTGGCTTCTTCCTAACTTCTGGTGGCTCCTGGCAATCCTTAGTGTTCCTAGACTTGAAGCTGCAACACTCTAGTCTCTGCCTCTGTCTTCGCATGGCTTTCTTCTCTCTGAATGTCTCTGTATGTCCTCTCCTCTTATAAGGACATCTGACATTCGATTTAGCACCCACCCTAATCCAATATGACTGTATCTTAAATTGATTATATCTGCAAATATCTTATTTCCAAAAAAGGTTACATTCAAAGATTCTGGGTGGGCATGAATTTTTGGGAGACACTTCAACCCACTACACTAACCAGCTTTTTTTTTCTCATTAGTTACATTTGCAGTTGCGTAGCCAAGAACCTCCAAAGTCTCTTGAGCCTCCAGACTCTCTTGAGCCATTTCAACTTTCAGAGACTGAAGCTATAAGGAATTCTGAGATTTTTGCCTTTCTAAAATGTAGGCTAGAGAGCCTTGCCCTTATTGCTGATCTTAAACTCTTAAGGTAACATGATTACTTTCTGTCAAGTTTCCATTATTTCTACTCATCTTTTTTTTTGTTTTCTTGTAGGTCAGTGCAGCAGTTCTTCTAGTTCCTTCCTCTACTAATTGTGAGTTGAATTTTAGCAAGAAGTTGTCACATGCTGTCCTCTTCCTCAGATGAGATTTTTAGTAGATGCTGAGTAGAGGCTAGTTTTTTTTTTTTTGCTGAGGAAGATTTGCCCCAAGCTAACATCTGTTGCCAATCTTTCTCCTTTTGCTTGAGGAAGATTCGCCCTGAACTAACATCTGTACCAGTCTTCCTCTATTTTGTATGTGGGTTGCCATCACAGCATGGCTGCTGCCGAGTGGTGTAGGTCCATGCCCAGGAACTGAACCTGGTCCACCAAAGTGGAGCACGCCAAACTTAACCATTAGGCCGTGGGGCCAGCCCCTAGGTTTTTTTTTTTTATTCCATGAGAAACATGTGAAAAGGTTTGAGTTTTATTCTGTGGATCGAGAGTTGGATTTAGGGGGCACTGAAAATTTTTGGACAGGGAAGTAAAGTGGTTAATTTGCAGGATGGAGTATAGTTGGTATGTACTGGAAGCATGGAGACAGCAGGGGATCTGTTGAGGTCATCTAAACATGTTGTGAAACAAACCTGAGCTTGAGTGGGATTTGGTAGACATTAGCAAAGGAGAGGAGTAGGCCTTAGTAGTTGCTTGAACATGGCTACAAAAGGAGGTGATTCTAAGGTTTCTAGTGTGTGATAGTGGATCCACTAGCTGTGGCAAGTTGTGTGTGAGGTGTTGATGATGACTTAAGTTTGAGATACATTGAGTGTGAGGTGACTGAGGTTTTAGATAGCAAAGTGTAGTTTAGATAACTGTTTTGCAGGCAATTGGAAATAAATTCCTAATTTCCACATCAGGTACCAGTGTAAATTTGGGATTTATTATTAGGAAGATAGTACTTGAAGTCGTTAGACCTCTAAAGGCATGAGGAATAATTAATGTTCATAAATGTGACCCTGAGTCATCAAGAAGAGATTTATGATTAGCAAACTGTTTATAAAAGCAGGGATTTATTTAAGATTTAAAAAAAAATTTCTATCCCAAATGTTGAAGATACAGTGGTTTTGGTGCCTAAAGGATAAACTTTTGAACTTTCTTGCCCAGTGATGCTAGGTCAGAGTCATTCATTCAGCAAGAATTTAGTGAGTCCTTATCGAGGTATTCTATACAGGTGTGTGCCACATAACGACGTTTCAGTCAACAATGGACTGCATGTACCACGGTGGTTCCATAAGATTAGTACCGTATAGCCTAGGTGTGTAGTAGACTACACATCTAGGTTTGTGTAAGTACAGTCTGTGATGTTCATTCGCACAATGACGAAATTGCCTAACGACACATTTCTCAGAACATGTCCCTATCATTAAGTGACATGTGACTGTATAATATTCTATGATTGAATAATGGGAAGAGAGAAGTCTGGCATTGAAAGGTGGGGTGGTTTAGTATCTGCTGCTGTTAAAGTAGGAACAATCTAAAGTATAACTTGTTTTCATTCATTAATTTATTAATTTATTTTGTCTTTAATTTTTATGAGGACCTACTGTGCATAAGCAATAGGGCGTGAAAGACTGAATGTGCAATTGTACCAAGTGCTGAGGGTGTTAAAATGAATAGAAATAGTTCCTACCCTCAAGAACCCTGTATCTTTTGGGTGGTGTAAATATATAACTATAGTATGTAATAAGCACTGTATCAGAGGAAAGAAGGCTACCACAGGGTTTTGACCTCCATTTAACCAACTCACTGGATTCATTGATGTTGTTCGTTCCCTCTGCAAAACCTAAGACTGATGCTCCTAGAAAGTAGGCTACCTTTGGTATACCAGTCCTTTTATTTTATTGATTGATTGATTGATTGTGAGGAAGATCAGCCCTGAGCTAACATCCATGCCAGTCCTCCTTTTGCTGAGGAAGACTGGCCCTGGGCTAACATCCGTGCCCACCTTCCTCCACTTTATGTGGGACGCCGCCACAGCACGGCCTGACAAGCGGTGCGTCGGTGCGCACCCGGGATCCGAACCAGGGCCGCCAGCAGCGGAGTGCGCGTGCTTAACCGCTAGGCCACGGGGCCGGCCCCTACCAGTCCTTTTAATAATAACAATAGCAGACTCTTACGTAGTGATTATCATGTGCCAGGCTCTTCTCAGTGCTTTACATATATTAACTCATTTAATCTTCCCAGTAACCCTAAAAAGAAGATAATATTATCGTCCATACCTTAGAGATGAGGACACCTCAGTACAGAGAAATGTAATTACTTGTGCCAGTTTAGTTAGCCAGTAGTGGTAGAGCCAGGATTCAAATCCAGGCAGCCTGGCTCCAGAGACTAAGCTCTTAACCACTACATTGTACCACCTCTCAAAAGCCAGTTGCTTTTGTTTCCAAACATGTATTTGTCAAGTTGTACACATTACTGTAATTCTCTAATTCAATTAACTATTCTATAAATTGATGAAATGTGAGTGTAAAAAATGAGTGTTTTTTAAAAAATTAAATGCTTTGGAAGGATTTGCTAAAAATAACTGCTGTTTAATTAGGTATGGTGAGATAACTATAAAAGAGTAGAGGGGAAATTGTGAAAAACGAAATACAGCACTCATTGCTTTGTAGGCATCTTGCAGTTGTTACTCCAATTTAAAGAATTGAAAAAATGTAGCCAGAGGCCTTACAGGGGTGGGATATGCGAGAAAGACCTTTACCTCATGTTAGCAAACCCACAATCAAAGGCCTTGACTACACCAAAATATTGGTTAATTTATGTACATTTATGTTTTAAAATATTGAAGGTATATGTGTATCATTTTAAAAATATTCTCTGGGTTAACCAGCCTTATTGAGTAATTGGTCATCTCTGTCTCAGCTGTGTTGGGTAAGAAGGCTTCTCCTGTACCTACATGGAGGGAACACTTAATCTGTATGGCGGTGCTTAGGGAAGACTTTCTGGTGGAGATGACGTCTGAGATGAGACTTATTGAGTGGGTATGAATTGAAAGTGAAGGAGGAAAAGAAAATTCCAGGTAGAGGGAGCAGCAATTAATGCACAGAAGCATAAGAAAGTGCACAATAAACTCTTAAGTAGTTTATTATGCTACTCCTGTTACGGCCATAGCATTGAATGTAAGTGGTGATTGGAAGTAGCTAATAGGAAGGTAGAGGCTAGATTGTGGAAAAAAATTTATATTTCTTTCTTTATAATTCTGCCTTGCTTTCTTTTTGCGGGGGTGGGGGGCGGGCGGTGGTGGTAAAAACACATACCATTAAATTTACCATCTTAACCATTTTTAAGTATACAGTACTGTGGTGGTAAGTATATTCACATTGTTGTGCAACAGATGCTAGAACTGTTCTAGAACTCCAGAACTTTTTAATCTTTTTTTCCCGGCTTTATTGAGGTATAATTGACAAACTTGTAAGATATTTAAAGTGTACATCATGATGATTTGATATGAGAACTTTGTTGTCTTGCAACGTTGAAACTCTATATCTACTAAGCATTAATTTGCCTTCCCCGTCATCTCACCAGCCCTTGGTAACCACCTTTCTACTTTCTGTTTCTATGATTTTGACTACTTTAGATACTTAAGATGAATGGAATCATACAGTATTTGTCCTTTTGTGACTGGCTTATTTTGCTTAGCATAATGTCTTCTAGGTTCATCCATGTTGTAGCATGTGATAATATCTCCTTTTTCAAGGCTGTATAATATTCCGTTGTATGTATATACCACAGTTTCTTTATCCATTCATCTGTCAATGGACATTTGGGTTGCTTCCACTTCTTGACTATGGTGAATAATGCTGTGGTGAACATAAGTAGGCGTATATCTCTTTGAGGTCTCCTGCTTTGAATTCTTTTGGATGTATACTCGGAAATGGGATTGCTGGATCATATAATAATTTTATTTTTAATTTTTTGAGGAACCTCCATACTGTTTTCCATAATGGCAACACCATTTTACATTTTACATTCCCACAAGGGTTCCAACTTCTCTGCATCCTCTCCAACACTTGTTTTCTATTATATGTATATATATATATATTTTTTGGCTGAGGAAGATTTGCCCTGACCTAACATCTGTTGCCGATCTTCCTCTTTTTTTGTTTGAGGAAGATTCGCCCTGAGCTAACATCTCTGCCAGTCTTCCTGTATTTTGTATGTGGGTCGCTGCCATAGCATGGCTGTTCTTTTGATAGTGGTCATCCTGATGGATGTGATGACATCTCAGTGTGGTTTGGTTTGCATTTCCCTAATGGCTGGTGATCTTGAGCACCGTTTCATGTGCTTATTGGCCATTTGTATGTCTTCTTTGGAGAAATGTCTATTCAAGTCCTTTGCCCATTTTGTTTTTTTGTTGTTGAGTTGTAGAAGTTCCATATGGATATTAACCCATTATCAGATATATGATTTGCAATTATTTTCTCCCATTCTTTAGGTTGCCTTTTCACTCTGTTGATTGTTTTCTTTGACACGCAGAAGTTTTTAAGTGTGATGTCATCCATTTGTTTGTTTTTTAGTTTGTTCCGTGTGCTTTTGGTGTTATATCCAAGAAATCATTGACAAAACCAGTGTCCTGAAGCAGTTTTCACATGACCCATGTTTTCATATGAAACCAGTGACCCATGTTTTCATGAATTTTAGGATGGTTTTTTCTATTTCTGCAAAAAATGTCACTGGGAGTTTGATAGGGATTGCATTGAATCTGTAGATTGCTTTGGTGTAGTATGGACATTTTAACAATATTAAATCTTCTAATTTACAAGCAGGGGATGTCTTTCTATTTATTTATATCTTTGATTTCTGTTGGCGGTGTTTTGTAGTTTTCGCTGTATGAGTCTTTCACCTCCTTGGTTAAGTTTATTCCTAAATATTTTGTCCTTTTTGATGCTATAGTAATGAGATTGTTTTCTTAATTTCCTTTTTGGATTGGTCATTATTAGTGTATAAAAACACAATTGATATTTGAGTGATGATTTTGTATCCTACAGCTTTGCTGAATTCATTTATTAGTTCTAACAGTTCTTTTAAGGTTTTCCACATGTTAGATCATGTCATCTGCCAACAGAGATAATTTTATGTCTTCTTTTCTAATTTGTTTGCTTTTTATTGCCTGATTGCTCAGGCTAGAACTTCCAGTACTATATTGAATAGTAGTGGCGAGAGTGGGCATTCTTGCCTTGTTCCTGATCTTAGAGGAAAAGCTTTCATTCTTTTCCCATTGAGTATGACATTAGCAGTGGGCTTTTCATATGTGACTTTTATTATGTGGAGGTAGTTTCCTTCTATTCATAGTTTGTTGAGTGTTCTTATCATGACAGGATGTTGAATTCATCACCGTTAAATCCATGTCTCTCTGGGGGAAGGCGGGTCTAGGGCTTCCTGTTCACCATTTGCTGACATCACCTTCCTATTCTGCCCTGATTTCTTACAGTCTATTCTCAACATAGGAGTCAGAATGCTATTTTAAAAAGTGTAATTTAGGTCATGTCACTCTTCTAAGTCAACATCTGTACGGTGACCTGTAAGCCTATAGGCTCTACCTCCCACCCTCTATCCTGCCTCCCCTCACCCCTCTCATATTGTATTTTTACTCCTTTTCCCCTCCCTCATTTTGGCTTCAGCCACACTAGCCTCTTTGCTGTCCTGGAACATGCCTAACACTCTCCCATCTTAGAGTCTTTTACTTACTGTTCTCTCTGTCTGGAATGTTCTTCCCTGAGATAAGACATGGCTTGTGTTCTAGCCTCCTGTAGGTCTTGAGTCAAGTGAGGCCTTCATGACCACTCCTGCCAACACTTCCTGTGCACTTTGCCGCTTTATTTTTCCCTTAGCTCTTAGCACTGTTGGATAGACAATTTGTTTTACTTGTTTATTTGTGTGCTATTTGTCTTCATTTGAATGTAAGATAAGGGCAGTGCTGTATCTGGAGTGTCTGATACCTGATAAACACTCAATAAATATTTGTTGGGTAAATGAATAAATTAATGAATGTCATGCTTTATTATTTATGTTTTATTATCTATGAAGGCGATGGGAAGCTATTCTACCAATTTGTACTTCATCAGAGTGTGCGAGTACAGGTTTTCCCCCTACTTTTTCTTTCTTCTATCAAAATCTTCACTATTTTGAACTGATATCTAGTTCTTTTTATTTGTGCATTTTTTATTATTGCAGAAATTGAATGGTTTTTGATATTTTTACTGACTGTATTTCCACTTTGAACTGCTTGTTCATTTCCTTTGTGGGAATATAGTATTTAAATTGAGAAGGAAGACCATCTTAAGTAGGAGAAGCAACACAAAGACCATTGCATTTTCTGGGGAAGAACACATTGGTAAGGGTTGCACTTTTTCAGGGAGAGACAATCAGTACCACCTTGACTTAGTCTCTGTGTCAGTAAGAGCCTATGTGGGAAACAGCTGAGGAGAGTTTAGTGCAGGGACTCCTTACAGAGGTGAACACGTGGTTAACCCCCAAGGCGTAGTAAAGCACTCAGAGTCTAGCAACAGGATGAAGCCATTATCGCTCTGTGGTAGTCAGAATAATGGCCCCCCAAAGATGTCCACGTGCTAATCCCCATAACCTGCGAGTATGTTACCTCACATGGCAAAAGAGACTTTGCACATGTGAGTAAATTAAGGACCTTGAAATGTGGAGATTATTCTGGATTATCTGGGTGGGCCCAATCTAATCACATGAGTCCATGAAAGCAGAGAACCTTTCTTGGCTGTGGTCAAAGAGAGATGTGACAAAAGAAGAATGGTCAGAGAGATGATGTTGCTGGCTTTGGAGATGGAGAGAGGGGGCCAGGAGCCAAGGAGTATGGAGAGCCTCTAGAAGCTAGAAAAGGCAAGGAAACAGACTGCCCTGCTGACACTTTGCCATTAGTCCAGTGAGACCTATGTCAGACTTCTGACCTACAGGACTGTAAGCTAACACATTTTTGTTATTTTAAGCCACCAAGTTTGTGGTAATTTTTTGCAGCAGCAGTAGAGAAGTATATCCCTATGCCTGAAGGGACAAGAGAGAAGTGACAGTATACCAGAGTCTGGTGGGAGCTAGAGCTGTGGAAAAGGAGCTGCAGTTGGGAGAGGCAGCCGTAAAGGAATGTAGCCATTGCCAGAACTGTGGGGAGGAAGGAGAATAAATACCCCGACTTCTCTCTCTCTCCTCGCCAGTCTCTGGCCAGTGCCTCCCATTGACTGAATTCAACCTGACACTGAAGAGGGCCTGGGAGCTAGGTGATATAGTCCAGAAGTCAGCCTCTTGGGGCACAGAACAAGGCAGACGAGGGTGGTGATCAAGGTTTAGATGCAAATAAAGAATAGCCAGCAAAGTCCACTCTTTCTCTTTCTGCCTCTTAGTGTTTATTCCTGTTCTTTATTTAGATGAAGAAACTTTTTTGTCTCCAACACAGGGGAAACACAAATTCCCATTTGGCATTGTATCATTGTGTAATGATGCCAGTTCAGTCACAATCCTGCTTGGAACCTAGATTGTAGTTGTTGCACTATCAGTACTTGTCACAGCAGGGAAATTGGGAAAAAAGAAACAACATAAAGGAAGGCTGTTATAGCCCCTACTTCTATAGATAGTCACAAAGCCTAAATTCAATAATCATAGCTTCCTTCTCCCCCCACCAAATTCCACATTCCTTATACTTTTGTCAGTGCCTTGGGTGTTTGCTTTTTTTTCCTTTTTAAACCTGGTTGAGTGGCCCAAACATTCCCACAGGATCCAAGTCCTTTGAGGTCCTGACTTTCTTTGAATTGCTGCTGTTTCCCAGCAACTTTTTTTTTTAAATAGGTTATGGGAGTACCAAGAATTTCTTGGGTTCCAGACACAGTCTTTCTTGTCCTCATTTGTAGTAACAAACCAGGGTCAATCACCCTGACCAGTCACTCTTCTCTGTAATTGGTTAAATAGCATGAGTTCAAAATAGGCAAGGGCCAGTCTCAGCTTCCGATATAATGGACCTCTGACTGTGTTCCCTGATGGAAATATTTGTTCCTTGAGCACTAGCACCCTCCAGACACATCAAGTCCAAGATTGTGGGGGCAGAAATGAAAAATTCTATTGGTGAGTTATTAGGTGTAATAGGGAGAGGGGTTACTCTGCCTCCACCCTTTGGTTCCCAGACCTGGCTGTGGAGGAAATGGCATCTTATTTGATTAATAGTTTGACATATACTCCAGCGTGGAGGACAGCACCTCAGCCATGTAGGGTATTATCCTTCTGCTGGTGCTGTAATTTTAGGAGGCATTCTACTGCTCTGTTAAGGCAGCTGCTTCCAGTGAAGAGCCACTTGGTTAAGCCCAAATAAGTGTTGTGAGAGTAGGCCTAGTGCCATATTTCTTTCAGATTATTAGGATGAGTGAGGCACTCACTTCAGGTAAGAAACTTAAGGGAATGCCAAAAAACAGTAATCAAGATAAATACTATTTTAATGCAATATTTTAAACAGTCAAAATTAACACAAAAATCTGTAACGAACAAAATGCCAAAATTTTAAATAAAAACGGGATCCAACAGTGCCATGATGAGCCGTATTGGAGCCTGAGACAAAAGGAAGAATGTGTACCCTATAAACATATGTTTCTGATTTTTTCATGTTTAACTTTTCTGCAGAACATAAAAGGGGTTGAAAAGTATTGAAAATTGAAAGTGTATTAAAACTCATATTATTTTAAGTTTAAATATTTTATTGATACCAAAACCAGAATTTATTATAGTTTTACTTTCCTGGCTTTAATGAAAGCAAACTCTTCAGTAATATTATCAAAATCGACTCCTTTGCTTATCTAATTTTCAGTTGAGAGTTATAATAAATGAGAGAAAGTAACTTTGAAAGTATGTTTGATGAATATAAAACTTTAGCAAGAGGTATGAATGTACTTCCTGAATCTGAAAATAAATGAAAAAAAAAAGAAAATTGAAAATTTATGAATTACCAGATGTAATACTAATTATTTTTGGGAAAAGTGCAGATCAAATAAAAATTATGGAGATTATGGGCATCTGTATTAGTATCCTATTGCTGCTGTAACAAATTACCACAAATGTGGTAACTTAAAACAACGCATTTGTTATCTTACGGCTTTGGAGGTCAGAAATTCTGAAACCAAAGTGTTGGCAGGGCCATATTCCCTCTGGAGGCTCTGGGGGGGAATCGATTTTCTTGCCTTTCCAGCTTCTAGAGGCCACCTGCATTTCTTGGCTCGTGGCCCCTTCCTCCTTTTTGAAGCTAGCAGCATAGCATCTTCAAACCTCTCTCTCTCTTTCTGGCCTCTGCTTCTGCTGTCACATCTCTTTCTCTGACTCTGACCATGCTTCTTCCCTCTTATAAGGACCCACCCACATTATATTGGGCCCACCCACATAAGCAAGGGTAATTTCCCCATCTCTAGTTCCTTAATTTAATCATATCTACAAAATCTCTTTTGCCATGTAAGGTAACATTCACAGGTTCTGGGAATGATGTGGACATCTTTAGTTGGGGGGGTGGTGGGCATTATTCTAACTCCCACAGCATACTAATTTCACATTCAAAATGGAGATAGGAAAAAGTGGCTGAAGTGCTTTAGATTTTGAATTTTCAACTGGAGAAAAATTATGTGGATAAATCTGGTTTTCAAAAAGCAGCACTGACTTGGCTTTTAAATATTCTGACAATTTAAGTTTTGTAGAAATTTCATCTGAAATAGTTTTAAGTGGCATGCAATGTCAATAATTTGTAATATAAAATCAACATAATGTTTTTAGATCTTCTAAAACTGATTCACAAATTTTGCTTGGTGTAGTCTCACCCAAATTTGGAAGTAGACTTGAGAGCTTAAAAAAATAATACCAGTCACAATGTTGTCCAGTTTCAGTAAGCTGAAGTTAATTAAAAATTATTTAAGATTGTCACTTGGTCAAGAGACTGTCTAACAACGAAGTTGTCTATATTGAAAACAAGATTTTAAAAATATTAGTAAGTTTGCTTTGTCGGGAGAGAGGGAGAATCTCCCTCTGCCCTTTTCCTTAAGGTTCTTATGGCTGGCCAAATAATTAACAAGACAGGTTAGCAGGAGAAAATAATACCAAGTTTAATAACATATATACATGGGAGAAACTCAGAAATGAGCAACTCGTCCCTCTGTCTAAGCTGCTTGCTTAAGTATTGCAGCTAAAGGCGAGGAGCGTGTTGGGGGTGGGTAGTGGTCTGGGACTTCAGAGGGCAGGAAGACAATTCTTTTCAGAGTCATCTATAGATAATGTGGTCAGGGAGAGAGCTGAGTTTTTGATAAAAGAGGCTTGGTGCCTTTCCTATTGTAACCTCTATCCTACATTATCTTTACAGCCATCGTGATAATAACTCCTTCCTGAAACAGATCTTTTGTTTTAAATTCCTTAGGCAGTTTGGGAGGGGAAACTCAAATATTCTTCCTGAGTTCTCTGAGTCCTTATTGTCTTCAGCTCCGAAATAATCCGCATACCAGAGTGGTGCCTCCTGGCGTAGCCTGCCCTGAGCACCATCAGCTTCCATTAAAGCCAGGGAAGTAATTAATCCTGTTTTTGGTATAAATAAATTTAAATTTAAACTAATGTTTTAATACACCTGCTTTTCAGTATTTTTCAACCACTTTAGTGTTCTGGAAAAAAATTACATGAAAAAAATTACGCTAAAAAAGTACATGAAAACATGTCTTCAGTTTTACTTTGCTTCAGGCTGCAGTATGGCTCATCAAGACACTATTGGATCCTCTATTTAAAATTTTGATATTTTGTTCATTATGAATTTTTTTGCCTTAATTTTGATTTTTAAAAAATACTATATTAAGATATTATTTATCTTGATTATCTAGTTTTTTGGCACCACCTTAAAGTTTTGCGCTCAGGGTGAGTGCTTCACTCACTTGATCCTTGGTTGGAGGATATCCTTGGTTTGAGTTCCTTGGTTGGAGGTGAAGCTGAGTGGGATCCTGTAGTGTTGAATAAGGCATTTGGTAAGTCTGTCAGTTATAGGGCTGGCAGGAGAGCTGTGGGCAGGAAAAGCAAATCCGTAGCTGGAACAGGTATCTGTTCCTGTGAGGGGGTCTCAAGCTTGGCTGCATATTGGAAGCACCCGAGGAACTCGTGAACTGCCTGTTGATCAGATTGCACCCCAGGCCAGTAAGTCTGCCTCTGCCAGTGGGACTAAGCATCAGTGATTGTTAAAGCTCCCCCGGTGATTCAGGGTGCAGTGGAGGTTGAGAACCATTGATCTATACCAGTACTTAAACTTCAGTACGCACAGGAATCATCTAGAGATCTTGTTAAAATGCAAATGTCTTAGCTTCGGGGCCTGAGAGTCTGCAATTATAAAAACCTTCCAGATGCCGCTGTTGCTGCTGGTTCGTTGACCACACTTTCAGTAGCAAAGTTTCATGGTGTGTTAGAGAAATTCTGGCATTTTAACCTCACCAACTGTAGGCCACAATTGAATCTAAATTTCAATTAACAACAAACCCGACAGACTGTTAACACCACTTCCTTGTGTCTGAGTTAACACTTTAACTCCTGAATCTTGGGTGAATGTACCCATAACAATAAATTCAACTCTACCCAACCATATATTTTGTCCTCCTTGAACTAATAACCCTAGAATCTATTCTCATACATGCTCTCTGAAATCCTGCTGATACAAATTGGAAAGATGCTACAACTCCATTGTATATGCTCTTTTCCCAGAGCCAACCTTGTGGCTTATACCCCTAGGCTAAGCTGTAATCTAACCCCTCTTAGTGGCCTGGAGGCAGCAGGAAGTAGTGGAGGTGGGTGCTGAGGAGAATGGGCATCTCCTTGTGAGATAATTGCTTCAAGTGAAGTTACTGAAAGGTTTGTATGCAAGAGAAGGTTGGTTGGAAGGAGGGAGAAGGAAGACTGCTTTTTTCAGCAAAAAGATTTGGGGGTCCAAAGCTAGGCTTCCTGTGTTAGTTCAAGCATCCTTATCCCAAGAGTCCCACTTCTTCTCAACCATTGCCCTTACCTTCCACCTGGCAGGGTTTACTTTTAAATGGCGTTGCAGATCTGCAAACCAGACACTCAGGCATTGGGCCAGATCCTCAGCCACGTCTGTCTTAGAGCTTCAAGGTTGCAAAATGAAGAAGACATGTTAAAAAGAACTAGATGCCTTGGAGTTATATACTATTTATGTAAACACTGTAGGTTTTTCTAACTGCTTAGTTAATTTTAAAAATGAGAGTAAGAATGAGTATAGGAAGTTGAAATGGTATGAATTGCCATTGTCAATCAGTGAATATTTAGAGGGGTCTTTAATGTCTGAGACGCTGTGTCATATTGACAGTAGATTCATAAATTGTTGATCATTAATATTTTGTGTTTTTTATTTACAGAAACTTATTGGAGAAGTGTTTAATATTGTGAGCCAACAGTCTACTGCTCGACCTGGCTGCATTATTGAACTCGATGCAATAACCAACCAAGTAAAAACATGCTTATGAATTAGCGATATTAGTGTACTTTATTCCAGAGTGCTTTATATGCATATGATGTATTTCATTCTCAGAATAATTCTCTTGTTTGATACTAAATACAGCCAACTTCCCCTGATTCCCTTAGTGAAAGTCTAATGATTTAAGAATTATTCTTCTCCAGTTGAATTGTGTCTGTGCCTTATTTCCTGTTTAAAGCTTTAGTCATTTGATTCAGTTAGGGAAGCCAGGAGGGAAAACAGTACAGCTGCCTCGAGGCTCCGTTTGTGGTTTCTCTGTTTATATTATTGCTCATTTCAACTCAGTAGATGGTGACTTCAGCTTTAGAATGTTTGCCTCGTTAGGCGGAATATTAGATATTTTTATGAGATCCATTAAAATGCAGATGAATGTAGGATCAAAGTGTACATTTACTTTCTAATCACAGGTCTTTTGTGTGGTCAGTATTCTTCCCTAGCTACTGCCTAGGAAAGAAGGCAAACCCTTCTCCCTACAGGGTGCTTGTAAATACCATCCTAGCCCTCAGGATGTTTGTTTCTTCAGGATCATGTTTATGGACTAAGGAATAGAACTAATACATTCACTTCAAATATAAAAAAAGATTACTTCGGTGAGAAAGTTACCAATGTTTTCAAACAAGGAAATGAAGAAAGAGCCAACCGTTATTTAAAAACAAATACACAGTTATGTCATTGTTTTTCCATGGTGCCTTCACTTTCTCTTGGGGAAAAATGTAATACATTCCACAGATGTAGAGAAATGACCACATCAGCTCTTGGCAACAGAACTGTGGCTGCCAGATTCAAATTACTAATGCCTCCTAGGAAATCCTTAACCTGCGATTTCCTTTTTCTACTCCACAGGGGTGTGGGAGAAGAGTGGGTTAGCTTCATGCCCGTAAATGTCTTAATTTTTAATGGACTGGGTGTTAAATTCAGCCCCCACTTTAGCCCCTCTCTGCTCTTTACCGTGGGATATTAGCGTAGCCCACTTTCACCTAGCATTCTGCTTGTCACTTCATACTTGCTGGAGATTCCCCGCACAGTTGTAGCTTTCTTTAACACAGAGCTGGTAAACTGCAAGCACCGATAAATGACTTAGGCTTTTTATAAATGACAGAGTTTAAGACTTATTCTAAGTTTGTAGCCAATGTGCTATATGATTTCTGTGTCCATGAAGACATCACCCTTCCCTTTTCTTTCATTTATTTTTTTTCCCTGGGAAAGGTGACCTTTTATACTATGCATGTGAAGAGATTTTTTTGTTTCTATCTGGAGAGATGTAAAAATACCCTATAACTTTCATAAAAATTCTGTAGGTCAGCCTAATATTATAGTCCTTTTATTTCCTTCTACTCTGTAAGGAGGCTGATTTCCTTTATTCTAAGAATATGGCTGTCCGTCCAGTGCCAGGATAATCATAGCCACTTCCCTTCCTTGAAATCTGGAAAGCTGGAAAGCTGGAGCAGCCATCTAATTGTATTGACCCATTTCCCTAATAAGCTTTTGTTTGGATCTATCCTTTCCTTGAATTTCAGTTCAGTTTGGTGATTCTAAGTAGCCATTTGTGATTGTCTTTATTCTTCTTCTCTGTGTGGTCCAAAAACATGATCATGTAGCATAGCAGGTGACAGCGATGTTTCATCCGTCCTTCTAGAAATCTAGTTACTTACATGCACATACATTTCTCCAGAGATGTGTCATCCCCATTGGCTGTTATAGGATCCACATAATTCCCACTAGGCAGACTTATTGGGAGTAGTTTGAGGACCTTTCTGGGTTTTCTTTTCTTTAGTTGTCAAGTAGAATTTAAAAAACTGAAGGAGTGAGGTACTAGTGTGCCTTACAGAGTCAGCATGGCCTTTTCCAGCCAGGCTTGAGGCATCATATCTTTGAGCTCAAAGTGGTGCAGATCACTTATGTTTTTTTGCTTTTGTTTTTGAGAAGCAAACCTGTTGATTTGCTTTTATTAGAGCTCCTCAGTTCTGCTGTTGGCTGTAGCATCTTTGAAAGTAATTTTTCTCTGCCCAGGTAGTTCTAATGATTTTTTTCTGTTGCTTTTTCCTCTCTAGTTAGTCAATTGATAAAGAATAGAAATTGTTAGATTTATTTCTTCTACATTAGTGTTCTTGAGGAGATGGTGGGTGGAAGATAATTTCAAAGATAAAACTCTTAATTTTTTTATACTTGTAGTGTGGCACAAATACACAGTTGCTTCATGTGTTTCAAGAAGACTTCATTATAGGATATAAACCACACAAGGAAGATATGGAGAAAAAAGAAACAGAAATATTTTTTCAGCCATCACAAGGTACTTTTAAAAAATAGTCTTGAGTTTGATACCTTAATCTTAAAAAAAATCTCCAAACTTTCATTGAGTATGGATCTTTATATCAGGAGTCATCACTCTCATAATTTTTGGCAAAACACCAGTTACTTCTGTCAAAATTGCTAGTTTGTAGGTGTCGGAGGCATGTGGATGAAAATTACATTTTGAAAGACAGTTTCACTGGTGACATAGACTTTTGCCAAGAAATGTTATTTATGAAACCAGTTTAACTGTTTTAAAAATTAATTTTAATTGTTCAACTCTACAGTTAATTTGTTTTGATTGGTAGTAAGTTCCCTGTGGTGTCTTAGGCAAACCAATTAATTTTAGTTTAGGTTTTAAAAAGTTCCCCCCAAATTGCTAAAGACTATTGATGAATATAGGATGTAAGATATTGTGTTGTGTAGTGTACCAAGAACCTCAGGTACGCTGTTAACTAAAGGTACCGTCTCACAGGTTTCCCCTCTGAAGTGTAGTATTTCTTTTTTTGTGTATGAAAGAAAATAGTTCTCCATAAGACCTTTCAAGAAGAAACTATATGATGTTTAATTTAAATTATTTAGCTTAAAACATTCCCTTTAGAATTTATAACTTTATAATTATAAAACTGTCATTTTTTATTTGAACATAGAACATATTGAATAGAATACTTTCTGTTTGAAAGTAGCAAAGACATGTCCTACTTTAAGAATTCATTTTCTATGATGAATGCTTTTTAGTTTACAAAGGGTTTCCAGATACTTTATCACATTTGGTTATAGCTTGTAAGTATCTAGATGGAGATATTTAATTTTCTTGGTATAGCTTTTATCACAGAATTATGTAGAGACATTTAAGGAAAATATTTCTACTGAATTTATACAGATAATTTCCTTTTCTTTAGTGAAAAATCAGAATGAGTTCCTGTCTTCTCTGAGGGTTAGCTTTTAAACATCTTTTCACTCCTCAGACTAGTAATTTTTTTTCCTTTCACGCATCTTTCTTCTCATATCAGAACTTTTCTTCTTTTTAAGTTATTCATTTATCATGTTCAGTTTTATTTCAGTATCACTGTAGCATAACAATACTGCTTTATATATTTAAAATTTGCTCTTCTGTAGTACTTCCCCTTTATTTGAGTTAAACTTTTTTATATGCTTTCTAACAATGCTAGCTACCATCTATCATGATATTTCTGACAGGAAATACATGCCGATCTACTAGAAAACAATGCTTGTATAAAGTTGGTATTTTTCTTTACAGTATTTTTTAATTGAAAGACTTGCATTTAAAAATATTTTTGATTTTCCTCTTTTGATATTTCT
The DNA here is from genome assembly GCF_020826845.1 of Diceros bicornis minor. Taxonomy (NCBI): domain Eukaryota; kingdom Metazoa; phylum Chordata; class Mammalia; order Perissodactyla; family Rhinocerotidae; genus Diceros; species Diceros bicornis. The sequence continues at coordinate 47,561,395 of NC_080744.1, read as the reverse complement.
TTATATCGTTGTGAAATCAGGCCAAAGGATTTTCCGAATACCTTTCTTGGTTTGCCTTTAGTTTAAGAAAAATGCCAATTATAGACAAATGTAGAGTGCTTAGTTAAATGAACCTCCCTATGCCTATAATTTAGATTGAAGATTTTAAGATTGTCACACTTGCTTTATCTACCCTATTTTCTTTTCCTTTTTTTCTGAAATATTTTAAAGCAAACCCAGCCATCATGTTGTTTCACTTCTGTGTGCTTCCATATGCATTTCTAAAAATGACTTTCTTAGATGTGTGCTATCACACATTGATAAAATAACAAAATTCTTCAGAATTGTGTAATAATTAGTCCATATTTACTTCATTCAGTTGTCTCAAAAATGTTGAAGTTGTTTTTAATTTATTTAGATCCGTATCAGACAAAGTGTTTTGTTGTTTATTCGGAGTCTTTTAATCACTAAAGTGATCCCCCTTTATACTCTCATCATGCCACTGACTTGTTTTAGAGAAAGTTATTTTATAGGAATTTTCTCTGACTGGTTACCTGTGATGTCATTTAAGCTTTTTCCTATAAAGTGCAAGTTGGCTCTGTAGACTTGGTTAGATCCAGGTTCAGCCTCCAGGTGATGCTGTGTCCTTCATTTTTAGTGATGCTAAGATTCAGAAGATTCAGGAGGTGGCTCCAATGTAAAGTTTGCCAGCAATCTATTATCTCATGGTTTCTTCCATTGATATTGTTGCTTTTGAATCAATTATTTCACTAAGGATTGCAAAATTATGATTTTCTAATTTTATCAGTTCTCATTTATTTATTAGCTGGAAAGCATTTGTAAAGAAAAACTTTCCCTTATCAACTGGAGCTATTTGGCTTCTTTGAAATATAGAGTTATTTTTAGGAAAGGCAGGGTAAGTGCTTAGTTCTTTCTCTTTGACAATTTCAGAGGAAAGAGTTGGGGCCCAACTTACTGCCAGCGGTTACTGATGAATTTGTTGTTGTTGTTTGGCTTTCTTTTTATGAATCCATTTTTAAGAAAACTCTTTACTGAAGAAGAATATACCTACCAGGAAGTACTCATATCACTCATGGGTTTTTATGTACTTAACATATTTCAGTTTGCAGTCATTATTCTTTTTTTGGGGGGGGGGGTGGAGATCAGCCCTGAGCTAACATCTGTGCTAATCCTCCTCTTTTTGCTGAGGAAGACCGGCTCTGAGCTAACATCTATTGCCAATCCTCCTCCTTTTTTTCTTCCCCAAAGCCCCAGTAGATAGTTGTATGTCATAGTTGCACATCCTTCTAGTTGCTATATGTGGGACGCGGCCTCAGCACGGCCGGAGAAGCAGTGCGTCGGTGTGCGCCTGGGATCCGAACCGGGGCCGCCAGTAGCGGAGCGCGTGCGCTTAACCGCTAAGCCACTGGGCCGGCCCGCAGTCATTATTTTAATTGCTCACATTGTCCTAAATTAGGCTAGTGAGGACCTTTTCAAGTTGGCCCTGAGTCCTTTTGACACAACCTTGTTATTCTTGATAGTTTGCTTTATTTCAGGCACAGCAAGATATCCCAATCTCATCTTGTACATATCCTTTGCAAGAATGGAGTCATCGCTCCAAGCTGTTCCTTTTAATGGGGCATGGTAGTTAGAGACCACAATTTGAGCTCTAGCAGTGTTCACTGCCAATGAGTTGTTGTTACGGGTTTTCATTTTTAAGGAAAGTTTTTGTTGTCCTGTGTAGATCTCATTTTCATATATGAAAAATGCAATTGTCAGCAGGGAAAATTATGTCCATAGATAATGTCTTTTCATAAAAAAATGCATAAAATTTCTAAAAATTCTCTTCTGCACTACCACCACTGCCCATCCCCCCATGGCTTTTAATAAATTTTAAAAAATGCTATTTTCGTATAGGAAAAGCAGCATAAATTTTATTTCATTCTTTCTTTTAATTGTCGGTTTTCCAAGTAAAGGAGTTAGTGCCCCAGTTGCTTTGAGGGGTATCCGATGAGGCTGCCTTCTACTCTTGTGTTCTCTCTCCCTCTCTCACTCTTGCTGTCTGTCTCTCTGTCTCTCCCTTTCTCTCCTCCTTCCATTCCTTCCTTCTTGTCTTTCCTTTCCTATTTTTCTTATGTACCCTTTCTTTCTCTTTTGGTGTTTCTATGGACTCATGGTTTTTTATATAGTCAATGTATTTTAATAAACTGTATTTATTTTTATTTTCTGATGCACATATTGTCCCATCTTTGACCAATAGGTATCCCTTCATGTGGCTTTTGTGCACTTTTGATGTAGCCCCATTAGTCTTTGATAGCTAGCTAACTTTGGGCACAAAAATTGTACTCCTAAAAGTCTGTTCTTCCCTCTTCCCCCAACTTCTATGCATATAAAGAGATTTTTTAAAAATATCTTTTCTTTTAACCCTGTAGAAACATATTAATGTAAATATCCTTTTCCTTTGAACAATAGGCTATCGCCCACCACCATTTTCAGAAAAGTTCTTTCTAGTAGTAATTGAGAAGGACAGCAATAATTACTCTATTCTCCATATGTGGCATCTTCATCTTAAATCTGTACAAGCGTGTTTAAGTAAGTATTTATATTACAGTTTTTATGCAGAGATGGTGTGAAATAAATTCATTTTACTGAATATGCTTTAGGTGGTTAATTCTTTAAAATTAAGATCCAGTGAACTGTAAATTGAGTTGGTGAATTGAAGTATGTATATGCCAATCTTTTAATTACAAGGTCATTAATCATTAATGAAACGGGTTAATCTAACAACAAACCAGTCTATGGGCACGTTAGACATATTGCAGAAAATAAAAGCTTAATCAGTTTATTTTCTTCAGTTAATATTTATTGAATGTTTATTATGACTCTGTTCTAGATAGCTGTCTCTATAAATCAGTTTTGCCGTAGAATTAATATTGTACTTTTCTGTTGATTAATACACACTGCCTTCTGATACAGTGTACAGTAGCTTTAGCATCACCAAGAGAAGCAGGTTTGCTGTTTAGAAAAGTATGATGGAGCATCTGAAGCTCAAAAGCAGAACTGTTTTGGTAGAACATTAGGAAATGCAACATTGATAAAAAATTATTTCAGCCATGCTTTTGCTGAAATAGCAATATGAACACATTCATATTAATTTATTAGCAAATTAAAAAATCTGTAGTGTGAAATAAAGAAATTGATCACAGATCTTTTTAAAACAAACTTACTTTCTGATAGAGAATTCTTAAAATGAAGAACTGCACGGATAGCCATATCAAACTGAATCTACTTTAAACTAGTTAACTCAAAATATTTGAATTTTTAAAATATTTTATTACTTCTGGTAATTATATAACAACCGATTTTTTACACATCAAACATTTAATACAGTGCATTAATTATATATGTGTGTGAATATATATATATATATTTTTCCCTTTATAATCCACATTATCACATATCTGTGTAAGTAGCAGTTCTAACTGGGCCATGAACTGGTATTAGAAAGGCCAATGATTTGATAGAACCCTTACCTGTGCGTAATCTTCTTGAGGCAGCAGAAATGCAAAAATTCTTTCAAATTCTTGGTGTTACATGTATTTTCACAGAAATGGAGGAGTAAAGGGATCTAAAACCAGCTTGTCAGGAAGAGAATTCTTAACCCACCAGAGAATATGTAGTATTTTCTAGAGTTGGGCACAGAGCCAGGAATGGTTCTGAGGAGATTAACAGAGGTAGTAACAGATCCTTGTGGTAGGACAGGAATCATATGATCCCTCTGTCGCCACTGCTTATGAGGGAAGCATCCCGCTGCTGTTCCCCTGAAGCAGGGCCAGTGTAGAGCTGCTTGCTTACCCTGTTGGTGATAGCAGTAAAAGGTTACAACGTAAGATTACGGTAGAGGCAAACAAAGAATGTGCTCTCTTCAGCTGTGATAGAAAGCATCTCTCTCTTGATTCTAACATTCACAGCAGATTTAACGTAGTATATGTTGCTATTCACAGCTAATTCTTGAATTTTATCAATGTGTTGAAAATCCTGGCAGGAGATGAAATGATAGACTTAAATTCAGATGGGGAAGGAATATGTTGAGTACCTTGTAGGTATCAGGAACTGAGATAGGTGCTTTGTATATGTGGGATAGGTATTATCCACAGTTTACTAATGGAATAATATTGAGTAACTTGACCAAGTCCCGTATCTAGTTTGTCACAGAACCAAGTTTCAAAATCAGGTCTTCTGGCTCCAAAGCTTTTGCTTTTTTTCCTGCTCTTATTTTCTTTCTTAGCATGAGATATATATTAGAAAGTTACCTGGTTTACGAGAAGAGACATGATGTAGTTCAGTCTTATTTTGTAGATGAGAAAATAGCCAGAGATGGAATTCCCTGCTTAAGGAAACATATCTAGTTAGTGATAGAGCCAGGAGTAGTATTTCTGTCTTCTGACTACTGATTTAAGTTTGTAGTCTTACTCCATTTTACAAGAAATGTTTTCATGTTTCTTGTTGAGTGGTCTGCCATTATAAAATAGATTGACTTATTTAACATCCACCAGGAGCAACAGGGAATCGATTATTCTCTCTTGGTATTCTGGTGCTTCTTGAGATGTACAAAGCAGTAAGACATCATTCTTGCCCTTGAAAAATTCATAGTCTCATGGGGGGACAGACACACACATAAATAAATGTAATGCAGAATATCCCTCATATGTAGCAGAAGCACAGATAACTGAGTCTGATTAGAGGTTTATACTCCCCTCTAGTGTACAAGTTGGAAACTCTTTGGAAGAAGATCAAAGTCAATGTACCTTACAAATCCCGTCAACTAATACTATCAAAAATTTGTTCCAAACTTTTATTTTTTGTATTTGTTCTTGATATCGTTATCTTGTTTCAGCATTTGATAGTTAAGAGGCTGGTATTTTAGTGTCTTCTTTGCCATTAGCTAATTATATGACCTTAGGAAAATCATTAAGCTCTCCAAGTTTAAATTTCTTCATCTATTAAGTGAGGCAGTACCTTGTTATTTCTAAAAGTTTGATTCATGAGCCATCTGTTTCAGAAACACTGGGGCTTATTAAGGCGGATTTCTGGGATCTACCCCAAAACAACTGAATCAATGTCTTTGTTTTTAGGCCCAGGAATCTTTATGTTAACAAGTTTCTCAAGGTTTTGATGTGTTTTAAAGGTTGAGAACATTGGACTAGATAACTTAAGGTTTTTCCCCCTAGTTCTTACATGTTGTGATTCTTCTCTGACGTATCCCTGTGATGGAGTTGGTGATGCTGAGAAAGAATAAAATAGTAAAAAAAAAAAAATTTAACAAGGTAACTGAGCAAAAGTCTGAAAATTGACCTTGTCTCCAAGTACTGTTAAGAAACTATGTTTCTTAAATGATAACAAAATATTATTCCAGCTCATTTACATAGTGGTGATAGTAATATATTTCATAATTTTATAATTTATTTTCAAAGCTAAAACTTCAGAAGATGTTTCATCGGAGAGTCTACTTTCCGTCTCTGGACAGAAGAATGTAGACTCTTCTCCAGAAACCTCTCCTAGTGTGAGCCTCATGCCACATTCTTCATCAATTGCCAATCTTCAAACTGCTAGTAAACTTATTCTGAGTTCTAGACTGGTATATAGCCAACCTCTTGATCTCCCAGAAGGAGTTGAAGTAATAAGAGCAACACCTTCAGCAGGTAAGGTAACTTTAAGACCGGGCAGTTGTAGCTGAGAGCAATCTTCAGAGGATGAACTCTTCTGAAATAGGTGCTATGTTGACTTTGAAATAAAGATTTGTTTTCTAGCAATGATACATCTGTTGATAGTTTCCTGTGATAAATGTAATCAGCTTGACAGCAAATGGTGTAAATATTTTAATGTGAAGTTTCTTGCCTGCATTATGATTTCCTATAAAAAGGAATACTATGATAGTAAAGTTGCAAAGAACAAATATGTTCATTTGCAAAGCATTGAAGCTTTTTTTTTTTTTTTTAATTAAGGCTTTTCATCCACATTGTGCTAATCATGTCTCACTTTTATTAGGTATGGTTGAACAAGAGTTGGCAGGTACTTTGGGGAAAAAATGTAGGATACAAGACTATAGTGTGCCTAGCCTAGAATGATCCTGACTTTAACCAGGTAGATAAGATAGTTTGGAGGGCAGGACTGGCAGCTGTATTTAAAATGATCTGTCACTTGTGGAATTGAGGAGTTCCTAGAATAGTATTTTTGGGGAACCAAAATTGGAGGTTCAAGACTATTCCAGTTACTGGTGAATGATTGTAAGTATGAGGGTTCTTATTCATCCCTAAGATAGGGTTGAATTCAGAGTTGGAAAGATCACGTTAAGAGTTTACTCTGGGGCCGGCCCCGTGGCTTAGCGCTTAAGTGTATGCGCTCTGCTACTGGCGGCCCGGGTTCGGATCCCTGGCGCGCACCGTGGCACCGCTTCTCTGGCCATGCTGAGGCTGCGTCCCACATGCGGCAACTAGAAGCATGGGCAACTATGACATACAACTATCCACTGGGGCTTTGGGGAAAAAAAAGGAGATCCACTGGGGCTTTGGGGAAAAAAAAAGGAGGAGGATTAGCAATAGATGTTAGCTCAGAGCCGTCTTCCTCAGCAAAAAGAGGAGGATTAGCACGGATGTTAGCTCAGGGCTGATCTTCCTCACACACACACACACAAAAAAAGTTTACTCTGGGTTTTGTGGCAGGTGCAGATCTAGGCCAGTTTTTGAATCTTTCAGATATTTGGAAGGTTTGGGATGTATTCAAATAAGTTTATTGGAATTGATAATAATAAATTATATTTTGCAGGGGCTTTATAAAATGCTTTCAAATGTCTTATTTGATAGTAATACTCTAAGGGAAGTAGTAACACAATCCCTATTATTTAGCTGGTACAGGCTCGGATGTTTAAGTGGCTTTCTCACTGTTATGAAGGTATTGATGTACTGGAACTTGAATCCAGGTCTTCTGATCCCAATCTTAATTGCAATTACCCCTCATCTTATAGCTGACAATAGACAGGCAGTGTTAGCCTTTGACAGTCAGGAATAAATATGAGGGTTCTGGGTCAGTGTTAAGAGAGCAGGAATTAAACCTGGTAAAAAGAGTGAGATCTTGTGGCCTGTTTGGCTGTCTGAAAATATTTGGATGGTAGGGGTAGATCTAGGGTCTGGACTATTTGAGAGCAGGTTAGGGGCATTTGAAGGGCAAATTGTAATGACTACTTAAGCATCTCTGATGAAAGTGATAAAAGATAGAGAGTGAAAGTCCGGGAAGGCATGTTGTGGTGAAGGCATATATAAATTGCAGCAGATAACAGATTTATTGATTAAGGGTTGGCTTGTTTTAAGGGTTGGCTTGTTTCATTGCTTTTCAGTTTGTTTTAATGAAATATTTGCCTCGTTTGAACTTAATTTCCTAAAAACAAATTAAGTGATTATTACTGCATGTTTTGATTTCACCAATGGGCTCTTCAGACTTCTGTAGATACCTTGGTCAACAGACATTTAGCATAGGACGCTAGGTAAGGAGGGAATTGTAGTTATTCTGAAGAAGCTCATAGTGGCTTTGGATTTATCACATTCTAGAATTTAATTATTAGTATATTATTTTGTGGTTGTATTATGACTATCTGCTTTTTCTTTTCTAAGGGCATCTCAGTTCCTCTTCAATTTATCCTGTGTGCCTTGCACCTTATTTAGTGGTTACAACTTGTTCTGACAATAAAGTACGCTTCTGGAAATGTAGTATGGAAACCAACCTACAATGTGATGAGAAGGAAACCTATCATTGGAGGAGATGGCCCTTGATGAATGACGAAGGAGAAGATAATAGCAGTACAGTGAGCATTGTGGGAAGACCAGTTGCCGTTAGCTGTTCATACACAGGTCGCCTTGCAGTGGCTTACAAACAACCAATCCACCACAATGGTTTTGTTTCTAAAGAATTTTCCATGCATGTTTGCATATTTGAATGTGAGTCTACAGGAGGGTCAGAATGGGTTTTAGAACAAACAATTCATCTTGATGATTTGGTCAAGGTTGGAAGTGTACTTGATTCAAGGGTCAGTGTTGATAGTAATCTCTTTGTGTACAGCAAATCAGATGCATTTTTGAGCAAGGATAGATACCTTATTCCAAATATCAAGCATTTAGTGCATTTGGACTGGGTATCAAAAGAAGATGGCTCCCACATTCTCACAGTGGGAGTTGGTGCTAATATCTTCATGTATGGACGGCTTTCAGGAATTGTGACTGAGCAAATCAACAGTAAGGATGGAGTAGCTATCATTACTTTACCACTAGGTGGTAGTATCAAGCAAGGAGTTAGGTCCAGATGGGTTCTTCTTAGATCTATAGACTTAGTGTCTTCTGTTGATGGTACACCTTCACTGCCTGTTTCTCTCTCTTGGGTAAGGGATGGGATATTGGTGGTAGGAATGGATTGTGAAATGCATGTATATGCACAGTGGAAACATGCTGTCAAATTTGGAGACATTGAACCTGATAGTCCTGATGCAGAAGAGATAGCAATACAAGATCATTTTGCCTTTAAATCTAATATGTTGTCAAGAAAAAGTATTGTTGAAGGAACAGCTATTGCCGATGATGTTTTCTCTTCACCGACCGTAGTCCAAGATGGCTTATTTGAGGCTGCACACGTACTTTCTCCTACTCTCCCACAATATCATCCAACTCAACTGTTAGAATTGATGGATTTAGGTAAAGTTCGAAGAGCTAAAGCTATTCTCTCTCATTTAGTAAAGTGTATTGCAGGTGAAGTTGCAATAGTTAGAGATCCTGATGCTGGAGAAGGATCTAAGCGACATCTTTCTCGAACCATTAGTGTAAGTGGCAGTACAGCAAAGGATACAGTCACCATAGGAAAAGATGGTACTCGAGATTATACTGAGATAGATTCTATTCCTCCACTACCACTATATGCATTGCTTGCTGCAGATCAAGATACAACGTACAGAATTTCAGAAGAAAGTACAAAATTACCACAGAGCTTTGAAGATCATACCAAAAGTCAACCAGAGGATCAGTATTCAGAGCTGTTCCAAATCCAGGATATAACAACAGATGATATTGATTTAGAGCCAGAAAAGAGGGAAAACAAATCAAAAGTAATAAATCTTTCTCAATATGGACCAGCTTACTTTGGCCAAGAACATGCTAGGGTACTTTCAAGTCATCTCATGCACTCAAGTCTACCAGGCCTTACCCGTCTGGAGCAGATGTTCCTTGTAGCTTTGGCTGATACAGTGGCTACCACCAGTACTGAGCTTGATGAAAACAGAGATAAGAGTTACTCAGGTAAGTATTCTCACTAAAAATTTAGAAAGTTGTCATTAATAGAACTGTTTGTATTATCTATATAATGACTCATATATTAAATTGCAGTCTTTTTTTAAACCTTGCAGGGGAAAGACCCCTGTAATAGACAATTACTGTTACATAATATGATTAGTTGTGAAAGAAAGGAATATGGGGTAGACTATGACTTGCACATATGACTTCACAGACTTGTGATATATATGTGCATTCTCACTTGAATTTTTACTCTGAAACCTTTGTATGATTTCAGATTTATAGTCTTTTGTTTTTTCAAACAGATTGATTCCTATGGTTTATTTTTATTTTATTTTTTTTGCTTTTAGTAATAATAATAGCCTATTTGTTAATTTTACTATTAAACATTGGGGCTTATAGGGACATCATGGGCTCAACTTGTTCATCTTCCTGTTTCTAGGTATAAATAATGTTTTACAGTTACCTAATTTTATCCAAAAAATCTATTGAGAAAGAGGTTTTCATACATTTTAATGTAATGTGTGTCTTGCTTCATTCATTCTGTAACCAGAAAATTTTTGGCTGCCTCCTGAGACTAGATTCCATTCTCTTTTATGTGGATAGTTGAAGGTGATGTTGATTGTAAATGATGGCATTAGCAAAGGAAACTGAAAGTTATTGATCATTCATTCATTCAATAAATATTGTGGAGAAGTGGGCCATTGCTATGTAGCAGGTGCTTTATGTACTCATTTAATTATCACCACACTCTTCTAGTAGGTAGCTGCTGTTGTACTCAATTTTATAGATGAAGACACTGATCTTAGGGAGATTAAGTGACTTATGTAGGATCACACAGGTATTAAGTGGCAGAGCTGGGGTTCATTTGTGGATAAATCGTTGTCTCCAAGCCTATACTCTTTTAACTATTTCACAAGATTTCTAAATTTGAGGAAAAAAGACTGTTCCTCAAAGCTACCTGGAATGTATCTCTTCATATAGATTTTAACCTTATAATATTCCCAAAGTTTTCTCTTATGTGGATTAAAATAGCTAGAAACCTTAGAGGGTTTTGCCTATGACCTGTTTTCTAATAATGTTAATTTTAAGAAAATCCTAATCATTATGAGGTTGTGTGCAATAGAGCGAGACTCTCCCCAGAATATCCTCAAGCCTTTGTTGCAAACTTAATATACATATTAGAGTTTTTACTCTGTGATATTAAGAAAGTAGGTACGCTACAATCCATGAAAAATAGTTTAAACTTATATAATATAAAACTATGTTATTGGCTAGGCATTATAAAATTCCTTACCTTGGTCATAATGGACTTGAAGGAGGTAGATAAGGCAGGAATGAATGTCTCCATTTCACAGGTGGGAAACAAGCTCAGAGATTAAATAAGTTGCACATCTCAGTAAATGGATTCTAAGTAAATGAATTCTTCTATTTGTTCAGGTGAGACAACTTAGAGGCATTCTTGACTCTGCTTTCTCTCACATCCCACATCCAGTCCACTGGCAAATGCCATCAGTTCTACTATATCTAGAATCCATCATTTCTCATCACCTCTCCTGTTACCACTCTGGTCCAAGTCACTGTTACCTCCTGCCTTATTATTGAGAAAATCTCCTGAACTGCTTCATTCTTGTTACCTCAGTCTGTTCTTCACATAGGAACCAGTGATTATTTTAAAACAAAATCACATTAAATCTCTCCTCTGCTCAACATACGCCAGGGGCTTCCCATCTCACTTTAGAATGAAATCCAGATCCTACAGTGATCTACAGGTCCTATGTGATCTGTGTTCATTTCCCCTCTACTATGTTGGCCTCCTTGCTGTCCCACAAACACACTCAGCGCATTCCTGTCTCAAGGTCTCTGCACATACTGTTTCCTCTGCGTAGAATGCTCATTCTTCCAGATTTATGCATGGCTCATTCCCTTACCTCCTCAGATTACTGCTGAAATGTCATTTTATTGGAAATTTCTTCCATGGCCTCAGTATTAAAATAGAACTCTCTTATGCCAGCACTCCCTTTCTCTCCATCCGCTTTATTTCTCTCCATAGCATTAATTTCCACTTGACACATTACTTATTTGTTTATTTTTTGTCTCTGTCTCCTAAAATGTAAACTCCATGCGGGTAGGGACTTTGCCTTATTAACTGCCAAATCCCCAGTACCTAAACTGTGCCTCCCGTGTAGTAGATGCTTAATTTGTTGAATAAGTGAATGAATGGATGAACGGATTTAGCTAATGGGTAGTAGAGTCAGAACTTGAACTTTGACAATTTAAAACATTTTTTTTCTTCTAGAAAATATCATTTGATTCAACACTCTGAGTACTTCCTAAGTGGCAGTTACTGAGCTAGGTGCTCTTAATACTTTTACATTGCTTTTATCCAACAGTGGCTATAGTTTTGATTAAACTTGCCATACTCTAATACTTTTGTTCAACTTTTGACTAAGAGTAAATATGTGGAATCAAGGTTAAGGTTCAACCTTAACTTTGTAACACTAGCCTGGAGAATCAAATTTCAAATCTTTGATAGTACTATATTGCAGTTGGCTAACCAGCCTAGAAAATATCACCTATTTAATTATATAATAAATGATTTCACTTTAGTTATATAATTCTTGTCTTTAAATCTCATCTGAATTCATGTAAGAAATATTTTTAAAAATTGTACCTAATTTACCATACTTAATATATTTTTATTAGATTTCAAGATTTCTTTCCTTTTTCATTTATTATGAGTAGCTATAAATATTATTGTTACCTGTACTAATAAGTGATTATATTTCACCAATCATTTTTCATTTGGGAGTTTTAGTATTTACATATGTTTTTTTGTAAAGTTATATATTTTTTATAAAGATATTAAAGTGTTCACAAAGAAATACACTCAAAAATATCATATGTTTTGTGTAAATTATTATTATTAATTTAATGTTTATTTTCTAACTTTTTATTGGTTTGGGACCTGTTGCATTCCTTCTTCCTTAAACAGATTTTCTGTTTACATTACAGGACGAGACACCTTAGACGAGTGTGGTTTGAGATACTTATTAGCTATGCGCTTGCACACTTGCCTTTTGACATCACTGCCTCCTTTATACCGAGCACAGCTGCTTCATCAAGGTATTAACTCCTTGTTTGAACCTTTGCACAACTTTATTTGGTATTGAAGTGGTTGGTGTATTCATATTTGTGTGTAAGCATTAGGTGAATCATTATATGCATACCTGTCACTAGCCTTAAGATCTTCCTGTCACATAGTACCCACTTACCATTTTTCTCTGTGTCTTTCAGCTCTGTTCTGTGACTTGTGCTCATATATCTCAGTTTTTCAGACTTTACTCACTAAAGCTGTAGTAGCTTAGGAGTAAACTTGGTATGCCTGCGGTTGTAACCCAAAGTGGCCCTGAATTTCTTTGACGTCAAACATCTTTTCTTTAAAAATTATGTAATTTTGCCCTATGTGTTATAATTTATGTTTATTTTAACATAAACATTATGTTATAAGTTATTTACTCACAAGTAAAGCTGATGTTTCAGGATTATCTGCCACATAGTAACCCAGTACATTTGCATACTTCCAGCACAGTGCCACACACCCTGATTTGAGACATAAGGATTTATATCACCCCTCTTCTTTATAGATGAAAAAATTGAAACTATGGTTTAAAGTGACCTGCCCAAGATATTGGGCTATTTATTAGTAGAGTTGGCATTAGGATCCCAGTCAAGTGCTCTTTTCATTAGACGACGTCCTTTTTGAAACCAGCATCCTGGACACAGCCCCGTAAAATATGCATTAGTACTGCAGGACCTAGAATACCAGGCCTGATAGTTTGTTATTCTTACCCATAGCACTCACCCTTTACCTCAATAAATGTTCTTTGTAAATATGATTCTAAGCAGCTGTCTAATATTCTGTCGTGTGTATAAACTATATTTCATCTATCCAGTCCTTTATTTTTGAAATTGATTTTGCTGTGTTTTTTTTTCCTATTTGAATTATCACTGTAATGAATGTTCTTATAACCTTGCATATAAATATTTATGTATATATCTGATTATTTCCTCAAGCTGGTTTTCTAGAAGTGAAATTACTGAAAGGGCTTGAAAAGTCTTAATTCTTTTTTTTTTTTTTTTTTTTTTCTGTGAGGAGATCAGCCCTGGGCTAACATCGGTGCCTATCTTCCTCCACTTTATATGGGACGCCGCCACAGCATGGCTTACCAAGCAGTGCGTCGGTGCGCGCCCGGGATCCGAACCAGCGAACCCCGGGCTGCCGCAGCGGAGCGCGCGCACTTAACCGCTTGCGCCACCGGGCTGGCCCCCTTAATTCTTTTTTTTTTTTTTTAATTTCTTTTTTTTTTTTAATTTTATTTATTTATTTATTTTTCCCCCAAAGCCCCAGTAGATAGTTGCATGTCATAGCTGCACATTCTTCTAGTTGCTGTATGTGGGACACAGCCTCAGCATGGCCGGAGAAGCGGTTCCTCGGTGCGCGCCTGGGATCTGAACCCAAGCCACCAGCAGCAGAGCGAGCGCACTTAACCGCTAAGCCATGGGGCTGGCCCTAAAAAAATTCTTAATTCTTAATAAGTGTTGCCTCAGTCAGAAAGACTGTGCTTATCTACATTCCCAGAAGCAATGTGTGATGATGCCAGAACTCAACACATTGCCTACGTTTGATATCGTCACTTTAAACAATCGATGCCATGGTGAATAGGTTCAAAAAGTGATATCTCAAGGTGCTTTTAAGTTTTAGTTTTAAATGATAGTCAAATGGTCTTCAATCACTTAATGACAATTATGTACATTGCCTAGGAGATCTAAAGCAGCTCAAATTTCTAAGGCTTTGCCAAATTCCATTTCCCCTTTGACTAGAGTTAAAACATTAGAGATGAAAAGTGACTAGTGTTGTAGTGATGGTTCTGGGAACAGTTTTCAGGGAAGAAGTTAAGTGACCAGTATATAGATAGAAAAGCCAAGAAGAACAGAGAGAAACTGCAAAGAATAACCTGTCACTGGTGGGCAAGTAAAAATCAGTGCCTGCTGGTGCCTCTGTCTTTTTCTTTCCTGATACTTTTTTCACCTCTAATAGTTAGGTTTCCAAATACATTCACTGCTCTCTTAATCTTACTTTCTGAGCCTAATTCCTCTGATATGCCTGTATGTATTTTTGTTTCCTCTTAATCATACCAAAAATTTAATCAAATTTTATTTAAGGGTATAGAATGCAATCTATTTTATATTATTCTTTTATATTATAAATTTCATATCAACAATAGTATGCATTTTGCATTGCTATACAGTAGCAGTTTCTAAAGCAAAATGTCAGTGATTTGATGTAGTAATTGTTTCTTAAATCAGATGAAGATTTAAATAGTGAGAAAATTAATCTGCCTTTTTGGTTCCAAAAAACTACAAATTGATGTTATTAAATTTTGTCCATTTTACCCCCTAAATTTAGAGAGGCAGTCAAGGCTTATCACATTGATTTTGTGATATCATTTCAAACACAGTTGTGTATAAATATTAGCAATGGGAAATTTGAAAGATTTAAGATTATTATTCAAAATAATCATGATAGTTTTTCCTTTTGTACTTTCTAAAGGAATTACTGTGAAGCAGTAATTATTAGAAAAGCTGTAAACTACATGTGATATCTATATAGTAGTTATTAATGAAAAAAATTATCTGTAGTAATATTGATGGCCTTATAGCATTGAGAGACCTGTGTTGTAATGTGACTATCATTGACCCCAGACATTTCTTCATTTCCGAGGGTTCATATAGATGGCCACTTTCACTAATCTGGCTCCTTCCCTAGGCTTCTCTGGTGCTTCTCAGCATTCCCACTCTCTGTCTCCACTCTATGTGGTTCATTTCCCTCATGTTTCCTCTTTACCTGCTCTGACTGGAGTAAAGTGTTATCAGTAGTTAAACTATTGATAAACTCATTTGTACTCCCAAATCTGATGGTGTCACTAAACCCATTTTGTTGCCTCTAAATACAGCTTAGATCCCTGTCAGTCTTCTACCAGGGCCAAAAATAGTTTGCCATATACCATCTGTATTAGGCAGCTTTCAACTACTTTTAACTCAAGGCGCTAACAACAGAGGCATGTGCCTCCTGACTGTTATTACTTGAAACTCTTATGAAGTTTAACACTTGGTTTGAAGGGAAATTTAGCTCCTTGGCCAGAGGAAAAATGGGGCAGTTTTCAGTATTCAGTACTAAAGGATATGGCCCACAAGCAAGGGCACTGTGAAACCACAGCCAAGCACGTGAGCCAAGGGACTTGACTTGAGCAAAGTTTTCACTGTTGATGGGTTTGGTGTGGGGACGTATAAATAGCTCAATGTTTAGATATCTTTCTTTCCAGTGATTAAGTTTTAGCATCTCTATTTTTGCAGGAAAAAAAGAAAATACATTTGGGAAAAAGGTAGAGATTTTGATTTCGTGTATCCTGTCACTGATCTTATGTTTAGAAGCTTATAGTATAAAATCCTGAATGATGAAAGACTTCCTTTCATGTTTTTGTTTCCTGCTTGAAAATTCTTTCTAAAATGAATGAATATATGACTACGTGAAAAATTGTTTTTTTTCTTTTTCATATAGTTCTGAAGGTTATTATTTTGTATTTCTAATTTAGGTTTGTCTACTTGCCATTTTGCCTGGGCTTTTCATTCTGAGGCGGAGGAAGAACTGATTAATATGATTCCAGCAATTCAGAGAGGGGACCCTCAGTGGTCTGAGTTAAGAGCTATGGGAATAGGGTGGTGGGTCAGAAATATCAACACTCTCCGAAGATGCATTGAGAAGGTAACTTTACTTCATTGGATCTTGAAGTTAAAAAGAAAAAGTCTTTTCTTAAAGAATAAGGATATTATCTTCCAGAAAACCTGTAGTGGAGAATTAGTTTGTACATCTTGAGATCTTGAGAATTTCTTAAATGAAAATTTTTGGAGATTTCCAAAACTTGATCTTTATAAAATGTCCATGCAGTATATCAATTGTCTTTTGTTGTATATACTGAGTTTATAATATACTTATGGAATAACAATATTCTCTACTATGAGTTGAAGTGTGTTCTAGTTTAAGAAAATACAAAAATCTAAATTCAGAAAGTAAACTTAAGTTCTTGTCAGTTATATACATCACGTAGAAAAATCATTCTTTTTATATAAAGGATTCTTTGTGTGTCTAGGTTAATAAATAGCAGACTTCCTTTGCACACTTAAAATACCATTCGATAAAAATTTTGGTTTGTGTGCACTTGAAGAACATATCTGTGACAGCAAATGAAACATGCTATAAATTTTTTAACAGTTTTTTAGAATCAGTTTTCTGGTAGAGTCCCTTTAGAAAAAAATTTGTTAGTGGAAGCTGAAAGTTCATCAGTGTTGTAGAAACTAACCATTATTAGACACCTACTGTGTGCCAGGTTTGGTGCTAGTTGCTTTTCACCAATTATTTCATATAATCTCATCTACCCCATGTTACCATCTCCATCTTATACTGATAGAACTAAGACTCAAAGAGATTAGGTTGTAACCAGCCCAAACTCCCGTCTTTTATACGTGTTGGATTTAGTTTGTATCCTTTCTACTCTGTCCAGGTTAGGAAAGTGGGATTCTCATTTATTGTTTACTTTTAGGAGTCCATTGAAATTCCCTGAAGTACAATTAAGGATACTACATTTGTGAAGTAATGAATTTATTTCTCCCAAGGATGCAGAGAGCCTTCCCTATTTTATTCCTCTATAGTAGTGCTCAAATTTTAGTGTTGGAAGAATCACCTGGCAAGCGTTTAAAATGCATATCTTGCAGTCCTATTCCCAGAGATTTTCATTTGTAGGTTGGGAGTGGTAGGACTGTGCCATCTTCCTCTTAATTAGCGTCTTGTGATTCTGGTGTTCGTGGTCTTCAGATCACAGTTTGAAATGTGAGGATAAAAGAGTCATTTTCCTGCTGCGTGTAAGGCAGCTGATAAGATACCACCATTTCTCCTCTCAAAATAGGCACAAATGGAAGAAGGAATTTGTTCTTAAACCAACCAAAAAATGTAGTTTCTGGAATATAGGGAATGTTAATTGTTATAGCATGTAGATCACACAGTATCTACATTAAATTTTCCAAAGCAGTGGAAAAAAGAGGACATATTTTATCTGCAATATTTCAGATGTTGTCTACAAAGATCTCTTTAATTTCTTGTCAACAATGTGTGTGTCATTAGAGTTGAGTATTTCCAATATATACATATGATTTATTTCCACAAGTAATTTATTTCTTAAGATTAAATCAAAGGAATATGTAAATTTTTTTGCCTTGAGGTTCTTAGCTGAATATGAATAAAAAATTCCTCTAAAAATTATTAAACATATTGAAGCACTAAGTTAAATGATGGGTGGAGAAAATACTAAAAAAGGGCACAAGCAATAAGAGTATCAAGAGTAAAGCATTTTTGTGATGTGATTTTAGGCGTCTTTTCCCCTCACTCCCATTCCTTGGTAGCTTCCTGCTTCACCATCAGTCAGTGTGAGCTAATAAAACATTCATAGTTTTTTTTTTTTTTTTTTGTGAGGAAGATCAGCCGTGAGCTAACATGCATGCCAATCCTCCTCTTTTTGCTGAGGAAGACGAGCCCTGAGCTAACATCTATTGCCAATCCTCCTCCTTTTTTTCCCCCTTTTCTCCCCAAGGCCCCAGTAGGTAGTTGTATGTCAGAGTTGCACATCCTTCTAGTTGCTGTGTGTGGGACACCGCCTCAGCATGGCTGGACAAGTGGTGCGTTGGTGCGCGCCCGGGATCCGAACCCGGACCGCCAGTAGCAGAGCGTGTGCACTTAACCGCTAAGCCACGGTGCCAGCCCTGATGGTTTTTTATTGTTATGCCTCTTAGTTTAGTGATTTGCAGGGGTTATCTCAGTATCTTTGAGAAATAAGATATGGTCTGTATGGTATTGTGTTCAAAACAATATAATTATATACAATAATGTACTGGCTTAATCATTTTTAAACTTACACTGAATTGATTGGTTCTGTATAAATTCAGCAGCTTTGGTTATATGGCTCAAAGGAGGTTATCAATTATAATACATGGAGAATTATGTGCTCATTAAGACTCTTTCTCGTAGAATTTCTAAAAACTAAAATTTGTAAGCCCTTCAAAATAACGGAGCTTCAACCTTCTGTATTTTAATTACATGCCAGAAAGAATGTGTCAGTCCTTCAGAATTGTCAAAATTTGACTGAAAAATACTAGAAAAGTATGTTTTCTAAAAAGTATGTTTACAAAAGCTGGAACGTTTATTTTTGTCTGTATTTTTTAAAATGTGTGTGTGTGCATGTGTGTGTGTAATTGATATTTATTCATAGATGTCTGTATCAATATTAGTTGAGAGAGCTTTAGATTGTGAAATCTCATAACATAGAAGTTAGTATTTTGACTTTTACAAAACATTAAGAAATGAAATGATTAATTTTCAAGAAAAATATCACATCTATTGAATACTCTGCCTTTATTGTTTCCTGTGTTAGACAGTTTTATTACTACATGGGTTCTAATCCCTTTTCCACCCCTTACTGTGTGACCTTAGGCAATTCACTTAACCTCTCTGTGTCTCAGTCATCTCATATGTAAAATGGGGATAATAATAGTACCTCATGGATTGTGGTGGTTAAATAAGATAAATGAAAGCTGCTTAGACTGGTGCCTGGTACATGGCAAGTAATCAATAAATGCTAGTGACTATTATTATTTTGATTATAATTACTGTTATACAAATGGTTGTCTCTAGGAGCATGCATTATAAGCTACTGAAGATTGTGGAATAGAGCCAACTTTTCCCATCTGCATAGTTTCAGTCAGCCAAGGAAGTAGCAGGGAAGCATTAATTGTTGGTTGTAATTCTTTTATCACTTAGTTAATTTAATATAATACTTTATTTACCATGTAGGTTGCCAAAGCTTCTTTTCAAAGGAACAACGATGCCTTGGATGCTGCGTTGTTCTACCTTTCAATGAAGAAGAAAGCAGTGGTGTGGGGCCTGTTTAGGTAAGTTGCCTCAACACTTAACATGATTTAATGGAATGAAGATTGTGCTGTAAATCAGAAACCTAAGGCTTTTGAAGGTAATTAGATATGTGAGCTTGATCAAATGAGCTCACTTCTGTTTGCTTTGGTTCCTTATCTGCAAAAAATTGGCAAAATATCTTCTCAACCTAAAGAGTGGGATGTTGTTAAAAGAAGTTGATAAAAGCACTTTGGAAAGCTTTTTAATGCTCTTGCTTCCTATTATGTTTACATAAGGTATTTGAGCTTTCCTTATTAGAGGAGGTGAAGAGAAGCTTGCTAACAAATACCCATCACTGAGGTTATTGTTCTTCTTTTAGATGGATGTTTGAGGTTTTTATTTTCTACTTTCACATATGCTGTAAAGGATTCAAAATATTTGAAAATTGGTTTAACCACTGATGTTTCTGCTCTGGTTCCCAGGTCACAGCATGATGAAAAAATGACAACATTTTTTAGCCACAACTTCAATGAAGATAGATGGCGTAAAGCCGCTTTGAAAAATGCTTTCTCTTTACTTGGAAAACAACGCTTTGAACAATCTGCTGCTTTTTTCTTGTTAGCAGGTTCATTGAAAGATGCCATAGAGGTATAAATAGGAAAATGTGCTATGAAATACTAGTAAGAAACTGAAAACCTGAAAAGATCGTAGAGGAGATTGTAATTTTTTGTCATATGTTTGTAAGGGCAGAAAATAACTACAGAGGTTACTGAACCTAAATAGTGGCACTGTGATAAATGAAATTATAAGTAAATTCAACTGAGAAACATGAAATTTTATATAGGGAATATTGCATTTCAAGATAAGCATATGCATTTAAAGTATAAATGTATGAGAAAATGGCAAAATGAATGTCTTCTTCCTGGCCCTCTTGTGATTCTGAACTATTTAAAGTATATTTAGGTCACAACCTCCTTATCCAGGGCAGGAAGGCGGGTACTTTTTTTTCTTCTAATTTCTAAATGAAATTCATAGATCAGGAACTGAATTTGCAGTTTGTACTGTTTTGTAATGTAGTTGTCTTAGATATTAGAAAATGAATGTGAAGAGGTAAAACTTTGCATTTTTTGATATATAATCCTGGCAGCTACGAGAGTAATTATAAATATTTCTGTTTATTTATGTTGTCTTCCTCTTAGGATACTTACACTCGTTATGAGCAGTCCAAACAGGTGGAGGAAAACGAGAATTGGAGATAATACATGATACAAGAAATAGGAAATATCCAATGAAGTGACAGTATTTTAAATTTAGAATTATTCATATTTTCAAAATTATCTCAAGTGTATGATTTTTTAAAATAACAAATGTTTATAATTTTGAAATGGGAATTTTGCCTAGAAGATATAGATGAAGAAGAGGAATGCTGATTGAGAGATGCTCAGAGTGCCTGAATGACCTCAATTTCTCAAGATCAGTAGTTATGTTAGAAAATAAGCTTGAGAGTAAACATAGAATATATGGCTTTATTTCATAAGCTGTTTGCCATGTAAATAGAAGGTCCTTTTAAAATAGTCATAATTTTATTTGTATGGAAATATATTTGGAAATTAAGAGGAACTGATGTATATAAA
Organism: Diceros bicornis minor; assembly: GCF_020826845.1. NCBI lineage: Eukaryota > Metazoa > Chordata > Mammalia > Perissodactyla > Rhinocerotidae > Diceros > Diceros bicornis. Next base: position 47,540,435 of record NC_080744.1, on the reverse strand, counting down.
TTCAAATGTCATAAGTGGCATTTAGTTTAACAATGAATGTTATTAATTTAAATTGACCTAAGTCTGAGATGATGTTGGTATTCTTTGTTTTATGCTTCTTTTATAAACGATCTTTCTAGGCTGGAAGGTGCTCAGTTCTAGTTTCTTACGCTTCTTGCTATTCCTTGATCTATCAAGCAATCATTTAATTACCCTTCAACCTCTGGACCCCCTCCCTCCACTATGACAATACAAATGGTAGATAATTTCAGGATATTGGTGGTATATTTCATATCTCTAAATAATTATCATTAAGTATTTCTTAATATTTAAATTTATAGGTTTGTCTTGAAAAAATGGAAGATATTCAGCTAGCCATGGTTATTGCTCGTTTATATGAATCTGAATTTGAGACTTCATCCACTTATATATCCATCCTAAATCAGAAGATTTTGGGTTGCCAAAAGGATGGCTCAGGATTTGATTGCAAAAGATTACATCCTGATCCTTTCCTGCGTAGCCTTGCCTATTGGGTAATGAAAGATTATACCCAAGCCTTGGACACGTTATTGGAACAAACACCAAAGGAGGATGACGAACATCAAGGTAGGACATTTTGTGGCTTTCTCTTTTTTAAAAGAAGAAGGTTTCTGAACTAATGTTCACTTCGATTTAAAGAAACAAAAAACAATCATTGTCAGATTTACTTTTCAGCTTTCAGAAATTATCATCAAAATTTCTTGTGTGGCTAAAGGATTAGTCACTATTTGTAATTGAATCTAGCATTTTGTTATCATAATTTGAGTAGTACTAAGAACACTTCACACACATTTTTTGCTCTGACAGATATATCAAGGTATGTAAGATAGGATTACCATGTTATTCTAATTTTATATGTATTAAACCAAAGCATACAGAATGCTTGCCACATTATACAGCTCTTTTCATACAATTATATAGCCAGTTTTTTTTTTTTAAAGAAGAAATCTTGACTATTACACATAGTGGTTTAGTGCATGGGCCTGGAAAAACTTTATTCCTGTGTAGTAAACTTTCTTTACTCTTAATTATCCCAAATAATTTATATTTTTTAAGCATCTGGAGGGTGTTTATCAATGTTGTTTGCAACAATTTAAAAAATGGAACATTCCAAGTATTCGTCAATAGAATATCTAAATAAATTATAATATATCTGTACTAGAGAAACAGTGAGCCGTTAAAAAATGAGGTAGAGGGCCGGCCCCGTGGCTTAGCGGTGAAGTGCGCACGCTCTGCTGCTGGCGGCCCAGGTTCGGCCCCGGGCGCGCACCGATGCACTGCTTCTCCGGCCATGCTGAGGCCGCGTCCCACATACAGCAACTAGAAGGATGTGCAACTATGACATACAACTATCTACTGGGGCTTTGGGGGAAAAAAAGGAGGAGGATTAGCAATAGATGTTAGCTCAGAGCCGGTCTTCCTCAGCAAAAAGAGGAGGATTAGCACGGATGTTAGCTCAGGGCTAATCTTCCTCACCATAAAAAAAAAATGAGGTAGATCAGTGTGTTAATATGTCCTGCATTATTAAGTGAAGAAAGCAAGATGCAGACCAGTGTGATTCGTGTTGCGTTTTACACACGGGTTGCATGTGTGTACATGTAGTGTCTGGTCTCCTCAGACATTTATGTGGGTAAAGGGATTAGGGTCCAGTTTTTACTTTTTTCTTTAAAAAGAAGAAACATAGTATTTTAATACTATTATTAAAATTTTTTAAGGAAAGGAAATAAAACCTTTAGAAGAAAAATAAGTATCTGAGTAATTTTAATAAAATGCACATTTTTATAGAAGGAAGGTTCTAAGGTTCTGTGTATTTCTTAATGTTTTCCAGGTTAATTTTTAAAAACTGTTATTGTGGAAAATTTGAAATATATGTAACAGAGTGAATAATATAATCAAAGTCTGTAAATCCGTCACCCAGCTTCAACAGTTATCAACTTGTAACCAACTTTGAGTCGTATATACTCCCACTCTTTCCACCTCCTCCCATTCTCAACATAGATTTATTTTGAAGCAAATTCCAGCCTATCATTTCATCTGTAAATATTTCAGCATGCATCTCTAAAAAATAAGGACTCGTAAAAAAAATAACACATACCGTTGTTAAAATTTTGTTAGTAATCATCAAATACACAGTGTTCGGATTTCCCTGGTTGTCTCATAAAATCTTCTACAATTGATTTGTTTGAATCAACATCTAAATGAGGCCTGTATGTTGTGATTGGTTGAGGTGCCCCTTATGTCTACTTTAATCTGTAGTTTTTCCTGCTTCCTTTTTTCCACCTTGGAATTTATTTGTTAAAGAAATTGGGTTGTTTATCCTGTAGTTTCTCGCATTTTGGATTTTGCTGGTTGTGTCCCTGTTGGGTCATTTAATGTGCTTTTTTTCCCCCTCGTGTTCTCTGTATTTCCTTTAGTTGGTAATTAAGATTACAGAGGCTTTTATCAGATTTTATGGCAGAAATGTTTCATAGGTGATGTGGAGTACTTCCATCAGGGAACTCATGATGTCGGCTTGTTTTGCTGTATGTGGTATTAACAGCTAGCAGTGGTAACTGCCTAGATCCTTTATTTCATCAGTGTTTGTAAAATGATGATATTCTAATTGTGCCATTTTATCCTTCCTTTATGAGCTGGAATACTTCTCCAGAGTGCAGTCTCCCTCAGCAACTGTTGGATTACTCTGAAGTCCAGTAGTATGTATAGGAAAGCAAATATAAATGTTTGATTCTTTCTCTTTATTTACCAGTTTTCAAAATAGTAGCTTGGTTCCCTTAGCATCCTATAAAGGTGACCAATTAGCTTTTATTTTTTTAAAGGTTATTTTGAACTCATAGATTTGTGTTTTAATCCATTGCAGTTTGTTATCATGGATGCTCAGATTATTCCATCTTTAACCAAAGGAAGCCTCTTCAAGTTCTTGAATCCTTTTGACATTATTCCTTGATAATTTCTTAGCTTTCTGGTACGGCAAGATGTTTCAGGTTCATCTTGTACATTTCCTGCCCGATACCTGGAAATGACCATTTCTGCAAAGAATCCTGCTTCCTTTTAGTGGGAAGTAATATTTACAGACCACAACCTGGACACCGGGATCCTCATTGCAAATTACTTATTTTAAAGTCACTTTATAGTTCTTCTCTGTGTGATTATGCTATCAACTTGATACACAGAATTATTTGTTTAATTTTGCTTTACTTTTTTGTGAATTTTTTTAAAATTTAATTTTCTTTAAAAATTATATAAAATGTTGACATGGTTTTGAAATAAAATATATAAAACCAAGATGTTTTCAGAGAAATCAAGCTTCTTTTCTGACCTCTCTACCCTGTTCTTTCCTCCCTATTTAGGAAACCAGTTAAAAAATCCTTTTGTGTATATTTTCCTTTTATTTAAAAAATACAAGCAAATATACATGTGTGTGTGTTTGTGAGCCCTCTCCACTTTCTTAGATAAAAGGTGGTTTACTATATACACTTTTCTGCACCTTGTTTTACTTAATGTATTCTGGCTGTCACTCCATAGCAACACATAAGGAAATTCTTTTTATTTCAGCTGTGTAGTCTTACTGATTATGTGGATGTACCACAGTTTAACTTCTCCTAGGTTAATAGTTAAGTATCCTTCATTTCGAGCAAATGCTGACGTATTTTATTCTTTTGTAATAAAAGTACAAATTAACATAATACCTTGTGGTTGTATCTGTTTGATTTCTATAGTTATCATCAAATCTTGTAACCCAATGGTGTTTAGTTTCTACAACTACCTTCGAACTCATCCTTTGCTGATTCGAAGAAACCTTGCCTCCCCTGAAGGAACTTTGGCAACCTTAGGTCTCAAAACTGAGAAAAACTTTGTTGATAAAATTAACCTCATAGAAAGAAAATTATTCTTTACCACTGCAAACGCTCATTTTAAAGTTGGATGCCCTGTTTTAGCCTTGGAGGTACTCTCCAAAATTCCAAAAGTTACCAAAATGTCTGCCTTACCTGCAAAAAAAGATCAGGCTGACTCCATTTCTGAAAAGATGGGTGATGTACCTTCAGGATCAAAAACTCAGAGTGATGGCGATAGAAGTTCTGGCATTGATTGGTCAAATGTAACTTCATCACAGTTTGACTGGAGTCAGCCAATAGTAAAAGTTGATGAGGAACCTCTTAATCTTGATTGGGGTGAAGAGCATGATAGTGCCTCAGAAGAAGAGGAAGAAGATGCTGTTGGTTTAGTAATGAAAAGTACCGATGTCAGGGAAAAAGATAGACAAGAAGATCAGAAAGCCTCAGAGCCCAATATGTTATTGACCCCTCAGGAAGAGGATTGTCTTGAAGGTGACACTGAAGTTGATGTGATTGCTGAACAACTGAAATTCAGAGCTTGCTTAAAGATCCTTATGACTGAACTAAGAACATTGGCTACAGGTTATGAAGTAGATGGAGGAAAACTCAGATTTCAGCTCTATAACTGGCTTGAAAAGGAAATTGCTGCCTTGCATGAGATATGCAATCATGAATCAGTTATGAAAGAATATGCTGGTAAAACATATTCCAAAGTAGAGGGTGATCTTCTGGATCAGGAAGAAATGGTGGACAAACCAGATACATGTTCCTATGAGCGCCACCAAATAGAAAGACGGAGATTGCAGGCTAAACGAGAGCATGCAGAAAGACGAAAGTTGTGGTTGCAGAAAAACCAGGATCTCCTGAGAGTGTTTCTTAGTTACTGTAGCCTTCATGGGGCCCAAGGTGGTGGTCTGGCCTCAGTCAGGATGGAACTCAAATTTTTGCTACAAGAATCACAGCAGGTATGAACTTCACTTTTGTTTTCAATCTTGGTTATTTTAATAATTTCAGTAGCTCTTCCATTTATAGCTACAAAACTCTTTTTACTAGTTAATCTAAATATGTTCAGCTCCTCTATTCATAGGAGGCAGATATTTACACTCTATGTAGGTCTTTTTAGACTACAGTTTTGGTAATTAGGAGCAGGCTTAAAAGCTTGAGAGCACAGCTGTGTCATACTCATCTTTATATCTTCTGCATCTGGCGTAGTTCCTGATACAGATTGAGTGCTCAATCAGTTTTTGTAGAATGAGTGAATAAGTCCATGAACATATTGCTTTTATTCAAATGTTTATCACTGGTATTTTTATCATATAACTATTAATTGTTGTTTTCTCCTTCATTTTAACTACTTTGAAAAAAATAATCCGCTATCACCCACAGGAAACTACAGTGAAGCAGCTCCAGTCCCCGCTACCGTTGCCTACCACCCTGCCTCTGCTTTCAGCAAGTATTGCTTCAACAAAAACAGTCATAGCTAATCCTGTATTGTACTTAAATAATCACATCCATGATATACTTTATACTATTGTTCAGATGAAAACACCACCTCATCCCGGTATTGGAGATGTGAAGGTAATGTAAAGTTCATGATCATTTGATATTGTACACACTGAGAAGGTAAATCTGTGACACTTGTCTTCCAGTTTGAACTTAGAGGAAATCTTTTAAAGTGCTCTTATGTGCTACCTTCTCAGTCCTGATCAGTTCAAGACTATTTGTCCAATGAATGTAATTTAAAAGTAAGCATTCTTCTTACTTCTGGAAAAGTTATTGTCTTCTTTTAAGACAAGCAAATACTTTTTTGGTAATAAAATTAATTTTCTAGACAGCATTCTTGCCACTTAATATTCCTTTAGATCCTCCTTTCCTCCTAAATGAACCATTAAGTTAGAAATATTTATGACTGTTTGCTTATGTGCCAATATGTTATAAAAATATGTTTGGGGAATATCTTTGAGAGAACCATGACTGATCAGAAAGAGTCCCAGAGAAAGTGTCCTTGTTCCTTTTCCCCAGTGATTGTGTTTGCTGGAGGCTGTGCAATAGTTAGGGGTGATCAGAGTTTTGGCAGAGTTACTACCCAAAATTAAGTCCATACCCTGTGCTGAAAACTTAGAAATGAATGGATTCTAAGAAACACTAGGGAGCTTGGCAGGATCTGGAGAGAGCTGATCGGACTTCCACTGTGCTGGCCTAAGTGTGTTTGTGCTATGCTTTTTCCAGTTCCAGTGGCTGATATCATTTCAGGTCCCCAACATTATTAGTTTTTATTTCTTTTTTTTGAAAGGCACGTTTAATCTCTGGTAGTACATTCTTCTGAAGTTCCCAAGATTTGCTTTTAGTCCATAGCATGAATTCATCTATATGGTATGTTAGCAGAGGTTACTGAAATTATTTATTAGGTGAATATGGACATGTAGAAATGGCAATAAATGCATATACATTCTAAGTAAACATTTCCAGTTCCTAGAAATTTGGATAAGGTTTTCAAAGAGTGTGAAACTATTTCTAAGGTCCCTTCAAATTTTAAAATTTTATGATTCTGAAAATGTTGATTCAGTATGGCATTTTAGGATATGGTTTTTCTATTGTATTGATAATTTTTAAACTTTCTAAATTTAAAATTCTAAGACTATGCACTGCTTATAAGTACTAAGTGAATTACTTGCTTTCTGGAAAATTAGCCATTTCACATAGTGATTGATATTTCTAAACATTTAATTCATTCTTAATGATAAGGTCAAGTCTTTATTTTCATCAAGAGGCATTTCATAAGGCAAATTTAAATAAAACCTCTGAAAATTGTATCCTTATTTTGGTTGTGGTTGTTTTTGAATGTTACTATTTAAGCCAATCATTAGCAGGCTGGGGTAGTCCCAGTAATATCAACATTGTCACTTGACTCATGGCCTGGTAAATGGCAGGCTCAAGGAAGTAAATCTTTGATAAAGATGTGTCTAATCAATTAGCTTTGTTGTGGGCATGCAAATTAAGTTGGGTGAGTGTTACTTTAGAAGTTTTAAAGTAGAGTTAGTGATCTCATATAGGATCTAGTATTATTTATAATATTGCTAGTTTCTTGGGTATTTTCTACTTTTTAAGATATTACTATTGTGTAGAAATGTTAGTACAAAATGTAATTGTGGCTGTTTTGGTTTTAGGTGCACACACTTCATTCACTAGCAGCATCACTTTCTGCATCAATTTACCAAGCATTATGTGACAGTCATAGCTACAGGTAAAAAAAAATCACCCAAAATAGTATTAATACAACAAAAACATTAAACTGTCCCAGAGTTATATTAAGGTTCTATTTCCTAGGAACTGAAAAATCCTTTAATCTGACTGCCAGGTATACTTTAATAGATGAGACAGAATGAGAAATAAAATAATTATTTTTAGTTTAGCTGCCACCTAGTAACAACAGAGGCATACAGAAAATGCAAAATAGTAAATGGAAAGTATCGTTATCACCATCTTTTTTTGTTTTCAAGAAAAGAAGTATTCACTATCCAAATTAGTTTATAATACGAAGTTTTCTGATTTTTTTTCCTTAGGAGCTATTTTAGCATCGGGTTAGCTTCTGTTTATTTAACTAGTTTTCAGTTGAAAGAGGAAATACTTTTAAAAAATGATAATGTACGTTGTGAATGTTGAATTATTAAAATCAATTTTACTTACCCATTTACATATAATATAAAAGTGTTTGTAAGTGATATCAATTAGAAGTAATGGTTTGAATTTTTCTAAATGTCAGATTGCCTTCATCAGTATATACTTTGCATTTTAATGACTAGGGTAGTGTAAATAGTAAGAAATTGATTCACTTAGAATCACATTAAATTTATATTAAATATATGTCTAGATTTTTTTTTCTTGTAAATTCGGCAGCCTTTTTGGGAAGATTTGATATTGCTTAAGGAATTACTCCCTCATAAGGAGTTACTTTTTTTAGATGGCTTGTACTCTAATTTTAGCCTAATAAGGCCATGTCTAAGTAACTCCAAAGACTTGGAAATGTAAATAAGGAAAAAAAGTGTTTATTTAGTTGACTGTGGTCATATCATGATCAAACACAACTTCTTTGGTATCAGTCACTGGTTAAAATGGCACCAAATGAGAATTAAATCAATTTTTTTTAAATGCATATTTTCTAGTCTTTAGGCTATGATTGACTCTCAAGGGAGTCAGCTTTACTTTCTGCTTTTGCATTTTCCCCAACTCCGCAAAGATGAGGGAAGTAAATATTTAGGCACTTTTGGCTTTAGCATTAGTTATTTCTAAAATATGAGTCTCCAGGTTTTAGTTTATATTTTAGTTCAAGATTAAGCTCGCACAATTTTGCAGAGCTAAGAAATGGAACAAAATAGTACCCTGAAACTTTCTGTCTACTATATCCTAGTACCAACAGTAGTCTCCTTACCTCAGACTTTTTTTTTTAAATAAAAATAGGTGAATATAGAAAAGATTTTAAAGTATTAAGTGGCATCTGGAAAAGATTTTAAAAGACTAAATGTCATCTACCCGATGTAGTAAAATTTGGTATTTTGTGTTAAAAAACTATCAATAAACATTTGTAACTCATTTCAAGAACTTTCTAAAATAAATTCTTATTAGAGCAGTGGATTCAGTTTTAAGAATTTTTTTTATTATAATCATCTAAAATAAAAATGTATAAAGTACAATTGCTTATTACCTCTGTCAGGACAGTAAATGACTGAACCTTATTTGTTTTAGCAGTCAAACAGAAGGAAACCAGTTTACAGGAATGGCTTATCAAGGACTTCTTTTAAGTGATCGTCGAAGACTAAGGACGGAAAGCATTGAAGAACATGCAACACCAAATTCTTCTCCTGCTCAATGGCCTGGTGAGAATTTAAGTGGTTTTTTTTAATTGACAGTTCCTTTTTAAAAAGCTACTAACTGATTTCCTGATTGTTGTTGTTAGTGGATTTGGTGAGTGGCTTTTTATTTGTTTGTTTTTGATGGTTTGTTTGATTTGTTTGTTTTTGTTGTGTGAAGATTCAGAAAGTTAAGGCTTCAAACACCAGCTGTGTTGACCAGTAAAAAAGCAAAGTTTAACATCCTTCATAGGGGTGAGCACATCCTCTTCCTTATCCTTAGAAATTCTGAATTAGAGTCTTGAAGAGCAATATCACAGAGCTATTTTCACAGAAATATTAGAGAGAATACAATTATTCTCAGGAGTGTAAATTTATATGTTAGGATAGGAGTGACCATTCTGTGGCACATATGTCATGCTCTGCCAATCCTTCTCTTTCTCTGGTTAGCTCTCTTTCTCGTTCTGTGCATCAGTTATTTCAAACCTTCTCCACTCTCTCAATACCCTTTCCTGGTCTACCACGTCGTTTAATTTTTACTCTACTTGCTTTATAACTCTGAATTTACACGTTAATGATCTTTGTGAAGAGTAGCAGTAGAAAGAAGTGACAAACTCAAAATGTGTATTTAAAATTCACTTAGGCAGAAGTTTCTAGAAACATAATGTTTTCATTTTAACTTTTTATTGAAGTATTTTCAGACTTAGAAAAAGTTTCAAAAATAGTACAAAGAATTTTTGTGTAACCTTCACCCAGATTCCCCAAATGTTAACATTTTACCGTACTTCCTTTATCATTCATTCTCTGTGTCGGTCTCTCTCACTTTCCGTGTGTGTATATGTGTGTATTTTTTTTCTGAAATATTTGGAAGTTGCAGACATGATGCCCTTTTACATCTAAATATATCAGTATGTCTTTCCTAAAAACGGACATTCTCTTACATAACCACAGTACAATTATCAAACTCAGCATCTTAACATTGATACATTACTGTTCTGTAATCTGTAGACCTTGATAAAATTTCACCAGTTGTCCCACAGATGTCTTCCATGTAACATTTAGTTGTAATGTCTCATGAGTCTCCTCTGATATGGAGTAGTTCCTCATTCTTTCCTTGTCTCTCATGACTTTGACACTTTTGAAGTGTACTAGCCAATTATTTTTTAGAATGTCCCTCAATTTTTGTTTTTCTGATGTTTCCTTAACATTAGATTTAGGTTATGTATTTTTGGAACGGCTACTGCAAAAGATATTGTGCCCTTCTCAGTGCAGAATATCAAGATGTGCATGGTGTCAGTTTGTCCCATTTTACTGGTGCTATTAACTTAGATCACTTGGTAAGGTAGTTTCTGCCGGATTTCTCCTTTGTAAAGTTACTATTTTTTCCTTTGCAATTAATGAGTATCTTTTGAAGAGATAGTTTGAGACTCTGTAAAATATCATACTTTTACCCACTAATTTTAGCATCCAGTGATGATTCTTGCCTGAATCAGATATTACTGTGGAGATTATTAGATGGTGATTTTTCTAATTGTATCATTCCTTCTACTTATTAGTTGAAACTGTACTATAAGGAAGAGCTTTCTCTTCTCTCCTTTTTATTTATTTATTCATTCGTTTATTATATCAGTATAGACTAATGGATTCTTATTTTATTTTATAGGTTATAATCCATTCCTGTCATTTATTTTGTTGCTCAAATTATGGATATATATATTTTTTGTATAATACAGATTCATAATTTTGGTTAAATTGCAAATTTGGATTCTTTTTCTCCTGGAGCTGTATGCTGATACACTTCTTATGATATTATATACCCTTACAGGTGTGAGCTCACTTATTAATCTCTTGAGTTCAGCCCAAGATGAAGACCAGCCAAAATTGAACATTTTATTGTGTGAAGCTGTTGTTGCTGTTTACTTAAGTTTATTGATACATGCTCTTGCCACAAATTCCTCCAATGAATTGTTTCGACTTGCAGCCCACCCGTTAAATAATCGAATGTGGGCTGCTGTTTTTGGAGGAGGTGTGAAACTTGTTGTGAAACCTCAAAGGCAATCAGAAAATATTTCAGGTAAGAAAATTTGATACCGATAATGTATGTAAATGAAAATAATTTCCAAGGTTAAAATAAAAGATTTTTTCATGTTTTAAGAATTTTTATTTTGAAAATCAGTGATGTTTAAAGTATAATCACTCTTGTTAGGATAGTAGATGACTAAACTCATGTTAGAATAAAAAGTGTAGTTTCAGCTTAACATTTTTTAATAAACCAGGACAGATTTGAGAAGGATAAAAAAGAAATAGAGGAAAGGTAACGGTAAGTGAGGAGACAATGTCCTCACTTGAGTTAGATGAAGAGGTTCCTATGTAAGACAAGTAAAGTAGGAGATCTTACCGCCTCCCATTGCTTCCACTCCCGTTGTATGTGGATGACTCTTATCTTCATCTTCCTACCTAGTTGTAGTCCACTTTAAATTTAATGTTTAATTTTTTATTTATTTTTTTCCCCCAAAGCCCCGGTAGATATCCACTTTAAATTTAAAAGTTTTCCCTTTAAATCACTTCTTTCTCTTCCTGAATTTTCTATTATTTTTTCATGGCAATACATTCATCAAATCATCCATGCTTAAAACCTCTGAGTACACATTCATGTTTGCATTCATTTAACACCTACTGTATGCCAGGCAGTGTTCTAGGCTTTGGGGATATGAGAGTGAACAAAACAGACAAATGCCTTAGCTTCATGAAGCTTCCATCTAGTGGAGGTAAACACACAATAAACAAATTAACAAATAAATAATATTTCCGGTATAAGGACTATGATAAAAATGAAGCAGCGTAAGTGTAAAGAGAGTGATGAGGAAAAGAGCATAGGAACAGTTTAGTTAGGGTGGTCAGAAGACACATTTCTGTTGAGATAGCATTTGAGCAGAGTCCTAGGGAAGTCGGGAGTCACACCATACCAATATCTGGGGCCAGAGAATTCCAGGCAGATGGAGCAGTGAGTGTAAGGGTCTTGAGGTGGGACTGAGTTTGGCCTTTTCCAGGAACAACTACAAAGGAGGCCGAAATGGCTGTCATGAGCCGGGGGAGTGTGGTCAGAGATGAGATAAGTAGCTGGGGGAAAGGTCAGATAGGATTTCATGGATCATGGTAAAGACTTTAGTTGTTGTTCTAAAGAAAGGTGGGAAACTACTGGAGAGTTTTAAGCAGAGGAGTGACATAACCTGATTTAGCTTTTCAAAAGACCCATTCTAGCTGCTGTGTGGAGAAGGGACTGTGCAACAAGCATTAAAGTAGGGAGCCCAGGTGGGAGGCTACTGTCATAGTCCACTTAAAAGATAATTGTAGTTACCATCAGGAATGAAAGGATAAGCAAAATGTGGTATATACGTACAATGCAGTGTTAGCCATAAAAAGGAACAAAGTACTAATACATGCTACAACCAGCAGGAACCTTGAAAATCCTATGCTAAATGAAAGAAGCCAGATACAAAAAGGTCACATATTGTATGATTCCAGTTATGTTAAGTATCCAGAATAGGTAAATCCATAGAGACAGAAAGCAGAGAGGTGGTTGTCATGGGCTAGGGGGAGGGAGGAATGGGCAGTGACTGCTTAACGGGTGTGGGGTTTTTATTTGGGGTGATGAGAATGCTTTGGAACTAGATAGAGATGGTGGTTGCACAGGACTGTGAATATACTAAATGCCACGGAATCCTATACTTCAATTAAAAAAAAGATAAAGGTGGTTTAGCCTAGGGTGGTAGTCATGGACAGAGTGAAAAGTGGTCATATTCTGGATATAGTTTGAGGTTAATGCTGATGGATTTGTTGATGAATTGTGTGTGGGATATGGGAGAAAGAGGAGTTGAGATAGAATTATCATTGTCTGTGATAGAGAGTTTTAGGAGAGGAGCAGTTGACTTCTACTTTCTGGCCCTCCACTATCCAATTAGTTCCTGAATCCTTTTGATATTTCTTTTATGTATTCATCACGCTTAACCCTTCCTCTCACTCTTTACCACCCAACAAACTAGTTCAGGCCCTTATGTCCTCTTCTTCCATCTTCCTCTCTAATTGATCAGGCAAACCATACCTCATCACGTGACTGGCTCAAGGAGTTTTAGTGAGAATCGCCGGAGGATAAGCTCCCAGCTTCATATCCACAGGCTAGTCCTGGCCTAACTCTAGAGTGTCCTTGTTTTTCCCCACCCTGACGCCTGTCCAGCAAAAGTAGTTTACTCCTCATTTCCCCACACCTGTGGCCATTTGTTTCTGTTGTCCCTTCCTCTTTTCACATTGAGCTTCTGCCCTTCTTTTTTAAGGCATGCTTTACATCCTACGTATTCAGTGACTCTTTCTTGACCAACAGAGCCAGAAATAATCCCTCAAGCACTCTCTTTACTTACTAAATATAGCATTTATTAATACATTGTATATAAATTACTTTAATCCTTATTCTCTATAGCACATAGGCTGCTTCACGGCAAGATATCCTTTTATACTCTGTCCTCATCTGCATCTCAGCCATGATTGCTAGAAAACTGATGCAGTAACCAGAAAAGTTTAGAAGTGCAGATGTAAGTAATTTAGTCCAGACTAAAGCATGGTAAGAGTAGGATGAAAAGAAAGGTTAGCACTTAGAATTAATAATGGAAAATAAATGCTGGGGTTTTTCCTTCTATCTTTATTCAGCACCTCCAGTACCCTCTGAAGATATAGATAAACACCGTAGGAGATTTAACATGCGAATGCTGGTCCCTGGAAGACCTGTAAAAGATGCTACCCCACCACCAGTGCCTGCAGAAAGACCATCTTACAAAGAAAAGTTTATTCCTCCTGAACTTAGTGTGTGGGATTATTTTGTTGCAAAGGTAAGGGGTGTGAGGAATGCGAGCTTTATGTCTGTCTGTTTTATTAACTCTCATGTATGCATCACAGAGGAATGATGGGGCAGCTTCTGGGTTGAATCACCATAGTTGAGACATTTAATCTCTCAAGTCCAGAAACTGAATAGTCATTCAGGGATGATCAGATACTTGATATGGATGAGACAAAGTTGTATGGGATTTGGGGATAAACCAGAAGTCATTTTATTAACATATAATCAGCATCATCCTATTCTAGTGACTGGAATACTTGTATCTGCCATCTAGGTTCCCTTCATCTGATTATCAGTAGTTCCCTTGGTCAGCATAGAGCAGAAGGAGATGGATCGATATGTGGGGGTTTCATCAGGCCGTGGTGCGGCCCCATGACATGTCTCTGTTTCTCCAAAGCAGAGAAAACTTCTCTGGGACTCAGAATACTCGTGGCGACTACACGCATTATAGTCCCGTTTCGTACCGTATCGAATGCGGTGACTACGTGCATTATAGTCCCGTTTCGTACCGTATCGAATGCGGCGACTACATGCATGATAGTCCCGTTTCGTACCGTATTGAGTGCATGCTACTACTTGCTTTTCTGAACTTTGCTTTTTCAAGGTCATCACCTTCCTTCTCTTAATGTTTCTCTCTTTACATGTGTTAACACTGTTGTCATCTCGCTGTGTGTGCGCATAAGGGAATATATTTCCCATCATGTCTCTTCCCATTTTAAAATTTTTGTTAGGTCTCATCTTAGAGTTCTTGAGTTGCTGATCTCACTCTGTTTCTGGTAAGCTGAACTCATCTTTAAAAAGTCTTTCAAGGTGAGTTTTGAAGCTTTGTTTTTGTTATCTAAAGAGTTCGGTTATGCTAGTGGTTCTTAAAGTGTGTCCGCAGAACCGTCAGCATCAGCATCACCTAGGAACTTGTGGGAAATGCAAATTTTGGGGTCCCGCCTCGGACCTACTGATTCAGAAACTCTGGGAGTGGGAACCAACAATCTGTGTTTTAACAAGCCCTCCAGGTGATTCTGATCTATGCTGAGGTTTGAGGGCCTCTGGCTTAGGCAAATTGTGAGTGCAGATTTCCATTGTACACTCTATCAGGATTCTAGTTTCTACTTGCAGGATCATTCAGGCTTGTCCCTGAGGCTGCTGACTGGATTGCGTTTACAGTCACGCGCCGCTTAATGATGGGGATGTGTTCTGAGAAATGCGTCGTTAGGCGATTTGGTCATGGTGTGAACATCACAGAGTGCACTTACGGAAACTTAGATGGTATGACCTACTACACACCTAGACCATATGGTACTACTTTTATGGGACCACCATCATTTATGTGTCCGTTGTTGACTGAAAGGTCATTATGTGGCACATGACTGTAATGGTATTTTGCCAATAAACCAGGGAATTAATGAAGTACTCTTAAAAATATTTAGGCAGTTCCCCCTTACCTTTCTCATTTGAAAATTTTCTTTGTCATTATGAAAGCCCATTGCATCATTAATGTGCATGATAACAATAAGATTTGTAATTGATAATGTGCCAACTTAATTTTCTTTTTTAAAAAATGTTTCTCCCTGGATTAATATAAAGTTTTGAAAATTTGGAAAATGCAAAAACATTATAAAGAAGGGAAAAAAGCACTCCTCTACCCAAAGATAACTTTAACACTTTGGCAAATTTGCTTCCACTCTTTTATCCTCATATTTTAAAAACTGTGTAACTGGATCAGTATATGTAGTTTAAATTTGATTTTTTCAATTGACATTACAAGATCAACAATTTCTCACACTATTAAAAACGTATCATAGCTGTCATTAAAAAGACACACCTTTATTATGGAAAACTTCAAACATACGAATATACAAAAGTAGAGATAATAGCATATGAGTCCTTATCCATCATCATCCAGTTTCAAACGTTATCAATTCATGGACAAGCTTGCTTCATTTATACTTCTTCCCACTCCCCAGATTGTTTGGAAGCAAATCCAGACATCGTGAAATTTTATTCATAAATATTTCATTATTTTTAAAAAGAAGGATTTTTGAACAGAACCACACTAGCATTATCTCACTCATGCACACACACGTAAAATTCCTTAATATCATCAAGTATCCAGAAAGTGTTCACATTTTCCCAATTGTATCTTCAGTGTTTTTGAACAATTAGTTTGTTAAATCAGAATCCAAAATAATATTCATATGTTGCAATTGGTTGATATGTCTTAAGTCTCTTTTAATCTATATGTTCTTCCTCTCTCTCTCTTTTTTAAATTTACCCTTTTTTTGCCCCCAAAGAATTTGTCCTGTAGAATTGCTCAACGGGTTTTGCTGATGGCACCCCCGTTTTGTTCTTCTGAACATGTTCTTCTGGTTCCTGTATTTCCTGTAAAGTGAAAGTTAAATCTAGAGGCTTTATCAGCTTCCATTCTGACTGGATAGGGAAAGAGGAGGGCAGGATTACTTCCTGAGTGGTTTTTGTATTTCCATCAGGAAGCACTCTGTTTGTGATGTTAGTTGATGATCTTTGCCTAAACCCATTATTTCAATGGGAGTTTAAAAATGTAATAGTATCCACTCATTCATTCTTCATTTCTTTGCTGGAATGCTTCCCTGCATCAGTTTATTTGGTTACGCTGACGTACATTTTGAATGAGAAAGACAGGGTAAATGCTTTCTTCTTTGCCTTTATGTACCAGTTTTCAAAGTGATAAGTTGATTCTCTACTATCCTTCAGAGAAGGCCAGTGAGTTTTGTTATTAGTTTTGTCATGATCTTATGAATTTAAGCATATTTTATGTGTTTTAATCCATTGCAGTTATTATTCTATGGATTCTCAGATTATCCCTTCTTTGCCAGTGAGAGCCTCTTCCACTTGGCTCCTGAATCTTTTTGAGAAGTATTTCAGTAGGCATTGCCTTTCCTTCCTTTTAGTTTGTTACTCTAGGCTAATCTTATACATTTCCTGCCCTAGACTGGGAACAACCATTTCTCCAAAGAACCTGGTTCCTTTTTGTGGGAAATAAATGATATTTAGAAACCACAGTTGGGTGTAGGGGTGCTCACTGTTACTGGATTGATCATTGTTTCTGAATAAGTATCATTTCAAATGACCAAATAACTATTCAGTTTGATGAATGTACTATAGTTTACATAATAATTTGCCTATCCAATATTTGCTGTATTTCTTTTTTCATTGTTGTAAATAATGCTGAGATTAATATCTTTTTAGATAAGCTTTGTTCATGTTCTCATTATTTCATTAAGAAGTACTGAGTCAAAGGGTCTAAACTGAAATAAGGTTTTTGATACATATCTACAGATTACTTTCCAGATTACTGATTTATACTTTCTTGAGAATGGTGAGAGAGTGCATCTGACTTTGCCCTCATTGACATTAAGTAGTCCTTTTTCATTCTTGTTAATGTGATAGATTAAATAATTTTTATTTCCTATTAGTGACATCAAAAATTTTAATAATCTTATTGCCATTTGAGTTTTTACTTTGAGGAATTGACTGTTTATATTCTTAACTAAATTATCTATTGGGATTGTAGTGTTTTTCCTTACTTTTTGTGGACTATTTATTAAGGATATATCATCAATGTATCTTACTTGCGACGCTTTTTCCAGTTGGTTATTTGCTTTTTAATTTTGCTTATGATTTTTCGACATACAGAAGTTTTTAAAAGTCTATTTAGTCATATCTATTCATACTTTTCTTTATGACTTGTTACATTGTTTTTAAGCAGGGAAAGTCTTTTCCACTAATAAGTGTTTACTTTTATTTTATCTCTTCCTTCTCTGTTTATGCCTCCTGTTCTTCTTCCTTCTTCTTAACTTTTAACTATCTTGTTTATCTGGAATAAAGGGAGGATCAGACTGTGTCGCCCTCTTTACGTTCTATCCCTACACTTAGCTAACTACTTCTTCTTTTCTTCCCACTGACTTATGATGTTATCTTTGTCATAGGTTAATTTCTTTTTTGGACTATATTTTTCTATCGATCAATTGCTAGACTGTACTTCTTTTGATTACTTATTTTAATATCTACTAAGAAATGGTACCTTTCACTTTAAAAATATTTCTTGTCTAATCTTATCTATTTTTTCTCCGTATGAACTTTAGAATCATTATCAAGTGTCAAAAAAGGAAAAGAAATCTCCATAGGGATGTTTATTGCAATTATTTAAAACCTATAAATTAACTTGTAAAGAATTATGGTTTTTACATGTGTCAGTCTCCTTATATAGCTTTTAGAGGATTTTTAATTTCCATCACTTACAACTCTCTTCACAGTTTTCTCAAAGTCTTTTCCTTTGGTATTTTATGGTTTTCAATGTTTCTTTTTTCTTTAGACTTTTCTAACTAGTTCTGTTGATATATAAGAAAAAGACTACTGATTTTTAAAAGTATCTTTTATCTAGCTACTCAATTATTTTATTGAATCTGAGAGTTTTACCTGGTTTTCTTGACTTTTCTAGATGTAGTATCATTTGCGAAAGAGAATTTTTGTTTAGACTGACACCATTTAAAATGTTCAATATTAAGATAGGACAAAAATAACCCAATTATATATTTAAAAAATAACTACCTTTTATTGCAGCCGTTTCTCCCTTTGTCTGAGAGTGGTGTTATATATGATTCTGATGAAAGCATTCATAGTGATGAAGAAGAAGATGATGCTTTTTTTTCGGGTACACAAATACAGGAGCACCAAGATCCAAATTCCTATAGGTAAATAGGGCTTTTCTCTTTTTCTTTTTGCCTTTTTTTTTTTTTTGTAGAAAATCCTGGTGTTACTAGTTTTAGGTAACATTATTATCATGAATTTATACAAGAACTGACTTATGTTTTCAAGTTAGAAATTCTGTACCTTTGAGGTAAATTTCTAGACAGTAGAGTATTTCTTTCATGTCAGTTTCAAAGAATAGCATACATGCAGAATGTAAACACAAAAATTTTTGTGAGAAAAAATATGTAATTTATTGATGTGCTATTAGAACTTAATATATAATTTATTGATGTGCTATTTCTTAGATTCTGTGTGACTATGTGGTAAATCTTTTTCCATTAGGTAATTTTCAGATATGGCAAGTGTGATATATTGTTGCATTACCTTTTCTTTTCAGAGACTATAAAGCTGCCATTTTTGTATATATAGTAAGTTGTTAGGAAAAAAACAGCTTTTTTTCTAGGTTGGAGATTGAGCTAAACAATTGACAGAGATCGTTACTATTATTTCTCTCATGATTTTATTTTTTAATTAAGGAGAATTTTTTTTTTTTGTCTCCGTTGAACAGCTGGGCTCTTTTGCATTTGACAATGGTTAAGCTAGTACTTCACAATGTCAAGAATTTCTTTCCCATTGCTGGATTGGAATTCTCTGGTAAGTTTGGAATTTGAAAATTAATGTTATTAATATAATAAATTACCATAATGTTTCTCTTCACAAACATCTATATAAAAGAGCATTTTGTATTTAAAAAATAATGTATTGGAGGTTTTATGAGATCTTGTTTATTTTAGGCTTCAGTCCATGCTTTTAATTCATAGCAAGAATTACTGTCTACCTAGGAGGTTGAAAGGAAAAGCAGGAAACTAGACTGGAGAAGCCAGACATTTCCTCAGCTTGTTTTAGAGAGCTGGCCTTCTGTTTTGTTGAAAGCATTAAGAATCCAAATGGTATTAGATTAACATTTTCAGATTTATTTGTATTTTCAGAGGTTTTAGCTCTAAGAATTCGGATTTTGTAAATATGTGGATGATGATCAACATTTTTTATCAAAATAAAATAACATATTCTCTCACCTTGTAGAGTTGCCTGTAACATCACCGTTAGGTATCGCTGTGATTAAAAACTTGGAGAATTGGGAACAGATCTTGCAAGAGAAAATGGATCAATTTGAAGGTCCTCCCCCTAACTATATCAACACATATCCAACCGACCTTTCAGTAGGAGCTGGACCAGCTATTCTTCGAAATAAAGCAATGCTAGAACCAGAAAATACTCCATTCAAGTAAGAACACTCTTATAATGCTGATGAGAGTGTAGCATATTTTAACCTTTCTGGAAGATAGTTTGGCAAAATATGCCAATAGCTTTTAAAACATTGATAATTTTGAACCTTCAATCCTATTTCTAGCAGTATACGTTAAGGAAAACATCATAAATCTGGATAGGAAATTGTTTTTTCCAGTATTACCTATAATTCAATAGACATCATATTACTTGTGTAATCAGAAAAAAACCTTTATTGTTATTTTAAGAACTCTTACAGAAATATTCTGGGGTAATAATCTACATATGCAAACAAGATGCTTACTGACCTTTTGGCAGTAATTTAACATAAACACATTAAAGTTTTTCATTGATGTTTTGTTCTTCTACCTGCCCATCTTGTCCCTTTTGATAAGCAGCGTGCTTTTTTGAGGCCGCTGTCCATGATTAAGAGTATCGCTTATAAGCTTGAAAGAGCAAGACTTTTTAAGCTTGTTAGGCTGTTGAAAATGAAATCTGTGGCTTTATAATCATTGTTGATATGTTGAAACCAACAGAACCAGCTTACAGCATAATTTAAAAAGAGAATAATAATAGATTCATTAGACTCTCAGCTCAACCTGGTCATTCAGAGAACCTGTAATTAAAGAAGTAGTTGCTCCATGAAGGGATGATTTTTAGAAGAACTAAAAATTAAAAGTGAAGTAAATTTTAAAATTTTATTGTACTTAGTGCTGTATCTTCTTTGCAATAGATAATGAAGGTTTTAAAAAAAAGTATCTGCAAATACGAAACACATTTTCTGTAGACTAAAATAGTGTAATATATTAATTTTTTTAATAGATCCCGGGATTCTTCTGCACTTCCAGTCAAACGACTTTGGCATTTCCTTGTTAAACAAGAAGTTCTTCAAGAGACATTTATTAGATATATTTTCACTAAGAAAAGAAAGCAGAGTGAGGTATTTTGAAAAAAACATTTTCTGTTTTAATATTTGTTACGTTTTCTTTAACATTTCTAATGAAGTCAGTGCTTGACTTATTTTGAAATTTACTTTTTGGTTAGACCTTATTTGTTATCTTTCATACATTATGGGTAATAGTTTACCAAACTACAGTGAATTTCTTTTTAAGATGAAAACTTAACAGTTTTCATTTTATGACAATGAAACAACATAGGTCCCTTGACAAATCATGTATAATCAAGTGAAAGTTGGTACTTCCTTTATATTTGCCATTGGGCTATCACATGTAATAAACATTGTGATGTATGGTTTGGGGAATTTAATATATAAATGAGTGTACTCTATATTATGATTTTCTGAGTATCATTTAATGGAAAATACAACTTTAAAAGCATTTTATTTATTTAGCATTTAGAAATGAACAGGATAAACTTTAGAAGCAACAAATTCAGAATAATTTTGTGAGAGAGAAATAAACTACAGAAATATGAAATACGAGATGAAGGAAGATTGCTTTTACAAAGGGAGACAGAGATTCTATACTATATGATCATTTTTAGGCTAAGTCTAAATTAGTAATTTAATGCCATACAGCGTTCAAGAGGAATCAGGAATTTTGGAGACTGGCACCTTAGAACTTAAAATGATCTCTTTCTTATAAAATGAGGGGTACACAGATCTTTTATATGAGCATTTTAGTCCATTTTGCTATTTAATGAGGTAAAGTGCAGTTTGGAGAGAGTTCAGAGTAGAGTGTCAGATGTGACTAAAGATTTGGCAAAGAAAATCTAAGAGAAAAAAAAAAGAATTATATTTCACTTAGAAAAGTGACAACTGAGAGGGACAGTCTACCTGGCTCAATTTCCCAAGGTAAAATATAGAACTGCTTCTCAGCAGAACCTACCAGACGCATTCTTTTCACTAGTCACCTACTGACCTGGATGGGAATTGTGGTCAGCCCTTGTGAACAGTCATTCATTTTCTCTATGGATTTAAAAATTATGTACTTAAATGAGGAGGTAGGGGAATGAGCTATAGAGATTCTTTTGAGTCTTAGCTTTTTCTGGATAACGAAGACCCTGATGATATTGAAATTGTGTTGTTGTAGGGTTTGTTAGGGATATCACAGAGCCAAATTCTTTCCCTCTTTCATTTAATCTATTCACAGCATTTCTTATAGTGGTGCTGAGTCCAAATTCCATAAAATAAGATACAGAATCTATAGATTTAAAATGAGTTACTTGCTCAATTAGGGCTCTGTTATTCACAGAAAGCCAGTTCATTAAAGGAGCAATTTTCTGAGTGTTCTTCAAATTTTTAAATATAATGATTTATTGAAAATATGCTTTAGTTATTCATGAGGTTTGTAGCAGTGTGATTTGGTGGGATGGTCAGAGCCTCAGAGTGCTGTGGGAAGCAAGGTATCCAGGCTGCTTGGACTCTCAGACTCTTGTCTTACCTTTCAGAATCTTGTCTCTCCTCTTGGGTTTCTTTCTTCCTTCACAAAACCTCTCCCTCTTTCTGCCCCTCAGTCTCTGCACTCTTGGGATCAGCAGCCCAAGCTATGTGTTCTCTTCTGTCTTTCTACCACCAGAGGGTCTCCATGAACAGGGGAGGTGGGACAGAGATAAACTGTTTCTTAAAGTGCTGTGTAAGCATTGGTTGGCTCCAGGGAAGGGAAGTACATGGCTGGAAGTTTGGATGGGAGGAAGAATTTATGTCATGTTCCCTTTTGTACTTTTTGAGTTTTAAACCATTGAATGAAATTGCTGTCTTGTCCAATAGCACTTTCTATCATAATGGAAATTTCTATCTGTTCTGTACTATATAGTAGTCACCAGCCACATGTGGTTACTGAGCACTTGAAATGTGGCTAGTGAGACTGAGGAATTGAATTTTTAGTTTAAATTTAAATTTAAATAGTCACATGATTAGTAGCTACTATACTGAATAGCACAGATCTGCTGAAAAATTGTTTTCATTAAGGAAAAATATTATGAAAAAAACATCAGAGCTGTTAAGACAAAATAAAAACTGGTCACTAAGCTCAGAAATATGCAATATTTGTTAAAACTACCTATCCAGTAAGCGTGGTTTATCTTTTAAATTGTTAAACAGGATTTTGGTAATCAATAAATTTGGTAAATAGAGTGAATGGATTAGTTAGTAAAATTGGAGACTAATCCTAAAAATGCTAAAATTTGGCTAATTTTTTAAAACCTACTTAAAAAAAGAAAAATTTCCTGAGAGATGCTGAAATTTTAGATATATTCATGAGTATATTTTTATTCATTGAATATGTTAAAGAAGAACATTCCACAAAACAAATTTTTGTGAAATTGATAAACGTGGCGAACTCAGCTTCTTGATGAAAGGCAGATGGGTTCTTGAGCAGCGTGGCTCTTGCTGAGTTGGCCCAGCACACAGGTACATTCCTTCACTGTCAGCAGAGTGGCCTGGGGCAGTCGCTGAGGGCAAGGTCAGAGAATCTGGCGTATTGGCTGAAAGTGAAGCAGTCACTTCAGGAGATATTAGGAGTGTATTGCTCTGATCAAACCTGCAGAGGTTTCCGCAGCAGAGCAGAAATATTACTTCTGATTGTAGCCATCCCAAATGACCCTGTCATCAGCCAGGAGCAAGTTATTTCTGTGATTTCTTTTCCATGCCTCATTTTATCAAACGTGTATTTACTTATAAGGAGAAAAATCTATGATTGTGGTAAATGGTTGCTGTGATTTCTAATCCCTGACTCTTTCTTCATGGATATATTCCTTATGAGTAAGAATGAAATAATTATCAGTACTTTGAATCTATGTTTAGAAATAAGTAGTTTTAATTTATATTTGAAAACCCCTATAGGATAGGAATCTATATAGTATGGACTGCATCTGCTCCTACAAGTAGGTTCTTAGAGAGTTACGTAACTGGTATACGGATAACTAATTTTTATTTTGAAATAGGTTTTATGGGTGTAATAGCCATATTAACTTTAATTTTGCCTGTTTTGCTCTGCCTTGTGTTTATCTGATGATATCATGTTTTACTTAGTTTAATAATTTCTGTCTTGACCTTGTGCTTTTAAAAGGAAAGCTTGCAAATTCATTTTTACCATCTTTAAGTGATGGAGTGACCATTTCAATTTGAAATTTTTTGTTCTCTTTATAATTTTGTTTCATGCATGTGTTTTGTGTTTGTGACGGTGTGGTGTTACTTAGTCTGTAGAAGAACATGTGGAACAGGTCAAACAAAACTGCGTAGCAGAAGATTGCCACATCAAGGTAGTATTCCAAGTTCTTGCATTTAGCTCATTCTTTAAAGTTCAAGGAGCTAACCCTTCATCTCTAATACTAACCATGACCTGCCCAACTGGCTAACTAATTGGACCTCATTGCTCCCACACACCTCAGTGGCGTAGGGTAGGAGATGCTCCACTGTGTCTGGCTTGCTCTTCCTTGCTGTTGGTTCTTCTCTTTCTTCCTGTTCCATCCTCACTTCCGTCCCTTTTTCTAATCTGTTCTTAAACATAGTTGTTCTATCTTTCCTCCTTCTTGATTCTGCCTCTTCTTCTTTCCCGTCACCTTTGACCCTAAGCCATTGCACCTTCCTCTCATCAACCTCCATTCCTTTCTGTTTTGTGTGTGTGAGGAAGATCAGCTCTGAGCTAACATCCGTGCTAATCCTCCTCTTTTTGCTGAGGAAGATCAGCCCTGAGCTAACCTCTATTGCCAATCCTCCTCCCTTTTTTTTCCCCAAAGCCCCAGTAGATAGTTGTATGTCATAGTTGCACATCCTTCTAGTTGCTGTATGTGGGACGTGGCCTCAGCATGGCTGGAGAAGCGGTGCATCAGTGCACGCCCGGGATCCAAACCCAGGCCATCAGTAGCGGAGCGCGCGCACCTAACCGCTAAGCCACGGGGCCAGCCCCTCCATTCCTTTCTAACTGTCCTTCTTTCCAGCTTCTCCTTATTCCTATCTCATCACCTTATTTAAAAATGTTTTATTTCTTACATATCTCCTTTGTCTCTTTATGCTTTTTTCCTCCACTCTGTGCTTCTTAATGTATACACATTCTTACTGCGGTATCTTTGCACACTTCTGGAAGAAATAAAGAGACACATTTCTGTTTTAAATACTAATGAAAACTATGTTAGCTATCTTTTGTGACAGTTAATCAGTATCATACAGTCACAGTGGAAATCTTTATAATTGGGGTGATTACAGGGCATCAGAGAATTTAAGCTAATTCCAAAGCTAGTTGTCAACACACTAAAATTACTGGTACCTTTTTTCTCGCTGCTGCTGCTACATTTTCTTCTTATCCTTCTTTTATATTTTGTGGGATGTACACGTGTCTACATGGAGCTATGCTGCAACAACTAAAACTATGGACGAATGTTTTGTAGGTAGAAGCTGATCTGGGCTATCCAGGTGGAAAGGCAAAAATCATCCATAAGGAGTCGGATATGATCATGGCATTTGCCGTTAATAAGGTAAAAGCTTTAGCCATTATAAAGACTGTACTTCTTTTTAGTGAAACTGCTTAAATTATTGACTCTGCCTTTGCTTTACAGGCAAACTGTAATGAAATTGTTTTGGCTTCAACACATGATGTGCAAGAACTCGACGTTACTTCTCTGTTGGCCTGTCAGTCATATATATGGATTGGAGAAGAATATGACAGAGAGTCCAAAAGGTTTGTTTATCTTATGTAGTCAATTATAAATGCAGTTTTCTTCAAAAAGAACCCACTAAATGGGTAGGCACGTGATTTGAATGATCTTGAAAAGTATATACGTATCTCTCTCCCTTCATCTGGGTGTGAGATAAACGTAATTGGTTTAGCTGCCAATAAAGGGCTCTGCTTACATCAGTGAACAAATTACTCAGACTTCCTCCATTAGACCCTGAACTATTCGTAGTGTTTGAGTCAGAATAATCTCTAAAACGAAAGCCTAAGGTTAACAACTGCCACTTTGACATTTAACCCTGAAGAAATGTCAGGTATTACACACTCGTCAGTAAATATTGATCGGGATAATTAGAACAAAAAGCAGAATACACCAATGTATTAATTAGACTGAGTCGTGTTTACTGAGTAATTTTCAGTGTTTCTTCTTATCACCCCATAAGTATACCTTTCTTACAGATAAAAGTGTAGATAACGTAGCTTTTCATAAAGCTGTGGACACTGCACCAAGAGTGTTTTGCAACACTTCCCTGTTTTGGGGTTTCTCCTCCACATTTGCCCTCCCTCTTGCTTTTCTCCAGACTCTTGGGAATTTTATGTTCTTGGGAGTGGTGCCATGCTAGCCTCCCTCTCTCCTTGTTCTGCTGCATTTTCTATTTTGTTCATATATAATATAACTAGGTTTCAGTATCATACTTCAGAGTAGATGTTTAACATTTTTATGTGATGATAATTAGTACCTTACTTTAAGAAATCTTTAAACTCAGATTTCTTTAAAATATATGAATTTGTTACATGGTATATCTGTACTTGAAGAGAACATATAATCTTTTTCTATACGTGATAAAAAGAAAATCTGTGTTAAATCCTTTAAAACAAATATTTGTTCCCACTTGTGCAGCAATAAAATTGCCCCCGAACAACATTAGACTAAATTTATATTTTGCCCAAAGGAAAAAGTTAACCAGTACTAAAATTGGCTATGATTAAAACTTGTACTTAAATTTTTCTCATGGATATTAATTTTTTTTTAAATAAAGACTTTTGTGGGTACATAAGAAGCTCTGTAATTGGAATTTGTGTTAAGAGAAAATGGAACTTTCACAGTAACACACGAATGTTTTTCACAGTTCAGATGATATTGATTATCGTGGTTCCACTACAACTCTTTATCAGCCCGGTGCAACGTCCTATTCAACAAGTCAGGTGCATCCACCTTCATCTCTACCGTGGCTGGGCAGTGGACAGACCAGCACTGGAGCTAGTGTGGTATGTTATTTACTATTAGGTATGGTTTCTGGAGATGACTCCCGCAAAAATAAGTTGAAATCACTTTGACAGAGGAATGACCCTAAAGGTCAGGGGCAGTGACCAGTTACTACACCGTAATAATAATAGCTAATAGACTGTGAGTTTCTTCATGTTGGGTGCATGCTTTTTCTCACAACAACTCTAGGTGGTAGGTGCTATTATTTTCCCCCATTATCATTTTATAGATGAGCAAACTGAGAGGCACAGAGTGGTAAAGCAGAGTCAAAGAGGAATTCATGTCTACTGTAGGTGTTTTCAAAGTGCTTCAGTAACGGTAGTCACCGTAGTTAAGGGGGTCCCATTCTCATGTTCTGCTCTGAAAAATCTGGAGATACTCCTGATTGTCCTCAGGGAGGGGCACTTGGAGGAGAGTTCCCGTTATCCCTAGATGAAGCTGCTTGATATCCTCACATACCACAGAGGCCAGGGCTGCACCAATAAGGGACTCTGCTTCTGCACCCTGTTCAGACAAATGCTGTATGTTATGTTCACAAAATCCACAGCAGGGTTTGTTTCAGTAATAATTCAGTTGTAAGAGAATAAATGTTATCAGAATTAGAATAGGCCTGGGCATATGTTTCCTCAACTCTTCTGTGATGCACAAAATAAATTTGTTTTTTATTATCTTCTTTTAAAGCTTATGAAAAGAAATCTACATAATGTTAAGAGAATGACCTCACACCCAGTCCATCAATACTGTAAGTATTTTATTTATGATCTGAGGATCTCTGTCATTTTGAAGTTGATTCGTAGAATGGAAATATTGGAACTCTTTCTTTAGCTTTTTCATTTCTTATTTTCTGCTTTTTCTTTTGTATTTCAGATCTTACAGGTGCTCAGGATGGCAGTGTACGAATGTTTGAATGGACACGACCTCAGCAAATAGTCTGTTTCCGCCAGGCCGGCAATGCAAGAGTTACCAGATTATATTTTAATTCACAAGGCAACAAGGTTAGTTCTTGAGGGTTACTGCAAAATTCATCTGAAAATAATTGTGGATATTTATGAGTAAATGGTCAGTAAAACTGCATCTTAAAAACAAATTCATTGACCCTGGATTTAATCTGAGCAGGCAGTTTGTTGGTATCTCTTTATTTACCCCCTTGTCTCCCAATAAAAGCATAAGTCCACAAAATTTTGTATGGATTAATTAATCACCCGCTTAAAGATACTAACTACTCTGTGAGGGTCAAGAACTCTGTTTCTGTTGAGTGTGTTGGTGGTGCCTGTAAGCACAGTCAAGCACCCGAGAGGAACCTTCCAGTTCCTTACTAAATTCTATCATAGGAGTTTGGAGGAAAACAATGAAATAGGTGTGGAAGAGCATTTATAAGGTGGCAGGAGGTTTATAGTGCTTGGACTTTCCTGGGAACCACAGCAACAGAAACATAGGTGTAGGCAGAATGTTAGTTAAGTGGGGTTGGAATGGGTCTCCTTTCCATAAATGATTTTGCCTGTGATATGGCTACTAAGAACCAGTGTTTAATATTTACGCCATTTTTACAGTGTGGTGTTGCAGACGGAGAGGGTTTTCTGAGTATCTGGCAAGTAAACCAAACTGCATCAAATCCTAAACCTTACATGGTAAGTATCACTCAGCACTCCCAGAGCACGGACGGAGGCCACTTTGTTTATGAAGTGTCTGTTCAGACGGCACATCTCATTGGTGGACCTGTTGGGAAAGGGACCGTTCTCTAAGCAACCACAGCCCAGCAGCACAGCCCCATCATTGCCCCAGTTTTTTAGACTGAAATGACCTAAAAAACAAAAAACCGTGCCTTTCACAGCTTGAATGGTGACCATTATATTTGGAAAATTTCAGGGGCTTTCCCTTTGTGTGGTCCTACATAGTATACATTTTTATTACACTTTTATCCATTTTGAAAACTAACTTCTTAATGATAGAATTTTGTAGTGATTCATTTTAGATACTATATTAAGAATCAAACAAGTTCCACGTATTCCATTTTGCTCCAGAATTCTGCTTACTAGATTATAAAATAACTAATCCCAGTAGGCCAGTTCATTTATTAGTCTAAATCATATGGAAACACTTGGTGCTGAAGACAAGCATATCTTTACTTGGTTAGCGGAGGGAGAGGGGTCGAACCTCTGTGTGGAACTTCTGACTTGAGATATTTTGATTTTAATAGTCTTTTCTAGACTGTATACATGTTCTTAATTATGTATATGAGACAAGATATTTTAAATTAGTACACTGTAGACTGTGCCATAAAGTCTTTACAGAAATGGAAGTGATCTTGAATCTATCCTTTGCCTTCAGTCAGATCTGTACTATGATAATTCCAAACAGAAAAATATCTATTTTATTTTAAAACATTCCGGCATCCTCCTTCTGGGTCCTCACCTCTAAATTCCTATTCATCCACCTGATCCAACAATAAAAGTTGTGCCTGGCTCAGTAAATGGTTTCCCCCAGTGCTGGAATAGACTTAAGAGCTGTTTGGGCAGCCTTAATTAAATCTGAGGGTTATTTGCAGGATCCCTTTGACCTTATTTTTATAATTGTTACAGCTCTTCGCCTGAGGGTAGATGTTTGTATTTAGGTTACAAAGTTAATTTGACTGAAGTCCTTCAGACTGCAGTCTAAGACCAGATGGGCATGTAAGAGTTTCCCTCCTTGGGTTGTTGTTTATTATGATTTATATTATTATTTAGAGTTCATTGAATGTATTTGAGGTCATTAGCACTAAAATTGTTTGATTGGGTCCTTAATAGAATTAAATGGCTTATTTAAGTTCATGTACATGGTATCCTATTTCTTTGTTACATAATCTAAAAAAACATAATCTTTAATTCCATGTTTTTACCAACTCTTTCCAGTTTTAAAAAATTATTGGATATCAGCCAAATATGCAAATGACAGCTAATCCTCATCATTTATTCTTTATTCTAGACTGTTCTTAAAAACTGTTGTTAGCTCATGTGTATAGTATGTTATTAGAACTGTGTACTGTACCAAAGTTTATTGGATTTGTAGATAACAGCCGTGCACTTTGTTTCTCATAGAGCTGGCAGTGCCATAGTAAAGCCACAAGTGACTTTGCATTTATTACCTCTTCAAGTCTAGTTGCCACGTCTGGACAGTCCACTGACAATAGGTAGGTTGACAGAGAAGCAGAATAAGAAATAAGCAAATTTTAGGCAAATAGATATTCTTGCTAGAAAGTATGCATTTCTATTTAGTAGTTTTTCCACCCTAGGAATACAAAAACTTTCTTTGTTACATAATTCTTAGAGTAGTTTTCCTTACCAAAAAGAGAAAAACAAAAATTATTCCTGATGTAGTTTATCAATAAGCATGTGTAATTTTTACGTTAAAGCTATTTAGGTTTTTTTTATTGCTGTTAATACTGTCAGGTTCTTGAGAACTAATAAGCATTTGACACTCTGCAACCATCATTCTCAACATTTTCTTTGACTTGATGCTGTTTTCATTGACAACATATGCCCATGAATAGCGTCTCTCATTTCCCTACAGTGCTTAACCCTAGGGGTATAGAAACATCCCTCTCCTCAGGAAGTCAGGTCTCAGTTTCCCTGGAGTGGTACTGGAAGAGATGGGGCTGGAGGATGAGGGGAGGTGGAGACAGGGGGGACCATGTGAGACAGAACTGTGTAGTGTGAAAAAGATATACTCTTAGAAATACACCCCCAGTCCCAGCCTAACTTCATTCTAGTTGAGAATCACTGCTTTATAAATGTGAGTGAACAAAAAAGATAAGATTCAATAACTAAAAATATTTTGTTTGAAGACACAATTTACCCCTAGTGATGACTACGAACACTAATTGTTTATGATGTATTTTATTGTTTCTTTATGAGAAATGTATGCCTCTGGGACACATTGATATCACCTGGAAATAGCCTCATTCATGGTACGTGAGTTAAGGTCTTTGATTTTTAGACTCTGAAGGAATGCTTTCCTGCAATTTTCTTTTAATCAGTGAACCCAGTGAGTGTTTATTCATTGGTTGAAAATGGAGAAATATTTAAAATGAATAAAATTCGAAAAGTGACCTAGAATGTCTGGCTACCTTGCTGAGGTAAATATGTATGGTGATAGAAATCCAGCCAGCCTAGAATAGTCGTTATGTTGTATTCTATTCAGAAAATGTGGCATGAAGAGTGGTGATACTAACAAGGGTTTAAGGAATTAGTTGCAAAGTATTAATTGAGCTCAAAAGAAATGAGATATTTTAAAGAATTAAACCTAACCATAAAATAAAAGTTAACCTTATGATAAGAACTAGAAATATGAACAATATCATTTAAATATTATTCCTTCTGTGTAAGACAGTATTATCCAAATTGGTGTCCTAAAGATCTCTTTTGCACATAATGCTGCCAAAAGAGTGCTCCATGCTCCAATAAGTTTGGGTTAAACAAAGAAAGGTGGATTTTTTGGCAGTAATATTTCTTCCTCTTTTACTATGCTGATATGCATTTGAAAGGTGTAGTTGTTTCCTAGTTTTACTTGATTTCAAAATTTTTTCTGTAAATACCCATTAACATCTCTTAAAGATTTGCCACATCATACTTTAAAGGCCTTAACTGTATTAAACGCAGAGAAACCTGGAAGGGATAACTCAACTTGTAGCTGGTCATTTTTACACTAGTGTAGTTGAGTTTCGGTTACTTACCTGAGAAGAACTTTCGATGAGCCTGTATGTGTGGGCAGGAATGAGGATAGGGTGAATACTTGTCATGGGTGGGCATTAATGTGGTGGCTGAGTGTCTCACTGAGAAGGTGGTCTCCTCTGACTTTTGCTTCTACATACCTCTTTGAGGCAGCATAACTTTGGGCTTAAGGTTTAACCTTCCTATGTATGTGTTTTCATATTGAGATTATGGGTGAGAATATTTTTTTCTGTCACTGTTTGTCATCTTTTTTAATGCTTTGATCAAATGATTACAGAAATTAAAATGAAAAAAGTGTCATTGCTATATTATTTAAATGTGCATTTAAGCATTATCAGAATTGCCAAGATAGAAATTGTTTAGGGAAGGCTCTTGCTGTCTTTGTTCTTCAGGTTTCACCTGCCATGATCATGGTGCCACGGTACTTCAGTATGCGCCAAAACAGCAACTCCTGATCTCTGGTGGTCGGAAAGGATACGTCTGCGTCTTCGACATCAGGCAGAGACAGCTCCTTCACACGTTCCAGGCGCACGACTCAGCTATTAAGGCTCTGGCTCTGGATCCCTGTGAGGAATATTTCACTACAGGTTCAGCAGAAGGTAACATAAAGGTGAGTCAGTACAAGAGGTGACAATGTGCTAAAAATTATCTGCTGTCAAGACTTATTGGGAAAAAAAAAAAACAAAATAAAAAAACACCCAAAATTAAAAAACCAACTACACTCTTTGAAATGAGGGCATAAAATGAAGCTTTGTCGATCTGTTGAATGTCTCTAGGCACCCTTCCTCCCTCACTTCTGTGTGGTTCTTTCTAAACTGTTATCGTCTGGAAAACCAAATAATCAAGCTCATTAGACGCTCAGGTCCTTAAAAAGCTTTGAAGAACTCTGTTTTGAGTAAAGTGTATGAGTTTAATTAATGCATGTCTTTCTCGATGACATCAGCTTGGCTCCTCAGAACCTTCTCCCCTCTCCCCCACCCTGGCCCCAGTACCCAGCTCTGTTTTGCCTAGTTGAGGTGAGGTTTCCAGATAAGTGAGGTGGTACTGTTCTTGTCTTATATTGACCAGGACCTAGCTTAGCATTAGGAACATGTTTAATTGAATTAGAGTGGGATATATATGGTTAATAAGAAACTACAAGAGGCCGTGAAGACAGGAATGTGAAGGAAGGGGCAGTGAAGTGTATGGACAGTAAGTGAGTCGGGAGAATGGTCTCATTTCCAGTTAGATAAGCTGCTAGGACTGGCACAGTGGCTGGGAGAGTGGGCTTGAAGGAGATCAGTTGGGTCAGGGGAACAGCAGTAAAGGTCGTGTTTTTGCTTTTGGTCTCTTCTTCTCTTTTTTTCATGACTTATGCTTTTTTTTCTTTTTTTTTTTAAACTAGGTTTGGAGATTGACAGGCCATGGCCTAATTCATTCATTTAAAAGCGAGCATGCTAAACAGTCCATATTCAGAAACCTCGGGGCTGGAGTCATGCAGATTGACATCGTCCAGGGCAACCGGATCTTCTCCTGTGGGGCGGACGGCACGCTGAAAACCAGGGTTTTGCCCAATGCTTTTAACATCCCTAATAGAATTCTTGACATTCTATAGACTTAAACACTGGGGCTTTATTTTTATAAACATTTCAAGTAAAAAGCACACTGCAGTAATTACTAGTCATTTCTGCTTTCCAGGCAGTTGTTAACACATTGAGAACAGTACAGAGAATCTCTGTGTAGAATTTGAGTCTGATCCAAGCTGAGCGTTATGCTGAGTTTTGCCTCTACGGGTTGGTAGAATGTGCATGTACCCTTATGACGACGTACTAAAAACAACAACAACAAGCCTAGTATTGTATGAAGGGTAGCTATTCTTTACAGCATTTAGCAAACCTGATTCAGAAAACGTTTAAGGTTGGAAGTTAGCATATTAGTAAGTTGTAATAATGAGAAGGACCTTTATACCAAATTAAGGAAGAAAATGTTGCTGATTCAGGTTTTTCTTCCTCCCTTACCACTGATCAAAGCATGCCTGCAGTCTCCTTGTTGAGTGAAGGACAGTCCTGAGGTGTTCAGAAGCTCTAGGTTACCGGGAACTCTTTCTAAGCTATGGAGCAGTGTGCAGTGGCCAGTTCTCTGCTGTGAGAGGTCGTTTCCATTCTTTCCTGCTGAATATTTTTCCTGTTAGTGTTTATACTGAGCTAGTACTGTAACTTGCAAATGAGTGCAAATTTAAATGCAATGTTTTCCTCACGATTTGCACATTCACATTTTTTGGACTGCTAGTTTTTCTATTTAAATATTTGCCTTCATGTTAGGAATGTAATACGTGAACATGACATATTTGTAGTTAACCAAAACATACCAGTTTAGTACTTTTTCTTTTCACGTATTCAAGGTTAAACACCCACAACATTTTAAGGCTATGTTGAAACTATACCAATAGAGCATTTCATATCATAATTAAAATGAATGTTAGGCTTTTTGTGGCCAGTTAATAGTTGATGAGATTGGTGATATTATTTATTACCACAGCCTATTGTATAAACTATGCAGAGTTAAATATTATTTGCTTGTAAAAATATTAGCCAATGTTGTCATATTTTGATGTACTTCCTTGGTTATGACCAAAAATATTGAAATATTCAATATTCTTGAAATATTGAAACCAATGTCTGTGTGTTTAAATGTTTACCAGCAAATTGTCTCATCATGTTAATGAGAATGTTTAATGCCTGTGCAGTAAATAGTAAAATATAATGGCATAAAAGTACCTTTCTCTGAAGGCAATGTGATGTTTGGGCTGTGAAATACATATGTAAAAGAAGAATAAATGTTATTTGTTAGAGTTTTACCTTAGTTTGGTCTGGCGTTCTTTGATGATATTTTTAACAGTTGAGATCATTTTAAATTTGATAAAATGTTAACTGTTAGAGAATTTAAAAGCTATTAGGCAGTTCATTCATTCACAAATATTTACTGAGTACCCTCTATATCAGAAGCCATTCTAGGAGATGGGAGACAGTGGGGAGCCAGACGGAGAAGGCTCTCAGTGTTGGGATTTAATTGGATAAGAACTAACCTCACTGTTCCTTCTGATTTGTGGAATGAGGTGCTGACTTTGGTGCTGACACTGGTAAAGTTGCTGAGCGGGGAATAGCGCCCTTGTGGTGGGGGAAGAGTAGGAGGGAGGATGTCTGAATACACGGACACAAATTTGACAAGAATTGCAAACATGTACATACACTTACCACAGGTTGGTATAGAGTAGCCTGTATATGGTGCATTCTCTCTGTCATCATATATATTGTACTAAAATAGTACCAGCTGATTCAGTCAGAATCTGTAAGAAAATGGAATTTTGAAACTGAAATTCAAAGACTTTATGTAGCTGCCACCTTTGATTGCTTTACAGTAATCTGTCGTATGTCACACTAGGTCACATGTTTTAAAAAAATAGACCTTATATTTTAGAACAGTTTTAGGTTTACAAAAAAATTGAGCCAATACTGTAGAGGACTTTCCATTTACTCCTCTCCCCTTATTAACATTTGCATTAGTGTGATACATTTGTTACAATTAATGAACCAGTATTGATACATTATTAACTAAAGTCTGTGGGTTGTATTAAGCTTCACCCTTAGTGTTGTACAGTTCTATGGGTTTTGACAAATGCATAATATCATGTATCCACCATTGCAGAATCATACAGAATAGTCTCATTGCTCTGAAAGTCCTGTGTTCACCTATTCATTCCTCTACCTTTCCCTCCAACCTCTAGCAACCACTGATCTATTTACTGTCTCCATAGTTTTGCCTTTTCCAGAATGTCATATAGTTGGAATCACATACTATGTCATATATCATATAATACACAGGTTGGCTTCTTTCACTTAGCAATAGGCATTAAAGTTCCTTCATATCTTCCTGTGGCTTGATACTGCTTTTCTTTTTTATCACTGAATAGTAGTCCATGTATGGATGTACCACAGTTTGTCCATTCAGTTTTTGAAGGACATCTTGGTTGCTTCCAGTTTTTCGCAATTGTGAATAAAGCTGCTATAAACATTCGTGTGCAGGTTTTTGTGTGGACCTAAGTTTTCAGCTCAACTGGGGAAATACTTAAGAGTGAGATTGCTGAATCATAGGGTAAAACTATTTAGCTCTGTGAAAAACTGCCCAACTGTCATCCAAAGTGGCTGTACCATTTTGTATTCCCACCAGCAATGAATGAGTTCTGTTGAGAGTTCCTGTTGTCCTCATCAGCATTTGATGTCAGCATTTTGGATTTTAGCCATTCTAAAAGATGTGTAGTGGTAGTTCGTTTTAATTTGCACTTCCCTAATGACATATGATGTTAAACATCTTTTCTTCTGCTTACTTACCATCTGTATATCTTCTTTGGTGAGGTGTCTGTTCAGATCTTTTGCCCATTTTATTTTTTTAATTGATGTCTTAATAGTTCATAACATTGTGAAATTTTGGTTGTACATTTTTGTTTGTCAGTCACCATATACATGTCTCCCTTCACCCTTTCTGGCCACCCCCTTCCTCTATTGCCCCTGGTAACCACAATACAGTTTTCTCTGTCCATGTGTTGATTTATATGAGTGAGATCATACGGTGTTTGTCTTTCTCTTTCTGGCTTATTTCACTTAACATAATACCCTCCAGGTCCATGCATGTTGTTGCAAATGGGACAATTTTGTATTTTGTTATGGCAGAGTAGTATTCCATTGTGTATGTATATATATACCACATCTTCTTGATCCAATCATCAGTCGAGGGACATTTAGGTTGCTTCCACTTCTTGGCTATAGTGAATAATGCTGCAATGAATATGGGGTGCATAAGCCTCTTTGGATTGTTGATTTCAGGTTTGTTGGATAGATTCCCAGTAGTGAGATAGCTTGATCATAGGGCATTTCTATTTTTAATTTTTTGAGGAATCTCCATACTGTTTTCCATAGAGGCTGCACCAGTTTTCATTCCCACCAGCTGTGTATTGAGGGTTCCTGTTTCTCAACATCCTCTCTGACATTTGTTGTTTTTTGTCTTGGTGATTATAGCCATTCTAACGGGCGTGAGGTGATCTTAGTGTTGTTTTGATTTGCATTTCTCTGATGATTGGTGATGTTGAACATCTTTTCATGTGCCTATTGGCCATCTGTATATCTTCTTTGGAGAAGTGTCTGTTCATTTCCTCTGCCCATTTTTTGATCGGGTTGTTTGTTTTTTTTGTTGTTCAGTTGTGTGAGTTCTTTATATATTATGGAGATTAACCCCTTATCAGATATATGTTTTGCAGATATTTTCTCCCAGCTGGTGAGTTGTCTGTTCATTTTGATCCTAGTTTCATTTGTCTTGTAGAAGCTCTTTAATGTGATAAAGTCCCACTAGCTTATTTTTTCTTTAGTTTCCCTAGTCTGAGTAGGCATGGCATCCGAAAAGATTCCTTTATGACCAATGTCAAATAGTGTGTTGCCTATGTTTTCTTCTATGAGTTTTATAGTTTCAGGTCTCACCTTCAGGTCTTTGATCCGTTTTGAGTTAATTTTTGTGAATGGCAATAGCAGATGGTCCACTTTCATTCTTTTGCATGTGGCTGTCCAGTTTTCCCAACACCCTTTATTGAAGAGACTTTCCTTTCCCCATTGTATGTTCTTAGCTCCTTTGTCGAAGATTAGCTGTCCGTATATGTGTGGTTTTATTTCTGGGCTTTCAGTTCTGTTCCATTGATCTGTGTGTCTGTTTTTGTACCAGTACCATGCAGTTTTGATTACTATTGCTTTGTAGTATGTTTTGAAGTCAGGGATTGTGATGCCTCCAGCTTTGTTCTTTTTTCTTAGGATTGCTTTAGCTATTTGAGGTCTTTTGTTGCCCCATGTGAATTTTAGTATTCTTTTTTCTATTTCTGTGAAGAATGTCATTGGGATTCTGATTGAGATTTCATTGAATCTGTAGATTGCTTCTAGGTAATATAGACATTTTAACTATGTTTATTCTTCCAATTCATGTGCATGGGATGTCTTTCCATTTCTTTTTGTCATCATCGATTTCTTTCAATAATGTCTTATAGTTTTCGTTGTATAGGTCTTTCACCTCCTTGGTAAGATTTATTCCTAGATATTTTATTGTTTTTGATGCAATTGTAAATGGTATTATCTTTTTTAGCTCTCTTTCTGTTAGTTCGTTATTAGCATACAGAAATGCAATTGATTTTTTAGGTTGATTTTGTACCCTGCGACTTTGCTCTAGTTGTTGATTATTTCTAATAGTTTTCCAATGGATTCTTTAGGGTTTTCTATATATAAAATCATGTCATCTGCAAATAGTGAGAGTTTCACTTCTTCGTTGCCTATTTGGATTCTTTTTATTTCTTT
Organism: Diceros bicornis minor; assembly: GCF_020826845.1. Classification (NCBI taxonomy): domain Eukaryota; kingdom Metazoa; phylum Chordata; class Mammalia; order Perissodactyla; family Rhinocerotidae; genus Diceros; species Diceros bicornis. The sequence goes on along the minus strand of NC_080744.1, from coordinate 47,502,869 downwards.
TTCTTGCCTAATTGCTCTGGCCAGAACCTCCAGTACTATGTTGAATAAGAGTGGTGAGAGTGGGAAGCCTTGTCTCGTTCCTGTTCTCAGAGGAATTGCTTTCAGACTTTCCCCATTGCATAGGATGTTGGCTGTGGGTTTATCATAAATAGCCTTTATTATGTTGAGGTACTTCCCTTCTATACCCGTTTTGTTGAGAGTTTTTATCATAAATGGATGTTGGATCTTGGGTCAAATGCCTTCTCTGCATCTATTGAGATGACCATGTGGTTTTTATTCTTCATTTTGTTGATGTGGTGTATCACGTTGATTGATTTACGGATGTTGAACCATCCCTGCATCCCGATATAAATCCCACTTGATTGTAGTGTATGATCTTTTTAATGTATTGCTGTATTCAGTTTGCCAATATTTTTTTGAGGATTTTTGCATCTATGTTCATCAGCTATATTGGCCTGTAATTTTCCTTCTTTGTATTGTCTTTGTCTGGCTTTGGTATAAGGGTGATGTTGGCCTTGTAGAATGATTTAGAAAGTGTTCCATCTTCCTCTATTTTTTGGAATAGTTTGAGAAGGATGGGTATTAAATCTTCTTTGAATGTTTGGTAAAATTCACTGGAGAAGCCATCTGGTCCAGGACTTTTATTTTTTGGGAGCTATTTGATTACTGTTTCAATCTCTTTACTTGTGATTGGTTTATTCAGATTCTCTATTCTTGGTTCAGTTTTGGGAGGTTGTATGAGTCTAAGAATTTATCCATTTCGTCTAGATTGTCCAATTTGTTGGCATATAGTTTCTCATAGTATTCTCTTATAATCCTTTGTGTTTCCATGGTATCCGTTGTAATTTCTCCTCTTTTCTAATTTTATTTATTTGAGCCTTTTCTCTTTTTTTCATAGTAAGCCTGGCTAAGGGTTTGTCAATTTTGTTTATCTTCTCAAAGAACCAACTCTTTGTTTCATTAATCCTTTCTACTGTTTGTTTGGTCTCAATTTCATTTACTTCTGCTCTGATTTTTATTATTTCTTTCCTTCTGCTGACTTTGGGCTTTGTTTTTTCTTCTTTTTCTAGTTCTGTTAGGTGTAATTTAAGGTTGCTTATTTGGGCTTTTTCTTGTTTGTTAAGGTGGGCTTGTATTGCTATGAGTTTCCCTCTCAGGACCGCTTTTGCTGCATCCCATATGAGTTGGTGTCTCATATTTTCATTTTCGTTTGTTTCCAGATATTTTTTTATTTCTCCTTTAATTTCATCAATGATCCGTTGGTTGTTCAGTAGCATGTTGTTTAATCTCCACATCTTTGTCACTTTCCCAGTTTTTTTCCTGTAGTTGATTTCCAGTTTCGTAGCATTATGGTCTGAAAAGATGCTTGTTATGATTTCAATCTTCTTAAATTTATTGAGGCTTGCTTTGTTTCCCAACATATGGTCTATCCTTGAGAATGTTCCATGCGTGCTTGAGAAGAATGTGTAGTCAGCTGTTTTTGGATGGAGTGCTCTGTATATGTCTACTAGGTCCATCTCGTCCAGTTTTTCATTTAAGTCCACTGTTTCTCTATTGACTTTTTGTCTGGATGATCTATCCATTGATATAAGTGTGGTATTAAGATCCCCAACTATTACTGTGTTGTTGTTAATATCTCCTTTTAGGTTTGTTAATAGTTGCTTTATGTACTTTGGTGCTCCTATGTTGGGTGCATATATATTTATAATTGATAGGTCTTCTTGGTGGAGTGTCCCTTTTATCATTAAATATTGCCCTTCTTTGTCTCTTAACCTGTTTTATCTTGACGTCTACTTTGTCCGATATTAATTATGGCAACACCTGCTATCTTTTGTTTGCCATTAGCTTGAAGTATTGTCTTCCATCCTTTCACTCTGAGCCTGTACTTGTCTTTAGAGCTGAGATGTGTTTCCTGGAGGCAGCATATTGTTGGGTTTTGCTTTTAAATCCATCCTGCCACTCTGTATCTTTTGATTGTAGAGTTCAATCAATTTACATTTAGAGTAATTATTGATATATGAGTGCTTACTGTTGCTGTTTTGTCACTTATATTCTGGTTCTTTTGCATTTCCTTTGTTCCTTGTCCCATGTGTTTTGGACTGCCAATTCAGTTTTGTTGTTCTGTCTTACGACTCTTTTAGTTTTCTCTGTATTTATCATATGTGATTTTGTTCTGATTATTTGTTTAGTGGTTACCTTGAGGTTTGTATAAAAAATCTTGTGTATGAGATAGTCCATTATCTGATGGCCTCTTCTTTCCTTATACTAAGTCAATGCGATCTCTTTCCTCTTCCCCTTCTAAGTTATTCTTGTCACAACTTATTCTATCTTGTGTTGTGTGTGTGTGTTTACAGTGATGAGGTTATATTTATTTTTGGTGTTTTCCTTCCTTTGATCTTTGATTTTGGTATTTAAGTGGTTGCTAACCTATTCTGGTAAAGATCTACTATTTTTCTGATTTTGTCTACCTATTTTTCTCCTTGCTCCAAGCTTTGTATTCCCTTTTCTCTTCTTTTTTTCAGGCCTGAGGGCCTTCTTAAGCATTTCTTCTAGTGGGGGTCTTGTGGCCATGAACTCCCTTAGCTTTTGTTTATCTGGGAAAGTTATCATTTCTCCATCATATTTGAAGGATATTTTTGCTGGATAGAGTATTCTTGGCTGAAAGTTTTTGTCTTTCAGTATTTTGAATATATCATTCCAGTCTCTCCTAGCCTGTAAACTTTCTGTTGAGAAATCCGCTGAGAGCCTGATGGGAGTTCCTTTGTACGTTATTTTTTGTTTTTGTCTAGCTGCCCTTGATATTGTTTCTTTGTCATTGACTTTAGCCAGCTTTACTACTATATGCTGTGGAGTGGCCCTTTGCCTGTTGACATATTTAGCCGACCTATTGGCTTCACTTACTGGTATTTCCTGCCCCTTCCCCAGATTTGGGAAGTTCTCAGCTATTATTTCCTTGAATAGGCTCTCTGTTCCTCTTTCCCCCTCTTCTCCCCGGGAATACCTATAATTCTTATGTTACATTTCCTAATTGAGTCGGATATTTCTCAGAGACTTTCTTCATTTCTTTTTAGTGTTAGTTCTCTCTCCTCTTCCATCTGGAGCCTATCTGTATTCCTATCCTCTATAATGCTAATTCTTTCCTCCATATTGTCAGCTCTGTTCTTTAAAGATTCCAGATTCTCTTTTATCTCCTCCATTGTATTCTTCATCTCCATCAATACTGACTGGTTTTTCTTTATGATTTCAATCTCTTTTGTGAAGAATTTCCTTATCTCGTTTAATTGTTTATCCGTGTTATCTTGTATTTCATTGAGCTTTTTTATGATAGCTATTTTGAATTCTCTGTCGTTTAGGTTATGGATTTCTGTGCCTTCATGGTTGATTTCTGAGTGCTTGTCATTTTCCTTCTGGTCTGGTGATTTAATGTACCTTTGCATTGTGTTTCCTGTATTCGCTTTGTTTTTCCTCATCCTGGAAATATCTGGTTGTAGTTTCCCCCTGCTGCCACCGTGTGGGGGTTAAGGGCTGTGTAATCTGAGCCCCCTGAGCTCCACCAGGGTCGCCTGCACTCCACCCCCGGCCGCTCTGGTCGGCTGAGCTGCAGTGTTGGGCATGTGTGGGGGAGGGGCTCTCTCTTTTGCCCTCCGGGTCCCTGGGGTGGGGGGCTTCTCGCTCGCCCCTCATTATCTGCTCTCCTGGGGTGCTGAAATGTTGATGGCACCCCTGCAGCAGTTCTGAGTCCTCTGTGTGGGAGTTTCCCACTGGCTGAGGGAGCCCAAAGAGCTATGGTTTCCCCACAGAGGACACCCCCACAGAGGGGTTTCCGCCCCTCCCCTCTCTCTGGGAGCCATGAGGACAGAATCATGGATCTGTTGGGGAGGGAGAGGATTTCTCCTTACCTCTCCCCATTTCCTCTGAGGGCCCCAGCACATCCACTTTCAGAGGTGCCGCAGTGTGGGTCTTTCCAATGTCCCTTTTTGCTGTGTAAGAGTCCCTTGTTGGTCTGTGACTGTCCCTTTTGTTGTATCTTATTGGGGGAAGAGTTTACAGGAAAGCTCACTCTGCCATGATGCTGATATCACTTGCCCATTTTTTAATTGGATTATTTTCTTACTGTTGAGTTTTAAGAGCTCTTTGTCTTTTTAAGATGCAAATTCTTTATCAGATAAATGTTTTGCAAACATTTTCTCCCAGTCTGGGGCTTATCTTTTCATTCCTGTAGCAGTGTCTTTTGCAGACCATAAGTTTTTAATTTTAAGAAGTTCCAACTTAAAATTTTTCCTTTCATGGATTGTACTTTTGCTGTTCTGTGTAAAACCTCATTGCCAAACCCAATGTCACCTAGATTTTCTCCTCTTTTGTCTTCTGGAGTTTTAGCTTTATGTTTTGTCTTTAGGTCTGTGACCTATTTTGAGTTAATTTTTGTGTAAGATCTAAGGCCTATGTCTAGATTCGTTGTTTTTGCATATGAATGTCCAATTATTCCAGCACCATTTGTTGAAAAGAATAGCCTTTCTCCATTGACTTGTCTTTGCTCTTTGGTAAAGATCACTTGACTATATTTGTGTCAATCTATTTCCGGGCTCTCTATTCCCTTCTATTGATTTGTCTATTCCTTTGCCAATACCCTACTGTCTTGATTACTGTAGCTTTATAGTAAATCTTGAAGCTTTTTCTGCATCTGTTGATATGACCTGTGATTCTTCTTTAGCCTATTGATATGATGGATTACATTAATTGATTTTTGAATATTGAACCAGCCTTACATACCTGGAATAAATCTCACTTAACCATGGTATTTAATTCTTCTTATATGTTGCTGGATTTAATTTACTAATATTTTATTGAAGATTTTTGCATCTATGCAAAATAGAGAAATTTGGTTTGTAGTCTTCCTTTCTTGTAATATAAAGGAAATTTCCTTTCTTGCATCTATGCAAAATAAATTCTGTCTTTATAAGAGAAATTGATCTGTAGTTTTCCTTTCTTGCAATATCTTTATCTGGTTTTGGTTTTAGGTTAATTCTGGCTTCATAGAATGAGTTAGGAAGTATCTCTCTGCTTCAATTTTCTCAAAGAGATTGTAGAGAATAGGTCTCATTTCTTCCTTAAATGTTTGGTAGGATTCAGTGGTGAAACCATCTGGGCCTGGGGCTTTTCCTTTTTGGAAGCTTATTAATTATTGATTCAATTTCTTTAATAGATATAAGCCTATTAACATACTGTTTATTTGTGAGTTTTGGTACATCATGTCTTTCAAGGAATTGGCCCATTTCCTCTGAGTTATCAAATTTGTGGGCAGAGTATATTCATAATATTTCATTGTTTTCCTTTTACTGTACATGGGATTAGTAGAGATGAACTCCCTTTCATTTCTGATATTAGTACTTTGTGTTTTCTCTTTTATTTTATTTTTTTTTAATTTTTTGTTTATTGCAATAACATTGGTTTATAACATTGTATAAATTTCAGGTGTACATCATTATACTTCTATTTCTGAACAGATTACATCATGTTCACCACCCAAATACTAACTACAACCCATCACCACATACATGTGCTGAATTATCCCTTTCGCCATCCTCCCTCCTCCTTCCCCTTCTGATAACCACCAATCCAATTTCTGTCTCTATGTGTTTGTTTGTTGTTGTTATTGTCTACTACTTAATGAAGGAGATCATATGGTATTTGGCCTTCTCCCTCTGACTTATTTCACTTTGCATAATACCCTCAATGTCCATCCATGTTGTCACAAATGGCTGAATGTCATCGTTTCTTATGGCTGAGTAGTATTCCATTGTGTATATATACCACATCTTCTTCATCCATTCATCCCTTGATGGGCACTTAGGTTGCTTCCAAGTCTTGGCTATTGTGAATAATGCCGCAGTGAACACCGGGGTGCATGTATCTTTACACATTGGTGTTTTCAAGTTCTTTGGATAAATACCCAGCAGTGGAATAGCTGAATCATATGGTAGTTCTATCCTTGATATTTTGAGGAATCTCCAAACTGTTTTCCATAGTGGCTGCATCAGTTTGCACTCCCACCAGCAGTCTATGAGAGTTCCCTTCGCTCCACATCCTCTCCAACACATGTTGTTTTCTGTCTTGTTAATTATAGCCATTCTGACAGGCGTGAGGTGATATCTCATTGTAGTTTTGATTTGCATTTCCCTGATAGTTAATGATGTTGGACATCTTTTCATGTGTCTGTTGGCCATCTGTATATCTTCTTTGGAGAAATGTCTGTTCAGGTCTTTTGCCCATTTTTTAATTGGGTTGTTAGTTTTTTTGTTGTTGAGATGCATGAGTTCTTTGTATATTTTGGAGATTAAGCCCTTATCAGATGTATGGTTTGCTAATATATTCTCCCAATTGTTAGGTTGTCTTTTCCTTTTGTTGATGGTTTCCTTTGCTGTGCAGAAGCTTTTCAGTTTGGTGTAGTCCCATTTGTTTATTTTTTCTATTGTTTCTCTTGCCCGGTCAGACATGGTGCTTGAAAATATGTTGCTAAGACCAATGTTGAAGAGCGTACTGCCTATGTTTTCTTCTAGAAGTTTCATAGTTTTAGGTCTTACATTCAAGTCTTTAATCCATTCTGAGTTAATTTTTGTGTATGGTGCAAGGTAAGGGTCTGCTGTCATTTTTTTGCATGTGGCTGTCCAGTTTTCCCAACACCATTTGTTGAAGAGACTTTCTTTTCTCCATTGTATGTTCTTGGCTCCTTTGTCAAAGATTAGCTGTCCCTAGATGTGTGGGTTTATTTCTGGGCTTTCACTTTTATTCCATTGATCCGTGTGTCTATTTTTGTGCCAGTACCATGCTGTTTTGGTTCCTATAGCTTTGTAGTATATTTTGAAATCAGGGAGTGTGATACCTCCAGCTTTGTTCTTTTTTCTAAAGATTCCTTTAGCTACTCGGGGTCTTTTTTTGTTCCATATAAATTTTAGGATTCTTTGTTGTATTTCTGTGAAAAATGTTGTTGGAACTTTGATAGGGATTGCATTGAATCTATAGATTGCTTTAGGAAGTATGGACGTCTTAACTATGTTAATTCTTCCAATCCAAGAGCTGAAATATGTTTCCATTTCTTTGTGTCTTCTTCAGTTTTTTTCAGCAATGTTTTATAGTTTTCGGTGTACAGCTCTTTCACCTCTTTGGTTAAGTTTATTCCTAGGTATTTTATTCTTTTTGTTGCAATTGTAAATGGGATGGTATTCTTAATTTCTCTTTCTGATACTTCGTTGTTAGTGTATAGAAATGCAACTGATTTTTGTATGTTGATTTTGTATCCTGCAACTTTACCATATTCGTTTATTACTTTTAAAAGTTTTTTGGTGGATTCTTTAGGGTTTTCTATATATAAAATCATGTCATCTGCAAATAGTGAGAGTTTCACTTCTTCCTTTCCAGTTTGATCCCTTTTATTTCTTTTTCTTGCCTGATTCCTCTGGCTAGGACTTCCAGTACTGTGTAAAATAGGAGCGGTGACAGTGGGCATCCTTGTCTGGTTCCCATTCTTAGAGGGATAGCTTTCAGTTTTTCACCATTGGATGATATTAGCTGTGGGTTTGTCTTATATGGCCTTTATTATGTTGAGGTACTTTCCTTCTATACCCATTTTATTCAGAGTTTTTATCACAAATGGATGCTGTATCTCGTCAAATGCGTACTCTGCATCTATTGAGATGATCATGTGATTTTTATTCTCCATTTCATTAATGTGGTGTATTATATTGATTGATTTGCGAATGTTGAACCATCCCTGCATACCTGGGATAAATCCCACTTGATCATGGTGTATAATCTTTTTAATGTATTGTATGCGATTTGCTAGTATTTTGTTGAGGATTTTTGCATCGATGTTCATCAGTGATATTGGCCTGTAATTTTCTTTTTTTGTATTGTTCTTGTCTGGTTTTGGTATCAGGGTAATGTCTGCTTCGTAGAATGAGTTAGGGAGCTTCCCCCCTCCTCAATTTTTTGGAAGAGTTTGAGAAGGATAGGTATTAAGTCTTCTTTGAATGTTTGGTAGAATTCACCAGGGAAGCCGTCTGGTCCTGGACTTTTATTTTGGGGGAGGTTTTTGATTACTGTTTTGATTTCCTTACTGATGATTGGTCTATTCAAATTCTCTATTTCTTCTTGATCCAGTTTTGTAAGGTTGTATGATTCTAGGAATTTATCCATTTCTTCCAGATTGTCGGATTTGTTGGCACATAGCTTTTCATAGTATTCTCTTATAATCTTTTGTATTTCTGAGGTGTCTGTTGTAATTTCTTCTCTTTCATTTCTGATTTTACTTATTTGAGCCTTCTCTCTTTTTTTCTTGGTGAGTCTAGCTAAAGGTTTGTCAATTTTGTTTATCTTTTCAAAGAAGCAGCTCTTGGTTTTATTAATTTTCTATTGTTTTTTAGTCTCTATTTCATTTATTTCTGCTCTGATTTTTATTATTTCCCTTCTACTGATTTTGGGCTTTGTTTGTTCTTCTTTTTCCAGTGCCTTTAGGTGCATTGTTGGATTGTTTATTTGAGATTTTTCTTGTTTGTTGAGATAGGCCTGTATTGCTATAAACTTCCCTCTTAGAACCGCTTTTGCTGTATCCCATAAATTCTGGCATGTCGTATTTTCATTTTCATTTGTCTCGAGGTATTTTTTGATTTCTCCTTTGTTTTCTTCATTGACCCAATCGTTGTTCAGTAGCATTTTGTTTAATCTCCATGTATTTGTGGCTTTTCTGATTTTCTTCCTATAGTTGATTTCTAGCTTCATACCGTTGTGGTCAGAAAAGATGCTTGGTATTATGTCAATCTTATTAAATTTATGGAGACTTGTTTTGTGGCCTAATATGTGGTCAATCCTAGAGAAGGTTCCATGTGCACTTGAAAAGAACGTGTATTCTTCAGTTTTTGGATGGAATGCTCTGTATACATCTACTAGGTCCATCTGTTCTTGTGTGTCATTTAAAGCCAGTGTTTCCTTATTGATCTTCTGTTTGTATGATCTATCCGTTGGTGTAAGTGGAGTGTTGAAGCCCCCTACTATTATTGTGTTGCTGTCTGTTAATAATTGCTTTATATATTTAGGTGCTCCTACATTGGATGCATAGATATTTACAAGTGTTATATCCTCTTGTTGGATTGTTCCCTTGATCATTATGTAGTGCCCTTCTTTGTCTCTTTTTACAGTTTTTGTTTTAAAGTCTATTTTGTCTGATATGAGTACTGCTACCCCAGCTTTCTTTTCATTGCCATTTGCGTGGAGTATCTTTTTCCATCCCTTCACTTTCAGTTTGTGAGTGTCTTTAGGTCTGAAGTGTGTCTCTTGTATGCAGCATATATATGGGTCTTGTTTTTTTATCCAATCAGCCACCCTATGCCTTTTAATTGGAGCATTTAGTCCATTGACGTTTAAAGTAGCTATTGATAAGTATGTACTTACTGCCATTTTTTAACTTTTTTTTTCTCAGTGTTTTAGTAGTCCGTCTCTGTTCCTTTCTCCTTCTATACAGAATTGATGGTCTCTTTAGTTTGACCTCTGAAAGCTCTACTCTTTAACTCCCCTCCTCCCTCATTTTATGTTTTTGATATCATATCTAATTTCTTTTTTGTGCATTTGTATCCATAACCCTCTTATCATGGAAATACATAATTTTTCCTATTTGTGGTGTTCTCTTTTCCCCTTAAATCAGTCCCTTTAACATTTCTTGTAACACTGGTTTCTTGGTGACAAACTCCTTTAATTTTTGCTTGTCTGGGAAACTTTTGATCTCTCCTTCCATTTTGAATGATAATCTTGCCAGGTAGAGTATTCTTGGTTGTAAGTTTTTTCCTTTTAGCACTTTAAATATATCGTGCCATTCTTTTCTAGCCTGTAAAGTTTCTGCTGAGAAGTCAGCAGATAGCCTTATGGGGTTTCCTTTGTATGTAACTTGTCTTTCTCTTGCGGCTTTTAGGATTCTCTCTTTATCTTTAAATCTGGACATTTTGATTATGATGTGTCTTGGTTGGGGCCTCTTTGGGTTTATCTTGTTTGGTGCTGTCTGTGCTTCCTGTACCTGGATGTCTGTTTCCTTCCTTAGGTTAGGGAAGTTTTCATCTATTATTTCTTGAAATAGATTCTCTGCCCCTTTGTCTCGCTCTTCTCCTTCCGGGACACCTATAACATGGATGTTAGTGTGCTTGATGTTGTCCCAGAGGTCCCTTAGACTGTCCTCACTCTTTTTAATTCTTTTTCCTTTTACCTGTTCAGCTTGGGTAATTTCTTCTAGTCTTTCGTACAGCTTGCAGATCCGTTCTTCTGTATCCTCTACTCTGCTTTTGAGTCCCTCTAGTGAATTTTTCATTTCCATTATTGTATTCCTCATTTCTGATTGGTTCTTTTTTATATCTTCCATTTCTTTTTTGACATTCTCACTGAGTTCATCCATTCTTCTCCCCAGATCAGTGAGCATCCTTAACACTCTTTGTTTGAACTCTCTGTCGGGTAGGTTGCTCATTTCTGTTTCACTTAGTTCCTTTTCTGGGGTTTTGTCCTGTTCCCTTACTTGGAATGTATTCTTTTGCCTCCTCATTTTGCCTCTTTCCCTGTGCTTGTGTCTAGGTATTAGGCAGGTCAGCTATGTCTCCTGCTCTTGGCTAGGTGACCTTATATAAGTGATGCCTTAGGAGGCCTGCAGTGTGCTTCCCTCAGTTCTCAATGTTCCAGGGGTGCCCCCTATGTGTGCTATGTGTGTCCTTCTGTTGTGGTGTGTTTGCTCTCCCTGTAGGTGCCCAGGGAGGCTGAGTTATGCTCCTGGCCAGCTGTTGTGATGCTCAGCTGCTTGTAGTTGTTGTGGGCCCTTCAGTCTCTTTATCAGGTGTGGGGATCCCCAGCACAGTTGGCTGCAAGTTCTAATACCATATTTGTGTTGCAGTATTTCTTTTAAGTGAGTAGGCCCCCAGTGTGGCAGGTTGTTAGGCTCAGGGGCTTACAATTGCTGTAAACCTCCAGCCTTTAGGTCTCTTGTCATCTCTCTGAGGATTGCAACTGGGTGGGGCTGGCCTCAGGCACAGGAGCACCCAATTGTTTCCGGCTTTGGAAGGTGGGGTAAACCCATTATGTGGGCCTTTGAGAAGCACAAGTCTTCTGCAGCTAACAAGCCCTGCCGCCCACAGGTCCACACACACATTCACCATAGTCCTGCCCCGTGTGTGTGCCCCGACCTCCTGAAGTGGACCCAGTCTCTCCACAGCGGGAGCCCCACACACTTCACCCACTCCTTGTACATGCCCTACCCCACTGAAGTGGGCTCAGCTGCCAGGATGCAGAAAATCCAGTCTCCAATCTATGCAGGCCCACAAGTTGCCTGAGGGCCTGTTGTTGGTTGCACCCAGTCTCTAGGGTGGGCTGCCTGCACTGGCTGAGCTGGATTAAATCGGTGCTCTGGTGGGTGAGGCAGACTCTGGGCTAGCAGGCCCCAGGGAGAACTCCCATGCATCTGTGTCAGCACACCCACACCAGGCCACAACAATGGCCACCGCCAATGTGCCAGTCCCTGGAGAGGTCTCACCTCTCACTGCAATGCACTCAGAGCCTCTCAGGTGAGTCTCTTTTCACCAAAGCACCATGCACCTTTCTTTCTGGTAATTTTAGGTTGCTTTCTGAAACGGGTGAGTTTGCGTGTGGGCCCTTTAAGAGCCGGTTTTAATTTCTTTGTGAACCGGCTTTTCTGGGGGTACTCCCCAATGTTTTAGTAGCAGGCAAAGTCAGATATTATGCCACTCATCTCAATTGTGCTGGGTCCAGAAAATGCCCACAGTGGGAGCGCTCCCTGGCTCAGGGCCCCGCTCCTCCAGGGAGGGCTGCATACCTTTGGGCTGCTCCCAGACGGCAGTGAAGCTGGCGGCTTGTGAAGGCAGCATTTTTTCTCTCCGGAAGGGAGTTTCTGCCTCTTCCACCTCAGTTAGGATTGTCCTTTGTTGCAGGAGTTCCTCTTGTCCAGTTTTCAGTTCTCTCTTGGGGTAATTTTTCCATGAGTAGTTGTAAATTGGCTGTGTCCATGGAAGGAGGTGAGTTCAGAGTCTGCTTATGCCGCCATCTTGACTTCTCCACCTCTTTTATTTTCCCTGGTTTGCCTGACTACAGGTTTATCAGTTGATCTTTTCAAAAAGCCAGCTTTTGGTTTTGTTGATTTTCTCCATTGATTTCCTGCTTTTAATACCGTTGATTTCTGCTCTAATTTGTATTGTTTCTTTTCTTCTACTTTCTGATTTGATTTGCTCCTCTTTTTGTAGTTTCCTAAGGTGGAAACTTAGATAACTGTTCTATCTTTCTTTTTTTCTAGTATATGCATTCAATGCTATAAATTTCCCTCTAAGCACTGCTTTTGCTGCGTCACACAAATTTTGATAGATTGTATTTTCATTTCATTTAGTTGAAAATATTTTTTACTTTCCCTTAAGACTTCTTTGACTCATGTGTTATGTAGAAGTGTGTTGTTTAATCTCAAATATTTTAGAATTTTCCAGCTATCTTTCTGTAACTGATTTCTAGTTTAATTCTATTTTGGTCTGAAAGCATACTTTCTTAAGGTGTGATTTATGGCCCAGAATTTGGTCTATTTTGGTGAATGTTCCAAATGAACTTGAGAAAAATGTGGATTCTGCTGTTTTTAGATGAAGTGTTCTATAAATATCAGTTAGATCCAGTTGATTGATGGTGCTGTTAAGTTCAACTATATCCTTACTGATTTTCTGTCAAATACTGATAAAGGGTGTTGAAGTCTCCAACTATGGGAGTGGATTTAACAGTTTCTCCTTGCACTTCTACTAGTTTTTGCCTCATGTATTTTGATGCTCTGCTGTTAGGTGCATACATGTTAAGGATTAAATGTCTTCTTGGAGAATTGACTCCTTTATCATGTAATGCCCTCTCTTTATCCCTGATCATTTTGCTTGTTATGAAATCTGCTTTGTCTGAAATTTATATAGCTACTTAGCTTTCTTTTGATTCATGTTTTTGTGGTTTATCTTTCTCCATTTCCTTACTTTTAATCTATCTGTGTATTTATATTTAAAGTGGGTGTTGGGTCTTGGATTTTGTTTTTTGTTTTTTTAATCCTAGCTGACTAATTTTTACTGGTATATTTAGACCATTTAAAGTGATCATTAATATAGTTATATTAATATCTACCATGTTCACAACTGTTTTATATTTGTTGCACTTTTTTAAATCTTCCTCTTTTTTTCTGCCTTCTCTGGTTGTGATTGAGCATTTTATTTGATTGCATTTTATCTTCTCTTACTACAATTATACTTCTTTAAAAGGAGTTTAAGTGGTTGCTCTAGAGTTTGCAGTATACATTTACAACTAATTTAAGTTACTTTCAAATAACATTATACTGCTTTATAGGTAGTACAGGTACATTATAACACAGTATTCCCAATTCCTCGCTCCCATCCCTATAACATGCTGTCATTCATTTCCCTTATCCATAATCCCAATACATTGCCACTATTATTACTTTGAACAGTTACCTATTAGATCAATTATGAAAGAAAAATAAAAGATTATTTTACCTTCATTTATTTCTTCTCTAATGCTCTTTCATTCTTTATGTAGATCTGAGTCTCTGACCCATATAATTTTCCATCTCTCTGAAGAACTTTTAACATCTCTTGCAAGGCAGGCCTACTGATGCAAGATTCCCATAGTTTTTGCTTGTCTGAGAAAGTCTTCATTTCTTCTTCACTTTTATAGGATAATTTCACTGGATACAAAATTCTAGGTTGGGGGACTGGCCTGGTGGTATAGTGGTGAAGTTCATGTGCTCCGCTTCGGCGGCGGGGTTCAGATCCCGGGTGTGGACCTATGCACCACTCATCAAGCCATACTGTGGCAGGCATCCCACATAAAATAGAGGAAGATGGGCAAAGATGTTAGCCAGTATTTCCCCGGAAAAAAAAAATTCTAGTTTGGTGTTTTTTTTCTTTCGACACTTTAAATATTTCAGCTCCACTCTCTTCTTGCTTGCATGGTTTCTGAAGAGAAGTCTGATATAATTCTTATCCTTTTCCTCTACTTATCATGAGAACTTGGTAGAGCTTCTGGGGGTAAAACACACAAAAGTGTGAGGGTACCCTAAGACTGGGCCCCAATAGTTTTTAACTCTGAAGCTGATTCACACTCAGCCTCCAATAATTTGTTTATTACCTTTTAACTGTTCCTACCATTGGTTGGCTCCAGCAGCTTCTGTTCCCAGTAAGCTGTGATTCTCTGTATTTGCCTGTCTCTTCAGTTTTTTTTTTTTTTTTGGTGAGGAAGATTAGCCTTGAGCTAACATCTGTTGCCAATCTTCCTCTTTTTTGCTGAGGAAGATTGGCCCTAGGCTAACCTCCATGCCCATCTTCCTCAACTTTATATGTGGGACGCCTGCCACAGCATGGCTTGATAAGCAGCGTGTAGGTCTGGGCCTGGGATCTGAACCTGCGAACCCCAGGTGAACTTAACCACTGGGCTGGCCCCTGTCTCTTCAGTTTTTGGAGTGACAGTTTGCCCTTTTCTTTCAGTTCTCTGGTCTAAGAAAAGCTGTTGATTTTCGTTTTGTTTAGGTTTTTTTCTTATGGTAAAGACAGGAATGATGACTTCCAAGCTCTTAACATGTTGGGGTTGAAACCAGAAATTCTACTTTGTGTTTTTATAAGCATTATAAACTATTTCTATAACTAAAATTTTACTGTGTCTAATAGTATAATTCATATACAGTTAAATTTGCATGAATCAATGTTATGTACCTTGAGTACTTACATATTTGGGCTCCACTGGAAGTTTTGGATGAGATTGAGATAAAATTATGATGGTATTTTCTCCAGGGAATTGATGATAGTGATCATTTATTGAATACTTACTGCATACTACCCCTGGGCTAACCAACTTACATAGATTATCTCACTTAACCCTCAAAAAAACATGTGAGGCATTGTCTCTATTGTTGGTGATAATAGATTTAAAAGTGCCTATTTTACAGGTGAGAAAAGTTGAGAGAGAAATTAAGTAATATAACTCTGTAGTGTAAGGATTCTAATTTAGTGTGGCTCCAGAGTTCACATCCACTTAGCCCTACATTATATGGTAAATATTGCCCTACGGATATCTAAATCCTGTTCTGATTCCCATGAAGTCCCTGAGAGAAATATATGGTAGGCATATATTACTAGGTGGATCTTTGGACTCCATGGTGTATTCTTTAACTTACGCTATATATATACACATAGGGCTTAGCACCTGAAGCAGGCCAAAAAAAATTTTTAAAACACCTTTTTGACTTGCATCCTACCCAAAACTCAAACCTGAGTCTTGGCTCTTATGTTCCTTCAAAGTAATGGAGGTCAGAGTATGCACAATGACAAGAGTGGCCAGAGGGCATAAGCTTGTGAGAGACTTTATTATCCCATACCCTAAGGCAAAACTGCCCCAACCTACCCACTCAGGGCAGGATACTTGAAGCCCAAATGCTTAGAGAATGAGAGCTTTCAAAGGGAGGAAGAGAATTTCCTCTGTCAGGTCAAAGCAGTATGAGGCTCTAGATTTATCCTCATGCTTGAAACAACTAAAAAAAAAAAAAGAACAAAATATATAATATTCAAGATATTGGACATCAGGCAGTGAAGGACAGTGATCCCTGAGAGGTTGGCATTATTGTCCCAACTTACTGCCTGGAGGAAGTTTCCAGGCCAGAGGCAGGGAGGGGAAACCAGGCAGAGCCCAGTAGTCTGGGTTGTCAAATAGAACTGGGAGTCTGGGGAGTGCAAGGTAGCTAGAGTCTCAAGGCCAGAGAAGAGAGCGGCACAGAGAGAGATCTGCAGAAGGTCCTCCTCAAGTATTCAGATCAGTGTATGTGTGAGAGAAAACTACTGGTGGCCAGGAAAAGAACAACCTAAAAGGATTAGAGGTAACAATCTAATCACACAAAGCTAGGAATAGTTCATATTCTCACCAACTGAACTGGAAAACCTCATAACTCATAGGGCATTAGGTAGACTACTCAGAAGGGTATTGCTGCAGTAATGGGAAAAAATTAATCTTAAACACTGCTCTGGTCAATCTAAGAAAGTTAAAAAGGAAAGGATCAAACCATTTCCAAGTAACTAAATTGCAATTCAAAGCAAAGCTCCAGAATATTTATAGGAATATAAAAATATCCGGGACTCAACAAGGTAAAATTCTGCCATTTGATAAAAATTACCAGGCATGAAAAGAAGGAGGAAAATATGAGCCATAACGAGGAGAAAGAAATGAATCCATCAACAAATGATCCAGAAAAAAGACAAATGATAAAATTATTAGAAAAAGATATTTAAATAGTTATTATAACTGTTTTCCATATGTCCAAGAATCTAGAGCAAAGATTAAACATATTAACTAAAGATATGGAAGACTTAAACCCAAATCAAACTTCTAGAAATGAAAACTACGTCTGAGATGAAAAATACACTGGATGGGATTCATAGCAGATTAGACAGTGCAGAAGAAAAGATTAGTGAATGTGAAAACATAGCAATAGAAACTATCCAAAATGAAACAATTAAAAGACACTGGAGGGGCCAGCCCGGTGGTGCAAGTGGTTAAGTGCATGCACTCTGCCGCGGGGGCCCAGGGTTTGTCAGTTCAGACCCCGGGCGCACACCAATGCACCGCTTGTCAAGCTATGCTGTGGTGGCATCCCATAGAAAGTAGAGGAAGATGGGCACAGATGTTAGCCCAGGGCCAGTCTTCCTCAGCAAAAAAAAGAGGAGGATTGGCAGATGTTAGCACAGGGCTGATCTTCCTCACAAAAAAAAACAAACAAAAAAAGACACTGGAACAAAATGACCGGAGCATTAGTGAGCTGAGGGACAACTCTAAGTAGCTTAATATAAGTGTAACTGGAGTCCTTGAAGGAGGAGGAGGATAAAAAACATAATTGAGGAAATAGTGGCCAAATATTTCCCAATTTTGATAAAAACTATAAACCATAGCCAATAAATTCAATGAACTCAAGCACAGGAACCATGGAGGAAAGTACATCAAGTCACATCATAATTAAATGACTTAAAGCCAGTGATAAAGAGAAAATCTTAAGTGCAGCGAGAGAAAAGACACACATTACATACTGGGAACAAAAATAAGGACCATAGCAGATTTCTTCAAGAAACAAAACAAATTAAAAGATAGTTGAGCAACATTTTCAAAGTCCTAAAAGAAAAAACGATCAACCTAAGATTCTTCACCCAGTGAAAATATCTTTCAAAAATGAAGGTTAAATATCCTTCTCAAACTCTCCCAAAAAATAGAAGAGGAGGGAACACTTCCAAACTCATTTTATGAGGCCAGCATTACCCTGAGACCAAAGCCAGACAAGGACACTACAAGAAAAGAAAATGACAGACCAATACTTCTGATGAACACAGATGCAAAAATCCTCAACAGAATATTAGCAAATGGCATCCAACAATACAACAAAAAGATCATACACCATGATTAAATGAGATTTATTCCAGGGTGTGCAGGGATGGTTCAACACCCGCAAAACAATGTCATATGCCACATTAACAAAATGAAGGATAAAATTATATGACCATCTCAATAGATGTAGAAAAAGCATTTGACAAAACTAAACATTGATTTCTGATAGAAACTCTCAATAAACTGGGTATAGAGGGAATGTACCCCAACATAATAAAGGCCATGTATGACAAGCCCACAGCTAACATCATACTCAATGATGAAAAGCTGAAAGTATTTCCTCTAAGATCAGGAACAAAAGAAGGAAGCTCATTCTCACCACTTTTATTCAACATAGTACTGGAAGTCCTAGCCAGAGCAATTAGGCAGGAAAAAAAAGTCATCTGAATCAGAAAGGAAGAAGTAAAATTATCACTATTTGCAGCTGACATATTATATATAGAAAACCCTAAAGACTCCACCAAAAAACTGTTAGAACTAAAAAATTAAGTAAAGTTTCAGGATACAAAATCAATATATAAAAACCTGTTACATTTCTGTACAGTAATAAAGAACTATCAGAAAGAGAAATTAAGAAAACAATCCCATCTACAATTGCATCAAAAAGAATAAATACTTAGTAATAAATTTAACCAAGGAGGTGAAAGATCTGTACACTGAAAACTATAAAACAATGATGAAAGAAATTGAAGATACAAATATATTTTGTGCTTATGGATTGGAAGAATTAATATTGTTAAAATGTCCATACTACCCAAAGCAATGTATAGATTCAATGCAATGCCTATAAAAATTCCAATTGCATTTTTTATAGAAATGGAACAATCCTAAAATTTTTATGGAACCAAAAAAGACCTCGAATAGCCAAAGCAATCTTAAGAAAGAAGAACAAAGCTTCAGGCATCGTGATCCCTGATTTCAAACTATATTACAAAGCTATAGCAATCAAAACAGTATGGTATTGGCATAACACAGACATATAGATCAATGGAACAGAATAGAGAGCCCAGAAATAAACCCATGCATATATGGTCAATTAATTTGTGACAAAGGAGCCAAGAATATGCAATAGGAAAAGGATAGTCTCTTCAATAAATAGTACTGGGAAAACTAAAAAGCCACATGCAAAAGAATGAAACTGGATAAGGTCATCATCATGGCAGCGTGAGAGGATCCTTTTATCTCTCCTTTTCAATTTAAAGTGAGTAAAACATCCGTAACCCAACAAAGCCTACATTGCACAACACACCAGGACACCGGAAACATCCACATACCGGTACATACAAAGGTCGGTAAATTGGAGCACACAGAGGAGGCTAAGAGAGGGAACAGCAGAGGCAGAGCCCAGGACCCTGGATCCCCAGCCATGGCGGCTGAGCAGCTGCTCCTAGCCCCAGAGAACTGGGTGGGTGGCAGCAGAGGTGCACGTGTGAGTCCAGCTAGCAAGCTGCGGTGGCATCTGTGGCCATGGGAAGCGGGGCAGCAACGGAGCCAGAGGCCCATAATCCCGGGCCCCCTGGCCTCAGATGAGAGCCTAGTAGCAGTGGCAAATCTGTGCACAGTGCTCCTATAACCAAACTGTAGCATTGCCTGTGGCCATGAAGTAACAAGCAACAGCTGAGATGGTGTCCCACATACCAGGCTCCTGCCCCACCCTCCTCCTCCCACCACCACAGTTGCAGAACTTCACCCAGGTGATCCTGGACACAGCTGAGTCACTAGTCATCCCTGTGTCCCCAGTGGCAAAGCCAGTGACCATACCAGCAACAGTAAGGCATTAGTGACCCCCAGAAGCACAGGCGGTGATGATGAGAGTACTGGTGATGCTCCAAATAGAGACATGGAGGGTGTAATGTGCAGATGCTCAAATATAGCCAGAGGCAGCTCGGGTAAGAAACCAAAGACTGGTGCTATAGCGCCACCTACTGAAAAACAAAAGAAAGTCTTCTAATCTCCAAGCAGTTGAAAAATTTGAATCATAACAAAGCTATACCCAAATAAAAAAGGTGTTTGCTACAACAAATGTGCCAGCAGAGGAATAACTCAGCAAGCACCACAAAAAGCCATGGTACCATGGCATTATAAAAAGAAAACAATTCTCCAGAAACCAAACATAAAGTCATGGAAAATTGTGATCTAACTGATAAAGAATTCAAAATAGCTGTCATAAAGTAGTTCAACAAGCTACAAGAAAATTCAGAAAAGCAGTTCAATGAGCTTAGGAATAAAATCAATGAACAGAAGGAATACTTTATCAAAGAGATTGAAACTCTAAAACAGAACCAAACAGAAATTTGGGAGCTGAAGAACTCAATAATGAGATGAAGAATGCATTAGAAAGCATTGGAAATAGAGCAGATCATACAGAAGAGAAAATTAGTGAGCTCGAAGATAAAAACCTAGAAATGATGCAGGTAGAAGAAGAGCGAGAACTAAGACTTTTAAAAAAGGCAGAAATTCTATGAGAAATATTTGACTTCATTAGATAGGGCAACATAAAGGTAATGGGTATCCCAGAAGGAGAAGGGAGAAAGAAGGGAGCAGAGAGTTTATTTACAGAAATAATAGTTGAGAACTCTCCAAATCTGGGGAAGGAACTTGATATACAAATCCATGAAGCTAATAGAACATAAAAAGACCTTTTCCAAGACAGCTGATAATAAAACTGTCAAAAACAAGGACAAAGAAAGGATACTAAAGCAGCCAGGGAGAAAAAGGAAGAAACCTACAAGGGAATCCCCATTAGGCTATCAGCAGATTTCTCAGCAGAAACCCTACAGGCCAGGAGAGAGTGGAAAGATATATTCAAAATATTGAAAGATAAAAACTGTCAGCCAAGAATACTCTATATAGCAAAGTTATCTTTCAGATATGAAGGAAAAATAAAGGCTTTCCCAGACAAACAAAAGCTAAGGGAGTTCACCACCACGAGACCTGCCTTACAAGAAATGTTGAAAGGAGCCCTTCTACCTGAAACAAAAAGGCAAAAGTATACAAAGCTCTGAGCAAGGTAATAAACAGAATCAGAAAATTGCAAATCTGTTTCTGAATATGTTAGTATACACTTAATTATAACATAAAGGTTAAAGGGAAAAGAAACATTATAAATAACTATAACCAATTCAATTTGGTAACCAACTGACAATACAAAAAGGGATAATTTGTGACAACAAACACAGAAAGGGAAGAGGAAAAGGATGGAAGCTGCATAGGTGAAAGAAGAGAAGAGGCTATCAGCAGAAAAAGGACTATCTTATCTATGAGACCTTTTATACAAACCACATGGTAACCATAAAACAAAAATTCACAACAAAGTCACAAAACATGAAAAAAGAGAAAACAGAAACACATCACAGAAAACCACCAAACAGAAATTGCAGACAGAAAATGAGGAAAAACAAACAGCAGAAATATAGAGCAACCAGAAAACAAAAGATAAAATGGCAGTATTCAGTCCTCATATATCAATAATCACCCTAAATGTAAATGGATTAAATTCACCAAAAGACACAGAGTTGTTGGATATATTAAAAAACAAGACCCTTGGGGCCAGCCCCATGGCCTAGTGGTTAAGTTCAGTGTGCTCTGCTTCAGCGACCTGGGTTCAGATCCCAGGTGTGGACCTACACCACTCAGCCATGCTGTGGCAGTGACCCACATAGAAAATAGAGGAAGATTGGCACAGATGTTAGTTCAGGGTTACATTTCCTCAAGCAAAAAAAAAAAAAAAAAGAAGACTGGCAACAGATGTTAGCTCACAGAAAATCTTCCCCACCAAAAAAAAAAAGACAACATACCAAAAAATGCAGTAAAAGCAGTACTAAGAGGGAAATTTATAGCAATACAGGCCTACGTTAAGAAACAAGAAAAATCTAAAATAAATAATGTAATGTTACACATAAAGGAACTAGAAAAAAAAGAACAAATGAAGGCCAAATCAGTAAAAGGAAGGAAATAATAAAAACCAGAGTGGAAATAAATGAAATAGAGACTAAAAAAATAATAGAAAGAATCAATGAAACTAAGAGCTGATTCTTTTAAAAGATAAACCTTTAGCTAGACTCGCTAAGAAAAAAATAAGATCAGAAACGAAAGAGGAGAAATTACAACAGATACCACAGAAATACAAAGGATTAAGAGAATACTAAGAAAAGCTATACACCAAGAAATCGGATAACATAGAAGAAAAGGATAAATTCTTAGAACCATACAACCTTCCAAAGCTGAATCAAGAAGAAATAAAGTCTAAATACACCAATCACTTGTAAGGATATCAAACAGTAATGAATAACCTCCCCAAAAACAAAAGTCCAGGACCAGATGGCTTCTATGGTGAATTCTATCAAACATTCAAAGAAGATTTAATACCTATCCTTCTCAAACTCTTCCAAAAAAGTGAAGAGAAGGGGACATTTCCTAATTCATTTTTGAGGCCAACATTACCCTGATACCAAAACCAAACAAGGATGACACAAAAAAAGAAAATTACAGGCCAATATCACTGATGAACATAGATGCAAAAATTCTCAACAAAATATTAGCAAATCGAATACAGCATAACAGTAAAAGGATCATACACCACAATCAATTAGGATTTATTTCAGGGATGCAAGGATGGTTCGATTTCTGTAAATCAATCAACATGATACACCACAACAAAATGAATAAAAATCACATGATCATCCCAACAGATGCAGAGGAGGCATTTAATAAGATTCAGTATCCATTTATGATAAAAACTCCGAATAAAATGGGTATAGAAGGAAAATACTTCAACATAATAAAGGCCATATACGAGAAACCCACAGCTAACACCATACTCAATGGTGAAAAACTGAAATCTATCCCTCTAAGAACAGGATCAAGACAAGGATGCCCACTCTCACCACTCTTATTCAACATAGTATTGGAAGTCCTAGCCAGAGAAATTAAGCAAGAAAAAGAAATAAAAGGGACACAAATTGGAAAAGAAGAAGTAAAATTGTCACTATTTGTAGATGACATGATTTTGTATATAGAAAACCATAAAGAATCCACCAAAAAACTATTAGAATAAACAAATGAAGTAAAGTTGCAGGGCACAAAATCCACATACAAAAGTCAGTGGCCTTTATATACACTGACAACGAACTAACAGGAAGAGAAATCAAGGATACCATCCCATTTACAATTGCAGCAAAAAGAATAAAATACTTAGGAATAAACTTTTAACCAAGGAGGTAAAAGACCTGTACACTGAAAACTATAAAAGACATTGTTGAAAGGAATTGAAGAAGATAAAAATAAATGGAAAGATATTCTATGCTCATGGATTGGAAGAATTAATATAGTTAAAATGTCCATATTACCTAAAGAAACCTACAGATTCAAGGCAATCCCTATCAAAATCCCCAAAATGACATTTTTCATGGAAATAGAACAAAGAATCCAAAAACTTATGTGGAAAAATAGAAGACCCCCAAAAGCCAAAACAATCCTGAGAAAAAAGAACAAGGCTGAAGGTATCACACTCCCTGATTTCGAAATATACTACAAAGCTATAATAATCAAAACAGCATGGTGCTGGCAGCAAGACAGACACACAGATCAATGGAACAGAATTGAAAGCCCAGAAATTAACCCACATATTTATGGCTAGCTAGTTTGCAACAAAGGAGCTAAGAACACACAAAGGAGAAAGGAAAGTCTCTTAATAAACGGTGTTGGAAAACTGGACAGCCACATGCAAAAGGATAAAAGTAGACCACTGTCTTACACCATACACAAAAATTAGCTCAAAATGGATTAAAGACTTGAATGCAAGAACTGAGACCATAAAATTTCTAGAAGAAAACATAGGCAGTATGCTTTTTGACATTGGTCTTAGCAGTATCTTTTTGAATATGTCTCCTCAAGGAAGGGAAACAAAAGAAAAAATAAACGAGACTGTATCAAACTAAAAAGCTTCTGTACAGCAAAGAAAACCATCAACAAAATGAAAAAAAGATAACCTACTGATTGGGAGAAGATATTTGCAAATCATATATCTGATAAGGGGTTAATATCCAAAATATATAAAGAACTCATATAACTCAACAACAACAAAAACATAAAACAACCCAATTAAAAAATGGGCAGAGGATCTGAACAGATATTTTTCCAAAGAAGATATACAGATGGCCAATAGGAACATGAAAAGATGTTCAACATCATTAATTATTAGGGAAATGCAAATCAAAACTACAATGAGATATCACCCCATGCCCATCAGAATGGCTATTAAAAAGATAAGAAATAGCAAGTGTTGGAGAGGATGGGGAGGAAAGGGAAGCCTCATACACTGCTGGTGGGAATGTAAACTGGTGCAGCCACTATGGAAAACAGTATGGAGACTGCTCAAAAAATTAAAAATAGAATTACCATATGATCCAGCTATTCCACTTCCAAGTATTTATCCAAAGAACTTGAAAACACTAATTTGAAAAGATATATGCACCCCTATGTTCATTGCAGCATTATTCACAATAGCCAAGACTTGGAAACAATTTAAGTGCCCATCAATGGATGAATTCATAAACAAGATGTGGTGTATATAAATAACGGAATACTATTTAGCCATAAAAAGATGAAATATTGCCATTTGCAACAACATGAGTATTACGCTAAGTGAAATAAATCATGTGGAGAAAAAAATACCGTATGATTTCACTCATATGTGGAAGGTAAAACAGCAACAACAATAACAACAACAACAACAACCAAACATATAGAAACAGAGAGTAGATTCTGTTTGTGTGTGTGTGTCGGGGGGTGAGTTGCAGGTGGCAGGTGGGTGAATTGGTCAAAAGGAACAAACTTCCAGCTATAAAATAAATAAGTGGTGGGAATGTAATGTACAGCATGGTGATTAAAGTTATCATACTGTATTGCATATTTGTAAGTTGCTAAGAGAGTAGATCTTAAAAGTTTTCATCACACAAAAAAACACTTTTTTGTAACTAAACACGGTGACAGATGTTAACTAGACTTATTGTGGTGATCATTTAGCAACATATACAAATACTGAATCATTACGTTGTACACCTGAAACTAATATAATGTT
The DNA here is from genome assembly GCF_020826845.1 of Diceros bicornis minor. Taxonomy (NCBI): domain Eukaryota; kingdom Metazoa; phylum Chordata; class Mammalia; order Perissodactyla; family Rhinocerotidae; genus Diceros; species Diceros bicornis. The sequence goes on along the minus strand of NC_080744.1, from coordinate 47,478,301 downwards.
ATATGTCACTTACACCTCAATTTTTTTTTTTTTTTGTAAGGAAGGTCAGCCCTGAGCTAACATCCATGCTAATCTTCCTCTTTTTGCTGGGGAAGACCGGCTCTGAGCTAACATCTTCTAGTTGCTGTATGTGGGACACGGCCTCAGCACCGCCTGAGAAGCGGTGCGTCAGTGCGTGCCCAGGATCCGAACCCGGGCCACCAGCAGCGGAGCACGCGCACTTAACCGCTAAGCCATGGGGCCGGCTCGACACCTCAATTTTTAAAAAATGGGGGGAAACAAAATCCCAATGACACTTTTCACAGAAATAGAAAAACCAATACTCAAATTTATATGAAACCACAAAAGACCCTGAATAGCCAAACAATCTTGAGAAAGAAGAATAAAGCTGGAGGTATCACACTTCCTGATTTCAGACTATATTACAAAGCTAGAGTAATCAAAACATACGGTACTGGCATAAAAACAGACACATAGATCACTGGAACAGAATAGAGAGCCCAGATATAAACTCATGCATATATGGTCAACTTATGACAAAGGAGCCAAGAACATACAATGGGGAAAGGATAGTCTCTTCAACAAGTGGTGCTGGGAAAACTGGATAGCAACATGCAAAGGAATGAAACTGAACCTCTGTCTTACACACAAAAGTCAACTCAAATTGGGTTAAAGACTTGAACATAAGACCCAAAACCATAAAACTTCTAAAAGAAAACACAGAGGGTAAGCTCCTCAGTACTGTTAGTGGCAATGATTATTTTTGATTTGACACCTGACACCAAAAGCAAAGGCAACAAAAGCAAAAATAAATAAGTAGGACTATATTAAATTAAAAACTTCTGCACAGCAAAGGAAAGCATCAACAAAATGAAAAGACAACCTACAGAATAGGAAAAATATTTGCAAATCATATATCTGATAAGGGGTTAATATCCAAAATATGTAAAGAACTCATACAACTAAATAGAAAGAAACCAAACAACCTGATTAAAAAATGGGCAGAGGATTTGGATAGACATTTTCCCAAAGAAGACATACAAATAGCAAGCAGGTACATGAAAAGGTGCTCAACATCACTGATCATGGGCCGGCCCCGTGGCTTAGCTTGGTAAGAGCGCGCGCACCGCTGCTGGCGGTCCTGGTTTGGATCCTGGGCGCGCACCCACGCACCGCTTCTCTGGCCATGCTGGGGCCACGTCCCACATACAGCAACTAGAAGGATGTGCAGCTATGACATACAACTATCTACTGGGGCTTTGGGGGAAAAAAATAAAATAAATAAAATTAAAAAGGACCATCTCTAATCATGAAATAAAAGGCTTGTTGCCTGTTAAAATCATTGCAAAAAAAAAAATCACTGATCATTAGGGACATGCAAATCTAAACCACAATGAGATATCACCTCATACCTGTTAGAATGGGTATCATCAAAAGACAAGAGATAGCAATTGTTGGCAAAGACGTGGAGAAAAGGGAACTCTTGTGCAGCGTTGGTGGGAATGTAAATCAGTGCAGCCACTGTGTAAAACAGCATGGATGTTCCTCAAAAAATTAAAACTAGAACTACCATAAGAACCAGCAATTCCACTTCAGGGTATATATCCAAAGGAAATGAAATCACAACGTCCAAAAGATATCTGTACCCCCATGTTCTTTGCAGCATTATTTACAATAGCCAAGACAATCTAAGCTGGAAACAATCCAAGTGTCCATCAATGGGTGCATGGATAAAGAAAATATAATTTCTATATACAATGGAATATCATTCAGCCATTTAAAAAAAGCAAATCCCGCCATTTGTGACAACAGGGATGGACCATGAGGGTATTATACTAAGTGAAATAAGTCAGGAAAAGACAAATATTGTATGATATCACTTATATGTGGAATCTAAAGAAACCAAATTCACAGACACAGAAAACAAATTGGTGGTTGTCAGAGGCTGGGGCGTGGGGGTTGGGGGTGGGAGAAACGGGTGAAGGTAGTCAAAGGTACAAACTTACAGATATAAGGTAAAAAAGTCCTGGAAATGTAATGTACAGCATGGTGATTATAGTTAACAATACTGTATTGTATATTTGAAGGTTGCTAGGAGAGATCCTAAAGTCCTCATCATAAGAAAAAAAATATTTGTAACCATGTGAGGTGATGGATATTAACTAAACTTATTGTAGTAATCATTTTGCAATATATACATGTATCATTACATTGTACAGCTAAAACAAATTCAATGTTATATATCAATTACATCTCAAAACTGGAGGGAAAATAAACAACAAATAAACAACTGATTGCCTGACCAAAAAGAAAAAAAAGTGAAATAAAGACCTAAACATGCAAAAAGTGAAAGAATTCATCACCAGCAAATCTGCACTACAAGAAACGTGAAATGAATGTAAAGGAAGTCAGTCCTTCAAGCCACAGGAAAATGATACCAGATGGATGTCTGTATCTGCACAAAGGAACGATGAGCACAAGTAGTGGTAACTACATAGGCAAATTATATGAAGACTTTTTTCCTCATTCTTTAAGTCTCTTTAGAAGACAATTGACTGCTTGAATCAAAAATAATAAAGATGTATTGCTGGGTTTATAACATATGTACAGGTAAAATGTATGACAACAATAACACCAAGGCCTGGAGAGGAGAATGGAAGTATGTTTTTGTAAGGTTCTTACACTGTAAGTGAAGTGTATCACTTGAAGGTGGATTGTGATAAAGATACACACTAAAAACTCTAGAGTAAAATAACACAACAATAAGTTGTAACTAATAAGCCAAGAAAGGAAATAAGGTGAAATTATAAAAAATATTAAATTAGTCCAGAAGACAGCAGAAAAAGAGAAAAAAGGGAAGAATGGATGAGACAATAGTAAGATGGTAGATTAAAGCAACCATATCAATAATTACATTAAATGTAAATGGTCTAAACCAAAGTTCAGCATACCTTTTCTTAAAGGGCCAGATCATAAATATTTTATGTTTGTGGGCTATAAAGATTCTGTTGTAACTACATAACTGCTGTTATAGCACAAAAGCAGCCACAGACAGTACATAAATGAATAGATGTGGTCATATTCCAATAAAACATTATTTACAAAAACAGGCAGCCCACCAGGCCATAGTTTACTAGTCTCTTATTTAAATACCTCAATTAAAAGGCAGAAATAGTCAGATTGGGGAAAAAAAGCAAGACCCAAATACATGCTGTCTACAAATACTTTAATATGATACCCATAGATTAAAAGTAAAAGGATGAAAAAAATATATCATGCTCATATGAACCAAAAGAAAGCTGGAGTGCATATGTTAGTATTGGTCAAAGTAGACTCAAGGGGAGTTAATAGGGTCTTTTCTGCCTTCAGTTGGCAATTAATTGCTCTCAGCTTTTTCTTATCTTTTTTTTGGAGGGGCAATCAAGCTGAGTGATAGCCACCTGATTTCATTATCTGTTTAGCCCCCATTTATCTGTAATTCTCAAACATCTGATACATAACATTAGCTAATGTGTTCCTTTCTAATAGTATTCCATTCCAGTTTACCACCAATGAAAGTATTAACAATTGGACCACCTCGTTGTCCCACTGGCTATTGATGCTCAATCTATTACCAGTGGTGGGGTCCTCATTGCAAACAGGGTGGTGAATGATCCAGCTCCAAAACCCCATCTCAGTGGCTTCCTTCTGGGACCACATCTGGTTAGCTTTGCCAGATTTATCAAATATAAATACAGGACTCCCAGCTAAATTTGAATTTCAGATAAACAAATAATTTTTTTTTTTGGTGAGGAAGATTGGCCCTGAGCTAACATCTGTGCCCATCTTCCTCTATTTTGTATGTGGGACGCCTCCACAGCATGGCTTGATGGGTAGTGCGTAGGTGCCCACCTGGGATCCAACCCATTGAACCCCAGGCCGCCAAAGCGGAGAGCACGAACATAACCACCATGCCACCAGGCTGGACCCAAATGATTTTTTTAATATAAGTATATCCAATGCCATATCTTGGATACACTTATACTAAAAAATGTTGTTGTTCTTTATTTGACACTGAAATTTAGCTGGGCATCCTGTATTTTATCTGGCAACTCTGCAATAGGTTGGGTTCTGCAGGAAGCAGACTCTGAGATGGAGTTTAGCCAGCAGGATGTCATTAAAATTGCCCTTGGAAGGAAGGAGAAAGAGGCAGCAAGGGCAGAAAGAAAAGTCAGTCTGTAATGCAGACCTGGTGACAGAATTGGCTGAACTGTGGGGAGCTCTGGCACTAGAATGTACCAAGTTGGGCTGAGCTGTCCACGCCTATATACTCACGCGTTGATCAGTTGTTGGATGAGCGAGCGTGTCCTGGGTGAAGCGGGTCTCTGCAGCCGAGGCGAGGCCTGAAGGGGCTGACAGCTGAAGGCTGTTTGCTGACAGCACTCCCAGCACCAGGAGCAAAAAGTCTTTCCTGAAGTGGAATCCAAGTAGTGAGTGCATCACAGTGTCCACTACATTTATAGAGAGGATGAAAACATTGACCAGAGAGAATAGATGATATTTAAGGACTTTTCCACTTGAGCATCTGTGATTAAGAGAAACAACGTGTACAAATTGCCTTGAAGAGACTATGACAAATAGACGGTAAGCGCCAAGTAGCAGCTACTTTGATGTCTTCAAAACTTTGGGCCAGTAAGAGTTGTCCAGTGGTGGTGGTAGTTTTTAGAGTAACAAGTGGTGCTGGACTTTGGCATGTGTATCCACCGCCCAGAAGGTGATGACTGCCATCACTGGGTTGAGAACTTCTTTGCTGGGGAGAATTCTCTGCCTGACTAAGCTGAGTTTGGCATATTCCTCTAGATAAAGTTTTATAAAAAGGAATGCCTTTTTAAAAAAATGTCCAAAGTTAATTATTTTCATTTTCCAATTATAAAGACCAGATCCTTCCTTTGGAAGTGACAGAGTGAGGTGGAAAACATGATCATAAAGTCAGGAAACAGTGTCTCCTCTTGACTCAGGCACTTAAGCTGTGATGTTGGGTGAGTTATCTTCTCCGGCCTCACTTTCCTAGACTTTAACTTTTATTTATTTTTATTTTTTTCCCCCAAAGCCCCAGTAGATAGTTGTATGTCATAGCTGCACGTCCTTCTAGTTGCTGTATGTGGGACGCGGCCTCGGCATGACCCAGAGAAGCGGTGCGTCGGTGCGCGCCCAGGATCCGAACCCGGGCCGCCAGCAGCGGAGCGCGCGCACTTCACCCCTAAGCCACGGGGCTGGCCCTCCTAGACTTTAAAATGAGAGAGTTGGACTGGGTGGTCTGTAAAGGTCCCATCTAGTGTTTTATAATCCTGTGATCGTGTATGTGGCCCTTTGGCAAATGAGTTTGGAACACTGACAATGCCAGATTGCTAGACACAAGAATCTGGCAATTTTAGAATTAGTTTGTTAGATTTTTAGAAGTAGTTTAACCACCACTTCTTAACTAGCTCAGTTTTTGAGGCTGATTATAGCAGATTGCTTGGAGGGAAAAGTAGTGAGATAGATTGTTTATTCTTATTTTAAATCTTAAATGGCTATAAGATTAGATATCTTAAAATCACATGCCAATGTCTGAATGATCCAATTAAAGGGCAAGACGACTCTTTTCTTCATGGACTTTTCTTTTTGCTTTGTAATATTTTAATTACAGAAGTCATCAGCAGTACATGCCTGGGCCGCCCAGTAACAGAGACACTTCTAGGGAAGTATATAAAGAAGCTGTATCGGGCAAGGCGACAGGTTCTTGAACTATTTTTCATTATTTTCATTATTGGGAGCAGTTTTATTGTAAATTTGTGGTATAACTAAGGGACTGTTTTTTGGTAGTGTGAAGTAATTAGACAGACCAGCAGACAGAAACTGTTGATGCTGTGTCCCTAACCCATCTCTGCAGCCCTTAAATAGGCTATCAGAACAACAGGGTCACTCTGGTTCCCTGAAGGGATGAACTATAAAGGTAACAGCAATAATGTATCAAGAATCATACCATTTCCAGAGCATTTCTCGTTTAATATAGAAAAGTCAAAGGAAGTCAGTAATCCTATTATCCACATTTTACAGATGAAACAGAGGCTCTGAGGGATTAAGAAGAGACTTGCCCAAATTCTCACAAATCTAGTTTTTAAAATTTGTTCTTTTGGGGCTGGCTCGGTGGTATAGTGGTTAAGTTCAGCACACTCAGCTTCAGCAGCCTGGGTTCGTGGGTTCAGATCCTGGGCGTGGACCCATACCACCCATCAAGCCATGCTGTGGTGGCATCCCACATACAAAATAGAGGAAGATGGGCACGGATGTTAGCTCAGGGCGACTCTTCCTCAATCAAAAAGAGGAAGACTGGCAACAAGTGTTAGCTCAGGGGCAATCTTCCTCACCAAAAAAAAAAAAAAAAAAAAATTCTTCTTTTTTGTTTTTAGTCCAAAATGTTATGTCCTTTTCAGTTACCTTGCCTATGCCAATACATTTGCAGATCTTCACTACACTTATGTCTGTGTATATCTAATTCTATGTACTAGTTTTACAGTTTTCATGATTTCCTATAGAGAAAACATGATCCACACCAATGATTTTTCAGTATTCAGAAGGCACGAGCAAATTGTGAGAGTTTCAACAGAGGAGCAACCAGTATAATTCTACCACAATATTGTTCTCAGTTGTTGTTTTTTCTTTTAGATGTTACATGTAAATTAACGAGGTAAAAATAACAATACACTTGCTTCAATATGTGATTGTGTTCAGCAACGATTATTTTATTGACTAATTAGATTAAAGTTAAATAAATTACAACCAAAAAAGAGACATTCACCATTATTCATCTGTAGTTCAGAATTGTTCAGAATCTGTGGTTACAGATTGGAAATGATGGTTTTTAATGATGTGATACACCAGGTCCCAGCAGCTGGATGAAAACTGGAAAGCTCAATCATGCCCTTCTCCTTCAGATGGCTGGACCTTGAGTAGTCATAGCCCAGGCACACGCTATGCAGGTGGAAAGGACCCCTGGCTCTTGAAGACTCATGGTGTCTAATCTGACTTTTCACCCTGCTCCTTGAAGGTCATGAGACTGGGAGGGTGCCTACGATCAGAACTCCTCATTTTAAAACTTTCACCCCAGAACTCGTTCTCTGTCATCACACCCGTGCCTGGTGACACTTTGAGACCATAACCACCTGCACAGCTGCAACAGGACACATTATCAGTCTGAAAGAAAATGCTTTGAAATAGGGTCCAGCCCACCTTTGAGGTTGGGAGGGATGGTTTTATTTACTTTCCAGCGGGAAGCTATCTGCTTTAGATTAAAGGAGAATTAGAGAATTATCTGCTTTGATTCTGACATCAGAAGTGCAGATATTTGGAAAGTGCTTTGAAGCAACTTTGGTTCTAAGTGAGACTGTAAACTGCTCAAGTGATATCGCGACTAAAAACATTCTATTTTAGCAGTGAGCCCAAACCTAATTTTTTTTTAATAAAGTCCTATTTGCAGGAAAGAATGAGTAAAATCTTAATCATTTTCACTCTGTAAAGACAAACTTGCAACCATATTATAAAATTACCCGTTAAGCCTTGGTCAAACTCAGTTGTCCTTTTATTATTCTGCCATAGCAAAAAAAAAAAAAAAAATCCCAGTATGAGCTTCTCTAGTACTGAGTTCATGCTTTCTTACCTGTAATTAAAGGAGCCAAGATAGCTCAGCTCTCAAGACTGGGGTTTCTAAAACTTTTTTCTAAAAGGAATACATGCTAATTCAATAACTAACCTCTTTTGGTTGCTACCATATATATATAATTAGTATTGTACATATTACTATTACTAATACGACTATTACTATGAAATTATATTCATATCCAGGTCCCCTGTGTCCAGAAACAGCAACACATACAAATACTTTAAAAGAAGTATTCTTTTACGTGTTCATTAGACACGTGTTCATTAGACACGTTGATCTTGAACATGAAACTCTATTTTACTTTGTTATAAAACATGAATCTGAAAAGAGTATTTTTCAAAAGCTGTGATGACATGACACAACCAATCTCATTAAAAAGTGGGGAAAAACTTTCAAATACTCATTATTTTGAGAACACAAAAACAAAAAATCTGTAATAGCTGCCTAGGTATTTTCAGGGGGTGGGGAGATTTAAATATTTAAATCTCTATATCCCCTAGGTTTTAAAATGCTTCTATTAATAAGGTATAAAACCAAGACTAAGGGCCACTGAGAATGGATTTGGGCACAGTGAAAATGTTTCAGAAGCTTCCCTTCAACACACACATGAATTCAGTGAGGGTGAATTGATGAAAAATCTTTCCATAACATTTTCCCCTAGGTCTCCTTCCTGGCTGCAGGACCCCAGGAAATTTCCAGATTCTTTTCTCCTCTCAGGGGCCCTGCTTGGACCTCAGTGCCTGGCTGAAGATGTTTGAAGAACTGAGTTGGCAAAAAATATATGTATTTAAGGGCATTTAGGAGCAAGTTAAACTGGATTTTCTCCCGGCATCCAAGGGGACCGGAGCACATCCTTCCACACTATATTAGGGGAAGAACAGTTCACTAACTGCTTTTTGGGAGGGCCACTTAATTTTATGCTATCAGCCTTCCCATTTACCAAAAACTCAAACCATCTAAATGATCACTTATTAGTCTAGAACAAAACAAAACATAAGAAGCAGGTTCTGGTGAATAAGCCCTTCCAAGAATCCAGCTCACTTTATGTTCTAGATCAGCGGTCGGCAAACTTTTGCTGAAAAGGGCCAGAGGGTAACTGTTTTAGGCTTTGCGGGCCACTGCTCAACTTTCTTGCAATGACTCAACTCTGCCATTGTTGTGCAAAAGTAGGCACAAACTATAATACATAAACAAATGCGTGTGACTGTGTTCCAATAAAACTTCATTTACAAAAACAGGTGATGGGCTGGCTTTGGACCAAGGGCCATAATTTGCCCATCCCTGTTCTAGACAATAACCACAAATGGTGAGTCTTTTCTGAAAACTTCCAGATTAATGCCCATTCACACAATATTTAGCACTCTGACCCATAGCTGTGGTAGAAGAAGCCAGTGTGACCTGAGGATTCGATGTTTATGACCCACAGCGGCATATCAGCATGATCAGAAATTAATAGGAACCTGGAAGGGCCTGTTTCTGTTTCATTAGGAAACTTGAGCAGGTAGCTGTTCCTGGATTTTGCTAATCTCTGGCAGCAGTCAGGAGCTGAGGATAACGGCTCTTCTGGCACTGTGGCAGCAGGTGCGGGTACAGGCGCAGATGCAGAGAAAGGTAATATATTATGGGTAATATGGTACCTCAGTGGCCTAAGGCACCAAATATAAGTCAGCACTAAGGAATTCATTGCTCAAGCAATTAGGCTTCTCAACTCAGAGGTGAATTTGTTCAGCACGTGGCTAAAAACCATAAACATAAAAGTTGTGGGAGTAGCCACAGCCAAGAATCACAGAATTCCCTACAGGGAGAGGAAAGCTTACCATCCTCTCAGCCAGCCTTTCCATATTACCAGCGGGGAAAACAAGGCCCAAAGAGGAAGAGGTAACTTGCTCCGCTAGTTTGTGGAGGAATTACCAAATCTCAGCCATTTTGACTTCCAATCTGTTGCTATTTTCCCCCAAGGAATCTGAATTTAAAGCGGATTCACTGACCATATAAACATTCATGTCATGAGATACGACAGCTGAGTACCTGGCTACCCTGAAAGACAAGTTTTCTGTTGGGATATAAACGGTGCTAGAGAACATCTGAAATTTACTGAGGGGAAGGAAAAGAAAGCATTCCGTCACTGGTTTTATGTAGCTGACAAAAACTGCACAGGATAAAGCATTAAATGGCCATCTTCCCACGAATACAAATGCTGGTCTCTCATATTGTATGATAACATGGCAAGAACAGACTGGGAAGTTCTTAAATCGAAGTTTGCATTGATCTGTTTCCCTCCTAATAAATCAAAGGCAAATGTTATCCTCATATCTTTGGTGTCTGTGACATAGAGAATCCCTTGGGCAATGAAGGCGTTCCCGGCCTTGGATTTGGGGTACGTGGTATTGATGTGTTGCATCACAGAGAATGTCCTCTCGTCCAGTTGTGCTACAAGAATGCTCGAGCCATCTATACTTGAAGCATAGATAATCCAAAGACCCTTCTCATCTACAGCTAAATTGAAGTAGGTCTTGGAATTTGCAAAGAGGTATTTTCGATCAAAATACAAGGCATCTTCAAGCTTCAGGGTTTGGGACGTTTCTTTGTCAAATTCAAATCTGAAATGTGAAAAAAAGTAGATATGAGTCACCATTTTTGTGAACAAGGGTGGTTTTTTGGGCTCCTCTGTTAATCTGGGGTGGGGCCTGGGATTCTGTATTTCTAGTAAGTTCCCAGGTGATGCCCATTCTATTGGTTTGCCCACAATGCTTTGAGTAGCAAGGATGTAAAGGAAGGTGACTACATCCAAGTGTCTTCCTAGCCATGTGACCTGGGAAAATTTGTCAACCTCATGAATCCTCAGGTGTTGGGTGACCTCCTGAAATGCCCTCTCAAAGATTCTTAGAGCTGCAAGGGGCCTTAAAAGACGATCTAGCCCAGTCCTTTCATTTTACAAATAAAAAAGAAGTGACTGGTCCAGGAATATGAGTAAGTAGCAGAGCCAGAGTTTGAATTTAGGTTTTCTAACTTCAAGTTTGGGGGTTCTTCCTCTGCTTCACACTGGAGTTTTAAGACAAACATTTCATGCAGTCTAAATGAAGAAGAAAGTCATGAGCTGATAAGAGATGTAGCAAAGTCATGGCTGTGAAGTCAATTTTCTCGTCAGGTAAGTGACTGGATAGACTAAGTTACGGTATGGAACCCCATGCCTCTGAGCTCCTGGAGGCTGTCTGATTTGGCAGACTCCAATCTAGACCGTATCAAAAAGTGGATTACAATTCAAAGGTACCTAACTCCAGGAATGAAAATTCAGGGACATTAGGCTCAAAGAGAAGAAAGACACTAGAGGGTGCCATTGAGCAGCAGAAGAAATGCGAAATGTGTGAGTCGGTGGATACACGTTGGAGCATATCCAAACTTGAAGCTGATTAAGAAACCCTGAGGTAAGTTTGAAAAGAAACCCCAGGAGTGAGGGCTTGGGAAGGCCCTGCCTGCCCATCTCAGCTCACAGGGTTCTCCTTCCTCTGAATGCCTGGGATTCAGTCCTGCCGTTTGGTTCCTGTCTGGTACTGGCACCTAGCAGCTGCATCCTTGATGAGGCTTGTCTCTCCCAGCAAGAAAGGGTCTAATTCCAGCCTGCCTCTCCCTGCGCTCCCAGCATGTGCCCTGGCATAGAGCAGGGCCTCAGCACAGGTCTCCTAACCAGTGCATCACGCAAGCTTAGCTTCATTAGAAGACACTCTTTCTTAGAGTGGCCATCTGGGGCTCTCCTCGAGTCTCCTTCTGGGGCTCATTCACCCCAGAATTCCCCCAAACCCCCACCCTGAGGTAACAACAGCCCTATGTAAATGGCAGCAGGAAGCTACAGGATTAATGAGGAGGAATGTCAGAGGAAGGAGCGTATCTGGGAAGGGATGACTTCTGAACAGGAGGGGGGACAGTTGTCCTCTTCTATGAGCACAAGGCTCTGCCCAAATGAGGTGGCTGGGGAGATGGTGAGATGATGGGGGAGTCCGTAGAGAGGGAGGAGAGGCAAAGGAGGGGACACTTCCAGCCATGGCCGCCATATGTGTCTCATGTGGCTGGTTTAATTGCACGTTATACTAGGAAAGCTGTCCCCATCCTAACCCAGCACTCCAGTGCTAATAAGGTTGTTGAGGCTGTCCTCACTGAGGGGAGGAAGAGGGTGAGGGAGAGAGAGAAGAGACCCAGGCCTCCCTCCAGGTCCTTGTCTCCAGTTTTGAATGACTAGGATCATGGCTTTCATAAAACTGGACTTGTTTTTCAGATAGGGGTACAGCTGGAGGGCTGCGGAGTCTCTCGTCCATCTTTTCATTTTTATTGAGGACATGGAGACCACAGGATGTGGTGTCTCTTGTCCAAGGCCATGGAGGGAGTAGGCAGAAGAGTTGGAACCTGACTGAGTTCACCGCTCTCTTGATTTGCCCAAGATGACCTGCTTCTGCCTCTAAAGCCAGAACTTGATTTCTTTTTGAGCTATGAAGACAAAACTTCAGCAATTCTTGTGAGGAGCCAAGAAGACTTGACTGCTGCCCTGGGCACAGTCTACACAGGTGACCACCTCCCTTCCCCTTGGGAAAACAGAGAGGGGAGGAGAGGTGGCCTGGCGGGGGCTCCATCAAGGTGACAGATTAATCTGAAGGCAGAGCCTCCTGACTTTGCATTGCAGTCCCTCGTCTTCAATGATCTCAGCTGTGACGGGAAATTCTTCACACTCAAAGTTTTTCAGAACAAAACCGATTTCAGGGTGTGACACCTGCTAGAGGAAGCTCTGGGTTCCAGCTCCTTCCTTTCTCAAAGGATGAGAGAGCTGCAGCCCTTGGCACTCCAGGTCTACTTCTCTCTGGCTCTGACCTTACCCTTGGCATCCAGACCAGCAATAAATGCAGACCCCCAGGGGCTGGCCATGGGGCTCACTCGTTGTGTCCTGTGGTTCATACAGTCAGCAAACCCTGACTGACTTCTGACTGTGTGCCAGGCCCTGGGGACATAAAGATGATGAACCACAGTCCCTACCCTTAAGCAGCTCATGGATAACTAAGCGTCACACAGTAGGTGCAGTCTGGGATGCATGAGAAGGTGCTGCGGGGCCCCGGGGGACTCACCTCACTATGGTTTTGGAGCCTCCTTTGTGGTAGTAGAGAGAGTTGTTGTAAACGGCATGCCCACAGCCATGGAAAAAATACGGGAGTTGGATAAGCGAGTAACTGCCATTCAGCAGTGAGGGCTGGTCTTTGAACTCCTTCACCCTGATGCCTGCAGGAGAGAAGCCAGGGACAGGCTGTTACCTGCCCTCAGGACTGGCAATCATAGCTTGGGAGTGAGTCGGGGGAGGAAGTAAAGAAGGGCTGTTGAGAGTGAGGTTCTGTAAGGGTCTTTGTCCAGTTCTTCAAACTCAGACTCCCAAATTCAAAGTCCAGTTCTCTTCTATGGATTCCTGAATTGTCTTTTGAATGTAGTAGCCACAGAGTCTGCTTTGCTCCTCCTGGGAAAACTGTATCACCCCCTCCCCACACCACTCTAGATTGTTCATAAAATTCTCTACAGGCTGACATCGGTCTATACCAGGAATAGCAAATATATGGGAATTGTTCAGACACCTCCTGCCTTCCCCCGCACCCACAGCAGCCATGAATTCACATTATTCCTCTTTCCTTTTGAGCCACAGAATCCTTCTCAACTGGTAGTCTGTGCAGTCATCACCAGCCGATCAGTTAGCCTTGAAGAAGCATATCTCAGTTACTGCTCTGACCAGTGGGTATGCCCAGACCCCTTCTGGAAGAAGGCTACTGCTAATGACTAGGGGCATACTCAGATGCAGTGTACCTGCAAGATGGCACTTCACCTTCTCCCCTGGGCTCTCTGTCTAACAGATATCTGAGAAAGATAAGAGGGTGCCAACCTCAGAGACAGATGGACAGTGCAAAAGACTGTCTCTGACATTGCTTTCACACTATGGTTTTGGGGTTTATGAGGCCATCAGTCATCATGCTATTTATTTCCTTCTGGATACTTTGCCTAAAATTGGATAAGCTACTTGGGGGTGCCCTGGTCATGTCCCTGTGATCTGAACTGCAAGGCTTGTCATCAGTGTGCTCAAACACACTCTGCCCACTCATTTGTGCTTCCTAAAATAAAGGGCAGTTCTGTTACACCAATTAGCAGGGATTTCAGACACAGAATAGAATAAGCCTGAAGGTAGGCAACAGATGAAAGATACAATTACAACACAGATATAGATCACCTGTCCAAGTGACAGTACCTGAGAAATGTTCAGTCACCCAGATCCGTTCATCACTCTTGTTAGCAGACTCTCGTATCCAAGTCCCAAATGTCTCTGTCACTTTTAATACTTGTGTTGGATTTCCAATGGAAGCAATCATGGATTCTACCAGAAGAGGAGAAAGTTACTGCCTGCCAGTTATGACTTGAAGACATCCAATTTCTGAATTTCAAAATAGGATGTTTGGTTTCTCTACCTGCTTGTGGGGAATGGTGTTCACTGACTTGCTCGTCAGCTTTTCCAACCAAGGTATCATCATTTGGTATAGCACATGTCTCCCCTGAAACAACAGCAATAATCAGAGCAAGTGTAGTTGGCACAGCGGGATTTGTATAACTCGACAAGTGGTGGTCCCCCATCTTGTTCCAGACTCTAGTCCCATAAGCATCCCTTATAATAGGCCCACCAAGGTTTTTGGTGGCTTGCTTTTAAGCAACATCAACTCATTCACTTCAAATTTCTTCCCCTGCTTGGTGAGCTCCCAATAAGCTTTCCATGACCACAGTTGCTCACATAATACAATCCAAAGAGGATGTCAGTAAGAGGGAAAAGATGGTCTGAGCCAGTCCGTTCCAAGCCCTTGGCAATCTGAGGGAAAGAGAGGCTTCCTGACACCTTCTTGGCGTCTCGGGGCAGGCGGTATCACTGCCACAGTTGCATTTTTCAGGAAGGATTTTCACTTCCAGGGAAGCTGATGGGGAGGAGTGAGGGAGCAGCCTCGTGATGGGACAGCTCACTTTACCCTGTCTTCCTGGGCTGCCAGAGGAGGAATCACCGAGGAAGAGGGAGCCTGGAGGCAGCCTGGCCCGAGACGTTGGGCTCCCCGCCACCGTTTCCCACCTGTCTCTGCTTGAAGGCCTATGGGACACAGGGCGCCTGATCCACCGTTGTTTGAGGCTACACCTGAGCTGGAATTCATCCTCCTCAGCTTGTCATTGTTCCCCTTAACAAATGGGCTTAATTCAGACCTTTGTTGAAGAGGTGGCTCAGGGTGGCAGCAAGAGGACAGGAGGAGGGAAGGAACATGGCAGTGTGAAGATGAGAAGGAGTGGATGGCTGGGGTAAGGACCCTGGTCTGGGGCAGTTTGGGGCAAATTGAGCTTTCTGCAAAAGGCCAGGCCAGGCCCACTTGCCTAGACAAATTCTGAGGGGTTCGAATCACCCTGTGGTTGCTAGATAGAAAGGAGCACCTCGCTTGTCACTAAGGAAGCTCACAGAACAATCTGGAGAGGTTTCTTTATCAGTGAAATAAGGGGGTGGGACGCTTCATGATCGCTAAGCTTCTTTCTAGCTGGGTGAACCTGTGTTTCTCTGAAGCCCTTCTGTCACCCATGAGAGCCGTCTCAGGGAACTGTTTTGATTCCCTCACAAGCAATCTTGCTACCTCTGAGTTTCATATGGAGTTTCCCCTTAGGAACTTGAGCTTTGCAAAGAAAGGGACAGAGAGACCCTCCTGTTCTTAGTCTGAAGAAAGGCTCTCACTCTCTTTAATTCCCGTTGCACCCATCTGCTTCTAAAGCTGTGGGGGTGGGAGAGGGTTAAAGAAATGGAATTGGAGCGGGAGAGAGGGCCAAGTTCAGATGCAGGATGCCTGGCAAGCGAGGCAGACTGGAAGATAATGGCATCTCGTTTAAAGCAGTTTTCACAGCTCTGGGGCCCAAGCCGTGCTGACCAGCCTCTTGGTGGATAGGTGAGGCGGAGGAGAGGGCTTCTCCAGGCGCACACTGTCACTGGCTGACAGATCCTCTGGCAAGCTAGAATTCTGCAAAAGCTAGGGTCAGCTCTCCCCTCCTCTCAGGTGAGGGTTCCCGCTCAGCTCGCTGTCCAAGGAAGCGGAGCAAAGGGCTGATGCTAATGGAGGGGGCGGCGCTGATCGCCAGCGAGGGAGCCACTCTGCTGTGACTTAGCATTGGTGCTAACCGCTGGGCAGAATTATAATCGGGCTCCTTTATGGGGCGGGGTGACATCTTTGAAAGTACAGATTTGCCCACTCTGAAAGCTGTGTGCCCCTCAAATGTCCTCCAGAAAGAACAGAGCACCAGACAGAACTAAAGTCTGTTTGGGAAGGTGGCAGAGAATCCACAGCAAGTGTGAGTGAAACTCCAGTCAGGCCCCTCCTCTCTGTTGCCACTGCAGCCACGGCATCAAGTTGTACCTCTTCGTGGCCCAAGTAGGTGAGTGGGTCCACTCCTTTTGGGAAGAAGTTCCAGCCTCACTGTAGCTTTTTCCATTAATATGGCTCTTGATTTCTGATTAGCTTTCAATCCTGCGGCCACCCCTGTCACAAACTGGCCAAGAACAAGCCCTCTTGGCCTGCCAGAGATCAGGTGTTCCTCGCGCTTGGTTGGCTTAGACTCAAGTGTGAATTTCCACCTCCAAAAGGAAGATGCTCTAAGAGCAGGGCCTTTACGGTCAAGCACATCTGGACATCTGGGTTTGAATCCCAGCTCTGTCACTTATTAACTGAGTGACCTTGGGCAAGCTACTTAGCAACTTGGGGTTTAGTTTTGTATCTGTAAATTGGTGACAATAACGATTCCTGTATCATAGGATTGTTGTGAGAATTAAATGAATTAAGCACTTAGCACCGTGCCTGGCACGTTGTTAGCACTCAAACTTAGTGGTGGTGATGGTAGTACTGTAGTATTTGTGCGGAGTTAACCAATCTGAACTTCCCCATCGTCTCCTCGAGCATCAGTCAAGCCCTCACACTCCAAAAGTGAACAGCTTAGCCCTTGAGACTATTTTAGGGGAGAGGGATGGTGGATTTGGCAAAGAAGAGGAATAGTCGGGTGATAAATGAGAGAGTTGAGGGAAGGGGGAGGGAACCTGCCTCCAGTCCTCATCCCCGGGGCAGCCTGCTCAGGCCTCCTGTGAACATGTTGTAAGTGGGAACTCGCCCTTTGGACAAAACCTCTTCCCTCTGTTTAAAAAATCTGATCATAAAGCTTGGGTGAAGTCCTAGAGTTTGGAATTATTAGCAAAAGAGGCAGTTTCCCTGAGGCAGGGGTTGGTGACCTGGGCACTGGCCATTGAAGATGTTTGGCTGCCGAGGGCCTTTGGATCTTCTGCTTCCAGGGGGTCCTGGGGGACCTGGAGGGCCCGGGGGCCCAGGTGGGCCGGGTGGGCCAGGTGGGCCTTGGTCACCTTTGGCACCTGGAGAGAGAGAGAGAGAAAGAAGGGTGGGGGGAGAGCTTGATTCAGCAGCCATGATCAGAGACTGGGTGTCACACGGGGAAAGGGAGAATGAGCAGCCCCAGGGGGGCTCGCTGGGCGCCCCCTCCCAGCGCTCCCTGTGCTCCAGCACTTGTCCACGCAAGGAAGCAGCCATAGTAGGTGTTGAGTTCCAACTATGTGCCAGGAACTGCGCTAAGAATGTTAAGAATCTCCTCCCAGTCATTCTTCCCAACCACTCTGTGAGGGAGTAGCAGCCTCAGTGGCCCGAGTCTTAGGGAAGTTCAGTGCTTTGCCCAAGGTCACAACCTGAATAGGGCTGGAACTCAACCTCAGGGGTGTCTCACTCCAAAGCTCACCCTTTCTTCATTGGCCAATGTTGGAGGATCTCAGCCCCAACTGCTTATGAGAATCCCCTAAGGAGCTTTACGACAATTCCAGTGCCTGGGCCCCGTCCCAGACCAGCTAGATCAGAATGGTGGGGAAGTGGCTCATTGCATTTTCCTACAGCCTCCTAATATGCAGCCAGGTATGAGAAGCGCTGCTCTGTGTGGTAGAAGGAATCAGGAGCTCCTGACCAGCTTTGTGACCTGGAGCAGGCAGCTTAAGCCTTCTGAACCTGTTGCTTCATCCCCAAAGCCAGTCTCATACTCCCTGCCCTGCCCTGTGCGAATCCTCTGAGTCACCGGGGTGAGCACGCCGACAGCTGGAATCCCTACACACCTGTGGGCAGCCATTCCTCTAACTTCAGGTGGCCAATGTGGGTGCAGCCCTTTGCAGGGGCCATTGTTTCTGGAGCTTTCATAAAGATGCCGCCAGGCTAGGCTCTTCAGCCCTTTGGTTCTACTCTCCAGTCCAGGGCTGAGACTGGTGATCTAAGGTCTCTTTAGCTGCCTTTTCCCAGTTAGAACAAATAAACAGTTTCAGTCTCTCTAGAGTGGACAAGCAGGGGACACAGAGGCTAGAGGTGAGTCTATGCCCACTCTGGAAGAGGCAGAGATCTGTAGGCAGGGCAGACATGATCCAACACTCCTTTGCCTTCTCTGCTGTCTGACGAAGGACACATTCAGCTCTGGCCTGATCTCCTGAACTGGAGTGCACTCAGGGATGTTGCTTTTCTCTCTCTCTCTCTCTCTTTTTTTTTTTTTTTGCTGAGGAAGATTGGCCCTGGGCTAACATCCGTGCCCACCTTCCCCTACTTTATATGTGGGACACTGCCACAGCATGGCTTGACAAGTGGTGCATAGGTCCGTGCCCGGGATCCGAAACCGTGAACCCCGGGCTGCCAAAGTGGAGTGCGTGAACTTAACTGCTACGCCACCAGGCTGACCCCCAAGGGATGTTGCTTTTCTGAACGGTCTGTCATCACCTCTTGCTTGTTGAGCAGTATAGAGGAATGCAGTATTCTGGATGTATAGATTTCCCATATAACAGGAGTGTAACATGATCTTAAAAATTTTCAAAGTATATTCACATGTATTACCCTGTCTAAACACTACTTTCATCTTATGTATCTTGCATAGCAACCTCCCCTGTTTACGAAATGAAGCATGCTAAACATAATTTGATCTTTCCTTGATGCTTTGGTCTTAGCACAGTGGCTGGCAAATAGCAGTGCTCAGTAAATTTTGATTTACTGAGTCGATTTGGGGTCCTTAATCAGAATGTCTACCATCTTAGCTTCTTGAGGACAGATGTCATGTCTTACTCATTTTCATATTCATATTCTCAGCTATTAGCAAAGTCCCTAATTCATAAATGGTGCTCCCCGATATTCAATAAATGTTTATTGAATACATTAATAGGATAGTTATGTTTTTGTGGTATAAGTGTTCTCCCAAGTACTGTGCTTTTAAAATTCTTCTACCTCATCCTCCTCCATGACCATCAGATGTCACCTATTGTGTCTTTCCACCATGTGATTGTCTTTCTGTGGTTCACTGTGCAGCCACCTCCTCCGCCCAAGACACTAAGCTCAGCAACCATGTTTGCCCCGATTCTTTATGTCAAAAGGCTGAGGATAAGGGCCTGAGCGTGGCCCTAGCTTGACTGTGAAGAAAATGGCTGTGCTTTCTCTCAGTTGTCCTCTAAGGTATCTTTTTTTTTTTTTTGCGGAGGATGATTCACCCTGAGCTAACATCTGTGCCAATCTTCCTCTATTTTGTATGTGGGTCACCACCAGAGCACGGCTGCCGATGAGTGGTGTAGGTCCACGCCCAGGAACTGAACCTGGGCCACCGAAGTGGAGCACACTGAACTTAACCACTAGGCCACGGGGCCAGCCCCGCTCTGAGGTATCTTAAATTGCTTGCTTACTTGTCTTGTTCTAGATTGTGCTGGATTGAATAGTTATTTGGAAAAAGGAAGCTGCCTTCATCCTAATTCAATCCAACCACGACGTTTAGACCTGAATTATCTAAACTACTTCTGCTTGGATCCCAGATCTGGTCTTGCCAACACTGGGGTAACATGCACAGTTTTCTCCTTTTCGAAAGCACGGATCTCTAGAACATGCTGTAAAACATATGGACACATAAGGCAAATGAGGAGAGAAGACCCAGAGCAGCCCTTGTGCGAAGATCCAGGCAGGTCTCTGGGCCCATTCACCCTGGGAGAGGCCAGAGCACCAGCCTCTTACCTGCGGGGAGCACATCGTTGGACACGTCCCCTTTGTCCCCCTTTTCACCCTTCTGTCCTGCAGGACCTTCGTTTCCAGTCAAGCCCAGTTCACCAGGGTCTCCCTTTTCCCCTGGATTTCCTGTGGCTCCAGGTAGCCCTGAGAAAAAAACGACTTATTAGCCTATTATGCAAGAAATTCTGGTACACTACTTTGTAATATCATACTTTTAACTTTTAAAGCGAAGCAGCTTCAAAAACCAAATACATAACACTTTATAACCATTTTAGGATAGCAGTGTGGCCATAAATTCCTTAAGGAATAGTATTTCCAGGTTGCTCTGCTGGAATATTTTTAGAAACATTTGACTGGGACAACAGGTTGGAGAAAGGAGTAAACCACAAGAGGGACAGTCACAGGAAAAACAGAAAGAAGGTAAGGCCTGAGAGAAGTCTGGCCCCACCCCCATGCAGGATGGATGGAGCACTCAGAGGAGTCGGCTTGGTGCTGTAACGGGGGGTGCTGGCATCTGCATTATTTGGTTTTGTTTTTTCCTCGCATCACATTGGAGTGGAGGCTGGGCGGTTATCCTTATTTTCTAGAAGTTGGAACTAAGGCCTACAGTGGTTATAACTGATGCTGCTAAGTGAGCAAGCAGAAAACATCTTCTGATTCCATCACCAATGCCCTGCTCTGTGACACTCCAAGGCAAAATGCTTTTAATCAAAATAGCAAAACAGGTCAAGTTGATTTAGGAGAGGCATTAAGAAGGATGGTGATAGTGTGAACAAATTGCGGTGGGTAAGATTTCTGCCTTTGCTCACGGGGAGCCATCACTACAGGAATTGCAGTCCTGTCACACACAGCTAGAAATAGTCAACATCTATGCAATGACCCATCTCAGCACTGGACTATGAGCAGCACAGGATTCTGATCCCTGGGAGAAAGGAAGCAAACTAGGCTCATAATATGATTGCCCCAGCTTACTGCTGGCAGGTAGTTTCCAGACAGCAGTACAGGGAAGGAGAACCCAACAGAGCCTGGCAATTTTGCTGAGGTGAGGAGAAAAAAACCAGAGTTTGGGGAGATGGAGGTAGCCAGAATTTGGGAGACAGAATGTGAGAGAGGAGATGGTTGTGTAGAAAGAGCTCTGGAGAACTTCAGGGGGGTTTCCTTGAGTTTTTGGCCAAAGAATGACCCGTACAGGGTGAAACTCTACAAGGCAGGGAAAAGAATGAACAGAAAGCAGTTTACTACACAACTCTCAGAGCTTGCACAGGGAAAGTTCTCATTCCAGGACACCAGTCCAGGCAGAGAGATCTGAGAAAATGATGGGATACTGGGTAGAGTCCTTGGAAAAGTCTTGTCTTAGCCGTGGGGCTAAATTAGCCCAGGAGTCAAGGCTGCTGTGGATCCATTGTCACAAGGCTTAAAAAAAGCTCCTAAGGGATTAAACTGATCTGCAAGTAGTTTAAGTGCATGCCAGAATAGAGTCCAAAACTTGAACCATTCAGTCAATGTAATGCAGCAAATTAACAATTTAAGCAAGAAAAAAATCATATGATCATCTCAATAGATGCAGAAAAGGCATTTGATTAAATTCAACACCCATTCTTAATGAAATTTCTCATCAAACTAGGAATAGAAGGAAACTTCCTCAATTTGAAAAAGGGCATCTATGAAAAACCTACAGCTAACATCATCATTAATGGTGCAAGACTAAAAGCAGGATCCTCTAAGATCAGGAACAAGACAAGGTATCTACTCCCATCACTTTTATTGCACACTCTACTGGAGGTCCTAGCCAGTGCAAAAAAAGCAAGGAAAAAGAAATAAAAGGAATACAGATAGGAAAGGATGAATTAAAATTGTCTTTATTTGCAGGTGACAGGATTGTTTATGTAGAAACATCTCAAGGAATCTATAAAAGAGCTACTAGCACTCATGAGCACCTTGGGGCCCTGAGAGGGAAAGTGATTGCCTAATATTGTACAAAGGAATTGCCAGATATGCATCAACTAACATGATACTCTATCGCAGGGATCACTTACTCATTTTGACAACAGCCTTCTGGAGATATTACTCAATAGAAATATTGCTCAAGGTGGCAGAGATTTCAGGCAACAGGGAAGAGCCAGAGGCATGTTTTAGTGTAAGCAAACCTTTAGTTCCTCTCAATGTCTACAACCAAGAGGGCTTAGGATCCATTGCCTTTTCTAATTACCTTGCCAGTCCCATGCCCTTCTTATAGGCTCCGGCTAAGTCACTGCCCATTCACCCCACTCTATGTCCCATCAACTTGACCAACCCTCATTCTGCAGTTGTCATCCTTCTGGCATTGCCATTGTCCTCTCTCCAGATTTAAAACCAAATCCGGACTGCCCCCACCCTCACTTCCTGCCAGCACCATAGGATTCAATTTAACCATCCCCAGAGAATCGTAGAATTCTGGATTAGAAGGTACCTTAGAGGTCATTTAGATCAACCTCCCACCCAACCCGAAAAGCCTCTCTACACCACCCGATTGGCTCTTCTCAAGCCCTTCTCGCAATGGGGAGGTTATTACATCGCATCATACCAGAAGGTACTCGAATACTCTGCCTCAAAGGCAATTATTCCCTCAAACACAAATCTGGGTCTCTTAGTACCTTTTCCTTTATGCCAGAGGAGTGATAAATACTCAAAATGGTTTCTACTCTTCCATTTTCAAGGGACCCTACACACACCATTCCAAGGAAGACAGCGGTGTACGAAAGAATCTTCAAGTGTTGATCACTGTTAGAAAACGCAGTGAACAATTTGCTAGATTTCAGCCAACCATTAAAAAACACTTCAGTGAAAACCATGAAATTCAACTGTAGCTGGGAGTCAGAGGCCCAGGGTTCCCTGCCTCTGCCAGTGGTGATCTGGGGCGGGCACGTACACTGATGGAGGAGCAGGGACACGGGGAAGAGGATGTGAAGGAGAGCAGGGAGGCCCCTCCACTTTTGGCACTGGCTCTGCCGTGGATTCAGTAACACGGGGCAAATCATGCTGGGGCTGGGTGGGGGTGGGCGTGGGGGTCATGGCTCATAATGCCTCTCTCACAGCAGCACTGAAAACTCATCGGTCTGGGTCATCCCTGCCCATAGTCATCAGGATATCTTGCTGGAAAATGGTTCACTTAAGAGAAGCCCTTAATCGGGGACCTCTATATGAGAAGACACTCTTTTGTCAGTATTTAAATAGGCAATTTGTCACATTATCTGCAGGACACAAAAGACGAGAACGTTGCCATGGTGTCCAGCCGGCACAATGCACCAGGCATAACTGACACCTTCTAAAGGGTTCACATGCCCCGATTTAGCAAAGCTTAGGGAAATGGTATCTTCTAGTTACTTCAGGGTTTTCTTTTTCAGGCATTTATTCTAGTCACAAAGAGCCTTTCTGCATCATCATCCTATTTCCCCTTCTTTTCTTTTATTCCTTCCTCTTGTCTTTTATTTTCTTTCCCAGAAAGGCCATGTGTGAAATAGGAAAATGTTCACACTGTAATGCAGCTGATGAAGGCAGCCCCCACAGGGACAGGTGTGTAAAACTCAAGATATTACAGACCTTTGCTTAAGAGTGTATTTTGACTCCTAGCTGGGTGTGCATGATCATTTTTAAGCTTTCGTTAAGAAAGGGTGGGGACGTTTTATCTATGTACAGTCTGTCTTTGCCCTATTGTAGCCATTGCCTCCGATAACTCCCCTCTTCTTTGTTGGTGAAATCGCCTTGGCCACGCACTGCTGTTGAGTACAGCGCCACCTAAGCGCGTTCACCATCGGAGGACCTGCGTGTGGCACTTTCTACCCTGCCCTGACTCAGCCATGCCCAGTGACCCTATTACACTGTGTGGCCTAGACCCTGGCATTGTTTGTCCAGTGACTCCTGGCAGCCTTTGGGTCAGCATTTTCTGCCAGAGAAGAAAGGCCTGATTCTGCTCGCTTAACTTGTGTGCTAGAAGTGGCTCTCTGCTATTTTTCTTCCCTGGTAGCGCCCACTCAAAACAAACCATTTTACCAGCGTTAGAGTTTGAGGTTGTGTGATGTTGCTGGGGTCAATTCTATCAACTTCTCAGCAGGGGGTGAAGGAGGACGGCTTATTTTTGGCAGGACCATCTGTGACAGGCTCAGGCAGGGAGAAAGGGGACAGGAGGGTGTTGCACAAAACCCAGTCCCAAGACTAGGATGAATAAGGAGGGGGGCGTTTATTTCTGTTTTTATGGGGATTTGGTTTTTAGAGAAGACGACGCAGCATTAACTCTTCAGTGAGAGACAGATGGAGGGAAAGAAAATGCTTGGTTTTGAGGCAATAGAATGTCAAACTTCATAGAAGATGCTCGTTCTGACATCATTTCCATCCATTTTAAGTCCGATTCTTCTCTCCAAATTTAAGTCAGTGTTTTCAGATGAACACAGGTGTTTCCACTTAGATTTCCTTTTGGTCTAAAACCAAGCTTCTCCTTCCCCATTTTTGGAAGCTAACACTAATAGAGCGCTTCCTAGGTGTCAGGATCTATTCCAAGCGCTTTATATATATTTTTATCCTCCTCATTTCATCCTCCTAACAAAACTATGAGGTGATATTTTATTGTCCCCATTATACAGATGAGGAAAGGTGACACAGAGCGGTTAAGTGACTTGCCCAAGGGCCCACAACTAGTAAGTGGAGGAGCCAGGACTCAACCCAAGCCTTCAGGCTTTGGCTCCATGCGATGATTCCACCATGGTTCTTAGCATTCCTCAGGTCAGAAACTGAGGCTTATCTTTCATACTTCAAACTCCTGTTAGGCTAGAGCTCTTCAACTCTGATTTTATCAGGTTAGTCTTCTTCTCAAGAGCCCACAGGGGGTCCGGCTGCTCGTGCAGACATGGAGCTGAAGCTGCTGGCGCCACCCTCGTCTAGCCTGGGCAGCCTCACTAACAGTTCCCTCAGGCGAGTCCTTTCTGTCCTCCCCCTGCAATGCCCTCCCCACTTCCCCTCTACTTGTTTCCAAGATGTCCATCATACTTTTCTCTCCTGTCCTTTACACTTAGCTCTATTGCACAGTCCATCCTCTACGCAGGGCCCTCCTGTTCATTATCTGCACAGCAAAGTCTAGCTTTTTCTTCTGGCAGTATTACCTACTGGGCACTGTAAAGCAGTCTTCAAAGCAGAATAACCAATTATTGAGTACATGCTGTGTTAAGATCATCCTCCCTTTCAACTGGACCGTAAGCCTTAGGGACAGAAACTGTGTTCTATTCTTCCCGTTCATGCACGCATTCATGCATTCATTCTTCATTCTTCAAGCATTTATTGGGCCTCAACTGGGGCCTGGCTGAGAGCTGTGCCAAATAGAATATAGAAGACATCGTCTCTCCTTCATAGACAAACACTGCAGAAGACTATTTAAAAACTAGAACCATGTTAGAGTTGTTGGAACCCAGCCTGTGCAGTCTGCAGATGAGGACCGAGGCCCAATGGTGGAGTGACTAGCCCAAGGCCTCAGAGTGGTTGGGGATGGAGGCGGGTGCTCCCCTCTGCCTCGAATATAGGGAAAAAGAGGCACAAAATCAACTCTGCCTGGCAGGTAATTACTCATTGAACTGTGGGTTCTTGCACACGTCCTGCAGGCCTCTCTGAAGGGCTGCCACCCTCCCAGCCCTCCCAGTAAGACCTAACGTCAGCTCAGGTTGCAGGGCGTCTGCAGCCCCACACCCTTCAACAGTTAACGGTACCAGCTCCCGAGGCCCAGGCTTCTTTTCCGCCTGCACCTGCTCTGCGGCACCTCCAATAACATGCTCGCACAACTCGGGCCCAATCTCCTCAAGACTGGAAGTTCAGTGCAGTCATGGTTAAGAGCAGGGATCTAGGAGTCAGAACCTGGATTCAAGTCCTCCACTTATTAGCTTTTTGACATCAGTAAAGTTATGTCCATTTGTTCTACAATGACGTTATTGCTCTCCTTCACTGGGTGTTCCAGGCACTAGAGTGCAAGACACACGGCCTGGCTCTCATGGCCCTCATATTCTCCCTACGGAGTCAGACCATCAGCATATCAACAAGCAAACACAAGGAGAGAATTTCAGGGTGGGATACATGTTTTGAAAGAGAGCAAGAAATGTGACTGAATGGGCGAGGCAGGGGCCAGACACAGAGGTCAGGGACAATCGAAGAGGAGATGACATGTGACCTGAGACCTGCCCCATGGGAAGGACCAGCTGCAGGAAGGGCAGGGAGAAGGCATTCCAGGCAGTGGGCACAGCAGTGCAAAGGCCCTGGGGCAAGGATGGGCTTGGCCTGTTTGAGAAACAGAAAGATAAGGCTTCTTCATGTGGAAAAAATATGGCTAATAAAAATATCCATCTCCTTAGGGTTGTTATGAAGTCTACATGAGATGGGTAGGGCCTGACAATAAACGTTAGCTATTTACTGCTAGAGTGCACAGTCCTATCTCTGTGGAACACAGTTGTTTTTCCTGTGTTTGGAAATGGCTCTTCTTGTTCCCTCTTTCTGGAATGCACTCCTACTCCTCCCCTCTCCTACTTCTGCCCTGCAAACCACTCGTGATCCTTGAACTCTCAGCTTCAATAAAGACTGGTCAATCTCTACAGTCATGACCCTGACTCAGCAGGTCATGTCCCGCGTGAGACCCTGCAGTGCCTTCCTGGGAGCAGACACGGAGACCCAGAGCACTAATCTGAAGGCTCTGGAAGGGCCTGGCCCCTGCCTCCAGCCTCATCTTGCTGTACACCCCCCCTCCCCCAGCTGCACTGCCACGGCCTTTGCAGGTGTCCTGCATTCCACCTGGGCCACTCTGTCCCTCGCTGCCATCCTTTAGGTCTGACCTTAGACGTTACCTCCCTAACCCTCCCTCTCTGTACTGTATCTCATAACACCCTGTTCTTTCCTTCAAACGTGCATCTCACATTGTGATTACAGATGTATTTGATTATTGACTTAATGTCTGCCTTCCTACCACAGATGGAAAGTTCCAGAATAGGGGCTGCATCTGTTTTGTTTCCCCACTAGAACCTGGAACCCACTCAATAAATGTTTGCTGACTAACATCCCCGACATCCCCACCCTTTCTGGTGTCCCTCCCGCTGCTCAGTCCCATGCTCAGCCTCCTTTGCCAGCTCATCCTCTCCTATTTGGCCACTAGATGTTGTTGCTTCTCAGGGCTTGACCCAGGCTGTCCTCTCCCAGTAGCTCCCTCCCTAAGTGACCACACCCCTGCCCACATGCCCATGGCCTCAGATGACGCCCTAATATATACCTCTAGCCCCATGGTCTCCTCTGACCTCAGACCCGCATGCCCAAGGCCCCATGACGTCTGCTCCTGGACGTCTCAAGGCATCTGAATCTCAGCATATCGCACCTGAGCCCGTGACTGTCCCCTCGAACCTGAGTCAGTGCGGGGCTCCCCAGCTCAGGGAAGAGCAGGCCGGCAGGACAGAGCCTCGTAGTGGGTTTCGGTGCCTCCCTCCACCTTTCTGCTTATATCCACCCACCACCAAGTACTGCTGACTTCACCCCCAAACATCACTCAGCTCCATCGGTCTTTCCACACCCCTCCCGCCATCCCTGCTGCCTGCACATTGAGTAGCTTCTGAACTGTCTCCTTGCCTCCACTGGCCACTCTTGCTCCACTTGTGAGCTCATTCCAACGTGTTCTCCACGCAGCAGCCACAGTGGTATTTTAGAAAGGCAGATCTGATCATGTCACTGTCTCCTCCTTGAAACCCCTCAGCAGCTTCTCGTTGCTCTCAGAATAAAGCCATTTCCCCTCTGTGGCCTGCCAGCTCTGGTCCCCCCTCCCATTCCCTGCAATAAGGTTGAGTGCTGGGTAGGGTAGGAATCCATCCTAGGGCTCTGGAAGGGGGTAGGGAGGGAAAGCACAGCCCCAGGGCCTTTGGCAGGGTGACCGGGGACACCACAGGCCTTGCTCTAGGGTCTGATGGGTGCAGGCCAGAGTCTGAGCTGGCCCAGGGCTGAGCAATGCTTCCAACAAGCTCTTTCCACAGAGCCAGGCTCTTCAAATAGCCTTTGTCTTTATCTATATAGAATGGTGGTTAGTCTTCCCTTCCCCTGGCCTTGGGGCAAGAACTCTCTGCTGGGGCCCTTGGTGACTCAAGTTCTATCCTCAACCTCAGTGGAAGCTTCTGGTTCTAACACTGCTGACCCCAGGAGTCCTCCCTCACTGAAAGACTGCCACAGATGAGGGTCTGCATCTTTGCTGCAGTTCCCATGGGATCTCCAGGAAACCGAGGATTTGGTCAACCTCCATGGACAAACAGAATCTGGCAACTTCTCACCCGTCCACTGCTGTCGTCTGCTGCAAGCCCCCTCCTTTCCCTCCCGCAGCCTCCCTCAGCACAGCTGCTGGGTGATCCTTTCGCCGATGTAGCAGGGCAGGTCTCTGCTCTGCTGCAAATCCTCCCCATCCCACTCTGTGTAAGAACCACAGTTCTTCAAACGCCCAGGGCCAACCTGACTTGGCCTTCTTCCTTCTCTGGTCTCAGCTCCATCATGCTCACCTCTCATCCTCTCTGTCTGGCCACCCTGGCCTCCTTGGGGATCCTCAGACTCTGCAGGCATGCCGGACTCACACGCTCTGCTGGAACCCCCTGCCCCAGAGCCCCAGGACTCCTTCTCCATCTCCTTCAGGCGTTTGCCTCGAGGTCCCTGGCCTCCCGATCTGCAATCACACCCCCACCCACAACCACTTCCCAGCCCCCTCCTTGCTCTATTTTTTTTCTTTCGCACTTAGCACCATGTAACAGACGATATATTCTACTTATTTATCTGCTTATTGTCCACCTGCCCAGACTAGAATGTAAGCTGCATGAAGGCAGGCGTTTTGTCGGCTTTTTCGTTTCTGGATCTCCAGTATCTAGAACAGTACCCTCCAAGTAAATATGTGTTATATAAATGAATGAACTCTTTCTTTTCTGCCCTCACTGGGTTGTGGGCTGCATGCTAAGCACATGTCTTCAAAGCCAGGTTTCTGTCTCAAAAATCTTTTTGAAAATCACCCCCTTCCCACCTGCCCCATGCCCAGTGCTAGTATGGCGGCCCCCTCCCCCTCACAGTTGGCCCTCAAAATACTCATTGCTGAATGCTGAGGACTGGATCATATTTTTGGGGTCTTCCCAGGTTAAACCAAATGCCTGCACACTGATGGTCATCATTATTCGACACTGATGTTATTTATAATTTTAATTATTATCCGACAAGTAACGATCCACGACTGCTCTGTAATTCTGGCTGTGATTGCTGGCCTCCCGAGGGCTGAGCTGACTTGGGCCGTGTGTGCCTATTTTCAGAGGTTGCCCCCAGGGAACATGAGTATGTAGCCTTTGCCAAGTGGCCGAGGCCCTCAAAAATTTTCTCCCTCTCCACCGGCCTTCACTTAAATTGCTTATGGGAATAACAGCAGAGGTGCTGGAAGGGGTTACTGTGCTGTCTGGAAGAATCTTCGAGTAGTTCTTCTAGCCCAGGGCCTGTCCAAGTGAGTTGGGGTGAGTAGAGCCAAGAGGGTAAAAATCAACAAGAGAATATGGTGGAGCCTCCAGCCTCCACAGTGTCTAAGAGCCGGGCCTTCCTAGCAGCTTCTTGAGCAGACTTGACCCCCGCACTCGAGCCTCCACCATGCCATGTGCCAGCTTTCTTCAGTGAATCTGCCCAGTCCTTCTCCACGGACTCCCCAGGATTGGTGCACAGAGCCCTCCAGAACTTGCTCCACCACGTGCCCAGCCTCCTGCCAGGCCCTGCATGCGCCCCTGCTTCTCACTGCTCCCTGGACACATCTGACACCGTAGTGCTTCTGGGCCTTTGCCTGGGTGATGGCAAGGCCGCCACTCACAGCAGGGCAGAGCAAGTCCCTCGGAGATGCCAGCCACATCTTTGCAACTGTCCTATGACCCCTGGACAGGACACCGTGACAGCTGGGGCCATATGACCTGAGTGCCCTGATGCCTGGATGCTGCCATTTTATGCAAATTGTTCTAGCTATTCCTCTAGCCAGGAAAACCAGGGGCCAACATGGTTAATTGATTTCAATCAAACATAAAGATTTTCTGGGGAGGAGGAGGCAGTGAGAGGGCAAGACAGGAACTGACCCTCGAAAGAACTTGGGGCATTACACATACAGCCACCACACAGCCCATGGAGTGCCCCTCCCCAGGGCTGCCCTCTCCTGCCCCTTCCATCTGTGGGTCTGCATCAGAGCAAGGAGAAGGGTGGGAATCAGCTCCCACGGAGACTGCTTCTCTAGTTGGAGATAAACCTTTGTCAGAGCTGAACCAAAAAGAATGCCCTTCGCACGGCAGAGCACAGGCGCTTCCAGGCAGGAGTTAAGCCAGCCTTCCACACAGAGACACAATACTTCATGTCCAGTGCACACAGCTTTAGCCCAGCCAAAATGCAGTAGGGACACAAGCAACAAGAAAATTAATTAGAAGAGTTGCCAAAATACCCATTTTTCCTCTTTTTCCATTTGCTCCTTTTTCGCCTTTCGGGCCCTGGGGACCAGGCTGTCCATCTGACCCGTTGTGTCCTGGTAACCCGCCAATTCCCGGAGGTCCTGTGTGAAAACACAGAAATAGGTACATTTAAAAAAATCTTCACTGAAGTTAACGTGATTTCTTTTAGCCAATGAAACTGGGTAGGCATCAATGCCTTTCCCAGATTCCCTCCTGCTTCTTCCCTTCCTTCTCCACCTTTACTGCCTGCACCTGAAGCAGTGAAAGGTGGGAGGGGAATGGTGATGGCAGGTTCTCAGGTGGGAGGAAGCAGGAGAGCTCGTCACTGGGATAGAGGGAAGGACGGGCAAATAGTCGTAATTGGGCTGCCTCCAAACTCTTCCCCCTTCCCCACCTCAGTCCCTTCTGAGGGATCCTGGGGAGCCAGCCACCCATATCCTCCCTGTGAACTAGGAAAGTCCATGCGCTCTTACCTGGTGGGCCAGGTGGTCCTACAACAGAAAAAGAAATTTAGATGATAAACCCCGGGTGGAAGAAAACAAAGCCAGCACCCCAAAAGCCAAGAGCACCTTTCCCTCTCAAAATGTACTAACCACCTACTGGCCCTAAGAAGCCACCCCATGCCTTTTATTTATAGCTTGGTATATCTGCCCCAAAGATCCTTTTGCAAATCAAAGAGCCATCTGCCAATCAAAACCACTTTTGCTTAAGTTTCAACGGCCCAAGAATAATTTATGAGCTGCCTTCACTATAGATTCATAAATCAGTCAGCTCTCAAGCAATCAACTTAATTAAATGAGGCTTGGTGACAAGGAGGGTGGGCACCAGTGCAGCCCTGGCACAGGGAACTCTCGGCAAATGGTAAGCGCTGTCATTACGGGGCTGAGATCTGGCTGTCACAAGAGCAGTCCCAAGAGATCTCATCCAGCCAGCTTGTCTTCTCTAGGACACTGAGGAGAATTGAGAGCAGAAGCTGGTTTACTGGGTCTCTGTTTTGTTGCATGAAATAGCCTGAGAAAAACTGAGGGCTCAGATCAGGTAACAAATACCTTCCTTACTGTGTAATTACCCAAGGATTTCAGGGGTTCAGATGAACCATTTACACATAATCCAACAAAACAATTTTGCTTCTGCAAATAGGAGAGTCTTATCATCAACGATTCTATTTCAGCACTCAGACAAGCCACTGAGGTTGTAATATGAGCAGATGAGTTGCTTTTGTTTTTCCAGACCACATATAATGATTGTCCATATAGAGTGGAAAGGTCTTTCCATAAATCCAAGCTTGTGACCTTTGATAAAAATCATCATTTACTAAGCAACTAAGTGCACCAAAATCTACCAAGAAGCAGAAATCTTGGCCCCTGTGTCTGTTGTGTTTACAACCTACCTGGGAAAGGTAGACACTTTGAAACCACAATGAAATGTGAGGGAGCTACAGAGAAGCCACCCCCAAAGCGGTGCTGGGGCAGTGTGGGCACACAGCAGTTTAAGGCCTCCAGAGACGGTGTGCCGTGAGCTGGGGCACTAAGGAAACAAGGGCCTGAGGTGGCTGCGGGGGTGAGGGCTGGGCATCCCAGGAGGGCACCAGCGGGAGCAAAGGTGAGCACATGCACGATTCAGGGTGAGAGAAAGGAAGAAGACCGGCCAAGCCGGTGTGCATAGAGATAAGACTGAGAAAGCACTTGATGCGGTGGATGTGGGGCAGAAGCACTGGAATGCCAAGCAGAGAGGTGTAGACGGTATCTGCGAGGCAGTAGGGAGCTATGGTAGATTCTTAAGCAGGGGGATGGCACCGTGAAATCAGTGTGCATCTGAGATCCTCTCTGTAGATGGAAGTTGAACAGAACTAGGAAATGAGATGGGAGAGAGACAGAGGGCGCGGGAGAGGGGCCGTGGGGGGAAAATACCCAGAGAATCTTTGTAGTTAAAATTAGGGACAAGTTTGTGGATAAGTGTGGTTGGTGACTGTAGAGTTGTAGAGACAGCTAGAATTTCAAGAGGTATTTCAGCAGAAGAATGAGCAGACTCCACATCTGATTGGGTAGGAGGCGAAGAAGGAGGCCTCTCAGGTGGCTGGGAGCCTAGGATACTGACAGAGAGAGGCTACTTGACAGACACGGGGACTCTCAGGAGAACGTGTATTTGGAGATATGCTTTCAGTACATACAGTCCTACTTTGGGCAAACATGATTTGCTGAAAATGGCACCATATTTTCTAGGGTTGGTGTAACCTGTAGCAACATGACTTCATTACCGGATGGCATGCATGCGCGCGCACACACACACACACACACACACTGGTCAGGGGGTGATGTGGACAGTTGACAGAAGTCAGAAGAAATCAATCAATCATCATCCCCAACTCCAGATGGAGCCAAATTCAGATGTGCCGATTGGCCGATAAAAAGGCAAACAAGCAAGACTCGCTGTATATGGAAGGTTTTGAGAGTTCTCAAGACAGTCCAATAACCATTTCTGTGCAGCAGGACTATTGGAGAGAGGTCCTGTCTGGCACTGTATATTTGGGACACATTAGCCATGGCCAAGGGTGTCCTTATAGTGAGGTGTGTAGATGAGAGTTTCCTGGCATTGACCTGAGGTCCACAGACAGGCTATGGCTACAGTTCTTAGTCACTTGATTCCATAGAATTATCTGGAATGCTTGTTAAAATGCAGATACCTGGGCCCCATCTGGAGATTCTAATTCAGTTTGGATTTAGAGTGAGGCCCAGGAACCTGCATTTTTACCAAACACCACAGATGATTGGGATGTAGATGGTCCTGGGTTCCCCTGACCTGATGTGAAAATTTTCTGGGGAAAGAATAAGTCACTATCAGCAGATCTTTAAAGGGGACCCTAAGAATGTTGAGAGCTCCTAGTCTTGAGGCAAGAGTAAAATGTCTGGGCCAAATTTTGGGATGGAAAGAGAGAAGGGATATACCCCATTTGGAGGGAGGCACGGGATAGAAGAGGCACCAGGAAAGAGAGAGTGATCCGAAGACGTAGGAGGGAATCCAGCAGGCCCTGCGTCCTGAAGCTAATGGAAAAGAGAATTTCAGAAGAGTTGACAGATGACAAAGGGTTTCAAAGAGCTCTAGAGTAATATAGCGATGCCAAGCCTCTGTTCCAATATCCTCTCAGGATGCCAACTGAGCTGCCCAAGGGCCCCTTGTACTCGGAAGAAGCCTCAAATATGCATCATTGTAATAATGTCAAAGGTCAAATAGTATGTGCCAACGAGGTGTTTAGAAAACCGTATTTCAGCATATTTTCTCAGCTCCTGACCTTTCTTCTCTTCTTGAATAACAGACCCTCTAGGAATATGCATGGACTGCCATGTTCTTAGTAACACTGCATGCAGGGCTGCTTTCCTGGGCCTGCCACCAGTGCAGCTGACAGGACCCCACACTCAGAAATGGCTCCACACTTGGGTTTAATGCTCTGGGGTTGCCTTCTAGAATTTCTTAATAATATTATCGTTGAATCTGTGTTTTGTAAATGAAGTCCAATGGGATGATGGAGCATGTTCCAGGAGACTCGGAGCCTTGGTTCCTATGTGGTCCTGCCTCCAGTGCCTCCACTGCCTCCCCAGGACAGGTTTTCTGCCACCTGCTCCCTGCCCCCTGATGTGTCCTCCCCACCCCCTACCCCATCAGTGACTGCCGCCACCTTCCACCCCAGTGGGGGCCCAGGCACAAGTGCAGGGAAGGCTATGGTTGGGTGCGTGCCCTGCGTGCCTGAGTCACAGGGTGAGGCCCCCTGTGCCTGAGAGGGTCTGTACTTGCTGGGTTAGTATCCCACACCTCGGGGAGTATGACATTAAATAGCAAACAAGAAGCCCACCATAGCAGGTGAAGAGCGAGACCTTGGAGGAAAGGAAAAAGCATTTTTCCTGCATTTTCATTGTGCACTGGGCCCTGCAAATGATGTTAGCTGGTTCTGTCTATCCCCACCCCACACTCCTAGCCAGAGTCGATTAGAATTAGCTGGATGCTTGATAGGAGCTGAGCCACTTAGACTTTTTTTTTTCTCCTTGAAATCTAAAATTGACCCACGATGCCCTAGTTATGTAAACTAGAGGTCTGCGGACGGCCATGTACAGTTAACAAATGCCAGCCTGCAGAGAGAAGGGAACAAAGTTGAGAGAAGCAGAGATGAGAGACAGGGTGTCCTCAGAGGGTCAGAAAGTCTCGGAGGGGAGGCGTGTGGGTTCCTGGGGGCTTTCCAGTTCCCGGTTCCAGCCCCCTGGGGTCCGGCTGCTGTCCCTGCCCTCTTGGTCTGTCTTGAGATACCCTTATGGTGAGGCAAGCTTTGTGTTCACCAAACCCAGTTTTGTTGTCCCCTTCCTGGACTGACAGACAGACTACATTTCCTAGCCTTCCTTGTGGTTAGGTCGGCTTCCTTGTGGTTAGGTTAGGGCAGTGTGAATGTCTGGGTTCTGCCAGTGGGATCCGCTGGGGAGATGGGAGATATTTCCAGGCCTGGCCTTTTAAAGCACCCCGTGCCATCCTTTGGACCTCTTTTCCCCTTGGGGGCAGCCTTGGTGCCTGGTGTTGAGATGATGGAGCCACAAGATGGCAGTAGCTTGGATCTCTTAGTCATCTATACTTCACTGGACTTTGTGGAGTGAGAAACAAGCCTTTGCTGTGTTAAGCCACTGAGATTTTATGGTTTAATTATTATCAGAGCATAAGCTTAACCTATGTTGACAAATACCTTCCTCTATCCTCATAATAATTTGTAACCCCCCGCTTCCCTTTTTTTCCTCAAATAGCTCTAGTGGGTTCCTGCTACCAGCAAACAGAAGAACCTTAAATGAGACAGGAAATACAGGCACTACAGTCACGGGAAATGAATAATAAAGAAGTATAAGGCTCACCTCCTGTCTTCAAGGGTGGGCACTGGCCAGTGGCTAACACTACAGGCCTCTGGAAAGCCTGGCTCCTCCCACCACCATTCTAGATCACAGGGGAAGACCATGTCTCTAATTTCCCTTTAGTCACCTCCCTTTTCACTCTGGGCTGGTGTCAGAACTGGTGTTGCCTGACCCAAGGCACCTGCTTAGAAGAGCAATGACTACACGGGAAGTGGCCATACATTTCCCAAAGTCTTGCTGATAGAGGGAAAAAAGAAGCCAAAAAACCCAAACACAAACATTTCAGAAAGTGAAGTCTGGTTCTGCTGCATTAGAAAGAGCTAGTGAAAGATGAAACTTCATAAAGCCCATACTGCCATGCCTGAAGCACCTCCGAGGTCTGTCGTCCTGGATTCGCTCCCACTCCTACCCCTGCAAGGACTGCCTGGGGCTCTGGACTCATGTCCCCGGCCTCAGCTTCAGTGCCAGGCAGGAGCCCTGGCCAAAGAGGGTGTGGTCTCCCTTTCTCCTGGGAGTCAGACATGCCTGGCTCTCCTTCAGGGATGGCCTGAGAGGGCCCAAGCTCTCAAACTTGGAGCCGGAATCTACCAGCACTAAAACAACTGGCTAGTTTGCTCAGCGACGCCAGTTGAGTGAAAACTGAAGAGCGGCCCTAGCTGTTTCTGAGAAGGGCCTGTCCATTGGTTTACCAAAGCTTGCACTGGCTATAGCTTTGAGGCCCCAGTTCCCACCCTATGTTTGCTGGTACACCCTCTGCAGCCGCCCCTGCCACTGAGCTATTGGGCCCGACTCAGGGCACCTGACTTGGAAAGGTATCTTTCCTCACATGGCCCCATTAAACTGCAGCTTTGGTCCAATCCCATTTATTTGGTGCATTTCAACTTTGGACTATGGCCATGGCAATCTTAAAAAAAGAGAGTAGGGATGGCAAATAGGTTTTATTTCAACTGCCAATTCTAATGAATTAGGACAGCTTTCTGGAACACCAGAAAAGAATGACATGAGGCCATGCTCAGCAGCAACTGTGATTCATTACTGATGTCTGCCTGGGTTTGAGATAAGGAGCAGTGACAAGTGCCCTCACTGGGTTGGAGTCACTGGGCTGCAAGGAGAGCGGGCACTGTGGCTTTGAAGTGCGTCTGCCGGAAAGCAGTTCAGCAACGTGATGCTTTAGAGATTTTCCAACAAGCCTGTATGCGGAGGCCTCTGGAAGTGAAGAATACCCCAAGAACCTACCTTCTTCAAGACACCTGCTCTTCCAGAAGATATGCTTTTGGGGTCCCAAGGAAATCTGGGCTCAGGGGTAAGATGCATCCAGAAAACCATATGTTATTTGACAAACTCTGCACGAGCAAAACCTCCTACCTACTCTGGCTGGTGAATTGCCTTCACTATTTGCCTGAGATGTCACAGCCTGCACAAAACTACACAGCATCTGTCCTTGTCTCCATAGCAACCACAACTGAGCCTCGGAAAAGGAACGGGAATAGAGTCTCATGGTCACAGCTGGACTAGCCTCCAGTAACAAGTGCCAGCTTTTTCAAAGTGTGAAGCTAGATCTTGTTGTCAGGCCCCAAGCCCAGGGTCTGCCCTGGCAGCCCCTCCTGCAGGCATCTTCTTGGGGCTCTGGACCAAGGCTCTCTGTACCTCCCTCTGAAGTTGCTAATTCACTCCCTGTCCTGTGCCCTCCCCTTCCCCAATACAGGCAGCCTGGTCTATCCCAAGGCACCACCTCACTTTGCAACTTGTACTTTTCCCACCTAAGTTTTAATTGAAGAGCTTTCTGTGTAAAAGGAGGCCCAATTTCAAGCTAGCACGAGAAGGTGCTGGCTTTTGAAAAGCATTTTGAGGTGCCAAAGAATAACCTCTTCAACCCATTTCCAGCTTGGATGCAATCCCCCGCCCCCCGTCAATCTCCCCTAAGTTGTCTCAATAGCTCCATCCTGCATTCACTGAACAGCCTGGCTCTCTTCCTATTACTATAAAAATCAAAAAGGAAGAGGTTTTTCCTGTGCCTCTTAACAGGGCTTTTGTGCCTCTAATTCCATCCATCTGAGCATTTCTCTAGCACTTATTACTGTCACATGTGGGAACTCTGAAAAGGGACCTCCAGAAATGGAAGAAAGATGCTTAAGCCACAAGAGTTTCAGAATAAAAGACTAAGCTGATCTGAAGATATTTAATTTCTCGTGAAGGCCGAAATGTGACTTGAGTAATTCAATCAGCATTTCCCAAGAAGCCACAGAATTACAGCTTTTCTCTCTGAGGCCAAAGTGAACAAGAGTCAGACTTGGACTCAGGGTTCCTCAGGGAAGTGTCTTCCTTACCAGCCCAGCAGCCCTGTTTAATCACTTACATAAACCACAAGTTTAGTCATTCAACAAACTCACATTGTGCTCCTAATGCACAGCAGATAACGAGAGGCAGAGAAGGGTGAGGTTTCCTAGACTCGATACACACTGTGCAGGTTTCTCAACCTCCACCAGGGCAGCCCTGTCAAGCGAGACCTGGACCTCTCCAGAACCTGGGGCATAGACTGAAGAGGCCCAACAAAAGCTTCAGATGGCTTCCAAGTCTGTGGTTATTTTTTAAAGCCCATGAGAGCTGTGTATTTACTCCATAATAAACTTTTAATGTAAAAATAATTTCTCCCCGTTTCCTCAGAACGCTACGCCCCTTTTGGAGAGGCAGGAAATGCAGTATCTGAAATCAGGCTGCGTAGGCCCATCCTTGGGCCTGACTAGAGCCTGGGTGGTTGGGGGGAGCAATGAATTGGGAGACTGCTCTGGGGTCTGTGTTTTCCCTTGCCCCAGCTTCCGAAGGCTGGCCCCCCTTTCCTCAGGCGAGAGGCGGGACTCTGTCAGACTCAGGTATAGATAATCATATCAAAACCACTCCCCTCCTTCCCTGCCCCATCCATCAGCCCGCCTTGTCCCAAGGCTTCATGTGCCTCCTGGTTGATCCCCTCCCTCCTGTCATTTGTCCTCCATTCATTGTGTGGACGGGGGCAGAGTGTGACCAACCTCCATTCCCCCCCAGCACATAGTAGGCACCACACAGAGCACTCTTCATAAAAATTGTTTTCTTGACTAATTAGTGGTCTGCTTCTAGAGTTTCCCATTCATGCTGTATGCATGATGTAGGGAAATAATTACTTCTGGTAAGAGAACTCTACCACTTAGCAAGGTCTTTTTCCTTTCTTTGTTTTCCTTTTTAAAAACTAAAGGGAATAAGGAAAACATGTATGGCCCTGGTTCAAGGAACCACACGGTTCTACTTACCCAAGACCTAGTCATTTTCCATGGCTATATTTCTATGGCAATACTGAAAATACTATTTTTCATAATTATATTACAATTTATTTTTAGCTCATTAAAAACATCTGGTAAAAGTAAACCAACATGCATTTTTATAACCTAAAGTGTTCCTAAGTGTTCATTCTGCTCCAGCCCTTGGGCCAACACACGTGTTGGGGCTGTGAGCAGCCCTTGGTCAGTGCAGGCCAGCCTACCTGTCAGGCAGATACCCTTGGTGCTGTTGCACAGGTCCACCATCACTCGGATCTGCGTGGAGAGAGGATGGTTAATAGCTACACAATAGGCAGAGGGCCCTGAACTTGCCCTTTATTCAGACAAACAGAAAGCCAGTGTAAAAATTCACAAAGTAACTTCAGGAGAATATGCAAAAGTCCCAGGAAAAGTTTACGTAAAACTGAAAAGAAACTCTTAAAAGATCTAAAGATATATGTGTGTGTGTGTGTGTGTGCGCGCGTTTGCGTGAGGAAGATTGGCCCTGAGCTAACATCTGTTGCCGATCTTCCTCTTTTTGCTTTAGGAAGATTGTCCCTGAGCTAACATCCAAGCAAATCTTCCTCCACTTTGTATGTGGGACGCTGCCCCAGCATGGCTTGGTGAGCAATGTGTAGGTCCGTGCCAGGGATCCGAACCCACAAACACCGGGCCACCGAAGCGGAACACGTGAACTTAACCACTGTGCCACCAGGCCAACCCCCTAAGGATTTTTGATATTAGCAGCTCATCGATCAACCTCATCAGCAGAATCTCCTTGATTGCTATCAAACTCTGAGGAGGCAGAGGATGGGGGAGGAATCGCCAAATCCAAATTACAAGGTTGTAATGAGCCGGCCCCCCAGTGTCTGAAGGGCTCACTCTGTGGGTCTGAATAAAGAGGGTCGGTGCACTTAGTGGTCAGGAGCAAGCACTTACTAGCTGGGTGAGCGCAGGCAAGCTACTTAACTGCTCAACACTTTGGTTTCCTCTGAAAATGGAGATATAGGCACCTGCCTGAGGGTTGAGCCAGCTTCATGTCTGGCACATGGAAACTGCCCCTAGAGGGTAGTGATTCTCATGCCGTCTGGACACTGCCTACTCACCACCGGATGGCCACCTGCAGTGGGTGGTCACTGCACCATGCTAGCAGCCTGATACCTGCTTCCCACACACCTACTTTACACCCTTCTCCCATCCATTCTCCACCCTGCTCCAATGAGCTTCACAAAGACCAAGTCTGATGGGGTCAGCCCTGGTTCAAACATTCTTGTGATTTCTTGTTGGTCTAAAGATAGAGCAAAATTCCTCCTTCTCTGGCCTCATTTCATACCACTCTCCCCTCACTTTCTGTCCTCCACTTACACTCTGCCTCGGTTTGCTCATCTGTAAAATGGAGATATCAATAGAGCTTACTTTTGGGTATTGTTGTGAAGGGTAAGTGAAATTACTATATGTGAAGTTCTTAGAACAGTGCCTGGCATGGAGGAAGCAAGCACACACAACAGTGTGTTTTCCATTTTGTGGAGGCAGCAGAGAGTGTGGATGGAAGCATGGATTCTGAAGTCAAACTGCCCGTGTTCAAATCCTGGCTTTGCCATTCACAAGCAGTGTGACCTTGGGGGAGTTACTGAACTTCTCTGTGCTTCAGTGTCCTCGTCTGTAGATGGAGCTAATAGCACCTACCTAATAGCGTGGGTATGTGGATTAAATGAGCAAATACACGCAACACACCTAGAATGGGGCCCGGCACATGATAAGCATGCTCTATTTACGCTATTGTTTTGATGGTTCCTTGAATGCTTCAGGAATGCCTTAGTTAATTTACTGATTTACCATCCAAGAAGCAGTTTTTAGACCCAAATAATATGGCATTTCAAAAGTGTGGAAGGAAAACTTATTATTGAGACAGCTGGAAGACATCTGGGGAAAAAACAAAAATCTGGATCCCTACTTCACTCTTTACAGTAAACAAGTTAATAGTGACAGGGATCAACAATTTAAAAGTTAAAAACAAACTAGTACAAGTACTAGAGGAAAACTTGGGAAAAATGTTTATAATGGCATTAGAGCAGGAAAGATTTTTCTAAGAAAGAAACAGCCCCTATACTATAAATAAGAAGAATGTGATAAATTCGACTGTCTAATAATTTAAAATTTCTGCAAGAGGTAAAATGCTACAAGCAATAACAAGGGAGAAACACAAACTTAGGAAAATAATTGCAAAGGGCTAGTATATCAAGAGCTGTTATGAAGCAATAAGTAAAGGAACAAGAAGCCAATAAGAAAAAAAAAAAAAAAAAAAAACAGGAAAAAAGGGCAATGGACCCAAACAGAAAGTTCAGAGAAAGACAAGAGCGACTCATCTTCACTTCTTGTTAAAGAAATAAACTCAAATGATGAAATACCGTTTTCACCTCTTGGGTTTGTCAGTAAAAAGGCTAACAGTCCATTTCACAAGGGTGTCAGGAAAGCAGCACGTTCATATCCTGTCCATGGAAGTGTATAGGGATACTGTCTCTTAGGAATGCATTTTGGCAATATCTACTAAAATTTAAATAGATCTACCTTTTGAGCCACCAATTACACTTTGGGTTTTATGCTACAGATACACTCATATATGTGTGAGAAGACATAAGTACAAAGATGTTTGTTGCAGAAGTGTGGGTGATGGGGTTCAGGGCAGGCCCCCCCAAGATGTGCCACTCTGGTGTGTGGATTATTTCAAGCTGAAGACAATAAAGGCTCAGAAGACTCTGAAAGAAACCTTGACCTCCCCCTCAACTAACTCCCTAAAAGGATTTAAGACAGAAGGCCTGTCCCCAGGACAGGCCATCACCATAGATAATTCTGGGTATCGATAGACTGGGAGGGTCCTTGCTAAGCCTATTCTTATCAAAGTTCTGTTTACCAAACATTTACATTTGTAAGGGAAATCTCCATTTGTAAAGATATCTCCCTCTCTGTACTGGGAAGAAGGGGGGATGACTTCATCTCTAGAAAATTATCAGTGCAGAAGGCGAGGCCTTAAATCTGCATAATAACCTTACTCTTGTTTACTGTGCTTTTCTGGTAATCTCCCATAACTGACTCCCCCTACCCCCAACATCCTCCTTTGTCTTTAGCTGAAGATAGTACTTAAGATGAGAACCTCTGCCATTTTGTCAAGTTATCCAGTTTTTCTAGGTCTGTCACATGTATACATGTTATAAAGCTTTGTTTGATTTTCTCCTGCTATTCAATCTCATGTCAATTTAATTTGCAGCCCAGCCAGAAAGGACCCAGAGTGGGTAGAGGATAGTCTTACTCCCCTTCATGGGCAAGAGCAAAAACGAGAAACAACCTAAATATTTATCAGTGAGGTCTGGTTAGATAAAGTGTAGCATAGCCATACAATGAAATACTATAAAAAAGAATGAATTTAAATCCCTAAGGCTGACGTTGAAAGATCTCCAGAATAAATGAAAAAAGACAAAGTACAGAGCAGCATGTATAAGGTACTTCCATTTAGGTATAAGGTACTTCCATTTATGTAAAAAAGCCGTGCACACACAAATGCTTCCATAGGCTTCTCTCTTGCTCCTTTCAAGATTCTCTCTTTGTCTTTGGCTCTATGGAATGTTTCTGGAGAGAAACCTCAAAAACCTCAAGTAAGGGGGAGTGGAGGGCCAGGGTGGGAGGGAGCCGTACTAAGCACGATATGCCCTTTTGTTTTATTCAAAAATTGCACCGATTACTCTTTCAATTAAACTCTTTTTGAAAAGGACGTGTTTTGATTTGAGGGGAAAAATTGTTTTGTCTTCTATCTAGGTTTATTCTGTTTGCTAGGAGATCCAGAGGAAAACTTACACTGTATTTAGTTTTTGTCAAGTCTGTCAACAGGTAATTATTAACTGCTTTAGAAATTTATTGTGAAATATATCATATATATCACAAATATATAAAATGTGTACAGACAATTAAAGATGAATGATAAAACAAACACGTATATACCACTCCCCAGTCAAAGAACTGGAAACTCAGCAACGCCTTGGAACATCCCAGGTGCCCCTCCCCATAACACACCGTTCCCTCCCCGCCCCAACAACTCTGAGCCTAAGGGTATTGGACAGCCGTGCCCTCCACTTCATAGAGATAAGAATTTAGAGGCTTAGGGTGGTGACGTCATTTACTGAAGATCACACGCTTGCTCATAGAAGAGCCAGGCTCGACTCCAGGATCCTAGATTCCAGGTCTACTGCACTTTCTATTATGGCTCTGGTGATGATCTTAATGTAACCAGACAGAAAAAATTTTGATTTACTGTTTTTAGTCATTTTCTTAAATGAATGTAATCAGCTTCACTACAGACAAAATTTATTGTCTTAAGAAATGTATAATTGCCCATTGAGAGGACCATTACGGACTTGACAATACTTCATTTGTTGCCTGGGGGATCACAGCAGA
Source organism: Diceros bicornis minor (assembly GCF_020826845.1). Lineage (NCBI taxonomy): Eukaryota > Metazoa > Chordata > Mammalia > Perissodactyla > Rhinocerotidae > Diceros > Diceros bicornis. Next base: position 47,435,437 of record NC_080744.1, on the reverse strand, counting down.
AAGCGTAGTTTGAAACAACAGAAGCATCAATAGGAAAATTAGCCTTTCTCTTTCATACTCATCACTGGTCTGGGGTAGGCACAGATTCTGTAGAAAACAGTGAAGAAGGAGTTTTCATTTCCTGATCTTTTGGCTGCAGTTACAGGCTAAAAGTCAATTTAGATATTTACCAGTAAGTTGTATTGATCTTCACTTGGCAATATTCTTTTAACAACCTTGGGCTATTGTTATCAAGGTGAAACATATGGTATGAAAAGGTGTGGCCATAACAAAGTCAGAAACTTTTTTTTCCCTAATAATAATGATTAAGAATTTGGATGAAAAGAAGAAAATTCAAAATTGAAAATCACAAAATCGAGATTGTTAAATTAAGGAGTCACATTTGGCATAGAGGGCTTTCTAAATCTTGATTTAAGATGTGAGAATGTTGAAGACGCTTTAGAGCTCATTGTCCTGGGGGTGTCAGGATGGATCCATCCATGACGTGGCCTTTCCCCCTCAAGGCCACCTTCCACCCCTCTCTCCCGTCACTCTGCTCCAGTCATGCTGGCCGTCATCACAGGTCTTTGCTGAGCATTTTTGGTGTACCTACATCTTCACTGAGGCCTCAGCTCAAATGTCACCTCATCAGGAAGGCTTTCTGACTCCCCAGCTGAAAGTAGCCCCAGCAGCCATTCCCCGTCACCTCACCTGGCATTTTTGTCTTTGTGACACTTATCATTATCCAATGTTATCTTGCTTATGTATGCATTTATTTATTACCTGCTCCCGCTTCCCAAAGAATGGAAGCATTTTGAGAGCAGAACTTGCTCTCTATTTTGTCTGTATCCACCGTGCATAGAACAGTGCCTAGTTCCAGGCCTAGAACTTCTGCACTGAGAGATAGGGTTCAAGCCAGAAAGCATATCAATGCTCTCCATCGGAGAGCTGGGCTCAAGAGAAGGAGACAACAAATTGCTAACCTGGGTTTATGATACGAGAACCCAATGGTGTTGAGAAGACAGTGGGTGAGGCACAGGAAGAAGTCTTCAGCTGTGGTGGGAAGTCCCTCCCAACGCAGCCACACTAGCTTGGAGGACACATTTCGTGGCAAAAATGACCTGAGAGCAACATAAAGAATGGTGCTCCCGAGAGCTCAGATTTAGTGCACCCTTGGTCAACACGTCACGGGGGAGGCGGAGTCATCTCCCCAGAAGAAACACTAATCTCCCCAGGGAGCAGGTCAATGCAGCAATGGACAGGGACACAGCACATTGCATGGGGAGTTGTTTTCACATTGACAATACACAGTAGCGAGGGGAGAAAAGCCGGCCAAAATGGGTCCTGCTCTAGTGGCCTGCCCAGACCTTCCAGTTTTCTCTTTGGACAGAGACTGCGTCTCACTGAATTAGTATAACTCGTGGATCTCGGGCAATTCAGGTACAAGGACAGGACCCCTGGAGAAAAATAACAGACTTTTTCCTAACCTGGCATCAGACGGCGTGAGCCCGTTTTCAATTCAACTAAAAGAGATGGGACATAATTTGGCAGTATCCATTAGAAAATGCAGTGAATTAGGAATCTTACTTGTAGGAGGAGTATACAAAGATCTCTGGACAAGAATGGTCATTGCAACATTGTTTGTGATGGCAAAAGCATGCAAGCAACCTAAACATCCATTAAGAAGGCACATGTTAGACAGATGAAAAAGAATGAGGTAGATCTATATCTAATTTAGATCTAATCTGGAAAGACGGCCAAGGTGCAGCCCAAGCCACATAACACAATGCAGCTTTTTGGTTGAAAAACAAAATCTAGATAAGTCTGGATAAGCACAAAGAAAAGTTGGGAGGGTCATAAACCAAACAATTTTTTTTTCTCCTGGAGATGGAGACTAAGGGATGAAAAGGGGATTTTCACTTCTTAGTTTATATAGTTTTAAGAGATATGTTGAGATAAGGGGTGATTTTTACTTTGCTGTGATTTTAGTAATTCAGAGAGAGAGAGAGAAATGAGCGTGCAAGCATTATGTGAACCCAAAAGATGGGTCTAATTTGGGAATCCAAATATCGTGCCTTCACTTACCCCCATCACTTGGAATAACTGGGACATATCTCTGTTGCTTCTAGACAAATGAACATAGAATGAACTAGAACAGTTGTCTAGTCCAGTGATTTTCAAATTGTTCATTAACCATAAGATCTTTCTTCTTCCCACATAAATTGCCAAACCCCAATATATAAAACAAATAAAAATGGAGCTGCTCTGGGTAAACTGGGGTGGGGTTGGCCTTAGTTATTTATCTGTAAAAGGAGAGGGCTGGACTAGACAGATTGATACCTTCTCAAGACAAGGTTGACATAAGGGAAGCCATATTGTAGAAAGAAACTCTACTGTAACTTTGAATGACCTCTGATAAACTAACCTAGCTGGATATGCACCCTCCAGGACATCTAACTGCTCTGTAGATTTTACAACCCCTGCTTGTGTGTGTACCTCCCAGCTGCGATAAGATGAGAACTTTGTTCTTTTGAGTTCCTTAGAAATGTGATGACTCCCGAACAGAGAGTCTATGCTGATAGCTGTTATCAATGAAAAGTGAAAGATCTGGTCTGGTACTCCCAGTCTGTAACATCAGAAGGTCAACATTCCTAACCATCTCCCCTATAGCCCACTGGCCTATATAACTGCTGTAAGATTTTGTGCCCCTTAAGATGGTTCTTTGAGACATTAGTCGGCCATCTTCCCCCTTGCTAGCAAGCTATAATAAACCGCCCTTTCTTTTCCACCATCTTGCCCCTTCACGATTGGCTTTTGTCTCGCAGCGAGCAGATCATGCCCTTGGTGCGGTAACAAGATGATTTCAAACTCTGCTCCCACCAGGGGAATGAGGGCAGGGGTAGGAGGTGGGGAGGGATACCCAGAGACCTGGAGTCAGGGGAGGAGGGATGAGAAAGCTGAGGTCCAGAGGAAGCCAGTGGAGTAGCTGGACCCAGGCTCACCCAGCTGGCTTCCAGAGCTGAGTACTGTTTTCCCCCACAACTACTTTTTCATGCTATTTTAGCCTTTGCAAAAGGAATGGTCTGAATTCAACTCAAAATGCAAATTTTTGCTTTAGTTTACTTTGAATATGAACAGGATATTAGATTTTTACTCATTAAAAATGCATCAATTTCAAGAAATCTTTTCTGTGCAAAAGTGAAAGGTTTAATCAAAAGAGTTCTTTTCTAATCAGAATGAATAGAGATGAATGAGGCCATCTGCCCCTGCTCATCTGAACACAAAACTCTCGGTGGTTGGCTGGCTGCCCTCCTAAACTCCCTTCGTCTCACCTTTCACTCTCAGGACTGATTCATGAGAAAGGAAAAGAGCAAACCTGCCCGTCAGCACCAGCTGCTCTGGTTTGCATGATGCTGAAACAATATGTCCTGTCATGGCTTCTCTGAAGTTCCCCAAGTACAGGCTCCCGTTTGCTAGCTGGAACACTGTGTAAATTCTAAGGCACCTTTCAGATCTGACCTATTTTACAACTTAAATTCCTTTTTTCTTAGACAATTGAATACTCTTCACGACTCTCCCTAATTATGCAAATTGATGTTATTATGTTCATGCAAATGATCCCTTAGAAACAGCTCCAGGGAGCTGATAATCAGCCTGCCATTGACTGAGATTCCTTAGACTACAGAGACACAGCCAGCTGCTTGTACTTGAAAGTTAAACTACAGGTGTTGGAAGAATCCCTCATGAGGGTGTCTGAAGATGAGGTCAGCCACACTGGACTCATCCCTGTGAAAGGCAGGAATTCACATTGGGGCCAAGATGTGGTGGTGACAATCTGCAAACCCCAATGGGAAGGTGGGGTTTGCCCTGTACCAGAGTGGGGTGGTGGTGGGGAATTCTGGGGCATGACCTTCTTCCTGCAGCCCCACAGGAAGATCAGCCAAAGGTCTAGGCACTTGTCAGTTGAAGGGAGCAAGCCCTGGCCAACCCACATCAGTGGCCTGGGGGCTGAGTGTTCCTGTCTGTTCATCCTGCCTGGGATCCTCAGAGCCCAGCTGAATATTGCCCAGCCTTCCCCAAAGACCCCAGTTCTCATGGACTGCCCTTCCTGAGACCGCAGCATCACCACGTGGCTGGCTGTTGGCCTGCTTTTTTGTGTGTTACTCTAGCTTCTAACCAGATAGGCTCTTATCATAGAGACTGTTTCATCCTCTTTCTGTTTGCCCCATTCACTCATCCATTCCCTATCCAGCGTTAGAATGGCATCGAGCACATGGTAGGTACCCCATAACTACTTCATTATAATTACTTGCTCAACTGGGAGGGGAATATGCCCCTCAACCAATGATATTATTCCTTCCTGACCGGCGGGAACATTGTGTATGGGAGCTGAGCATCTAGCAGGTGATTACCTGTTTCTCTGTGCCTGCTTGCTTAGGATAACTTTATTTTGGCAGACATTCCACTAATCTTAGAAAACAGGAGCTTGGAGATGCTAGGGTTATCCTATTAGGGTCCCTGAGCCGTGGCTGTCCCCCTCCAGCCCACATCAACATCACTGCAAAACCAGAAACAACTGATGTGCCCTGGTCCATAGGGGAATGACATAAACCTTCCAGGGTCTCGGGAGTAGAGGCACCTGCATGAGCTCTGCTCCCAGGGCTGGTTAGGGCTGGGTCAGCCAGGCAGAGACTGGGGTGCTGGCGTGTAAGGGAGTCTCAGACATCAATGAAGATGAAATGCCATGGGGAAAACATGGTGGTATTCACTAGCTCCTCTTGCTTTCCTAAGTGGATCCGGATGGTGATGGAGGCCTGCCTGCCCTCCAAGGAACTGGGGTTGGACTACTTATCCCTAAGGCGTTTCTTTTGCTGAGTACGTTCTGCTGGGCTGCACTGAATTCCTGGAGACAGCGCAGCCTCCTGCAGCCCTCCTCACCCTGCCTCAGTCATTGCCGGGATTCTGTAATGGAATGCTGAACAGATAATTAACGAGGGTTGGCCTGGAGGCCACCCACAGTCTTGGTCAGTCCTCTTGCATGCAAAAGCTGGGGAATCACAGAAGCTGAAGTAGCTGGGGCTGGGCCCAGGACTCCTCAACAATCCCAGTTGGAAGGGGGTGATTCCAGCAAACACCCTGACCCAATGTCTCTGGCAAAATTACTTTCAGCTGGGATCAGGTCGTTGGGGAACACCCCAGTGTAACATTTGTTACCACTGGGGACATCTGAAAATGCATGACAGAAGTCCTCAAAGGATGGGCCGGCCCTGTGGCTTAGTGGTTAAGTGCGCACGCTCCGCTGCTGGCGGCCCGGGTTCGGATCCTGGGCGCGCACCGACGCACGGCTTCTCCGGCCATGCTGAGGCCGCGTCCCACCTACAGCAACTAGAAGGATGTGCAGCTATGACATACAACTATCTACTGGGGCTTTGGGGGGAAAAAAAAATAAAATTAAATTAAAAAAAAAAGAAGTCCTCAAAGAAGCATTTCCTCCTCCACGTGTGCTTGGAGACCTTCTTCAGGCTCTGACCCAGGTCAAACAGGGGTTGTGGGGGGTGCGTGGATGGCTGTTTCTTGTTAACTGCACAGGACCCTGCACAAGCTCTCAGCCCCTTAACAAATAGGACCCATGACCATACTTAGCCCAGGGAATGGCTGTGAGGAGTAAATGAAGGAGTCCTTATGAAAACAACTGTGCGTGTTCATGCCGGTGTTATACAAACACATTTGGTCATGACTGGAACGTAAGTCAGCTGATTCTGCTTTTGAAAAGTCATCAATTCATGCTATTTTAACAAAAGCATTTAACTAAAGTCTAATTACTAGCTTGGTTTATCAACTGAATTCAAAATGTAGTACAGAATAGGATTTACAGAAATAGCCAGATACAAATCAATAAGTGATACAATCAATAAGCCGCCATTCATCATTATAACCCCCTTCCTAAACCTTTCCATTCTCCCACCAGGAGCCCCTCAGGGGTCAACAACCCCCAGGTTCTCAGCCTTATCCTGTCTGCAGTTCAAGCAGCTGCCTGTCAAGAATGGCCAGTTCTTTTGCTTTTCCTCCTGTTGACGGGTTGGGTGAAGAGTTGCCGGCAGCAAGGACACCTGTGGTACCAACTGGGTGACCCAGCTCTGGAACCAGAAATGCTGGGCCACTCTCAGAGGAGGCTCAGAACATGTTCTCCCAGTATCTTCTGGGCTCAGATCTTTCTTCCTCCAGGTCGGAAATAACACAAACAGAGACAACGTGATGTTCTATCTACTTGATACTGCATCTCATCCTACAGCTCTCCCCTAGTCATATAGAAAAAAAAAGTAGCAGCTAAAAATCAAGTTACTCATCTCAAATCCTTCTCTGTACTTTATTTTTAAAAAGCGTTTTTATAGTAAATTGCCTATTTTTTGAGTCCAGCAATTTTACAAGTTATTCTGATCAATTGTTTCTTAAAGGGGGAAGGCTCTTTTTATCTCTATTTTAAACACATGCAAATGGAATAGTTTTCAAACAAAATTATATGCAACTATGAGAAAATATATAGGTGACAATTTGATCTTGAGATCTTGAGGTAAGGAATAACATTCTAAAGATAAATCAAGAAAAGAATCCGTAAATGGGTTACAGATTTGACTACATGACAATGAAAATTTTTCAGTACCCCTCCAAAAAAAACTATAAACGAAATGAAAACGCAGATAACACCCAAGGTCAAAAAGTGCGACATAAAGAACACAGGATTTGGAGTCAGACACATCTCTGTCTGATCCGAATTCCATTCCTTTACTCACTGGCTCTGTGATCTCAAACAGGATGATTAACCTCTCTAAGCCTCAGTGACCTGTCTGTAAAATGGGAATAATAATGACAATAATCATAGTAACTACCTCATTGGATTGTTATCAGGCTAAGGACGTTTTTGACATACATACCTAAAGCCCTTTGCGTAGCGCCTGGCAAGTTGTATGTTCTCAATAAACGTTATAATCACTATCGAGGGAAAACTATTGCAGTGTGTATAATACACAAAAAGCTAATAACTTTCCTATGTAAAGGGTATTTGTAAATTAATAAGAAAAAGATTAAAAAACAATTGAAAAATGAATGAACATGAATGAACAAATCTCACACAATGAAAAACTGTCAGATCACCAATAAACATATGAAAAAATTATTCACTCTCACCATACTTGAACACCTGCAGCCCCCTCCCTGGTGTTAGGGATCCAACCTGTCCTGGGTCAGGCCCTCCTCTTTTAAACCTCAAACTACCAAGCCTCTAATCCCTTCTCCCACCCAATCTGGCTTAATTCTAGGCTCGTGATTCACCAGTTTAGGGTGTATTAGAATCACCTGGAGAGCAATTTACATACAGATTCCCAGGCTCAACCTCCATCAATTCTGACTCAGGAGATCCAGTGTGGAGCCCAGGCATCAACATTTTAAACAGATGCTCCCAGGTCCTTTTGATGCAGATGGCCTCTACCACACTTTGAGAAGTTCTACCCTGTACCATCAAAAACAAGGACTTGGGGCCGGCCCGGTAGCGTAGTGGTTAAGGTCACACGCTCTGCTTCGGTGGTCTGGGGTTTGCAGGTTCGGATCCCAGGTGTGGACCTATGCACTCCTTATTAAGCCATGCTGTGGCAGGCGTCCTGCATATAAAGTATAGGAAGATGGGCACGGATGTTAGCCCAGGGCCGATCATCCTCAGCAAAAAGAGGAGGATTGGCATTGGATGTTAGCTCAGGGCTAATCTTCCTCACCAAAAAAAAAAAAAAAACACACCAAAAAAAACCACCAAAGGTTTATTCCAGCGTCTTCCAGGTTCTGCAATTTCTCTCTCTCTCTCTTTTTCCCTTTCCCAGAAAACTCCCTGTGAGCTCTTGAAACCACAGCAATAGAGCCCTGACTAAAGAAGTAAAGATCTTTTTGTTCTTTTCCTGATGATTCTTCAGCAGTTTAAAAAAAAAAACAACAAAACAAAAAGGATCACAGGGTAACTTCTCCATAAATCACTAAGCTACATTAAACTCGCAAAATAAAGTAATTTAAAAGTTACAGTCTTTATATCTTTCTGTATTTCCCAACTTACTATAATGGACACATTAACAATCAGCAAAAAGTTACAAAACTCCTAGTCATTCTCTTCCATCACATATCATCCTGGTTGTAGATTAGGTATCACTTTCCCAGAAAGTCTTTCCTCCCATCTCAGGTCAGAGATGTTCCTATGTGGTCCCACAGCATCCCACACTTCTCCTGTCAGGGCACATACAACATTGCCTGGTTACTTGTTTGTTCCCCACTAACTGTAAGCACCTGAGGGCAGGAGGAATACATATCTTGTTTATTTTTTTATTTTTTATTTTTGATGAGGAAGATTGGCCCTGAGCTAACATCTGTTGCCAATCTTCCTCCACTTTGTATGTGGGATGCCGCCACAGCATGGCTTGATGAGCCACGTAGGTCCACACCCGGGATCCAAACCCGCGAACCCTGGGCCACTGAAGAGCACATGAACTCAACCACTATGCCACCAGGCCAGCCCCCCTTATTTATTTTTATAACCCCAACACATAGCCCAGAGCTTTCCAAATTGTAAGCTGTGAATGAGTGCATTCTTTACCCCTCAGCAGAAGAGAGAAATGGCCACTTTCCCTTCCTGAGCATCCTGGTTTCAAACTGGATTTATCTTTTGTTCTTTTTGTGTTTTCTTTAATTTCAATTTAATTATTTGAGTGCTAAACAGACAGTAGGACCTTTTTGGTATGAGGTCGGAATGTGTAGTTCCTGGGATGGTCAGCTATGTGGAACTTATCCAAGGCTGTGTGTTTCTTCCCCTTGTTAATTAAAGAGTGCCTAATTGAGCTATAGCATCAAACAAGGTAAAATTCATAATGTCTAGCATCCAATAAAAAATTACCAGGCCTGCAAAGAAGCAGGAAAACACAACCCATAGTGAGGAAAAAAAATCAATAAATTGAATCTCACCTGGAAATGACATAAATGAAGGAATTAGTAAAGACAATAAAACAGTTATCTTAACTGTATTCCAAATGTTCAAGAAGCTAGAGGCAAGACTGAACATGTTAAATGGAAACAAAAAATAAAAAAATAAAGAACACCCAATTCAAATTTCTGGAAATGAAAATGACAACATCTGAGATGAAAATCACACTGAATGGGACTAAGAGCAGATTAGCCACAGCAGAAGAAGGATTAGTGAACTTGAAGACACAGCAATAGAAACTGGCCCAAACGAAACACATGGGGAAAAAAGGCTTAAAAAGTGAACAGATCATCAGTGAGCTGTGGAACAACTTCAAGTAGCCCAATCGTGTGTAATTAGAGTCCCTGGCTGGCAGAAGGGGCAGAAAAATATTTGAAGAAATAATGGCAGGTAATTTTCCAAATTTTAATTAGAGCTCTAAATCCATATTTCCAACAAGCTCAATGAAATGCAAGCAAAAGAAACACGAAGAAAACGAAACTAAGGCATATCATAATCAAACTGCTTAAAACATGCAATAAAGAGAAAGTCTTAGGAGCAGCCAGAGGAAGAAAAGACATAATCCCTGCAGAGAAACAAAGACAGGGATAACAGTAGGCTTCTCATTGGAAACAATGCAAGTGAGAAGACAGTGGGGTAACATCTTTAAAGTACTGAAAGGAAAACATCTTCAATTCTATACTCAAAATAATTTTCAAGAACAAAGGCAAAGACTTTTCACATATTTTTACATCTACCTATATCATGCTCAAACCAAAACGAACAATCTGCTGTTCAAGGGCCTTCTTCCCTTCCCTCTCCTTCTGAAGTCTTGTCTATACCTCAAGTCTTGGCTCAAATGCCACCTCCTTCTTGAAATCTTTCCTGATCGCCCACTGGATTTTATTCTTACTTCTCTTAGGGCCCTATTATCCCTCGCTTTGTGTTATCACTGTTTGAGGACTTGTCTTTTCCCTCCCACTAGCCAGTAAATTCCTTGGGGGCTCCTTTCTTGTTCTTCCTCATCGCCCACAGTGTGCACCCACACTGCCCAGAACAGGCAACCTAGTTAGCATTTGTTATACTGACTTACATATTACTCAGTTGCTAAAAGGTTTCTTTAAAACTTCCCCCCAACATATTTCTGGCTGACTTAGAAGTACCTATCTATTTATCAGGAAACACTTGATAAGCTGGGTCCCGTGCTCATAAAAGTAATAAGACAAGATCTCTGGGTGCAAAAGGCTCACAATACAGTTCATTGATTTAATTTGATTGCTTATAAAAGAGCTTTATTTTATTTATTTATTTATTTTTTGGTGAGGAAGATTTGCCCTGAACTAACATCTGTGCCCATCTTCCTCTATTTTGTATGTGAGATGCCTGCCACAGCATGGCTTGATGAGTGGTGTAGGTCCACACCCGGGTTCCGAACTTGTGAACCCCAGGCTGCCGATGTGGAGCATGCCGAACTTAGACACTACACCACCAGGCTGGTCCTAAAAAAGCTTTAAAAAAAAAGTCTGGATTTACTAAGGAGTAGATTGACTCTTGGTTAGAGCCTTCCTGTGTCCAGATAATGAATATTCTCATGCTCAGTATCTCCACTATTTACTGAGCACGCCTTCCACTGGGACCCACTCCCAGACTCTGGCACACAGCTGCCTCCTCGACATCATCACCTCAACATCTAATGGAAATCTCATGTTAACATACCCCAAACAGAACTCCTGAATTTCCCTCAGACCTGTTCTGTCTGCAGTTCTGCCATCTCAGTTAATGGCAATTCTGTCTTCCCATTGCTTGGCCACCAATCTTGAAATCATTTAACTCCTTTTTTTCCCCTCACATCTCATACTCAAGCTGTCAGCAAATTCCATCAGCTCGACCACCAGACATATCTAGACACCATCCACTTCTTATCAGCTCTACTGCTACCACCCTGGCCCAAGCCACTCTCTTCTTTCTCTTGGGTTATTGCAATAGCTGTATAAATGGCCTTACTGCTCTCACTGCCCACTCTGCCCACAGAGTCTCATCATAGTGATTCTTTGAAAAGGCAGGTCAGATCATGTCACTCCTCTGCCTAAAACCCTCCAAAGGCTCCCCATAAAGGCCAATGTCCTTACAACAGCCTGCAAGGCCCTACATCAACTGGTCCCCTTGTTCCTCCTCCCCCCAGTTATCTTTCTGACCTCCTTTCTTCCTACTCCCCACTACTCACTCTGCTGCAGTCTCGTTGCTGGTCCTTGAGCTCTCCAGACACTCTGCCACCTCAGGGCCTTTGCACTTGCTGTTCCCTCTGCCTGAACAGCCCTTCCCCAGATATCCACATAGCTCACTTCCTCCTCCTTCAAGTTTTTGCTCAAATGTCCCCTTCTCAGTGAGGCCTTCCCCACCCACATGACTTATAATTGCATCTTCTCCTCCCCTCTCCCTAATCCTCACCCCTGCTTTATTGTTCTCCATAGCATTTATCACCTTCTAATCTTTTAGATAATTTACTTTGGGTTGTGTCTGCCCCTCCCCAACAGAACACAAAGTCGAAGAGGACAGGGATTTTATGTTTTGTTTATACTGATTCTTGCATCCCCGCAATAAGCCTGGGACACAGTAGGAGCCCAGTAACTACATGTCGAATGAATGAATGAATCTCTGACAGGTAGAGCAGGTCTCTAAGTCAGTCTTACGAATACCTGACACCATCTCCTATTTGGTGGGTAGCATGAGTTCTGAAGAAGGAATTTAAAAAATACTCTAAGGCTCATTTTCCAAACTCTTAGCTTGGCAAGAAACTAGATTCAGAAGCTGGCAGACATCTTAGTTTATATTTGTACTTGTTGAGTTGTGGATGAATTCATCAGGGAAGAAGTATTCAGCAAACACCTCACTAGAGGCTTAGCAAAGAACAGTGAGATATATTTAAAGATACAAGGTGACTAAAGGTGACAAATTAGAGACCAAGACTATAAACAAGCAAAGTTTTAGTTGTGTGATACAGACAAATAAGCGCAGAAGAAATGAGGGGAGGAAGAGATGAGTGTTTTGAAGTGAGCTGAAAATCACTTGTCTCTCCCAGGCCTCTAATGGAGTTTTCTGAAGCAGGAGTGCTGTGGGAATAATCCTTCACTAACTGTTAGTAACATTATTTTGTGCTCACGTTGTTCCCTTCAACAAGCATCTTCAGATAATTTCTGATTTTTACCTAAGCATTCTTATCCCCACCTTATAGTCAGAAAAGTGTACAGAAACCATAGTGAAGTAACTTGTCAGATGTTAGGGGAATGGACAAAGAATTAAACTATTATCCCCAAACTCTGCCCTGTGGCATTCTTTGTACATAGCAAAAACATTTGTGAAGATGTTTTGTCAATCTACTCCTTGCTCTGCCCCCTCCTCCCCAGGCACAGGGAATAGCTACAAGTGGGTTCTCCAGAAAACGTTTGGAGGAGGTCCTTAGGGGTCCAGTGAGATGCTCACCCACAAAACAATTGTTGATGCTGTTAGCATCAGAACACTGGCTAGATGGGACCGTTGGTCTCACAAATGTGCCATTCCTATGCGATTCTAAAAGATTTGGTTACTGAAAGAATCAATGCATGGGTTCACATTGAACATGAATAAAAATATTTGCAAATTATGCTTAGTATAATTAACTTCCCTAAATCCAATACCCAAAATATATTTTTCCTTTTGGATCCATTAACTAGAAAAAACACTATTTGGGAAAGAGGATTCTTTCTAGAGATCTGTGTGTTGCCCTAATCACCAGGATTCCAAATTTTACAGTCAACCTAGAATCCGCCCTGCCCTTTCTCTGGCAAGTTCTGTTGATTCTATTGCCATTCTTTTTATCATAAGGCTTCAAAATTCCCTGAAGCACAGAAAGAAAGCATTTGAGAAATACTAAAATATCAGTAACAATAAGCTAACACATATTGAGTTCTAGGCACCATGCTAAGGACTTTACATGGATTATTGAATGGAATCCTTGTGATAACACCTAAGGAGGATACTGCTATCATTGCCTTCTTAAGGATGAGAGAATTGAGACACTGAGAGGTTGAGTGGCCTGTCAAAGCTCACACAGCTAATAAGGGAGCCAGGAGTAAACATACAGTATGATTCCATTGCTCATTATAAAGGCTTTGGGGTCTGTCTTCTACTTTAGACTTGTAAAGACCTCTCTCATGGAGAAGACAGAGTTCTTCTTGGAAGCAAGATGCTCTCCTTTCCTTGAATACTTTTTCAGTTTTCCTTCTCTCTTTTTTTCTCTTTTCATCTCATATTCAGTCTCAAAATAAATTCAACATCTCACTTCTAAACTAACCCACTTCAGCGTTTCCTCATTTCTGTCCACAATGCCAACACCATTCATGGTGTCACACAGATCTGGACCACATGGCTTCTTTCTCTTTCTTATATCCAATTAGTCATCAAGTTCAATTCATTCCTCTCTCTTGATATTTCTAGGATATATAGCTTCTTCTCCATTTCTGATGCCATCACCTTAGCCAGACATGAATCATTTCTTGCCTGGGCTAATGCAATAATTTCCTAACTTTCTTCTAGCCTCTGGTCTCTTCCCTATCCAGTCTTGCCTGCATTGCACCACTAGATCAGTCCTATAAAACCACTTTCTTCATGACTCTCCCCAGTAGAGAGCTTACAATGGCTCCCAATTGCCCACCAGATTCAGTCTCAACTTATTGAAAGTCGAAATGCAAGGCTCTCTCTCACCTCGCCAACCTTAGTTTCCCCTCCCGCCAGCCCAAAAGCCTCAGTGCAGGAAGGTCTGCTTGGCTTCTGGCTCTTCAGCCTTGTGCCATTTTCATTCCAGTCCCTAGACCTTGGCTCAAGTTTATTACCTACACTCCGAATGATTCGCCCTTCTTGCCTGCCCAAATCTCACCAACCCTAAATTGCCCATTTCAAGTTCTATCTCCTCCATGAAACCTTCCTTCATCACTTTAGTGAGGCTTGATTTTCTCTCTTTTTGACTGCCCTGATGCTCATCACACAACTCACAGTAAAGATTTTCCTCTAAAGGTCTTCCTGTTCAGAGGGATTGATTCCAAGGTCCTCAAGTGTTGCCTAGAGAGAGAGGGCACTTCCCACCCTCTAGTGAAAAGGATTCCAGACTCCAGTGCTCATCCACTAAGTTCCTGAAAAACTGGGGAATTATTTTGCAGTTGCCAGCTCATCATTTTACCTTTACAGTTATCCTCAACACATTTCCAAGTACTTCATAGTTTTTACATACAGCCCAGGCAGGGCTTCCAAAGTTCCCAGCACTTTGGTAAGCATGAGAAACTTGTTTCCAAGTGACAAATGAAGTGGTTACTCTATCTATTGCATTCAGAACAAACTCCACAAATTGCATTTTAAATGATCTTTAGTTGGCCTTGTTGTTTTAATTCTACCTTTCAGTAAAGAAAATTGTGTCTTGAACTTTAAACTAGAAATAAATTATATCTACTTAAAATATAGAGTTGTTAAAACTCAAAGAGCTACATAAAGGCAACTGATGGGCTGAAAAATGCTCCCTTTGTAGCAGAATCACGATCTAAAAGCTTCAGTTTGTTTCACACAACATGACCTTTAGTCTGTAGATAAAATGCATGTAAATTAAGCTTGAATGTCAACTAGATTTGGCCAAGGATTTCTTTTTTTTGGTAGGAAGGGGAGGGGAGTTTCAGGAATGTAGAGAACAAAAAGAATGTCTTTTTTTTTTTTTCAGATAAGTGTGTTTTATCAGATCTGAAAGCTGTTCTGATAGTTCTCACATAGGTAACCATATGCTGGAGATCATGAGACTCCTAAGAAGTAAATGTTCTCCTTCCTTATAAGTTTTTGCTCTACCTTCCACTCACATTTTCTCAATTTTCCCAATGAAAGCATCCAAAAGTTTTTCAGGACCATCACCAACAGGAATCAACAGACGTTAATAATAGCTGAGCCAGTCAGAAAGAGGGTGAAGATGATTCCTCTTAGTGGATGTCAAACCTCATCAGTGGCCATGCAGGAGGGCTGGGGACCTAGGGGATCCTGAACCACTGCAGAAGTCCTGTTGCCGTATCAAGGCTGACTCTATTTTGTTGTCAATGACAAGATGATTTAGGTTGGTGTGATGCCAATCTAGGCTTCAAGAGGCCAAATATCGTCCTGAAGCAGTAGCTGATCAAAGCACTGATGAACAGACTTGGCAATTCCGAAGGAAGTAGAGATAAAGAGTAAACACAGAAACAAGATGCCGGGGGCATGGGGAGGAAGGGCTAACGATAAAGTCACAGTGATTAATCTTAATAACAGCAACAATGAACACTTACTGGGAACCTGACTATACCAGGCACTGCACTTTACCTGTATCATCTCCCTTAAACCTCCTAACAACCCCATGAGGTAGGTACTATTATCTCAGTCTTACAGACAAGGAAACTGAGGCTTGGAGAAGTTAAAAGACTTGCCCAAGGTCACTCAGCTACCAAGCTGTGGGCCCAGGATGTGAATCCATCTGACTCCCAGGTCCACACTGCTTACCACCACCACATACCTCAGGGAAGCATCAGGGAGAGAGAATTTGGCTGGAAACCTAACAGGGAAGAAGGAATTCAGGTTGCTCAAGTTAAGGGCAGGCACACAAGGGCTGAAGGCAGCAGGAGCACCACGGGAGGTGACCCAGGAAAGCCACAGAGAGATTCTGGAACAAGAGCACAGGGGAGGATGAACCACCTCTTGGCAGCGGAATATTTGTGATCTGAAAAGTTTTTCTGGAACTCACCCAGATAGGGCCCTCTACCTGAGGATCTCCCAGCCTGTGGTCCAGTGGGCAGTCTGGGGGCTTCTGCTGTCTCCCCAGAGTGGAGTGGCAGTTTTCCAGGGGGGCACATGGCTTTGAGTTCCAAAGGGAAAAATCCATTTTATCCCTGGCACAGTGGCAGTGAAGATTGAAGGAAAGGCAGAGAAACAGCAGACAAAGATGACAGTGGACAATTCCCCAGGCCCCAGAAGGTCCATTCTGCTCAGGCCATAAAGGCTCAGCAGGCTTGTTCCTGCAGCCCTCAGCTCTGCTGCTTTGGCTAGAAAGAGCCTAGGGGCTTTTTAGTAGCTCCAGGATCTGAGAACAGGACCAAATGGTTTAACGCCCTTCATGTGGTCAGCACAACTGCCCTGTTCTCATGGGTCCAGATGCTCTGTCTTGACCCACTAGTTTCTTACATATGTCCTTAGAGAATCATGACAGCTCTATACCGACATTGAATGGTTTATTTGCATGTATGCAAAATATGTGTTGATGAAGAAAGTATCTAAAGAATGTAGGTAAGAGGCCAGCTCTCCCCTGTTTTACTCAACGTACCATTATGACCTGATATATGTGTTAGGTCTATGCATGTGTTCACAGTACAAATATCAGACACAGTCTTAGCAGATATGTAGCTTCAAGTTCTCTCCCATTCTTAACTGACATCTGGAAATGGCTTCTGACATGCAAACCAACAACACAGGGTCAGGTGTGACACCCCAAGTGCCCATGTGCACACGCTGCTGTGAGGAAGGCCACGGAAACCCACCTCCCAGGCTCTGTAGGTGGGTTTATGACTTCGGCTGCCCTGTCTTTTTTTGTCCTGCTGTATCAGGCCTCTGATCTCTCAGTAGAGCCCACTCCACATGTCAGGACCTAACGGAGTATAAGTCTCTCCCCTTCAACTGAAGAGAATAGATGGGGTTTGAAACAAGGCATATGCCTTGTATCAAAAAGATATAAGGCAAATGCTGTCCAAACATTGGCTGCTCTTGACATGGGAAGCCAGCCCAGAGAGAGCAAGCCTTGAGGGCCTGGCCCAGCCCTGCATATACCTTCCCTCTCGAGTGGAACCACACTATCACGTTGGCTCTGTCCTGGATTCAGTCTCCTTGGGTAAGGTCTTCTAAACCAGAGTTAACCCAATGCTAGAACAATCCTGATTTAGTACCCTGGGTTCTCTAAAGGAACAACCCTAGTGCCCCTTTGCTCCAGTGGACCACCGACTATTTGAGGGGTTGGCAAGCCTTTTCTATAAAGGACCAGGCAGAAAGCACTTTAGGCCATATGGTCTCTGTTACAGTTGCTCAACCTATAGTTGTAGCGCAAAAGTAGCCACAAACAATATGGAAAAAATGGGCATGTTTGTATTCTAGTAAAACTTTATTGACAGTTATTGAAATTCAAATTTCCTATAATGTTCATGTGTCATGAAATATTATTCTTCATTTGATTTATTTCCTAACCATTTATCAATGTAAAAATCATCCTTACTTCGTGGGCTGTACAAAACAAGTAGCAGGCTGGATTTGGCCCATAGGCCATAGTTGGTCAACCCTGGTCTAAAACCTCAACTTTTACATCATCTGGAAGTACTCAGTACAAGGGGTGGGAAATAAAAGTAAATCCTGGCACAGCCACCTTGGGGCCTTCAAGGAAATATAGCATCCATGCAAACAGGAGCTGTGACTATAGCTAATGTAATTTTTTCCCCTATGAGCAAGACAATTTATAGATCCATATAAGAGTACCCCATAGCAGTGCTCATGAAAAGCTCTATGATTCTTACAACGATGCATTACTACTTAACACAGTTGGAGAACTACCCTTGGGAACTACCCTCAGAATTGGAGCACATGCTTTTGAAAAGCCACAGTGATGGAAATCTCCATCCACCAAAAGTGGAGTTTTTAGAAACAGCCAAAAAACAAAACAAAACAAAACCCAAACCAAACCAAATGCAAAAAACATCTCCACTCAACCAACAATAACAATAACCATGGCACAATTACTACTATCCTTTCAGAATCAGACTGGGAAATAACTGGCTGGGGAGGGGGGCAGGCGGTTGTGGTTGAGCTAAATAAAACCATTTTTGTTTAAAACCACTCATGATTATATGATGAGACTGCTGTAAACCAAGCTTGGAATTCATAACATGGCCCCTAACAACGTGAGTGTTGTTTGGCCAACACACTGTCAGCCAATTAAAAAAAATTTTTGGAATTTTTGTCAATATTTAAAAGCCAAGCGACTTCACATAAAAAGTCAGATTTTTACTTCTCTTGAAAAAAAATCATAAGATGAGGCACACTGGGCTCTGGTTCTTGTACAGCAACAAATCAGCAAGAGCATCTCCTTTAGACAGAGTACATGAACCTCAGGCTGGCACAGTCCCTACCATGCCCTATCACCCCCCATCCTGATGGCAGCTGCCATGTAACCTTATGGCCTTTTCACGCACAACAAAAGTAACACAATCACCTGGTTCAAAAGTCAAAATAATATACAAAGCTATACAGTGAAAGGCTCATTCCCACCTTATCCCCACCCTCCCTAAGTAAGCACTTTTATTAGTTTCTTCGTTTATTTTTCCCCTTCTTCCTTACACAAGGCAATACAATATATATTTTCCTCTGCCTTGCTCTCTTCACTTAAAATATCTTCTGGGGATTGTTTCAATAGCAATACATATAGAATTTCCTCATTCTTTTTTTTACAGCTACCTAGTATCCCAGCGGATGTATAGGTCAGTTTATTTAACTAATCCTGTATTGATGGACATGTGCTGTTAATAGTCTTTTGCTTTTATAAATATTCTGCAATAAACGACTACGTGCATATGTCATTTCATATGTGATCAAGTCTGTTGAGCAGGATAAATTCCCACAAGTGAGATTGCTGGGTCAGAGGGGAAATGTATTTGTAATCTTTTTAGGTATTGCCAAATTGCCTTCCACATGGGTTGTCATTTTGCACTCCAAACAGCAAACAGTGATGCAAGAGCATGTCTGTTTCCTTCAGCTACCCCAACGGAATATATGGTCAAACCTGCAGTTTTGGCATTCTGACAGATGAAAATTTCAGAGCAGCTGTAATTTGTGTTTTTAAATCAAGGGATCTTTTCTCACACGTTTAAGAGATATTTGCATTTCTTTTCCTGAGAACTGTCCATTCCATTTTTCTATTGGATTCCTATTGCTGTCGCTGATTTTCCTATTAAATTCTTGTTTTTTTTCTTATTGACTTCTAGGAATGCTATATATATTCAGATTAACCCTGTATCTATGATATGAGCCAAACTTTTTTTCCAGTTTGGCATTTATCTTTTGCCTTTGTTTATGGTGCGTGTGTTTGTTTTTATCATTGTTTGTCATGCAGAAGTTTTGTTGTTGTTGTGTGTGCTTTTTAAATGTAGTTAAATTTATTTATTTATTATTTGCTTCTGGCTTTTGAGTTATAGTTTGAAAGAAAGGTCTTTCTCATTCCAAGGTTAAAAATGTATTTACTCATATTTTCTTCTAGTAATTTTAGAGTTTCATTTTTTAAAAATGTAAACCTTTGATCCATTTAGAGCTTGTTAAGGTGCACATTATGAGAATTAAAAGTTTTTCCTACTGGGTGCTCGACGCTAGATTTCGGGCAGGACAAGGAAGCTACCAGAACATCAATAAAGGGGAGACCTGAAGAATGGGATGAGAGAGAACAGCTGGTGGGAGATGGAAGAAGAGGGGTGGGGCAGCGGCAGAGACTAAACAGAAGCAGCATTTCCCGTAGGAGTTCCTGGCAGATGAGTTCCCATTCCTGGTCTAGCTCCGTGGTACCCAGGGCCCTTGTTATTACTTTTCTTCCAAGTACCCACTTACTTTTAAAGATTTAATGTGTTTGACTGTACCAAACTAACTGTACTTAATAATTAGGTATGTTGCCCTTTTTAACAAAGTCATTTACAGCTGCCCATCAGTTTCTGGTCAGAATGTGCTAACCAGAATTACCATGCTGAGTTGATGTACTTTCAGCCAAAAGCACAGAACTTTGAAGTGTCAGCTTGAGGAGGCTCATCTTGGATAAACGAGCCATTTCACAAGACTTTTTGAAATGCTGACATTAGTTTGCATACAGTTTATGTCTTTGTTCCTAGATCTCTAAGGACATGGGACCTCAGTGGGGGAACCTCTGATCTCACCCTCATTCAAGACCTACTGGTGTTGTAGAAAAGGTCGAGGGGAGGCGAAGACTGCAACCGTGAGAAGTGGGCACGCTGACCTCCATGCTCTATACTAAATAGTTCCCCCAGCAACTTTTCTACTAGGGGTGCCCCGTGAAAGTTCTTTTTTAAAAATTGTTTCCTCATGTGAATAATTCTCTGTTCTGAGAAAAAACAGAGTAAAGATGAGAAAAACTTGCAAAGGCAAATGGTGAGAATAATTGCTAATATATAATATAATATAAAGTAAAAGGCTTTTCAGCAATAAAGTTGGTACCTCTGCCCGAAGCAAAGGCCTCAAGGGGTGACAGTGAGATGCTTAACCCAGCTGACAGTCATCAGGAAGGCATGCCATGGTCCTTCCAGCTGGTGAGTGGGTGCCCACCCCCAGGCTGCACCCCTAACAATTAATTCAGAATCTCTGTGGGTGGGACCTAGGCATCAGTCATGTTTAAAACTCCCCATACGATTTCACTGTGCAACCACTGCTGTGGAACTGTGCTACTCAAACTGTGGTCCCCAGACCAGCAGCATTGGTATCAGTGGGAGCTTGTTAGAAATGCAGACTCTCAGGCCCTAAATTAGACCTTCTGAATCAGAATCTGCATTTTAACAAGATCCGCAAGATGTTCATATGCACATTAAAGTTAGAGAAGTAGTGGTCTAGAGTAGCGTTTCTCAAAGTGTGGCCACGGGACCACCTGCATCAAACTCACCAAGGGGGTGGGGGAATGGGGGTCAGAAGACTTCTTAAGAAAGCCAATTCTGGAGATTATATATGATTCTACAAGTCTGAGGGTGGGGCCCTGGAATCTGCATTTTTAATGTGTTCCCAGGCGATCTCTAAGTCTACTGTTTGAGAACTGCTCCCAAGAGGAAAGCCAGCAATGTGATGGTTACTTTCTCCTGGCCTGCATGGAAATTCCCACAGTGACTCTAAAAGGTCAAACATCGCCACCATTGCAAGTGAGGGAGGAGTTGGTGATAATTTACAAATGCTTCTCAGCCTGACAAATGTGATGTTTCTGCTCTCCGATCTGTGAGAGAGCAGGTGGTGGCAGTTAAATCTAGCTTTCAGATTGACACAGAAATGAGTCTCTCCACTCTGTTGGGTTGGTGACTGAAGAGGCTGTAATTTAGATATATAAGCCTCTACCTTAAAAGCAGGATTAAAAATATAAAACGTTGATGCTCAGATGCATCCGTTCTTGGAGGGTTTCAAAAAACCCTCAAAATGCACAGTAGAGCCAAGAGAAAGAGCGAATTCCCCTAAGATGATTTCTTCATTACAGAGGGTTTTTGAAATTTTTGCTTGGGCCCAAGTTTTTAAATAATATGAGTGAAAAATGAAGCCAGGAATGGAAAATTTATCTCTATCAAAAGATGTGTTTGAAGTGGATAGTACTTCCATATAGTTTTTAAAGTACTTAAGCTATTTGAAAGCTTCTATGAAAACAGAAGCTTTAAGTGGTTTTATCTTCTAATACCTAGGATTCCAAAGCATGGCTCACGCTCGACTGGAGGTGATAGAACTGAAATCCTTGTAACTACGGAGTGAAATAAGACCACAGCCGTTGAAATGGATAGTGAAATGGAATGGAGAACTGCAATGTGATCTAAAGGTTTTTTAATAGTTAGATAATTACTGAGTTAAAATCAGCAAAAGCAAGGAAACTTAAAACTGGAAAAAAAGATATTTGAGGCTGTGCTTTAAAGATTTTCTTCAGAGCAGTGTTTCTTCAGCTTTTCCGGAGCAGGGCAATGAAGCCCCTTTGAAAATCTCAGGAAAAGCTATGGACTCTTTCTAGATGCACTCGCCGCCAGCACACAACCTGGCGATTTCTGGAATCCCACCGAGTCGCTGGAGCCTGTATTAAGAACCTCAGCTTTGACACTGCATTTTAAGAAAGTCGCTCTATACTGATTTCTCCCGTATGGAACGGCTTTAGACCCAAGAGCAGCTTTTGCCGCATTACGGCCGCAGGCGGTTGGTAAAATTAGGGCTGATTGTCTTCATTTAAAGCAAGATTATTAGGCAATCTGGAGGGGCTGGGCCGAGGCCAGGTGAAAAGCCAGATCACTAGATTATGCCAGGGAAGGAGTCCGGCGCTCTTTCAGAAATGCCGCCTCCGTGCTCTCTGGGGGTCCCGACGAGTTGCACAGGCAGAGCCCGGAGGCCGCTGTGGCTCCCTTCACACTGGAAAGTGAAAGCTTTGGTCCAAAGTTAAGAGGGAAAGTAGGCTCTTAAAAACACTGCCTACACACCTCATTTGCCCGCAGACTCAATGACGTCAGTGGTGGAAGATGTACAGTGGTGAAGACTTACCCCTTCACCCCCTCCCCCACTTAACAGATGGAGAAACTGACCCCAGAGGGCTAGGGTGCTGGCCAAGGTGACATCCCCAGCCGGGCTCACACCCAAGGCCCTCTCTGCACAGCACCTCGCTATCTGGCCAGGGGAGGAGAGGGCGTCCGGGGCTCTCTCCCCACGCTGCCCGCCGCCCACCCGGCGGGGGCGCCATGGGGAGCCGAGCCCCCGCCTACCGGCACCATGGAGTAGGTCATCATCATCAGCATGTCGTGGCTCTCTGCGCGGATGTGCGGCGCCTGTTCCCCGCCGTGGCTGCGCTTGTTGCGCGTGGCGCTCCCGGGGTCGGGGGACAGCGCGGGCGCCCGGCTCAGCTCGCCCAGGAAGGCGCGCAGGGCGCTGTCCTCACGCTGCTCCCGGCCCCGCTGCGCCTCCAGCGCCCGCAGCGCCGCGCTCAGCCCGCGCCACTGGCACAGCGCGAACACCGTGCCCGCAGCATTGAGCGCCGAGAGCAGCGCCACCGCGGCCAGGGCGCCGCGCAGCCCCCAGCCCGCGCCCCGGCGGCCTCGCTCCGTGCCTCGGGCCATGCTCTGTGCGCCTCGGGCCGGGCCGGGCAGGGCTCGGCCGCCTCTCGCCCGGGCATCCTTTATACGCTGCGGGCAAGCCGTGGGCTGGTGGCAGGGCCGTGAGTCACGCTGCCATTTGGCACGGCTTGTGGGGCGGGTTGGGGACAGTAGCAGTGGCGCTCGAGCAGCCCGGAGGGACAGAGGGGGAGAGGAGTGAGTGGAGACAGCCCGCGCAGGAGGGGCGGGCAGGGCTCAGGCTCCCCGTGCCCGGCCAAGCAAACCAGCAAACTCGCCTCTGTCTCCTTTTCTCGCCGCTCTGCCCGTGGGCATTGCTGTGGCCCAGACAGGCAGAGGGAGGGTCAGACTGAGGGGGATGGCAGGAATTCTTATGGCTTGAGAAGTCACCGGATTCCACCCCCTACTTCCCCCACACGGCCCGCTGGAAAAAAGGATCAGCATGCCTAGATGCCAAGGCTGGTGCCCACTGTCCCTAGGAGGTCTACTGCTGGGCTGGCTCCCAGGCTGCCTGTCACTCCTTCCCACATCACCGGGCCCCACGTGGCCACCTAACACCCCACTCCATCTTTCCCGGGAAGGGGATGGATAGAGACAGGGAGACAGCTGGCATTGGAGAGTTACAAAGGCCTCCGGTCAGAAGCAGAAAAGCCCAGCCCTGCCGGGCAAGCAGGAGTCATCTGTGAAGGGAGATTTCTAGGATTCCACAGGCAAAGAACTCCCTCATGAGATCCATCCTTGGGAGGCAGCAGGTGATGAGAAAAAAAAAACTCCAGAGCGGAAACCAGGAGACCTGGTTCTTTTTTCTTCTTTTTTTCTTTTTTTGTGAGGAAGATCAGCCTTGAGCTAACATCCATGCTAATCCTCCTCTTTTTGCTGAGGAAGACCAGCTCTGAGCTAACATCTATTGCCAGTCCTCCTCCTTTTTTTCCCCAAAGCCCCAGTAGATAGTTGTATGTAGTAGTTGCACATCCTTCTAGTTGCTGTATGTGGGACGCGGCCTCAGCATGGCGGGAGAAGCGGTGTGTCCTGTGTGCCTGGGAAACAAACGCCGGCCGCCAGCAGCAGAACGGGCCCACTTAACCGCTAAGCCATGGGGCTGGCCCAGGAGACTGGTTCTAACCCCACTCTGCCACTACCCTGCTGGGGGACTTTGAGCAAGCGCCAAGATAAGTCTGGACTGATTCTGAGGTGCTTTCCAGCTGAAATGTTGGGACTCTGGCCAGGCCCCTCTGGACTTTACTTAGCCTGCCTTTCTTGAGAGGGCCTCATGCCTGCTAGTTACCCATTCACAGCACCCTCCCATTCCAGTCAGCTCAGATGCCTGCTGTGCCTCAAGGGCCACTGTCCTCCAAATGCAAAGTCACTTCTCAGTCTCCTCAGAGGTCCTCTTCACTTTCTTTCTCAGCTTTCCTCAGAATAGTTCTACGTCTCCAGGACCCCAGGGCCTACAGAAGGCCCTAGTGGTGTGGGAAGACCCAGAACCAGAAGCCAAGATGGCTGTTTCTACAGCCCATTGTCTCAGAAGAGGAAGTGGCTCCCTGACATGGAGCCAGCTGGAGCTGTCAAGGAGAAAGGACTTCCTCTATCACAGGGAGTCACAGCTGTTTCAGCACTGGAGGAACAAGTAGGATGATGGAGGAGCAAGCGCCTTATGACTTAATAGTAGGAGTTCTGTAACCATCTCGTCCCCAAAGATTTACATTCCAATTCTTGTAGGTAGGTTTTTGGCACAGAAGAGAAAGCCTGGGGGAGTATCAGACTTCTTGCCACTACTTACCAGCCCAGCCAGGGTAGAACCTCTGAGGAAGCACATGAAAACCGAAGTTATATCTCAGTCAGAAGTTCTGTGTCAAGGTCTGGATTCCTGAGTTTTAATAGGGACGTTGACCAACTTAAGTATTCTTAGAAAATCATCCAGAAGGAGGAGGAATTAAGAAAGCATGAAGGTCCAAGTGGTTCATGAAGGACTCCAACTGCGAGGACTTGATGGTTGGGAGGGGAGGGAGGTGATACAGACACCTTTGTCCAGTTCCTCTCAACTCTAACATACTGCGACCTATTTGAAGAACTGCCATGTATCCTTATCTTTTTTCATCCAGGCTTAGGATGCCAGTTGTCAGGCTGAGACCAATGAGGAGAAGCTGCAGAGAGACAGACTTGGGGCTCAGCCCCAGCAGGATCTTCATTTAATTCACTAAAAATTCACTGAGTACCTACTGTGTGTTGGGCACAGTAATGGGCATTGGAGGTACAGAAATGAACAAGACATGCAGCTTGCCGTGTGAACAGTTGGAATGCTGTGGAGCCTCCTGAGCTCCTCTTTATCCTAACATTCATTGCAGTTACTGTCGCCTGACCATTCTGTCACCTGTGCCCATCATCAACAGAGGATACAGCTATTGAGGTTAGGGACCACATCTTGTTTGAGGCTGTCTACCCCAATGCCTAGCTCAGTCCCTCGCTTGAAATGGTCATTCAATAGTTACCTGTTGAATGAGTGAATGAACAAATGAATGAATGAAAGGCTGTGCAGTGAGGGTATTTCTACGTGAAATGATGTGTGTGTAGTGGTGGCAGAGCTTAAGAACGAAACTCTGCTTATGCCACAGCACTGGCCCCACCTTCCTTGGAAGGTTGCCTGTCTACTGATCGGGAGAGTGAGTGTAGCCTGACACACACACACCCCTCTGGTTCAGAGCCCACAGCCAGTGGAAGGAGTGGAGTTCCAGTTCCATTTGGAACCAACCAAGCTCTATCTGGCAACCTCAGGCCAAGATGCTGCCCCTCTTGGGGGGTAGGACTCAAAAGGTGTGGCATGGACTGTGGGCTGGATGGGTAGAGTGCACTGGAGCTAAGAGAGGAGCAGAAAGAGGGCAAAGGAAAAGCCAGATTCTTTTTCCACCTGACCCTTCTCCCAGTTTCCTCTCCAAGCCTTTCTGTATAGGAATATGGTATTTTACAAGAAAGGAGAAGGCTGGGGCATGTTGATACAGCCTACAAGGCAGGTATCTCCACTCACCCCTCACCCCAAGATGGCTGAATACAAGCTGCTGGCCTTGATCTGTTCTCTTTCCCCTTTCTCATCCGTCCTCTCTCTCCACCATCTCTCCGCCACAGCTCCATGCATCAACCTTTCTCCTTCTCTGTCCTGTCTCAGAATTGCCCCTGTTTAAGGCCTAGCTCAGAGCCCCCTTCCTCATCAAGCCTTGCCTTCTGTGCCAGCCTTAAGCTCTCCCTGAACTCTGCAAGCCCCAGGGACTCAGAGGTTATGAACATGGGCTTCGGAATCAGAGAGACCTGAGCTTGACACCACTTTTTAACTTTGTGACTTTGGGTACGTTACTCAACTTTTCTAAGGAGACTGTAATCATATCTGTCTCAAAGGTTGTGAAGATTTAATGAGAAAATGCATGTAATGCACTTGGCATAGAGTAAATACTCGATGGACATTAGTGTTGTTGGCTGTGGGCTGTCTGAACTTGCTGACACCCAGTCTGTGCCTTGTGCTGTTGACTGACGTCTTAGTTCTTCCAGATCTCAGTTCTTTAGTTGGGTTATAGTATGCTTAAGGAAGGGACCTCTCTTTACTGTGTCTGTCACAGCAGGGGTTTGTGCCAAGTAGGAATATTTGATTAATTGATTGATTACCTAATTACACTTTGTTGATGCCTTTTGAGGAACAGAACTTTTGAAAGAGTGGTAAATTTGGCCTCTTGTCTGAATACAGTGGCTTTGAGATTGCTTATGTGGGCCCTTCAATCTGTGGCTTCCTAAGCCTTCCACGACTTCTTGAGGGACAGATACATCTATGTAGACGGCCCTGCCTAGTAGTTCTCAAAATTGGCTGGTACTTTCTACTTATTATTAAAAAAAAAAGTTAGCTATTAATCTGGACTATTTTGTTGACATAGGGGGTTCAAGATACAGTGAGAACACAAGATATATCTGACTTTTCTTTTCTGGAGACCAAAGAAGCAAGAACATAGTGTGCTGCTACCTTTACAAGAAGTAGTTTTTCCATTAAAAGGCAGATGCTTCATTTCCAAAGGTTAAATAGAATGGTCCTTAAAAAATGATTCCAGTTGGTTAACCTCAGGGCCTTGGAGAATAAAATCCAGTTCAAGCATATACTCCAACTTTAATTCCACATTTCTTCCTGATTGTGAAGTGAATAATTGTCATTTACTCTAAGGCCTGGCACTTAGGTGTTTTGGTCCTCTGTGGTGAGGTTGGCAGCTATGCTGTGACTGCTGATGCTGCTTTGCTGCCTTCCCCCCGACCCTTCCCCTTGCCAGTGGTTAGGGAGAAAGTCTTTCTATTAGTTGCCACCATGTACATCTTCTACCCAACCGTGTCTGGTTTTGACTCCCTATTTATACATTTTAACCCCAAGAAAATTCAAGCCACCCAACCAAAGTCAGCAATTCTCTCTTTTTTCTCGTTCATTCACTCGTTCATCCATCCATCCATTCATCTATCCATTTATTCAGCAAATTGGGTGACTACTATCTGCCAGGAACTGTGCTAGGAGCTGGGAGAAGGATGAAGAGCAAAACCAGACATCATTTCTGCCTTCCTGAAGCCTACGGTCTGAGTGGGGAGACAGATTAACCAGGAATCACAGACATGAGGGGATAATTCTAAATGAGACGATGTGATAGATGCTCTGAGGAAAGGAGCATATTCTGTGAGATCATGTCACTGAAGTACTTGTCCCAGACGTGGGGTGTGTGGTGGGGGAAGGCTTCCCTGAGGAACTGATGGTGCTTAGTCTGGAATCTGAAGAGCTGCTGTTAACTGGATGCAGGTGTGGCTAGGAGAGTTGAAGTCAGAGGGGACAGCATGTGCGTGCGAGGCCCTATGGCAGGAGGTACCATGGCTTATTTGAGGAACCCTGAGAAGGCTGCAGCATAGAGAGCATCAGGAGCAGAGAGGAGAAGGGCGTGAAGTGAGGCTGGAGACCGAGTTAGGGGCCAGACTGTGGGTGGGACCTTGCAGGGTTGGGGTCTTTATTGTAAGAGCAATAAGAAGCCAGGGAGAGGTTTTCAGTGTGTGTGGGGGGGAGGGGGTGTTGGGTTGGTGGATGACAGATTTTCATTTTCAAAGATTACTTTTTATTGCCAGGATTGGCAGTGGCTTCTGTCACTACAGAAACTATGTATGATCTCTGACTTCCAGCAGGCTAAATCTCATCCTTTAAACCCACCTTTCCAAATGAAATAAGAAAAGATTGAGTTCTAGAAATTGCCACTTTCTCTTTCACTGCACACTTAAAGGTAGTTGAAAAATAAAACCGTGACTTAACATGTAGATGATTTGGCTAATCTTGATACTGGCTGGGGTTTTGGTATAATACCCAGCAGGTATTTGCATTTTCTGAGAAGTCAGCCTTTGATGCTTCAAGGTGAGACCACCAAACCAGGTTATCTCTAGCGTTGGGAGTAAGAATAGATGATATTTCTTCCCGTACGAGATTTTGGTCTAAGTTGGGCAGATAACGGCAGATTTCCACCCATCATAGTTGCCATATCTTAGATCCTCAGTCACCCAATCATTGTTAGACACAGAGCTGTCTGACGTCGTGCAGTTATACTGTTTCAAATCCCTCCTGTACCTTTTCTGTGCTTTCTTTGCTGTTTTGTTTCAATAAACAGACCCCTTCCTACTGCACCCCATCCTGCCGTCCTAGCACATCGTAGCCAATTGTCACAGGTTGGGTTCTCTGGAACAGATGCTGAGATGGAATTTGGGATGCAAGATGTTTATTAGGGATCAGCACCTGTGAAGGAAAGAGAGGAAGCTGGATTGGACAGAGGGAGAAGTCCAACTCAGTGCAGTCCTGCAAAGACTCCGCTAGCCCCCTGGGGAGCTCCAAATTGAGTATTGCCCATCAGAGCATCCCATGTCAGGGCGGAATGGCTGGGCTTTCACCCCTATCTCACTTGGTCATGGGGCAGATGTGTGCTGCTCCAGGAAGGGTATGACCTGGGGCGAGGTGGCTCTCAAAGCTGAAGCATACCCTGACCTCACTCCCTGTAGCCAGGCAGCAAGTCCTTCCTTGAAGGGGGGACGTGGGGCACATCTCCATGTCTACCACATCAACCACCTGATTAGTGTCAGAGACAGGTCTGCAAATTCCAATATTAGTAGATTTTACATTGTAACTATGTCAGACTGTGGAGAGAAGCCTTCTTTTTCCCCTGGAGTTGTGGCCTTTTAGTAAATAAAAAGTGATTTTTTTCAGAAACTGGATGAAAATATGAAGAAAAGCTCTATGAGTAGCTTTGAAATGGTTAAATCCGTGGAAGTAAGTTAATACTGCAAAACCCCACTTAAGAAACTTGAACCACTGTTTTTGAAAGGAAAAAATAAAGCCTTATATGTGTAGAGCACTTCAGTTTTGAAAGTACTTTCTCATGTCATTTGACCCCTATAATAAGCCTGTAAAGTGAGCAGGGCAGGTATTATAACCATTTTACAGATGGGAAAGCAAGGCTTGTAGAAGTTAAGTGACTTGCCCGAGGTCATACTTTTGAAAACCCCCCAGCATTCATCCGTGCCCTCTTCTTTTTTTTTTTTTTTTTAATTTTTTGTTTATTGCAGTAACATTGGTTTATAACATTGTAAAAATTTCAGGTGTACATCATTGTACTTCTATTTCTGCATAGATTACATCATGTTCACCACCAAAATACTAATTACAACCCATCACCACACACATGTACCGAATTATCCCTTTCGCCCTCCTCCCTCCCCCCTTCCCCTCTGGTAACCACCAATCCAATCTCTGTCCCTATGTGTTTGTTTATTGTTGTTATTATCTACTACTTAATGAAGGAAATCATGTGGTATTTGACCTTCTCCCTCTGACTTATTTCACTTTGCATTATACCCTCAATGTCCATCCATGATGTCACAAATGGCTGGATTTCATCGTTTCTTATGGCTGAGTAGTATTCCATTGTGTATATATACCACAGCTTCTTTATCCATTCGTCCCTTGATGGGCACTTAGGTTGCTTCCAAGTCTTGGCTATTGTGAATAACGCTGCAGTGAACACATGGGTGCATGTACCTTTACAAATTGGTGTTTTCAAGTTCTTTGGATAAATACCCAGCAGTGGAATAGCTGGATCATATGGTAGTTCTATCCTTGATTTTTTGAGGAATCTCCATACTGTTTTCCATAGTGGCTGCTCCAGTTTGCACTCCCACCAGCAGTGTATGAGAGTTCCCTTCTCTCCACATCCTCTCCAACACATGTTGTTTCCTGTCTTGTTAATTATAGCCATTCTGACGGGCGTCAGGTGATATCTCATTGTAGTTTTGATTTGCATTTCCCTGATAGTTAATGATTTTGAACATCTTTTCATGTGTCTGTTGGCCATCTGTATATCTTCTTTGGAGAAATGTCTGTTCAGGTCCTTTGCCCATTTTTTAATTGGGTTGTTAGTTTTTTTGTTGGTAAGGTGCATGAGTTCTTTATATATTTTGGAGATTAAGCCCTTATCAGAAGTATGGTTTGCAAATATCTTCTCCCAATTGTTAGGTTGTCTTTTCCTTTTGTTGATGGTTTCCTTTGCTGTGCAGAAGCTTTTTAGTTTGATGTAGTCCCATTTGTTTATTTTTTCTATTGTTTCTCTTGCCCGGTCAGATGTGGTGTTTGAGAAGATGTTGCTAAGACCGATGTCGAAGAGCGTACTGCCTATGTTTTCTTCTAGAAGTTTCACAGTTTCAGGTCTTACATTCAAGTCTTTAATCCATTTGGAGTTAATTTTTGTGTATGGTGTAAGGTAAGTGTCTACTTTCATTTTTTTGCATATGGCTATCCAGTTTTGCCAACACCATTTGTTGAAGAGACTTTCTTTTCCCCATTGTATGTTCTTGGCTCCTTTGTCAAAGATTAGCTGTCCATAGATGTGTAGGTTTATTTCTGGGCTTTCGATTCTATTCCATTGATCTGTGTGTCTGTTTTTGTGCCAGTACCATGCTGTTTTGGTTACTATAGCTTTGTAGTATATTTTGAAATCAGGGAGTGTGATACCTCCAGCTTTGGTCTTTTTTCTCAGCATTCCTTTAGCTATTCGGGGTCTTTTGTTGTTCCACATAAATTTTAGGATTCTTTGTTCTATTTCTGTGAAAAATGTTGTTGGAACTTTGATAGGGATTGCATTGAATCTATAGATGGCTTTAGGAAGTATGGACATCTTAACTATGTTAATTCTTCCAATCCAAGAGCACGGAATATCTTTCCATTTCTTTGTGTCTTCTTCAATTTCTTTCAGCAATGTTTTATAGTTTTCGGTGTACAGATCTTTCACCTCTTTGGTTAAGTTTATTCCTAGGTATTTTATTCTTTTTGTTGCAATTGTAAATGGGATGGTATTCTTAATTTCTCTTTCTTCTACTTCGTTGTTAGTGTACAGAAATGCAACTGATTTTTGTATGTTGATTTTGTATCCTGCAACTTTACCATATTCGTTTATTACTTCTAAAAGTTTTCTGGTGGATTCTTTAGGGTTTTCTATATATAAAATCATGTCATCCGCAAATAGTGACAGTTTCACTTCTTCCTTTCCAATTTGGATCCCTTTTATTTCTTTCTCTTTCCTGATTGCTCTGGCTAGGACTTCCAGTACTATGTTAAATAGGAGTGGTGACAGTGGGCATCCTTGTCTGGTTCCTGTTCTTAGAGGGATGGCTTTCAGTTTTTCACCATTGAGGATGATATTAGCTGTGGGTTTCTCATATATGGTCTTTATTATGTTGAGGTACTTTCCTTCTATACCCATTTTATTCAGAGTTTTTATCATAAATGGATGCTGTATCTTGTCAAATGCTTTCTCTGCATCTATTGAGATGATCATGTGATTTTTATTCTTCATTTTATTAATGTGGTGTATTACGTTGATTGATTTGCGAATGTTAAACCATCCCTGCATCCCTGGAATAAATCCCACTTGATCATGGTGTATAATCTTTTTAACGTATTGTTGTATGCGATTTGCTAGTATTTTATTGAGGATTTTTGCATCAATGTTCATCAGTGATATTGGCCTGTAATTTTCTTTTTTTGTGTTGTCCTTGTCTGGTTTTGGTATCAGGGTAATGTCAGCTTCGTAGAATGAGTTAGGGAGCTTCCCCCCTCCTCAATTTTTTGGAAGAGTTTGAGAAGGATAGGTATTAAGTCTTCTTTGAATGTTTGGTAGAATTCACCAGGGAAGCCGTCTGGTCCTGGACTTTTATTTTGGGGGAGGTTTGTGATTACTGTTTCGATCTCCTTACTGGTGATTGGTCTATTCAAATTCTCTACTTCTTCTTGATCCAGTTTTGGAAGGTTGTATGATTCTAAGAATTTATCCATTTCTTCCAGATTG
Organism: Diceros bicornis minor; assembly: GCF_020826845.1. Taxonomy (NCBI): domain Eukaryota; kingdom Metazoa; phylum Chordata; class Mammalia; order Perissodactyla; family Rhinocerotidae; genus Diceros; species Diceros bicornis. The sequence goes on along the minus strand of NC_080744.1, from coordinate 47,403,188 downwards.
TTGAATTGGTTGGCATATAGCTTTTCATAGTATTCTCTTATAATCTTTTGTATTTCTGAGGTGTCTGTTGTAACCTCTCCTCTTTCATTTCTTTTTTTTTTTTAAAGATTTATTTTATTTTTTTCCCCCAAAGCCCCAGTAGATAGTTGTATGTCACAGCTGCACATCCTTCCAGCCGCTGTATGCGGGACGCGGCCTCAGCATGGCTGGACAAGCAGTGTGTCGGTGCACGCCCGGGATCCGAACCCGGGCCGCCAGCAGCAGAGCGCGCACACCTAACCGCTAAGCCACGGGGCTGGCCCTCCTCTTTCATTTCTGGTTTTACTTATTTGTGCCTTCTCTCTTTTTTTCTTGGTGAGTCTAGCTAAAGGTTTGTCAATTTTGTTTATCTTTTCAAAGAACCAGCTCTTGGTTTTATTAATTTTTTCTATTGTTTTTTTGGTCCCTATTTCATTTATTTCTGCTCTGATTTTTATGATTTCCCTTCTTCTACTGATTTTGGGCTTTGTTTATTCTTCTTTTTCCAGTTCCTTCAGGTGCATTGTTAGATTGTTTATTTGAGATTTTTCTTGTTTGTTGAGATAGGCCTGTATCGCTATAAACTTCCCTCTTAGAACTGCTTTTGCTGTATCCCATAAATTCTGGCATGTCGTATTTTCATTTTCATTTGTCTCCAGGTATTTTTTGATTTCTTCTTTGATTTCTTCGTTAACCCAGTCGTTGTTCAGTAGCATTTTGTTTAATCTCCATATATTTGTGGCTTTTCTGATTTTCTTCCTATAGTTGATTTCTAATTTCATACCGTTGAGGTCAGAAAAGATGCTTGGTATTATTTCAATCTTCTTAAATTTATGGAGACTTGTTTTGTGGCCTAATATGTAATCAATCCCGGAGAATGTTCCATGTGCCTTTGAAAAGAACGTGTATTCTTTGGTTTTTGGATGGAATGCTCTGTATATATCTACTAGGTCCATCTGTTGTAGTGTGTCGTTTAAGGCCAATGTTTCCTTATTGATCTTCTGTTTGGATGATCTATCCGTTGGTGTAAGTGGAGTGTTAAAGTCCCCTACTATTATTGTGTTACTGTCTATTTCTGTTTTTATGTCTGTTAATAATTGCTTTATATATTTAGGTGCACCTACATAGGGTGTGTAGATATTTACAAGTGTTATATCCTCTTGTTGGATTGTTCCCTTGATCGTTATGTAATGCCCTTCTTTGTCTCTTTTTATAGTTTTTGTTTTAAAGTCTATTTTGTCTGATATGAGTACTGCTACCCCAGCTTTCTTTTCATTGCCATTTGCGTGGAGTATCTTTTTCCATCCCTTCACTTTCAGTTTGTGAGTGTCTTTAGGTCTGAAGTCTGTCTCTTGTATGCAGCATATATATGGGTCTTGTTTTTTTATCCAGTCAGCCACCCTATGCCTTTTAATTGGAGCATTTAGTCCATTGACGTTTAAAGTAGCTATTGATAAGTATGTACTTACTGCCATTTTTTAACTTTTTTTTTTCTCAGTGTTTTAGTAGTCCTTCTCTGTTCCTTTCTTCTTCTATACAGAATTGATGGTCCCTTTAGTTTGACCTCTGTCTGAAAGCTGTACTCTTTAACTCCCCTCCTCCCTCCTTTTATGTTTTTGATATCATATCTAACCTCTTTGTTGTGCATTTGTATCCATTACGTTCTAATCATGGAAATAGATAATTTTTCCTATTTGTGGTCTTTGCTTTTCTCCTTAAATCAGTCCCTTCAACATTTCTTGTAGCACTGGTTTCTTGGTGACAAACTCCTTTAATTTTTGCTTATCTGGGAAAATTTTGATCTCTCCTTCCATTTTGAATGATAACCTTGCTGGGTAGAGTATTCTTGGCTGTAAGTTTTTTCCTTTTAGCACTTTAAATATATCGTGCCATTCTCTTCTAGCCTGTAAGGTTTCTGCAGAGAAGTCAGCTGATAGCCTTATGGGGTTTCCTTTGTACATAACTTGACATTCTCTTGTGGCTTTTAGGATTCTCTCTTTATCTTTAATTCTGGACATTTTGATTATGATGTGTCTGGGTGTGGGCCTCTTTGGGTTTATCTTGTTTGGGGCTCTCTGTGCTTCCTGTACCTGGATGTCTGTTTCCTTCCTTAGGTTAGGGAAGTTTTCATCTATTATTTCTTGAAATAGATTCTCTGACCCCTTGTCTCGCTCTTCTCCTTCCGGGACACCTATAACATGGATGTTAGTGCGCTTGATGTTGTCCCAGAGGTCCCTTAGACTGTCCTCAGCCTTTTTAATTCTTTTCTCTTTTACCTGTTCACCTCGGGTAATTTCTTCTAGTCTTTCGTCCAGCTCACAGATCCATTCTTCTGTATCCTCTACTCTGCTTTTGAGTCCCTCTAATGAATTTTTCATTTCCAGTATTGTATTCTTCATTTCTGATTGGTTCTTTTTTATATCTTCCATTTTTTTGTTGACATTCTCACTGAGTTCATCTATTCTTCTCCCCAGATCAGTGAGCATCCTAACACTCTTAATTTGAACTCTCTGTCGGATAGGTTGCTCATTTCTGTTTCACTTAGTTCCTTTTCTGGGGTTTTGTCCTGTTCCCTTACTTGGAATGTATTCCTTTGCCTCTTCATTTTGCCTCTTTCCCTGTGCTTGTGTCTACGTATTAGGTAGGTCAGCTACGTCTCCTGCTCTTGGATAGGTGACCTTATGTAAGTGATGGCTTAGGAGGCTTCCAGTGTGCTTCCCTCAGTTCTCAATGTTCCAGGGGTGACCCCTATGTGGGCTACGTGTATCCTTCTGCTGTGGCCTGTTTGCTCTCCCTGTAGGTGCCCAGGGAAGCTGATTATGCTCCTGGCCAGCTGTTGTAATGCTCAGCTGCTTGTAGTTGTTGTGGGCCCTTCAGTCTCTTTGTCAGGTGTGGGGATCCCCAGCACAGTTGGCTGTAAGTTCTAATACCATATTTGTGTTGCAGTATTTCTTTTAAGTGAGTAGGCCCCCACCGTGGCAGGTTGTTAGGCTCAGGTCCTTACAATTGCTGTAAGCCTCTAGCCTATGAGGTCTCTTGTCAGCTCTCTGAGGATTGCAGCTGGGTGGGGCTGGCCTCAGGCACAGGAGCACCCAATTGTTTCAGGTTTTGGAAGGTGGAGCAAACCTCCTATGTGGGTCTATGAGAAGTACAAGTCTTCTGCGGCTGAGAAGCCCTGCCGCCCACAGGTCCACACACACAGTCAACACAGTCCTGCCCTGTGTGAGCGCCCCGACCTCCCCAAGCGGACCCAGTCTCTCCACGGCGGGAGCCTCACACACTCTGCCACCGCCCCACACTCTCCCTCACACACTCTGCCACCGCCCCACACTCTCCACCCACTCCTTGTGCACACCCTGCCCTGCTCAAGTGGGCTCAGTTGCCAGGCTGCAGAGAATCCAGTCACCAATCTATGCAGGCCCACAAGTTGCCTGAGGGCTTGTTGTTGGGTGGGGCCAGTCTCTAGGGTGGGCTGCCTGCCCTGGCTGAGCTGGATTAAATCGGTGCTCTAGCGGGTGGGGCAGACCCTGGGCTAGCAGGCCTCAGGGAGAACTGCAATGGTGTCTGTGTCAGCACGCCCACACTGGGCCACAACAATGGCCGCCGCCAATGTCCCAGTCCCTGGAGAGGTCTCACCCCTCACCGAGATGCACTCAGGGCCTATTAGGTGAGTCTCTTGTCACCAAAGCACTGTACACCTTTCTTTCTGGTGATTTTAGGGTGCTTCCTGAAACGGGTGAGTTTGCACGCGGGCCCTTTAAGAGCCAGTTTTAGTTTCTTTGTGAACCGGATTTTCTGGGGGTGCTCCCCAGTGTTTTAGTAGCAGGCACAGTCAGATATTATGCCGCTGGTCTCGATTGTGCTGGGTCCACAAAATGCCCACAGCGGGGGCGCTCCCGGCTCAGGACCCCGCGCCTCCGGGGAGGCTGCGGACCTGTGAGCTGCTCCCGGCGGCCGTGAAGCTGGCGGCTTGTGAAGGCGGCGTTTTTCCTCTCCAGAAGGGAGTCTCTGCCTCTTCCACCTCAGTTTGGATTGTCCGTTGTTGCAGGAGTTCCTCTCATCCAGTTTTCAGTTCTGTCTCAGGGGTAATTTTTCCACGAGTAGTTGTATATTGGCTGTGTCCACGGGAGGAGGTGAGTTCCGAGTCTGCTTATGCCACCATCTTGACTCCTCTCCCATCCGTGCCCTCTTCAATGAAGGTGGGAAACTTCTTGGCCCAAATCTTGGGCCAGCTGGGAATGCTCAAGATGGTGGACAAAAAGAGGAAAAATAGGGCAAGGAAAAGGGAAAGTCTGACTTGATCAAATAGAAAAGGGCTTGGAGCATCACTTGGCCCAAAGACCTAAAAACACAGGCAGGGCAAGCACTGAACGCTAAGGTGTAAACTACACAGGAGAGAGGAAGCCAGTCCCCGGCTAGCATTTTTTGGAGGATTCAGAAGAGAACAACGCTGTCACAACATGGTTTCCTGGAGACCAGGTAGGGGAACTGTCATCTCTGCATCTCAGAGATGAGTGTCGAACCTGAAAGAAAGGTGAATTTGGGGCCTGAGAGATCAAGACTTTTCCTCCCTGGGGTCAGAAGCCAGAGTGACAAGCAAGTTGAGGTACGCCTCACCTCTCCAGAGGCTAAGTGGGAGGGACCAAAAGAGATTCCTGCCAATATCAAGTCTGGTGAGATGGCACCCCGTCTGCAGAGCCAGGGGACTGGAGGACCGTCCCCAGCCAGGGGGAACACAGGTCAGACTACAGACCATGAACTGGCATAACCTCTTCTTCCTCTTTTTTTTTTTTAAGAGATGTGCACGACTGTGATATTGGACTGTCTCTCTCCTACCTTTTTCCTTTTCTTCCTTCCTTTCTTCCGTCCTTCCTCTTTCTTTTTTCTTTCATTTTACAATCTCACAAAACTATTAGGAATGAATTATCTTTGTATGTCATTTTACCTTCTTTCTTCTTTTTTAAATTTTATTTTATTGAGGTAAAAACACTTAACATGAGATCTACCCTCTTAATTAAATTTTAAGTATATGGTATAGTATTGTTGACTATAGGTACAATATTGTACAGCAGATCTTCAGAACTTATTCATCTTGCTTAACTAAAACATTATGTCCTTTGATTAGTAACTCCCCATTTCCCTCTTACTCCTGACTCTGGCAACCACTATTCTAGTCTTTGAGTCTATGAATTTGACTATTTTAGATACCTCCTATAAGTGAAATCATACAGTATTTGTCTTTCTATGACTAGCTTAATTCACTTAGCATAATGTCCTCAAGGCTCATCCATGTTGTCTGACATTACAGAATTTCTTTCTTTTTTAAGGCTAAATAATATTCCATTGTATATATATACCACATTATCTTTTTCTATTCATCTGTCAATGGACATTTATTTATTTATTTATTATTTCATTTTTGAGAACCAGGTTTTCATTTTTCAGGTGTACATCATTATATTTTGATTTCTGTGTAGATTATATCATGTTCACGACCCAAAGACTAATTACTATCCATCACCATACACCTGTGCCTAGTCGCCTGTTTTCTCCCTCCTCCCTCCCTCCTTCCCCTCTGGTAACCAGCAATCTAATCTCTGTATCTATGTGTTTGTTGTTGTTTTTATCTTCTATTTATGAGGAGATCATACTGTATTTTGACTTTCTCCCTCTGACTTCCTTCGCTTAGCATAATACCCTCAAGGACCATCCATGTTGCCATGAATGGCAAGATTTCATCTTTTTTTTATGGCTGAGCAATATTCACTTGTGTGTATATACCACATCTTCTTTATCCATTTGTCCCTTGATTGGTACCTAGGTTGCTTCCAAGTCTTGGCTACTGTGAATAATGCCTCAATGAGCATAAGGGTGCATGTATCTTTACACATTCATGTTTTCATATTCTTTGGACAAATACCTAGCAGTGGAATAGCTGGATTGTATAGTAGTTGCATTCTTAATTTTTTGAGGAATCTCCAAACTATTTTCCATAGTGGCTGCACCAGTTAGCACTCCCACCAGCAGTGTATGAGGGTTCCCTTTCTCCACATTCTCTCCAACATTGTTATTTCCTGTCTTGTTAATTATAGCAATTCTGACAGGTGTGAGGTGATATCTTATTGTAGTTTTTTTTTTTTTGAAGGAAGATCAGCCCTGAGCTAACATCCATGCCAATCCTCCTCTTTTTGCTGAGGAATACTGGCCCTGAGCTAACATCCATGCCCATCTTCCTCCACTTTATATGGGACGCCGCCACAGCATGGCTTGCCAAGCAGTTCGTCAGTGCACGCCCGGGATCTGAACTGGCGAACCCCGGGCTGCCGCAGCGGAGTGCGCGCACTTAACCGCTTGTGCCACCGGGCCAGCCCCTCCATCCCTTCACTTTTAGTTTGTGAGTGTCTTTAGGTCTGAAGTATGTCTCTTGAATACAGCATATATATGGGTCTTGTTTTTTTATCCAATCAGCCACCCTATGGCTTTTGATTGGAGCATTTAGTCCATTGACATTTAAAGTAGCTATTGATAAGTATGTACTTATTGCCATTTTGTTACTTTTTTTCTGAGTGTTTAGTAGTCCTTTGTTTCTTTCTTCTTCTCTTACTCTCTTCCCTTGTGGTTTGATGGCTTTCTTTATAATTATTTTGGGGTTCCTTTCTCTTAATTTTTTTGTGTATTTATTATAGGTTTCTGGTTTGTGATTACCATGAGGTTCATATATAATAACCTACGCATATAGCAATCTATATTAAGTCAATGGTCTCTTTAATTTGACCTCTTGCTAAAAGCTCTACTTTTTTACTCCCCTCCTCCCACATTTTGTGTTTTTGATATCATATTTAACCTCTTTTTCGTGCGTGTGTATCCGTCACTGTCTTATCATGGAAATAGATGATTTTAGTACTTTAGTCTTTTGACCTAATATTAGCTTCATAGGTGGTTGATCTGCTACCTTTACTATATATTTGCCTTTACCAGTGATAAGTCCCTTTAGCATTTCTTGCAAGGCTGGTTTATTGGTGATAAACTCCTTTAGTTTTTGCTTGTCTGGAAAACTCTTTATCGTTCCTTCCATTCTGAATGATACCCTTGCCAGGTAGAATATTCTTGGCTGTAGGTTTTTTCCTTTCAGCACTTTAAATATATTGTGCCACTCCCTTCTATCCTGTAAGGTTTCTGCTGAGAAATCAGCTGATAGCCTTATGGGGTTTCCTTTTTATGTAACTTATTGCCTTTCTCTTGCAGCTTTTAGGATTCTCTATTTTTAGTTCTTGACATTTTAATTATAATGTGTCTTGCTGTGGGCCTTTCTGAGTTCATCTTGTTTGGTACTCTCTGTGCTTCCTATACCTGGATGTCTGTTTTCTTCTCCAGGTTAGGGAAGTTTTCAGCTATTATTGTTTCACATAAGTTCTCTGCTCCTTTGTCTCTCTCTTCTCCTTCTGGGACTCCTATAATGCAGAGGTTAGTATGCTTGATGTTGTCCCAGAAGTTCCTTAGACTGTCCTTGTTCTTTTTAATTCTTTTTTCTGTTCAGCTTGGGTGATTTCCTCTACTCTTTCATCCAGACCACTGATCTTTTCTTCTGTGTCATCTACTCTGCTGTTGATTCCCTCTAGTGAATTTTTCATTTCCATTATTGTATTTCTTCAGTTCCGATTTATTTTTTATATTTTCCAATTCTTTGTTGAAGTTCTCACTGTGTTCATCTGTTCTTCTCCCAAGATGAGTGAGCATCCCTATGACTATTAGTTTATACTCTTTTTCAGGTAGATTGTTTATCTCTGTTTTGGTTAGTTCTTTTTCTGAGCATTTGTCCTCTCCCCTTATTTGGAACATATTCCTTTGTCGCCTCATTTTGCCTACCTCTCTGTGCTTATATCTGTGAATTAGGTAGATCAGCTATGACTCCCAGTCTTGGAAATGTGGCCTTGTGTAAGAGATGCCTTATGGGGCCCAGCAACATGCTCCTCTCTCGTCAGTGGTGCCAAGTGCTCCAGGGGTATTCCCTGTGTGGGCTGCATGTGCCCTTCTGTTGTGGTGGGATTGCTCTTGCTGCTGGTGCATGGGTAGGCTAGGCTGGTCCACAGGCTGGCTGGTTGTAAGGCTTGGCTGTGTGCTGTTGCTACTGACACTTTATTGGGTGGAGCAAGCCCCCCTGACATGCATGGCTGACTGCAAGGTCTAATAGCACAGAACTACTGCTGTTTTGTTGTAAAGGGAGTCAGACCCCAGTGTGGCTGGTTGCTAGGCTCAGGGGCTTACAATTGCTTCAGGCCTCTGGTGGGGCTCCCTGCAGGTGTGCACTCTTATCAGCTCATTTTTGGGTGGGGCAGGACTCTGGCCAGATGTAGCTATGCTGCCCTGTGGCATACAGCTGCCTCAGGAACTCACGTGCATGGAGCTGGCCCCAGGCAGGGAAGTGCAGAATTGTTTCAGGCATTGGAAGGTGGGGCAGATCCCCTGTGTGGCTATTTGGGAGGGCCAGTGGCACAAGGCTGCTGTGAGCCTACATATCCCACAGCCCTGCCATTGTGGGCCCACATATGCCCTGCTGACACAGGCCCATGTGCACCCTACCAAAGTGGACCCACTTGCCCCACCACTGAGGTCCCACATGCCTTGCCAATGCAGGCCCACAAGTTTGCTGCAGGCTTGCTGGTGGGTGGAGCTAGTCCCTTGGGAAGGCTGCTTGCTGCCTGGCTGTGCTTGATTGTGTCAGGTGGGTGGGGCAGACCCCTGTGCTAACAGGCTGAAGGCAGAAGTACAAAGGTGATTGTCGGTATCTATGTCAGGTTATAATAACGGCTGCCACCAGTGTCTCAGTTGCCTCCTGCTGCTCCAAGATATACTCCAATCTTAGTAAGTAAGTCTCTTTTACCAATGAACTATGTAATTTTCTATCTGGTGTTTTTGTGCTGGTTTGCTAGTCTGGTGAATCTGGTGTGGGCCCTATAAGAGCAGGTTTTTCTTTCTCTGAAGTTCTACAGTTTTCTTGGGTGTATTCCCATTGGTTTTCAAAGCCAGGTATTATGAGATCTCATGTCTGTTGTGCAGAATCTAAGGGTTGGGCTGCCTAATGTGGAGCTGAGATCCCTGCTCCTCCAGGAAAATCTCCATACCTTTGGGATAGCTCCCAGCCATGAAGCACTGTGTCTAGAGTGTGGTTTTTTCCTCAGCAGGGCTGTATCTCTGCCTCTTTCATCCCTGTCTGTGACGTCCCTTGTGGAGGTTCTTTTGATCCAGTTTCCAGGTCTCTCTCAGAAGAAATTTTTCCACACGTAGTTGTAGACTTGTGTCCATCGGAGGAGGCAAGTTCAGGATCTTCCTACATTGCCATCTTCCAAACTCCAAATAAAATGTCAGTGTGGATTTTTGGGAGGTTCATCTTATTTGGTGTGTTTTGGGCTTCTTGGATTTGGAGGTCCATTTCTTTCACCAGACTTAGGAAGTATTCAGCCATTATTTCTTTGAATAAGCTTTCTGGTCCTCTCTTTCTCTTCTCCTTTTGGAATTCCCACAACATGTATTGGTCTGCTTAATGATTTCCCATAAGTCCCTTAAGCTTTCTATACTCTTTTTCAGTCTTTTTTTCTTTTTGTTCCTCTGACTGAATTATTTCCAATGACTTATCTTCAAGTTCACTGATCTTTCTTCTACTTGATCTGGTCGGTTGTTGAACCCCTCTAGTGAAGTTTTCAGTTCAGCTATTGTGTTCTTTAGCTCCATGATTTCTGTTTGGCCCGTTTTTATATTTCCTATCTCTTTATTGAAATTATCATTTTGTTCATGCATTATTCTCTTGACCTCAGTAAGCATCTGTATGGCAGTTATTTTGAATTCTCTGTGAGGTAGATCATGTAACTTCATTCCATTAGGGTCATTTTCTGGAGATTTATCTTGTTCCTTTGTTTGTTACATCTTTGCCTGACTCTTCATTTTCCTTGACTCTGTGTTGGGGTCTATGTGTTAGACACAACGCTGCCATTCCCAGTCTTCACAACTGCCCTTGTACAGGAGACCCCCACCAATCAGCCTGACCAAAGATTCTGTGAGCCTCTCAATCTTTTGTGCTAATGCAACCCACTTTCTCTGTTTTTCACAGCCCCCAGGGGTCTAGGGTAGACCAGGTCCTGTCAGTGCACCAAGACAAGTGAGATTGAAGCCAGTTCCTTGGGCAGTCCCCAGAAAAGTTGGATCATTGGACCTTCTGTCCAACTCTTTCCTTCCCCAGGGAGAATGTGGAAATGTGTTTTTTTTGTCTGCTTGCTCTGTCCTGAATCAGGAAGAGCTACTACGGTGACTGCCCAAATCTCTGTCTCTGTTCTCACTAGGCCCCAGGTGGCTAGATTATACCATGTCTCATCAGCACTCCAAGACAAGTAAGTCAGAAGCCAGTCCTTTTAGAAGCTCCTGCAAAAGCTGTGGTTTTGGAAGCCTAGATAAACTCTTTCCCTCACCAGGGACAAGCAGACAGCTGTGGTTTTTGCCCACTCACTCTGTGCTGAGCAGAGAAGAGGAGCACTTACCAGTCCAAGTCACTGTCTCTGTTCTCCCCTGGGTGGCTAGACTGTGCTGGACCCATCAGAGCTCCAAGAGTGGCAAGACAGAAGCCAAATCTCTGGGGATCCCTCTCAAAAAAGTTGGGCCACTGGATGTGTGAACCAACTCTTCTCCTACCCTGGGAGAATCTGGGAGCTAGGAGGTCTTTTCCTGATAATATGATGTTGTGCTGGGGTAGAAATTATGGCAAAAGGGTGTTCTGAATTTCGCTACTGGCTTTAGTAAGTCTGGTTTCATGTTTGCCTGGGGGGCTCAAACATTTCAATTAGTTTCTGGATTTCTCACAAAGGGAATTTGTCCATGAATTGTAGCTGAATCAGTGTATTTTTGAGGGGAAAGAGGGTCCAGGTCTTCCTACTCTGCCATCTTGCTGATGTCACCCTGGGATGACTTCTTGAATGGGACCTCTGCTGCTTTCTTAAAGCTGTGAATGTAAGCACCTGGTCTCAAAAACTGCCCTTTCTTCTGTGATCTTAAGAAGGCACCAGTATGTGGACACGAGTAGGTATCCTGGCAAAGAGACCCAGCTGGATGAGAGGGAGGGGAGTTGTGCAGGTGCACTGAGTTCTATCTCTACTCCCGAGACGGGGAGATGTGAGAAAACTACGGAATGAGAGTCTTCTTCCTGGGGCCTTGATAGGGGTACTAATACCACTTGTGGGTCTGCCCCCTCTTACGGTACCCCAGTGGCAGTCACTAACCCCAGAGAGCAGACAAAAGAAACCACTAGCATAATACCTAAGGGGCACAGTAATACTCTTAGAAGATGCTTCTATGAAACCAAGCCACTAGGGAACAATGAAAACTTTAAAAATAATAAGAACATTAGGATGTAAAGATTCCAGTAGAGCATAAAAAGACTTTCTGGAACCAAATGACTAAACCTGCAGGCAAATTAAGTAGAGTGAAAAGAGAGGGGTAATACTTAAGGAATAGGAAATAAATTTCCCAAGCTAAAGAAAAGGGCTGAGTCTGCTGATTGGAAGGTTCTGGCAAGTTCTGGGCAAGAAACATGAGTCACAGCTTGGTAAATTCCTGAAGTCTAAGGATAAACAAGAAAATCATACAATCTTCCAGAAGGAAAGTACAAGTTACAGAGGAAGAAGGATCATGAGGACATCAACTTTCTCTTCTATAACACTTGAAGCAGAGATGATTGAGGTGAATCATGTGAAGATTAATGAGAAAAAAATACTGCATACCAAGTATCCTGTAGCAAGACCTTACTCCCTTGTCAGAGTGAATGTAATATATTTGAGAATATGCAACGCATTCAAAGGACATGTCACCCACATCTTCCATCAGAGAAAAGGATGTTAAGAAAAGATCTAACCAAACAATAAATGAATCAGCTTAAAGGCTTCAGGATGGAGCGAGGATAAAAAGGAAAAAAAATAGTGATGGGCAAGGATCCTTACAATATATTAGTTACATTGGGATGGATAATAATAGACTGTTTAGGAATGTGTAATCGAGACGTTTAAAATAGAAGAGACATATATTTCAAGGGAAATGTTAATAATAGCCTGGAACTAAATGTACTAAAGGAGGAAGGGGGGAAGTAAAAGTTTTCCACAGGTCTCATGTTGGTGTGTGAGAGTGGGAAGTGAAAGTATTCAAAAGGTTTCATCCTGCAGAGGAGGGAGAACAGCAGAAGAATAGAGAATTTGGGGGAAATAGTCTGACTCCCCTTCATATAATGGAAAAATAGCATGGGTCTGACTATGAGGGACAAAAAGGAGGAGGCAGCTGGTAGAGTGGAAAAGGAGACAAGAGCTCCCAAGTTAAGAAGGAACATAAAAGAATTGAAGAGCAGCTTGAACTAACTAATTAATGCAAAGGAAATGGGGGGTGGAGGGATGAAATAGGTAATAAATAAGTAAAATCAAAGAAACAAGTCACTGATGACTTGTTTATTAAATGCAATTCACGTTCTTCAGTCTAAAGCTCAATCTTATTTGACCTCTCTGCAACCTTTGGCCCACTCTCTCTTGCGTGTTTCTCACCATTCCACACTGTGTCCCCGATTCCTTCTTCCAGCTTCTGGGAGGTGCCTGCTCTTTCCTCGCTCCATGCCATTGCAGGACCCATCTCTCTGCTTTTTCTGCCCTTTTTACCTTCTCTATCTTGCTAACTTTAATTCATTCTTCAAAACTCACCTCTGGTGTTCTCTCTGGGGAGCCTCCTCACCACTGACCCCACCTCCCTGGGAGGCTTAGCTGCCCCAACTACCTGCTCCCACTGCAATTGTGTTTACCCATCCTGGTGTCCACCCCATCATTTTGTTATTGCCCTTTTCCCTGTCTATCTCCCTGCCAGTCTGTGAGCTCCTTGAGGACAGGCCTACATCTTGCTCATCATTATATTCCTAGAACTTAATGCATGCCTGGCATGTAGCAGGCATTCAATACATTTTTGAATGACTGAGTGACTGTGTGATAAAATGAAATACCCTGGCTATAGTTTCTTTCTGAGACCTCCTTTCCTGACCATGAGATTCACTCACTACAGGAGGACTAATCCAAGTTTCACACCCCCAGGACCTCTGCCCAGTGAGAGAGGGCACTCCTTGAGAAATTTTCTCCAACCCAGGTGGTGTTTGAAGGGGGTTCTATCTGCTTACCTTGTAGAATTTCCATGTCTTTGGCCTTAGCCTTGTTGACCTTCCTGTTACATTTCTTGGGGAGAACTACTAATACCCATGTCTTCCCCAAAAGGCCCTCCCTGTTTCACAACAGGCCCCAAGCCTGAATGTCTAAAAAGTCACTGAAAAAGCGCCCAAGTCTCAGGGCCAGTCAGCTCTAGAGCGTGCCTTGTTGGCATCCCTTCCCCTTCCTGTTTGCCATTGCCTGGGTCATGCTGAGTTTGGGGTGGGGTCCTGTGTGCTGAAGCTGGAGCCTCCTGATATAGTGCTGCAGGGTGTCTCAGGGTGGGCTAAGGCTATGATGGCCCCAAGAGCCCAGCACCCTGGCCTGGGGGACTAGAAGGCAGAAGGCAGGCCAGGGCGAGGACTTGGCTCAGACTGGTGTGGGAGTGTATTAGTCAGGGCTCTTCAGAGAAGCAGAACTAATAGGATGTATATACAGATAAGTATGGATAATATATAGAGGTTATATATATATATATGAATTTATTATAAGGAACTGGATCATATGGTTATGAAGGCTGATGTGATGTGCAGGGTGAGTTGGCAAGCTGGAGACCCAGGAGATTTGATGCTGTGGTTCCAGTCTGAATGCCGGCAGCCTTGAGACCCAGGAAGAGCCAGTATTTCAGTTCAAGTCCTAAGGCAGGAAAAAACCCATGTACCAGTCTAAGGCAGTCAGGCAGGTGGAATTCTGTCTTACTCCAGGGAGGGTCAGCCTTTTTGTTCTATTTAGGCCTTCAACTGATTGGATGAAGCCTACTCACATTAGGGAGGGCAATCCACTTTACTCAGTCTACCAATTTACTCAGTCATCCAAAAACACACAGAAACACCCAGAATAATATTTGACCAAATATGGGCTCACCTTGTGGCCCAGTCAAGTTGACACATAAAATTAACCATCTCAGGGGGCAATAGAGTGAGCAGGTGAGGCCTAACTCCACCTGTTGGAAGACATATAACCTACATACACACACACATACACACACACACACACACACACACACACACACACACACACACACTCCCCCCTGCCCTCTAACTTAGGCTTCCGGGAAAGGGTGGTTCCAGTCCCTAAGAGGCATTTTTGGAAATTTAGGGAGGCATTTGTCACAATCACAATTTGTCACAATGATGGGAGCAGGGGTGCCACTGGCATTTAGTGGACAGGGGCAGAGATGTCAGATGTTCTTTGGTGGTCAGGACAGTCTATACCACAAGTTACTGTCACGCATGACTTTTAAACATCCCACTGGATGTTCATCTCCATGAAAACCCTGCTCATAATTATCTGGGTCCAGCATCCAACTGTATTTTACATATAAACACAAAGGATTTTTGCAGTTTTAACATAAACTGAATTTTTCAGGAATGCAAAATTGATTAAGGTGGTACATTTTGTGTAGGACTTTACAAAGTTGTTCATCGTTCTGGAAAATCAGGTTATCAATGTCAATTGCAGTATTTGAGCGGCCCTTAAAATACTTGTGAGTCTGTGTGCATTTGTGCCTATCACATTCATGGTGATTCTGCACAGAGGTGCAGACATCTACCGACTCATTGGGTCTTCCAGCATAGTTGTGTACACATTTTTTCAGGTATTGAAATACTTACTAAGTATTGAAATACTTACTATGAAATTACTTTTCTTTGTTCCTTGATTATAACTCAGTGAGTGCATTATTTTTATTGAAATTATGGATTTTGGAGGGGAAATTTTATATGTAGGCAGATTCTAAAATTTTCATTTGAGCATAACAAAGAGAGAGTTGCAAACTATTTGTTATAAAGAGGGACATTGTGTCTAATATGGCTGAGAGCCACTATTCTACGTGAGCCGGTGCCTATGAAGAAATGCTCATCTGTCTGTTGGGCCCAAGCCTGGCCCCCAAGGGCCTGTGTGCAGCAAGGAGACTGGGTCCCCCAAAACCTTATCTCCCACTTTGGGGAAACTTTAGAAATTAACAAGTTCCTAAGCAACTGGCTGAAGTGTCCTACTCCTCAGTGTCGCTGAGATATTTCTTCCTTCAACCAAGGGATGGAAGGATCAAGAGGCTTCATGCCTAGTTCCTCCCAGGAGCTTACAGGCTCTGCCTCCTCCATGAAGGCCACCTGGATCAGCTCCACCTAGAGGAAACTCTTGTCACCCCACCTCCAAACTGCCTACACTTGCTCCACCTTAACTTCTTTTTTTTTTTAATTAATTTATTTTTCCCCCAAAGCCCCAGTAGATAGTTGTATGTCATAGCTGCACATCCTTCTAGTTGCTGCATGTGGGACGCGGCCTCAGCTTCTCAGCATGGCCGGAGAAGCAGTGCGTCGGTGCGCCCCCGGGATCCGAACCCCAGGCTGCCAGTAGCGGAGCGCGTGCACTCAACCGCCAAGCCACGGGACCGGCCCCACCTTAACTTCTTTTTATGAGTTCTTTTCTTATCTCCTCAGAGGAACTGTAAATTGCTTGAGGGGAGAGATTGATGTGTCCTGTGTCCTATGTCCTAAGGCATTCGTTAAGAATGCCGAATGAATGAGTGAATAAATGGATGAATGAATGAATGCATGACTTGGGGGGATAATAGACGGCTCTACTAATTTAATCCCAGTGTCTGGATATCAAATAGAGGAGACTGGTTGGTGCTTTCCACCCAGCTATCTCGCCAGCTGAACCCCTAGTGGTGCCTTGGGCTTTAATCAGGAATTTAATTAGCCCTGGCACCTGCTTCTGGAAGAAATGGAGAATAGCGATGAGCACAAGCAGGAGAGATCTGGGCTGTCACCAGCCTGACATATGGCGCCATGTAGCACCCATCAGCTTCCGCTTAAGGCTGGACTGAGTCCTAGGTTACTTTACTTCTAAATGTTAGAAGTGTTTATTCTTTTGAGATGCTAGATGATAAAGACCTTTTATTGATTGCCTGAAACCAAAAATATGAGCTACTTTTGGATGATTAGGGGTATATACAAAGTAGTTGAAGATATAGTGGGTGTAGGGAACACAGTTCTGGATTTGAATTCAAAAGACTGGGCTTGATCTCTGACTTTTCCCCCAACTAGTTGTACAGCCATGACCAAGCCAGTTCATATTTCCAGGTTGAAAAGTTTACAAGTCAATGAAATGCAGTAAACAACTATTTAAAGGAATTACACAATGATGCATTGGCTGAGGTGGATATACCATGAAGTTAAAGATGCTTAAGCTTTAAGGCCCTTCATTGCACTGGCCCCTTTCCAAGGCCCTGTGCCACAGTGTGTCAGATGGTATTATTATCTTACATCTGGGTCTCCTATTAGGTTTCTTCCAGGTTCAAAATTCTATGTTTCTGGCCAATGGGCTCGAGAAAGGACATTTTCTGTTATGCAATTCTATCCAGTTTTATAACTCACTATTTTTGAGTTTCAAGGACGACACTGTGTCATAGGTACATTGTTCCTTTCTTTAGGTACTTAGCATGATTTTGGACAACTCTGATAAAAAACAAAACCTGACTAAAAGTCTAGATCCGTGGGATTTACTGGTATAATATTTAAACTTGAGCCACATTCTACATTTTATTGTAGTTGAGAATTCTACCAGCAAAAATTCTTTTATTGTAAGGTCCATGTCATGTTTCTACTAGTTTTGCTCATCTCATTTCTTGTTGTCCAGGAATTCCAGACATTTGACCTCAATATTGCTGATGCACTTCTCTTCCTTCATGTTCCTAGAAGAGCTTTGCTTCTTGGAAGCTGTGGCTGGGAGATACTGGGTAAACTATGCACTGAGCTGACAGTGTTCAGTAAAACAGGTCCTTGCCCTGTAGCAACCTGATTGAGACACTGTCAGGCATGACCCTAAGCAAACTGGGGAAATTTGAGGGGCTCAGGAATTCTCTTAATTACTTGTTGGATACGTATGAGGCACAAGCACCATGGTTTAGCGTCATGCTACTAGCCCAAGGAGATACAGCAGAGAAAGCAGATGGTGGAGGAGGTGAATATCTTTAGGCTGGAAGTCCTTGCAATGGAACCTTTCTTGCCAGCCTTCTCAGTCCTCACAACCTCTTCACCCTGCCAGCAACAAGCATTCCAGATCGGTGGGCAGCTTAAATGGACTTCCAGTTGACATTTCCACTGCCTGTCTGAAATTTGCGTTTTCCATTTATGTTTTTTCTCATTTAAATTTAATTTCCATATGTTTGTTTGTTAGTTGGATTTAAATCAGTGTTTAGTTTTGAACCAGCTTTGAATTTGCCTTTTGTTTTTCTGGCTTATAATTATTTTTTAGTTTATATTATTTTACTGCTGTTATGTTCTTAACCATCCACGAAAACGGATTAGAAGAACTGGGTTTGAATTTAGTTCTGATCAGTGTATGACCTTGTCACCTAACATGTGTTACTTAATTTCATCAGACTGGGGTTTAATAAACATGATAGTTCTTTACAATGTTCTACTATATCCTATAATTTATATCCTATAAGTTGGCTTTATTTGCTTTTATTTCTGTGTTAGCATTTTCAGAACAATTCCCAAACTTATTTGGGAACACATTGTTATCAAATGAGCCTAGTGGTAAATAGGAATAGCTAGAATAATTCCCAACAAATTATGACTTTATAAATATTAATCTTCAGAAATGGTGAGAAATGTCTACATTTAAATAAGGAAAGTGTCCACTCTGCTGGGGGCTGGAGCGCTGTCCTCTGACTGAGAGGAATATGTGGGAATAGTCCCATTCCACGTGCTGCCTGATTTTAAAATAGCACCAAGACTGTCATTGTGCTGCCCAGTCTTCAAGGGGGCTGAGAGATGCTGTGAATAGTGTCAGAAGGGACACATTTTTGTGTAGGCTTACAAAAAAAAACAGCGAGACCCCCCCCAACCGTGTCTCTCAGTTTTATTCACAGCACAGAAATGTTCCACACAGACCTTCCTCCCTTCTGCCCTGCACGCCAGTCTCCTGTTTTCACGTTACAGACGGTGTCAGAAACGCTGTGGTGAAATTCAGCCTGTGGGTTTCAGAGATTTGGAGTGTTTTCTTGGGGGGAGGGATCCATACACAAAAACAACATTCGGAATCCCTGTGGTGATCAGGAGGAGGGGAGAAGATGAAGCCTAGGG
Organism: Diceros bicornis minor; assembly: GCF_020826845.1. NCBI lineage: Eukaryota > Metazoa > Chordata > Mammalia > Perissodactyla > Rhinocerotidae > Diceros > Diceros bicornis. The sequence goes on along the minus strand of NC_080744.1, from coordinate 47,384,863 downwards.
AAGGTTGGAAGGGAAAATGCAGGCATCTTTCTCTCCCTCCCTCTTCTTCTCCACAGGGCTTCTGAGTGGTGTAGCTAAGATGGAGGTGACTTAAACAGTGTGGTGGTTCCAGACACACACGCGGCCAGAGGAGGTGAGAGGGGCATGGACATGGAGGTCTGTGCTGAACTTTACAGTGTGTAAGCACTTTCACATTATCTCATAGGGGTAGGTCAGAGTCACTTTATAGTCACAGAAATCGGATTTCAGAGTGGTTAAATAAATTTCCCCAAAGCACATAGTTTTAAAAGGAAGGGTAGAGCCACATCCAAACCCCAAAATTTGGCCTTGGAAGGCTCCCACGCCACAAAACATCTCCCTCTCTTGGTTCATCTTTGATGTCTCAAGTTCTACTCTTTAAAATTAATTTCTTTGGGAACTTAATGGATGTTTTTCTTCTGTAGGACATCTGCATTTTAATTCTTTAAATGGGTTAGTCAATTGACTCCTTTCCGTCTGGGAGCAGCTTCCTACAGAAGGAGCTTCTCAGCAGGCAGGGAAGGAGGGGGCTGGAGAAGACCAGGCATGGTAGGCAATTATAGGCCACCCAAAGGCCTGGGCTCTTGGGGTGGTGATGGCACGCCTGTAGGGCTGTGGGAAGGGGTCCAGAGAAGGTGGCCCAGGAGGCCACTGAAAGAGAAAGCAGGAGGAGGGCCGAAGGTCAATTTCCTTCCTTTTTACTGGGCCAGCTAAGGCTTGTCAGTTCCAGCCCTTGCGGTCCCAGCAGTCATTTGCTACAGAAGAAAACACTGAATTCCTGGGAGCCACTATTGAGGCTTGAAAGTTTGGAACCTCTGTGTTAGCAGCAGTTTAGAAGAATTCAGGCAGAAGTGGGATGTGTTCCCTGCAGACCTATAATTCTAGGGACTGCATTTTTTCCTGATGAGGTCACTGGTTATGGACTCAGGGAGCTGAAAGGGGGTCCACAGTGGGAGAGAAAGTCAGCAGCTGAGACCTAGAGGGATGGGGACTTGCCCACGGCCACACGGCGAGTCAGCTTCCCCCACAGTTGTTGCAATCAAATGTACCTCCAAAACCCTAATGGGGCAGGCTGGGGAGGGAGAGGAGGTGGAAAACATTCTGTCAAGCATTAGGTTATGACAAGTTCTCCTCAGGAAGTTCTCTACTCTTCCAGAAATTTAAAAGCGTGATGACTGAACGAGGTCCAGGACATATTTTTAAGCAGTTTGGTGGTTACTGACATTTGAGTATCTCCAGTTTGCTTTTACTGTTTGATGGTTAACAGCAGCAGCAACAAACTCTTACATAAAACTTATTTCTAAACTGCCAAAGCAGTTTCTCTCTCTAAATATAGTATACAACAAGAGAGAGGCATTTGCACAAAGTAACTCTCTATTAATTTTCCCTTTGTGCTTCCAAATCAGGCAAGGGGCCGCACAGTTCAGAGAAATCCTCTGCCTGTTCTCCGCTCCCTCAGCAGGTGATCAGGGGAAGGACACTGTGCCTGGCGATTAGGCCACCTTCCGCTGAAGAGGTCAGGGATGTGGTGATGTGGGAGGCACTCGTGGGTCTCCACTCAGTCCACTTCAAGTCCAGGAAGCAGCCCCTTTACCGCCGCAGCTCAGCCCTGCCAGTAGCAGGAAGGCCACTCCAGACAGCGACGTGAGAAGAGAGCTGCGGCTCCACTTTCCCGTCGTCTCACACGAGATGAGCGTGCTCCCTGGCTTAGCTGCTGCTCTCAGGAATTTCATTTATCAGATTTCTTTTCTGAAAAGCGTTTCTCTCAGTTTGGTTCACAGGATGTTGACAGGTTTCTCTCCCTTTCCTCCCTGGAGCTCCCCTGGGCTCCTCCCCTCTCCGTGAGGGCCTCGGCCTCCCCCTTTCCAGGACAGGGTCCGGCCTGCCTGGACACTCTCTCAGGGACCTCTGGGGACCAAGGATGAGCCCCTAGTGCTGTCCGTCTGCTCCATTCAGTAGATGTTCACTGAGGACCCACTCTGGGAAGGCTCCAGACCAGGCCTGAAGCACATGGCAATGGGAACCTCTGCTCTCTGACCTCATGGAGCCTGTAGATCACTGACGGAGCCAGTTTGGGGGATGGGAAGGGAAAGGACTGAGAGGGACCTCAGGAGTGGGGTTGAATAAAGAAGGAGGATGATGCAGATTCTGTGTCTCCCCAAACTGAAGTTCCTCTCAGGCTGGTTGGGGCCATATAGAGCTTCAGGAATTGCCAGTGTCCTCCAATGGAGCATCTAGAAATGTCCCTCTGGCCTTCCCACTCACCTGGCACCTGACCATGTGCTGTTTGGGGCTCAACTGTTGCTTTACCTGTGCCCCTGAGTTCTTTCCTCAGCCAGACGACAAGCCTCTTCAGGGCGACGCCATTGAATCCTATCTGCCTTCCCTGGCACTTACTCAGCACAGGGCAGGGGTGGAAGCAGGTGCCCCACAGGTACTTGGCAAACACACTCATGGGGGTGGGAAGCAGGGAGCTGGGGGCGGATCTAGGGCTCATGGCCAGTGGAGGCCTCAGAGGCTTGACTGGCTCCCCTCGGTGCCCCTCTCCCCAGTATGTGGCTCTTGACACCTGATTTGCTCCCAGACTTAAGGCCAATGGCTCAATTGTGTGCTGCTCGCAGCTTGCAGATGGCACAGCAGTGAGCGGGGACGAGGCCATGGACTGTGCCTTCACACAGAGAGGAAAGAGCATTGGACAGAGAGATCTGGGTTTGGACCTCAGGCTTTCCAGTGCTTCTTCACTTGAGTCTCCACATCTGCAATAGGGGAAGATGACGTCTACCTCCTAGTGTTCTGAAGATTATGTTAACATGTATGAAAAAAATGGCTAATGTTGAGTGTTGCTTCATGGCCTACAAAGAGATTTCCCATCCCTGATCTCATTTGAACCTCACAGTAGGCACGCGTCATTACTGTTTTCACTTTACAGATGAAAAACTTGAGGTTCAGAGAGTGTAAATGACCTACTAGAGATCACATAGCTATTAAGAGGTAGAACTGAGCCTGGAGCCCAGCCTGACTTTGCCCGTTGCCGCCTATCTTAAAAGGATGGTCAGCACATGCACAGTGTACAGGGTTTCAAAGTCCTTTCATGTCCACTAGCTGCTTGCTCTTCCTAGAGGGATGTATAAATGCACAGTGTTGCTATATATGCAATGCTTAGGGCATGATTTTCATGAGATTGCTGCAGCCAGTGAAGCTGTGAGCCTTTGGTAACCACACGGATCCAACCGCTTAACTGGCTGTTTCTTATGAGGATCAAAACAATGTCTACAAGGTGTAATGATAAGCTCTGGTGAGATATTTTGACCATGCTACAATACATGAAAGTGTTTATAAGAATTGTATGTGCTTCTGCATCTGACAGAATCTGCTTATATCTTCAGAAAACGTTGTCATGAACAAATTTAAGTTATTCCTTCATGTCTGATTTCGGATGCTGTAAGTGGTACATCTGAGAATGGGAATGTTGATTACAGTGTTTATAAGGAAATGGATGAATATTCTATTAATAACTATTAAAATCTGCTAGATTTAGGCTAAGCCTAATATATCTAGTTTTAATAAAACAAGGTGGACACAATCTGTCTTCAGCCTGATTACGGGAGAGGGTGTAGGAGTAAGAGTCTTAGGCTGAGCTTGGAAAGGAACAGGGACAATTTGGTCAATGGGAAGGGAAGTTGTGCAAGAGAGGAATGGGGTAGACCAGTGATGACCCAGAGCAAAGCCTGGTAAAGTGCTTGGCCCCTTGTTGTTGGGCAATGAATCTAGAGGGACTGGGGTTCATTTATCACCTTTGGCTCTGTAGACTACATCTCAGGGCGTTTCCTGTGGAAGTTCCAGAAGAAAACCACTGTGGTCAGCTCAGGGGAATATGTGGTTCATGTTGGAACTCTGGACATACCACATTACTGGAAAGATGCACACTGGATGACTGACAAAATGAAACTCAACTTTCCAAATGTTGGCAATGACAGGAGATTCAGTTCCAATGACCGGTTGTTTATTGAACAAATGTCAGCTCACGTCATAACAAATGCGTTCTATCCCTGACAGCCACAGGAAGGATACAAAGAATGGGGTGTCCATGATCCCATGAAACAGCTCACTGGAATCTGTGACTTCTAGAACTTAGAATGGGAGGACTCTGACACCCCTGCCCCAAGGTCAGCCAAGACTAAGAGCCCTGGGAGGCCTGAGATCACGGAGGTCTGGGCATCCATGGGCCCACTCTTTCACCAGGAGATCCCTCACCCATGTGGGGTCATGTGCAGGGCATGGGTGATGTGATTCCTAGATGGGATGCTGGCTCCTGTCTGTAGATGGAATGTGCACAGCTGGACTCTGGCAGAAGGTCTTTGGCACTGGTCAACCCATCAAACTAGGTAGGTCCTTGGATTCTGACCAGGCACAGGAGACTGTTCCATGCTTTGTCAGGGAATGGGAAGATGTTAGAATGTGGGGCTAAGAACAGGTCTTTGGAATTGAACAAATATGTCTTTGTACTTCAACTTTGCCATTGACTGAGTGATTTTGGGTAGGTGGCTTTATGTCTTTAAGCCTCAGTTTCTTCATCTTCATCTGTAAAATAGGGGTAGTATATAACTTTCTTGTTAGGCTGTTGAGGGCAGTAAATTGGATAATGTTGTAGAGCACCCCGCCCTGTGCCTGACACATGGGCACTTACTACATAGCAAAGTAGCACCCTGGCCACTGCAGTCTCATGTGGTGTATGAGCAGGAGGCCCAGGAAGGGTCCTCTAACTTAAAGGTAGGTCTGGATCCTGGACTTCTGGCAACCCTCAGACGTTCCTGTTGGAGGTTTAGGGGGATTTGGGAGCCACAGTCCAGTTCCCTGGCTGTGTCAAAGTGTAAAACCTCCATTCCTACTCTTTCTGCCCCAGATTCTCTCAAAAGCAGAACAGGACTGTGGGATGGCACTGGACCAAGTGTCAGGAGAATTGACATTGGCTCTGCCACTCCCTGGCTGGATGACCTTGGACAAGTTCTGTAACCTACTGAGGCCTGGGTTTCTTCATTTGCAAATTGGGGGCAAGGATATCTGCTCTGTTTCTCACAGGATCACATCCAACCTCATTAGCCTGGCATTCAAGCTCCTTCCATCATATTCCCTGGCCTCACCTCCCATAACTCCTCTTTGTGGTCACATTGCCCTTCCAATCCAAACCTTTCTCAGCATTTCCTTCATACCGAGACAGAACCTTCTTGCCCGAGACTTTGTGTGTCTAAATCCTGTGTACCTTTGCATCCCCTGCAGCATCTAGCACAGAGTCTTGCATAAAATAGATGATTATTTTATCAATTAGGATTGTTTGGTTACATGCGACAGCAAAATGAAAATAACAGTAGTTTAAACAAGATAGAAATGATTTCTCTCTCATGGCAAAGAGGTCCAAAAGAAGATAGCCCAGGGCTAGGATGGTGGCTCCAGGTGTCAGGGACCCACACTCCTTCTGTCTTGCTGCTCCACCATTCTTAGCACAACGCCTCATGATCCACTGTGGATGCCAAGTTTCAGACATCTTATTCTCACTCAGCCAGCAGAGAGGAGAGGAGAAAGAGGGCAAACGGTGTATTCTCTCCCTTTAGGGAGGCTTCCTGAATGCTACATCTGACATTCCTGTTCATATCGTATTGGATAGAACTTAGTCACATGGTCATTCTAGCTGCAAGGGATGCTGAGGAATATAGTTTTTAACTAAGCATGTTGCCATTTCTAATAAAATTGATAGAGAAGACGGGGAGAATGGATACTAACATATCCATATGGTTGTCTCTATCACAGTTATTAAAAGAAATAAATATGAATACTCGCTGCTGAGTTTAAAGCCCCATATAAGGGATGAGGTTATGATTAAAAAACATTTACTTCATTTGAAATGATATGGGTATCCTGATCTTTAGGTTGGAAACACCCCAATTCTTCTTCACCTCTGGTAGGACTGTGGTGGCAGGTTTTTTATCGTAGAATGATAACTCAGAGCTGTAAGTGAAGATAAATTATTGGTCCTTCCCCTTACCACATTTTACCAAAGAGGAAACTGAACTCCAGAAAGACTACGTGATTTGCCTGTGGTCACGTAGCTGATTAGTGAAGGAGCCAGGACTAGAACTTGAGTTTCTGGACATCAAGTCTTTTTTCTGTTCCTCCTTGATGAATGGTCCATTCAGGTTCTGGAGGCCTTGCATTCTTTGGGCCTCCCAATCCTGGCTGGGGACCCTGCTCATCCAGCACCCTTGGAGGCAGATCTGGGTCACCATGTTGTTAACTGCATTCCTGTCAGCACACAGTTCAAAAAGCCTTCGGTGTGGAGAGAGGGAAACATAAAGAAGTAGATGAACATGACATTTAAATAATAAGGCCGTGTGTAAAAACAAAGAATTACCTCCTTTCCTTTGCACCTAGAATACATAGGACCCTGAATTAGGCACTGAAGGGAGGTACAGAGAAGCATAAGAAATGGTTGTTGCCCTTGGGGATTTGGATGTACAGATTCATTCTTCTTTTCATTCATTCATTCAAAAATTATTTCTTGAGCATCTACTAGAGGCAGACACTCTGCCCGCACTGGAAATACAACAGTAAACTGTGCAGATATGGTTCCTCCTCTGAAATTACTTATAGTCTAGCAGGGGACAGAGACCAGTAAACAGGCAACTACAAAGTGGAATTAAAAGTGCAGTGATGGAGAGATGACAAGGTATTCTGGGTATGTCACTTAGAATGGGGTGTGGGGGGTCAAGGTTTAGTGGGTGAGATAACATTGGAGACCTGAAGACTGAGTATGTGTAAGCCAAGCAGGCACTGTGTGAGGGGCATAGAAATTGGGAAGGAAGAGTATTCCAGATAGAATGTACAAGAGAGCATGTGTGTAAGGAGCTGAGAGGGCTTTATCATGACCAAGAGTGTGGCAGGCCTCAGTGCTGGTGAGGGAAGAGGGGGTGGGGAAATGTTGAGAAATGTGGCTGGAAAGGCAGTCAGGAACCAGTAAATGAAAGACTTCGAAAGGCCTGTTGGAGAGTCTATCTTTATCTTGATGCCAGTGGGATAAAGGGCTTGAAGCAGATTTGTAGTTTAGAAAGAGTCCTCTGGCCTCAGGGTGGAGAATGGATTGGAGGGGCAGGTCCAGATACAGGGACATCACTTAGGAGGCTGTTGCACCACAAAATGGGAGAGCTTGTTTTTGTGTCTTTGGTAGCAAGTAACAACAAGAAAGAAAGTTCTAGGAAACAACTAAATTTCAGAGAAGAACTTGTCAAGTTTCATGGGACAAAAGAGAAGGATTTACCTTTGAGTGAAACACATTGTTGATGCCTCCCCAGGGTGTCAATTTCCTCTCTGTCTGAGTTCGGTTCTCTCCACCAATCTCTTGTTGGGCAGAAGTCATGGAGCTGCAGCCAGCATCACTCACCCAAGCATTCCTCTTGAGAAGGAAAGACTTAGGGGTTTAATCCCTGCCATGGGGATCCTTAGGAGGAGAGCACGGCTTCCTTGCTTGACTTTATATTTCAACACCTCTCACCGAAAGGCTGCGGCTGACCAGAATGGTTTCTTGCTTCCCAGCTTCTCATAGAGTTCCAGATCTTACCTCCTCCTCTGTTCTCAATATCTAGTCTCTTCTTTACTCACTGTATCAGTTTTCTATTGCTATGTAACAAATTCCCACAAACCTAGTGGCTTAAAATAACATAGATTTATTATTCTCATGTGCCTCTGGAGTCCAGGTATGGTCTAGCTGGGCCCTCTGCTCAGGGTCGCATCAAACTGAAATCAAGGTTCTGGCCAGGGCTGCAATCTCATCTGAGGTGTAGGGTTCTCTTTCAAGCTTGCTGCTTGTTGGCAAAATTCAGCTCCAGTTCCTAGAGGCAACCTGCCATTCCCTGTTCTGTGGCCCTCTCTACAACATGGCAGATTGCTTCTTCAAGACCAACACAAGAGCATCTCTGCTGCTTGCAATCACTCTGACTTCTGGGAAGGCCTGGACCCTTTTAAAGAGTTCGCCTGATTAGTTCAGGCCTACCCAGGACACCCTCTCTTTTAATTAACTTAATCAAATGATTCAGGACCTTGATTGCATCTACAAAATCCCTTTTGCTATATAAGATAACAATCACAGGAGTGAAATTACATCATATTCACAAGTCCTCCTCACTCTCATGTCCTAGGTCACTGGGGCTCAGTCTTCCATTTAACCCTTTGGCAGAATAGGTCCCAGATGACTCCCTCCATCGCTCTGAGCCCTTCTCTTGAAGTGGCCTCCTGGCTTTCCTCTCTGGTTCCCTACCCCCAGCTCCCCTCTCCTTACCCTCTCCTCAGTGTACCTGGTGAATCAATGCAAGTGTCCTTGCTTTGTGACCCTTCAACCTCATTTCCTCCCCATCCCCTTCCCCCAACCAGAATTAGGAACTCTCTGTGTTCCCTAACACCCCATACAGGCCTCTGTGCCAGCGGTCATCTGCTGTATTATGACCTTGGCACAGCTGCCTCTCCTCTTGGCTCATAAGTCTCTTCAGAGCAGGGATCTATCATGTCCATTTCTGTCATCTCAGAGCCAAGGCACATACTAGATGCTAAGTCAAGGTGGACCAATGAATGGAAGGCCCAACAGCAGGCCCCAGAGAGTACGTGGGGCCATGGGGGAGTCATCAGCTGGCCCAGAGCATGCAGGTGTGAAGACAACAGTGGAGGGCAGTAAGCAGTACCATGTGCTTCATATGTTCATATGAAACACAATTAATAAGTTCATATTGTCTGAATTAGGTTTTGAGACAATCCTAACTATATGACTATTTTCTCCATTCTCCCCTGCTAGCTGAGTTTCTCCTAGTCACATGACATAGGCCATTCCCTTATCGTTCTATTCTCAGGAATCTTCCAAAATCACATTTCCCTATAATGCAACTTAAGAGTTGATTCTCATGGGTGACGCCCTACTTTGAAAGGAAGAGAAGCAGCCACTTGGGGGGGTAGTAAACTATCTATTTTGGAATGCAATCCTAAAGCTCACCTTGTAGAGTGTCTCCTTATACATCTTCTAAAAAAATAAATGTAAAAGGCTTGAATATTGTGCTGAGAATTTTCTCTTGAAAGAGAAAAAGAGGCATTACCATGTCACTGGGAATTTCATGGCTCATGGAGATTCTCTTAGAAGACTTTCTAAGAGTAATAACTCCAATCATCTCTGATCTACTTTTCTTTCTTCAAAACAAATAAATGCAATTAACTATGGAAGTAATATTTGGAAAATGCAGAAAATGTGAAGAAAATAAACATTCCCCATAATCTCACCACCCACTGAAAACCATTGTTAACATGATTTGGGTTGAAAACAATAGGAAGAGAGTCTTACTGCTGGAAAGGACTGCTGTCTCCCTTCAAAACTTTGCAGCAGACGTTAGCTTAGTGACGCTGGGTGAAGGAGAAGCATGAGTCATGTAGAAGTGATTTTATTTGGCAAGGTTTACTTCCTGGTTGGCACCTAAAGGGAGAGGACCAGGGAGAAGGTGATGGTTTCCACAACATCCCCAAGACAAGGGATGCACTTGTGCAAATCCAGCACCAGGGAGAGGGCCAGGTGGGAACTTCAGCTCAATGTTTATCAAGCCCTCAATATACCTCCCAACTCAGAAAAACAATAAAATGTTAAGTTTTGAAATCATTAACTAAGTAAATACAATGTCAATATTTATTTTAAACAATGTTGCCATTAGAGCATACTTAAGGTTCTAATGACTTCTTCCTCCCCTGTCCTATATTTTTCTCCCTGGCCTTATATTTTTCTGGACATTCCTGCTACAATTGGTGAGCTCAGAAGGGCTGAAAGCACTACCACCACTACCTTCATCACCCATCCCCGCCTTTTTCGTTTGAACACTCCCTGCATCCTGCACACTGTCCTTTCCTTCTCACTTGCTGCTTTGAACCATCCATTTGTTCTCTGTGACCTTAGGCCTCACCTCTCCACTCTCAGCCTGGGATCTTCAGGCTCCTAGAGAACATTTCTTCTTGCTGACCTACTAACACATGCAAATGCAACTCAAAGCTGAATTCATCATCGTGTCTGCCTTCAACTTGGCCCCCTTCTTCCCTCCCAGTGCCTCCTGCCATCTAACCAACTCCACTTGCCGGCCCCTTAGAAAGGCCCTCTCTTTGGTCATTGGCCATTCACTGTGCACACACGTCCCGCTGGTTTTCACCTCTTGTCTTTGCTCAGAGTGTTTCCACCACTAGAGAGGCAGATGATTCAAAACCCACATTGACACTCCTTTCAGAAACTCTACCTCACAAACTCCTCTACGTCTCCTACTTGGCACCTCCAAGCACTCATGTGTTTAGAGAGGGCTGTGTGTGTTTTCACATGTCTACATTGTTTGTGTTCTTGACTTATTAGTAACAACAATAGTAAGAATGATTGCCACTTATTTTTTATTATTTTTTGTGTGTGTGTGAGGAAGATCAGCCCTGTGTTAACATCTGCGAATCCTCCTCTTTTTTTTGCTGAGGAAGACTGGCCCTGGCCTAACATCCATGCTCATCTTCCTCCACTTTATATGGGACGCCGCCACAGCATGGCTTGCCAAGCGGTGCGTCGGTGCATGCCCGGGATCCGAACTGCCGAACCCCAGGTCGCCACAGCGGAGCGCACGCACTTAACTGCTTGGGCCACTGGGCCAGCCCCTGATTGCCACTTATTTAAGGGCTACTACGTGCCAGGACATATATCTTTTTAAAAAGGGCACAGGCAGAAAGAGAAGGAAAGTAACTCAGAATACTAAGGGGCTATGATTGAAGGGGTGTCAAGAAACAGCCCTCCTTATCCCCTAAATTCCTCCCTTGCCCAGCCTGTCATGCCTAAATCCTCTAATAGGAGAACATGTCATTAGGGAGTGAAGGTTCTCACCCTCACCTCCTTCAACCCTCCCCTCAACCCCGTACTGTTCAGTGCAAAGACTTCTGGGAGCAGCAACATTCTAAGCTGTTAACAGCTGAAGCCTTCCCAGAGAATTCTGTCCCACAGTGACAGTTGGCTGAAGACAGTGAAAGAGAGAGGTCCTGCAGGAATGGGTTGGGAGTGAGAAGGGGAATGACCAGCCTTAGGAAGATGTAGACTCCAGGCCTGAACTCCTCCCAGCCTACTGGCAGAGCACGTTGTGCTGTGTTTAGAGCCTCACTCCTTCCTCAGACATTCCTGCATGCTTCCAAGAAGGTCCATCGGGCTCAGCCCTGCAGGGGACCCAGAGATGAATCAGACATGGATCCTGCCCTCGAGGAGCTTACTGTCTAGCGGTAGAAAGTGCCAAGTACTGTAGCGAAGGCAATTCCAAGGGCCATGGGGCTTCAGAAGAGAGAAAGATGCAGGCTAGACATCAGGAAGGCCTGCCAGAGGAGGTTGCATTTGAGCTGGTCTTCGGAAGGTGACAGGGAACTTCCTACAGGCAGAGATTGGAGGTGGTGCTAGTTATGGACGGACACTTTTAGTCCAAGATTGTGGTCTGTAGGGGATGGGTAGCAGGAGAAAAGTGAGAAAGAGGCCAAGGAGACTCTGGGCATGTTGTCTAGTCTGAGGACACCAAGGATGACAGTTGCTTGCTTTAGTATTTTGCCCAATGTTGCCCAGATGAAAATACACCATTGTATAGGGAGTAATGGCTAAAATTTGAGAACTCCGGGTTGAAATGACAAGTGCTCTCTGAGGGCAGTTAGGCTGACCCTCAGCCCCATTATCTGTGAGTCTGTGATTCAGAGGGGGAGCCAATGACATACCTCTGGACCTAGGCAAGGTCTCTCAGTCAGCGAATGCCCTCAAGTGAGCAACGATGTTTCACAGTAGAATGGGACCCCAAAGAGTGATATGCTTGGGGCTGTTCACTTGAATTTGCAAGAGTGTCAGGTCGATGTTTAGTTCACGTCTGGGCACATGTTTTGAACAGTATGCACGTGTTTTGAAGAGTCTGTAGGCAGAAGTGAGAAAGAAGACTGGAGCTGATTGGGTGGCGAGGAGATGGCTGTGAGTTGCCTGAAGAGAACCAAAAACACGGTCAAGAAGGGGCAACTGATAATGTAAAGATGAATGGGGAAACTTATTGAAGAAGTCTCCACTTTATTTATTTATTTTTTTAAAGATTTATTTTTATTTATTTATTTTCACCCCAAAGCCCCCAGTAGATAGTTGTATGTCATAGCTGCACATCCTTCTAGTTGCTGTATGTGGGACGCGGCCTCAGCATGGCCGGAGAAGCGGTGCGTCGGTGTGCGCCCAGGATCCGAACCAGGGCTGCCAGCACCGGAGCGTGCGCACTTAACCACTAAGCCACCGGGCAGGCCCAGAAGTCTCCACTTTAAATATTGAATCCAGTTCTTTTTCCCTTTGTTGCTATTTTAGAATTGTAGCTCTGCTGTTTTGTGGAGCTTACAGAAGGGGTCTTGTGCAAATTTTTCTTTGGCACGGAAATCATTACCCAAATCTTACTCTTTTAAAAATGTTTGTACAACTTGCAAGCATAATTTTTGTTTAGTCTTTGGTGGCATCACACCGTTTGCACTTTTGTTTTTAAGCCCAAACATAACCAGTATTCCCCCAGGATTCGAGTCATTCCCAATGGTCTTGAATTGGGCCAGCAGTAACTCTAGCCTGGGAAAGATAAAGCAACACAATGACACTTTATGGAAAAGAAGCTGGCAGACAAATCAGGTCTAGTCAATCAAAGGATGAAGAGCAGAAGTCTCAGGCCTTGGGGGCTGGCCCACTGGTGTAGCGGTCAAGTGCGCGCGCTCCACTTTGGTGGCTGGCGTTCGCAGGTTCAGATCCCGGGCATGCACCAGTACACCGCTTGTCAAGCCATGCTGTGGCGGTGTCCCATATAAAGTAGAGGAGGATGGGCACAGATGTTAGCCCAGGGCCAATCTTCCTCAGCAAAAAAAGGATTGGCATCAGGATGTTAGCTCAGGGCTAATCTTCCTCACAAAAAAAAAAAAAAAAGGTCTCAGGCCTGAGAGGGCAGGAGCATGCCTTGGAGGCCAGATAAGGAAGGAAGATAGGCATGTGGGTCAGCCAGAGTAGGGTCAGCATGCAGGTCTGTGGCCTTTGGTCCTAAGAACCCTCAGGAGCAGGGAGGAGACATTCATTCTCTGCTTGACCTTTTATAGACCTAGCTCAGCGGGAGGAGCTTTGGCCCTGGAGGGGTGGCCCCTGCATCCAGATTGAGGTGAATCCCACCTCTGGTCAACCCAGGACCTGAAAGGCTAAACTAACCTAATCTGTGAAGGAAGCTTTGTACTGACCTAATCTGTAAAGGAAGCTTTGTGCCCTCTCAGTTTTATGCTCAGTGTCTGCCCTTGTGGGGCAAGAACTACCATAGAATAGTGCAGATAATCTCAGAGTATCCATGTGGGGGAGGCAAACGACAGTGGCAACAAGTCCCCTGTGAGAAGTTGCCTTTGGGGGTTTTCCCACCTCAGTATTCTTTCAGCCTCCAAACTCAGTCTCTCCAGCCTCTGTCCGCCTCCTTTATGTGGCTTCAGAAGTCCAGCTTTCCTATGCCTGTTCCAAGCCCAAGCAAAATGCCTGTTTAGCCCTTAATGTGGCAGGTCCCTTTGTGTCTGATTTCTCTTCTGACAGCTTCCTACACCCCTGGTCTGATGCGTTCTGTTCCCTAGGGGCAGGGTTTCCTTTCTTCAGCTTTCGCTTGCTTCTCTTCGCCTCTGTCTCCTTGCTGCTGTTTCTCCGATCAGACTTTGCCGGCCTTCGATCATATTGTGTCTAGTTCACTTTGTCCGCTACTGTTGTTCTCTGTTTCTTTGAGAGAGAACTTTCTTTAGGCTATATTTTTAAACAAACAAAAATAGTTGCATTAACAGGGATCCCCGATCATTTGATACACTAAAAAGGCACAGAAGATGGATATAATTTGGGGGGAAGTCTGTTCCTTGCGGGAGGGAAAAGCAGTGGGAGCTGGTTCCCAGTGCAGGGCTGGAGGAGGAGCTGGTGGTGGTACTGCTCAGACTCTGTAGGGCTCTGGCACAGGAGGTTCTAGATCTCCAGGCCTGGCAGGTATGGTGGAGCAGGTCCTTTGGGGTCTTATTTCTGAAAGTCTCTGCCCTATTGCCAGGAGAGCAGAGGGTCAGTTTCACCTAATGCTGTCAGAAGTGACTCAAACCTCTTTCTGTTGCACCCAACCATCTCCCCCGGGGATGATCTCCTATGAAAACAGTTGAAAAGCACCAAAGTGATTTCTAGGGAGTCTTAGCTCTCAATGACAAGCTAATAGGCTGTCTGTAGCCCTTCTTGTTAGTTGTGGTTTGGGGTAAAAGCATAGAGCACTCAGCAACTTACATAGAAAAATGTTGGAAGAGTCCAAAGAAGCTTAGACAGGGAGTAAGTTGAGTTGAGATCATGGAGTTGCCTTTTAAGGACTCCCTAGGGGGTCACTTCCCCCTCAAAATCCTCTTGATGAATTTCTATGAAGAAAAGGCTCTAAAGAGTTTTACTTAAACTGAGCTCAGGACTCCTGATGGCTCAGGACTCCCAAGTGGGTGGGCTCATTGACAAACTGGAGGAACATATTTGTGGTGGTGTGGTCTGTCCTGCCTCATCGGCCGCTTCTCCACCCTCCCTGCCGCTCAGATCAGCTGTGTATTCTGCTGCCTTCACACAGAGGCAGCTGCATGAACAAAAGCCCTCCCATCTCCAATTCTGAGCAGGGAAACTCTACCTCTCCTCTGACCCCGTTCAAATGTCACCTCCTCCATGTCCTGTTGGAAGTCAGTGTTCCCTCTTCTGGGCTCAATGACCATTTGGTTGGACACTCCCCTAAACTCTAAAAACTGGAGAGCATGTGAGTGAAGGTTTTATCTTCCTTACTAGGCTGTAAACTATAAGTGAAAGGAAGATTGCTGAGCCCCAAGGTCATGATAAGCCAGAAAGCTGGCACTTGTTTTTTCAGCCATTACCCTAGAGAGGCTTCTCATTGCTCTCTCTCTCTGTGGGGAAGGGAGGCACAGTCAGGTCTGCAGATGTAGGATTTGAGCAGCTATGGTAAAGCAGCCCTGACCACATGGCCCATCTTTTCCATTCTCCAACTGACCTGAACAAAGGCCACTTTGGGAACAGCTCTGTCCTAAGAGCCACTAAGAGCTGTGGAGGCAGGAGTAGGGGAGGAAAGACAAATGTCAAAATTCTTGGATGATCTTGGGTAGCAACTGGCCAACTGGGGGATGAGAATGAGTGATGGAGCCTTTCACCTTTGGGGTCAGCATCATTCCTGGCTGCAGGGAAGGAGGCTAGAACATCTGTCAGCTGGGCAGCAGCTCCTGGGAATGAATTACTGTTGTCTTGGGGACTGGGACAAGTGTATGTTTATTTGCTCAACAGAAAGCCATGTAAACCAGGAATCAAAAGGAAACTTTGCTGATGGCAAGAAGCCCAGTCACCATCAGATAGAAGACACCCCCAACAATGGAAAGGATTACCTGGGTGGCTCAGGAGGAAGGGTCCTCTGTTTTGGTAGAAGGCCTCTCTCCTCTCTATGGAGCCTTCTGAGGCAGAGGATTGAGGGAGCCAGAAAAGGCCCTTGCTGGCTGCAAGAAACATACAAGCAAATGGGGGCCTGGTCCCAGCCACCTCCCTTCCCAGCTTCCCATTAGCCTGGGAGCAAGCTCACATTTGTAGTCAGCTCAGGCCTTGTTTTCTAATTTGAAGAAAAGCAGTGATTCGTTATCCCGGGGGTGATTCTTCGCCCCAGACCCAGCCCCCTTTCTCGCTTCCCCCAGCCCTGTTGGCTCTGTCTCTCAGCAAGAGCTAAAGTGGGACAACGATCAATACCAGTTGAGCAGTTTGTGAGTCAACACATTACCAATGCTAAGAGTTCCTGAGAAAGCAAGGATTCAGGGTTTCAGATGCAAATGATACACAAGATTGACAGGTACGGAAGGCAACATTCTGCACCACTGTTCAATAAAGGAATCCCTTGAATTCATCATAGAAATGGCAGAGCAGGAAGAGTCCTTGGAAGCCATCTATTCCATTTTTCCTCTCCCTAGACAACTGCCTCCCTTGTGCAGATGAGAAAGTAAAGCGGATGGTAATTAGGAAGATGAGACACTTACTTAATGCCAGGAGCTGAAGTGCCTGGGGGAGAAACCAAGTCTTCCTGATTCCCATGTGAATGCTCTTTCCACAAAGATAAAATGTTTCTGGATTCCTTTAAGTTAATTTCAACAATAAACACAAACTCTTAAAACACAGGCTCATGACGTATCTCCAACTAAACACCTTATCCTAACATGCACCATGAAGTGGCTATATCACTACTTTTGATCATCTCTCAAGGGCATAAATGGTAGTAAAATGTCAATATAACATTTAAAACATTAGTTTCTTACACTTTATGGGCATGGGCTCCGTAAAACTTTAAATTATTCTACAAACTCTAAAAAAAGATAAAGTCAAAAATACAGAGTAACTTAAGTGGCATTTGGGCATTAAATCTCAGTTTATAGTCAATGGACAGAAAAGCTTGTATTATCAGCTGGAGCATAGCCCAAATCAGTGAGGAAGGACCATTTGGTTCTAAACTACTCCAAATAGTAGCTACATCCCAGCTGGTGGGTCCTCCCTGGCTCTTAATGCGATTTTCCTCTCCAGCTCCTGCTTTGCTCTCTGGGGCTGGTTCTGTGATGAGGGGCAGGGAGCTGGATTTGGAAGGTCCTCCTTCTGCCTCTAACTCATTCTTCAAGGCCCAGCTCAAAAGTCTTCTCTGTGAAGCTTTCCTGGGTCATCCCCCCATTTCTCAGAGTGGCCCAAACCCTCCACCCTATTCTAATGCCCTCACAGTGCCCTGTCCACAATGTCCCTTACACACAGTGGAAGGTGACTGTGCTAGAGGGGTTCTTGTTTGTAATTCCCAATCTTTCAGCCTCAAAGGCTACTATGAAAATTTTAGTGCCAATTTGGTAGAACTGGGACTCCCACAAAGTCTGGTTCACTAGAGAAAAGATGCTACTCCTCGGGGTGGGCATTGAACGTGGAGGTGAGGGACAGAGCAGAGCAGTAAAGGCGTTTGCAGGAAAGCCTTGTTGAAACCGTGGAGGCTGAGGTGGACTATGAGAGCCTGGGCCTTGGAACTGCCCTCTGGGTCACTGGAAGAGAAGCTCCTCTGGGAGGGGACTGAGAGGCTGCAGCAGCAGCTGAGTCATAAAATCAGGAAGGCATTAAACATTTGAGGCAAACAGCCATTATTATAAAGGAGAAAACCGTGTCTACTGTACCTCCTCCCATACTCCTAGTAGGCCTAGCACGCTGGGCCAAGGCCGCCGTTCTGTTGTTTGGCTTGAGGCTTGCCTGCTGGGAAAGAGGGATTTGCCATAATCCTGAGCTAGGGACAAGTAGAGGTGGGAAAGGGCTGGTTGGGGGTTTGGAGACTGGGCCTTGGCTTGTCTTGGCTCTGCTGCTAGTTGGTTGTGCGGCCTTAGGCAAATCTCTGCCCTTTGAAAGGCCTCAGAATAATCTGCACTAGATGACAAGACAAATTCTAAAGTTCCTTCCAGGCCTAAAGGGCTGGTATCCCAGGGCTGCATGAGCTCAATTTCCACCATAAATCTGTTCATTGGTGTCTCTGGAGGGAGGTGTACTCAAAAGTGGTCACTTGGTCCTTTTGGAAATAATTGAGTCAAAAAGACTTGGCTTCATGTTCATCTTTAAGGTGGGCCTCACAGGAAACAACTCACAATTCAACTGATACACTGGCATGAGTTTGTACGGCCTAACCAGGGAGACTAAACGAGAAACGTCTTTCCTTGGGTGCTCAAAAATCCTTCATTTAAAATAATTGTTTTTTAAAATGATTTTGGAGGTATATAAACATTAGTTTCTGAACAACAGTTCCGAATAATTTGTTTTACAAACAGGAATATGAAAAATAAATCGTGGTAGTGGCACGGGGGGACCCACAAGGAACAGCACTTTTTCTTTTGCTAAGTGAAGACGTTGAGGGAAAAACCCAAACTCTGATCTACTATTATTGTTTCAGGTTCAGCAAAGAACATTTTAATACCAAAAAGCAAAGAAGATGTAATCTCAGAATAAAGGACAGTCCTTTACATTGAATTTAGCTCTTTGAAAAAAGTACCTCATTGTCCGTGCTTCAGTGAAAAATTTACCGTGGTTGGACACTGGTCCCTGGATTGGCCCCGGGGATCACCAGTTTAGAGGTGACAGGGTCATCTGACGAAGGTCAGTGGAGCCACACCACTGCTCGTTTGTTCTTTTTAGCAACTAGCCCACGCTACAAAGAAGTGAGTGAAGGTCCCCGTCCCTGTCACAGCTGGACTGCCATCTTGACTTGGAAGAGGGATATTCACAGACACATATCAAATCTACATCCATTCTTTTCTATTTCTCTCCGATCTCAGAGGAAGAATGTACTTTTCCTCTGCTTCTCAGATTCTTTCTCTCAAGGCCTCTTCTACCATTACCTCTGCCCAGAGGGTTGTTGCTAAGGTCAAACTTAGAGCCTGCCCCCTCCTCTCGCCCCCTCCTCCCGCCCCAGTCTGACAGAGATTCCCCCCCATCCCCACCCCTTAGCCCTTATCCTACTTATCCTACTACTTTGGAAATGTGTGGTCTTTGAACTGCCCCCACCCCCACCCCAGCCCCTCTTATCTCCCTGCCACCAAGCTTCTAGCCTCACCTCTCTGGAAACAATTGAAAAATCAAGAAGCAACTTCCTGAAATTCAGGGATGGGCCTTTCCTTGGTTGTCCTCAAACTCAGCCTCTTGGTGATCTTTAAAATGCTCCCACCCGCTCCTTGAAACATCCTTCTTCCTGCCTTTGTTGGCCTGGCCACATTTTACTGTGTCGCTTCTCTCTTTTCTCACTCTTCTCTCCACTCCTCAAGCTCCAATGCAGGCGGAGCTTTGTAATTGACGGGTTTGGCCAGCTTTCCCAAAGCCAGCCAGAACTGGACAAGATGGCCCCGACTCGGCTGGCGCTTCATTTAATCTTCCTAGGGAATGTGAAGAACTTGCCGCTGCCTCAGTCATGTCCAGCAAGACGGAGGAAGCCTCAGTCTTTGAGTTTGGACTTGGTTCTTGCATTTCTATTCCACAGTCTCTCACTTAACTCTAGCTTTCTGGACCCAACATCAGCGCCTTCCTGAGAGCCTCCTAGGTGTGAAGTACTGGGTTGTGTGCTTTTGAGGACTGGGATGTTGATACAACAAGGTCTCTGCCTTCTCCCCAGCTGGTGGGGGGAAATTGGTGTTTCAGTTACCTGCAGGCGAGGCAATTTGGTGGGAACTCCAGGAGAGAGGGGCAGTCAGTTAGGGGAGTATGAAGGAAGATCCCTGGTGGGAACTGAGAAGTGGCCAGAGTAAAGCTGGTCTGGGCTCCTGCGTAACGCTTTGGCTAACGTTTCACTTGTCCCTCTGAATCAGTTATCGACAAAGAATAATGTGTGATCCTTCTTGGAGTAAAAAGCATTTAGTAGCACTTCACAAAAAATTCTATTGTAAATATTGTGTCCTGTCTCAAAATTAATTTTTTTTTAAAAAAGAGCGTTGTTAATTCACTCCCAAGCCCACTCAGCTGCTGAAGAATTTAGAGTATTCAGCTAGAGAGCTTTGTGATGAACAAGTAGCTCAATTATTCTCATTTCATTATACAATGATGTATCAGACATTCTTTGACATCAAGGAATTAGAGCACATTTTCTCTGGCAAACAGCAACAATATTTGATTTGAGGACATATCCTACACAAGTGGTTCTTGATTAAATGTAGTTCCATTTAAAAATAAGAGTTTTCACATGATTTAACTTCGTGTAGTCTGGTCTCAGCTGGCTCATTCCAGGGGAGGAGGTTAGCTCAGACTTGCTAATTTCGTGTTTAAAATAATTTGTGCAAATTCCACAGCTGACACTATTTTGCACCAGGCATTGAACTTGTTCCCACAACTCAACAGATCATCTGGGCCCCTTCTTATTTTATCCAGTGCCCCCCCCCCCGGAGGCAGACCTTTCTACCCAAGTCCACCATGGCCTATGGAGCGCTCAGTCCCAGCTCTCCTCCCATGCCCCTCAATGCTGGGCAGAGAACCAGAGAGCCTGGTCTTTGGCAACTAAGCCCATGACTACTAAGGGCCCCCATCAGAGAAAATGGCTTCTCTTGAGAGATCTGCTCTCCAGCCAGGCAGAGGACCTTAGCCCTTCTCCCAACATAAATGCATGGTCAGGCCCCCACTAGCCCACGCTCCTTTGTGCAATTTAGAAAAAGTTGTCCCATCTGGACAGACATAAAGCTCAGTGAGGAAGCAGGGGCTGGATTTCGCTCCCACTTGGTGCTTGCATCTGGGGCCCCAAGTAAGGGGGATTTCCCCTTGGCTTTGACCATTATTATCCACAGACAGCCCCTGTTCCTGATTCAAAGGTGGAAAAAATGGGCAGATGCCAAGGAATAGGCTAAATCTGTAAACATTAGATATGATTTGCCTGTTTACAAAAATTCCCAAAGCTTGTTATAGACTTTTGGATCTACAAGGTCGCTTGCCAGTCTGAACCATTCCCGCTGCTGCATGGAGTGGAGGGCTGAGCGAGATGATCTCCAAGATTCTAGCATTGTTCGAGAGTAATTACTTTATAGGCCAGGTGGCCCAATTACGACCAGCAGGGAGCTGGAGTTGAAACGTGGTGCTATAAAACTGTTGCTACTAAAGTATGGTCTGTCTAGGGCCAGTAAATAATCTGGTTGGGCCTGACTTCTCTGAGCGTTGCAAGGATTAAGAGTGGAGTGATTAAGTCTGTGAAAGTCGATTGTTAGACTGGTCCCCCGCCCTTCACGGGAAAACCCGTTCTCTCTTCTTTTACTGCCGAATTTCTTGAAAGAAGAGTCTACACTTGCTGTTTGACTCTACACTTGCTGTTCCAACAGTTCCTCTCCCCATCATCTGACCGAATCTGATTGATAGGAGAGCACCAGTGCATTCCCAATTGCTGAAGCTGCTGGCCTTTTCTTGTTTTTTCAACCTATTTGTCAGCGTCAAGTGTTCTAAGCTGATGGCCTCTCATTCCTGTTTTTATACTGCCCTCCTTGGTCTCCAGTTAAATGACCCTCTCCTAGTTTTCCTTCTACTCTGATGGTGTCTTTTCTGCTCCTTCATTAGTTCCTAAGCCGAGGAAATCCCTCAGGGTTCTAGCCTGAGCTTTCTTCCCTGCTCTCCATCTTCTGTGTTGGAAATTTGATGTATCCTGGAGTTTCCATTAGAACGGCTATGTGACTGACTCCCCAGTTCGTGTCTTCTGGTCCTGATCTATTTCCAGATCTCCATGCCCACATTTCTAACTGCTGGCTAGACTGCTGCCTGTCCTGCTAGCCATTCAACATTGTTCAAAGCCATTGTCTTCCCCTTTGTTTTGCTCCTCCTCCCGGCTTCTCTAGAGAAATGCTCTTCAGTGCAAAGGGCGAGGACTTTGAGGTCACACGCCTAGGTTAGAATCCTGGCTCTACACTTTTCTGTGTAGTCTTTGAAGCAAGATCCTTTTTTCTCGTGGTCCGTGAATGCTGCCAATGCTCGTTCTGCAATAAGCACGTGTTAAATACCAGTTCCTTGCCTATTTCTTATTAGTGTGAACATTTTCCCTCTAAAGTGGGCTTGCCTCATTCCCAGGTGGCTCCTGGGAAAGTGAGCCGGAAACCTCAAGTAAATAGAAACTCTGAGGTGTTAGGAGAGTGTGGGCTCATAAGGGCCAAGACCGGCCAGGGAAGATGGCCTTCAAAAGATGGTTTTGCAATCCTCTAGTTGTTTAATGTAATAATGTACATTTCCTTCCCCTACAGCTCCCCACATCCATGTCAATTTCTCTGAACTGTCTCCCACATTGGTCCCATCCTTTCCACCTTGAGGGGAAGTTATCTGGGTCCATGCAACCAGTGTCTCCGTCTTCAGGCTTTGCCCACCCAATGTGCCCTGCCCACCACCACTACCTGAAGCGCAGTTCCGATCTTACAAATTCCCTGATTCAAAACCTTCAGTGTCTCCACTCTCAATTCCATACCTTCACTTTCAAGGATTTTTATAATCTGCCTCAAATCTAATTTTCTGCCAAATTTAGGCTGGCTCAATCACAAGGCATGCCGGGACCAAAGTGACACAGAATTGGGGGTTGGGGGAAGGTAGCCAGTGTCCTACCCCCTAGAGCTTGGGGGCAATGTTTTTGGGCCCTGGTGATGCTCAAAGTGAGGAGGGTCTTCACTTGCACCGAGATGCTGGGCTCCAGCCCTCAGGGTAAGGAGCATGGCAATTCCTAGGCAGAGGATCAAGGCCTGTGCCCCAGCTAAGCAGTCTAGAAGCAAGGCAGTGCTAGAGAACAAGCTGGAAATCCAGAGTCTCAGGAAATGGAGGTAAAATTCCAACCCCTATGTGCAGAGCAACATGACAGGAGGGGGGAGGAAAGAAAGCAATGCTGTGATCCTGGGCTTAAGGCAGCAACATTAACTCTAGACTCTGAAGGCAGAAACTCAGCTGTTTATCTTTCTGTTCCCTGGCTTTAGGTGAGAATCTTGCAAATATTACTTGCTGAATTGGTTTAACACACCTCACTAGCCTCACCTCCTGCCATAGAAGGTGCCAGGACCTATGAAAGTTCCCTACGTCACATCACCTGGCCAATTGGAATTCTCACAGCCAAGACAGAAGACACATGGCTAGTGTCTTGGTCATAAATCTCCATCATAGGCATTCAGCAGGATGTTTAGCCAGTGCATGGAAAACCTTTTTTCCACTCTCCTGGAGATTTAGGAATGATAAAGGACACTTATCACTGTCATTTGGCCAAAAGGCATTCTTTTTCTACTTCAAAGAACTGAAACTCCCGCTAGTTCAGAAACATTAAATGAATAGTCCACTACGTGCTGAGAGTTTAGCTGCCCACCACCGTCCTGACTACTCCTAGCAGCTTCTATGCAAGCACCCCGTGGACCCCATTCTGGATTTGTTCTTTGTATTATTAATAGCTAACATTTACTGAGTGCTTACTATGTGCCAGGCACTGTGCAAAGGGAAACACATTGCCTCATTCCCATGAGCTTCCTGGGAAAATGAGTAGGAATGTGAAGTAAATAAAAACTCTGAGGAGTGAGGGGAGGGTGGGCTCACGCAGACTGGAACCAACCAGGGAAGACGGCCTTCAAAAGATGGTTTTGCAACTCCACTTCAGTTTCACACCTGCTGTCTGCCCTCCTAAAGTTCAGTGGTGGGGCAGCGGTGTGGTGGAGGAGTATGAGGGCTGTTCATGCTTGACTCTCCCCAGCCTCTGCTGGGTATGATAGCATGAGTGTTGTGTAGGATATTGGGGCTCCGAAAAGAACCTCTCCCCCAGCTCCTCCAGCCCCCTGAGGGTTAATGTTAAAATTCCTTCAATGAGGCAAGCTTTTATTCCTTGATTCACTAGGAAAAGGCTTAAAATGCAAATACCTCTAGAGAAAGTGACAGACGGGGTTGCTTCCCATTTACAAGAAGAGATGAATGATTTAGAGGAGTTTTCTGGCAAGAAGAGGGGAGGAGGATGCCCAGGGATCCTGGCTGTCTGAGCAGAGTGGGGAGAAGAGGGGGCACAGTGGGAGCTGAGAGCTCTGTGGGCAAATCTGTCATCGAAACATTGCAGAAGGCCCCAGAACACCCACGCAGCCAGGGCTAGGATAGTAGTTTGCAGCCTCTTGTGGGGAGGAGTCAAGACTGATGACAAGCAGAGCCAAGTTCACGTCCCTGTGGATGAGACTGTGACTCTTGGGACATGAAGCCTGGGAAAGAGTCAGGTGCACAGGCACCCTAGGAGAGCTGCTCTGGGCCCAGAACTGTCCCAAGAATTGCACAAGCAGTGGCCCAGTCACCTACTCATCCAGGGGCCCCCTTTTCCAGAATTCATGACTTGAGAAGGGATTCTTTTAAAATGTTTTTGTAAATGTGTATAAAGCCTAATAAGACATATGAAATGCAAAGATTTGGGTATTTGGTAAAGCACAAAGTAAATGACTTTCATTGAAAAGAATAAACCACCACAGAAAGTGGGACTGTCCCAGACAGTTCACCACATCTGATTGTCAGAGACTTGTGGCCCCCAACCCCTCCTCCCATGAGGAAGGAAACTAATCAAAACTCCTAGTCCTGTAGCAACAAACCCGTTTCAGAACAACCCCTCCCTGCTTACTTCACCTGCCATTTTTCTTGACAGTGTAAGAAGGAAGCTGGAATACACGTGTGTATGTGTGTGTGTGTGTGTTGGGAGAGGGTGTCACCACCCCATTGCAGATCCCTTTGTCAGATCCCTTTGTCGCCTTGAAGGTTGTCAAGAAAGGCTGGGAGTTGGTAGGGCCTTCTCATCAACCGTGGCCAGATGCTAAGTGGAGGGCCAGCTGGGAGAGCAAAGTGCACAGCAATCCCCTGTCTTAATTTAAACAAATAGTCGGTACCAGAGGTTCAGGAAGTGGAAGTGGGGGTGTGCCGTCAGGGGGGCAAAGCAGAGACCAGACCCAGGGCAGAGAGGTGGCTATCACTACTGAGAATAGTCTGAGTTTAACGGGGAGGGAGCTGTTGGGCCAGGAGTTCAGATCAGGGCTTCTGTTTCCAGGAAGGAGTGGGGATGGAGGGTGAGGGCAGGGAGTGGGGAGTAAGAGCAGAGGAGCAGGTGAAGGGGATAAGTGAACACTGTCTATGTAGTGGGCTACAGGTGCGTGCCAAAGGATGATGGGCATGGGGCTGGAGCATTTACTAGACAGTTCATCCAGAACAAGGAAACAAGGCCAGATGCAACTGGGGACCCAGTGGGGAAGCCTTAGGTGCAAGAGTCCAGGAGAATCCCAATGAGTATGGGATGGTGGAGAATCTGTGACTTGAGTAGCAACTGCAGAGCACTAGGGGTCAGCTCTGGGGTACCAGGGCCCACATTAGACTCCTGGGGCTGGGCAGTGAGTTGGTACCATGCTTTGGATAGTGGGCAGAGCTATGGCTGCTTGAATAAGAATTCTCATCTCAAGACACGATTGGTCTGGGAATGTGGCAGGACCCAGGGCTCAGACAACTCAGCTGTTAGGACTGAGGACACCAGGGGAGGTAGGGCCTGGGGAATGAGGCAAAGGGTAAGCAGTTTCATTCTTTCAAAAATCATTGCCCAACTGCTGCGTGCTATGGGCACCTGCAGCCCAGGGGTAGGAAGATGAGGAAGACATGGTCCTTACTCTCGAGAGGTTCGTGAACTTTTAGGGAAGATAGGCTGGAAAAAATAGAGGCTCTGGTGTCTGTAGATGATTTGTCAAATTCATGGTGCTTTTAAATTATACAAAAAGCAGTTTTCTACTACTTACATTTTATTCCAATAATACTCTTTAGCATGTATATATTGAATCTAGTTATCCATGGACTAGTTCACTGAGGCATTGAACTTTTTAACATTCCACCTTCAATTCATGCCTCACCTACAAGATGCACACAGTCGGAATCTCCTATTAGTTGCCAATAAAATCAGCTGGTGACCTGCACCCACGTGGGGTCGGATGTCAAGAAGGTGGTACTTCTGTTTCTTTTAATAGTTTTAGCCCTGAATCATTGGAGAATGAGGAGCCAGTTTAATAATTACTTTGGGGGTTTTAACTGAACAACTGGAGGAGGAGGGCCACTTGAGAGTCGGGTGAAGACCTGGCGAGGGTGGGGTCAGGGCAAAGGTGTCTAGGCCCAGGATCGGAGAAGGGGTCTGGGGAGCCTGTGTGGAAACAGGCACCTTCTGCAGAGCTGCGGTGCCAACGTCTGGGCTGCAGCTGCACGAGAACCTGAGGACGCTCACAACATCCTCAAGGGAGCGGCCTGGGGAGAAGCCCCAAGTTCAAGTAGGCTCAGTTTCCTGGTCACTTCAAAACTGACCTGCCTTGAGAGGCCAGAGAACAGGCCGCATCAAGGTTCACACTGCTTTAGCAGTGCTTTGTCGAAACGATCGTGCTAACCCCATGGCAGTTGTCAGCTGCCTTCTCTCTTGGCTGTAGAGCCTAGGTGGCTTTTTCCTTCCTTAAAGGATACGTCTTCCATTATTTTGATTGGTGTTTGTCTAGGGAATTGGGAAGGACAGGATAGGCAAGGAAGGAGAGACTGACAAATTTTCTAGCTCGTTCCCAGAGATCTCTATTTTGTTTGGAGTGGGTGTCATTTGGATGAGTTATGTGTGGGAGGAACATGTGGTGGCAAGCCCCACTCCTGTCAATCCTGGCCCTCTATTGGGGGGATGCCACCCCATGGATGGAAATGTTGGGTAGGATGAATCAAAGCTTTTGCTGCTGGAATCATCCTCAGCAAGACTGGAGCAGCACCTCCTGTCCCCTCTAGAGGCCTTCTAGAGGTGTATCCTGAATCTGCCAAGGCTTACCTCTCTCAAGATGTCACAAGCGTGAGGCATCGATTTCTTGCTTGTGTGTAAGCCATTGTATCTCCTGTGCATGGACCCCTGCCTTTTATGTCCCTCTGGGTGATTTTCATCAACCTTCCACTGGTTGCCTGCTCCATGCTTACAAATCAACAAATCTCCTGCAGAATGAAAACAGTTGGGAAACCCTGAATGCGGAGGAGGTGATGGTGTCTGCAGCATTCACAGAACATCTTTTCTTCTTGAGAAGGAGCCCCTTTAAGCTATCAAAGGACTAGGGAGAACATACAACAGGAGAACATTTTCTCTTCTAGAGGAGAATTCCCTTTAAGCTGTCGAAGGACTGGAGCCCTCACACAGTGGGCTTTGGACATGGCTGGTGGTCACAGCACACTTGGCTTCAAAATGCGACGTGCTGAGTGAAATAAGAAGCACTTTGTACCCTGTTGGTCGAAGATTGTGGTTCAGACAGGAATCAACCTTTGAGGGGAAAAAAAAAAAACTCAACAAAACAAATGCCTGAAGACAGAGCACTTTAGTTTAGTGCTTCTTGGCCTTTATCTTAGTCCAACTCATTTAAAGATGTGTGTCTGTCCCAGGCTTGAGCAGTGGTGTACGGAGGGGTGGCAGGGAGAGGGTTTATCTGCAGATGAGAGGTGGCTGGTGGGATGTACAGGTAGAGAGAGGAGGGAGACAGGGAGAGATGGACTCAGAGGTGGGTCAGAGAAGAGACAGAGAAGAGTGGAGACTAGTTTGATTTATGAGAATTTTGCTCAGTTTAATTGTACTTTGCTAAAACAACATTGTTAGCTTATAATTGTGTTGCAATTAGTAATTATACCCAATTTTTTCTCTTGAGGACTGGAAGGTTCCAGAGTTAGTAGGTTACTGTGGAATTCGTTCAGTGTGGATATTAATATGTGCACCTTGTGAGGACACGTCGCTACTTAAGTCCAAGAGGACACTTGGCTTCTGTTTGCTTCCCCATTTCCCCCACCACATCATATCCTTCTCTTGTTTCTCATCTCTCCCCAGTCTTTTCTCTCTCAGTAAACTACATAAGGGATGGGTATAATTAATACCTGAAAGTTGTCAAAGGCAGTCACTAGAGGTAAATTACCAGCTGTGAAGTGGATCAACCTGGGCCAGACAATCTATGAGAAGAACATCATGGTTCTTTTTCAAGAAAAGCAGTGAAATTGGACTGTGTGGTGGTGCTTATGAGGCTGTGCTCTTTTGTTATGTTAATTATCACACAAATTGTAGTCTGAGAGCTCCCTGCCTTCAATGTCTGGTAACTAACAAGATGAATTGGACACATGTGCTTGCTCTGGAGCCCAGGGGTGGCTGGTGACCTCTTCGTTGTTGTCTTCATGTCAGAGCCAGGAGTCGCAGAGGCCTTCCTGGAAGGGGTTGTGGTAGTTCCCCCAATGGCTGGCTGGCTGCCAGTGTTGGTATGACTAGAGCTTTGGGACTTTGGTGTGGGTGGAAGCCATATTTTCTGTGGCACCAGTGGAGCAGGAAAGGGCAGGGAGAGAAGGGGTGTTCCAGCAGAAGAGACGGGCAGAGAGTTGTTACAGGTCAATTTTCCTGGATAGTTGGATCAGGCCCATTGTTGGTGACAGGGGCAAGGGCAAGTCTTTCTGGAGCACCCAAATGATACACTGTGCCTGGCCTTGCTCTTTAGGTAGTTATTGGAGAACTGGTGGGTGGGCATGTGGACAGACGTGCACCCCACAAACTTGAGATATAATCTGAATGTAGAGAAATGTGTTTAGAGGAATTTTTGCTGAGTCAGACTATGGTGATGTCCAAAAGGGGAGGATGAAATGTGAAAGGGCTTCCTTCACTGCTAGGAGGAGGCGAGACCGGGAAGAGGGGGTGGGACCAGGGAGGGCAACTATAACCTAGTGTCTTGAGGTCTGCTTGCCCTTGATCCAGGCCTCTGTGTCTCAGGTCTTAGCGACAAAGGTATTTGAGTCCAGAGAGGCAATCAGCACAAGGGCAAGCTTGGTTGCAGTACCTCTGGCTAGGATAGGCAGCTGTGCCCTAGGAAAGCAGACCCTCTGTCCCTTCACCTCATGCGTCCCAAAGTTGCCCTCGAGTTCGACTTGAGGCAGCTGTGCTTTGCTGTCCTCCACTGCCCAAATCCTACTCTTCAATAGGAGCCAGTGGGCTGGATGGCTGGAGGTGACTTTTCCAGGGCAGGCCCTCCTCTGCTGCCTCCTGGTGCTCTGGCTTCTAAGAGTAGCTTTCTGCCCAGCACATGGCATCTTGGAAAAAGCAACCTTGTTTGGTACTGGTCAAGCTTCTACCAGCTGCTCTAGGCTGCATGCAGAGGTCCGTCTGGAAAGGACCTCAAACGACTGAAGCAGCCTCCATTCTTATCTAGCAGGTCATGCTCCGCCCTAGGCCCTTTGCCCTCTTCTGGGAACAGTTTCCTGGAGAAATAGGAGCAGAGTTGCAGGCCACTACACTGGAACCTTCCTAGGATAGAATTGGATCCTTCCTACCTCCAAGCTAAAAAGGAGGCTGTGTAAGCCTTTCTAGAAATGGTGTCTTGGGTTTTCAGCCTGGAGAGGCAAGTCCTGGGGGAATTACTGGCCGTTGGGCAGCTGGCAATAGACGGCATCAGGACCTTTGGGTGTTCACTCACGAGTGGCATCAGGGGACACTGGTTTCTCCAACAAAAGGCACCTGCAGTGGCAGTCACTTCTGCAGAGGATGCCTTGGAGCTTGATGGCTCTCAGAGTGCCATCTCCTAATCTGGAGGCAGGAGCCCACTGTTCTGGGTTCCCAGCTACTCTCCCATCCCTGAGATTGGGAGATGGAGCTTGCATGGGCTGGGCAGCTTCCCAAGAGTGGTGGGGTCAGGGTGTGGGGGCTCTGTGGTCCAGGTATCTGTGGACAAGAGATCTGCTACACTGCAGGGCCCCAAATGACACCAGACCATATTCCCTGGGGCAAACAGTTACATCCATGCAAAAAATTTCCTTTCAAACCTTCAAGCTGGGCCATTTGTAGGCAGAACCCTCATGGATCCAAGCCTATTTCTTTGCTTCAGCCACACAGTGTTGACAACTGGGTGAGTCCCTCATAGACCATTGTGTCTCCCCACCTCCACTCAGGCAGGTGGTATCCAGAATGGTGCCTGAGCCGCCTCCTGATAGGCAAGAGGTGGCCAAAAGGCAGGTGAGGGGCCTCATGTCCCAGAGGCAGAAACTAAGAATCCAAAGCAAATAGCCACAAGGCAGGGGAGAGCCAACTCAGAGCCAAAGGAGTAGAAAGACCATGATGAGTAGATAAGAAGGAGAGCAGGTTTTTATGTTTAGATCAAGGTTCAAAATACAAATGTCTGCAGAGCATGCTCCTTTGGAGGGAACCAGGTGCAAGGGGTATAGGGCCAAGTAATAGCTCAACCTTCTCCGGCCAATCCCTTCTGCTCTTTTTCTCCTTTGACTTAGAATTGAGTGAAAACATTTGATTGTGTTCTAAATGCAAAAGCCCTGTACAAGGTACTTGGAATTGGGGAAAGAAAAATATAAGGTGGTTTCTGCCTCAAGGAGCACACAGTCAAGTTCTTAGGCACCCTCAGCCACCTCTTTCTCTCTTTTATTCATTTAACTAGCATTTCCTGGGTTCCGACTACGGTCTTGAAAATTTTTACTTCTCTTGCTTTTTTACCTCTAACTCCTCTATCTTGGATCCCTTCCCTTTCTGCTTCTTAAAAATAGTCAACAAAGAGAAATTGGGGGGATTAGAAAGAAGAAAGAGACTTTAAGGGAAAATGTATGCTTAGGTGGCATACCTGGGTTTATTCTGTGACACTCAAATGCCATGTGTCCATATCACTTGCAGGTTGAATTGGGAAAGCCAGTGTCTCATTTCCTCTTGTAATGAATTTCTGCTGAGCGTTAGCCCCATCCCCATTTGCACAGGCTGTAGTTTTTTTTGTTTTACTGCTTTATGTCTCTAAATAAATTTAAACTGGTTGTGGGTCTTTCATCTACTTTGTAAATGAGTGTTAATCAGACAGTTAATCAGAGCAAAAGAGTGAATGAGAACCGGACCTCTCCACCCTCCCGCCTGACGCTTCCACCCTAGCCTCCAGCCCTCACCTCATCTGCTCCCGTACAAGCATCCATCATAAGACACTTTACCAATCAAGCCAAAGGCATGAGGTCTTCTATGACGGCAAGCACTTTGGAGGCTAATAAAGGAAAAAAGTCTCTAAGTTCCTAGGTACTCTTTCTATGTCTTATCTTGATTTTTAACTCCAAGTCTGTGATCCCTCATTTGTTTGCTTTCTTCTCACCTAAGATGAGACTAAAGAGACGTGTGAAGGATGGAGAGGGTAGAGAAAGGAGAGATGGAGGAGGGAGTTGTGTTACGAAGTTCCACAGTAAGGGTTGTGTCTAGCTATATTTTGTTCCCAAACATCTCCCCTCCTACCTGTTAGGAAGCTTAGAATTCCACCATCCCTTTGAATCTTAAAGGACTTTAAGAGTCTTTCATCTAAAAATATATTCCTAAAATGCAAATGTCCCTGGGAGGGGTAATACTTAGGTGACAGTTAATTTGAGGGGAGAGGGTCTCAATGGGCAGAGTCACCATGAAGGGGGAGAAAAAGAACCCCAAAGCCAAACCTTACCTACTTAAGCAGTTGTATTGACTCCTGTCTCCTGGTTAATGCTATATGTGAGCACAGGGGAGAAGATAAAAGGCAGTTTTGTATCAAGCCCTCTCCCCCCAGCACATACACACCTGGACCTGAAGCAATGACAGCAATAGTTCACACATGAAAACATCTGGCTGAAGGCTAGGATCACTTCAGATTTCCAACTTGCGTAGCATTTTTCTCTTACTTTTCCTTTGGAAAAGACTAAAGTAGCTTTACAATTCCCTCATGTCTTTGTACTCTGAACTGCACTCAAGTATGTCCGGAACAGGTGTATGTGTGTGCGTAAATCTATATTCCCAGCCCATGTCTAGGACCCCTATGCAGAGTCAAAGTTTCAGCGAGCCTCGCGACAATGTAATTCCTCCCAGGGAATCCGCGGCATTACTGTCTGTCCATGGGAGTGTACGCACAGAGCTTTTCTCCTCCTCACGGTCAGTTTTCTATTTGC
Source organism: Diceros bicornis minor (assembly GCF_020826845.1). Classification (NCBI taxonomy): domain Eukaryota; kingdom Metazoa; phylum Chordata; class Mammalia; order Perissodactyla; family Rhinocerotidae; genus Diceros; species Diceros bicornis. The sequence goes on along the minus strand of NC_080744.1, from coordinate 47,353,299 downwards.
GATTAGTAATTGGCTTCTCTTGGTACGTTACGATCTATTACAAAAGCCAAACGTTCAGAGGGTGAGCTGAAATGACAAAATTTGGTTATAATTTATCTTGGCCCCTGACATATATATTTTTTTAATGATTTGGTCTCTAAGCAACTGATCTCTTAGCAACAAGAAGCACCTTTATAAAAGATGGCACACACAGAGTGATTGCCAGAAAAGCCACCCGGTTCCTAAACAGCCGCGCATCATTAGCAAAACTCACCATCTTCAAGAGTCCAAAAAGTAGAAGTGACCAGCAGACCCAGGTAACCTTGATCTTTGCACATTTTCCTGAGGAAAAAGAAAAAAAGCTCATGCAACTATTGAAGAGAACAAAATTCTTTGAAATATGTTCATTTCTTGAGGTCTATTTGGTTGGTCTTGGCTAACTTTCCATAGAATGTATTCTCTTAAATAATTGCTTCCTGATTTTTTTTAAAAACACCTTGGACATGAATTTTGTGATCAGAAAATAATTCACTCAAAATATTTCATTGACCTGAGGATGGAAGGGGGAAACAATCTATCCTTTTCAGAGTTTATTTCTGCAGGTTTTCATTTGCAGGGAAAAAAATCCACAGTGGCAAAATAAGAATGTGCAGAATGTCACCCAGAGCGGTGTGCACTGCCAGGGGGAGAGGTGTATTTTAAACTGCTAAAATATTTAAAGAGCAGCAAAATTATTTTACTTCCAAACTTCAGCTTTTTAATTCAGTGTCAATTCCAGCAGCAAGCGATGGTCTTTTGTTGCACAAGTTTAAGGTCTGATTTTTCTTATCTCTCTTTTATAGCACAAAAGCGTTTTTCTATTTGTTTTCACTGCTGTAAGAAAAGATTCGTTCCGAAACTAAAAATAGGAGGAATTCCAGCCATCTGTACCTTGTTTGCTTTTTTCAGGCACCCAGGAGTTGAAGACTTAAATGTCTTTCCAGAAAATTGGAATTGGAGATGAGGAACAACAGTTTTTAATCCGTACCCCTTCAATTAAGACTGTGTAATTATAAACCCACTCGGGGTACTCAAAGTGCATAAAAAGGAGATGTCTTGTGAGAGTGAAATAAAAATCTCCCTAGTTGAGCTTGGAGACAACAGTATATAGAGATATCACAGATCTATGCAAACAAGACTTTAGAAAATTGCGGTTTCAATAAAGACAATTTGGGACGGTGATACTTAACTTTTGCTGCTTTGTATAAGAATTGGGTGTGCCACTTACTTTTAAATTGAACTGCATGCTGACATCTTCTCGGAACCAGAAAATGGTATACTTCGTCTAAATACAGAGCTTGGCAATGGGTCAGGCAATTCAAAATCAGGACAATCCCAGAAAATTTGGGATTTGCGGTCGCTCTGCTAAGAAAAGGCTCCTTATCAGCACAATATGATTACACTTGATTTAAAAAGCTGCTTATGACTTGTATTTCTGTTACCACTACCAACTGCAAGCAGAAAGAATTCCTTCTTTTGATTGCTTTGCTTGGAAGTTAGCAACTTTGGTATTTTAAGTTGAATTGCAGAAACTTGTTTTTAAAGCAACGTACTATGAAAGCACAGAGAAACATACAGCCCTGTCCTTTAGGACTAAAGAATTTATGTACTTATATTGGTCATTATTGTAGAAAGATATTTTTGGCTTTAGGTTAAGGGACTTGGATAAATAACCATAAGGTATAACTTGTGTTGGCTGTGTCTGGCTGCATTTCCAGTTTTAAATATACCACAGTCTCCCAAATATGAAGGAGAATTAAAATAAGCAAAGATATGGTAACATTTGTATTGCAAGTGGCAGCTAAGTTTTTGCAGTGGTTCTTTAAGATTTTTCAAATCCAGTCACTATGTCCTTTGGGGTTCATGTCTTGTAAGTGTTGTCTATGCATAAAGAAACCAAGGGGGCTGACGGCACTGTAGAGCTTGTCATTTTGGCTGTCTTAATGAGCCATCTGACCACGATGGACAGACAATTGTAAGATTTGAGATATATAATGAAGTACTCCAAATAGACGGGCCACTGTAGACTAAGCCAACTCATTCTTCTGTTTTGGGATTGGTTACTTCTGAGACACACACACACACAAATGGCCTCAATATAAATCATAAACTAGAAAATCAAAATGACCCTCTCCATTAGTGAGGGCTACCTGGGAAAAAGGATAGTTTGAATTTCATGAATGAGAGTTTCCATCATAATCCTTATTTGGTGTCTGAAAATCCTGGACAAAACTTGATGGCTCTTTTCCTTCAAACCTTAGGCTGGGATTGGGTTGGTGGGGGTGAGGGTGTGGAAGGGGGGGGAAATAGCTGGCAGATTCACTGCCAAACAGTCCTACTTTGTAGGAGATCTGTGCTGCAGACGGATCCATTTACTTTGGACACTTTAATACTTGAAATGATCAGGCAGAAACTTGATCAATTACTACTTGATTGGCCTTTTAACAGAAAAATTTTAACCCTCCTAAATAAGTCACGCTTTTAGGAGGATTTTGTGTTTCTCTGGTGAGAGGGAAGCAAGAAAAAACTCCTCTGTCCCCACTATGGGCTAGACATTTTAAAATGTGCAGTTCTATGTAATCCTCACAACAGCTGTGCAAAGGCATCAGCATCTCCATTTTACACACGTGTAAACCAGGTTCAGCAGTTTGCCAAGATGTTACCTAAACAGTGAAGGGTAAAGTTGGGGTTTAAAGCCAGAGCCAGTCTGACTCCCCAGCCCATGTGCTTTCCTTGCATCACGATAGCACAAGCAACTATTTCAATCGGACATTCAAATAGTCCCTCTATTTGGATAAAAGCAAAAGCTCTGAGTAGTTGAGCTGGCTGTGGAGAGTCAGGCATCTTTTCACAGAAGAGACTCCTTAACTTCTGGTTCTATTGGCTAGAGTGACTCAGATCCCACACTTTCAATGGCTGCCGCAGGCTATGAACTGGAGGTGGGCGCTTGGCTGGGCTGTGGCAGCAGTGGCCACAGGGCGTGTCGTCATTCCTCGCCATGATGCACGTCCCAAGTGAAGTAGGGTAGGACTCTTTGAGGTACCCTTCCCGCGAGAACAGAGCCTGAGACAGGGCTCCCTGGGGGCATCCCCAGACCACAACAGTTAGAGACTGCACAGGTAAAGAGGAAGCCAAGCCAAGATCTGGAACAGGTCAAAGGACATGCTGCCAGGTTAAGGTGTCTGCGAAGAGAACCCAGGTGTGGCTGTGGCGGGGGTAGGTGGAATGATGCCACAGAAAGCATCATTTCTCCCGAGGACGTCACTTCAAAGTTGCAGGACTGCAGCGCCCTGTCCCATCTGGTTCTAAAGCCTCTGGCTTGTGCTGTTGCCTCCTCTTCAAATATCCTTGACAAAGCGATCAGTCTTAGTTAATTTAACAAAACCTCCCTGAAACAGTATTCGAGTAGGAGAAGATTTGTAGGAGAGTGAGGGCCAGGGCTGCCATGACCAGCCCTGGAACAAAGCACTCTTCACATCCCCATTTTTCTTCATCCTTCCATCAATCGGCTCAGAGCCTTGAAGGGTCTTGCCCAAAGGCAGACAGTTTGTGTAAGTCGGACTCGAACTCAAGCCTTTTGACTGGAAACCCTGTGGCTCTTTCCAGCAACTGGAAAATATGATGGTATATAGGCACATACAGATACTAAGGTGTGATCTGGATCCAGAAACGTTCGGGGTTGGTGGTGATCTGCCTTGAACTTGGCATGATTATCAAGGGAATACTAGGGGCAGCTCTTTGCCTGCTACACTTGAGTTGATCCCTGGAGGAAGGACTAACACTCCAACAGGTATAAGAGGCAACTTCCCATTTCTTTTTCCAGCCCCTCTCTGCTGAGGTATACCTATGGGTAATCCCTCCAACCATAAGTCAGAGAGCTGGAGGGCAGCTTCAGAAGCCTGAAAACAATGCATAGTAATAGGTTCTATTTTTGTACAAAAAATAATAATTATCTTTGTGCAAAAGTAACCAAGTGATCTGCATGGCTCTACTTCCCTAGGGTTCTTGTCACCAATCAGACATGCCCATCTTCTCTGAGTTCCTGCCTGGTGTGCGGGGCTAGGACATAGATGGTGAGTGCATAGATGCCACATACCTACCACGGCCAGCACAGACCAAGTCCCCCTTTCTATACAGTGCACAGAAAGTCTCCTCTCATCTGGCATCCCTGGGTAGAAGAAGAGGGCCACGTAACTCATTTCATTTCTTAAAAAGAATATCATTCTTAAGTTGGGAGCTGACTTCAAGATTGCTTAGTTTAGACTTCTCATTTTGGAGGTGAGGGAACTGAGTGGAAGTGACTTGCCCAAGGTCTATGCAGCTAGTCAAGGCCAGGGATGGAGCTCAGTTCTTTTGACTCCCAGTCCAGTGCTCTTTCTGCTGTATCATAACAATTGTTAATACTAAAAAGAGGGTGACAGTGCAAACGATTACCCCTACTTTACAGATAGAAAAACTGAGGGCATAGTTCACTTTAGGGACAACCACCACTCCAAAAGTAGGAAAATTATTAAATCCTCTGAAAGTGATTTACCAGCTGCTCAGGATAATAATTTTCATTCTCCCTGCTGGATACAAATATGCAGAGTTCAGTGTGACAGTGAACACACTGGAGTGTCCAAAGGCTATGCAGGCTGTTGATCATATAATTTTTCCCCTGTATGAAAAGTAAGGAAGAGGAGGGAAAAATGGTCTTGACCATTATGAAGCCTAGTGTCCAAACAGATTATGCATTTATGGAATCCCTTAAAAAGATAAACCAGCGTATATCTGCATGTCAGAACTGTCACAGCCAAGCCCCATGCCAAAAATTGATAATAAAGGGTACTGAAAGCAGAAGTCCTTGTGGATTTTCCTCCTGTTGGACCAAGATTTTTTTTCTTTCAGATTATTACAACTCCTACACTTGAATTTGTTACTAGAAGAGGCTAGAAGAGGATCTAGCAAAAACACCCTGATATGCAGGAGCAATTAAGGGAACTCTATAATTCTGATGACAATTCTAAAAATGTAATGGGAAGGTGTGAACTCACATGGACTGGGCTCTCTGTGCCAAGCTCTGTGCTAGGACCTTTACATAGGTTTTCTTATTTAACGTTTATAACCTATGATGTCAGTATTCTGAGCACGATTTTCCAGATGAGGAAGTTGAAACTCTTCTGCATTTAAGGAACTTGCTCAAGGGGGCAATACCATAAAGTGGTGTTTATTTATTCAAAATACATTTACTGTACTCAAATAATACTGCCTGGCACTGGACTAGATGCTGGTGATATAAAGTTAAATAAGACATGGTCCTTGTCTTGAAGAAACTCACAGTCTAATGATATTCATTTTCAGTTAATGTGGGAACTTCTGGTCGCCAGAGCTGGTTTAATAGCAAGTACGATATTTACTAAGTAAATTCTGAAAGATTTACTCTAGAACACACACATCTTGAAGGTTGGAAAGGGTTAGAGAAGAAATCCTGGGATAGGAAAATATAGGACTAGGGCTTACAATGAGGGGGGAAATTGAAGATTGACAGAAAGTTGGCATTCACGGCATGTCAAATTAAATGGGCAAAAGCATAGAGGAGAGAAGGACTAGGTCACACAAAAGGGCCGGCAAACCTTGGGTTTCTTCTCTTGGCTGAAGGAGTTCCATGCTGAGGAATAATATGAACAATGAACTTGGCAATACAGGACTCTGGTAGAAATCCTCAAAGAGCAGACAAAGGAGTTTGGATTTAGTGAACAGAAAATAGGGAGCCAATACAAAATCCGTTCATGCGGGCTCCTGGTTTTTAAATATCATTAAACTGCGGATACCTGTGACAAAAAGTGCCGGACGAAAAGATTTTTGTCCATGTATCCTTGACCTTGACAGAGGAATGCTACAGACTAGAAGATTAGTCTTTTGAAATGCGTGAACTAATCAAGAGTGAAGTGACTGAGGCCCTGGCCTGGGCAATAGCTGCAGAGGATAGAGCCCAACCCAAGACTCATTCTGAGCAAACAATGGGCTAGGCTTAGTGATTAGATAGGAGAAGGAAGGAGGAAAGAAAACAAAAAGGATGGTGGTGTCCCTAGAAGTAAGAGAAATTTAGAAATTAGCTACCTGTTTGGGTAGATTTGTGGTGAGCTGGTTTCTCAATAAGGTTTAGATATTGTAAATGTGCCCATATAAGTGGAGACACTCTTTGGAAATGTTAAATACGTCCCCCAAAGTACAAATCAAGACATAGTGGGTCTAAGAAAGGATTTGTGCTCTTCTGAGAATAGAGGGAGGTGGGGGGGGGGCAATCTGGAAAGCATCATTTAGATACTAAACTATTTGAATTTCCAAGCTATTTTAATGGCTTTATGGGGACATTAGGGCTATCCTGGAAAACCCAGGAAGCCTGGGGACCATACCTTTAGGCAACTGACAGACCTGATGAGAGGTATCTTGCCCCTATAAGTGTTTGAAACAGTGTCTCCAAGAATGACTGTGGAGAGGGACAAAACAGAAGTCTGCAGACTGGGTGACTCTGGGTTATTAATAAGAAGAGGTCACAACAAGGAATCCGGACAGAAGACAGATAAAAGGTGACCAGAGACTTCAGAAGAAAACCAGAAGCAAACTGGGTCACACAGTTCCAAGAAGATGTTCTCTGCAAAGGCAGGAGAGAAGTAAAAAATGCTTAGACTTGCAAACAAGTCATCAGATGGGTGAGAGAGAAGTCACTGCTTTTGGTACCCTCACAAAGCAGTGTGGGTGGAACAGGAAGTTGGGAAACCAGACTGGGTGGTAGGCACCGTGGGGGTGGAATACCAGAGCCCAGTCAGACCTCCTGACCTGCAAGCCCATGTGCTGGGTGAATGCAAGATCAGCCAGCCTAAAGACTTGGCCTTCAGCAGACATCCATTTTGAAATCTAGCTGTCTGCCTGGGTCAGCTTGGGGATAGCCAGGTTGAGGCAGGAGGAAAGAGCATGAACTTTGGAGTCAAACAGATGGATTTTAATCCTTCCTCAGACAGAAACCAACTGTGAGACAATGTCAAGGAGATTTAATCTCTCTTTCTTCATCTTTAAAATGGAACTACTTCTGCTCATCTCACAAGGTGGTGGGGTTTTTTTTCATTTAAAGACTAAAATGGTATAAAATGCCTATACAATATGGGGAGAGGTGCTCAGTAAATACCAACACCCCTAGAATAGTGGATTGGTTATCTGTGTTACTTGGAGTCTTGGAGCGCTTCAGAAATTTCCAGAAGCTGTTTTTGAAGGTAGGGGGGTTCTGGGGAGGGAGACAGAGCTGAAGTTCCACCGACCCATACCCCACTCTTACCATAGCACTGGGGTCCCATGAAAATATTTGTTTAAAAAGGTGAGGGGAGCAGAGACAAAAGTACTGGGACTACTAATGAATTTAGCAAGGTTTCAGGATACAAGGTTAATATACAAAATCCTGGTGTATTTTTATACACTAGTACCAATCATTTGGAAAATAAAAATTTAAAACCAATTCTAATACAGTAGTGCCAAAAAACATAAAATACTTAGGAATAAACCTAACAAAAGATGGTTAAGATTGCTACACTGAAAAGTACAAAACATTGCCAAGAGAAATTGAAGCAGACCCAGTAAGTGGCGAGATATATCATATGTGATATAAGATTCAATATTGTTAAGGTGGCAATTCTGCCCAAATTGTTTTGTAGAGTCAATGAACTGCCAATTAAAATTCCAGCAGGCTTTTTTTGTTGTTTTTTGGTAGAATCTCACAAGCTGATTTCTAAAATTTATATAGAATGCAAAAGACCTAGAATAGCTGAAGTATGTCAGTTAGAGACCTTTGTGAAGCAGGCAGCAAGATTGGATTAGATACGCAAGAGATTTATAGGAGAAAATTGGGGAGAATACAAGGGGATGGAGCAGGAGTAGGCAAGGAAGCCATCAGATTCTACTGTGGGTCTGACACCTATGAAAGGAAAGAGAGAAGGAAGAATTGTGTGGAAGGGACTTCAGACTACAGTGTAGTTCCGAGAGAGTTTTGGCCAGGAAAGATTGCCTATTGGAAGAGTCCTGCATTGGATGAAATGGGCTACCACAGTACCCTCACCATACGTAGTCATTGGTTAGGACCTACCTAGAAAAGTGTGGCCTTTCTGTGAACTTGGTAGCCAATCCATGGGGTGGGGCTGTCAACTATGCTTCCAATAGCAGGTTCTTTTGAAGGAGATCTGAGCAGCACACCTCCATGACCACCACATAAAGTAATTTTTAAAAGAACAAAGTTGGAGAGTTTATCTTCCAACTTACCAATCTTACCTTTATATTTCAAGACTTACAATAAAGCTACAGTAATCAAAAGAGTTTGGTATTGGCAAAAAATAAACATATAGATTAATGTAACAGAATAGCGAGTCCAGAAAGAGTCCCACACATATATTGCCAATTTTTAACAAAGGTACCAAGGCTATTCAATGGGGAAAGGAAAATCTTTTCAACAAATGACACTGGATCAACTGGATATCCAGAAAGGGAGGTGGGGGCACCAACCGTTACCTCACACCATACACAAGAATTAACTCAAAATGGATCAGAGATCTAAATGCAAAACTTAGACAGTGACACATGCCCAGTGTTGGTGAAAATGTGGATCAACTGGCACCCTCATATACTACTGGTGGGAATGCAGTGGTATATTGGAAGATAATTTGGCGGTTTCTTAGAAAGTTAAACATGTACCTACCATATGACACAGCCTTCTACTCATATACACTAGTGTTCATAGTAGCCTTATTTGAAATAGCCAAAACTATTGGCTAACAGCCCAAATGTTCATTATGAATTGAATAGATAAACCGTGGTTTAACTATACAATAGAATACTACTCAGCAATATTAAGCAGCAAATGGTTGATGTGAACAATATGAATGAATATCAAAATCAATATGCTGAGTGAAAGAAGCCAGACAAGAAAGAGTATGGACTGTGTGATTACACTGATATAACATAGAAAATGCAAACTAATCAGCAGTGACAGGAAGTAGGTCAGCGGTCGCCTGAGACCGGGTGGGGAAGGTGTGGATTACAAAATAGTGATGGAAACGTTATCTTGATTTGGGTCATGGTTTCACAAGTGTGTATACATATGTTAAAACTTATAAAATTGTACACTTTAAATATTTGAGATTTATTGTATATCAATTATGGCTCAGAAAAGTGGTTTTAAAGGAACGGAGGGAGATGGGGTCTGATGTAACTAATGCAACCCTGCCTATACAACGAAAAGGTTTGAACAGTGTCCTAGAAGAAACTGAGGAAGAAGTGAGCCTAGGACTTTTCTTTCCTATTTAGAGAGTTTCCCCTTATCCACCAAGGATCCGTCCCAAGACCCCTAGTGGAAGCCTGAAGTCGCGGATTACCCAACCCCATATATACTGTTTTTTCCTATACAGACATGTTTGAGGTGCGACAGCAAAACTAGCATGAATTATTTTCCTTCTTCACAATTTCATCGATAGAAGATTAGTTCTTACCGTAGGTCTTCGCAGCCTCAGCATATGATTTTTTTTCTTATTTAGAACTTTCACCGTTTCACTTCAAGGAAGCGCTTGACTGCTTCTCTTCGGCGTCACTACCTTTGCGCTGTGGGGCCATCATGGAGTAAAATAAGCGTTGCTTGAACACAAGCACTGCAGATACCTCAACAGCTGATCTCGTAACTGATACGGTTACCAAGCCGACTGACAGGCTGATGGCGTATACCGCGTGGATACGCTGGACAAAGGGATGATGCACGTCCCGGGGGGGACCTGGTGAGGTTGCATCATGCTACTCGGAACAGTGCCCAATTTAAAACTTTCCTATTGTTTATTTCTGCAATTTTCCATTTGATATTTTCGGACTGCGAGTAACTGGATCCGCAGAAAGTGAAACCACGGATATGGGGGGAACTCTGTATCTGTTTAGTATCTGCTTCTCCCCCGGGCTGGGGGGAAGAGTGGAGGCAGGGGCAAGTGCCTAGTGCCAACCAGCTGTGGCCTTAAGGCTCCCTTGAGCGCTGCTGCCTGCTGGCTGAGCTCCACACCAGGAGGACCCTTGGCTCGGACAGGGAGCGGGCAGGCCAGCTGCAGGGGCGATGGGCCAAGGCAGTCACCTGGCGCCCGAGCTCAGGAGCGGGCTGGCTTGCGGCTTGATGCTCTGCAGTCGCCACGTTGAAATTCTTAATTTTGTCTTTGAACTTACGCTTTGTAAGCTAAGTCCAGTGGCCCAACGTGCCTGGATTTGGACCCTTGGCTCACACAGAGTCGCATCTCCTGCGGCTTCCCGGGGACACTCTCAGCTGCCCGCTGCTCCTCCATCCCTGCCCTTTGAACGCTGGAGTCCTCCGCGGGATAGTGGCCTGGGAACTGAGGGACGCGGGGAGGGTCAGGGATGGGAGTACAGCTCAGGGGACTGAGTCACAGGGTGGGGGCCCCTGGTCGCCTGTGAGGGTCTACATTTGCCCCGCGAGTATCTCTGTGCCCGAGAGAGCGTAACATTAAATGCAAATAAAAACCGCTACGATAGGTGGAAAGAAAGGCTGCGCACAGGAGGGAAAAGGCTTTTTTCCGGCTTTTTCAACACAGGGCTCTGCGTTTTCATTTTGCCCTGGGCGCGCAAATTCTGTGGTCGGTGCTGGCTGCGCTCAGCTTGCTGGAGATCACCGCGCTCATCCCCTAGCGGCCCGCCCCGCCCGGGGCGCTCCGGCCGTGGGTGGCCCACAAGGGCAGGAGTTAGGCTGATTTGGCTCCCGAAAGCGTCCCGCCCGCCCGGGGGAAGATTTGGCTCAATCCACCCTGCCCAGGAGTGACAGAGACTGAAGTTGTAACGAAAAGTCTGGAATGTAGGGCAGACTTGCTCTCCAGAGCAGGAGGTACAGCAGCGTAGAGGCAAGGCAAGTCTTGCTCTCATAAGATTCTTCCCGGCGCAGACCTCCCTGTTCTTTGATTTCCTCTCCAGTGTGGAATAAGGGTGACAGTCCCAATTCAGTCTTTTGAAAAAAGTAACCATAGCAACAGCCAAGTCCATAGAGAGAGTAGTAAAATGCATCAAGCTAACTGCCAATACCCTGCCTTTCCTTCCAGAATAAATGCTCCTAGTCAATGGTCCAGCGGCAACAAAAGACCAGACCTGGAAAACCTTCATGTAGGTTAGTGGTATCCCCTTGATTTGTCAGTTCTTTGCCTCCAGCTTTCTCCCACACTCCAGGTCAGCTTTGGACAGCTTATTCTAAAAGAGCAAAAGAGCAGGTAGGAGCTCTTTTTAGGAAATATGCTCTACAAATCTGTTGAATTCCTAAATTTAGAAGTAAAAATAAACTTGGAAAGTTCCCTTAAATGAGTCAGGGCGTGATAGAAATTTTGGACTAATTCTTGACTCTGGGGTTGCAGAATGAACTGGCAGAGGCTCATCCACCTCCATCTATGTGAGGCGGGAAGTGCTTCTCCTTCTGCCCTGGGAGAGAGCCTCCTCCCCAGCCCTTCTCCTAGACCGGATGGAACAGTGTGATCTTCAAGGGCACTGGCTGGGAAGAGAGGAGGCCTGGGTTCTATACTGCGTCACTAGTTAGCTGTGAGACTTTGGATACATAGTCTAACCTCTTAGGATATGCCAGTGTTCACCTGCTCTACCAGTGTATTGCAAGTGCCTTTGAATGAGAGGAAAGCATCGTGCACATAATGTGACATGTGGGAGCATTATCACACATTCCTCTCGGCTCTTCTCCCAGCCTGGCAGAGAAGGATTGGACCTAGCATTTTTTTCCCAGGTGACAGCTTAAGTCTCTCCTCAGCTGAGTCTGGGCTGTGCATCTGGGCAGACTTAGGGAGAGAGCAGAGGCTAATTGCACCTTTGCACAAAGGAAATCAACTGTTTTTCTCAGTGTTGGGGGAAACCAGATTTCTTTTGGTCTCTAAGGCTATAACTAGATTCCTTAAGACTGGTCATATTCACTAGCCTGTAGCCTAGCCCTCGGCTCATTGGGCATCAGGGGATCTGACACTCAAAGAGCTACAAAGGTCAGGCAGGTAACGATCAGAGGACAATAATCCAGGGGAATGGAGAGTGCCTGCCCCATTGAAGGGGACAGCTGATTGTGGCCTTGAGGGAGTGTGAGTCCAGTGTGGCCAGATCTTCTGATTTTTTTTCTCAAGAGAGGCCTGAAATCTGGACTTTCGAAATTTAAGGTTCACAAAACTTTAAATAATGGCAGTGAAAGCAAATTTAAAGCACCATGTAAACCAAAATGAGACAGGTTAACAGGCTGGATGGGTTAACGGCAGCAACTCCAGTTAGGACAGGGAAATACAACAGCAAGGCTTTCTGCAGAGAGCCGCAGGAGGAAGCAGTAGATCCCGGCAACAGGCCTCAGCCTCTCCCTTCCCAGCTCTCCTGCTCCATCCAGCCTGGGGAGATTCCTCCTCTGTGGGAGGAGGGGATGAGAAGCCTCGCTCCTGTCACACGTTCATCTTCCCAAAGCTATTATTGTGGCCAATCCTTCCTACCTCTATAGGGCCTGGATTTTGAAACTCAAAAGCCAGGAAAATAGTTTTTTTCCTCTGCATTTTGCTTGCCTGAGGCAATGAAAAATGCTCAGGTGACTTAATGAGGAGAGGGGATAAAGGTTAACCAGATGACACTAGATAACCTGCCCCCAGCCCAGAGGCTATATACACTGATAGAGGAACATCACACACACTCTCAGAGGCCCGCCTGGGGGCAGTGTACTTGGGAAGTTAGGACTAGTTTGGTATAGCTGGGTGGAGCATATGACAAATAGCAGGGGAAGAGACTGGACAGGCAGATGAAATAGGGTTTAATATAAAAAAAAAACCTGAATGGCTCAGATGTCTGATTACTTATGTGTTTTGTAAAGTTGGTGACCCAATCCTTCAGCTGTTTTGTGTAATTTATCATCTATACACTTGAAAGTGACATAAAAGAACCTTCAAAGGGCTTCAGAAACCATGACCTGGAAACCATGTCCATCATAATTTAGAGGTCTTGATCTCTACAAAGTATCCAAAGCTGATACTGGTTGCACTCATTTGAGGATACTAAGTAACCTTAGCCTTCACTGAGAGGTGGGCCACAGCTGTCACTAAGCCTTCTTGCTGTTCCAGGAACTGCCACTGCCTTCTGCCTGCCTTCCCCTGTCCTTCCAACTCCATTTCCTCACTGTACTCAAGCTGACCCATGAGGACCCTGTTTTCCTTGCTGCCCTCTGAAGTAGAGGACGTGTTTTTAATCACAAATCCGCCAGTGTCAGTGTTGGAAGCTGGGCTTGGTGTCTTCCAGGGTGCTGCCCCTGGACTGTTACTCCCCTTTTCTTTCTTAAAAACTGAAACCTCCTTTGAGGTTCACACCATCCACTCACTCACTGTGTCTTCCCTACTCACTGAAGGCTTTAGCCTCTTTCTCCATGTATTCCTCTCCACCCCATCATCCTAAGCAGCAAAATGTCCTTGTGGCTGCAGAGTTCCATGACAGCTACACCTTCAGTGACATTCTCCCTCCACCTCAGCACATTCACTCCTGTGGGCACAGCTGGGATCTTGTCATCATCAGAGTCTGCACTTCCCCTGAACTCTTTCTCTTACCACCACCTTCCAGCTCATTTGCTCAAGTCCCCTCACTGCGCTAGTTCTCTGTCTTCAACGAGATCTCCAAACCAGTGGTCCTTCCACTTTCTCTAGGTCCATAAACCTCCTCCTATCTTTACGTCCCTCTGTATCCACTTAGAGGCCATAATCTTCCCACGGTCTTCTCAAAATGTTACTAAATCCATTGTGCCCCTCTTGACGTCCTTGCCTGGCGAAGGCCTGAGGACTTATTCGTGCCTGTGCCTGAGTAGATCAGTATTACTGGAGAATGTGACACAGCTGGTCGTGATGTTCTCCAACCTCGTTTGAGCCCTTGACACTGCCCAGCAGTTTTACCATGCTTTTCTAGAAGCTCCTGCCACTTTCACAATCACAGTTTCATTTCCTCTTCTCAGAGCTTTATGTTTCCAACCCCTTTATTTCCAGAGAGGAAGCTTGGCAGAGAAAATTGGTCAGTTGCATTTGTACCTGTCCTCTCCTCCCATATAGATTACAACAGAGCACATGTCCCTCCTCCAATCAGGGCCAGTCCCTCCATATGTGCCTGGATCTCGTCCCCTCCTGCCTATGCAGGGGTCCTGTTCCATTAGGTGTACCTTCCCCCTCCCGAATCTTCAACCTCTTCCTCACACCTGAATTCTTCCCTCCAGCACTCAAGTATATGCTAGGAGCCTTCATTACAAACAAAGTCAAGCAAACAAAACTTCCCTTAACTCCACATCTCCCTCAAGCTCTCACCTATTCTATCTCCTCTCCACTCACAGCCAAGCATTATAAGAATTATGCACAGGCCCTGCCTCCACTCTGTCCCCTTTCTCCTTTCAGTTCTGGCTCCCTACTTCACCTCTTTGCAGATACTGCTCTTGCTGGGGTCACCAAGAGCTTCTTTGCTTTATCCAATATAAATTTTCAGCCTTCATCTGGCTTGGCCTCTCGGCAGCATTCAATACAGTTAACCTTATCTTCCTTCTTGAAACACTCTCTCCTCTTGGCTTGGTGATAAAATACTTTTTCAGTCTTTTTTACCTTCTGGCTTTTCTTTCTTCCGCTCTTTTGCCTGTTCCTCCTCCTCCTCCCAAATTTTAAATTCTTGAGTTTTTGGGAGCTCCTTTTACACCACACTTTTCCTTGGCAATTTCAGCTTCTCTCAAGCTTGGTTTAATCTTTCCCAAATTCTTACCTTTTCTATCACAGAACTGTAATTACGTACTTATTTGGTGATTGTTTCCCCTACTAGAACTGTAAGCTCCATGAGGGTGGGCAATGTCCTCTACCCACCACTTCCATAATCCATTGAGTCAGCCTACAAAAAAGAGACCAAGCTGCAATAGCAACTTCTACTTGATGGGCCCATGCTCTGCCTGCCAAAAGAGAGAGCAAACATCTGCCTTCATGGGACTGTCTAATAGTTAGAACTTGTCACCACAATCTTTTCTCCAGATTTAAGTTACAACTATCTTTTCTTTATTGCAGAACAGGAAGTCCAGATATTTTCTTTTGCCAAAAATGGGGGAATCGTGTGTTAATAAAAAAAAATTAGCATTGAAGCGGGTGAGGGGGTCTTTAAGTTTTTAAGCAGAGGAGGGACATTGTGAGCTCCATATTAACTGTCAACAGTAAGGAGGAAGAATGGGAGAAGGAGAGAATGGGGCAGGAACATTCGTGTGACTCTGTTCCAGGGGAGAGCTGAGGAAAGCCTTAGCTCACAGGTGGCATTGAGAATAGAGAGGAAGGGGGAGAGGCGAGACTTTCAGAGGCAAAATAAGAGTTGGATATGAGAGCGAGATATGGTGGGCAGGGAGAGAGTGCTCAGAATCAGAGGACTCTAGAATTTCTCCCGCCCTCGTCATCCTCTTCAGTGAGGCCTCACATACATGCTGTTCTTTCTCCTGGGAAGGACCTGACCCACCCTTAACTCCTCGGAATCCTATCCCTCCATCATTATGGATATGAAGCTCTCCTTGATTACTCCAGGGAGAATGACTTTCCCTCCTCTTTACCCCCACAGCACTTTGTTCAAATGGTCAATATTATGGCCAGTTGTACGTAACACGAGTACTCACGTAGCTAATTATATCAAGGCATTGTGCCATCTATAATGAAATAGCTGCTTCAAACTAGAACGGTTGGAAAAAAAACCCTGTAAATAGGAGCATGTTTACTGTCTTTATTTCTTTGATTTATAATTAACTAAAAGCATCTTCTCATCTTTTTTAAACAAAGTTCTGGTGGGGCATGTTAATAATGCTTATTACTCATTTCTCTGATAAGATTTATATAAAGGTCTTGGATGATCCTGGTCTGCTCCTTCCTTTGGTTTCCGAGTAAACAACCTCTTAACTCCGAAATAGCCTGAGACACCACCTCTAAGCTTCTACATGACTCTTATCACCTGAAAACCCACCATAACCTCACTCCAGTTCAGCTGATCCAATTAAGCTCTTCGCAAGCTGCCTGTGTGTACATGCCTTAGCAAAGTAGCCTTTTGTTATTCATTTTTTAAAAATTATTTTATTGAGGTCGTATTGGTTTATAACATTAACATTGTGTAATTTCAGGTGTACATTATTATACATCAGTTTCTATATAGTCTGCAATGTAGGCTTTTAAAAGAGGCCAGGCATTTTTAGTCACACTGAAAGCATATTATAATGTGGTTTAACTCATATACGCTCTGGGTTGGCTTACACAGACTTCTTCATATTTAATGCTTTTCCTAAAACTTCCCAATGTTCCCTAGGGCTTCAGTAAAACTTTAGGACTAATGCCTTCTCTGAAAACACTTGAAATATGTCTGAATTCGTGTCCTATGCCACCACCAGGAGCACTCTGCCATCTAGTTGCAGCAGAATCCTAACGATTCCATGAGACCAGAAAGACTGCCTCCTTGGGAGACGATTCCTCATTCCCATCTCCCTCCTCTGAGCAGAGTCAATCCATTTGCTGTTTCACCTTCATAATTTGCATACTCCTTCCCTGTGGAGTTTATCACATAAAACCTTGCAATTTTTCTTTATATGCATATCTTTTTCTCTAACTGTATCACGAGCTCCTTGGAGGCAGAGACAATATTCTCAGTGTCCTTCCCATCTGCCACCTCCTCCTGCCTACCCATTCTGGACATACTAACACCATGCCTTGCACTTAATTGGAGCTCAGGGTTCAAGAAAAGTTAATGAATGAATGAATCATAAACATAATTTGGGTCACTTTTTTTCCTTGAAATGACGTCACCTGTCTTTGTCCACATTGAAAGCCCTCAGCCTCTTCTCTGCCCACTCCTCTTGGCTTCCTATAGTTTCTCCCCATCCGGCTGGCATTTCTCTCCACCTCTGAAGAGCTTTCGAATCTGCTGCAAACCTGATGCCTCCACCATCACTCCCTCCTTTGACTCATTTTCACAGCTGTTTAATAAAGCTATTTCCAGTCTTTAGCACTCTCTGCACTCTTCCCTTTGGAGAACTAACCTATCACTCCTGGTTTCTCCAGCACTGATAACACTGTCCCCCATTCCCAACCCACGGCAACTCTACAAGAGAGCCTTATGAAGTCTCTCTCGGCAAAGGAGCTGGTCATTTTGGAACCAGAGGAAAGATGGACATTGTCCAATTCACCCTCCCAAATCTCCCTTGAAACTGAGGAATTGAACACAATGGGATCTCTGTCTGGGGTCTCTCTCAGGGTTCTTTTCTTACACATAGCCAAAATACTGCAGCCATCTGCAACTATTCTTAAACTTCAGTGTTTGCCAGAAACTGATGCTTGTGTAATGCATACACTATTATTTTTTCATGCAAAAAATAATTTTTGCTTTGGCGATTACTTGACAGATATTCCCAGTGATAGTAATCCTAAATCCTAACTGCCTAGCGCAATTCCCTGGGTGCTTTCACCACCCACTGCCTCCTCTAATGAACACATCATCCTCTGAATGGTGGGAGGGCAGGGATCACTAGCCCCATTTTACAGATGCACAATCTGGGGCTGGGAGAAAGATTTTGTGATTTTCCTAAACTGTCATGGCTTATAAATGGTGGTGGATTGTGGAGAGTGGGGGTACTTAACCCACAGCTTCCTAAGACTTTCTCGAGCTTTTGTCAGATTTGTTGTGAGCAGCATTTGGTGCAGCCAACTTTGGTTCCTTAGACATTTAGTCATCCACTTAAGCTGGCTCCCCCATTTTTTTTGGATTTAAATTCTTCTCATTGAATAAATCAGATTTACATTTTAAAGAGAAAACCACTCTTTGCAGTCTTCTTAGCTTTTGTAAATCTTTGTAACAATTTCAACAAGCCTTACCTTGGAATTGCAGGCAGCCAACAGATGGATACGTGTTGAGCACCTCCTAGTTAGCCCTTCTGCTAGACATGGGAGGCAGGTGCGGGGTGGGAGACGGTGGGGGATAGGGTAGGGGAAGGAGTGCATGTGGCAGGAGGGCCTGGAATCCAGCCCAAGCTCCACTGAAGACGTGCCTTTTCCAAAGTTCATCCTCCCAGAGATGGAGGCTTTTTCTAAATCATGGAAATGTGCTGCCCAGGCTACTAGGGGTCCAGCTGGGAGGGTCTGGGGGAGAGAGGCAGGAGAGTTTACAATGTAACCTGAAAGTCAAGCCACATGATTAAAAGCACCTGGGTTACACTGGAATAAAGACAGGCTAGAAATGTCACCAGGGATGTACACCAAGTACTGAGTGTGGTCGTGGGCAATAAAGGAAAACAAAGGTGGGAGAGGGGACTGCGGGCTGGGGAGACCTGGAAAGCTTTGTGGAGAAGAGACAGTGACATGGACACCATGCACTTCTAGCTAAAAGGAGGGAAGCATAGTCCATGCCACTGGCAGGGCCCTAACGTCTTACCTAGTGCCTCCCCGAGGAGCCTACAGGCCTTTAGAAGTAGGTAGAATATAAAATGTTAGCTACCCAGGACAAAGGAGAGGAGAGAGAAGAAAGCAAGAGGCAGTGGAGAGGATAAGAGCGTGCTTCTGAGCCACACTGCCTGGAGCTGAGTCATGTTCTGCTTCTCAGTAGCTAAGTGAACTTGGGCAAGCTGCTGCTAGTTTCTGGACTTCAATATTAGTAGTACCTACTGCCTAGAGTTGGTATAGATGAAATGATAAGATTACCTACAAAGTGCTTAGAACAGTGCCTGGCACACAGTAAGTGCTCAATAAATGTTAGCTATTATTACGATCACACATGCATATGTTCATATGTGTATGTGTGCGTTTACTGATCTGTACACATAGGCACACACAAAATGCCTGCTGTGAGCCACAAGCAGTATTAGGACCCATAAATTGAGAATTGTGATATTCTGAAAGACACCAAGATAGGTCAGGGAAAGAGGACTTGACCTTCATGTGTTGCTGCTGGTTTAGCACTTGAGCTTCATGTTCTTCATGGTTTGGCTCTTTGGAATAACACTTGGAGGAAAATATTACAATGAAAATATTGCTGTTTGAGACTAACCTCGGTGCCCTGGGCTCAGACACTGGAACACAGTGTCCAAGAAGCCAAAGCCTGCCAGGATTCCTCCTCATGCCACAGCATGGAGGCCAAGCTCTGGTGTAGGAGGTAGTGTGCCTCAATTACACAGCTATGGAACCTGAGGCTCAGGGAGGTTAAGTAACTTGCCCAACCAAGGTTACAGGTCTGGTAAATCGTATATTGGAGATTTACCACATGGGCCAAAACCTATGACCTTTACAGAATCAGAATGTTTAGAGGTGAGCCCAGAATGATTAATGTGGGACCCTCAATCGCACCAGGTGAGGTCCCTCCAGGTGAGGGACCTGGGGACTTAAGGAATGGTTACCAAGGTGTGTATCTTCTTCCCACGTATACACCAATTCCCAAGCCCTCAGGTCAAAGAATTGGGCTGAATAACCATTGGCCACCCTCTGATTTTCACAGAAATAAGCTTTATAAATATAGGTTATTAAACCTGCTCCTGGTTTCTTTGGAAATGGAATCTCGTACAGCTTTCGTAAGACCTAAAGATTGTGTATCTAAGCTGGCTGCAGATTTTACCCTTATTTTTCCCTTTACAGTATTTCCAGCGTGGAGGGTGGAGAGCAGGATCTCGACACCTGCTGCTCTTTATTGATAAGCTGTCCAGAAACGCTTCTTTCAGGAATGCCCATTGCTGACTCTGCTGTGGTGATACAGACACACTGCCTCACCCAGTAAGTGTCTGTGAATGGAAAACATTCACTCTGAACGTCCGGTTCCATGTGAGCAGAGCTAGGCCTTCCATAAAACTGGGGAAGGATACTCAGAATTCAGTTGAACTACTTGGGCAGCTTTATCATTTCTGAGGCTGTAGCTTTCAGGAAGATGGTTCCCACAGTGTAAGAAAATGGCTGCTTCCTGTAGCACTGATGTGAGTGTGTAAAGAGCTCTTTGGCAAACACATTACTCACCCATCATTACAGAGCCTGCCATCTCCAGAGTGGCTGTCCAGAAGTAATCTCATTACCTACATCATGTCCTAGCCAGTGGAAGGTTTCCTCTGTAACCCCTGGCTGATTTCTTAGGACCCCTGATAACAGCTTGCATGTAGAACTTGAGATCAAGGGCAGGCAAGTCACAACTTTTGTCTCAACCGAACTTGGGCCTCAGGGACGGTTTTCATCTAGGGGGTTAATGGCTTCCATACTTTCAACGGTGGTGTTGATGGCAGTCCTGGGGCATGGGGATACCAGAAAGTCTCCCCCCACCCCCCACCCACTTGCAAGTATAACAAACTGAAAATGAAATCCGTTCTCAAATATTCTGCTGAGTAAAGATTCCTTTGAGTTACTTTAACTGGGTTTTTATGGAGACAGGATCCCTCTTTGTGTCCCATATCATGAGTGACTTTAATGAGAAAGGATGAAAGGCAACTCAGGCAAGCCCACATGCACATGGGGCTAGCCCCCGCTTCACTCCCCTGACAGGTCAAAAAATCATATGAGAACTCTCAGCACAAATAATGGCCTGCTCCTAATTATTGGAATAATGGCCACATAAGTTGGAAAGAGGGTGTTTTCTCACTTTTGGTAAGAGCATTGTCTCTTAACCTCCAGGATCTTTGTACACTGTTCTCTTTCCCTGGAACAAGGCACCCTCTGCCATTTCTTCTCCTGGCAAACACCTACTATCTTTAAGACTCAGCTTAAGGGGCACCTGACCTCATCTGGGGGATCTGGAAGAGGTTTTCTGTTACATACTCCTGTAGGATCCCACAGGCTCCCTTTGGTAAAACTTGTCTGGTTTTTATGCTTACTAGTTCAAGGCCTGCCTTCACCCTTCACTACTGGGTCATGAGCTCCAGGGACAGGGCCTGTCAGCTATGTTCCTCATGTACCCATCACCTGGCACAGTACCTGGCACAGCAGGCCCTCAGTGAAGGAGTGGAATACCTGGGAGAATGTGTCTGGTCCACTGGCTGTGGCAGTTCAGGGCCTTGCAGGGCCCCCTGGAATGCTTACTGGGAGCTAGAGATGCTTTCTCTCTCTCTTTCAAGGAACACTGGACTGTTCATTTCTGCTTTGGTCTTAAACTCCAGGAGAGTTAGAAGGAGCCTCAGGCAAAATCATGCCTGACATTCGTATTATATAACTTTACAGTTTATATAGATATTTCATCTAAGTTATCTCAAGGCAAGGTTTTATTATCTCCATTTCACTGGCAGGGAAACTGAAGGCTCAGAGTGGTGGTGTAACTTGCCCCAAGTCACACAGTACGGGGCAGAGCCGAAAAGTGAATTATTCCCCACTATGATAGAACTACATTAACAATCTAATGTCGTGAAAAGTAACAATGCCAATTGTCTTATTTCCAAGTTCCAGTTGGTGACAGATCATTCAGAGCCCTTTTCGAACTGCATCTATCACTTATTGCTTCTTTGTGAGTTTACCTCACTTTGTGGAAATTTTGATAATGTTATTGGAATTCGCAGGCCTGGCCGAAATCTCCCATGTCCTCTATTCCACCCACTCCCTGAGAAGCCATTTTTATGGGCTTGCATTTCTGCTTCTCTTTCCTGTAGCTGGGTCACCGACCTCCATGTATAACCTATATTTGCTCTTCTGGGTCTCCAAGTAGATCTCTTTTAATTATTTATCCTCTGGGGCCTCCTATGTCTCCCATATCCAACTCTGCCCCCCCACCCCCAGGTGAGGTCTAGAGCACCTCTGACATCCCCAATGCCTCTTTCCGGTCACAGGCTCTGGCCACAGAGCCATGTGACTGATGAGTAACTACTACATCAGACATCACACCACCAGACGGATGACTGTCTGGTGCAGCCTAACTGCTCCTTTCAGCGATGTCACTGAAACATCACCTGAGCCCCTTCTTTGGAATTGCTTTCTGAAATCTGTGGCAGCTTATTTTTAATATCCTCAGTCAACTTCTGGTTCCAGGTGGTGGGTGAAGCACATGCTTCAGCCTTTCTTTGTCACTCCAAATCTCTGGAATTGATGGAAAAGATATTTTTAATATTCACAACTAAACTATAACTCAAGAAGGAGAGCCCTCCTTGGGGCAGAAATTCTAGAAGTATAAAGACTGATGTTATCAACCTGATAAAGAACCAAATGAAAATACACCCAGGAGAGAAGTGCATCCCGACAAAGGCAACGCAAAATCCAGTAGGGCTTTACACCCAGAGGTGGACCGGGAGAGCAGGAGAAACCCTGGAGCAGCCAGCAGGCTGGGGAAGTGGCCTCAGGAGTTCCTGTGCATCTTCTTTCCCCTCACTGAGCAGCAGCTGCAGTGGGGGCTCTGCCCAAAGAAGCTGCTGGGATAGAGGGTTGGAGCTGGAGATGCAGAGTGCACTCAAGCCCCGAAACCTAAGTGCTATGGTATTCCGACTAATGGCACGTTCCAAGCCTTCCTCACTCTTCCTGAAAATGGACTGGAGTACAAGCTGCAACAGAACATTCTGCCTTTTCTCTTCCTCCCGCAAACGGTAAGCAAACTGATGCAGCTAGCTGATTAAATAGGGAATTTCAGCCACAAAAATGAGCACATAATTAAGACTCACCACACATTTGATGAATGCCAACACCATGGAAGGGAGTTACGCACTGTAAACAAACAGAAGAGTTTATACCTGAGGAAACATACTTACTGATCAATCAAAATAGGACTCTAGAAGATGCTGAATTAATAGCCTCAGAGACACCAGTAGATACTGCATCCATAAAAAATTAACAGATAATGGACATTAATACTTTGATTTTTGAAATAAAATCAGAATGGATGGACTTGTGGGAGATCAAAATTGACCACCCCAAAATATGTCTCTTTACCTTGATTATTTTCTCTGACGGACATTTGACCTTGCCCAAACTGTCTAAAGAATTTAACATAGAAGACTTGTTTTAGGAAGGAGCCACTATCATATGATGGCTGTAACCTAATGTAAAATAGATGCTACAATAGGAAAGGCACAAACAAGCCCATCTTATCAAAAATTCTGTCTCTCCCAGGCCACATTATCTAGGTGGCCCTGTAAAGGGTTGTCAGACAAACATTTACATTTATAAGGGCAATCTCCATTTGTAAAGGTATCCCCCTCTCTGTACTGGGAAGAGGGGGGATGACCTCATTTCTAGAAACTTATCAATGTGGAAGGTGAGGCCTTAAATCTGCATAATAACCTTACTCTTGTTTACTGTGCTTTTCTGGTAATCTCCCATAACTGACTCCCTCCACCCCCAACATCTTCCTTTGTCTTTAGCTGAAGGTAGTATTTAAGATGAGAATCTCCATCATTTTGTTGAGAAACTCAATTTCCATGGTTTCTCCCATGTATACATGTTATTAAACTTGGTATTATTTTCTCCTGCTAACCTGTCTTTTAATTATTTGGCCAATCATAAGAACCTTGGGGGAAAGGGTGGAAGGGGATTCTCCCTCCTCTCCAACAGACTGAGAAGCCAAATAGATAACAGTTGGAATGCTGGGAGGTTCAACAAAGGAATTATCTCAGAACGAAGCACAAAGAGATAAAAGAGATGGGAAACATGAAAGAGCAGGTAAGAAAAGTGATGGGTGGATCCATAAGAACCAATATTTGTCTAACTGGTGATCTAGGAATCCAAAAGAATGAGAATGGTGGGGAGGCAATATTCAAAGAAATGTTAGCCAAGAATATCCCAGAACTGAAGAGAACTGTCTGAGTTCTCAGCAGTGTAAAAAAGTCACATACAGATATCTCAGTATGTGCAGTTCTTCATCCCTTGAAGATAAACTCCATTTGGGAAGCAGTAGAAGGTCATTTGAAACCAAGGGTGCTAAAAAAGATGGGTGATCAAACTCAGTTCTTGTTGACAATGAGATGTAAGTCAAATTAGATGTAAATTTAAAATATTTTTGCAGGGCTCATAAATTAGTTCTGAAGATGTCTGCCTCTACTGTTAACACCCATGCAGGCAGTTTAGCTAGTAGAATTTTCTGTTTTTCCAAAACTTCCTCTGTTTTCCTTGCATAGGAATACGTGTATGTAGTTTCCTAGCATAAGAATACATGAACAAACCAGAAGCCAGGGGCTCAAGTAAGAGAGCACTTCCTCTCCTGTATCCTCCCTCATCATCCCCATCCTTACTTATAGTTGCACCAGTAGATGTTAATGCTTCCTGACATGAATCCAGCTTCTTCAGTCTCATTCTGTCCAATCGCCTTCCTCATGCTTACCTCCTTACTCATTCCTACCTCCAAGCATTCACAGACCCCTCTCCTCTCCTCACCATCAAAATCCCAACCACATTTCAAAGACCAGAACAAGTTCTATCTTTCACACAACGTCTTCTTTGGCCACACCTCTATGCTAATAACTCTTTGAGCTTGTCAATAGTATCATGCTTATTAGTTTTTCTCTCCTACTAGACTGCAGGCTCCCATAAAGCTGAGAGAATGCCACACATTTCCTTTGTGCCCTCCAAAGATCTGCTCCAAGCACCTGTTAAAATGAAAATGTCTCCAGGAGAGAGAATAAGTTGAAGGACTAGCCCCTGAAAACTAATTATTTTGGCGACATGATTTCCTCTGACTGGGGAGAAGAAAGTGGGTGGATAGAAAATGTGGAGAAATGACACAGAAAAGGAAGTGTGTGTGAAAAGGGGTACAGGAGGCAAACAGCAACTATCCTACAATTCTGTTCGGGCCACCTCGGTGTTCTGATCTCTCACATGATCCCCGAAGACCCCATGATGAAACGGTTGTAGAGTCACTGGTTCCCAGACCACCCAGGTAGCTTAGACACTACCCCATTCCCTGGCCCTGTCGGAGTACCCAAGAGAGGTGCAGTGACTTGCCCAAAAGCACACAGCCCTTCAGTGAGCCCCAGGACACTACTCCAGCCCAGGGACTCTGCTCCTTTCAGCTGACCCTTGTTACCTATGCTCTTGTTGGAGACTGAAGACTAATAACAATAACAACTTCTATTGAACTCTCACTATGTGCTAGATACTCTGTTCAGTCCCCAACAGGCTTTATCTCATTTCCGCCTCTTGGTTACCATATCAAGAAACACTATTATTTCCCCCATTTTTCTGATAAAGAAGCTGAGGCAGAGCTGTAGCAGTGAACGCATACAGTGAAGGGAGGTCACTTGAAACCAGGAAAGCAAATGGCATGGGCAGGGATGTAGAAGCAGCTTCGAGTTTCCCCTGTCAATTCTTTTCTCCTTCTCTCAACCTGCAATGCCTTTCCTTCAACTTGATACCTTGTGGAATAATGCTTCTCCTTCAATGCCTTCTCACTAGGCCATACCCCACCTTCCCAGGATAATTATTTCTCCTCTCTTCCAATGGTTGTTTATGCCTCTGGTCAAATGCTTGTAATTTGACTTACATTAATAGTAAGATGGGTGGTTCTATGTTGTCCAATTAATTCCTTGAGGGCAATGACCTCATTTTGTTCATTGTTTTATTCCTAGACCCTAAAACAGGGACTAGGACATGGTTTATTAAATTTTTGGAGTGAGCACAGTAGTCTGCACGTGCATGTCTTCCAGAAGACGGGACATGGGAGAAGCCCAGAGATCCCATGAGCCTTGAAGCCCACTGAGGGCTAAAGTGTAGCCTTGGCCGATGCCAGTCTGAGGTGAGCCACAGAAGGTATTTCAGGGTATTGGAAATGCCCGTCACTCTCGCCTTAAATCTTTCTCACTGTTCCATTGGATACATAATCTACCACCTTGTCACCAAGCCTTCACTTGTAGATTTGGGGTCCAGGTGAAATGTAAAATGCCCAAGGGAAATTCCGTTCACTTGCAACAAGGAGGCATTCACACTCTACCGGTGAGTGAAGGTGGTTTTCATCTGGAATAACCTCTGGAACATTGGGAATGTGAGGTGGAAGGTGGAGGAAGGAACTGGACCCAGAAGTTGTTAATTTGAAGTCTGTGGGTGGGCCTCAGTGGGTCCAGAACCCAGAGGTGTATTCACAACATTGCACGTTGATTCCTGAGTGTGTTTCTCCAGAGCACGGTTCCACAGCTTTCATTAGATTCTCAGAATGGGTCTGGGACTCTAAAGAGAAGGAGAAGAGCTAGAGACAATGGCCAAAGGTGACCATTTGCACCCCAAGTTCCCTGACATCCCAGTTTAGCTCTGGGCACCTGGGCCCACAGGCACCCCTGGCTGGCCTAAGGCCATGGTGCAGAAGGTTCTTACCAAGGAAGATGAAGAGGGCACAGGCACTGGGGAGGGCCAGGAGGGGAAGCTAAGATAAAGGGTAAGAATGTTAGGCATCAGGCACAGAAGTAGAAAACGTCATGTTGCCCATTCCCCTTGTTTTATAGATAAGGAAAGGAGATCTAGAAGGGTTAAGTAACCCCAGCCCTTGGGGTCAGCCAGTGGCCTCCTTGCCAAAGATTGGCCCTGCTCTAGGCCATCTCTGTGGCCTCACAGTTTGTTCGTTAAACAACAGATAAGCTCACAAGGAAAGGCCAGTGATGCTGCTGTTATCTGACTGTTTGGGTGGTGGCCGTGGGCCACTGCCTTGCAGGAACTTGGCATTTGGAATCACAGATAGGATAAGGAAAACATTGCTCTAGGGCTGTGTGAATGCATCATTCTTTGATGACCCCAGGCCTGAAAAGCTTAACCTGCTAACTGTTCATTCATTCATTTCACCAACATTTACTAAGCATTTACTAGGTACAAGGCATCATGGTGGCCTCCATGAAGCCACAGAGAGGAGTGAGATGTGCATCTTTGCCTTGGAGGGACTTAGGCTGTGTAATGATGAAAGACACGCCACTGCAGAGCTGGGTGTTCTCTACTGCCATTATAAGAGCTTATCTCCTCCGAATAGGTGAGTCAAAGCACAAGGCCACTTGGGACTGCATTGTGGTAAATCTTGGACACCAAGGCTCAGTAAGGCTCTGGATCTTACTGTCAAAAAAGGGTGTAGTGGCCTCTCTGGCTGGTGACATCAGGGCTATCCTAAGCAGCTCCACTTGGGGACCTTCCATTGTTGCTCCCAGAGTCACGGAATCACACAAATCCACATGCCACACAGACTTTAAAGCCTAAAGAATGGCAGCCAACACCACTGGTGCCCTGCTCCAGAGGTTTCACTCTAACCCTTACCTCAGTGTCCTGAGGTAGAAAGAATTTGCTTCCTCAGCCAGGGCTCAGGGAGGCTTGGGGAGTGAATGAGGTCACAGGGCCAGTTAGCCGCAGAGCTGAGACTTGAACTCAGGCCCCTGACCCCAAATCCTGCTCCTGTGATATTATCATGTCTGCCCTTTCTCTCCTCCCTCCTTTTAACCTTTTGGTTAAAAGCCAAAATTGGACCGAAAACTCCTGCTACCTTTTCCCCTCTGAGGCCAGACGACACGTTAGGTTTATAAAATAGAATTAAAAAGTGAAGGGTTGGGTAACCTCTTAGAGAAGTAAGTGCTGCTGCGGGAACAATACTCAGCCTGGCACTTTGTGCTCCCTCCATGAGACAGGCTCAGCCTGCTAGTGAGAGAAAGCAGGGTTGGGGTGTCAGGCAGCCCCTGGACAACAGGATCTGAGGGTCCCATGATACCTCCTCTCCTTGTCTCATGGCCTGAAAGGCCTTTAATGATCAAGATCTAGAAGGCTTTTCAGGTGGTCACTCCCCTGGGAGAGGATATCAGGTACAGGAAAATGTCTTCCCATTGGGAAGACAATGGATTAGGTATCTGAGGGAAAAGAGGGCATCCTTAGAGGGGCCAAGATGAAAGCTGAGAAGAGAGGGCAGCCAGGCCTGCTGATGGCTGGCCAGGAAGCTGCTGTGAAGAAAGAAGTATTTCCATAAACATGCATGGATGTCATGGAGCTTCAAAGACTAGTGAGAAAGCCCCAGCCCCGCCTGGTGCCCAAGAGCTTTGGGTCTGCATGCTTGTGCGAAATGTGGGTTTGGGTAGTCTGTGCATTTACGAGAGAGGGAATCCTGCCTTTTTTGCACTGTCAATAGTCTCCCTACCTGGTTGTAATGCTAGCGGCTGAGTTTTCCCACTGGTGCCCTAGAGGGGATTCCAGGCCAACCACACAACGTTTATCTCTCTGGGTTTTGCTTGTTGGTTCCTATTATTGCTCCTGCTCCAGAACAAAAAATTCCCAGGGACTCACTTGGAAGCTTGCTGGAAGCTTCTAGAATGACTAGAACCTCCAGTGTCATAACCCCCTGGAAATCAGATTGCAGAATGTGCACACAGTAACCTTTTCCCACTTTTTTTCCCCCCTTTTCCCACTTTTGAGTGACCATTGACAAGTGACCTTACTTCCCTAGATCTCATGTGGACGGTTCATTTTTCAAGGGAGAAAACTGTACTATTAGAAGATCTTGGAGTTTCTTTTCAGCTCTGATACCCTTTGTTTCCTGAATGTAGAACTTCATGGGCAGCTCTGACTTTCATCCTAGAGACTGTAGTGCTCACACCACATCCTGGCTTACAGCACTTTCCTCAGAGCTTCCCTTACGCCTCTTATGTCTGCATGTAGCACCTTGCTCAGACAAGGTCCTTAATAAATGTTGGTTTAATGAAACCCTCCATGACTCTGAGTTATAGAGGGACTTGGCAGTCAAAAACAAGAGTGTCCCAGGACCCCTGTCAAAGGGAAAGGAGGAGGGGTAACTGCACCCTGCAAGTGTAAGAGAAGGCTCGGGGAAGGAGGTGAGGAAGCAGATCTCTCCTGGGAGGCCTGTGGGGCAGAACCAGCCAAGCTGGAGAGACATGGGGAGGACATGGGGGAGACATGAGGGAGAAGAACTCCCAGGTAGGGTGTCTGTGGGTCAGCGAGAAGTCAGAGTGTGGGTGGAGAGAGCCAAGGAATGAGGCTGGATGAGGATGAATTTGGAAGCTGTGCAGTCAACTGGAAGCAAAGAAGGATTTTTAGCAGGGGCTTAATGTGATGAAAACTGAGTAGAAAAACAATCTGGCAGCTGTGTGCTGGACTAACTGAAAGGGAAGGTCTGAGAGGAAGGGCCTCAAGGAGGTTACAGTGGGGATAAATTCTGGACCAAGGTGGAAACAGTGCAAACTCAGGTTTGGCCTGGACTATTCTTGGAGCGAGACACGGCCGTGAAGGAAACACATGCAGATTCCTAGCCTTGGGGAACTCACCTGCTGGGAGGAGAGGAAACAGAAGGAGTCAGATGACTTTTAAGAATTAATACCCCATTTTATTCTTTTCTTTGGTGAGGAAGATTGGCCCCGAGCTAACATCTATGCCAATTTTCCTCTTTTTTTTTTTTTTTTTGTATGTGGAAGGCCGCCGCAGCATGGCTCAATGAGCGGTGCATAGGTCCGTGCCCAGGATCCGAACCTGTGAACCCCAGGCTGCTGAAGCAAAGCCTGCAAACTTAACCACTATGCCACCAGGCCTGCCCCTGCCCCACTTTATTCTAAGGGATTTGAGGAAACTTACAAAAATACATCCAACTCAGAAGGATAAAAATGAATGATTTTATCTATTGTCCTTGACAATATCTCTTTAGATACAACAGTGAGTTGTACATAACTGATCTTGTAAAGTCACTCTGGGTCAGCTTATGGCCTGACACCAAAGCATGACCAGGCCAAGGCAGTTGCAGAAAGGACACAAATGACTAAGTCCAAGTGTGCAGCTCCTTGAAGGTCGTGGCACTTGATTCAGATACTAAGTAAAGGCTGCAAATGGGCTGGAGTCTAGATCGGGCCCACAGAGAGATGTTTCACTTGGCATCATGTTTCATTTGAGAAGACGGCTGTGCTCTACAACATATTACAAGTCCGTCATCTTGTTCCACATTTGTGTCACCTCTGTAAGGCTTGAAGCTATCAGATCCTAGGACTGCCGAAAGTGAACTGAGGGTCCACTAGGAATCCCCAATGGATTTTTCACAACAGAGGCTTTTGAAAACAATTAGATATTAGAGAGTTCAAGGTAATTTTTGGCAAGAGTCTAGAAGGCAGGTATCAATTTGCTTTCAAATGACCACTGAGAATATACTTTGATCATGAACAGAGCAGAGGGTAGGGTTAAGGTCCATTATATAAATTAAGATATGGGACAGAAGGTAAAGGAAGTTCAGGGAAGAGCCTTGAGTCAGGGACAAGACATTTTTAGGGAAGATCCCTAGAATTTTGTGACTGGACATGTTTACGCTGAAATGGGGAGTGGATATTGGTAGGAAAGGAAGGGGAAGGGATAAGTGAAAAACACCAAGGTTTTGAAGTTGAATGACTGGGAAAGTGATGTATAAGAAGGTTGGGGTGGGAGGAGGAAGTTAGGAGGAAGTCGATGGATTTGGTTTTAGACGTAAGTGTGGAGTGATGGCAAGACATCTAAGTGGTAGTGTACACTAGGCATTTGGGGCTTCAGATATGGAATCAAAGAGAGAGGACAGGGCCAAGAAGGCAAATGGGGCGGCACCCATACAGCAGTGAGAGCTGAAGTGAAGAAAAGTAATCAGTTCTCAAACGAAGTATGAAACCTAGAAGGCAGAGCATTTAGGCTGGGGACCTCAGGGGGACTAGGAACAGGTGCAGAGGAATAAGAAAGAACAATGGGAGAAAAGGAAAAGACTGTCACACCAGCACAGATACAAGAAGGAGGAATGGCCACATGGATCCAACGCCACAAAGTGAGATCAAGAAGAACAAAGATGGAGGAAAAGGGGCTGGCCCTGTGCACGGTTAAGCGCGTGAACTTTGCTGCTGGCAGCCTGGGTTCGGATCCTGGGTGCGCACCAACACACCGCTTCTCTGGCCATGCTGAGGCAGCGTCCCACATACAGCAACTAGAAGGATGTGCAACTATGACATACAACTATCTACTGGGGCTTGGGGGGAAAAAAAAAAGGAGGAGAATTGGCAATAGATGTTAGCTCAGAGCCGGTCTTCCTCAGCAAAGGAGGAGGATTAGCATGGATGTTAGCTCAGGGCTGATCTCCCTCACAATAAATAAATAAATAAATAAATAAATAAATAAATAAATAAAAAGGTATGGATTGGGCAGGAGGAAGGTCATATATAACCTCGGGGGGGGGGGCTGGTATCATGAATGCAATTGAAGCAAAAGCCAAGAGGAGATGGGTAGAAAGAAAATGAAAACAGCAGGCCTGGGTTATTTGTTTGGAGGAAAAAGAAGCTAACCTGCAAAGAAGAGAGAAAGAGCAGAGAGATGTAGAAGGGAAACAAGGAGAGGCTGGTATCACGCAGCTGGGAAAGGAAATAGGTGTGTAGTGAGATGAAGCAGACAGTGTCGTTTGGGTTAAGCTCCCGCGGAGCGGTGCTCAACTTCCACTTTCTCGCTTGCTTTGACATGCTGAGGCTCAGTTTCCTCATTTGTGAAATGGAGGTATAATATTGAACATATTCCAGAAGGTCATTGTGATGACTGAGTCATAATGCACATGGAGCACTTGGTGACGCATTTCAGGTGAATGTGAACCCGCTGCTGCAGCCATCAGGCTGTCCATCCTCTTCGAGGGACTGTTGACACTACATCCATGTTGTTTTCCCCTCTTGTAAAACAGCAATAACAACTTTTATAACCTTAAAAAAAAAAAAAGGAAAAAATTGCTTTTTGGAAAGTCCTGCCTTTTGGACACACTCTGACTTCCACCGTCCTCTCTGTCTCCAATAGTGTAACATCCCAGGCATGCCTCCTTGGTCATCAAAGATGCTGGCACTTAGCCACAATCAGCCTCTTCTGGTCTCCTGCTAGCTCTTGGGCCCCTCCTCTCCTGCCTTCTTTGTAAACTCATCTTTTCTTACAAGGTGTAGCCTCCTCTATTCTCTCATTAAATTTTGGTGTCCCTCAAGACACCCTTCTCAGTGTATACAGGCTCCATAGCCCATATGTCAGCTCAGACCTCTCCCCTGAGTTACAGATTACATATTGCTGCTTGGATGGTTCAAAAATTCCTCAAACTCAAAATTTTTAAAAGCTAAAGGAACTCCCCCCACCACAAATCTTGTCCTAGCTCAGAGAATGGCACCACCGCACCTCCAGGTGCACAGTCTGGAAAGTTAGGAGTCATATTTAACACTTTCCCCTTCCCCATATCACTGGATTTAAATCATGACAGTCATGTTAACGCAACTACCAAATATCTCTAGAACCTGTTCACTTGACTCCATTTCCACCTCCTGAGACCACAGCACCTCCCTCTCCTGCCTGAAAAACTATGGAAGCCTCTCAACTGGTCTCACTTCACCCACTCCAACACCACCCCCTCATCGTATTCTGCCCACTACAGCTGGAGTGATTTTAGTTTTCAAAGCAAATATGATTTTGCTAATCCTTTGCTTAAACCCCTTCAGTGGCTTCTCATTTCTCTTTGGACAAATTCTAACATCTTTAACGTGCCTACATGGCTTTGCGCAGGTGTTCCCTACCACCACCTCCAGCCCCAGTGCACCCCACACTGCCCCCTCCCGCTCTCTGAGTCCCGGGTCACCAGCCTTCTTTCTATTCCTTGCTGATCCTTCTTTCTGCTTAGCATCGTGCTCACTGTCCCCGACTCCCATCCATCCCAGCCTCCCAGTCCCACTCAGTAGCCCCTCCCTGGGACAGGACACTCTGTAGCCACAAGCCTTCCTGTCCGCAACTGGAAGTTCTCACTTGCTTGGGGAACTGTTCAATAAGGGGCTGTACCTCCCCCTGGAAGACCCTTTCTGTCAGCCCCTGGGGACTGAGGTGACATCTGTCTTGCTCCTTGCAGCAGCCCCAGGATGCAGCCCCCTGTGGGGACCCAAATCAGAAGGTGCAGCAGGGACAACCAAGGTGTCTGGGTGATGTTTCTCTGGGAGTGGGGGCGTGAAAGAGGGACAGACCAGGTGTGCTGGAGAAAATGAGAGGGAGGGCAGGCTTGGCACGCAGCCCTCACACCCAGGATGGCTGGGTCATCTCCTTGCTGGGCAGTGCGCCCCCATGCTGCAAGGTAGGATTTGGTAGAGGCTGGCCAGGCCGGGGGGCACTTATGCAAGGCTAGGGCCTACCTCGCCACCCTGCAGTGGGTCAGAGCTGTACCAGGGCATCTAGGGGCATCTCCTGGCACTGTGGGGCCCAGGATGTGTCTTGCCCCAAGGTCACCAGGACACCTAGGCTCTGCTGTGTCTGTAGGGGCCTTGCCCTGGCTCAGACAGGGGGACTCTGGGTGTAGGACTGGTTTTTCCTTACCCTGAGGCTGGCGGGGCATTAAGTGAAGGAGGTAGGATACCTGCTGTTCCACCCAGCGCAAGAGCACGGGCCTGGTTCATCAAGTGGCTAGAGCCCCCGCTTGGTGCCAGGCCCAGTGTGGGCTACCCCAGTGAGTGGAGAGTGGAGACCACCCTGCAAATAAATGCCTGGAGACCGAGGCATTTGAGATGGTCTTTGAAGGCATGTGGCACTTGAAGGCTGTGTGTGTATTTGTATGTTTGGGGATGACAGAAGGGTATTCCTGCACAGGGGACATATAAGCAAACTCTATGAAGTTCTAGAACCTTCCTACATTCCTGTACCACGTTCAAAGGGCTCTGTTTAACCTGTCTGTGTGGCCCATCAGAACGTTCTACTGAACAGGACAACCAATGCGCAAGGAGGAGAGAATCTCAAAGAACCTTCCAGCTGTGCCCTTCGGAGGTCTGAAAAGCCTGCTCCGCTAAAGGAAGTCATTCTGAATAGCCTAGGAATGAATAAATGATGAAATGTAGGGCCCAAATGAATCCCATAATAGGCAGCAAAATGGCATGATTAAGAGCATGGGCTCTGAAGACTACATGGACTCTAATCCAAGCTCTGCAACAAATAAACTGGGTGCCCTGGGGGAAGCTACTAACCCATACCTCAGTTTCCTCATCAATAAAATGGGGATTGTGGGCTGGCCTGGTGACGTAGTGGTTAAGTGCACACGCTCCGCTTCAGCAGCCCAGGGTTGGCAGGTTTGGATCCCGGGCACGCACCGACACACTGCTTGTCAAGCCATGCCGTGGCAACGTCCCATATAAAGTAGAGGAAGATGGGCACTGATGTTAGCCCAGGGCCAATCTTCCTCAAGAAAAAAGAAGAGGAGGATTGGCATCGGATGTTAGCTCAGGGCTAATCTTCCTCACAAAAAAAAAAAAATGGGGATCATAATACCTAGCTCATGGGGTTGTTGAGAGGATGAATGGCTTAATATTTGTAAAGTGCTTGGAACAATGTCTGACACATTGTTACAAGGCGAATGCCTTGTAAGCATTAAAAAATGCTCATCCTTTTGAGCCTTTAAATGGTGCTCTTTTGGGCATCTTTAGGACATACTCTCGAGGAAGATGAGGAACCTGGCTTCTTAGCCCCATTAAACATTTAGACATACAAGCAGTCCTCACTTTGCACAATAGCGCAGGACCGTAGAAATGACCAGGCAAACTGAAACTGTGCAAAGCAATCTTAACAATCAAGAGAAAAAATACGACAGTTCAGTGATCTTTAAACTTTTTGTTGAAACGTTACAAACTCTTATTGTAGGCTTCAGGTGTATAGGGAAATGAAAAAAATAGCAAAACTAATATTTTAATACACTGTAATTTAAAACATGAGAAACATTACAATTCTTAAAGTGTTTCTTTGTAAAAAGAACTCATCAAGAGTATTTGAACAGTTCTTGACTTCTTTCCTTTGTCTAACTTAGATACTAAGGAAGCATCTTTTCTATGGCTTGGTGAATTGTCCTACTCCTTTATAAATTTGCATCAGCTTCCAACATTTTATCCTTCATGCTTTCCATGTTGTGGAATACCTCTGAGAGTTCCTTTAATGTGAAATTTTTTTGTTGGCATCACTTCCTCTGGGGCGTCTTCCTCCTTTTTGTCACAACCACTTTCCTCATTTATGCTTTTAACATTGGTTTCAGATTTCATCAATATAAATAGAAATCTTGAGGGTCTTGGCTGTCGTAAGCCACACAGAGTTTACTCAGAATGATGCAAAATTTCACTCCAGAAATCAAAAAACTCAATCTGCTCAAGGCAGCAGCTACTCATTAACAAAGGAACCAGACGATAACAGACACATTGCTGACTTTTCTGTCTCAGCTCACATATATTTGAAGCAAACCAACTGCACAACATATGTATAGGCATTTTCAGTGTCTTGCACTGCGCCATTAATGATTATTTAAATGGTGGAATAATAGAATGAATCAAGCAACTGAATGAATTCAA
Source organism: Diceros bicornis minor (assembly GCF_020826845.1). Taxonomy (NCBI): domain Eukaryota; kingdom Metazoa; phylum Chordata; class Mammalia; order Perissodactyla; family Rhinocerotidae; genus Diceros; species Diceros bicornis. Next base: position 47,318,021 of record NC_080744.1, on the reverse strand, counting down.
CTATATTGTAAAATTTCTGCAGTTGCCAGAAATGGGTTTTTGTTTGGATGTTCAAGAACTTGTATAGATCAGGGGAGAAATGTAATTATATACTCTTTAAGAATCTGATGAGAATTATGGCTTCTTTCCCCCAAAAAGTGCAGATGAGCAGATACAACATTTTATGCAGCATTTCAGGGAGTTCACAGAGCCCCTGAAATCTAATTAGAAGCCCTGGCTAAGAATCTAGAACTTAATATTACTAGGTAAAACCCAGCCAAAATCTGTTTCAGAGCCTTCACAAGTCCTGGAAACTGTGGGCAGGTTCCAAGGGAAGTGGTCATCTGGCACCAGAACTGTATTGACTTGTTGCTCTGTCCTCACCATACGAGTCTATTCACTCTTGGTCTCTTCAACAAACCACCATTCCGGAAACTCTCTTCTGAGAGTATAACTATTAGCAAACCTTACTGAAAAGACAAACTCAATACTACCGTGTTGAAAAATACGACAGAACCAGCAAATCAAACTTGAAAATTGTTTTGCATGGGAGGGGAGCTGCTGTGGGGAGCGAGGTTGCTGAGTGGCACCTGAGGCTATGACTGTGGCATTTTATCCTGTCCTCTCTTACTTCCTCCTTCCCCATTCCTTCTTTTTCTCCCCTCTCTTTCTTCTTCCTCTCCCATTCTTCTCTCCCACTACCTCTGATGTTGGCCCCCAGGGACTGCTTGATCCAGCCCATGGTGCAAGGGATTTTAAGCCTCGTTAAAGGCAATAGAAAAAGATTGTCCTAAGTCAGTCGCACTGAATTCAATAGACAACCTAACGGGAGGCTCTGAGAACACCTCGACAATGCCCAAGAAAAACTTCCTTGCCAAAGAAGCTTACTCTCTGGGGAAGGTAATTTTGAGCAAGGAAGAAGGTTGGGGATTGCTTTTTTTCCCCCCTTCCACTGATTTGGCTTCAAGGGAAGAAGATTGCCTAAACAAAATCTGCTGATGAAGTCACGGAATGACTCCACCTCTGGAAAGAGCTTCATTTTGTTGTATTTTGGTGAGAAATTCGTCTCTTAATTGGGAATCCAATCACTTTCTACTCACTCAAGGGCAAGATGATAAGGTTCTATCTGACCAAGCGTCTAAACGAACCTGAGGCTACCAAGGTCAGAAGTGCTGCACTTCAAGCCGAAAGATCTCTCTTGGGCTTGCTTGTTTTGACTTGCAACCAGAAATTTATCTTGTCTAAGTGTCCGATCACATTATAAAACACTGCGCCGATCAGTACAGTACAGCATCCTCTGACGCAACGGGAGTCCTAGACATACATTTTGGGGGATTCTCTAATTTTTCTGCCCCCCTGATTTCCACAGGACTTTAAACTGCTCTGCCTGAGATCAAGGAGAACAAGATGGTTTTGGAAATGCTGAACCCAATGCGTTATAACCTCACCAGCATGGTGCCCGAAGTCATGCCTGTTGCCACCTTGCCAATCCTGCTGCTCACTGGCTTTCTTCTCTTGGTTTGGAATCATGAAGAAACATCCTCAATACCAGGTAAGTCATTCATTTAGTTTTGTGTCTACGGAGATTGTTTACTTGGGCTTTTGGTCCATGAGGATAAAGAAAATTTTGTAAAATGAAACAGGGCAACTCTGGGGAGATGGCTGAAGCCCATGGCAATGTTAGCAAATGAGGACTCAGGTGAAAATTTTTATGCCAATTATCTGTACATTTTAAATGAAAGCACTTAAAAAATATCTTGGATAATGCTTTCCAGTCTGCACTTTACTTTGGTAAATTAGACTTGGCACAAGTATCCTTTAAATAAGTTAGAGATGAGGTGGAGCAAGGTAAAATTCCAGGTTTTTGTTTATTTATTTTTTGATTCAAATTCATTCCAATTTTGCTCTGAAGGTGAAAATGTCTCTGGAATGCCTTCTATACTCCTTTCCTTCTCCCTCCCACTTTGCCTCATCCATGCCCTCTGCCCTTTCCGTTTCTTGAACTTACTCCTTCTCTTTATCTCACTCTTTATTTTCTTTTTTATTCTTCTGGGTGGGGTGATGGTGGTGTCATCATAAAGGCTGGATGGGACTCGGGCAGTGGAAGAAGGATGGGGACCACTACAGGTCCCTTGGAACATCACAATCTGACAGAATCTTCAACAAGGTCTGTGGGTCAATCAAAAGTAGAGTATAGGGGCCGCCCCGTGGTGTAGCAGTTAAGTGTGCGCACTCCGCTGCTGGCGGCCCGGGTTCAGATCCCGGGTGCGCACCAACGCACCGCTGGTCAGCCCATGATGTGGTGGCGTCCCACATAAAATGGAGGAAGATGGGCACGGATGTTAGCCCAGGGCCAGTCTTCCTCAGCAAAAAGAGGAGGATTGGCATGGATGTTATGTCAGGGCTGATCTTCCTCACACACACACACAAAAAAGTAGAGTATAATATAATTATCCAGAAAATCCCAGTAGAAGCCCCGGCCACTCCACCCTATTAGATAAATTCAAAATTATGGGAATTTTCAGATCATTTCTTTAATTTTCAGTGAAAATTCCTCATGACAGGTGTCTGTCCCTAGTCCCATAAGATACCTGATAAGGCTTTATTTCAAGAACATAGTCATTACACACTTCCAAGTGTGGTGGGCCCCATCACAGCGTGATTTAGAGTGGGAGTGTGGGGGATTGGCCTCGTGACTTAGCGGTTAAGTGTGCGCGCTCTGCTACTGGTGGCTGGGGTTCGGATCCCTGGCGCGCACCACTGCACCGCTTCTCCGGCCATGCTGAGGCCGTGTCCCACATACAGCAACTAGAAGGATGTGCACCTGTGACATACAACTATCTACTGGGGCTTTGGGGAAAAAAAAAAAGGAGGAGGATTGGCAATAGATGTTAACTCAGAGCCAGTCTTCCTCAGCAAAAAGAGGAGGATTAGCATGGATGTTAGCTCAGGGCTGATCTTCCTCACAAAAAAAAAATAAATAGAGTGGGAGTGTGGGGCTGGTGCCAAGTGCCCTGTGTCTGGATTCTTTAAAATTTTCCAGAGAACTGCCTATTTCTCTATCTGACTTGGCCTGGTATTTTACATTACTTTTTTTTTTTTTTAATAATTAAAATTTTTTTTTCCCCCAAAGCCCCAGTAGATAGTTGTAGGTCACAGCTGCACATCCTTCTAGTTGCTGTATGTGGGACGCAGCCTCAGCATGGCCAGAGAAGCAGTGCGTCGGTGCGCGCCCGGGATCCGAACCCGGGCTGCCAGCAGCGGAGCACGCGCACTTAACCGCTAAGCCACGGGGCCGGCCTTACATTACTTTAATGACCAATTTAGTGGACCATTTAGTTAACTTTGTTCTCTGCTCCCTGATGGGGTCTGAGGGAAGACTCTTCCACGGTCTTTAACTCGAACCCCTTCTCCACTACTGCCCCTCCCTCACTGGATTTCCCCTCCTCCTGTGGGCTCCCAGGTCTGGGTCCATGAACGGTGGAGGTGAGGTGGAGGGTATTTTTAACACTTTCCCCCAGATGTTTATGCGGCAGATGGTGATACGGCTCTCTTGGACCTTGGAGTGAGGAGGTCAACCCACGGGGGCCAGCGTGAGAGCTGGCATCCCTGAAGCTCCGCATGAGGAGCCTAGGTGGCAGGTCCTCTGTCCACCATTTCTGGGCAGGCACATCATGCTGTCACACATGGAGAGTTAGATCGCGTAGTACTGTGATTCTCAGCCGTCTGAGGTGGGGCCACCATGTTGCTAATATTGTTGAAAATCTCACCAGGTGGTTTTTCATGAGCAGTCAGGGTTGAGAGCCACGGATATGAGCCCAACCCCTTCATTTGACAGAAGAGGAAACTGAGTCCCAAAGAGGTGATCCACCTTGCCCAGGCATATCGTTATGACAAGTATGAGAAACCATGGAGGTCAAACTCCTCATATTAGAGGTGAGGGGTTAAAGCCCAGAGAAGGGAAATGGCTTGTCAGCGTCTCATCTGGAAGGAAAGTGGGAGTAGGGGGGCGGGGGGCAACCAGAAAGTCCCACATTGATGATCGTTTTGCTAGCCGGGGAGCTTCTAGTTCCATGCTTTCCCTTTGAAAATGTGAAGTCTGGTCAGAAAGCTCTGGTGGCACGGACTGAGATCCCGTGGCTCCTGAGTGGGGAAGGGAAGGTGAGGAATCTGGCCTTGCTGGTTTTGGCTGACCAACACTTCTCCACTCCTTTTGCCAGTTTCCTTGAATCACTGGCTCTCTGGGCTTGATTTTATAGGTTTCAGGGAAGCTCAGGGTCAGCGAAAGCTGCAGGGAGTTGAGAAGGTGTAATGATTAAAAGCCCTTAAGTCAGTCACAATTTACAAAGCAGCTTCGCACCCATTTTCTCCTGTGATCCTCGCAGCACTCTGGTGAGATAGGTGTGTTTATGCCTATTTTGCAGATGAGGAAACTGAGAATTAAAGAGAGTAGATGTCGCACAGCTAGTAAGTGATGAAACTGGAACTCAAATCTAAGCTTCTTCAACCCGTATTTACTGAGAGGCCTTGCTATATCACGTGCCGGGGCGGGGAGGTGGGGTGGGGAGGGGCAAGGAGTGTACAAAGATGACACACATAGGCAGATGACTTAGTGCTAGGGAGGGCTATGAGGGTCTGGGGGAGGAAAGAGTCATTCCTACTGGGGGTTTTGTAAATTTCAGTTCAGGAGACTTGCTCCAAGTTCATGGATCTCTGTGCAGGACTCACAGTAACCTGGCACCTGGCAGCTCTCCTTTCTCCAAGGACACACAGCCATCCTCCACCATGCACGTGGGTTCTCTCCCCCAGAGCCTCTCTCTGCCCTGGGCACCCTGTCCCCAGAGGGGGACACTGGGAAAAGCAAGTGGCAACACATTCCTCTTTTTCCCATTAAAAAACTATTTCACAGAAAAGTGCACAAATAAATGTCATCACAGTCCGGGACAAGAAATAGGATGTTAGCATCGTCCCAGAAACATCTCTTATGCCTTTTCCATCACACCCTCTCTCTCACCCCCAGAGGTAAACACTCTTCTATTTTGTGACAATCACTCCCTTCCTTTTTTGTAGTTTTGCTACTTAATTTCACATTCCCGAACAATAGAGAATAATTTTGCCTGGCTTTAAATGTTTCAGCAATCGAATCCTATAACTTATTCTTCTATCTTGATTGTTTTGTTCAGTATTATGGTTGTAAGATTCATCCACGTGTGGTGTGCAGCTGTAGTACATATGGTATACAGTTACATGAACATCTCATGGTTTAATTACCGATTCTATTGTTGATGGACATTGGAGGTGTCTCCAGGTTGGGGCTATTGTGAACAGTGCTGCTATGAACATTCACATGTACAGGTTTCTCTAGGGTATATACCTAGCATGGAATGCAACAGCTTCTTGATTAGGACATTGGGGGAGAGGTCCCAGCTCATGGCTTCATGGAGGCTGTCTCTGCACAAAAATGCAGTGAAGTTTTTATCGCTCCTCTTAGGGTGTGAAAGAGGCTCCCGAAATCACTGCACACCTAGGTGAGCATTCCCAAATCTGAGAAGCAGAGTGCAGCTTAATGTGAATGCAACCAGAATATTTCCCTAATATCCTACCACAGATTCTCCCCTCCTACAGCATTCTTCTCTCCAGCTGGAAGCTGTAAGTTATACGTGTAAATGGAAGGATCACGCTGTGTTGTAATTATTTGATTTTGTACTTTTTCCCCACATACTCTCCTCTCCTGCCGAGGACTCTGATGGGGACATAGTTGTACTTATCATACCATCTCCAGGCCCTAGCTTGGAGCTGGTGTCTATGCCCAGTAGGGTCTCAGTCAGTGTTTGTTGGATGATCAAGCTGACACATAACTGACCACTAAGGACCCCAAACTCTGATTCTCTTCTGGTTAGAATACTCAGGTTTTCAACCTGAACAAAATTCATCGCAATCTCCCTTTTTGAGTAGATACGGCTCTGCACCGTCGTATCTTAAATTTGAATGGTGGTTCCCAAATATTAAGACTTTCTCCATGACACTAAACTTTTAGATAAAAAATGAGAGAAGTGCAGTCTTTCATTTGTATGTCTTCATTTCTCACGGGCCTGGCCTATTACGTAAGTAAATGTTTGTTGAATAAGTCTATTCCCAAATAGCCAGACGTTTGACCTCATGTGAACTAAATGTGTGTGATGTAACGATATTTTTCCATTTTTATCAAAATGTAAATACAATCTAAAATACTCTAAATGAGGATGACATTTAAAACATCATCCTTTATATTATACACATGTCTAATTAGTTTTAAAAATTCATTTATTGAGGAATGGAAATTCATTTATGTATAAATGGAAACATTTATTGAGCATCTATAATGTTTCAAGCTGCAAATATTCAGCAAAGTATTTTGTTATTATGCCGATTTCAATTGATTAGAGGTCTGTATATCTGATGACATTTTCAGGAAATACATATTCGAGTTGCTTGTTTAAATGTTTTTAAGAACTTAGTGAAATTATTTTAATATAAAGTCAGTCATCTACTTATAATATAGTGTTATTAGAACAATTGTAAGATTAAGAACCCTTTGAAAATGTTTTGGCTCTATATATATTAACAAAGACCTTCACTTTAAAGAAAAAAAAAGCTGACAGTCTTGTCCACATTAACCCAGCTATTGCAAAGTTAAAAACTAAATCTTATTTGCCAAATTTGGGTCTAAATATTCAGTTTAGATGATTCAAGCAAAAGCTTCAATAATCTAGATTATTACACAACTCTTGCCCTTGGAGGGCGAGTACTGTCTTGTACAATTGTTCATGGTTTGGCTTCGTACCTATTTCACTGACAGAATGGAATTAAAGGAGAAAGATTTAGAAAAGCTACTACTTTACAGGAAACCCCTAAAACCATTCCAAAAAGTTTTGGTCTCGCTTTTCACCACCACCGGTAAAATCAAGCTGCCAAGTTGGTTCTCTCATATGAGCAACAGCCAATTCCCTACTTGTTCGCTGGATTCATGTTCTTTACAATTTTGCTATGGTCCTCCTAAGCAAGGACGTGAGTGGTCACTACTCTTGAGTAAAACCCCATCACTGGACTCAAACTGTAGCCCAGACACTGATCAGATAGACTCATTGCCTAATTCCTCAATTCTTTGCTTTATTTTTGTCTAATGAGCTTTAGCTTAAGTTTCTTTTTATAAACTGAGTCCTCTTTGAGGGAAAAAAAGAAATGGATGCTCTCTGTCTGGACATTATCTTTGCAGACCACGTTTCTTTCAGTTAAAAAGCCTACACCAAAACCACAACCTAATTCTAACCCACCCATTTTGTCAACTGGCGCATTCAAACCAAAAGTTTTCAGACAGAACTAGGCAGCCAGAGAACTCTGTCAGCTTGTCACTTGTCCTGGTTTCCAGGCTTGTAAGTAGACGAACTGATTGACTTGTGTTTGAAACTCATTGACTCTGCTTAAGATGGGAAGAAAGTAGCAGACACAGACCTTGGTTTGTTCACACTGAGAGGATTGAGGCCAAATAGAGCTAATGTGGTGGGGACTCTGAACTGCTTTCTACTCATGGAGGGGTGAAAAACCTCATATTTAGTGGGTTTTGTTGGTTTTTTTAAAATAATTTTTAGATACAAAAGAACAAGAACTGTAGTAACCTAAAGCAGTTGCTCGTTTGGCATTGCTAAAAGGCCGTTGTGTAATGACTTTCCAGGTCCTGGCTACTGTATGGGGATTGGGCCCCTCATCTCCCACTTCAGGTTCCTGTGGATGGGGATTGGCAGCGCCTGCAATTACTACAACAAGATGTATGGAGAATTCATGAGAGTCTGGATAAGTGGAGAGGAAACACTCATTATTAGCAAGTGAGTCTGTTAATAATTGGAGACCTATTTTTAAAATTGAGGCTGGGTTTTTTCCTACTAAAAACAAACATATTTTGATATCTTGACATCTTTGTGTCTAAGGCTATGTTTTTACTGCTTAAATGAAGATAAGCGATTCCCAGGTAAAAATCTAACGCTGTAGGCAAATGGAATAATTGGGCTTTGCTTGAAGCCAGAGGCACATAGGTAGAGAACTCTGGAAAAGTTGGGAATTTATTCAAAATCTCTCTGAGTAGTGAATGTGGAAATAGAATCCAGATGATCTGGTTTTGACAAAAGGTACTTTGAGGAGAGGTATTATCTTTTCTGCTTTCCTAAGATTTTGGTCTTATCTCTACAAGTAAGCACATAAAAAAACTGCCGAGGACAAAGAAATCTGACTTTACCAATTTGCTAATATGTTTCTAATGTCAGTCTAATGAGCACTTCTAGAAGGGTAGACAGTAGAAGAAGAATTCATTCATATGTAGCTGTCCTATTTATGACCGTGTGCCGGGGTCCTAGCTGAGTGCTCACAAGTAAACCAGGAACAATACGGCCTATTAAAAGAAATGATGTTGCCCCCACTCCCCCTGCATTGTTATATTTTCCAGATGACTTGAGCAGATTGAATTCACTCCAGGGTTAACCAAGTTTGCAGCAACCGCGAAGAACTGGCTTTGTGGAATACGAGTTTTCTTATTTATTGATCACAGAAAATGGAGAATTTCAAAGACAGCCTGTTTCACTAGACTTTCAGCTATCTTTACTAGACTTTTAGTGAGGCTCTCTGCCAACGCTGTCTCATTAATGAGTTTTTACATTAATAATCTCTGATAGGGCTTTACCCACAAATTAAGACTGACCACAGGGTGTTTTACTGATTTATTAGAATTATTTGTTCAGATACATAGACCATCACCCAGAAATAAGTGAAGCATTTCTGGAAACTACACTGATTTTTTTCAGGCCAAGATTACAGACATCATTTCATAAAATTGTGTGGTAAACTCAAAGCCCAATTCTTTGAATCAAGTACCTGAAAGAAGGGAGTAGGGGAGAAAAATGTATTATTCTTCCAAATATTTCTAACATTCCCCTTATGTTATTTTGGACCAATCTAATACTTCAGTTTTTTCCTGGGTTTTTTCCTCTTTCGTGTAGTTTGGTGTTTTAAGAGTAGCTCGGGCAGATCATGTTTATACAACTAAGCATAAATAGCTTCAGGTGGAAGTGTCGTTTCATTAGGTTCATGTGAAACACGCTAATGCAGCGGTTCTCCAAGTGTGGTCTCTCGACCCGCAGCATCAACATAACCTGGGAACTTGTTAGAAACGCACCTCCTTGGTCCCACCCTAACCCAATAAATCAGAAACACTGGGAGTGGACCCAGCGATCTGTTTTCACAAGCCCTCCAGGTGATTCTGAGACACACAAGTTTGAGAACCACGCTCTAATGGCTAGACTGAAATTACTCTTGAAGTTTGCTTCTCTTGGTCTAGTGAGCTCTGGACAGCCACATTTAAGTGAATTTGACATGTTCTCATTTTAAAAATCAATATTTGGGGGCTGGCCCGGTGGCGTAGTGGTTAAGTTTGCCTGCTGCGTTTCAGCAGCCTGGGTTCAAGAGTTTGGATCCTGGGCACGGACATACACACTGCTCGTCAGGCCATGCTGTGGTGCCGTCCCATATACAAAATAGAGGAAGATTGGCACAGATATTATCTCAGGGACAATCTTCCTCACTAAAAAAAAAATCAATACTTTATTCACTTTTGCAACTGACTACAATCTCAGAAATGTCCTGAGACTGATGACTTGTGGGCTTGGGGGCTTGGACATTCACTCCTGCTCAGCCACCAGCACCGCAAGTGGCCTTCTAGCCCTCCTCAGGTCAGTGTCTGCCTTCCCTGACACCCATTTCCCTCAGCAGACAGGCGAAGTGACCGCAGGATGTTTATCCAAAAGGACATCCGCCTACAGCTCAGGATCTAGAATAGTGGTTCTCACCCTGGCTACACATTAAAATCACTCAGGGGGCTTTTAAAAACCCCAATGCCCAGGCCACATCCCAGCTTTTAGAATCTCTGGGGGTAGGACCCAGGCATCGGTAGTGTTTAGAGCGCCCCAGGTAATTCCAGTGTGCTGCAGAGCTTGAGAACCTCTGATCCAGAGAGAGAAGAGAAGGGAAGAAGCTTCTAGGGCAGGGGGGCGTTTCCCTGAGGTTAGGGGAGAGAGCTAAGCAGGGTTGGAGTCGTTTTGTCTTATTGCCTTACCCTTACGTCTAGCTCTGGTGGTGGTGGTGTAAGACTAGACCTGGAGTGAAGAAAGATGCCTGTGAGAGAGGACCAGAGGACCACAACAGAAATCACCCTTAGATAGTAGATACTTAGACCACCAGATAAATGCCCTGGAAGCCCAAAGCCGGTTCTGAAGTAGGATCCTCCTCCCAGTGCGGGGTGGCATCTGACCACTCTACTGTCATAATTAGGAAAGTGACCCCAGCAACCCTGACCAAGTCAGGTGCTGATTCATGCTGGAGACGAGGACACAACCCACCCCGCCCTTCCCCAGCTCTCCCAGTCCTTTCCTCGTCCTGTCCCCGCAGGCTTTTCACTGGTTGGAGTCTCCGTGTTCTCCTTAATTGCCTCTGAGCGGCTCAATTTTGTTATTAAGGGCTGAGCTCCCTGCGGGAATAGGACATGTTTGTCCCCATCTCCTTTCCTTGCTTGCTCTTCAGGTCCCTTCCAGAACTACCCGTACCTCTTAAAAAGAGCCCATTGGAGCTCAGAAAGCTTTTTATTTGTATTTGAATAGTTTGCCAGATTTTTTTTCTTTTGAAAAGTTTGAGATCTGTAGTCATTACAACTGTATAGAGATGATGGCCTAACTTTTCCAACCAGCTTAGTCCCGAAGTGGTGAGGGCTGCAGAACTTCAGGGGGAGAAGTCAGGCGTGAGTGCTGCTGGGATGTGGCCTGAACAACTTGGGGCTCTGGGGGAAGGTCCGTCTGATTATCTGCAGATAAAGTATGCACGATGCCCCAGGCAAGTATGCTTTAAATTAACAAGCATCTACAGAAGATGTGCATGAGACCATATGTTTTGGGTGTATATTAGCTTTTGTCATGAATGCAAAAAAAAAGAATGTAGATAGCATCCATGTACATTGAATTAACATGCTAATTAGGGTCATATTTGCATATCTGTTAGCAATTAACATACTAATTAGGTTATAGTTGTACATCTGTTTTAATCATGTATAAATTTATAGAGAATTCATTCACTTATTCTTTCAACATACATTTATTGAGAATTTACTATATACTAAGCACTGGGTGATCCTAACTTATGACAGTCATTATTGGTTCTCCATTTATTCACTAAATATTTATTGAGAATTTACTATGTACACTGAGTATCATGAACAAATCAACCAAAAATTCCTACTGTCGTAGAGAAATATATGGCTATATTTTTAATATGCCATCAATAAACAAGTAAAATGTATAATCTATCAGCAGGGTGACCAACCATCTCAGTTTGCCTGGGACTATGGGATTTCCCAGGATGTGGGACTCTCAGTGCTAAAACTGGGACAGTCCTGGGCAAACCAGTATGGCCGCTCACACTGTTATCAGGTAGATATGTGCTATATAGAAAACTAAGGTAGGGAAGGAGGATGGAGAGGGCCAGTTGCAGGGATGGGAGTGCGATTGTAAATAGGTGGTTGAGGTGGGCCTCATTAAGAAGATAGCATTTGAAGAAAGACCTAAAGGAAGTGAGGGAGTAAGCCATGAAGAAATCTAGAGGAAAAGCCTTCCAGACAGAAAGAACAGCAAGTGCAAAGGCACTGAGGTGGAAGCCTGTCTGAAATGTTCAAGAACAACAAGGATATCAGTGTGGCTAGTGGAAGAATAGTGGAGATGAGATCAGAGAGGTAACAGGATAGCCAATCATGTTGGACATTGCTGGCCATTGTAACAACTCTGGCTTTTACCCTGCATGAGATGAGAAGCCATTGAAGAGTAAGCAGAACATTGACATATCTGATTTATTCATGTTTCAGCAGAATCCTTCTGGCTTCTCTGTTGAGAATAGGTGGTAAGGAGACAAGGGATGGCGTTGGCCTGGAATAGGGACATAGAAGTTCATCCACAGTAACAGGAGGGGAGATTGAATATATGGGCACAGATCTTCGTGGTTAGAGCTTGCAGAGATTCTAGTTGCTTCTGTTTTCTCACTAAAATAGGAAATAAAGTCTTTAGTTGAAACTGAGTGGGAAGGAAGTGGAGCATTTGAGGGGACAGGATGCGGGAGACAGAAGAGTGAGAGAGTGAATGGGCTAGGGAAGTGTAGTAGAATTGCCAGCTGCGCTAAGGGCCCACTTGAATTTAACTGAGACCTGTCAGCGCGCGCGCGCACACACACACACACACACTTGTACACACACGTGTGCACGTGCATGGGTGGATTTTTTTCCCCAGCCCCATTCAGCTGCCAGATGCAAGCAGAGAGTAAGCTAAGAGTTGAATTTAGCCAGGGTTGAGGTTTTACCAGGCAATTCTGACAAAGTAAAGAGACAGCTAAGGGAGTTAAGGATGCATAGAAGGGAGAGATTTTAATGATTGATGATAAAATATTTTTCCAACTTTCTATTAAGAATATGTTCAAATGAACAGGAAAGTTAAAAGAGCAGTCCTCCCACTTTTTCCCTCCATAACATTGACCTTTTTTTAACAGATTGCAAAATTTATGTTTATTTGTGCAAATATTTATTTATTGTAAATATTATGTTTCCTTCCCCCCTCAAAAAAAACAGGGTAATATTGTCAACCAAAATCTCAATACTTGGTGATGAGTAAGTGGTGGTTGAATAATAGGGTAAATTCTAAAATAATTCTCTGGGTACAAGGTAGAACAGGTTTTGAAATTACTTCAGTGGGTTGGGGAGAGGGGAAAGACGACTTAACAAGATAGTCAATTAGTTTTGCGGTGGAGGGATGAACAGTCAGATTCAAGAGGTTATGTTTCTTTTGGATTTGCGCCCATATTTTTCCACATCTTTTGACACTCATAAATGCTGTTAAGACTGAAGGTTTGTGTCCCCTCGAAATTCATTTGTTGAGGACCTAACCCCTGATGTGATGATATTTGGATCATCACATGATGATGGGGCCTTTGGGAGGAAATCAGGTTTAGATGAGGTCAATAACATTGACTTTTTGAAGATCCCACGTCAATTGTCTTATAGGATGTCCCACAATCCAAATTTTTCTCATCGTTTCATTACAGTGTCATTTAACATATTCCTCTATTCCCTGTATTTCTTACGAACTGAAAATTGGGTCTAAAGGCTCAGTTAGACTCAGGTTAAACATTTTTGTAATAATACCTCCTTGGTAGTACTAGGCACTTCACATTGCATCACATCAGGAGACGAGGAAATGTTGTCCCACTATTAGTGACACTAAATTTAATCACTTGGTTGGGGTGGTTACACTCAGATGTCTGTGTTATAAGGATTGTTTCCCTCTTGCAGTGACTCCAGTATTTAAGCTGGGTAAGGGAGGATATTAGAGAGGCAAAGGACCCTGAACGGGTGATGGGATTGATGGAACATAAGTCTCAGGCACAGAACAGGTCTACACAAGGCAGGTGTTTTCAAATGTTTGCTACCGGTGATCCATTAATTGTGTCCTCCATATTTCTAGTACTCGTCACTCTTGAACCCAAACTCCGATGTGTGAGTCCTTTAAACTCAGAACAGGAGGGTGGCTTCCTCCTTACCATCCAAGAACTTACTTCCTGGCTACTTTTCATTTTGAATAGACAGTAGGTTTGCCATCTTCGGAGATGGCTTTTGACTTCAGTCACGTTTAAAGAAGAATAATGACCCCAGGGACCAGACAACTTACACCGCCCACTGTCCCTTCTGAGCTTGAGGACTCACTTGGTCTCTCCTCCGTGGTGAGAAATCCTCACTCTCCCAAAGAGTCACTATAACGTCTCCCTCAACTAATGTTACAGGCTGGCCCACACTGGCAGAGCGAGGTCTCTCCTGTGCTCCTGAGCGCCAGGAGAGCTCTGGGCTGGGATCCCTAGCTCTTCACCAACCTTCTCATCTTCACTTTCCCGATTTACTCTGGTTAGATAAAGCCAGCCTAGTTTTGATAAATGACCTTTTTGTAAATTGCTCATCAGCGGACGGTCACACTCGGCTTGCTGTGTGTATCACTCCTGTCTTGCCAGCTTTGTCTCTTTCAGTCTGAGCCTCTGACTCAAAATAACTGAGATGTTGGTGCCCTCTAAAGGACACATTGATTGTAAAAGTTAGCTCTACTAACTAACATTTTGTTGGGTTTAAGTTTGGGGTTTCTTGTTCTCTTTTTTAGGTTGATTAGTAATTCCTCAAAAGAAATGGACAGGCCAAGGTGGTTAATGCAATATGCACAAGCTCTAGGGGTCAGAGCAGAAAAATAGTGTTCTGCTTGTCCTCTAAGCACTTAAAATTTGTAGATAAACGAGTTTATGAATAAAGAGTATACAAATTACTTACTTTCTGCTTTAATTATAGAATGAGGTAGAGGGAAGTAAGAAAAGCCAGTGTTCTGACAGCTATTTTTTTTTTTAATTTTTCATTTTATTTTATTTTTATTTTTCCCCCCAAAGCCCCAGTAGATAGTTGTATGTCATAGCTGCACATCTTTCTAGTTGCTGTATGTGGGACGCGGCCTCAGCATGGCCCGAGAAGCGGTGCGTCAGTGAGCGCCGGGGATCCGAACCCCGGGCCGCCATTAGCAGAGCGCACACACTTAACCGCTACGCCACGGGCCGGCCCCTGACAGCTATTAATTCATAAGAATTTCAGTCCTTTCTAGAGCATGATTTTTCTGTGCAGGACAAAATTTTAGCTGTTTGTCAATCTAATTCCCTACAACACAAATAGAAGCATCTGGATTTTTGTTTTTGTTTTCGTTGCTAGGAAGAGGAAAACTTGTCCAAAACTCAGGTTCATTTGATGAATATTATCTGGAATCAAATCAAGAGAATATTTGACTTAGTAGAGAGTGCTTTGATTTGAAAACAGGATTTCTTTTTCCTGAAATAGATATCAAGTAAATAATTTATTCACATAATATTTCTGTTCTCATTCCTTGACACTGACATTATTTCAGGGGCTTGCTTGTAAAGTTTAAAGAGGACTGTGGAATCCGTCACACATGGAGAGTCTGGCTCATACTTAACCCACAGCCTGGTCTACTCAGCCAGCGCAGAGCTCTTCCGGCCCCCGTCATCTATGGGAATGTGCATCAGCTGAACAACCTCATTTAGGCAAAGTCATCTTTTTAGGAGCTAAGCGTCAACTTTGAGAGAGAGGAGCAAGTGTTAATAGGGCCACTCTAGCCCAGTGTAAGAACTAGTTGCAGAAACTGCAGAAGCCACTCCTCATCTCTGAGGGTTCCATGTTCAGAAAACCCCCGTAGTAGGAGATTTTGCAGTTCCAAAGCAAAATTTCAGTGGAGAAGTAGAGAGGAAGAACCAAAGTTGCAGCGAACACGCGAAAACTTGCGTAAATATTAAGTTCACCAAAATAAAAAAATAACGTCTAAAATGAAGATAACACCAGTAATATTTTATGCATCTTGCACAATGGGGCACTGTGCAGATACTTTCCATCTTCTATGGGATACATGGGATAATTTCTTGGAGACATGGGATAATTTCTAATCCTCAGGTGGAACAAGCTCTGGGGGATCTATTTTAATCTACCTAGCAGACCTGAGCCATTTAGTTCTCAAGCCCCAAAGTCGAAGAGTTACGTGGCTTTAGCTCTGCCTATGGCAGATCCCCACCAGAGCACTCCCTGGTGGGCAGCTCCTGCCCTGTTAACACAGCTGAGATACAGACTGATGACAGCTTACCTTGCCTCGGCTGTCTTCACGTCTCCCACAGCTGCACTGCGGAAAACCTCTACTCCTTCTCTGCTAACCACTCTGACCCTCTTTTTAATTCCCAAACTCTGCTCCTGTTCCCTTTTTCTCATTATCTCCAAGAAAAATGACTATCAATTTGAATATACTCATGTGGAAATTGTTTGAAGTTGCAGAAAAATATACGGAGGGGGCCGGTCCCGTGGTTTAGCGGTTAAGTGCGTGCGCTCCGCTACTGGCGGATCCCGGGCGCGCACTGTCGCACCGCTTCTCCGGCCATGCTGAGGCCGCGTCGCACATACAGCAACTAGAAGGATGTGCAACTGTGACGTACAGCTATCTACTGGGGCTTTGGGGGAAAAAAAAACAAAGGAGGAGGATTGGCAATAGATGTTAGCTCAGAGCTGGTCTTCCTCAGCAAAAAGAGGAGGATTAGCATGGAAGTTAGCTCAGGGCTGATCTTCCTCACACACACAAAATATATATATATATGGAGAGAAGTCAATCTGCCTACACTCACGTTTTCCTAAGAGGAGTTTGCATTTGGCTGTGTTGTCCACATGTAAATACTGTGACGTAGGCCTTGAAATCCGAAGAGCCTGTTCTCATGCCCCTCAGAGGAGTCTGGGTAATGTACTTAGAAGAGGCTTTGTTAGCATAGGGAGGTAGAGGTGATAAATGAGACCTTGTTTGTGCCTGAGCATTAGCTCCGTGGGCCTCTCTGTACTCTGTGTTCCTATTGTCCGCTCAGCAGGACAAGGATGGTTGAGGGCCCCATGCTTCAGAGGTGCCATGCTCCAGCTTCATGTATAAAAGGCTGGGCCTTGAAGGGAGGTGACTAAGATGTGACTTTTCTTCCCTCGCTCACTC
Source organism: Diceros bicornis minor (assembly GCF_020826845.1). NCBI lineage: Eukaryota > Metazoa > Chordata > Mammalia > Perissodactyla > Rhinocerotidae > Diceros > Diceros bicornis. Next base: position 47,301,378 of record NC_080744.1, on the reverse strand, counting down.
AGCTGTAACCATGCACCCCTGTGGGTGAGGATTTTGGGGTCTGGCTGCCTGCTCCTCCTTCTGCCCCATTCTGTCTGCTTTGTTTCCTCACTGCACTGACTTCCTTCCGTATCCCTTAGATAATCTCATTTGATTTCTCCAAGTGGTGTTCGTGTCACAATATTGGCATTTATGAAAACAATGGACATAAAAACACAACTCGTCCTGCTTATTATCCTCTCTGGCCTCTGATAAACCCCACCCATCTGTCTTCTCGCACCCTACCTCTTAATCGCTGTGTGAGAGTTAGCCCTATAGCTTATCAACTCAGGATACCTTTGACTTCCGGTTTCCTGACTCATGCTCTTCAAGGCCACAGCCATAACTTAGCTCTCATCCAGGTAGCCTGCTTACTAATCTATTTTCCAACCTCAGCCCCTTTCCACAGGAAATGCAGTCACCTGCAGCATTTCTTAATTTTTCTCTCGATAGATAAAAAAAGAACTTATTCCATCCACCCCACAATTCTCAACTTCATAAATTCCCAACAGGCTTCTTTTCTCCCAAAGCCCCTCTTTTGCTGAGCAATGAACCAGGAGTCCTCTCCTCCCCAGATGCTCACACACATAGCATTCATCCCAGCTCTCTCTCCTCCTCCCTCCTCTGTGCCGCTTGCACACCGTCCAACAAACCCACCCCACCATTTATTCTGAAGAGAATTATTATCCTTCTATTCTTTATCCTTTCAATTATTAAATTATTTAAATTGTCCATTTATTCTTCCAATGCCATAGGCTAACTTCTAAGCAGACTTAAGAGAACATATTCTCAGGGGCTGGCCTGGTGGCAGAGTGGTTAAGTTGCGCACTCCGCTTCGCGGGCCCGGGGTTCGCAGGCCCGGATCCTGGCCGCTTGTCCAGCCATGCTGCGGCAGTATCCCATATAAAGTAGAGGAAGATGGGCACGGATGTTAGCCCAGGGCCAGTCTTCCTCAGCAAAAAGAGGAGGACTGGCAACAGATGTTAGCTCAGGGCTAATCTTCCCCACAAAAAAAAAGAGATAGAGAGAACATCTTCTCAACAAAGTGAATCTCTCTCTACAGAAGAATTCTCTACCACTGTCCTAAGAAGGTAATATTCTCCTCACATGTGCAGGCCCTTATGACTTCTTCAGCTAGAATTTTATACCATTTCATAACTCTCAGAGCTTCATCATGCCCAAGTTAGATTGGGATGTGGGGACAAGAAGCAGCTCCTAAAGGAGGAAATGAGTAGGAAGGGAAGAGACAGAGGAGCTGCCTCCTTCCCAGTTCCTCTGAGAGCTCTCCTCAGGCATAGTGTGGGGGATGGAGGGCAGAACAGTGGAGGAGGAGCCAGGAAGTTCAAGGAAGGCTGGGTTATTGGCAAGGTCCCAGCGTTGCCACATCCAGGACTATCTAATGGCTCTATAACCTGGGAGAACTCTGTGACCCTGGAGACCTTGATCAGTCATGACAGAATGCAGAGCCTCAAGATAGCTGCTGGCCCCACCACAGAGAGCCTTCTAGACCCAGCCCAGCTAGCCAAGCCCAGGGCCAGAAGTGCCCAAAGATATCCTTCAAGCCCACAATGATACCCAGTGGAGGCGCCAGGCCTGATTAGAGATCTGGGGTAACGGGTGGTACCAGGCAGATCTGCTGCTTCCAAACTAAAGAAGTAAGACTTCAGCAATTCCAGCAACTTCCGACCCTGAGGCTCACTCCTGCAGGGGCAGCACTGTCTGGAGTGGGGCTGGGTGGTACCTGGGAGGCTGGAGGCTCTCAGGACTCCGCAACTGTGGAGGGTCCAGCTTCTTAACAGCCTTGCAGCTCTGACCCCAGTAGGGGGTAGTATTTTGGTGACTTGGAGTTAGAGAAGAAAGGGAAATGAGGAATGACTGTGTGTGTGTTTTCTATCTTTGATGGTGTTTACACAGGTACTCAGTAGGTAGAACTATTTCAACTAGAGAAGGATGTTCTTATAACAGAAGTGCTTCTTCAACCCGAATACTAGAAATCGTGCATTGCATTTAGATCAACATGCATTTGCTAAGAGAGCCCCTGTTAGTCAAAATCATCACCATGAGCCCTCCCAACCCTTAAAAATGGACTCTAAGGTTTCTTTTCTCTTCAGGTCATCAAGTACGTTCCACGTCATGAAACACGATCACTACGTTGCCCGATTCGGCAGCAAACTCGGGTTGCAGTGCGTGGGCATGCATGAGAATGGCATCATATTTAACAGTAACACAGCCCTCTGGAAAGCTGTTCGACCTTTCTTTTTAAAAGGTAATTATTCTGCTCTTTTGTCTACAAATGTGCCTTATTTTGCAATCATTTTCCAATTCTGCTGCTTTATGGTTTTGAAATAATAATAAGAGCTAACGTTTACTATATAGTAGGCACTGTTCTAAGCACTTGATCGTTTAATCCCGCAGCAACATTTTACAGATGGGAAAACTGAAGCACAAAGAGGTTAAGTAGCATGCCCAAGCTTCCAACATTAGCAAATGGTGGCCCAGGAGACCATGCGTGAGCCTACAATTTCAACCACCACAAATTCTGTTCTTCCCGTTGATACACAAAGCAATTTCATGGATGTGAAGCAGAGATGAAGCTCTCTGCTTAGGGTCACATCAATTAAGAATTTAGCGTGTCGGCCATTTGTTGGATTAAGCATAGGCAAACAATGTGTTTGCAGAATCATTGACGGACATCACAGACATTTTAACAGAAAGCAATTTGTGAATAAAATGAGAGAATTTTAGAACTGGGAAGGACTGTATATATCATCTTGTCCAGCCTCTGAGTTATGTAGTTGAGGAAGTACAGTCCTAGACAGGCTGTGAATTTTGCCCAGGCAACATAGCGAGTAATGGATGAGCAGAGACCCGATCCCAGGCCTCCTTGTCTAGTGATTTCTCCCTTTGCTGTATTATGCTGGAAATGAAGCTGTCAGGGAATATGCATTAACATCAAGGAAGATAATCATGCCCTGGAAACGTTGTCACTGAGGGAATCTGGGGCTAGATGGATTTTAGGTCCTACCACACACCATCAATATCCTTCCCTCCAGCCAGCCTCTGTGGTGAACCTAGATGCCTCCTGTGTGGCTGCTGAGACAGGGAAAAGCTATGCCTGTCCCAGCTGAGTGGTGATCCCCCTCCACAGAGTTACCATCACCAAAACTCAGCACAACTCCATTGTAGACTCCATCGTATTAGTTTCCTATTGCTGCTTAACAAATTGCCATGAACTTAGGGGCTTAAAACAAATACATTAATTATTTTACAGTTCTGTAGGTTAGAAGTCTGACATGGGTCTCAATGAGCTAAAATCAAGGTGTTGGCAGGACTGTGTTTCTTTCTGGAGGCTCCAGGGGAGAGTCCGCTACCTTGCCTTTTCCAGCCTCGGAGACCACCCACATTCCTTGGCCCGTGGCATTTTCCACTGCCTTCAGAGCCAGCAACAGTGGGTTGAGTCCTTTTCGCATCACACGTCTCTGACCATCCTTCTGTCATCACATCTCTTTCTGACTCTGATCTCAGCTGCGAGAAGTTCTTGGCTTTTAAGAACTCATGTGATTAGGTTGGGTCCCCCCAGATAATCCACAACAATCTCCCCATCTCAAGGTCCTTAACTTTAATCATATGTGCCAAGTCCCTTTTTCTGTGTAAAGTAATATATTCATAGGTTCCCTGATCCCATATTCAGGGATTAGGACCCAGACACCTTTAGGGGCCTATTATTCTGCCTACCACTCATGTTGAGGCAGATCAATCCTCTATGCCTTACAAAATTGCAGAATGGATTAATGGAAAGAGGACAGGACTCAGGATTATAGGTTGTGAGTTTGAGTCCCCACTCTGTCACTTCACTACTATGTGACCTTGGACAAGTCACTCAGCCTCTCTGAGCATCAGTTTCCTGATCCACAAAAGGTGATAAACACAATAGAACTTGAATTCTAGGGATATTGTAAAGAATAAATGAAAGAATGCTGTCAGATCCTATACACATTTAAGTTTAATTGTACTTTGTCATTTGGCCCAGGTGTATTAGGAGTCTGTGAACTAGTATTTTGGAGCAGTTAACCTTCATATACCAATATCCTCTACCTTGACATGCAAGAATTAATAGAATCTCTAAACTCGTTATTTGTTTAATAAACTACTGTGTTCTCATCATTAAACTAGGTGCCTGGAATACAATGATAAACAAGACACGATCCCTGCCCTTGAGGAATTTATAATGTGTGGGGGTGAGCAGAGTGGCAGATCAACACATCACCAAATACCATCCTGAGTGACGTGTTATGCTAGAGGCGTGTGCAGAGTGCTACAGAGCACAGACAAATGGGCCACCTAAAACAGACTGAGGGGTCAGGGCAGGCTTTTCAGAGGAGTGCATGCTTATGATGAGTTTTGAAAGAAAGTAAAAGCTATCCGAATTAAGAAAGTGTGACAAGGACACATTCCACAGGAGAAAAGAACAGGATACTCTAAGGCAGAGAGGGATAGATAGCACTACATGTCCAGGAAACTGGAAGTAGGCCCTTGTGTCTGGCACGGACAAGTGCAGGCATGAGGCCAAGGGGAAGGCAGGGCCAGCCACCAAAGACTCCTGCACTAAGCCAAGGAGCTGAGCTAATCTCAAAAGCTATGGGAAATCATTCAAGGTTTGAAGCAGAATGTCATAAACGTATTTGTGTTTTAGAAAAACTGCTCTGGTAGCAGAGTGAACAATTAACTGGAAGGAAGCATGACTGTGAGTAGTGAGAACTCACTGCTCCTGCAGTGATACAGGGAAGGCACCAACAGAAGAGATGTTAAAAGAGTAGAATCTATAGTACTTGGAAATTAATCAAAAAATCTTTGTGACTTTTTTTAGATTAGCTCTATATGTGGAAGATCAGATTTTCTAATAAAGGCATTACAAAACCGAACCCAAATTAAATGCCAAAAATAGAGGGCCAATGGCTTATGGAAAGTTGACTGTTGTGTCTGACATTTTTAATAATCCATGAGAGTCCTAAGCATTTTTTGACAGATCTTTTAGAGTTATGCTCCTTATTAGATTTACTGATATAGTAGAAAGTTTGGGCAGGTTTTGGTATCTAACGTAGTAATGTTAATGAAGATATTGACTCCTTGAGTGTGTCTGTGGAGAAATAGTTAAGTGCAGCTTGGGTAATGGCCCCATCCTGGGAGGATGAAGAAGTGGGGGTGGGGGAGGGGGTGAGAAAAAGCGTGTGTTTCCTGAAACTGCAAAGAGAGTTGTCTATAGTAATGGAATTTGCTGACTCCTTGCTCTATTTTTTTTCAACCTGGATAAAATTCAGTACTTTTTAGCACATTTTAGAAAATAAAATCGTATCTATATCATACCACATAAGCATATCACACCACAATACCATATAAGCAATGATATTACATTTTGCTTATATGTTTGAAATGTGGCTTCAGAGTTTTGGACATAAAGGCAAATCATACATCAGCCTGAGAGAAAACCACCAACGATATTCAAAGCCAACCCTCTATGCAAAGTGTTGAGTCATTAAAGAATCATTTGTCCCACTTGTGGATGTGATAGTCACCCAGGGAACAATATACTGGCCTTTCCCATCTGCCAAGTCCTTCCTATAGTCAGAAAGTATGCTACCAACCCAACCTTCCTTTTTATGTATTAGGAGAAATCTTACAGTCTAGAACCACTCAGCAGGCCTCCTTTCTTATTTGCAAAGTCTGCCTTCAGGGGGTTCTGCAATGCAACTGAATTTTTTTTTTAAAGAGAGAATTATGCCTATAAAGTTCCCCAGGATTTTTCTTTGCATTTCAAGGACTCTGACTTTAACAGCAAGTCTGAATATAAAAGACATTATAAAGCGAGATTACTCCTAAAGAAAGTTTAAAGAAACTTAAAACAAAGAGAGAAAGGGAGACTTGGAGTTAAACTTTCAAGATAGATCACCCAATATCAGGACCCACTAGTTGCTCAGAGGGTCAAGAGCAGGGCAAAGTGTGAGATCAGAGCCAGTTCACCCTATCTACTTTCATTCATTCGTTCATCCATCCATCCATCCACTCGTTCATTCCTCTATTTAACAAATATGTTTTGAGGGCCACTATGTACTGTGGACTCAAAGTACAATCTAATAGAAGGTCGTCACTGCCCCTAAAGAATTCTCAGTCCAGTGGGAAAGACTGCTAAGCAAACAAAGAATTGATTAGCTGTTATGGCACTGGTTGAGTAGGATAAATCTGGAAGTATTTTGAAGAGAAACCAAAATTAAGAGAAGGGCACTTTTGGTATTATAAGACTAACATTTTAAACATATAAATTACAATGAAACAGGAAGCGCCTTAGATCAAATAGTTAAGGTCCAATTTGACTAGTTCTTAAGCAATATCCCACTCCCTCTTGAAACAGAAAATAAATATCACCCTAGCTAAATCCAAATCTTTTAAAGAGGAAAATATATACAATAAATATGAAAAACCACTGATTTGTGGTTTATGACCCCAGGTACTAAATGTTTCATTTGCAGTCTCACAAATGATTTGCCATAGCATGAAGAAAAGTTTAATTTTGAATAGTTTGTTTAAAATAAGATTTATTTATTTATCCATCCATCCATTCATTCATTTTTAACCTAAAGGTGATACATGTTTGTAGAAAATTAGGAGAATAAAGAAAGTTTTAAAAAGAATATAAAGGGGCCGGCCCGGTGGTGTAGTGGTTAAGTTCGTGCACTCCGCTTCTGCGGCCCGGGGTTCAAAGGTTTGGATCCCGGGCACGGATGTGTGCACTGCTTATCAAGCCATGCTGTGGCAGGCATCCCACATATAAAGTGGAGGAAGATGAGCATGGTTGTTAGCCCAGGGCTAATCTTCCTAATGAAAAAGAAAAGAATATAAAAATTTCCACCCAGTTATCGAATAAAAAACTGTGGGCAATTAAGCTCCAAACATAAGAAGCCAAAATTGCCTGATGGTTTGTGCATGCCCTGGAGTTCGTGGTGGCTCACTCTCTGATGTGTCCCTTCAGCTTTGAGCGGCCCTGGCCTTGCATGCATGGTGACAGTTTGTGTTGAGGCCATGACGAGACATCTGGACAGGTTGGAGGAGGTCACCAATGAGTTGGGCTATGTCGATGTGTTGACCCTCATGCGACGTATCATGCTGGACGCCTCCAACTCACTCTTCCTGAGGATCCCCTTGGACGGTACTGAAATTTTCATTCTCGTGACTTGACATTCTGCCCTTTATTGAACAAGGGGATGAGAAGGAGAACAGACTCAAGTAAAGATACGCTGTTTGGTACATTGCTCTTGTTTAAATATTTCTAAACATTCCTAAGATTTTTTTTTCCTGGTGTGTCTGCCTTGTTCACTTTTAAGATATAAATTTCTGCAAAGTAGGGGCCATCTTCTGTTTCTTTTGTATCTCTCCTCATCGCTCTATGAAATAGGATTCTACCCACAGTCAAAACTTAACAACTGTGATTGGTTCATGCCACCAATCAAACCAATATATTTAACCATTTCCAACCATTCTTTTGGGCATGATGTATAGATATACAGCTTAGAACCCCAGACTGGTGGGAGAATCTACAGGGGACCTTTTCTGCTCAGAGTACCCTTCTTGGGCTCACATTTTCCTCAACTGCTCTGCTCTTTTTTTGTTTTTACAGAAAAAAACATCGTGGTTAAAATCCAGGGTTATTTTGATGCGTGGCAGGCTCTCCTTCTCAAACCAGACATCTTCTTTAAGATTTCTTGGCTATACAGAAAGTATGAAAAGTCTGTGTAAGTAATACAAGTTCAGGAAATTTATCAGTGAGACTGGATTGGTTTTTGGTTGTGTCTTTGCTATTGTTGGCCTCTTCTGTGAGCTTTCTGCTCTCCAGAGCCCACAAGGGAGCTGTTGATTAAGTTGTGATGAAACACTTCTTACAGCACTTTGGCTGCATGTGGCCAGACCAAAGAGTAAAGGAAGACTTTGGCCCAGGCAGCTTCTCAGCAAGGGGGCCAAGTGGGTGGTCTGAGAGCTCCATCTCTGGAACTAGGGCACTGCAATGTATTTTGAGTTGAAGAGAAGGGTTGGCTTAACCTATCATTATTATCTGTGAAATTCTCTTTGCATGTCTGGGGAAATGGAAACACAGAATCATTTTATAGTTCTGTTGCTTCAGAATGAATTTAACATAATTCAACTTGTAGACATTGACAGCAGGCTCAAAAGAATGTTTTCATAATGAACTTCAATAAAATGTGTGATTTTTTTCTTTAGTTATATATCTTGTGTCTCTGGGGGATCCTGAAACCATCATTAAATGGCTTTGCGTTGGTCTCAGATTAGTCTAGCAGAAAACTGGACAAATGCCCAATGACCTATAGGCTAATCAATGGGTTTTTAGAGTGTAAGTAGCCGACCACTAAACACTACCACCTCCCATGGGATCTAGGGGCAGACAGACCTGGTTTGTATCCTGTCTCTACCAGTTAGTAACTAAATGGTCTTGGGAAGTTATTTAAAGTAAAATATAACCTACCTTCCGGAGTGGGGATAAAGTTAATGAGATCCTATATGTAGGGCAATTAGCACAGAGCAGGGTGCTAAATGTGTTAGCTTTCCTGTCCCTCTGTTCATATCTTCCCCAGATGTCTCTCACCATCTTAAATTCTCCGTCTCTAAAAGTTCCCAAACTTGTTTGAAGACCCACCTTTATCCTATTTGTGTATTTTGAAATTCAATAATATTAGTCTTCAGGGAGGAAGCCAACTTACTGTTGTTTTATATATTCTCATGTGGTTGATGAGTATTAGGTGGATGACTTGGACACTTGATTCCTTATATATTTCATTTAGTTTCCACCAGAGCTTATTGTGACTTGAATCAGTGAGATAAAGGATTTACTCCTTCACTGTGGTCAGATTTGGTGGTGGTCTGAAGAGTCTCATTGTATAGTTCTTGGCCATTAGTTTAGCTTTGGTCTCCACCAACTGGCCCATAGAAACTTATTGCATGAGACTGTATAACGATTTCTCTTACATTTCTGCAGAAATTAGCTCAGCAACATTCCCTCTCTATATTTGCCAACGGTTAGAACACTAGTTTGTATCTCCTATATCGTAGAGCAGTAAAGACCTAGAGAAATCTTTTAATCTCTTTCCTTCCTGTGCCCTTGCAATAATGCCAATACTTTTCTTTTATTGAGGTATAATTGACATATAACATTATATTAGTTTCAAGTGTACAACATAATGATTCAATATTTGTATATACTGCAAAATGAATGCCACAATAAGTGTAGTTAACATCCATCACCATACATAATTACAAATTATTTTTTCTTGTGATGAGAACTTTTAAGATCTACTCTCTTGGCAATTTTCAAATATGCAATACAGTATTATTAACTATAGTCACCATGCTGTACATTACATCCCCAGGACTTATTTATTTTATAACTGGAAGTTTGTACCTTTTGACTCCCTTCACCTGTTTCCCCCACCTCCCACCTCTCCCCTCTGGCAATCTCCAATTTGTTCTCTGTATCTATGAGCTCAGGGGTATTTTTGTTTGTTTAAAGATTTCAAATATAAATGAGATCCTATGGTATTTGTCTTTCTCTATCATGCCAATACTCTCTAAAAATATATTTATAGGGGTCAGCCCCATGGCCTAGTGGTTAAGTTTGGCATGCTCTGCTTCAGCAGCCTGGGTTCAGTTCCCAGGCACGGCCCTACACCACTCATCTGTCAGTGGTCATGCTGTGATGGTGGCTCACATACAAAAAAAGGAAGATTGGTAACAGATGTTAGGGCAAATCTTCCTCAGCAAAAAAAAAAAAAAAAAAAAAAAATATATATATATATATATATATATATATTTCTTCTCCATAGATGTATATATGGAGAAGATTCTGGGACATCTACTCCTATCCCTATTTATTCAATTTTATGTTTTTGACTCTTTTAATTCCCAATGTTACAGCAGTGTTGTTTTCTGCTTTTTCTTATGACAAGTGTAACGCTTTTCAGCCACAGAATATCTTAAATAGGTGTTTCTGGTGTAGACTGGTAACCTAGCCACCATTGTTTGGTGCAAAATATATTCAAAGTTCCAAACAACAATTTCACGGATGCATTATGGTAATGCATGTTTGTAAGTTAGAAACTTCCTATTCCCTGAAAACCATCATTGAACTCAATTCTCCCAGTTTTTAAGGGCATATAAATTCAGATGTATACATTTATGTAGGACCAACTTTAACCCGAATAGGAGGAATCCCAATGGGCACTCACAGACCCCTGATTCTGGCCCAGGGAGGAAGTAGGTACTCAGAAGTGGCTATAGTTCCATCAGGGAATTCTCTATGAATTCAGAGTGTAGGCGCAATTCAATACCTCCCAGACCATTTAGGGGCTGTTGCTCAGGTAGGAATGCTATGAGCATTCTCAGCCCACCAACTGAGTGAATATCTGTTCCTTGTGTGTAGGAGATACTCAACAAATATTTGCTGAACAAATGGATGGGTAGATGAATGAATGCATGTGAATATATCCCTGGTGTATATCTGGAGGTGTGTGTGTGTCTATAGCCACACTTACAGAGTTACACAATAGATGGCATCCTCATTTGGAATGACACAATTACTATACTATGCTGAAGAATATCTCTCAACATGTTTAAACATCTTCCTTGAGATGCCCAAAAGAAACTTTAAAAAAATGGCAGAAATATTAAAGAATCTTGCCTTACTTTTCCTGCTGAGCTGGAGTAAACATAGAGCTATTTATGTCAACAACATCAACAGGGTATTTAAGTGTGTAGGTGACCATGTCAACAAGAATTTGAAAGACAGATTTCTTGTACATTTAATGTAATACAGAGTATTGTTCCCTGAGATTGGGGAACAATGCACTTACACATGAATGCATACACTTAAAGACAAAGGCAAGAATAACAGAATTTAGATCTCAAGGTGGCCTTCTTGTTCGTCTAGTCTGATCCTTTCAGTTTAAAAGAGACGTAAGACTCAGAGACTTAAAGTAGGTTACGTTAGAAAGAGAACAACCCAAACTAGAGCCTGACCTTCTGTCCAGGGTGCCGTCCCTCCACCACGCTGTCAAAATGCATATACATATTTATGCAGCCAGGCACTCACTCAACAAATATTCACGTAGTGTTTACTGTGTGGCAGAAACTGCAAGGTTCAGGAAAAAATATCAAGAATAATACTCAGTCACTTGAGTTGACTTTGTAGAACAGGAATCTCAAACTCAGTAGTCTTCAGGGCTGGGAAAATCAAAGTGAGCTGGGTAGATCTAAGACAACAGGAAATGGAGGTGTCTGTGGCAGACTGAGGAGCGCACACCCCCAATAAAGGCATTCACTGGTTTTGGTTTTATAATTTAAACACTGTGCTGGCCAAATCAAAAATCAGAAAATGTGATTGGATTTAGCCTTATGGTACCAGTGTTTAACCCTTAAGTGGAGGTTCCAGCCTTGATTTTGCTACCAGTACCTAGAAATCTTAGCTAACTGGTTCCTTAACATAAAGTATAATATGTATGCAATTTAAGGATATTAGTGAAGAATTAAGTATAAATTCAGTTATTCATAAGCACTAATGGCTTCAATGAAAGCAGATCGTTTTATTTAAACAAATGGCAAATGAATCCATTTTTCTAGATGTCTTAACTCAGTACAAATAGATTATATTTTCCTTCTTTTTTTTTCCAGCAAGGATTTGAAAGATTCCCTGGAAGTTCTGATAGATGAAAAAAGATACAGGATTTCTACAGCAGAGAAACTGGAAGACCATATGGATTTTGCCACTGAGCTGATTTTGGCAGAGGTATTGACCTAGACTAACCATAATTCCCCACATAACATATGTGTATGGGTGTGTAAAGATTCCCTCTTGTAATTCGTGCACATTTCTGCTTTTAAGTATTTTCTCCAGTACTTCTATAATGCCCAAACCAAGTAGCCCACTCATTAGACATTCTGGTAAAACTGACCTTTAAGATTAAAACTACTCTATGACTGCACAATACAAAATATGAGAATGGACGAGTCCAAAGACATTAAATACACAGATAATTGGTTAAACGGTTCAGCTCTCAGCTGAAGATTGTTATGAAAAATGTCCATAGTCAATTACAGAGACACGTAATTTCTATGATTTCATTTTGTTGAGGTTGTTGATCCTTGAGTGTCACCTCTCCTCCTTTTTTGAAACTTTGATTCACTTTTCCAATTTTTCTCCCCTCTTTTGATTGTCCAGAAACGTGGCGACCTGACAAGAGAGAATGTGAACCAGTGCATATTGGAAATGCTGATCGCAGCGCCAGACACCATGTCTGTCTCTGTCTTCTTCATGCTATTTCTCGTTGCCCAGCACCCTAAGGTTGAAGAGGCACTCATGAAGGAAATCCAGACTGTTGTTGGTAGGAATTTATCAAACAAATAATAGAGCTTAGAAAACCATTTCTTCTGAAGGTCACCTCTTTATGTCCTAAGTATCTGATGTCAAACAAAATTTTTATTATAATCCACCCAGAGAACAATAAAGCAAGTCATTTTGTTACACTTTGGTTATGCCAAATAGGTTAAAAAGATAGTTCTTTCTGTGTGTTTTTAGTTATAAAAATAATACATGCTCAATGAAAAAATCCAAATAATGGAAAGATGTATAAAGCAGAAAATGACATCCGTCATTCCCTTCCACTCTCCTCCCCAACCTCATTCCCATCCTCCAGGGGGAACCACTGTTAATAGTTTGCTGTGTATTCTTCAAGATCTTTTTTTTGTGTGCACCTAAACACACATATATGGTTGTATTTGTCTGTTTTTAAAAAACATGGCATCAAGTACAATGTCCTGCCTACCTTATCAGTGACAAAAGGCTTTTGCGGCTCCACCCAGGAAAATGGCTATCATTTATAGCAGTGTTTCCGGGTTTCAAGCAGTCCCTCCACAAAGGAAATTCCAGTTGGTGGCAGAAGGAGGAGGAGAGGGGAGAACAAAGGCAGGGGAATTATCAGTTTCCTTCTCTCCCGAATCCAGTGACACTGGCCCCTTCTTCCCTCCACCTTCTCCTCCTCCTCTGCAGGGGAACCCCCAGGTCCCCACTCAGCAATTCCCCAACACTACCTCTTTCCTGCTCTGCCTCTGCTTCAGCATCATTCTGCCCACTGCGTCTGATATCAACACCCTTCCATAGAAACACTGCCACATGCGGAAGAAATCAGAATTGCTTTCTGGGAGAAAACAGAATTCCTTATTTGGAATGTCTTTCACATGGATAATCTTTTTAGGAACACATTTCTGACAAATGTGAAGAGATATCAGTAATGACGTAGACTTTTCTCTCTTGACCTTACACGATCTGTGTGAAACAAGTTATTTGGTTGTGGAAAGGCACCATCTTTTAGAAACCATTTGAGTGCTGCTTGAAATAGTTGACAATGAGGAGAAATTTCACAAAAGGGTTAATTAAATATGTGAGAGAAGGGGTCTGGAGATGCATCGCTGTAGGTGGGAGATTGCCTGGCAAGGTAGATAGCAAGGAGCCAGAATAACATCCGGACTCTAAATTCCAAAATGTTTTCTCGAGTGCCCCTTGTCAGTTGCTGGTTCTGTGCCAGGTGCAGGGGCACAGCGGCAAACAAGCCAGTGCCATCGCTGCACTCATGGGGCTCGCAGGCTGGTGGGAGAAAGAGCCCTCAACAAACAGTCTCAGTGGAGTGAAGAGAGGGCCGTAGAATGATGGAGTTCAGGGAACAAGGGGGAAATTGCTCTTGAGGCCATAAGCCTTTGATACAATTTCCTCAAGAGGTGAAAAGTGTTAGTTCCCCATGGTGTCCCCCGACACTTCCTCTGCAAAGATGGAAAAGCAGCAGAACCATTCACACATGTGTCCGTGCCCCCTCTGGATACACACATGTGGTAATTACTTCCTAGGGAACACCTTTGGTTACCATCTCCATCATCTTCCCTTCTACCTCTCCACCCCAAATAAATATACCCCAATAGACCCTTCAGTGTACAAAGAGCAGTATGTGAGGGACAGGCTGTTAGAGTTCTCTGACCAAATGAGACCTTTCCTGAATGGCATAGTTGTACAGGGACAGGACCCTGGGCTGTTTTTGATTCCGCAAACATGGTAGCCCATTTGAGGATGCTCTGAAGCTTTGCCAACTCTGGGAGTAATCCCAGCCTCTCTGACCAGTGTCAGGCCAGTCTGAGACAGTGGGGGCATCTGTCAATCCCCAGCTCACCCAGCTGATCTGAGGCACCCATTTTGCTGTGGTGGGGAGATGGGGGTTCTTGCCACTCTACCTCAACAGGTTGTTCTTGATGAGATGGGGAGGAGGGGCTATCAGTGACGTGTTCTAGGCAGACGACTACACAGGTAACCAGAGGAGAAATTTTCATTGAAACCAATTAAATTCACCATCTCACTTTGACCAAAGAAGAAATGAATGTCCCCTGGAATTTGGAGTAGGGAACAAAACTCAAAGACCTCAGAGGCCAGGCAGATAAATGTTTGAAGCAGATTGGGTAGATCCAAATGGGACTGCAGAGTGGATGCCCTTCTAAAGGGCTCATCGGCCACTCAACTTCACCCCATCATTGCCACGTGGGGAAGTAGGTCTAATGTTACCAGGTTTTCTGATTTTTCTAGAAATCCAGTCTTTTCTACGAAATCTCCCAGATTTTAAGATAATTGTCCTCAACTCTGAATTTTTATAAACCACTCTATGGACCAAACATAACATATTTGGCCCAAGTTGCTGGTTTGCATTAGAATTATAGATATACATTTTTTTCAACAAAGAGCAAACTGTTCTGTGGAAACTATGGGAGTTTTAAAGCCCATCACATATTGAAAGTAATGTTACCTCCTTTGTCCATTTTAATCTGCTCCCACAGGTGAAAGAGACATAAGGATTGATGATATGCAAAAATTAAAAGTGGTGGAAAACTGTATTTATGAGAGCATGCGGTACCAGCCTGTCGTGGACATTGTCATGCGCAAAGCCTTGGAGGATGATGTCATTGACGGCTACCCAGTGAAAAAGGGGACTAACATTATCCTGAATATTGGAAGAATGCATAAACTCGAGTTTTTCCCCAAGCCCAATGAATTTACTCTTGAAAACTTTGAGAAGAATGTAAGAGCCCTTCCTTAAAACTGAGTATGCCACTCTTGGAAATGTCTAGTGTTAGATCCGCTCTGGTTCTGTGTTTGTACCATGTATATTTCATTCTATTTACTTGTTGCCCTCACCACCCCACCAGGAGAACACGTTTTCCCTAGTTTAGAACACGGCTACCACATTCGTCCTCAAGTGAAGGATGCTGGGTCTCCAGCTCTGGGAGGTGTCTACATGGCGGCCACATAATAGGTAGAAATGGGAAAAATCCAGGCCCTTAATTTGGCTAAAATGAGGCAAATTTTGTTTACCCCAACCAACCTACTTTTCCATTTAAACTTGTCGTTTTGTCATCATGTAGATTCAGCTGTAGCACCATCTAAGCAAAGGAAAGTCCACTTCTGCTTTAGATGAAATTCAAATGAGACCAAAAGATTTGGTTTTGGCAGTCTGCCTTTGGTTCACCAAATGGCCCTCTGAGCACTAGGTCCCATTCTAAATAGGACTTGATAATTAGAAGAGCCTCAGCTTTTGCTTTATCTATCATTGAAGTATACTGGAGATTCTGCTTTCATTAGGTCAAATTTTAGGCAATGATGTTTTTTAAAGTGAATTATCCAGCCAGTTCCCTCAGTGTCCTCTTTTTCCAGTTGCATATGATGTAGAAACATGATCTTAATTAATCCAGTTCTCTAATTCATTCTATTTCTAGATGAGCAACCTATGCCATGTTGACAATTGGTCAACAAAGTCTTATTGAGCATCTACTACGTGCCAGGCACTATGTAAGTCCAGATGTGGACAAGACAGACAGCTGTGGTACCCATTAATTTTTTTGCATAACTAAAAATATCTAGATGCTCAGCACTAATAGGCCTGGAATCCACATCTTTGCCTAAATTTGTCCCTTGTTATCAGGTTATATGGCATTGCACAAAAACAGTCTTTACTTTGGTGACTGCAGAACAGTCATGAAGCTGTGGCCATCCCACAGAACTGGTTGAGTATGCTAACAGTGGCTATAATAAGATGCTCTGCATTGCTTTATCCCAGTACATTTATGTGAAAAGCAAAACTGGAGACTGTCTGAGGTTGGGTGTGTGTCACAAAGGGGTGAATCAAACTGGATGGAGAAAAAGGCTGATTTGAGTTACAGTCATTCATCTCAGTGAAGGAGTGGTGCGGCTGAGACTCCAGAACAGAGCGTTTTGACGGACCAGTGTTTTCAGGGTGAATCAAACAGAGATTGCATGACTCTAGCTTTTAATATTCTGGCTAATTGTCTGATCATTTTCATAGGTTCCTTACAGGTATTTTCAGCCATTTGGTTTTGGGCCCCGTGCCTGTGCAGGAAAGTACATCGCCATGGTGATGATGAAGGCGATCCTGGTTACACTTCTGAGACGATTCCATGTGCAGACGTTACAAGGAGGGAGTATTGAAAATATGCAGAAGAAAAACCACTTGTCCTTGCACCCAGATGAGAGTAGCAGCTTGCTGGAAATGATTTTCATCCCAAGAAATTCAGAAAAGAGCCTCAAACACTAAATAAGTTTGGTCAGTACCTACTCTGGAGCATTTCTCATCAGTAGTTCACATGCAAACTATCCATCTTTGCCAGGTAGTGTCATTCTCACAGTGAACATTCAGTGGCCTGTGGCATTTTATAGGCATACCTCCTTATGGGCTGTCAGCAAGCCAGGAGACATCAGTCATCTGATCTTGTCCAAACCAGAGAACCAGACTGCAAAAGAAAATGCAGAGGCCAAGAGTTTGTGGGGGAAATGGTCAGTGAAGAAAATGCAGCCGTAAAGGCCCAATTCCACAAAATATGATTTGGAAAAGATAGGCCATCGACAAAACTTATGTCCTGCTTGCCACATGATCTTCACTGCACTGCCCCAAGAGTATTTTAATGTCTGGGGCAGAAGCACTCAAGTTTATTAGAAAGGCCAGGCTGATGTCTGGGTACCTAGAGCCCAACACACCTGCTAGTGCAAATAAAGGTGCTTTGATTTGGTTTTCAGTGGGCTTGGCCACTGCAACTTTCATAGTCTTTGGAGAAATGCTTACAAATTCAGCATTTGACTTTTCCTATGAATTATAATCATTTATCTCTTGTTTATCATGTGATTTGTCTGTGGCATAAGTTAAATTGGAGATTATCCTTTCTCCGTCTCTCAGTTGATGCCTCAGCCACTTACCACTGATTTAGGTATGATTCAGGTAATCAAAGTAACTTAGTAATAGCATGAGTAAATATAATTAGTATCATGTCTGCTGTAGGAAAAAAAATTCACATATGCATTTAAAATTCAAATGAAAATTCTTATGGGTTGGGGGGAGGGCAAAAGGGGTAAAGGGGCAAATATGCATGGTAACAGATGGAAACTAGACTTTTAGTGGTGAACACGATGTAGTCTATGTAAAGCCAAACTATAATGATGTACAACTGAAATTTACACAGTGTTATATATCAATTTACCCCAATAAAATAATTTTTTGAAAAACTTTTCTTTGTTTGCATTGTTGCTTAGCTCCATTAGTGTGGATAACCGAGAGATAATTTTAAATAACAGCATCTATTAACTCTTACAACAGCTCCAATGAGCTGTTGGGGGAGAGGAAGTACTCTAAATCTATATCTAATTCTACAACTCAGTGGGTTCAAACTTCTAAGGAATGCTCCTCCTATTCCATTATCCTTCTCCCTCGACATTTTCCCCCTCTTTCTTTCCATGTCCCCAAAAGCCAAGGGCAACAGATCAATAGAGAACATGATCAAGAAGGAACCCTTGCAATCATTTTTTTTTTAATTTTTTGTTTATTGCAGTAACATTGGTTTATAATATTGTATAAATTTCAGGTGTACATCATTATACTTCTATTTCTGCACAGATTACATCCTGTTCACCACCCAAATACCAATTACAACCCATCACCACACACATGTGCCGAACCATCCCCCTCGCCCTCCTCCCTCCCCCGTTCCCCTCTGGTAACCACCAATCCAATCTCTGTCTCTATGTGTTTGTTTATTTTTGTTATTATCTACTACTTAATGAAGGAAATCATACGGTATTTGACCGTCTCCCTCTGACTTATTTCGCTTTGCATAATACCCAAAATGTCCATCCATGTTGTCACAAATGGCTGGATTTCATCGTTTCTTATGGCTGAGTAGTATTCCATTGTGTATATATACCACATCTTCTTTATCCATTCGTCCCTTGATGGGCACTTAGGTTGCTTCCAAGTCTTGGCTATTGTGAATAACGCTGCAATGAACACAGGGGTAGATGTATCTTTATGCAATGGTGTTTTCAAGTTCTTTGAATAAATACCCAGCAGTGGAATAGCTGGATCATATGCTAGTTCTATCCTTGATTTTTTGAGGAATCTCCATACTGTTTTCCATAGTGGCTGCACCAGTTTGAACTCCCACCAGCAGTGTATGAGAGTTCCCTTCTCTCCACATCCTCTCCGACACATGTTGTTTCCTGTCTTGTTAATTATAGCCGTTCTGATGGGCGTGAGGTGATATCTCATGGTAGTTTTGATTTGCATTTCCCTGATAGTTAATGATTTTGAACATCTTTTCATGTGTCTGTTGGCCATCTGTATATCTTCTTTGGAGAAATGTCTGTTCAGGTCTTTTGCCCATTTTTTAATTGGGTTGTTAGTTTTTTTGTTGTTGAGATGCATGAGTTCTTTATATATTTTGGAGATTAAGCCCTTATCAGATGTATGGTTTGTAAATATCTTCTCCCAATTTAGGTTGTCTTTTCGTTTTGTTGATGGTTTCCTTTGCTGTGCAGAAGCTTTTCAGTTTGATGTAGTCCCATTTGTTTATTTTTTCTATTGTTTCTCTTGCCCGGTCAGACATGGTGCTTGAAAATATGTTGCTAAGACCGATGTCAAAGAGCGTACTGCCTATGTTTTCTTCTAGAAGTTTCACAGTTTCAGGTCTTACATTCAAGTCTTTAATCCATTTGGAGTTAATTTTTGTGTATGGTGTAAGGTAAGGGTCTACTTTCATTGTTTTGCATGTGGCTATCCAGTTTTCCCAACACCATTTGTTGAAGAGACTTTCTTTTCTCCATTGTATGCTCTTGGCTCCTTTGTCAAAGATTAGCTGTCCATAGATGTGTGGGTTTATTTCCGGGCTTTCGATTCTATTCCATTGATCTGTGTGTCTGTTTTTGTGCCAGTACCATGCTGTTTTGCTTACTATAGCTTTGTAGTATATTTTGAAATCAGGGAGTGTGATACCTCCAGCTTTGGTCTTTTTTCTCAGGATTCCTTTAGCTATTCGGGGTCTTTTGTTGTTCCATATAAATTTTAGGATTCTTTGTTCTATTTCTGTGAAAAATGTTGTTGGAACTTTGATAGGGATTGCATTGAATCTATAGATGGCTTTAGGAAGAATGGACATCTTAACTATGTTAATTCTTCCAATCCAAGAGCACGGAATATCTTTCCACTTCTTTGTGTCTTCTTCAATTTCTTTCAGCAATGTTTTATAGTTTTCAGTGTACAGATCTTTCACCTCTTTGGTTAAGTTTATTCCTAGGTATTTTATTCTTTTTGTTGCAATTGTAAATGGGATTGTATTCTTAATTTCTCTTTCTACTACTTCGTTGTTAGTGTATAGAAATGCAACTGATTTTTGTATGTTGATTTTGTATCCTGCAACTTTACCATATTCGTTTATTACTTCTAAAAGTTTTCTGGTGGATTCTTTAGGGTTTTCTATATATAAAATCATGTCATCTGCAAATAGTGAGAGTTTCACATCTTCCTTTCCAATTTGGATCCCTTTTATTTCTTTCTCTTGCCTGATTGCTCTGGCTAGGACTTCCAGTACTATGTTAAATAGGAGTGGTGAGAGTGGGCATCCTTGTCTGGTTCCTGTTCTTAGAGGGATAGCTTTCAGTTTTTCACCATTGAGGATGATATTAGCTGTGGGTTTCTCATATATGGCCTTTATTATGTTGGGTACTTTCCTTCTATACCCATTTTATTCTGAGTTTTTATCATAAATGGATGCTGTACCTTGTCAAATGCTTTCTCTGCATCTATTGAGATGATCATGTGATTTTTATTCTTCATTTTATTAATGTGGTGTATTACGTTGATTGATTTGCAAATGTTGAACCATCCCTGCATACCTGGAATAAATCCCACTTGATCATGGTGTATAATCTTTTTAATGTATTGTTGTATGCGATTTGCTAGTATTTTGTTGAGGATTTTTGCATCGATGTTCATCAGTGATATTGGCCTGTAATTTTCTTTTTTGTGTGTTGTCCTTGTCTGGTTTTGGTATCAGGGTAATGTCAGCTTCGTAGAATGAGTTAGGGAGCTTCCCCCGCTCCTCAATTTTTTGGAAGAGTTTGAGAAGGATAGGCATTAAGTCTTCTTTGAATGTTTGGTAGAATTCACCAGGGAAGCCGTGTGGTCCTGGACTTTTATTTTTGGGGAGGTTTTTGATTACTGTTTCGATCTCCTTACTGGTGATTGGTCTATTCAAATTCTCTACTTCTTCCTGATCCAGTTTTGGAATGTTGTGTGACTCTAAGAATTTATCCATTTCTTCCAGATTGTTGAATTTGTTGGCACATACCTTTTCACAGTATTCTCTTATAATCTTTTGTATTTCTGAGGTGTCTGTTGTAATTTCTCCTCTTTCATTTCTGATTTTACTTATTTGTGCCTTCTCTCTTTTTTTCTTGGTAAGTCTAGTTGAAGGTTTGTCAATTTTATTTATCTTTTCAAAGAACCAGCTCTTGGTTTTATTAATTTTTTCTGTTGTTTTTTTAGTCTCTATTTCATTTATTTCTGCTCTGATTTTTATTATTTCCCTTCTTCTACTGATTTTGGGCTTTGTTTGTTCTTCTTTTTCCAGTTCCTTTAGGTGCATTGTTAGATTGTTTATTTGAGATTTTTCTTGTTTGTTGAGATATGCCTGTTTTGCTATAAACTTCTCTCTTAGAACCGCTTTTGCTGTATCCCATAAATTCTGGCATGTTGTATTTTCATTTTCATTTGTCTCCAGGTACTTTTTGATTTCTTCTTTGATTTCTTCATTGACCCAGTCGTTGTTCAGTAGCATTTTGTTTAATCTCCACGTATTTGTGGCTTTTCTGATTTTCTCCCTATAGTTGATTTCTAGTTTCATACCGTTGTGGTCAGAAAAGATGCTTGGTATTATGTCAATCTTCTTAAATTTATGGAGACTTGTTTTGTGGCCTAATATGTGATCAATCCTGGAGAATGTTCCATGTGCATTTGAAAAGAACGTGTATTCTTTGGTTTTTGGATGGAATGCTCTGTATATATCTACTAGGTCCATCTGTTCTAGTGTGTCATTTAAGGCCAATGTTTCCTTATTGATCTTCTGTTTGGATGATCTATCTGTTGGTGTAAGTGGAGTGTTAAAGTCCCCTACTATTATTGTGTTACTGTCTATTTCTCTTTTTATGTCTGCTGATAATTGCTTTATATGTTTAGGTGCACCTACATTGGGTGCGTAGATATATAAAAGATATTTATATCCTCTTGTTGGATTGTTCCCTTGATCATTATGTAGTGCCCTTCTTTGTCTCTTTTTACAGTTGTTGTTTTAAAGTCTATTTTGTCTGATATAAGTACTGCTACCCCAGCTTTCTTTTCATTGCCATTTGCATGGAGTATCTTTTTCCATCCCTTCACTTTCAGTTTGTGAGTGTCTTTAGGTCTGAAGTGTGTCTCTTGTATGCAGCATATATATGGGTCTTGTTTTTTTATCCAGTCAGCCACCCTTTGCCTTTTAATTGGAGCATTTAGTCCATTGACGTTTAAAGTAGCTATTGATAAATGTGTACTTACTGCCATTTTTTAACTTTTTTTTTTCTCAGTGTTTTAGTAGTCCTTCTCTGTTCCTTTCTCCTTCTATACAGAATTGATGGTCTCTTTAGTTTGACCTCTGTCTGAAAGCTCTACTCTTTAACTCCTCTCCTCCCTCATTTTATGTTTTTGATATCATATCTAACCTCTTTTTTGTGCATTTGTGTCCGTTACCCTCTTATCATGGAAATAGATAATTTTTCCTATTTGTGGTCTTCTCTTTTCCCCTTAAATCAATCCCTTTAACATTTCTTGTAGCATTGGTTTCTTGGTGACAAATTCTTTTAATTTTTGCTTGTCTGGGAAATTTTTGATCTCTCCTTCCATTTTGAATGATAACCTTGCTGGGTAGAGTATTCTTGGCTGTAAGTTTTTTCCTTTTAGCATTTTAAATATATTGTGCCACTCTCTTCTAGCCTGTAAAGTTTCTGCTGAGAAGTCAGCTGATAGCCTTATGGGGTTTCCTTTGTATGTAACTTGTCTTTCTCTTGCGGCTTTTAGGATTCTCTCTTTATCTTTAATTCTGGACATTTTGATTATGATGTGTCTGGGTGTGGGCCTCTTTGGGTTTATCTTGTTTGGTGCTCTCTGTGCTTCCTGTACCTGGATGTCTGTTTCCTTCCTTAGGTTAGGGAAGTTTTCATCTATTATTTCTTGAAATAGATTCCCTGACCCTTTGTCTTACTCTTCTCCTTCCGGGACACCTATAACACAGATGTTAGTGTGCTTGATGTTGTCCCAGAGGTCCCTTAGACTGTCCTCACTCTTTTTAATTCTTTTCTCTTTTACCTGTTCAGCTTGGGTAATTTCTTCTAGTCTTTTGTCCAGCTCACAGATCTGTTCTTCTGTATCCTCTACTCTGCTTTTGAGTCCCTCTAGTGAATTTTTCATTTCCAGTATTGTATTCTTCATTTCTGATTGATTCTCTTTATATCTTCCATTTCTTTGTTGACATTCTCACTGAGTTCATCTAGTCTCCCCAGATCAGTGAGCATCCTTAACACTCTTTGTTTGAACTCTCTGTCGGGTAGGTTGCTCATTTCTGTTTCACTTAGTTCCTTTTCTGGGGTTTTGTCCTGTTCCCTTACTTGGAATGTATTCCTTTGCCTCCTCATTTTGCCTCTTTCCCTGTGCTTGTGTCTACGTATTAGGTAGGTCGGCTATGTCTCCTGCTCTTGGATAGGTGACCTTATATAAGTGATGTATTAGGAAGCCTGCAGTGTGCTTCCCTCAGTTCTCAATGTTCCAGGGGTGACCCCTATGTGGGCTGCATGTGTCCTTCTGTTGTGGCCTATTTGCTCTCCCTGTAGGCGCCCAGGGAGGCTGAGTTATGCTCCTGGCCAGCTGTTGTAATGCTCAGCTGCTTGTAGTTGTTGTGGGCCCTTCAGTCTCTTTATCAGGTGTGGGGAGCCCCAGGACAGTTGGCTGTAAGTTCTAATACCACATTTGTGTTGCAGTATTTCTTTTAAGTGAGTAGACCCCCAGCGTGGTAGGTTGTTAGGCTCAGGGGCTTACAATTGTTATAAGCCTCCAGCCTTTAGGTCTCTTGTCAGCTCTCTGAGGACAGCAGCTGGGTGGCGCTGGCTTCAGGCATGGGAGCACCCAATTGTTTCAGGCTTTGGAAGGTGGGGCAAACCCCCTATGTGGGTCTTTGAGAAGCACAAGTCCTCTGCAGCTGACAAGCCCCACTGCCCACAGGTCCACACACACAGTCAACACAGTCCTGCCCAGTGTGCATGCCCCGACCTCCTGAAGTGGACCCAGTCTCTCCACGGCGGGAGCCTCACACAATCCACCACCAGCCCACACTCTCCACCCGCTCCTTGTGCCCGCCCTGCCCCACTGAAGTCGGCTCAGTTGCCAGGCTGCAGAGAATCCAGTCACCAATCTATGCAGGCCCACAAGTAGTCTGAGGGCTTGTTGTTGGGTGGGGCCAGTCTCTAGGGTGGGCTGCCTGCCCTGGCTGAGCTGGATTAAATCGGTACTCTAGTGGGTGGGGCAGACCTGGGCTAGCAGGCCCCAGGGAGAACTCCAATGGCGTCTGTATCAGCATGCCCACACCAGGCCACAAAAATGGCTGCAGCCAATGTCCCAGTCCCTGGAGAGGTCTCACCTCTCACCAAGATGCACTCAGGGCCTATCAGGTGAGTCTCTTTTCACCAAAGCACTGTGCACCTTTCTTTCCAGTGATTTTAGGTTGCTTTCTGAAACGGGTGAGTTTGTGCGTGGGCCCTTTAAGAGCCGGTTTTAATTTCTTTGTGAACCAGCTTTTCTGGGGGTACTCCCCACTGTTTTAGTAGCAGGCAAAGTCAGATATTATGCCACTTGTCTCGATCGTGCTGGGTCCACAAAATGCCCACAGCGGGGGCGTTCCCCAGCTCAGGGCCCCGCGCCTCCAGGGAGGGCTGCATACCTGTGGGCTGCTCCCCGGCGGCGGCCGGGATGCGCTGCGGCTTGTGAAGGCAGCGTTTTTTCTCTCCAGAGGGGAATTTCTGCCTCTTCCATCTCAATTAGGATTGTCCTTTGTTGCAGGGGTTCCTCTTATCCAGTTTTCAGTTCTGTCTCAGGGGTAATTTTTCCATGAGTAGTTGTAAATTGGCTGTGTCCCCGGGACGAGGTGAGTTCAGAGTCTGCTTACGCCGCCATCTTGACCTCTGCCCCCTGCAATCATTTTTTATCCTACCTCAGATTTAACAGTTACCTTAGAGATTTAATAGTTCTCCAGTTTATTGAATCACTCTGTATAGCCATGGATAAAATGCACACCTTGGAATTAGCTCTCTAGAGGGAATCAAATAGATGAGTTAATTTTCCAAATACCACTTTACTTGTGTTATAGAGCCAATATGACTGTATGTACCAAGTGCTATTTAAAAACTGAAAAATTAAACTCATTTACAAATATGTAAATGTTTGCCATTGAGTTACCCACCATCTAGATATTTGAATATTCTTTTCATCCTGCTGTTTGGCAATTGGGCAACAACTGAGTACAAAATGAGAGCGTGAGCTCCTTGAGGGCAGGAGCTCTCTTCTTTCTTTTGTAATCCATCTCCATCCCCCATCCTGACTCCTCATATTGACTCTCAAGATCAGTACTAAATAGACACTCTTACTCATAGATACTTTAACTGACTCCAGAAACCAAGTAAAGAGGCAGGTATCCTAAAAATTCAAGGATGGGTTTTAGTAAAGAAGGAAATATTTGAACTTGGAATTACTTGGATCATCTATATGGCTTAAACATGCACGGAACTATGTCTGTGTACCTGGATATGTCTGTAGTGAAATCTAGACAATCATCCAAATAATTCAACTCCTGAAAGAAAGGCCGGGATTTTAAATTTAATTTTTCTGAGTTAATTCACTCAATGATTATTAACACACAGTTTACTTTGCCTCTGGCTGGAGCTGCATAGCAGAGGAAAGTAGACTTTGGAGCAGTGTACATGACCCATCCAATTCCCTTGGAAGATCTACAGTATTTTATGTGTATATATGGAGCCAAGTCCTATGTCCATAAAGTCAAAGTGAAATGGAAGGTTGATATGGTTGTATATAGATAATGCAGATACAAAAATATGCCGGGGGAAAACGGGGGTTGGAGGGTGGGGAGCAGGGGGAGGACAGGAAGAGGGGAAGTGCTGGTTTGAATGATCCAAGCAAACTCTCTCAGAATCAAATTACCTGGGTAATTGTTCAACTTTTCACTCTGCTTGGCCTGGATTGACAAACCCCATATGTTTGTATAGGCTTGGCCTGGAGAATTTGGAATACCATTGACTTTTCAGTGGGCTGATGAACATATATTTGAAAATCCTGTTTTCTCTTCAGAATTTTGCCTCATTATTAAGTACTTAATTGTCACTCTTAAATGTGCTGTGGATTCTGTTTTCACCAGCTCCCAAAGAAGTGGGATGTGTAAATTGTCCGTGAAATGCATGCATATAAGGGCTCTGTCACAGTCCAATTGTGAGGACAACTGTACCCACCTATCCTTAGGTGTACCGGACATCCCCCTGTGGCTTCATTGACATCCCACTTTTCCCTTTCCCAAGTGGAAAATAATCACATTCAGAATGCCCCCATGTACTGAGAAATACCAGTTGGAATTTGTCACTTTTTATTTCTAAGCAGCACCTTTCACGGTTCATGGTGCTAATATTCCACATAAATGTGTGGCATTGGCCCACTGGAAAGAATGCTAGCTGGACCCTTCTAAATCTCCTGTATCAATTGAGCTCTGGGCCTGAATCTCTCACCCATGCTTGCAGAAAGACTTACTAAATTAAACTATGTCAAATTAATGAATTGAATGGAATTTGTGGTCCTTTCAGTTGGACTTAGCTCAAAGGAAAGTCAAGGGCTGAACCCTCCAGGCTCAACCCAAACAAGGCTTACCTGAATGTGCTCCTTCATTCTCTTTCTGCAGCTTTCAGCAGGTGTTGGCCTCTGTCTAGGGTGTCAACGGCCATATCCTGTTTTTACCAGGTCAACAAGACAAACAAAATGCCTTTAGACAAGGCAACCTGGTCATCAAGCCCAGCCCATTAGGTATACCTGCCCTTTTCTCTCCCATCAAGAAAACATTTCAAAGTGCAAAACAATGAGAATCATTACAAGAATAGCCTTGAATCTAATTATAACCAAAAGCAAATGTTTCAAAAACTTCAATATTTTAATTTATTAGCAAAACATTTCTCGCAACAAAATTCTTAAATTACGAGACATGGAAATTGAACCTGTGGCTCAAGTGATTTTTTAAGTTCCTTTCAGCTCTATGACTCCATAAATAAGGAGGCAGTGAAGCCTTGAATCAGGGCTCAGCCTTTTCTTAAACATGCTTTGGGCAACCTGTTTAATCTCTCCATATCTCAGTTTTTTTTTCATCAATCCAATGGGGATAATAATTACCTCATAAGGTTGCTGTGAGGATTACAAGAGATCATTTATGTGAAGCTCTTAGTACAGTGTCTGGTACAGGCAACCTCTCAGTAAACACTGGGCATGATGGTGATGGTGCTCGGTAATTAGACTGACTAATAACACCCTCAAACTTCTTTTTATGCAGTAGAAGGGGTAGAAGATGTGCCAGATGCTCCCACATCCGTGATCTCATTTCAAGCTTCATGACAACTCTCACATTAGTACGATTGCCCCGGGAAGCCCCACTTTATGTTGATGAGAAGACAGAGGCCCGGGGAGTTTGGGAGACTTGCCCTCAAGCACTCAGCTGGCAAATGAGCAAGCTGAATTCTAGTCCACCTCTCATTCCAAAGCCCTTGGTCCCACCATCATGCCACCTCTTTGCAATAGGACTCACTACTAGAAGGCCGAGGAGGCTAGTCCTGGGTTCCCTGCTCTCCTGCCTTATGATGCTGGGTGAACCCCTTTGAAGGCTTGCTCATTCTCCACCTCTTACTCAAGGATTGAGGTGGGGAATATCTCAGTTTCTTCATCCATAAAAATCTGGATGATTCTACCTGCCTTGCCCACTTTCCATGTATGTTTGGAAGCTCTTTCTCAAAAGAGATAGTGCATGGGAAAGTGCTGTAATAATTCACTTAGTATAAGGTGGTAGTATTAACATGTGGATTTCAGAAGCTGCCTCAACAGGAAATTATCAGATGCTTTTAGGCTATTACCTAACCACTAGGAACATTTTTTGTTTTGTACAATTTCAATTCATTTCAGATGCAGTACTGCATTATAAAAAAAAAATGGAGAAAAATTAATAATTTTTTTTTCTTTTGCTGAGGAAGTTTCACCCTGAGCCAACATCTGCTGCCAACCTTCCTTTTTTTTCACATGAGCCACCGCCACAGCATGGCCACTGAGAGACGAGTGGTATAGGTCCCTATCTAGGAACCAAACCTGGGCCGCCAATGCAGAGTGTGCCAAACCTAACCACTAGGCCACCAGGGCCAGCCCCTATAAGTAATTTTTATAAGCACACAGTGGGCAAAACAGATCTCATGATGGCTGTAAAATTGCCTCCATTTTCACCAAGTTGGCAAATGCTAAGAAGCCCATCATGATGGACAACTGTCAAGCAATTTCTTTATTTGGCAAGGATTGCAGATATAAATGAAATATGCAGTCCTTCATCACATTATTTCCAAATAGCCAGGTGTTTGTCATGAAGGAGATACAGCCAGACACGTGGCAGATAGACTTCCTCTTCTAGCCTTGTTAAGCTTGGATGGATGTATAGCTGAGAATACGTCACCCATCTGCCTCCTTCCCATTCCAGTTCATTGTCACAGTGTGTTCATTCTTTCAGGCTCAGAAAACAATACTAACTGTAGTTACTTTCTTATTCTATTAAGCCCTTCACATAACCATTTCATCTAATTCCCCCAACAATACTATGAGACAGGTATTATCCTCATATTTCACCCGGCCCAACTTCTCTTCATAGCTGTGCATATTCTGGAGATTATTTAGGTGTCTTCTCACCAATCCGAACCTCAGTAAACCCATCTGTAAATATGAATTACACCAGAGGAATTCTACAGTCATTTCAATGCTTTGGTTCTAAGTTATTATTTTGCTTCATAAATGTAACACCATTTTTTCCCTTTTATCTAAGCTTTAATAGCACATTGAGTTTATAAGGCATTCTCACTTTCAGGTCAAACATGCAATTTGGTCACAGAATGGATGACTTGGGCAGCCATCATGCACCAGCTGGTAGGCTGCAAGTCTCAAAACACTACTATGTCTGCACGTAAGCCTAACTTACAGCTACAGGGGCTTGAGGACGTTCGTGGAACACATTCCACTCACAGATAACCCCTTTATGCCCTATTTGAACTTGCAGGCAAACCAGCAGATTCGCTGAAGCAAATAAGCTGTTTTTTCTGAGTGGCCTTGGTTTCATACTCAAACAAACTGGATCGCTAAGAGCCCAACTGTGCCTCCCTTCCCTGCTGAAATGAACACTTTCCCTGGCCAACAACATTTTCCCTCTGGCATGCTCACCACCTTCCCCAAACACAGTTTGGGCTTGCTGCTTTTACTACTCATACAGCTCTAGAAACAACCAAAAACGGGCTAAGAGAGATGAACTCGCACCTTGGAGAAATCCCTGCCTGTGAAGATGCAGGAGTGGCTGACACATCATCGTGTGTGGCCCTTGAGGCAAATGTGAAGAGGAAAGAATTGTTATAAATCATTAAGATGCCCCAACTAACAGCTCTCCATCACCTAGTGCTTACCAGGGCCAGGTTATCTCATTTAACCTTCACAACAATCATGCAAGGTAGAGATTATTTCCCAATTTGTACACGATAAAACTAATTTGCAAAGAACAACTTGCCCACACTCTCTTAGCTAGAGATTTGAACCCTCTGACTGATCCCCAAATCTATGATTTTTCCTGTATGCTACACTCAAAGTGGGATTTGGTGCTTTGTAAAATCAAATATAGTAAATACAAATGCCTGTAAGTTTTCATTGGTATAGGTATTAAAATCGAGGGATAGGGTGGCAGAAAATTAGATATAAAGAATACTGATGAATTTTTACTCCTATCTGAGCTCCGATCAGCCACTCCACCATGGGAATAAGTCCAAAAACTAGGACTTTGGCCTGTGTCTCTAACCACCAGCCAAGGGCAGGTCAAACCAGTTATATTGATGTGGCTATAGTAAGGAGTCAAAGTAAATTGACTGATCTGTTTTCTCTAGCCATCCATGTTTTATTCATCTCAGTGTCTGACACACAGCCTGAATTCAACACATTTTTGGTGGATGAACGAGGGAAGAATCTTTGAGCCATAAGAGAAGCAAGTTCTATTAGATTCACAGGAAAAATTGGTGTCACATGTACAGATTCTAAAATGTGGCCTTTGCAGTCTACTAAATGCCACTGAACCAGCCTGAGACGGTTAATGAACTGGCTACACATTTAAAACAAGAAAACACACAGGGGGAGCTGATACTTCTCGGTCCTGCTCATTTGGGAGTTGGACTAGATGAACCTCAGGACTCCTTCTGTAACTTGAGATTCCACAAGTCTGGGTTGGCACCCCCTCTACAACCAAATGGTGAGAATTTGAACATTTTCTAACGGAAGCCAAAAAGCTGATTCTGTGGAACACACAGCCTCAAAGAGGCCATCTTTCAGAAGAACCTCTCTAGCTTAATAATCAGTCCGTATTCATAAGGATCACGAGTATATGGTATTTTGTGCGTAATGATCACATTTGATGCCCACTGGTGACCAGGAAAGGTAACACTATGCACATTTGCAAGTCTAACTCATTTCCAAATAAATCAAAAAAGCACATTTTGTCATATTTCTGTGCAATTATCCCAGGTTCTCCTTCTTAGGGCTCATCCTAGTCCCTTTCAGTAGCCTGTATTCCTACTTCTCAGCTTTCGTGAGTCCTTCCACGTGGAAGGACCCCGCCCTGTCTCCTGGCCCAGGCCTGCTGTCCTCTCCCAGCAGATCTGGTATGTTTGCTTTTTGTCCTTCTGTCTCTCCCGCCTCTGCAGATCCACCTTCCACACTCCCCTCATGCTTCCTTACCCTTTCTTGTCCCCTTCCTCTTTCTCTTAGGATCCCCAGTGGCCCTCCAGAATTGCTCTGGGCAGAGGTCGCTGGTTCATGGGCTTCCTGGTGCTTTTATCCTGCGCTGGTGGAGCTGAGGTGCCTACCTCTCTTTTATGTGACAGGCTCTTGCCTGGATGAGATGTAGTCCTTCCTCCCTGCAGCAGTTTCCTGGGGCTGCTGTAACAAAGTACCAGAAACGGGGTGGCTTAAAACATCAGAAATGTATCCTCTCATGGTTCTGGAGGCTGGAAGTTTGAAATCAAGGGTGAGCCTGGCTGCTCTCCTGGGAGGCTCTAGGGGAGAATCCTCCCTTGCCTCTCCAGCTCCTCCTTGGCTTCTGTGGCTTGCGGCCACACCACTCTAATCTTGGCCTCAGTGGTCGCAGGGCCTCCTGCTCTTCAGTCTGTCTCAAATCTCCTTCTGCCTTTCTCGAATAAGGATGCTTATCATTTGACTGGGGCCCATCCAGGTAATCCAGGATGATCTCATCTCAAGATCCTTAATCATGTCTGCAAAGAACCTTTTTTCAAATAAGGTCACAATCACAGGTTCCAGGAGTTTGGATGTGGACATATCTTTTGGGGGGCTGTCATTCAACCCACTACACTCCCCAAGACTTATCTTGCAGCTCTCATTTTCCAGAGCAATGTTTCCAAAACTTAAATGTACCTCTGAGTCACCTGGGGATTTTGCTGTGCTATGGATCCTGACTCAGTAGGTCTGGGTGGGGCCTGAGATTCCTCATTTCTTTTTTTTTTTTTTTTCTTTTGGGAGGGAGATCAGCCCTGAGCTAACATCCGTGCTAATCCTCCTCTTTTTGCTGAAGAAGACCTGCTCTGAGCTAACATCTATTGCCAATCCTCCTCCTTTTTTTTTTCTTCCCCAAAGCCCAGTAGATAGTTGTATGTCATAGTTGCACATCCTTCTAGTTGCTGTATGTGGGACACCACTTCAGCATGGCCGGAGAAGCAGTGCGTCGGTGCGCGCCTGAGATCCTAACCCGGGCCGCCAGCAGCGGAGCACGCACTCAACCACTAAGCCACCAGGCCAGCCCGAGATTCTGCATTTCTAACAAGCTCCCAGGTCAGGCTGATGCTGAGGTAGCTGGTCCAAGGTGAGCCAAGAACGTAGTAGCCTGGTCCACGGAGCAGCAGCAGCAGCACCTGGGAGCTTGTTAGGATGGAAACTCTCAAGCCCCAACCAGACCTGCTGAATCTATATCTGCATTGCAACAAGGTCCCCGAGAGCTGTGGCTGCATGTTAAAATTCGAGAAGCACTGATCAGACAAGAAGGTTTTTATCCTCCTGCTTTACAGCCAAGATTCCTCTTGCCACTCTGCACCTGCACTTGTGGAGTCTTCAGCCATGTTTGAGCAGAGCTTCAGCAATTCCCTGCATGGCTAGACCTCCCCTGGGTCCCTGAGGGGAAGCTCCTGGAAGGAAAGGCACTCCATCCTCCCTTGCACTCGGTTCCATTGCAAAGGCACACCCACCCGAGGCCCCAAGCCGAGCAGCCTCTTGTCCCAAGACTATGAACACTGCACTGTGTGATTCCAACAAGCCACAGCAGTTGTGACACACACAGAATCTACCAAACGGGATTTTGTCCTGCTCAGAGAAACCACTACAAAACTCTCCTGAGAATCCTGATCTTTCTTTCCGATATAAGGCTCAGTTAAACGTGCTTTCTCCACTCTTCCAATGCTCACATCAAACTCTTTCCTTCCAAGGAGTCAAACTATGCAAATGTGTCCCTTGACGCATCCCTACGAATTAAGAAAGGAGATTCCCACAAAAAAAAAAAAATCTTCTATTAGGCATTTGTCATCATCACCTACGTGGTTTTTTTGCTCAGGGAGTTTTCCCTGAAAGAAACCCTCCTGCCAGCCTGCTCCCTCCACAGGAGGTGCAAGTCAGGCAAAGGTTGAACTTAGTCAACCCAGAATTAAATCCTGCTCTGCTATTTACCAGCTGTGTGTCTTGGGCCAAGTTGCTTAACTTCCCAGAGCCTAGTTTTACCCATTTGTAAAGAGGGATATAATAGATGTCCCACAAGATCCTTTGATTAGATGGGTCCTGAGTATTAGATAGAATCATGCACCTGAGGGTCGTCGGCAAAGGGGCTCAGAGGGCGTCTGTGTCCTCTCTTCGCTCTTCCTTTTGTCGTCTTCTCTTCCCACAGCCCTTAGAAAACGAACGGGCCAACTGTATCTTTCCTTTTCCTTCCTTCTCCTCCCTCTCCCTGGCTCAGCGGTCTTCCAAATAGTCATTTTGAAGAAAAGACTGGTCCTGATCTTGTCTTAAGAGATCTATCTACATTTATATCCACATCAAAATAAAACAATATTAACTTAAAAAAAAATCTCTGAAACCAATTTTATAAATCTCCACAATTGAATTGTTTTCCCCTAATGCTTAAATAACCTCCATCTTGCAACAAAAATAATGTATTCTTGCCCTATTATTCATTTATTTCTTCGACAAACATTTATTGAGCACATGCTATGTGCCAGGCACTGTTCTAAGTTCCTGTTCCCTTGCAGCTTATATGTTGAAACAGAAAATAAATAAGTTAACAGATAAGGAGCAAGAACATTTCATAGTATGGTAAGGGCTGTGAAGGACATAAACTGGGTGATGAGACATGATGGGGGCGGGGCTCTATTTTAGTGTTAGCTGGTCAGGTGAGGCCTCCCTGATATATTAAAGTAAAGACCCGATTGACAGAGAGCACCGAGTCAAGGTCTGCAGAATAAAGTTCTAGATAGAGGGAACAGCCAGTGAGAAGGCCTTTGGGTGGGATCAAGGTTGGAATATTTGAGGGCTCACAGGCAGTGTACCTGCTGTGTCATGATCAGAGGGGAGCATGGAACAAGGTGAAGTTGGTAAGGTAGGCAGATGCTGTGGACTAGATTGTGTGCCCCCAAAATTCATACATTGAAGCCCCAACCCCTTCATTACTTCTGTAATGAGGTTAAATGAGGGTACAAGAGTGGGGCCCTGATCCAATAGGATTAGTGTCCTTATAAGAAGAGATACCAGAGAGTTCTCTCTACCACATGGGGACACAGTGAGAAGGTGGCCAACTGCAAGCTAGGAAGAGAGTCCTCACCAAGCACTGAATTGGTTGGAGCTTGATCTGGGACTTCTAGATTCCAGAACCATGAGAAAATAAATTTCTGTTATTTAAGCCCACCCAGTCTGTGATATTTTATTATTTCAGCCCAAGCAGACTAGGATAGCAGACCACGCCAATCCACGAGGATCACAGTAAGAAGCTGGGTTTTATGCAGGGGTATGCTGGATCTGGCTCATTTCTGCTCACAAAAGTTAATTGTTGAGCTCTCAGGAATTTTGTAAGCTAATAAACATCAAGTTGGTAGCTTGAGATTAGCCATAGCGGGAGTATTTACACCATGGAAATTGGCAAATGCGACAAATCAAGGATCTCCTCCCTCCTCCCAGAACCCCCTTCCAAGGAAGCCAGTTGTTAAACATTTACCAGCACACTAATGAGGTATGTGCAATTTAAGTGCAATCAGAAGTCACCAGAGAATTTAAGCAGGGGATGATGTCACCTAATTTGAAATAATCACTCTGGCTGCTGTGTGGAGAATGGCTCCTGGGGGATGAGAGTGGAAGCTGGGGGACCCAATAAGAGAGACATGAACCCAGGTCTTCTGACCCCAAGTCCAGTGCTCATTTTACTGTCACAACTGAGGCCTGTACTTAGTGTTCTCTTCCTGAGTCTGTAGAAGATCTGCCCCTTTTACTTTTTTGCTCCAGGGCCCAATTTCCTAAACCTTCAATCAGCAGCCAGCTCTCCTCTTCTTTCAAAATTACCCTCAAATGAACCAGAGCCTCAAAGACCCTTGGAGCTGATGGGCCTATGAGAACATATGGCTCAGCCCCTGCCCCACTCCCAGTCTGCTCAGAGTGGAAACTGAGGCTTGGGGAAACTTAATGGCTTGCCCAAGGATATGCAGATAGATGGTTAAGGGAAGCGCATAGAGGGACACTGGCTCCTTGTCCAGTGCTGCTCCTACTACACAGAAAGGCTGAGCAACAGTGAACACAGAAGACCTGTCTAGCCATTCCTACTTCACTTGAGGTCAGTAACAAATGATAATGGCAAGAAATTTTTACAAATTGCAAATTACTGAAAAATTGCAACTTAGGACTATCATTACTTACGTCTACCTTGGAGCCCACTAAGGTTGAACTTTGGCTGCCCCAATTGTACAAATCAGCCCATGCCCTGCTCCTCCTGGCATGGTTGGCCTCCTTGGCTGCATCCTCTGTGACTTGGTCTGCATGACCAAGATGGGACATTTCCAAAAGAGTTGGTGGATGCAGATGCCTATGAGCAGGATCATCTGAATCTTTTTGAAGTCCAGTGCCAGCTCAGCTCATAAGTACCCTTCTTCACAACCTGTCAGGGTATTTTCAGTTTTCCAGGTTGCTATTCATGTTTTCAGATGGCACACATCGTGCTTGGCACTCTCTGCAGCCTATATGAGCACGTTCCCTATAAGATCACTTTGGTTAGGGCCATTTAACAACGATGGATGGAGAAACAGCTCTTACCGAACAACTTGCTTTTTACTCAGCCACAGGAAGATGTACACTCAATGCTGATACTTTCCCAAGGTTTCTAGTTATTTCTGATACAAATACAGATAATTTAAAAGTGGCCATGAAGGCTATCAAAGAAGCTTCACTCTTTTAATCACAAGAAAACAAGAGAAAGAAAAGAAGTTAATCAACTCACCCCTTTCAAAAGATCTTGCAATTATAGATCACAGAAATAAAAGTGACTAAGTACATTAGGATGAAACAATTGCATCTTTTCTCGTTAGGAATAATCATATCTCAGGGTTTCAGGAGAAATTCTTCATACAATTTTTACTGTTTTCATAGATATATGGAATGTAATTGCTGGAGCAGACACAATCCACCATCTATAAACTCTGAAGGCTTCAAGGTTAAGAACTCAGCCTAAGACCACACAGCTCAGGGGCAGCAAGACGTGACAGAAGCCCCGTCTCCCAATTCTCAGTCCAGTGTGTGCTGACAAAACTCTCACTTTCCCCTCAAGAAAGCTCAGGCTGCACTCTGCCCAGCGTGTAGGGCTGTTCACTGCCTCTGCGGTGGTACTACCACCCCAGGGAGGGGGTCTAAATTCCAGTTCAGCCCTGGATGCCACCGCCCAATGCAGGGGCCTGCCTGTCCTCCGCTCCTGGCCTGAACCTGGCCCTCCCTTCCTGAAGCATAAAGCAAGACGGCCTCTCAGCCTGGCTGTGCAAAGTGAGGCAGAAATGGCAAAAGACGTTCTGCCCATTGATGAATGGAGCTGACTGCTTCAACACTTCATTCCTCCAAGGTCTGGATGGGGGCCAGCCTTGGTCTACTTGGCCCATATTCAAGTTGCTTCTCTTTTCCCCATGAACTATGGTTCTATTCATTGCAGGGGAAATCGAGAGAAATGAATTGGCACATGAAGTTTTCAAGTCATCCTTGCGTTTATAAGGGACTGGCATCAAGCTTGTGGTAAGATGGGGAAATGTGAGTTGAAAATTCACTTTTTTGTCTCTTTTTCCCTTTTTAAAAAATTTTTATTGGGTAAAATACACGTAATATAAAATTTACCATCTTAACCATTTTTAAGTGTACGGTTCAGTGGCATTGAGTACATTCACATTGTTGTGCAACCATCACCACCACCCATCTCCAGAACTCTTTCCATCCTGCAAAACTGAAACTCTGTACCCATTGAACAATCACTCTCCATATATATATATATATATATACACACATCACATTTTGTTTACCCATTTATCTGTTGATGGCCACTTGGGTTGCTTCTACATTTTAGGCTATTGTGAATATGAGCTGATATGAGCATAGGTGTACAAATATCTACTTTCAATTCCTACTTTCAATTCTTTCGGGTACATATCCTGAAGAGGAATTGCTGGATGATATAGTAATTCTATTTTTAACTTTTTAAGGAACAGCCATACAATTTGCCACAGCAGATGCACCATTTTACATTTCCACCAACAGTGCACAAGGGTTCCAATTTCTCCACATCCTTACCAACACTTATTATTTTCTGTTTTTTTGTAGTAGCCATTCTACTGTGTGTGAAGTGGTTGAAAACCCACTTTTAATCCATATTCTTCTGTTGGATTCACCCCTCCGACTCTGCTTAGAGACTTGGCCTTCTATGGAAGGGATTCAGGTGGGAGATTCTTTCAGTGCTGGTATCTGGTCTAAGGAGTTCAAGTAAAACAAATACAAACATTAGCTTTTTCTTCATTAGCAATGTTCAGACCTGTCTGACTTGAATATTAGCCTCAGGGCAGCAGGTGTTGAATGACCATGGTGGGGAAAGTAGCTAGACAAAGCTGGAGGGTGTGAGACAAAGAAGCTAGAGGACATGCTGTGTAAGGGGAAGCGGATGAGAGGATGAGAAAGTGTCATGAGATGGGGCAGAGGAGGGACAAGCTGCTGGCTAAAGTAGATTAACCCCGGGCCCTCGGAAGCAATGTGAACCTGAGACGTGGCATGCTGGCCTGGACTTCTTTTTTTTTTTTATAATTTTATTTATTTTTCCCCAAAGCCCCAGTAGATAGTTGTACGTCATAGTTGCACATCCTTCTAGTTGCTGTATGTGGGACGCGGCCTCAGCATGGCCGGAGAAGCAGTGTGCCGGTGCGCACCCGGGATCCGAACCCAGGCCACCAGCAGCAGAGCGCGCACACTTAACCGCTAACCCACGGGGCCGGCCCTGGCCTGGACTTCTAGATCACCAGGTCTTTTGCACGACATGGACAGCACCTGGAAGCTACACCCTAAACCATAGGACTGCCCAAGCATAAAACAGTTAAATGGCAGTATTTGGGAGCCAGTCGTCCTCAGAGGTCTTGGGTAGATTTTGAAAAATTATATATATTTCCAATTATTTACTCCACATAATTTTCCACTGGTTCTCTTCTCTGAATTAACATAGCCGGAGGGTGACCCTAAAATTATATTGTCAGTTTATATACTTCTAGAAGATTCCATTTGAATTATTTCCCTAAATCTCAAGTTATTAGAAACTGTAATAAAAAAGCTTATTAATGTATGTCAATGCTAAGTGTTCTCACCAGCTACCAGGTCTTACATCCTTCAGGGGACTGATTACTTCCTCCTCGCGGTGCTGGATGTGGTACCTAGATTGTATCTCTATTGTGGTTACTCTTTTAATATTTGTCTGGTATCTACGAATTTAGTGCTTTGCCATAGAGATATGTGTGTCCCTAATGGCTGCGCTGAGGAAGGTTCCCATCTGAGGATTGTCTACAGATGGCTGGGACCAGTACTGATCGGTTCCTGTGCTGCAGCTTCAGGGACGTCAAATCCCTCACCATGGAGCCATCACATTTGTGTGAAATATCTTTTGTTACATATGATTTCAGTGATTTTGCCAGACAAAATGTTGAGCTAAGTATTATTCAGCACAATGCTAGGGGCTGTCACTTCTAAGAGGAAGGGAGAGGAACACTGAACAACCGCCAAGGACACACGGGGGACACATGGAAAATTCATCTTTGACAAAAGCAAGCCCCATCTGGACAGCAAAGATTCTTTTCAAATTATGGTCCAGGTGACGAAGTGAACAGAGCTACAACTGTGCGTGCCTTCACAAACCCCGAGGCATCCTCATTGTGTGGTTGTAATTACACTGCAACTACCTAGTAATTTCATTGTAACTCTCTTCTTCAGTGGTGTTTAAATCTTTAGAGGTGTTTGGAGTCTTTGATTATTTTAAACACGCCGTCAAACGTGCTAGTAGTTCAAAGTGTGCCATGAACACAGAAAGTTAGGGAACCCTTGGCGCGATGGAGCCTCTTAGGCCAGTGGTGTTTGTCATTCATAGCCCAACACGTTTCTTATCATTTCTGTTCAAAATTGTCCTCTGAACACAATTCCAAAAAGGGGCATTCCAAAAATGTTCTGGGCAGTGACAGGATTATTAGAACAACACTGTTCTCCCTAAGCTGAACACAGAGGTTCTGGATGTCCGTTGACACCATCTCATCCCTGTAAATCACACCTCATTCAGGGGCTTAGTTCTATCTGTTCTTTAATATGTTCAGGATATTTCTGAACAAGAGGATCATTCTGAAGCCAGATTACTAATGTACTTAATTTTTATTTTTTAATCGAATAAAATGTCATTAGCTGTGTAGCTGAAATCAAAACAGAAACATTAAATTCAGTGTAAATTCAAAGCTGAAAATAACCAGAAAGCAGGAAAAATAGGTGCCACGTTGACCACCGTCCGGTCTCACCCTGTCCCATAAGAGCCATCTCCTATTTCCTGCCACGTCTGGACACTTTTCTCAATAAGGCAACATGGATGCAGAGTCTTACAGTCTGGCAGAGTTTCATTAAAATGTAGCAATGTGCTATTATTCCTGTACTTTTTGTTATCTGGTATTGTGAATATGTTCAAGGTTAAAGCAGGAAAACAATACCTCTGGTGATGCTGAGAAACTCAATACCAGTCCTCAGACGCCATGGCCATCGGCATACACAAATGGATCTATACTGTCACTGTCTTTTGGTAAACGTAGTGTTGACAAATAAAGTACTATAAAATTTCCTCTTTTGCTCCTTGTAGAAACTGTCCATTTGTTGAAAACCACTATCTCTATAACAGCTATGAAGATTTATTTCATCTCTAGAGAATCCAGAAGTAAGAGTCTGCAAACTGTTTGGGGTTCATGATGAGATAAACACAGATATGGGGCAGCAGCATTTAGAAATTTTACAGCAAAGTAACGCGGTCACATCATTCAAGCTTGTGATCAGAGGACTTGTCTCACTGAAGAGAGTAGAGACTGGTTTGGGTGTGTTTAATTTCATTTTACAGTATTTTATTTTGATCATATTTTAAGTGTCAGTCCATGATGAGTTGAAAATTAAGAAAAAGAATTTATCTTTCACCACAGAAGCCCTGCCTTAGAATCTGTCTCAGGCTGAATAAATGTGTATACTGCGTGTGCTCCAAGGTAAATAACAAAAATGCTTTGGAAACTCTTGTTTCCCCAGATAACCCTGGGGTTGAACTTGAGGTCATGTTACTAGCAAGAGCCATATCCAGCTGGTTCTAACTCCCATCCCTGTGGGCACAGAAACGCCAGCCCCCACAATATTTCTCTTGGGGATCTCTGGGCTCCTCAGTTATCCACCACTGGACCACAACATCTTTATGCGCCTCTCCAGATTTCCTTGGCCCCAGCTTTCCCCAGGACCTCAGCCATTTGCTCAGATTGAAAACACCGGCAGCTACCATTCCCTCATTTCTTTTTTTTTTTTTTTTTTGGTGAGGAAGATTGGCCCTGAGCTAACATCTGTTGCCAATCTTCCTCTTTTTGCTTGAGGAAGATTGGCCCTGAACTAACATCTCTGCCAATTTTTTTTGTACATGGGACGCTGCCACAGCATGAGGCAGTGTGGAGGTCTGTGCCTGGGATCTGAACCCATGAACCCCAGGCAGCCAAAGTGGAGCACACGAACTTAACCACTACGCCACTGGGCCAGCCCCCATTCCCTCATTTCTTGACAGCTCTGGCTGTCTCAGCTTCCCCTGGGTTGAAGGCCTGGAGCCAGCTCATTCTGCATCATGCCCGCCCCAGCTGGAGCCTCAGCAGCTCTGCACCCCGGTCGCACCCAACCCGATCCGTGGAGCTCGGGCCCTTCTCACTGCTTCTGGCCCCCTGGAGGCACTGTGCTTAGGGTGTGGGATCTGGCTTCCTCTGCAGCTGCTAGAGGGGATCAGTGATCCCGCCTGGAAGTGCAGGAGTGGGACAGGAGACAGGAGGGAGCTGGCAGGTAAGTGCTTCTACCTTTCCTCACCCCCAAGTTCTAACACTTTGTGGTTCCGCACATTGTAAAAATCTTTTCCCACGTCTTGATTTTATTCTTCACTATATCTGTGTGGTGGTTATTATCAGCCCCATCTCATAGATGAGGAAACTGAGGTTCAGGGAAGATGAGATTCGTCCAAAGCCTGACTCCAAATATGCCACACACAGGTACAGGTGGCCAGTGCAGGACAAGCCAAGGGCAGAGTAGTCTAGGATCTGCACCAAGAGGCCTGAGCAAGCAACATCTAGGCGTCCATAACAAATCCAGATGAGGAATTGTCCCAGCAGGAGGGGAGATGCTCTCATCAGAAAGAGGAAATGAATGGGCGTATATTCACTGAGACCATCTTTCTCTAGGATTAATTACCAGTGTCTAGAACTCTTCAAGCCTTGCACAGTTCTGATAGGGCAAGCCCTGGGCCTGGTGTGGATGACCTGGCCCTGGGTCCCCGCCCAGCCACCTGTTGGATATGTGACTGTGGACCTTGAAGCTCTCTGGGCATCAATTCCCTCATACCAACGTGGGTGATAGAAATACCTTCTTTGAAGAGTTGTTCTACAACTCACAGAATGCTTTGTAAATTATCACATTGTGCAATGGTGTGTTATCACATCAGACCCCGTCTTTAGTGTCCAACAAAATCCCATATAAGCTGTTGGTCTCTGCTGCTTCTCTCTTTCTACATCCTGAGTTTGGTCTCGCCAGTGGGTGGGGGCATGCTGGCCTAAATGCCAGGACTGCGTAAGATTCCCATACTTAATTCACGTGAGCCTGGAGACCTCACACAAAGGTGCCCAGGCCCGGCCTGGGGTCGGGAGGAATGAGCAGCACCTGGTGCAGGGCAAGTTGTGCGGCCACGGGGGGCTGCTGGTCAGCAGGCCAGGGATGGGGAAAGGGAGCTGGGGAGGACATTTGGGGTGAGAAGGCGAGAACCGAGAAGAAGACCTGACTGGGGAAAATCTTTAAAGGACTTATAGGTGGAGGTTTAGGGCTGAAGGGTCATATTAGAGTCATATGGTATAATGCCTCATTTTGCAAATGAGGAAACAGGCCCAGAAGGGGTACCTGCCACTCTGGTAGGTGCCCTGCTGGGACTAGAACCCAGGTCTCCCAACTCTTGTTCCAATGCTTTTAAAAGTGATCTTTAAACCATTGGAAATGACCTTCCAATGCTTTTAAAAAGGGATCTCCTCCATACAGCCGCCACTCCGTCAAGAGACCACACAGATTAGATTCGCTAGGACAGCAACCAATTTTAAACAGTCTATCCTAAGACTCGTACTTGTCAGAGCACAGGTCCCAACTTGACGTTTGAGTAATACACCGCTCCCCTAAAATGGCAGAAGGGCCGAGCAGCGGGCCCAGGCCTCCCTCTCATTGAAGATGCTCTTGCAAAGAGCCAGGAGAGAGCCCTGCTATCCTCACATCTGCCAGCAGGGGGCAGACATGGAACAGGTTTGTCAGGTTTGCAGCCTGGCAGCTCCCAGCAGAGGGGAGGGCAGCCTGCCTTGGTTTCCCGCACCGCTTCTCACCAAATTGGGCTGTCAGCCA
The DNA here is from genome assembly GCF_020826845.1 of Diceros bicornis minor. Lineage (NCBI taxonomy): Eukaryota > Metazoa > Chordata > Mammalia > Perissodactyla > Rhinocerotidae > Diceros > Diceros bicornis. The sequence goes on along the minus strand of NC_080744.1, from coordinate 47,259,289 downwards.
GGAACCAGCAGTAAAAAGGCAGTATGATTGATTTTACTGTCTAGTAAAGTGAAAATGCTCACAAATGCTCATTTGCTCTGTCATTTCAGGTACCTCAGAGCTTAAGCTGGCTGGCTCGAGTCAGGACACTTGAGTTTAAATCATCACCCAGCCGTAGAAGAGCTGGGACCTTGGGGAAGTTCTTCTCCACACTTGGTTTCCACATTTGAAAATGAAGGGAAACACAGTGCCCACCTCTTGGGGTTGTTGAGTGGCACAGATGAGAATTGGCTCACCACGTAGTAAGCACTCAATATGAATTAGCCAGTAGTTAATAGTGATTTTACTTTATTAACTTAGCCCCTAAATAAATATTTATTGTGCACCTACTATGCATAAGGTCCTAAGCCAGGTGTTTAGGAGAGAGAATAATGAATGAGATATTTCTTCAAAAATATCACAATTATTATCTTTTATGTTTTATCTATCTTTACCTTTTATCTATTATTTTAATAACAGTGACTCTATCATCTCTTTGACTGCTTTTATCGTCCTTGTTATGAGGAAGGGCAGCACCAAATCTGAAGCGGATCTTGGCTGCTGTCCTGTGCCTTCTGGCCAGCAGCTTTGCATTCTTCTTTTTGGTTGGTTCTCAGATTCTGTTTACGTGCATATGTTGCTAAGCCACTGTGTAACATTTGACCCGACCTGCTCCGTCCAGGGGTGTGGGCTTGCTGCCTGACTGACGGGAAGCACCGATCAGAGACTAGAGCTCTTTGGGAAAAGGAGGGCCCCAGCCCGAAAAAAACATATTTACAGGTAAGGAAGTGACTAACGGGGCCTGAGGGGAAGGGGGATGAAGCAGATAAAGCAAAAGTCGAAACACCTCTGAGAAAGACAGGATGGGGGCTTTCAGCCAAGAGAAAAGTGGCTGAAAATAAAGACACTGCCCAGGACCACCTCCCAGTGTGGGCGCTAAAAGCATAGGTTAGGAGAGGAGTGGCTTTGTATCGATTTCAGAGGTGACAGGGGAGACAACAACTAGCAATAGGTTGTCCATCAAGAGATAAAGAAGAACAGGGAGCAGAAATCGCTTTCCTGGGAGTAGAGAAGCATAATGGAGTGTCTGATGGGAGACGTTTCCCCTGGTCAGCTGGAACTCAGGGCACAGCTGAGTCTCCAGGTTCCCCCAGGGTTGTAAGCCCACCTTGATTGTAAGCCAGCCTCGAGTCACTGATGTCCACGGCACCCCCCACCCTCCTACCCCTCCACCCCACCTCTCATGAACCAGGATGTATATAAGGAGCCAGTCACCACGTATGTTAAAAATACAACAGGGCTGCCATGGGCCTGGCTCAGCACACTTGGAAGAGGCCGGCAGATGGGCTGGCACACTTGACCTGAAGGAAGAAAAGGAACAAAAAGTAAATTGCTGACGGTGGCAAACGAGAAGCAGGCTGACCCATCTGTTAAGAAAATGTCTTGGCCAAACAACTCACAACGTTTCTTTTAAAAACTAAGCAGACCCCACAAAAATGTGTAGCTCTGTGGGCCAAAAGGTATGTGCTGGAACCATAAATTGGAAACTGCCAAAACGTCTACCAATTATAGAGCGGCTAAATTGTATTTTCATACAGCAATGAGAATGAGCAAACTATAACCACATACAGCAATATGGTTGATTCTCATAAACAGAATGCTGAATGAAAGAAGCCAGACACAAAAGAACGCAGACCATATGGCTGCCTTTACGTAAAGATCAAAGACAGGCGCAACTATGGCGGCAGAAGTCAGTGTGGTGGTTACCCTTGGGGGTAGTGGCTGGAAGACGGCACAAGTTGGTTTCTGGGGTGCTGGTCATGTTCTGTTTCTTGATCTGCTGCTTACATGCACATGTGTTCACTTTGTGAAAATTCAAATTGAGCTGTGCGTTTTTCTAGAAGCATATTAGATTTCAATAAAAAGTAAAAACAAACAACAACAACACAAGCAGATCCTGGGGTCTTGACACAGTGGGTCCCAGGGAGAACAGTGGTCCTTGAGACCCCCCACCCTGGTGCCAAACAGGGGTAGAAAGTGACCAGGGAGTGAGGAGTGACCACCGGGCCGGCAGCTGGCTCCTTAGGGTAGTCAGCCAATTCACTCGTAAATCAAGACTAGGTTGGCCTAAAGAGACTACGCAGTATGCCAGCACTGGCCATTTTGTGAGTAGGTTGAGTGTGGCAGCAGAGCCAGACTGCCCAGGTTTGAATTCCAGCTCCACCCCATGACCCTGGGTCAGTGCCTTAAACCCTCGGTGCCTCAGTTTCCACATCTGTAAAATAGGGGTGGTAATAGGATTGAATATACTAAATTTGGAACCGTGCCTGGCACAGAGTAAGTAGCAAGTAAGGGTTTGGTTCTGCTGTTACTGTGTACCAGGCACCTGAATCCTCATACCCTTCGTAAGGGGTAGACTCGGGGGTGAAGTGATTTCGATGAGGCCACATGCCTGGTAAATGCAGAATGGAGACTTAAACCCAAGATCTTCATGATTCCAAAGACCACAATCTAAGACTTCCCAACAAAGAGAGGGAAAACCCTCTCCCAGAAACCAAGAAATAGAGATGATGATCCAAGGAAAATGATTCCAATGCAAGGAAAAGTGTAAGACTCTGGAATAAGCAAAGGAGATCACTGGGTAGCCTTTCAGTGGGATGCTGGAGCCTTCTCAAATTATCTCATTCTACCAGGGCTCTGTGCCTCTCGTTGCCTCTGAGTTAATTTACAGCTCTGAAAATTGTAAATAAGGGAGAGCAAGGCAAAGATTTCTTGTCTAAAGACACGCTAATAAATTGTGCAAACACCCCCCTCCCAAATAATAAAGCAAGTTTCCAGTCCGTATATAAAGTTACTCCAACGTTCCTTTACCCCATATAAATTTGTGGTTCTTTTGACTTCTCCTTTGAACCAGTTACAACATCTTACCAGTTCCCTTATTCAATTAGTGAGTTAAATAAAATCTTTGACATGTGTTCATTTTATGTTTGCGTGAGAATCATGGCTTTACTTTTTTTTTTTTTTATCCTCGAACACACAGGTAGAAGAAGGTTCAGATTTGTGGCCCTGGGGTTTCCTGAGGAAGGTCCACTCTTTGCTCTACTGAAATCTGCCGGCGGGAGGCCAGGTGGCCGTCACGGGGCAGGCGTGAGGCCAGGGCCCAGGTTTGGCCTCATGCTCTGCTTCCTGGCCAGGGTTGGCGAGGACAGTGGAAGTCTGGCTGGACCTTGGAAGGAACTCTGGCCAACCTGAAGGCAATTAAGGGTGAGCGGGGAGGGATTCTGGCAAAGCCAGAGCTGCAGGCACCATCTTGGGCTGCCTGGTGGCACAGGGACCTGAAAAAAAGAAAAAAACCGGTCTAACCGGGATACTTAAATACTAGATCCTGAAGAATTTGGGTTTATGTACTTTCTCTACCTGTTTCCTAGCTCTGTGACCTTGATAAATTATTTAAATTCCCCAAGTTTCATTTCTTTCTCTTTAAAATGTGGATAATACCACAGTACTACCTCTCTGGTGCAGAGAGGGGTGTGAAAATTAAGTAAGGTGATAGACGTGGAGCTCTTAGCACATCTCTGCCCTTAGCGTGTGATAAGTGGCAGCTATTTTCAGTGTTCCCGTCAGCGGGAGACTCTGCCACTCCTGGTGGAGGACGCAGTGAGGCAGCGCTCAAAGATCTTGGGTTTTTGATCAATGGAGCACTATTTATTACTATTATTTTCTCATCACATAAAAGAGGCGTTGTAACCCACACTAAGTGAAATATAACCCAATCTAAAACAAGTCAAGTTCTTGTTACTTTATCAAAGCAAGAAGTAAATACTTTACAATTCTTAACCACATGAACAAAGGTGAATAAAGGATTTCTTTTAAGAGAAAAGTTAGCTAGGGATGGGAATAGTAATGGCTGGCTTTTATTGAGCACTTGCTCTCTGCCAGGCATTGTTCCTAGGGCTGAGCATGCCCAGTCATTTTCACTCCTGATGACAAGCTCCTGAGGTAGGAGGTTATCTGGCCTTTCTTGGAGGAAGTGAAATGGAGCTGGAATTTAACCCAGGCTAAGCCAATCCACCCCACTGTACACGGAGCACCCTGGGAGGGCCTGATCCCAGATGTGAGGACATGAGGATGTGAGGATGGTGGGTCTGAGATGCTGGTAGGACCTCCAGGTGGCGCTGTCCAGCCAGAAGTTGAAAACGTAGGCCGAATGCTAAGGAGACGTCAGATATTTTATTCGTTCAACAAATATTTATTGAGGGCCGATTATGTGCCAGACGTGTTCTAGGTGGAACAAAACAGGCAAAAAAATCCAGACTCTCATGGGGCTTAAATTCCAGTGGTGGCAGTTAGACACCAAACATAGGTAAAATATATAGTATGTTAGATAAGGATAAGTTCTGTAGAGAAAATCAAAGAAGAGAAAAAGGATTTGGAGAGCCAGGGGTGGGGTGGTGGGTGCGAATTTACTTCGTGTGGTCAAGGAAGGCCTCACTCAGGGGGCACGTGCGTAAAACCTGAGGTTAGGTGAGGTAAAGCTATCTGGGTGAGGAACATTCTGGATGGAGGGAAGAGCAGTGCAAAGGCCCTGTGGTGAGAGGGTACTCAGCATGTACCATCTGGCTGGACCAGATGGATGAGGACAAGTGTGTCAGAGATGAGGCTGAAGAGTGGCAGGAGGTGCAGAGCAAGTAGGGCCTTGTTTGCTGAAGGAGATGGGGAAGGTTCTGAGCAGACCAATGACAAGACCTGACTTATATTGTAAAAGAACCGCTCTGGCCACTTCACAGAAGGTGAAATGTAGCGGGGCAGGGGAGAAGCAGGGAGATCACTGAAGGAGCCAGTTGCAGTAACTCAGACAAGAGATGATGGTAGGTTGGAAGAGAGCAGTAACTGGGCGTGGTGAGAGGTGGTCAGATTCTGGACACATTTTGAGGGAAAAGCCGATGAGATTTGAGAGTCTTCAGAAATCTAGGGAACTGTCTTTTAAGGACTATTCCAACATGGTCCTGATCCCAATAACCTTTCTTGGAAAGCCGTCTCTTGGTGTCTCCAGGATAATAGAATCCATCACCCGTGGAAAGAAGCCTTCCTGGCCTTTGCCAAGTGTCAGGGCACAGTGCCAGCTTTCCCTCCATCCCCTGTGGATTCTGGGCCACTTTCTGAGACGTGGAGAGCAGCAGGTCATGAGCATCACAAGCCCCGCTATTTCCCCTCAGATTTCTCTCAGGATCGAGGCAGATGCCAGCAGGACTGATGCTGGCACGCTAAAAACCACTGCAAAACTTAGTGACATAAAACAACATTACACTCTTGGATTCTGTGGGTCAGTAACTCAGACAGGGCAAGACGGGGATGACTCGTCTCTGTCCCATTATGTCTGGGGCCTCAACTGGGAAAACCCAACGTCTGGGGCAGCTGGAATCATCCAGAGGTGCCCTCACTCACCTTCAGGCAGTTGGTGCTGGTTGTTGGCTGGGACCTCAGCTGGCTGTTAGCCAGAACATCTACACGCGGCCTCTCCCTGCGGTGTGTCTGTGTGGTGTGGTTTGGGCTTCCACAGCATGGTGGTGGACTGCAATGGCACATACGGACGTGTACGAAACCTAGACCAGTAGCAGCCACCTTGTAAGGAAGGGAGATACCAGAAAACAAGGTCTTCATGCTGAAGATGGCAAAGCGGAGAGATGGAAAGAACCAGAACCACCGCATTAACCTGGAGCACTCTCCTTCAAACTTCCTAATCAATAAAATAAAATAAATTTTCTGTATTGTTTAAACCGGTTTGAACTGGGATTTTCTGTTATTGCCACTAAAGGCGCCATAACTGATACATGTCTCCTATCGGCCACTCCTCTGGTGGGCTGCATACTCCTGGGAAGGGAGCAAGAGCTGGAGTCACCACCAATGACAGGTGAAGTCCTGCTGCCAGCAAACCACTGCCACCTCACGAAGCCGCTGGCCCGGGCCCTGCGGCCACTGATGCCTGAGCCTCCGAGCCGTAATGCCTAGCACCTCCATCCATCAAGGCGAGAACCGATTCTTTGCAACTATCAGGAACTTATACCCAAGGCAGGTGGGGGAAAGGAGAGTAGTTCTGATGTGGGCTAACTTGATGGTGGCAAACAGAAAATATCCTAAAGAGGAGAAAACCCTTCAGATGTGGCTCTATTGCTGACTCCACGGGAGTTCCTTGCCTTAAGCCAGGTGTGTGATGAGAACAGACACTGTCTTTGCCCCAGACACATCCCTCGGACCTTCCAGTGCACTCCAGCCAACCTCAAACTGCCAGTCTCTGTACGCCTGTGCCTGGGGCTTTTTTCCAGAACTTCAGAAAGCCCCTCGGTTCACATGCAAGGAAGTTTCAGAAGTGCCGGGGAATTAACACCCCCAGGGAGCAGCCCTCCACCCACGCTCCTGCTGATGTAGAAATGCCCTGGCTCTCTAGCCCTCCAGGGAAGCATTCTGAGGTGTGTGTCTGACACTGTTGTCCAAGGCTCCCCACAGGCCTGAGCTCTGTTTGGTGCTGTGATAGCTGATGTAGTAATGCACTCCTTGTCCATGAGTTTCCTTCTCTGCGTCACTTTCCTATTGGTATTCTTGGCCCCTCCCAAATCAATTACCTGTGCTCAAATCTTTGTCTCAGATCTGCTTCTGGGGGAGCCCAAACTAGGGCAGTGATCAGAGGGGAGTGGTTGGGGAATGTGGGAAACGAGGTGGACAGGGAAGTCCCCCAGGGATGAAGTGACAATCGAGCCACGTTCTTCTCTCTCTTGGGAAGACCTGGAGGCGTGAACCAAGGCTTTTGAGAATTGCCAAATGGGAGACGAGCCTTCTAAGTGTCCAAGGCCCACTAGTTGCTCATGAGTTCCCAGTCGGTGGGGCCTTCTCTATATACAGATGTCAGGACACCATTAATACGGTTCTGATTGGATTCCAATCCTTGCAGCGCCCTGGGGTATTGTTTCACGCTGATAATCTACCCATCCATTCAGCCGCCATCTCCCTGCAGCCGAGGAAACCTCTCAGCAGTGATCAGCATCTAGAATGGGTCCTCTTTTGTTCTTATCCATTCAATGTGTTTATTTTGAAGATTGCGTTTGTGGAAAGCATTTAAACAGCACCATTTAGAAGAAAACAAAAGTCACCAGATGGAAAAATAGAATAAAAAAACACGCACACACAAAAAATTCCCGAAGCAATATAGACAGGGCAGCGGGAGTGATTGTTCTCCTGCTGCTGGGGATAATGCAGCCGTGTTGGAAGAGCTATCTGCTTTTGACAGCCTAGAATTTTCAAGAGAGTACTGAACAGAGGTTAACAGAATTCCATGCTGCAATTCACTTCTTGAGAAAGTTTGACAAACCTTCCTTCTTCCCTCTGGTGAGGACAGAAGAACAGTTACAAGGATTACCACATATATTGAATCATAGAGTACAGGCAGCTTTTGTCTTGGAATAACACCTTCCAGTTGGCCCATATCTTATTTGGACAGGCCTTGTTCCCAAGAGTCTAAGCAACACTCTTTGCCCCAGGCTGTCTGCAAAACCAGACTGATATGAAAGAAAGAGAGATGGGGCCGGCCCCGTGGCTTAGTGGTTAAGTGCGCGCGCTCCACTACTGGCGGCCCGGGTTCAGATCCCGGGCGCGCACCGATGCACCGCTTCTCCGGCCGTGCTGAGGCCGCGTCCCACGTACAGCAACTGGAAGGATGTGCAGCTATGACATACAACTATCTACTGGGGCTTTGGGGGAAAAATAAATAAATAAAATTATAAGAAAGAAAGAGAGATGGAAGCTGCTCATAAGGCTGAGACAAACATCACCTCCTGCCCCTTCAAGAAATCAAGAGAGCCAAACTGCCTTTCCCCTTCCCCCCTTGCCCCACCACCAAACACAACACCATTTTGCCTATACCAGGGGTTGAAAAACGTCAGCAGTATGCCAAGGGTGGCAGAAAGGCCAACTTTCATTTACAAGAAGGCCTTGGTCATTGCTTCTTCCTTGCCTCTCATTCTCCCATTGGCCAACACAGGGAGAGAAAGGACAGTGGTATGAAACGGTGCGCAAGTCAGGGCTGGTGTCCTGGGTCTTGTGAGGAAGAGTCTTAACATTACTTTTCCCTGGACTGATCCTAACTGGACTCCTGGCCCCCACACACAGCCACGCCGGATGTAACGTGTCTGGCCATTCCCCCATCTGCCCAAAAGAGGGAATCCGGTCACAGACAGCAGCAGCAGGACATTGTGTAGCATGGTGGCCCTGGCAGTGGGAGAGGAATATTGGCCGTGTAGTCAGCAGTCTCCACCCTGCCTCTTATCAACTGTGTGACACTCGGTAATTTATTTAACCTCACTGACCCTCGATTTCTCCATCTGTAAATAGTAGCTGCTACCTCAGATAGTTAACTTGAGGATTAAAAGAATATAAAAGGCTGGTGTCTAACGCATCATAAGCTCTCCATAAATGGCAGCTCCTATTACTACTGTGGGAATATGGCTGTGATTTCTAATGCTGTGAGCAAATATGAGCTAATAACAGCTCTTTCCACAATTGTCATTTTTAGGAGCCGTTAATATGACTGTAACTGTGGGTCTTAGAGCAATGACGGCTATTAGAGAACCCAACTGGGATTTCCCATTAAGAGACCAATCGCATTAAGGAAAGAATGGCATGTTGGGCAGCGAGTGGATGGTTAGGACAGCTGGAGAGAGCGTGTGGAAAGTTACCAGAAGGTCCAGCTGCCGTCAGGAAGTCTTCCCAGGGGAACAGCTCATTGGGCCTGACAGGGATGCAGGAGCCGGAGGAAAAGGCAGGCTGCCACAGACAGAACTCTGTGAGCCCTGAGGCAGAACCAGCAGAACACAGGTTTCGTTAAAAAAGTCACGAGAAAGAGATTTTACAGGGCCCGAGGCTCTCTGAGGAGAAAAGGGGTTGAAGACCACAGACAAAGCCGTCTCTGTTACATGAGTGTCCTCGCCAGGCCAGGCCTCCCTAAGCTCAGCCATGATGCAGGGTGCAGCGCCCCCTGGGGGACTTCCCAAGCCCTCCTCCATCACCGCTTGTGTTTCTAAAGCATTAATCTAAGTCATGTTCAATAATACCAAGCACTTTCCTTTCTACCCTTTTCAGACATACAGGACGGCCATGTATGATTGAGAAATGCCAACCGTACTTTAGTGATAAAACTCCAGAAATAGGGTGGATTCTTTAAGGAAAAGAGGTAAAATCAACAGAGATTTTGGTGGGGCTGTAGATGATGTGTGAGGAGGTGCATAGCAGAATACCCTGGTGTGATGTTGTGATTTATAATAAGAAAAGTGTATTTGGTCATCCTGCTTCTGGCACAGAGCTCCTAAAACCCTTGGGATTTTCTAAGTGATAAGAGTGATAAAAGGTGTCTTGGTAGTCATAACAAACCCCTTTCAACCACACCTGAGTTTATGTTAATGAGGCGACTTTTGGAAAGCACCTAAGGTTGTGTACTGGTTGCCAGGAGAACCAACCATGTGATTAGAGGGTTGAAACTTTCAGTCTCACTCTCTGACCTCCAGGGGATGGGAGGGAGACAGCTGAAGATTGAGCCAATCCCCGATGGCCAATGATTTAATCAATTGTGTCTATGTAGCGAAGCCTCCAAAAAACCCAAAAAGATGGAGTTCAGAGAGCTTCTACATTGGTGAAACATGGAGATTTGGGGAGAGAGGCGCTCTCAGACAGCATGGAAGCTCGCACTCTCTCCCCCTACCTTGCCTTATACATGTCTTCCATCTAGCTGTGCCTGAATTATATCCTTTTATAATAAACTGATGATCTAGTAAGATCTAGTAAAATGTTTCTCTGGATTCTGTGAGCCACTCTAGCAAATTAATCGAACTCGAGGAGGAGGTTGTGGGAACCTCCAATCTATAGCCAGTGGGTCAGAAGCACAGGTGACAACCTGGACTTGGTGTCTGAAGGGATGGGGGAGGGGGGTCTTGTAGGACTGAACTCTTAACCTGTGGGATCTGATGCTGCCTCCAGGTAGATAGTGTCAGAATTGAGTTGAATTGTAGGACAATTCAGGTGGTGTCAGAGAATTGCTCGGTGTGGGGAAGAAACCCCCCCCGTCGGAATTGGTGTCAGAATCCTACCCCAGGAAGTTTTTCATAACACAGTAAGTGGCAGTGACCTCCAAAGAGTATCAGATTGGGGGGTGGGAGGATCTGTGTTATTGGAAAAGTTCCGCCTCCAAGGGCGTTTGGACATACACGTCCCAGGGGCTGGGAAGCAGCCAGAGAGGGGCCTGGGCCACCAGAGAGAACTCCAGGAGTCAGGAAAGATGCCAGCGTGTACACCTGGAGGCCAGGAACCATTTCCAACCCACGTATAATTCATTTATCTTAGTTAAATAAAAAATAAAAAACATTAATTTTGCATTCATTTATTCCAGAAATACAACTTCACTTCTCTTCCACCCCAACACCTTTTCCTCCATCCCCCATGCACACAACACAGAGCAAATTCCACAAATCAATAGATAACGCAGTGCTGGCTCCTGCCCAGAAGCCACTGCCCGACGAGAGCATGGCTGCCTCCTGAATCCGTTAACCACACCGATCACCACCAGGTCATCATGGTCAGTTTTCAGTCCATTTCCAGAGTCTCGTTCTGCCTTGTTCTCTGAGCCTGTGGCACAGCCAGGTCTGACCAGCAGATTTCCCTTAAAGAAAGCACAAGAGAAAATCTTTAGCAACAGCCCGGTATAAACCTATCATATACTGGGAAAATAGACTATTGTAGAAATCTACTTAACACATTTACTCGCAGCCAGGTGAACCACGCCCTTTACAAACTGCTGGTTATTGCCTCCTTGTTGTTGCCTCCTTGTTACTGCCATGTACCCCACCTGAAATGACCTTCCCCAGCCATGGACATGCTGTTGTGTAAAAAAGACTTGTTCTGGAGTAGGCAAGGACCATGTTCAAGCCCGGCTCATGCTTACCCAGCTGTGGGTCTCTTTCTTTACTTGGAGAATGAGGATAATAGTACCCATCTCATGGGGATGTCATGAGGATTAAGTGAGGTGACTTCTCACTTCTACAGTGTAGCAGCCAAGCCATGGAAGATTCTAGAAGGCAACCTCCTTTCCAGGTCATAACCAAACCATAGTCAGCTGAATGAACTTAGGGAGTTGAATAAGCATACAGGGCTCTGAGTCTGTAGCAGGAACCCTAAGGGTAGGGAGGGAGGGCAGCAGGAGGGGACCTATGATGTCATATGCCCTAGACAGGAGGTGGGACGAGTAATGCAGCAGAATGGGAACCTTCCTTGCATCCAGTCTCTCTCTCTTCCTCAGTATTAGACTGAGTTTGTGGGGGTAGCAATATGCCCAGATGAAAAATTGTTTCCCAGTCTACTCTGCAAATAAGAGTGGCCATATAACTAAATTCCAGCCAATGGTATATAGGCATAAGTTATTGAATGAGACATTTGGGAAAGCTCCTTAAGGAGAAGCTGACTCAAGTGGGAAGCCCTTTGGTATTCCCTCCTTCCTTCTTGCTAACTGGAACTCAGACATGATGACAGGAGCTGCAGAGACTATCTTGGGATGATGAGGTAAACCTGAGGATGAGTGCAGAGAGTGAAAATGTGTTTGGGACGACGATGACCACTTCCAGATTTATTTTATGTGGAAGAAAAATAAAGCGCTATCACTTGTTGTTTCAGGTCTCTGTTACTAGGATAGTGTAGTGGCCAGCTTCCAAGTTGGCTCCCAATGATCCTCACCTCCTGGTATTCATGCTCTTATGTAGTCCTTTCCCACACTGGACAGAGCTGACCTGTGTAACCAACAGGATATTGAGGAAATGATGGTATGTGACTTCTGAGGTTAGTTCATAAAAGATATGGTAGGTTCTGCCTTGCTTTCTGTTGGATCACTCGCTCTGGGGGAAATCAACTGCCACGTCATGAGGGCATTCAAAGAACCCTATGGAAAAGTCCGTATGGCAAAGAACTGCAGCCCCTCACCAACAGCCAGCATCAGCTTGCCAGCCGTGTGAATGAACTCTTAGAAGTGGATTCGCTGGCTCATCAAGCCTTCAGATGATTGAAGCCCCAGGTGACGCTTTGACTGCAATCTCAACAATCGAGACCTCAAGCCAGAACCACCAGGTAAGCTGCTTCTGGATTTCTGACCCACATAAACTGTGACATAATAAATGTTTGTTGTTAAGACACTACATTTGTTAAGCAGCAATAGATAACTAATACATAGACATACTCAGTTCCTAACTGACACAGACCTAGTGGTTAGCTTGACATGACCGTAGCTGACAGCTGGATGATCCACACTCTCCAACCTGCCAAACTCCCATGCTCAGAGACACAGCTTCCCTCCTCCTCTTGCCACTTTCTCCTGAACATATGTCTACTCTGTTCCACTTGAGGAGTGATCTCGGCCAGCTCTTTCTCCTCCAGACTTGTCCAAGTGCAGGAGTTCTCACTTCCACACCACCTCACCCCTAGGTATCCACGCCTATCCCCTCCCCCCTGCCGCCTGTTATATAGATAGCCTGCTAGTATTCTGGTCCATGGAAAGTGGGGTGGCCATGTGAGTTAGAGGGGAGCTGAGACAAGTTTGGGGGAACAGAGAGGACTCCCTGAGCCAACTGCCTCTGTGGGCTCTCCTTGCTGGCCTCACTCAGTAGACAGCTAGTATTGCCCGTTAAAACTTGCTCCCTCAGGACTCCCGGAACAGAGAAATTGAGCTGGAAAAGATAAAAGGTCTCTCTCCTCAGGTCTCTCCCTGGAGTTTCTACTCCAGCTGTCCTCTCCAAAGCCATGGAAGCTGTATCCAATCGGAGGGGCTGGAAAATGTGCTCACACAATGCTTGAATACCCTTCTTACACTTCTATCTTCCAAAGTGAGGACCGGGAATGTGCTGCTGCTTTTCTGATTCTATAATGTACCCTGCCCCTCCAGAGAAGGAGCTAACTTTTCTAACTGCCGTTTGGGCGGGGAAGGAAGGCTCCTGAGATAGAAGTGAAAAAAAATAATGAGCACAGGATGGGCTAGGGGAGAACATCAATTAAAATTTCGAACATAAATTGTTATGTCAGAGTTCCCCAGAGAAACAGAACCAATCAGGTGAGATTTATTATAAGGAATTGGTTCACACAATTATGGAGGCTGAGAAGTCCCGTGATCTGCCATCTGTGAGCTGGAGACCCAGGAAATTCTAGTCTGAGTCCAAAGACCTAAGAACCAGGAGCGTGGATAGTGTAAGTCCCAGTCCAAGGGCAGGAGAAGACCGATGTCTCAGCTCAAGCAGTCAGGAAGAGAGAGAGCATTCAACCTTCCTCTATCTTTTTGTCCTATTTGGGCCCTCAACTGGTTGGATGATGCCAACCCACTTAGGGGAGGGCAATCTGCTTTACCAATTGAATTTCTGCTAACCTCTTCTGGAAACACCTTCACCGGTGTTTAATGTTTAACCTGATATCTAGGCATCCTATGAAATAGTCAAGTGGACACAATATTAACCATCACATAAATATAAGCTTGCTGAGGGAGCACATGCCACTCCCTGCCTCACACCCAAAGATCTGGGTCCAAGGACCTCTGTACACATGCCATGCTGTTTTCTCCCTTTTTCTGTGCTCTTCTGCCCAGAATGGTCTTTTCTCATCTTCATGTCTGGCTAAGTCCTACTTGTACTTTAAGACTTAGCCTAAGCAGTCTCTCGGGGTGTGTTAGGAGCCACTCTGGACGCTTCCATAATACCTCATGCTCTTACTCACTGTACATTGCTCCCATGACACTCTCTGCACTGATCATCAGTCTTACATCACTGACTTACACCATTGACTCCATAGTATCTATCTCCCCCATTACTATGAGCACTTAGGACAGGAGCTTTGCCTATGTCACTTCTGCATTCCCAGCCCCTATCTAGATTCTAGCACACTGCCTAGCAGATAGTTGATGCTCAGTAAATGTGTGCTGAGTGAATAAACAATTGAATAAATGAATGAATATGTGCTATGCACTGCACAGTGGAACACTATCATATCTACTCTTAGACCAACTTCTATTTTATTTTCTTAAGCTGTAAACATTGTCCTCAAGTGATATGTGGGGACTTCTCCCCAGTCCTGTGATTTCCTACTCTTAAAGCTGGTCTTCAAACTACCACACTCAGGAGCAAGAATTCCATTTCACTTCATTTTTCTAACTCAAATAAATCTAGCTCTGACAACTCTCCAGAGTGGTGAGAAATTCGATCTCAGTCACATTTAGGGGTGTCAAAGCATAATTTTCAAAACCCTAAAAATGTAACTTTTATATAAATATATAAGAAGCATGTGTCAAAAGATTTACATAATTCATTAATGAGGAAAGGCAGGTTGAAAAAGCTGGTTTAAAGCATGACGCGAGAAAATGATATAGAGAGAGAGTCAGTGATAAAAGGAAACGGAGGAATAAGATTGCCAAATTAGATGCAAAATTCGTCAACGCTCTACACAGCAATAAAGCCATTACTCTTGGGATTACCTTCTCTACCAAACAGAAACATCTGCACTTCAACCAGGCAAAAATCATTCATCTCCTTTCAGTTTTCTACAAGCTATCGTCTGACTTTATGGAGTCTGGGCCTTAATGACCATAAAGAGTAAGCTCGACAAAGTTACCTTCCTGTGGAGAAGGCGAGTGAACTCTATTCTGGAAATAATTCTACCAATAAAGAGGTTAAAATAAGAGAGGGTTAAGGTGCAGCTCACGGATTTATACACTTAAAACAAATGTGAAAATGAGACTAAACTGGGTTTAGACACAATGTGTAGGCGAGGCAGGGGAGCTGTCCAGGGCAGCGTGACCCGATGAATAAAGGACAATAGAGAGAGAGCAGAACAGAGAAGCCAGTGCCAACGTGTATGCAAAAAAGAGAAGAAACAAACGACCTGGTGTTTTCAAATAGTGATCTGATGAAAAGACTAACAAATTGTATTGGGCAAATACTCAAGTGATAAAGTACTAACAAAGGGGTGTGTGGGGGTTTTATATGTGTGCCCAGATTCTCCCCTCTGGGGTTCTCTGCTAGGACAACTGTCTACACATGAGAAAACGCGAAGTGTGAAATAAAATAAAGCTTCCTACTCCTTCCCCCTCACACCATTCCCCCGAACTCAACAGGCAGGGCCTGCAGCGCAGACTCGGAGCCCCTCACTCGCCAGCTCACGTGGGCAGGAAGCCAGCTGGGAGCTCAGTGGCCGCTGTCTCTTGAAGGAAGCCTTGCCTGCGTGTGCTTTCCACACAGAAGTGGGAAATGCAAGAGCTCTGAAAACCAAAAATTTGATGACTAACTTGACCAGAACTGAGGGGAACCAAATAGAACTGAACTGAGTGGCTTAAACAACAGACATTTTCTCACAGTTCTGCAGGCTGGAAAGTCCCAGATCAAGGTGCTGGCAGATTCCATCATAGGTGAGCACCCTCTTCCTGGCTTGCAGATGGCTGCCTTCTCACTGTGTCCTCACATGGTGGAGAGAGGAAGCTCTGGTGTCTCTTCTTCTTCTTCTAAGGGCACTAATGCCATCATGGGAAGCCCACCCTCATGACCTCACAGAAACCTAATTACCTCCCAAAGGCCCTGGTTCCAAATACCATATGGTCTTCAACATATGAATTTTGGGGACAAAATTCAGTCCATTACAGCATCTGACCCTAAAGGTTTTAAATTAGAGGATGTGGTCTTATACTACACCCAGAGATTATCGATGTTAACATTTTGGTATCCAATCTGATTTTTTAAATTTCCTTGTTGTTGGATATTTAGGAAGATGTTTTCAATTTTTCATACTGAAAAAAAAAATCTGAAATGATTATTTCCATATGATAAATTCCTAAAAGCAGAACCACAATAAAGGGCCATGCATGTTTTAAGGCTCTTGAAACATGTTGCCACATTACTTTCCATCATTGTTGGCCACTAGTTAAGAAGGGCTGTCTCAGCACAACTCTCCCTGAGTCTTACAGTTACAGTATTATTTTTTATTTATAGAAAACCAGTACATATGTATGACAAAGTATTCAAGTAGTACTGAAATGTATATACCCTTGCTGCCAACTTGCAATCACTTTCCCCAGAGGGAGGTTAACCACGTTCCACATTTTTGTCTTAAATCTCTCTTCGTCTTTGCTGCTGCCTCCACTAACACTCTCCAATGCTGTGCCTTCAGAGGCCAGATGAGGATAATGACTTTCGTTACATTTCAAACTTGGTCTTCCCTCAGCCATTTACTTCCTGGACTTTGCTAATTTTCATTATTCTAAAGACAATTAAAAATCCCCCTTCTACCACCTTTTTTCCTATTTTAGCAGGCTTTGACATCCCCTGGGTATCTGTCCTACCTAAGAAACTAGAGAAAAGTAAGATTAAAATTTGTAAACCCCATTAGGTCTCTGACTATCAGTGTGATCTGCTAGGTCTTACCCAAACCAAAGGCTGGGGCCGTATTTGAGAAGATGCCTGCTGTGGGGCAAGTCTCCACTGGCTTTAGCAAAGACTTTTCCTTTTAAAGTCTGGACTAGATCTCTTGGGGTGGAGTACAAGGAAGAGAGAGGCCCTATGTTGGTGCCCTATGAGTACTACACAGTTGCAGTGAGGGCCATGGTGGGGGTAGGGGTGTTCTGAATAGACCAAGACAAGAGTTGTCCACCATAACAGCCATTGGTTCTGCCCACCAGGGTCCTCCCACTCTGAAAAACCCGTCCTCCTGAACCCTCAGAGGGTTAGAAAGGAGAGGAAAACCAACAACCCCAAGTGGATTGGTTATAACCTGCTAGGTAGGTGGAATCCATTCGTTTTGGACGACACATTCCCCGATACCCACTCTGGGGTCACAGAGATGAATCCAACCCAGACACAGCCCAGGAGAGGACAAAGCCGTGACAGGGTTACTTTTGAGGCTCTTCCCCTTTAAATCATAGCTGCCATTGTACAACATCGTGGTCTGTGGCGAGAAATAGGCTCCATGTAATGGAACAGTTTCTGTAAGTTGTAGGCCTTGCAGGAAGAGCCCGCCAGGCTGTGCGAAATTCCCTGTGATGCTTAAACAACCGGCTCCAGAGGAGGAAGTAAATGAGGAGTGGACAGGAAGGGGCCTCGGCCACCCCCTCTGCTCCCTGTCCCGGCTCCTGACTCCTGGCTTCCTTCTCTGGTCCCTAAGCCCCAGGGTCCCCATGCTGCGCTGTGGTGCCGCCCCCAGGTCTGTCCGCCCCAGAGGGCCACAGCCCACAAAGCTTCATTCCTTCCCTCTCCCCATCGAAACCCAGGCCTGAGACTCTGCCCCAGCCTGTCCCTCTAGACTCTCGGGCTCAAACCCCATTTCTCTCTGGTCTCTAAGATCATTAATTCCCACTGCCGGAGACACCCTTTCTCATTTACCAAAGATGTTGGCTCATGACTTGTAACACATGAAAGAAAGTCATCAAGTCATACTTCCCCTTCCCAATTTCCCATAGACTTCATGTGTCTGGCCAATATGTTTTCAATTATTATGTTTTTCAGGGATATATCTATCATACAATTGGGATTTAACTGTGCAACGTAAGATTTCATTGCTAACATACTGATTTTTTTTAAGTGTTTCCATTTTTATCCTCAGTTTGTAGCCAAATTCTCATTTGACAACAATATCTTATATATCTTAACATAATTACTCTTAGGCCTCATGCCTACAAGTTCAGATTAACTTGCATCATCAAATGATACAGTATTTTAATGGATACCCAAGTAGCCTATCTTTAGATTTAACTATAAATGTTTCTATTTTAAGAAAGTCTGGAATTGAAAAATGACATGAGATTCAGCATATAGCCACATCTCTTTGAAATACTTTCTAGATTTTTTTCCTTACAAATTATTTTACTATAATTTGTGCTATAATTCCAGTCAAAGTTGTTCCGTAGTCTGAGAAACATCTACACTGGACAAGTATACTATTAGACATATCAATGTGTAGATTGAGGTTTTCTTTTGGGCAAACAACTTGCAGATTGCAGCTGAGGGCGTCTCCTGAGCTGTCATGCACCTAATCCTTCTTAATTAGGAACAAGAAATGAAATAGTTGCATACGGGTGTTAGCACCAGGATATGGACCCAGGTGAAGGGCCTAGAAATATGGATGGAGGCTGCCTTAAAATGCACTGAAATTCTCTGACCAGAGAACCGGGAAGGAGAAGGTGAAGACATTGTTGATGCTGTGTCGAGGAACAGAGGGTGGACTCAGCCCACTTGGACATTCCAACCCAGACCCTAGCCACCCTGACAGAGATTCCAACAGGACCTCCTTCAGCCCCCCATCCTGCAACTGTTTCTGCAAGGATGGCCAGAGAGCCCCAGTTCACACTGCTGCTCCCCACTCATGCTCAGCTGAAGACATGTCCTTCTCTATGGGAAGACAGTGGAGACATCTGCCCTTTGCTAAAAGTCCTGGGGTCCACTACCCCTGGCCCAACTGAATCTAGACGTTCTCTATCCCTAGCTGGATCTGGACCCTTGGGCTGTTCCATGAGGCTGTTTAAATGAAGCAAACAAACAAGTTGCTTTTAGGGCCAAGGAACACAGTGAGCTCACTGGGAGGCCCCGGAAGCTCCTAATGGAATCAGCATGGGCCAGGACACAGACTCATTCATTTTTATTCCTGATCTGCTACCAACTGCAAGACCTTAGGCAAGTCGCTTAACCTCTCTGAGGCAGCCATTTCTCCACCAGTAAAATGCAGATAATACCATATGGGGATGTGGTGGGCATACTGAATGCATGCACAAAGAAAAGTATTATGAAAATACCCAGTACAATTATCAGTCTGGCAATATGTTGATGCTAGCCTTGAACAGTTTGTATTACTTTCTAAAAATAAAAAAGGCTGTTAAGAAAATTTTATGAGAATTCATCTTTCTACTTATGTAATTTTCACAAAAACTCTGGAAGTGTTAGCATGTAAACAATGACAGATACTCATTTTCTTTATAAATATCTATAATTGAAATCAGCTTTACAAAACAGAACAAAACCAAGTAAATTATATGCACGTGATTAATTACAAAATTTGTGTCTCGTTAACAAAAGCTTATGTAAATCTGAATTAGGAATGTAAAGAGCATCCTTGAACTTTTTGATCCATTTCTTCAAGCTTAATTGCAAAAATCTTAAAAACCATACAACTACTTCCCCTCCCTGAACTAAATGCCACTGAAGAGAAAGAGCAGAGAATGAGCCAAAAGCCAAGCCTTGGGGATGCCCATGCTTAAAAAGTGGGGGAAGAATGCTCAAAGTCATTGGCAATCAAAGAAACAAAAATTAAAACTACTAGAATGGCTAAACTTACAAGGACTGAAAATACCAAATGTTGATGAGAACGTGAAGCAACCAGAACTCTCGTACACTGCTGGTGGGAACATAAAATGCTACAACTTTGGAAAAGTTAGTTTCTTATACAGTTGAACATGTACCTACTGCACTTCTGCACCTACATGTTTTCCCAAGAGAAATGAAAATGCAGATCCACAAAATGACTTATACAAGAATATTCATAGCAGCTCTATTCATAATGGTCAAAAACAGAGCACAACCCAAATTTCCACCCCCAGGAAAATGGATAAATGAACTGCAGTATATTTATAAGATGGAATACAACTCAGCAATAAATAGGAACAAACTACTGACATATGATGGATGAATTTCATAGACATTATGCTGAGCAAAAGAAGCCAGTCATAAAACAGTAGACATTGTATATATAACGATAATTCATATAATATGAATTACTGAATTCATTATTATTGAATTATCAAATATACAATTATAATTAATATAATTTATTTATATGAAATTCCACAAAAGCCAAAACTATCATTGGGCTGGCCCTGTGGCCTAGTGGTTAAGTTCAGTGTGCTCCACTTCAGCAGCCCAGCTTCAGTTTCCTGGTGCAGACCTATACCACTCATCGGCAGCCATGCTATGGCAGCAACCCACACACAAAATAGAGGAAGATTGGCACAGATGTTAGCTCAGGGTGAATCTTCCTCAAGCAAAAAGAGGAAGATTGGCAACAGATGTTAGCTCAGGGCGAATCTTCCTCAGCAAAAAAAAAAAAAAAAAAAAGACAAAACTTAAGATAGTGGAAAAAAAATCAGAAAAGTGGTTGGCTTGGGAGGATTGACTAGAAGGGATATGAGGGAACTTTCTGGGTGATGGAGATATTCCTGGCTTTAATATGAGTTTGTGTGTGTTCATTTGTCAAAATATATCAAATTGTACAGTTATTAAAAAATAACTGAAAACAAATCTTGAACTCTAGTTAGTAGGCTTGCTTTTCTCAGTGGCACAGGTTAGTAATTGTGAAACTACTGTCTGTGTATCCTAGGTTTGAGCAAATGAGTAAATACACTAGGGGGAATGGGAGCCAGGTTTCTTACTGTCAGAGAAAAGAGTTACAAATATGGAAAAGGAGAAGATTCGAATGTTCTTTGAGGTTATGAATTAGAATTGGCGATATCAGTACGAACTCATGCTTTTTAGTAGATAGATAAATAGATACATAAATATATTTCCTAGCTCTGTCCACTGACAGCACCTAGAAGCACTGACACCCCTATAGCAGCAGCACTTCCAGCACTTAGATCTTGGTTTCTAAATACTATTCTCCACTAAAATGAACCAGGGCTCCCTGGAGAAAAATCTTATATTCCAGGACTGGGGCATGAAAAGCACAAAATGAACCTGGAATATCTTGTTGCACCGGAAACTAAGGAGATTTTCCCTTACTAATCAGTAGTTGGGAAAATTCAAAAGGACCCAGGATCAGATTGAAGGAACTTCCACTGACCAAATCTGGGACAATTTGAGCATCAATGACAATAATGCATTATATTCCACCAAATAAAATAAGAAACCATGAGATCACACTGTTATAAATACTTACATACACAAGTAGGGGAAAAAATAATGCTCTTCCTTATGGAAAAATGTTAACTAATAAACATAAAAGGAATAATGGAATTAAAAAATCATCAATCGATGTTAAAAGAAGTTAGATGAGGGTGAAAGTTTGATAAAGAATAGAATATTTACATAGTCTCAAAGTATTTCCCTACAAATTACATATTACTTACAAAGGGGAAATGGTAACTTTATGATGGAGAAATTTGAGAGACATCACCTGTTCCAGTTACTACGGCTACATAACAAATTACCCCCAAATCCAGCACCATTCGACAGCCATGTATTATGCTAATGGATTCTGGGGGTTAGGGATTTGGACAAGGAACATCAGGCACAGCTTGTCTCTGCTCCATGATGTTGGTGGCTTCAGCTGGAAAACTTGAAGGCTGAAGGCTGGAATCATGTGAAGGTTCCCTACTCACACACCTGCCGTTGATGTCGTCTGTCGCTGGGAGCCTCCAAGCCTCTCCATGTGGCTGGTTTGGGCTTCCTCACAGGATAGCTGCTGCCCGGATTCACCACTGTAAAGTTACTACTTCTCGTTTTGTAATTAATAAGTAGCTTATAGGGAGATAGTTTGAGACTATACAAATACCTTTCCTTTCAATCATGCTTTTGTCCACTAATTTTAGCATCCACTGATGATTTTTTGCCCCCAACAATTATTATCGTAGTATTGTTGCAAACTCTTTTTTAAAATGCCAGTTTACTTCACAGACAGCTTTATTTCTTCAGACAGTCCAAACTCCAAACAGAGAAATTCTTGGAAGCACAGAATCCATTCATTTGGCTCACGAGCCTTCATCTTTGAAAATGTCGCTTGTCTTCTAGCTTGGTAATCTTCACTAATCTCATACATTAAAAAAAAAAAGTTCCCATCATACCTTTAATTGCATTTCTATTATTATAGACTGAAGTTGAGTATCTTTTCACGTTGGAATCATTTGTATTTCCTTTTTCGATAACTGTTCATTCTTATCATTTGTCCATTTCATATTTATCTGCAGGAGTTTTTCTATATACTAAGAAATAATTACGAAATAAAGAAAGATATTAAGGAAGATAGCCCTTTACTAGTTATACAAGTTGCGAGCATTTTTCCCAGTTTTGTGTTTGCCGTTTTTCTTTTAATTTTGTTTGAGTATTCTTTTTTTATGCACAATTTTTTTGTTGTTTCTGGTAGTAGAATTTACTAATTTGTGTGCATGTGTGGGTTTCTTAGAAGAGTCTTCCCCATTCCGGTATTATTAGTTAAATCTCTCATATACTCATACTGCTTTTGTGATTTTATTTCTTATGTTTATATATTTGATCCATCTGGAAGTTAATTTGGTGTAAGAAGTGAGTTAGAGATCCAACTTTTTTTTCACATAGTGATCTAGTTGTCTCAACACCATTAAATGAATAATTTACCTTTTCCCTGCTGAGGCACCTTTTATCATATACTAAATCCCCATGTGTATATGGTTTGACTTTCTAGTCTGTATTATTGCTCTAGTCATGTGTTTTTACCATGTTGTTTTAATAATTGTGGATTTATAATGTTTTATTATCTGGTAAAACTAGTATCTCTTCATCACTCTCTTTTTTCCCACAATTTTTCTCTCTGCAAATATGCTTGCTTGTTTTTCATGTGAACTTTAGATCCAGTTTATATGTTTAAAAATGTGAATTTTATCAGGAAAGTAATATATTTCTGGATTAATTTAGGGAGACTTGACATCTATATGATACTAAGTCTTCCCAAGTATGGAAATTCAAACATAGCAGCACTTTCCGTTGTTTAAGATTTCTCTGTGTCCCCCTTTCTCGTGTAGCTTAAAATAGCATCTTAAATGTATGTTTCATATAAATCTATTTGTATGGTTAAATTTATTTTGGGGGTATTTTATTTGTTTTGTTATTATTGTAAATGGATCCTTTTCTCCCGTCACATCTTCTAACTAACTGATTGCTGCTTATATATAGTTAAATGTTTATAAATAGTTAAATAGTTCATAAGTTCTCTAAGATTATGTCACTTAATGGGAGGAAGAGGATTTTATTTCTTTCTATATCAATCACCAACCCACAATGGTAGGAAATGAATCTAGGGCTACATACCAAAAGCAACTTCAGGCAGTTCTCATTTTTTTCCTTGATAGAATGAAATAGAACATTCAACACAGTGGCTTTTGGACAAATATATATATATATTCAATAAGTAAATCCATTTTTTTAAAAAATTGTTTCAGCTCATCTTAACTATATCAGCCCCAGTTAATACAAGTGAAGAGATAGCGAGAAGGAAAGAAGACGGAGGGGTGAAATACGACAGAAGATTTCCCAGTGTTTGTGTAAGGTTATAACCACACATCTACTTAGGGTGTGGGCTTTCCAGTCATCACATTGCCCTTAAAGAAAATCAATTTTTTTAAAACATAACTATGCATAATTCCCAGACTTTTCAGAGTCTAATTCAGAGGTTGCAAACTCATATGCCAGAAGGGGCCAGGCCGGTGACATAAACAGTGAAGCAGACCTGGGGAGAAAAAATAGAGAAATGCGGGACTGGGGCTAACCGCCTACGCTGCCCCCTGCACCAATCAGTGGCTTTCGGGGGGGAGGGGGGAATTAAGACCAAGGTTGCTGTAGCTTCCAATTTTTTAAGGGAAGCCAGAAACCCAGATTTAACATGTAAAAGTTCCCACTTTTAAATGCCGGCTCACGTTTTTAAAAACAAAAAATATTGTGCAGGCCAGGTGTAACCCAGGCCCTCTGGCCAATCAGTGTGAGTCCCCCGCTGCTCTAACCCTCACTCCTGGACCCCAGCCGCGAGAAGAGTTTTTCCGCGCGGCGCAGCGGCGCTCGACACAGGCCATGTAGACTCCGCCTAGGCCAGCTCCGGAATTTACACGGAGCGTTACTACCCCGGCTTGATGGCATGATAAATAGCCTGCTTTGCCCCGAAGATAAAGTGGAAAATTAACTTCTCAATTTTAACATCCTTTCTTTATGATGAATGACCAGCTCCAGGAAAATCACCAATCTCACAATGACCTCCTCCCAATGAAGTAGCCATTCCGCCTGTTATCCTGGGCAGACTGTGCCCGGGGCACTGCGTTGGCTTCTAACAGGATGGCAGCGGAGGTCCATGTTCCAGACTCCAGGCGAGGGAGGGGGCGGAGCGTGCCCGCCACACTCAGTACGCAGGGATTGTTCCACAATTATCACATTTGTGAAAGAGTCCTCCAAAGCTAGCATGCTTATTAAAATTAACTAGATGGTTTCTCTTCAAGAGCAGCATCTTTTTAAAAGAGATCTATTGATCCACAACGTTGGTAGAGTGATTTGCAATTTTCCGAGTGTCTCGTGTCCTCTTCTTATCCGATCTTAAACCAACCCATGTGGGAGGTGTTAGGACAATCCTCATTTTACAGGTGAGAAAGCTGAGATCAGAGAGGTTCGATGGCTTGCCTGAGCTCCACAACATAAGCGCTTCTGTTTAGGCACCTTAAAAGGTCTTCTCTGTCCGTCTTCAAATGGTTGATCAAGTAACCCATACAGCAAAGCTTTGCCCCTGTTTTGGGGAAAATCTATGGAGGAGGAAACAGACAAATAGTGCAGTTTCTTTCAAACCTCAGGAAAAGGCAGAAAGAAACTCCACAAAACCATAGGACAGAACCTGAGACAGATGGACTGAACTCTGAAAGAGAGCCTGCTAGAACCCCTTGAAACATGAGTTCTTAAGGAAAAGTCAGGCAGAATAGTGCCTGATTAGAAAAACAAAAGGTCATTAGATTTGTTTGTATATTTATCCTGAATGGTTTTTCCACTCTTTATATATATCTTTGGTAAAATTTCCATTGCTTTATATAATGAAGTTTTGCATTGTTTTTTACAAAGAGGAATCTATTTTTATAGAGTTGGAATGTTAAGTGGGGCTAATTTTGCAGTATATCGAAAAGCAGGCGCTCTGCAGGGAGGCAAGTGAGTCTCTTTCGCCACCTAGTGGACATTTCTAAATGGAAACCAGAGGAGGCTGGGAGTGGGTGCTGGGACCCCAGCCCCTGCCCTGACCACATCTCACCGCCGACCACATACATGTGACAGCCACTGAGAGGCCAGAGCAGTCTTAGCAGGCCGACCCACAATTAAGTGTCATTTCTGATTAGAAGCACATCACATTTAAAAGGTCTTGAAAAATTGCTTGTAGCATTTGAAGCGAAGCATCACAAATGGAACAGGAACGCTCACCTGATCTGTGTGTCAGGCTCCTGTCTGCTCTCCAATATTAGTTTCACATTTTCTCGCATCCACAGTGCTGCTCTACTGACTTAAATATTCATATCCAGTATAAGGACGCTTTGAGCTGACCATACTCTACGTCCAAACCTGACTGACCTGATTCTTCTGGTCTTTAAACCCTGCCTTTGCCTGTGACACACTGTGCTCCTTTTTCTCAAGCTACTACTGCCTGTCATCCAAGCCTGTCATTTCTGCTTTCATAATAGCTTTTAAATTACCCCTTTCCTCCTCCTGCCACATCCCAATCCTGGTCTTTATCCGCAAATTCTGGATTCATTCATTTATTCAACTCATTTTGACGGGGCACTGACTGCTTGTCCCTGCAGCTGCAGGACTGGGCACAGGGTGGAGAGATGAGGGCAGTACCACCTGGGGCCTGGGAGAGGCCGTATTTACAGAAGGTTTGAGGTGAAACTGGGCAGTTCAGGTGAAGAAGGATGAGTAGCTTCCTTGCTGGGCCTCCTGATATGATCTCTTTCCAGTTCAACCCACCATGTCTCTTCTTCAGCCTGACTTCTCTTCTACATTGCTGACTCACAAGCCTTCAAAGTTTCCTCCTTCATCCCTCCTGCTCGTCCGTAGAGTCTGAATTGCCCTGTGCTCAGAGACACAGATGGGGTGAGATCCAGTGCCTGGCCTTAGGGAGCTCAGCAGGAGGAAGACAGACCAGTAGACACCCACATATGGAGAAAGCTGCCCGAGGCAGGGATAGTGGGTGCTCTGGGGGCCCAGAGAGGGCGTGAGCAATTCTGCTGGGCAGTGGGGAGAGCCAGCCAGGGGAGATTTCCAAGAGAAAGTGACATTCACATTGGACCCTGAAAGACAAGTAGAAGTTTATCAGTTGGAGGTGGGAGAAGGTGAGGCAGAGAGCATCCTGGGCAGAAAGAGCTAAATATGGAAAGGCCTGGAAGAATGGAAGAGTATAGGGGTCAGGGACAGCGTCCTTCCGCGTGACAGGAGAGGAGGTGCATGGCTGGTGTGACAAAGGCCCAGATTCTGACTGCGTCACTGGATGTGATGGCCATATGTTCACCCCACCGTGTGGATTTATCATCCCTGAGGTTTCCTGAGGCAATAAGAACTAATAATAGGGTTTCAAATGAATGAAATCCCATGCAGCCACTTCTGACTCTCATTTCACATGCCACTGCGCTGATATGGCTGGGGTGTATGGGGTCCAGCAGTCACTGTGAATCAGCTCTGGGAGCAAGGCTCCTAGTCACAGTGTGGACTGAACTGGGGTCAGTTGTAAGACCAAGGCACTGATTGCCCTAGCTGCAGGTGTGTTGGCATCTGATGGCTCAGATGAGTTTTCCTCTAGGATTTGCTCTCAGTTGAAGAGAGCTGCCTCATCCAAAATCATGAACCTCTCCCAGAGGTAATCCACATCCAACGATGGATGCAGGGAACAAAGCCTGGGCCCCTTACCTTGATACAAAACAACTCTAAGGGATTGTTCCAGCTCCAGGACCTCCAATGGGATTGGCTGGGACCTTTGTCACTTCTGCATTGCGGTTCAACTCCCTCTTCCCAACCCTGCTTCCTTCACTCCACCATAAGTGTTGATCCCAAGATTTCTCCCTAGTAAAGCTCCCTGCACAAAAATCTCTATCTCAGAGTCTGCCTTCCAGAGAACCTGATCTGCAACAGATAGCTTAGGAAGCCTGGTTCCCATTCAAACAAGACCCACTGGTACTAACATAGTTTACAGAAGGCTGTGTCAATCAGAAGGAAGTTGGTCAGCCATGGAAGCCCCATAGAGGTAATCACTGGCAGAGCTCACCCAAGCTCTGTGCTGGGAGAAGGAGCCTTGTTAGGGCCTCACTAGCTCTGTTCCACCTGGCAGAACTCTTTCCTCCTGGGGAGATGGGTGTGTAGGGCTGTTGGAATCTGGTGCCATTAAATGAAACCCACATTCTGTAACTAACTCCTCTCTCCCCTTGCTCATGCTCATCAGGAGACATTTTGATTCTCATCTGCCTTTCTGTGAACCTTGTCTGTAGAGAGAGAGGGCCCAAATGTGCAGTCCATCTGGCAGTTATAATTTCCTATTTTCAATCAGCATGTTGACATTCAGGCTTGGAGTTTGTCTCTTGCAAACTCTGTCAGCCTGAGTGGACTGATCGGTGCTGAGACAGTGAGGAGGACATATGTCCAAGCCCACAAGGCAGAGTCCCAAGCTTGGATGATGGCCAATTCACCATGGCAATGCCCTCTGGGGGTCTCTTGGTAGACAGACAGTCTACTGCTTCTTATGATATCTCAGCCTTGACTTTCAAACGTCTGTAGATGTAACTTAGAGGAAACCAAGAAACAGTTCTGCTTCCCCCAGTGTAGCCCCTTCTCAGTCTAAACTCTTTAGGAAACAGATCTCTTTTCCCCTAGAGTTTGGGGGAGGTGACTGTTTGGGAGGTTGGAAGAGCTTTTTCACAAGCAAAGAAAACTAAAGGAATTGAGAGCACCCCCTGGAGTGAACCAAGACTAAGACCCTACTGTGAGGAGATATTGTCAATATACTTAAAAGCAAGAACTTCCCTAAATAATCCCTTTAGAATAAAGGAGATTGTTTTGCTAGTAACTGCTTTCTGACTCCACTTTAAAACCTCAACAGTAGAATGATTGATCTTATAAATAAAGAGCCAATCAAAATCATGTCTGCTCAGCCTGCTTGGTGCCGTTGAGGGACACCCACTCAGCTTCCAGCCCCTGAGAGCAGGAGGCTGGGCTGTGACCTTCCAGATCCCATCTTGGAAAATTGAATTCTAGATAGAGGTTTCCTGTCTCTTACAATCTAAGTGTTTCTTTGGGGGAGGGGGTATTCTCCAAGTCTCTGCTTTCGCAGATGGACTTCAAAATGGAATTTTGGAACTTCCTCTCATCTCTACACCACCTTTATCTCCTCCCTAATCCTTCTCCTCAAGCCCTGCAGTATATCCCAACTCCCCCTCTGAAGTGAGGTCCCCAGAGGTCTGCCAGAGGAGAACGTGTGTGGCCTCTGGTCACTTGGTCAATTGAGGTGACTTCCTCCAGGACAAGGCCATGTGTCAGCTGGACCTGGTGACGTTACTTTAGAGGGGCTGGCAAGGCCTGTCTCAGAGTGGCGGTGCTGGAGGAGAGCTCCAATCATCTCCCCAAGCCCCTCCCTTGCTCATTAGGAAAAGGAGGCTCAGGGAAGTGATGTAGAAGTGCCCAGATCTGATTCCCAGACCAGTGCCCCTTCCACCATTCGCTGAGCTGCTTTCACTCACGCATGAGTCAATCCTGTATTTAGTCAACCACTTAGTCAATGATTGATTGCTAAGCCCCTACCACGAGTAAGCACAGAGCTGGGTTCACTAAAAGGAGCTAGAACAAGTGTTGGTGCTGGGTGGGGTGGAGCCGTAGACAGGCAGAGGCAGGAGGACATGACAGCGAGCTCTGGAGAAGCACCCAGTGTTTGCAGGAGGCCCTAACTCCAGGGTGACAGAAGAGGACTCCGAAAGACCGGATGAAGGGGTCGGGGCAAAAGTCCCCACCTCACAGTTCGGCTGAGGGCTGGCATTACTCAGCCTGCAGTCCGTAAGAGCAGAGGACTGGCACTGCCAGCCAGGACTGACCACACAATCTGCGGGACCTGTAGCAAAATTAATGTGTGAGACCCTTCTCTCCAAAAAAATTACGAATTTCAAGACAGTGACAGCAGAGCATTAAACCAAGCCTGGGGCCCTTCTAAGTACAGGACTCCCTGTGAATGCACAGGTCACATGCCCACGAAGCTGGCCTGCTGCTCCTCAAATTTACCATCTGATTTGCAAAGCCAGGGAATGCCAGACCCCATTACCTAGTCTAGAGCCCTCGTGAGCAAACGAGGAAGCCGAGGCCCAGAGAGATGAAATGACTGTGCACGTCTCACAGCCGGTCAGTGGCAGCAAGTCTCTTCAGAAAACAGCTATGCCCTGCTTTTGCCAATCAGAATGATATATAGATTTGTCTATTTGCTGTTTGCTTGTTTACTTCCTGCTGTAAAGCTGGCTACGTATAAGATAAAAAGAGGAAAATACACTTTCTTTAAACATAAAATAGGGCCAAAAAAACCTGAAGGCAGAACCTTTTATCTCCGCCAGACTCTCCAGCCACTGTTGCTGGTTCCTCTCTCTAGGGAAGCAGCCCAGGTCCACCTGGGAAGCCTCTCCTGTACCCTGCTGCTCTTGCATGGCACACAGCACTCCAGTGTGTGGATGGCGTCTTTCTAGGGTCTCCTGACTATCTTTGATGAGGGCAAGGGCGTGCAGAGCCACAAATCAAGTCATGTCACCACTGGAAGGGCCTTGGAGATGAGAAAAGCAACACTCCCATTTTACAGACGAGGCCCGGGGAAGGGTTGTGTAGAGTTGGGAGAAGAACCAAGGTCTCTTGGTAGAGGGCTCCCCTATGCCAGTCTCAGCTCAGAAATTGTATGTGACCGTGTTCCCAGCAGCACTTCTCTCTCTACAACGTTGGGAGGTGGGCAGAGAAGAAAGACCAGAAGGTGTGATGGAAGGGGCTTCTGAGCCAGACAGACCTGTCCACTGCTTCTGCTTCCCAGTTAGGCAAATTTTGCTGTGTTGTGGAAATCTCTCAGCCTCAGTTTCCCCATCTAAAAAATGAGGATAGGAATAGCTACCTGAAGGGTAAGATTAAATGAGATGAGATACCTGAGAAGCCCAGGAGAGTCCTGCCTTTATCGCAGGAGCTCAACAGATGTGTCCTGCCCCCCTCACTCCCTTTCTTCCTCGGCATTAGGACTTCCAGCTGCGACAACACTCTGATTGGGATGCCTCCCACGTGTGGTGTTAGGTCAAGTGTCCAAGCATCTAGTTGTGTCTCCCAATATACATAGAATGGAGGAGCTTTATGAGAAAAGATTTTAACCATGTACACAACTGGGATTTCAACTCACGGGGCAATCTGGGGGTCAGTGGGAAGGGAAGGGGAAAAGCAGAGGGATCCTCATTTTGGAGCAGCGGAGGTCTGGGGTCACATCAGACACCCCCAGAATGCCTAGAAATTCTTAAGGGAAGAAGGAACCTAGCCTTTGGGATAGGAGAGGGGAGGCTAATAGGGTAGTAAAATCCAGGAGTTCCCATTAATGGGGTCTCATGGATCTCTTAGGTTGCTGAGGCCTGCAGCTGCCCCCCATGCAGACTGCCATGAGGAAGCCTGTAGAGGCCCCTATGAGTTGGGGACTCGAAGGAGGGGCAGTCGGGCAGTATCACCGAAGCTGCTCCCTCCTGGCCTCTGACACCTGGCAGCGCCCCCCTCCAACAAGTGTGGCTGATGCCTCCCCACCCCTGCCCCCTCATCTTGCCCCCTCATCTGCTCACAGTGCCTTTCAATCACAAGGCACGCTTGTGGGTGGTTCCTCACACAGACGATCCCCTTCCCAGTCAGTCAGTGTCCCTCACAGAGCAGCTTCCGACTGGCTGCTTCCCAGGTGCCTTTCCCCAGAATGCCCACCCTCCTGCCCCTCACTCAGCTATTCCCAGCCCTACCTCAGCCTCCCACTTCGTCCCAGACACACGCAAGACATTTTCCTGTAATGATGACAAAGGGCATTCTGATTTGAAGAAACGTATACTCCACACAGATCCCTAATGGTGGGCATTTGTGACCCTGTGGACCCTTTAGGAGACCGCAGAATGTTCCTTCTTCAGTGATAGCCGGAATCTCGGGAGGTCTGAATTCAGCATGGATCAGAGTGGCAGGGAAGTTCAGAGCAGGATGTGAAGTCAGACAGACCTGCCTTCGAATTCTGGTTCTGCCACTTACCCTGTCCCTTAGGCAGGTTACTCCACCTCTCTAAGCCTCAGTTTCCTCATCTATAAAATGGCTAGAATAGCAATCCCTCTACAGAGGAGCAACGGAGGGGATGGGGGTAAAGAACTTGGCACCGTGCCTGGGACACAGGGAGCCCTCGGTAGACATGCAAAGTGGCTGCTGCTGCTCTGGATAATCCCCAGTGTTCTTGTCCAGTCCCTCTCTGCAACTCACCTGGAAGACTGCGGTGCATCTACACTCTACTCCCTCCAATCTTGGTTATCTTCTTAAGCTCAATTGAATCACATCCCTTCAGAAATCCTCAGTGACTCCTCACTGCCCACAGGGAACATCCACACGTCTTAGCGTGCTATTCCAGCCCTGTGAGTGCAAGGTGGCCCCACTACCTTTCCAGCTCATCTCTCCTGCTCCCCCCATGTGTATTTCATCCCCTCCTGCCCTCTCTCCTGCTGACTCTCAGCTTTAGAGTCCCTTTGTACGCAGAGCCTCCTCTCCTCTCTCAGTGCCTCTCCTGAGCTCTTCCTGCCCCATCCACGGGAACCCCTCACACCTTTGTGGTCCTTCAGCTCTAGCCTGGATCTCTCTCCCATAGCAGGTTTCTCACTGGGGCTGTGACACAGGCCTGTGTCCCTCTTGTGAGCCTCTTGGAGCCAGGGACATGGAGCTGGTCATCTCTGTACACTCTTCAGTGCCTGATACAGTGTTGGGCGAGCGTTGTAGGCAACGAAATGGAATAATTAAGTAATTGTCCAATGATTCCATGCATATGCATGTCTCCACCCTCTGCATTTCGGTCCCAGCATTTTAGAAAAGCAGAAAAAGAGGGAGAGAGGCCCAGATGCACACATTCCTGTGCATAGACCAGCATTTGGGGGGTAACCAGAAGCCGGTGGTGCCCCCCCCACCCCCCTGCACCACCCACACCAACCAGCATATGCACACTGCAGAGCCCTCACTGGTTTCTGTGCATTTCATTATCTTTGCAGTTTTTCTCAGGGTTTATGGGGTCCCAGGGAGCAGCCACACCACACAGCTCACAGCACTTCCTTGGGAAATCCCGCCCTTGCAGACCTACCACCTGCAGCTCTTCCCTGTCCTCATCCCGCCCAGCGCCAGCCCTAGGGACCCCTTTGCTTCCTCCTCATTTCCCCAGGCACTTGGAGCTTCCCAACGCTTCCTTGTCCTAAGCAACCCCTCCTTCCCAGAAGCCCCTGCCCCTGAACCTGTGTATCCAAACCCTTGCTCTCTCTGCAGCGCCAAGAACTCTGATTACAGGTACACCCATGGGAGTCCCAGCTGAGGATGGAGGAATGCTTAAACCACGCACAGCAAGGATGAGCACTGAGTTCTGGAGGGTGAGCACTTCTGGGGAGAGAGGAAGGAGGTGGGGGAGTTCTGACTCAATCATACTGTTTTATTTCTCTAAAGCGAGAGGCAGGGGATTCTAAAGCCAATGTGGCAAATAGGAAGGGAGGCCATGGTTGGCTATAATGTTATATGTGTGTGTGTATTTCATTATTTTAAAATTTTTGAAAGAACCAAGGCACTTGGGGATATGAGTACAACGCACTTCGGGAACATAAGCCAGCAGTGGAACTCCCCTGGGCCCTCTGCTCATTCTTAGGGGTAGGGATCCTTCTGGCCTTAGCCTGCTCCCCAAATCAGCCCTCTAGGGGGCCTCCCCCCTGTTCTTCCCCAGCCCACCCTGGGCCTCCTGCTCCTGTTCCCCTCCAGGCTACAGCTCATACACTCCTCGCCTCCTGGAGCCCAGACATCTCTCCTTCCAAGACCATGCCCGGCCCAGCCAGCCCCCAACTTCTGCCCCAATCCTGCACACCCTCCCCTTCTTCATAGTGGCCCTCAGACTGATTAGTGCTGCCAGCCCACAGAGCGCGTAGTGAAAATAACTAATAAGGGGAACGCCTAGAGAAGCCACAAACATTCCTTCAAATCTCACAGGAAGGACCACCTCTGAGGCTGCGTGGAATACAACGGGGGCCAACTGTGCTCTGCCACAGCAAGCTCCCTTGTGCTTCTGGCTTCTGGATTCTGCCTTGCCAGCCTTTTCAGTTCCTCAGCCGGTGCGCCTGGTGCCTGGGACAGTGAGACCGGAGGGACGAGGAGCATGGTGAGGAGAAAGCATGCTGGGCACCAGCTGCATGAAGGCCAGCCCGGCTCACTTCCCATGAGGACCCCTTGGACCTCGCTATCCACCTCATGGTGAAGGAAGCCCCCCTGAGAGCAGGTCCCAAACCAGGGGTGCTTCTTCCGCTTTCCCCTCTGGGCCCTGCTCTTCCAGATCCCCCCCTTCTCCTGATTCATCTTCCTCTCCCTCTTTTTATGAATTAAGATGATAATCCTTCTCCATTTTGCTGGCACAAAAGGAACTGGCCACATCATAGCAGAAAGGGCTTTTTTTTTAGTAATAATTTTTTAAAACTTCTTAATGAAGAACAATTGACATAGAGAAAAGTGTATAAATCACATATGTTCAGCTGAATGAAGCTTTACAAAGTGAACACATTTGTGAAACAAGCTAACAGGTCAAGAAACAGCATCAGCAGACCCAGGAGCCCTGCCCAAGCCTCCTCCAGGCACTGTCCCCACCCAAGGGTGGGCGCCATCATGACTTCTGACAGCACAGATGACTTGTGCCTGTTTCGTACTTGACTGAAATGGAATCACTTGGATGAGCTCTTTTGTGTCTGGCTTCTTTTGCTCAACATTATGCTTATGAGTTTCACCCACACTATTTCTTGCAGCCATGGTCCTTTATTCTCATTGTTGCATAGTATTCCATTGTGAAACTCAGGTACATGTTATTTGTCCACCCTCCTGCTGACGGGCATTGAGTAGTTTCCGTTTGGGCTATTATGAATAGTGCTGTTATGCAAGGAGGGCTTTTTAAATTATTACTGTGATAAAAAACACATAACATAAACTTACCCTCATAACAATTTTTGACTGTACAGTATAGTATTATTAACTGTATGCACATTGTTGTGCAACAGATCTCTAGAACTTTTTCGTCTTGCATGATTGAAACTCTATATCCACTGAACAACAACTCCTCATTCCCCACCACCCAGCCCCTGGCAACCATCATTCTATTTTCTAAGAGTGTGACTACTTTAGATACTTCATATAAGTGAAATCAGGTAGTATTTGTTCTTCTGTGACTGGCTTATTTCATTTGGTGTATTGTCCTCCAGATTCATCCATGTTGTAGCATATGACAGGATTTCCTTCTTAAGACTGAAAAATATTCCATATATATACCACATTTTTTTTTATCCATTCATCCATCGATGGACATTTAGGTTGCCTTCACATCTTGGCTATTGTGAATAATGCTGCAATGAACATGGGTATGCAAATATCTCTTTGAGATTCTGTTTTCAATTCTTTGGGATATATACACAGAAGCGGGATTGCTGGATCATATGATAGTTCTATTTTTAGTTTTTTGAGGAACCTTCACACTATTTTTCATAGCAGCTGCACCATTTTATAGTCCTACCAACAGTGCACAAGGGTTCCAATTTCTCCACATCCTTGCCAATACTTGTTATTTTCTGTTTTTTTGATAATGGCATCCTAACGCATGTGAGGTGATTTCTCATTGTGGTTTTGATTTGCATTTCCCTAATGATTAGTGATGTTGATCTTTTCATATGCTTGTTGGCCATTTGTATGTCTTCTTTGAAGAAATGTCTCTTCAAGTTCTTTGCCCATTTTTTTGTTTTGTTGTTGTTGTTGCTGTTGTTATTAAGTTGAAGGAGTTCCTTATATATTTTGGATATTAACCCCTTATCAGCTATATGGTTTCCAAATATTTTCTCCTATTCCATAGGTTGCCTTTTCACTCTGTTGATTGTATCCTTTGCTGTGCAGAAGTTTTTAAGTTTATGTAGTTCCATTTGTCTATTTTTGGTTTTGTTACCTGCGTTTTTGATGTCCTATTCAAGAAATCATTGCCTATTCCAATATGATGAAGCTTTCCCCCTATGTTTTTTCTAGGAGTTTTACAGTTTCAAGTCTTATATTTAGGTCTTTAATCCACTTTTGGTTAATTTTTGTGTATAGTGTCAAATAAGAGTCCATCTTCATTCTTTTGCACATGGATATCCAGTTTTCTCAACACCATTTGTTGAAGAGATTATCCTTTCCCCATTATGTATTCTTGGCACCCTTGTCAAAGGTCATTATTTCTAGGTTCTCTATTCTGTTCCATTGGTCTATATGTCTGTCTTTCTGCCAGTACAACATTGTTTTGATAACAATAGCTTTGAAATATGTTTTAAAATCAGGAAGTTTTGTTCTTCTTTCTCAAGATTGATTGTGTTGGCTATTCAGGGTCCTTTGAGATTCCATATGAAATTTAGGATTGTTTTTTCTGTTTCTGCAAAAAATGCCATTGTGATTTTGATAGGAATTACACTGAATCTGTAGATTGCTTTGGGTAAGTTGGACATTTTAGTGCTATTAAGTCTTCCAACCCATGAACACAGGTTGTCTTTCCATTTATTTGTCTTCTTTTAATTAATTTCTTGTCTTCTTTAACTTCTTTCAGCAATGTTTTGTAGTTTTTAGTATACAAGTCTTTCACTTCCTTGGCTAAGTGTGTTCTTGAGTATTTTATTCTTTTTGATATAAATGGAATTGTTTTCTTAATTTCCTTTTCAAATTGTTCATTGTTAGTGTATAGAAATGCAACTGATTTTTGAGTGTGGATTTTGTATTCTGCAACTTTGCTGAATTCATTAATTAGTTCTAACAGTTTTTTTGTGTGGAATTTTTGGGTTTTCTACATATAAGTTCATGTCATCTGTGAACAGAGATCATTGTACTTCTTCCTTTCCAATTTGGATGCATTTTATTCCTTTTTCTTGCCTAATTGCTCTGGCTAGGGCTAGGGTGGGCTTTTTAAGGTCTCTGCCTATGTCCCTACAAAGCTGTCTTTCTCCCTTCCCCAAATTCCCAGTATGCTAAACTTACTCTTTTGGGTTGACTTGCCCAAGGTCACAGCTAGTATTTGGTTAAGGCAGGAATTAGACTGAGACCTATCTGACCATGAGTTCTTCCCACTTTCTCTCTTGAGCTAAGAAATTTGTCATTATTAAAATGACGTTATTAAATTGAACAAGTAACTACCATTAACACCCCAACATAGATTCCTTTAGAAGAGGGATCTCCAAGATTGGGTCAATATTGATGTGATGAGGGGAACAGAGAGAGAGCTAAAATTGGGGCCAAGAGGGAATAAGCCTTCTGGGGGGCAAAGAAAAGGCAGCGGAGGCCCCTAGGTAAGGGGTGGAGTAGAGGGGACAAGAGCTGATGGGAGTCTGTGTAAACCCTGATTGAGGTGGCTGTCTCTTTCCTAAACTCCTGTCCACGGGACATGACCGTATGATTTTAGTTATATTCTAGTACCATCTGCACCATTATTGACTCTGTTTTTCTAAAACTAAATATATTTTCAAAGGAAACTTTATATCTCTACTCTAAATTCCTACCACAATCATTTGCCATAAATAGAATGTAACTGTAGAAAATAAATACAATGAAAACAACATCATGTTGTTAAATTCTAATGAAATAGTTGTCTGCCAAAGGATGCCAGCCTGGGGCCTATTTTCTCTGTTAGAGAGAGAGACGAGCATGAGTTAGGGAAGTGTGGAAAACATTACCACCACGCTAAATTTCTCCCTGATACAATTAGAAAGACTAGGAAACACTTAAAAAGGGAGTAACTTTCTCATCCTTTGATTCAAAGTTATTTTATGTTGGGTTGCGTACCACCCAAGATTACCTCCCACCCCTCCAGTGGAACATGTCCTTGAGTAAAGAAATTCCGAGGTGAAGCACCAGGTTTTGTCCTGTTTGTGTGAAAAGAACCCAAAGCTCCACCAAGAGAAGCCACGAGAAATGGGGGTCGAGGCTGAGAAGGGAATCTGGAGCATTTCTAGGGAGGTGACAGCATGGGGGGCCAGTAGGGGCAGCAGGGAGTGGAGCCTGAGGAACGCAAATGTCTCCCATCCCCGTGATGAGCTTTCCTAGGAGGATCTGTGGGGAGAGCCAGAGCCATTTAAAGGTCAGAGACAAGAGAGGGAGCCAGCAAGTTCTGCTAAGAATTCTTGGCTTCTGTTCTGTCTTCATTCTTCTCTCTTCTTCCTTCTTCCTCTCTCTCTCTCTCTTTCTCCATTGCTCCCCACCTCTGGTTATAGCCTACCTATTAACGTGCACGAAGTAATTAATAGGAAGCACTTGAGCAACTGCAGCCAAAGAAGATGGTTAGTGGTTAATCTTGGGAAAAACAGAACCTAGAAGCCAGAAATAAACAGATTGAAATCTTCACTCCCTAAAATGAAAAGCTTCTTTCTATATAGCACAATGGTGTATTTTAATACTACATGGGAAATATTCTTCAATTTACTTAACTTTGCATCTTCACACTGTTCCAGCAGTTGTAGTTCCTGTCGAAACGTTATTTGAACATCTTTTGTGAAATCGCCTTCAAGTGACCTGTTATGTTAGATTTGATGGTGTCAAATCCTCTCCTTTCATGGTTCGTTTCAATCTGGAAAATAGCCAGAAGTCCCACAGTGACCAGATGGTCATAAACACAATTTGTTACGTTTTTATCTCCAAAAATTGCCAAGTGACAAGTGATGTGCTAAGCTGTATGCAGCTCAAAAGGCAAACTTCTCAAAAAACAGTCACCACATAGGCCAGTACAACTGAAGCTCACAGTGCCCTGGAGTGTGACAACCACCGAAGACTCTGGACGCTCATGAGAGAGGGTTCTTGCGATAAGCCCGGCCTACGGACATGCTCCATCCCACACATCTGTCTGTGCTGGCCCTGTTCTCCAATCTATTCTAGCTCGCCTCATACATACAGCAAAAGATGGAGGGAGACACACCGAAATGCCATTAGGGATTATACCTGAGGATTGAGAGTGGAAGGAGAGGGGATTTATAGGGACTTTATTTCATGTATAAACTTTCATATCATTTAAATTTTTCAATGAATACGTACCAATTCAAAAACATTTTCAAGGATTGAACAACAGCAACCAAAAAGAGTTATTCAACAAGCATGATGATAACCACGTTTCTGCTTAATGGGAGATCTGTTTTCTGCTTAGACTCAAGATGAAAGTTACACTTTTCACCAAAGAAACCAAGTCCAACGTCCCCCACCACCACATCGGCTGCAGAACGTGGAGTGTTCAAATTAAAGAGGTGTAGGAGCAAAACTGCAGCATCAAAAATAAAGAAAAGGAAGCTATGAGAGAGTAATAAATAGCAAGTAGCAAGCAGTTAGCAAAGAACATATTGAAAGATGCAGCCTTTTTAAATACCAATGAGGGAGGATGCATTTAAAAAGAACTTTGAGCAAGTAAAAGCAAATCATTTTCTAAATGCTTTTGAAAGTGGTTTCCACCATTATTTTCTACATTCATTCCTTGCTGCTTTTACATGGTATTTATCACAATTTGAAATTATTTTAATTATTTGTCCATTAACTTTGTATTTGTCTCTCTCTCCCATCGAATATAAGTCCACAGGAGTAAGGACCATATCTATCAATCACAGTCTCTGCCAAATAATAGGTGTTCAATTAATTTGTTAGATGAATGGATGGATGAATGAAAATAAGAATAAAGATGCTTATATAAGGAAATAATCGCCGAACAATCTATTGTGGGACAAAAATAGAATAGAAAACTCCTTAGAGAGCAAAAAGCTTGCAGGACATAAGAAAAGAAATTTGGCAGATTATACTGTGAATACTTGGCTAAGGGTTTTCACCAATTCCTTAGTGAAGAGAAATTGCAAATTAATACCTTAGCTTTACTGCCTAAATCAATACCTAAAACTTATAAAGTGTTGTATGTACATATGTTCTAATTAACTGTAGTATAAACTGTATAGACTTTTCAATTCATAATGAGAGTTTGGTATTTGGAAAGTGCATAGGTTTGGGGCCAGACCAATCTGGATGTGAATTCCAGCCACGACACTATGGAGGAGCGTGTGTGGTCCTGATTCGAACAAACTGTGGAGAAATATTTAGGAGACAATTGGGGAGGTTGGAACACTAGTATGAATTGATGATGTTAGGGAGTTGCTCACTTGGACGGGTGGTGCTAACAGTATTGCGGTTATGTTTAAAAAGAGTCCTCGTCTATAGAGACATGCACTGTGGATGAAATGGTACGATGCCTGGGATTTGCTTCAGAATAATCAGGGTGGGGACTGGCTAGGAGAATGTGTCAAACAAGATTGACTGTGAAGGGCCGGCCCCGTGGCTTGGTGGTTAAGAGCACGCGCTCCGCTGCTGGCGACCCGGGTTCGGATCCTGGGCACGCACCGACGTACCACTTCTCTGGCCATGCTGAGGTCGCGTCCCATGTACAGCAACTAGAAGGATGTGCATCTATGACATACAACTATCTACTGGGGCTTTGGGGGGAAAAAAATAAAAAATAAATAAAAGAATAAAAAAGATTGACTGTGAATTGATGGTTGTTGAAGCTGGTGTTGGCTGCACAGGACTTCACCATTCTCTTCCCTTTACTTTTGTATAAATTTGAAAAATTTTCATAATCAAAAGTTAAAAAACAAACCTGTATGCATGTGTAGGTTAGAATAAGACACTAGTTGAATGACTGTAAGTTTCAAATCTTCTCTGTGCTTCAGTTTCCTCGCCTGTAAAATTGGGATAATCATAGTAACTATGTTATAGAATTCCGTGAGGTTTAAATAATGCAATACAGATAGCAAACGTAACAGTGACTGGCACATGGTTAGGGCTCCTAAATGCTAACAGTTGTTGATATTAATATCATCAGGGAGGGAAAGAGCATAGAGAAAGTCTGGACGCATACATACCAAAATGTTAACAACCTAGGCAGAGGGTTTATGGGTGATTTTAATGTTCCTTGTTTTGTTTAATTACATTTTTCTGACTTTGTGGGTTTTTGGTTTTTTTCTTGCTGAGGAAGATTGGCCCTGAGCTAACGTCTGTGCCAATCTTCCTCTGTTTTGACAATGGGTCGTCAACGAGTGGAGTAGGTCCTCGCCTGGGAACCGAACCTGGGCCACTGAAGCAGAGCGTGCTGAACTTAACCACTAGACCACAAGGCCGGCCCCCATTTTCTGATATTTTTAATAGTGAATATGGATTACTTGCGTAATAAAAATTAAGCTAGAGGGGCCGGCCCGGTGGCGCAAGCGGTTAAGTGCGCGTGCTCCGCTGCGGCAGCCCGGGGTTCGCTGGTTCGGATCCCGGGCGCGCACGGATGCACTGCTTGGCAAGCCATGCTGTGGCGGCGTCCCATATAAAGTGGAGGAAGATGGGCACAGATGTTAGCCCAGGGCCGTCTTCCTCAGCAAAAAAAGAGGAGGATTGGCGGATGTTAGCACAGGGCTGATCTCCTCATAAAAAAAAAAAAGAAAGAAAAAAAAAAGAAAAAATTAAGCTAGAATGCTGCCTCAAATCCTTTGATGAATGAAATGAAATTACCCAATGACAGTTTAATGAACATGAAATTGATTGAATCATTAATTGAAAGCTAGCAAGGATCAAGGGAAGAACGAGCCGCAGGGAGGGAGGTGGGGCCGGGTCCAGGGCAGTGGACGAGGCTGGGAGTGTCAGCCAGCCCTTCAGAGAGGAAAGTGGCCTCCGGAAGCTCTCCGAGGACAGCCTGCCCTGCACAGCCATCCTCTCTGCTTACTCGCTCTTTTCCTCCATCACGAAGGCTCGGTCCTCGCCTGGCCTTTTAACTCGCAATATATTTTCTCCTTAGAAGAAAGTAGCCTCTCTAACAGCCTCGATTACCACACTCCCAAGGACAGCTCCAAACCCACATCTCCAGTCCCCACTGTCTCCCGGCTGCTGGCAGAGCAATTTCAACATGGCATGCTCGTTTTCACCTTAAATTTCAATAAATCTATAATGGCATGAATCCTCTCCCACTCCCACAACGACACTCTTTACTGCCTTTCCAGTTCCAGTAGGCCTCCAGTCTCCAAAGCAAAATCCGCCCTCTCCTTCTGCCCTCACAATTGATTCTATTTGACAACATCTATATAATAACCTACTGTGTGCCAGGCACTGGGTTAGAAAGATGAAAATATGTGGGCTCTGCTCTCAGGAGTCTGTGCTTATGCCCCTGTCCCTGCCTGGCATGCTCTTTGATCATTTTTCACTCAATGAACTCCTATTCGCCCTTCAATGCCAAGTCCAATGTTACTTGTTTGTAACATCTGTTCCAGCTTCTTTCTCTGAGGCCTCAGCTCGGCGCCTGTTGCCTTATATCATGATTACTTGTTGTGGAAGAGGCTGCTAATCGTCCCCCAATATTTAGGATCCCCTTTTCTCTCATAGCAATAGACTCTAAATTTTAGCCCAAGAAGTGACCTCCCAGAATAAAGGCTACATTTCCCAGCCTGCTTTGCAGTTAGTTGTGGCCACATGACCAAATTCCAGGCAACGTTGCATGAAAGAAAGTGAGGTAGACAACTTCCAAGGAGAAACTTTGAAGGGAGGGGTTATGGTCTTCTTTCCCGCTTCCTCCATCCTTCTGATTGGGGCAGAGATGTGCTGTGAGCCGTCATGGGTCAGGCAGGTGAGGGCAACACCCGATGGAGCAAACCCACCACAGCAAACCTAGGATGCCTCCCTCCAGCCTGGAAAGTAAAAGAGAAATGAACCATTTTATTTAAGCCACTCTTATTCTGTGTCTCTGCAATGGGCAGCTAAATCTATTTCTTAAATAATATACTTGCCTACCTCTGATCCCCCTACCAAGGTTGTATAATTCTTGAAGGTATTAAATGCATGTAATTGGAATT
Source organism: Diceros bicornis minor (assembly GCF_020826845.1). NCBI lineage: Eukaryota > Metazoa > Chordata > Mammalia > Perissodactyla > Rhinocerotidae > Diceros > Diceros bicornis. The sequence continues at coordinate 47,217,333 of NC_080744.1, read as the reverse complement.
TCCAATGAGAGGAGGAAAAGCATGAGGCAGAAGGAATATTTGAAGAAATAATGGTTGAGAATTTTCCAAAACTGATGAAAATTTTCATCAAGCTACAGAATCAAGATGTATGAACTCCAAGCAGAGTAAATATGAAGAAAACCACACCTACATACACCATAATAAAATTGCCGAAAACCAAGACAAAGAGAAAATCTTGAAAGCAGTCAGAAAAAAAGACACATTTATTTGCCTGGTACTTGGCAAATACTTGGTACTTGGTACAGAGCAGGCCCTTAAAAAATGTTTATTGAATGAATAAATGATGGCTTGGGCAGTGTTTGATAGACTCGGATCACCTGTTGCCCAGCGTGTTGTGGTAGAAACAACACTGGAATGGGTATGGGGAGACCCGAGTTCTAATTGCAGCTCTGCCTTAATGAGCAGTGTAAAACCAGACAACCACTCCCCCTCCAGACCTCTGTGTCCTTGCTATAAAATGAGAGAGCCAGATGTCTCCTCCTGATAGTGGCACAGTAGCTTGTTGCAGATGACCCTCTCCCTGAGAACATTTCAAAAAGCCATACAAGACATAAACGGCACAAAACAAACAAACGAAAAGTTAAAAGGTATTAGAGAGAGAATTTGGCAGCCAGGACTTGAAGAGACAGGATCTCAGAGAGAAAGGAACCAACTGAAATGTGTTCAGCAATCTGCCAGCACTTTGCCCCCCAGTGTTTTTGCTGGTTCATGGGTAGCTCAGGTGAGAGGATAAGAAGCCAAGCAGAAAAAGGAGCCTAAGAAGGTAGGAAGCTAACCTTAGCTCTTAGCAGCTGCACCAGGCTGAGGAGACAAAACCTGGAATGTGTCTAAAACATTCCCTTTGCCCTGGAAGCTACAAAGGACTAATTTAAAGGAAAATCTGGTAAGTCACAGGTGTGTGTTGTGATCTCTGAGGTAACCACTAAAAGAAGAGTAAAAGAGTGTATAACTAACAAACTAACAGAGGAGAAATGGTGTGATAACAATACTTGATTTATCCATAATCCATGGAGACAGAACGCACATTTATGGTGGCCAGGAACAAGGGGAGGGGGAAATGGGGAGCAACAACTTAATGAGTATGGGGTCTTCTTTTGAGGTGAGGAGAACGTGTTGGAACTAGAAAGAGGTGGTGGTTGCACAACATTGTAAAGGTACTAAATGCCACCAGGTCGTTCACTCTAAAATGGTTCATTTTGTGTTATATGAATCTCACTTCCATAAAAATTTTAAAATATAAAAATTCTTAAAATATTTGATTTATCCAAAAGAAGGCAAGAGAAAAAGGAACGCAGAACAGGTAGGACAAAAGAAAATAAGAAAAATAAGATGGTAAAATTAAACCCAATGTATCACTAATTATATTAAACGTAAATGGTCCTGATACATCAATAAAAAGACAGAAATTGTCATGAAACCCAACTATATAGTGCTTATAAAAGACACATTTTAAATATTAGGATACAGGGAAGTCAAGTAAAAGAAAAAAAGTATACCGTGTAAGCATAAACCTGAGGAAAATGGGGGAGCTGAATTAACATCAAACAAAGTAGACTTCAAGGCAAAAAGCATCACTAGAGATAAAGAAGAACAGCTCATACTGATAAAAATTCAGTCCACCCAGAAGCCGTAGCTATTCTAAATTTGATTGCACCTACCAGCACAACTTAAAAAATATGAAGCAAAACTGGGCAGAATTAAAGAGAAATGGGCACTCCAGAGTCACAGCAGAAGATTTAATACGTCTCGCTCAATAACTGATGGAAAACGCAGGAAAGAAATCACAAAAACATCCGAGATCTGAACACTGCAATATACAAACCTGACCTAATTAACTTATAAAGACTTTGCACCCAGCAACTATAGGATACACACTTGTCTCCAAGTTTACCAAACTTTTATATTTACCAAAATTGATCATACTCGGGGCCATGAAGCGAGTCTCAGTACAATTCATAGGACTGAAACCATACAGTGTAAGTTCTCTGACTACAGCAGAATTCAGCGAGACTCGATAACAAAAAGATAACAAGAAAATCCCCAACTGTTTGGAAATTAAGCAACACACTTCTAAAATGAGGAGGCCAGAACAGATGCTCCCCAGGGTCCCCTCAAGGTCTGGTGGTCTCTGAGTCTGAGCACCTCGTTTGCCAAGTTTCTGCTTCAGGCTGAGCAGTGCAGGCCATATGGCAGCTCTTCTTCCTCTCTTCAGAGGCTAATGAGATTGTCAGCCTTTGCCTCCTGCTTTGCGAGAGAGAGCGAGATTCCCTGGGCAGAGTGGGACGAGCTCCTGCTTGCTCTCCTTCCTCCCTCTGCCCCCCAGGGTTCTTCAGGCAACATCCATGCTCCCCAATAACCATTTTTCCCAACTTGGGGACTGTGTCACGTCACCAGGGAAACATTCACAGACCTTCCAGATGCCTGTGAGGCTCTGCCAGTTCAGCGACAGCAGCCACTCCATTTCCGAGGCTGTTCACAGGAGGGGCAGCAGCAGCGACCCAGAAAGAGAAGCCTGGGCTCTGTGCAGACTCCTCGGATAGCACCCAGGGAGACCGAGAGACCTACAGTTTGGGGACATCCTTCTTCTCTGAACTCTCAGAGCTGGGCCCTTGTGGCCACCTTGTACGGGCTCCTGGAGGTGGCTGAAAGCAAGTCATATAAAATGGGCATCCTCTGATTAGAGGGCTAAGTAAGGCCTGGTATAGACCAACTCCCAAACTGACCAGAGTTCTCTCCAGTCACCTTGTCAGCCTTGCCACATGCTTACGTACCAGGAAAGATTGAACTCTCCTTCACCCTAGGATAAACATGATTGATAACATTTAACAGGCATCCAAACCTCATTCGTTCATCATACATCTATTAAGCTCCTCCTACATACCAGGTATTCTGCTAGACACTAGCATTAGAAAAAAGGATCATACAGACTTGTAACCAAGAGAATTAAGCTTTAAAGTGTTAGGGAAAGTATTTTCAGGGGTATCCACTGGGACTATCCCATGGATGGGTTGGAAGTCCAGCATCTTCCCAAAATCAGAGCCTGGGCTATGGTCAATCCTGGAGCTTAGACAGCTTCAAGTCTGATAGCTCCACAGTAAAAACCAAGGTGTGGCCTGCCCCCTACACCAGCGCCTAGTTCCAGGGCCCCTGCATCCTAAATTACAGGACGCAGACACTTCTGGAGACTCCCTCAAAGCAGACACATGGATATGGGGCACATGCACTTAATAGCAACAGGCAAAGCCACTATTACCCACAAACTCGTGATACTGGTGTTGCAGCAGAGCCTCCTGGTTCCAGGGGTTGTGCTGAGGCCTGGAGAGGGCTCACGTGTCATTCTCAGGCACCATTGTACTTGCATTTTCACAATGGAGAAAATGTGCAGAAGACGTGTTCCTGTGGAAGAATGAGGAGGAAGCTGGTGCTTAGAATGATGCTAAAAGGACCGATGTGGGAGAGGGTGCAGCAGAATCCAGACGGCTGGGATAGGCAGGAAGGGACCACCAGCCTCCCCCCCCAGAGGTCTGCTGGGCCAGCTCAGGACTTCCCTGCAGGCAGCTGTGACATCTAGTGCACCTCACCCAGCTATCCCTCATAGCTCTCTACCTGCACCTCTGCCCCTCCAGCCCCTGGTGCACCCGTGGCTCTGCTCTCAGAGACTGGGGCCTGCACAGATCACTGTCAGGCTGACCTCCTCAGCTCTGGAGTCAGGCCGCCCTCCAGGCCACAGAACTGGCCCACAGCCCTGTGGCCCAGATGAGGAGACTGGCAGCCAGCTAAGAGCAAGTCCCATGGGCATCACAGAATCAAAGTAGAAGAGATCATTCAGCCAATCCCCCGCGTCTGGAGGAGGAGGCAGGGGCAGAGGTCTCCTGGCTCCCCAGACCCGGAATAAATCCTTCCTCTACTCCTTCCCTGTCCTCCACCTGGCAGATTCCTATGGAGCTACAACAAAACACACGCATGCACACACACGTGCACACATACACAGGTATGCCCACATACACACGCGGGCGCATGCAGGCACACACACCACATGCAGAGCTGAGCCTTGACCCCTGGCTGGGGTCTGGGTGTAGCCACGTGACAGTGCTCACTTCCTATTTGGCTTCCCTGAGGCCCAGGATGAAGAACACACAGCACTGGGGTCCAGGAAGGGGCCACAAACATCCCCTCCTGCAAGGTGGGGCAGAGGCTCCCCCAGGGACCGGCAGCCAGTCCACACAGCAGGGGAGACGGCCTGCTCCTTTCCAGTGCCCTGCAGTCTCTGTGGAGCCCCTCAGCACTATTCCCCACCCTGACAAGAGTTGGCCAAACCTGGTTTCTCGGTGCCAACACCACTCCCAGCATAAAGGGTGAGTGACAACCTTCCAAAATGGAAAAAAGAAAATGGATGCCCCCCTCTCTGAGCAGAAATCCTTTTGGGACGGCCAAGGGGAAGGAAATTAACATTTGCTACACACTTGCCATGTATTTTCACATACGGTCTCAGCAACCAGTGAGGTGGGTCACGGTTTCCAGTTTGACATAAAGGGAAACTGAGGCCCACAGATGCTAGTTAAGCAACTTGCCCAAAGTCCCAGCATTACTGAGAGGTGGGGCTGGAATTCAAACTGAAGTCTCCCCAATGGGCAGAAAACAGAGGCTTGAAGGCCAAGGTGGTGATCTGGGGAAGAGACAGCATATGGAGAGGCAGCACAGAGTAGAAAAGCAAGTCATGAGGCGTTTGAGTAATTTTTAAAAGAAAGGAATGTATATATGGGATATGTGACATTTCTGGTAAGTTTTCGAAAAATAATAGGTCCCTCCTCCGAGTGAATCCGTCTCCAATCTGAGTCCAACGACTTGAGCCCATGACGGAATTGCCCTGTGACCTTGGACGAGCCACTTAATCCTTTGGAAAGAAGCAAATTGGAGACAGCCCAGAGACGAGTTGGCAGAGGACGGAAACTGGAGGCTGCCGATGTGAATGACAAATGCTAGGAACGTGGATGTGGAAGGGCAGAGGGAAAGGAGCAGACATCTGGAAGAGGGGCTGAGGGCTGAGGGCAGTGGGCAGTGGGCAGGCAGAGCGCGCATGGCCGAGCCCGGCCACCTGGGAGGCCTATAGATAGAGGAGGGCACTCAGTTTTAATCTCCGTGTTGCTAAGATTTCATCTGATTCTACTGCTGCCCCTAACAGGGCCTGGGGCCCAGGAAGTATGCAATGATGAGTTCAAAAAAGAGCAAACAAGAAATGGAATCTGTGCTCAAATGGAGAAGGTAGGATTCTAAGAGATGCCTGAAAGGCTAGTGTCTGGGGGCCCAGAACAGGGCTGGCACAAGATAAATGCTCAATATCTATTGATCAGATGAATTAATAAATCAGGATATCCAGTCTCTGGCCCAACTCTGCTTCTCCATGAATCTAAACAAATTGATCTAGCCTCTCAGGATCTCGTTTTCATCATCTGTAAATTGGAAAGCTTGAACTGGACAACCTCCAGCTCAGGGGCTTTATGGCCCCAAGGCTGAGGGCCCCACTGGCCCCACATGCTCTCACGGAGGAGAGTGGAATCAAAGCCCATAGACCATGGAGTACGTGGACGCCATGCCAGGGGTCAAGAATCTTCTTTGAGGAAGAGATGGTGAGTAATCTCCAGGCTGGAACACAGGAGATAGTGCAGACAATTTGTCCCATCTCTCTCACTCTCTCTCCACCCCCCCGCTGTGTGTCATGCACGTGCGCGCGCGCACACACACACACACATACACACACACGCTCCACTTCCTCTCATCTCCCAGATCACCCCACCCTCCTAGAAAAGGTTCCAGCTGACGTGTCAGCTCAGGATCCCTGGCCCCCAACAGCTCCTCAAAGACTCTCGTGTGTGTGGTCCTGTGTTACATCAAATGTGAGATCCATTTCCCATCCTTTCCTCCTGAATCCCATCCTTCACCATGCCTGCCACTCATCAAGCTTCCCACAAGTGCCAGAGGGGCACCAGCGCGGGCTCTAGCCTCAAGCCTCCTCCCCAGCATTTACGAGCTTGTCGACTTTGGGCAGTCATTTAACCAATCTGACTCCAGTTCCTCATCTGTGAAATTAGGTTATAATGCCTGCTCACAGGTTTTTGCAAAAGTTAAATGAGAGACTGACCATAAAGAACCCTGCACACTGCGATAGGAGTATCGCAAGAAGGGAGAGAGATCGGGCTTAACTGCCAATACAACAAGGACAAGTGGGGATTTATAGCCAATAAGCAAAGTGAGAGTGTGAGGGGATAGAAAATTAACTAAGAGGAGACATAAGAGTAGGGGGATTCTTGCTAAACCAGCTTAACAAGATTCTTGCTGAAGGCAGGCTGGGGTGATCAGATACCAAAGGTGGGGGATGAGGAATTTGATTATATATCGAGGGTGATCAGACACCCAGGGTCGAGGATTCTCTGTAAACTGACTTCACAGGATTCTTACTAAAATTGATCTTGGCAAGGATGGATGTGGAAGCCTAATCAAAAAGAGGGTTCAGAGGAACCTAACTAAAGTTTGGTCAAGGAGAGAATCTTGGTCACTTGCCACAATGGTCTGGCTAACGCTTATCAAGCCAGACACTGGGTGTTAGTATTCTGAGTCCTCAAAATAACCCTGGAAGGCAGAGACCAGAATCATCAGCCTTGTTTCACCAATAAGGAAATGAAGGCACCAACAGGTTAAGTATCTTGCCCACAGTCAGACTGCTAGTTAATGACAGAGCTGAGATTCGAACCCAGAAAGTCTGGCTCCAAAACCCATATCCTTAACCACCGGATGACACGGCTTCTCATCTTGTGCATTCTTTGATGGATTTCATGCTTAATTACTCTCCCCATCACCAACTTGGGGCACAGAGACCCAAAGAGATAGAGCTCTCGTACAATCTTGCTTTACAACAGACCATCCCTTCACATCCTTAATTGTTACTTTGGGGCCTAGAAAGATAAGCCATTGTAATGGACGCTCCATAATGTGATTTGACCAACAAAAACATTGGTACACAAAAGAAGAAACCAGAGCAGATTTCTGCATTAGTTTCTATTTTTGTCGTGTTCTGCTTTTGTTTAATAATGAGGGGGAGGAGACTGAGTTTGAGCACTCATCCGCAGCAAGAATTTTTTATTACCAGGGCCTGCAAAACAAAATGAGTTTTAATTTCTTCCAATTTTATTTCAACTTTGCCAGTGGACATCTGTGCTCATGGGCTTGGAAGCCATAATACACGGCTAACACTTTCCAATAATTTTCTTTTGATTATTCTTCTGATAGTGTGAAAAAAAGGGCCCAAACATGGATGAAACATCACACGACAATACTTTCCCAAATCTCTGTGGCAAACTGATACTTTTCTTTTTCTACCAAGATAATAGGAGAAAAAAAGCAATTCATCGGAGTGGAAAAGCAGTGGGCTAGGCATCAGGGGACTCGGGCTCTCATCTTGGCTCTCCTACCTACTCTCTAGCTGTGTGACGTGGGGCAGCCGACTGCACCTCTCTGGGTGTCTGTTTCCAAATTGCGAAATGAGATGCTTAGACTACCTGATCCCTGAAGTCCTGCCCAGCTCTGAAATTTCCTGGGTCTCTGAAATATTATGGTGCCGGGAGACCTTCATAGTGTCAACGTTTTGGCTTTAGGCCTAGTTTGAGTTAACCCAGCTCACTAGCTAACATAGCGGAAAAAACCTGCAGTTAATTGTGCACATTTATGAGCATAAAAAAGGTAACATTTATGTCAGGGATCCCACACAACACATCACCTAAGTGAGGGCATCAGGCTAAGCAAGTAGACAGAGAGAGCAGTGGGGACAGTGGTGAACAGTGTCTCTGAAGGTGGCAGCTGTAGCAATGCAGGCCCATTGTGACCAGAGTTTGATTTTTCAAGAGAAGATAGAAGTTTAGATTGTTATGTGAGATTCCCCACCCCACCTTTTTTTTTTCTTTTGCTGAGGAAGATTGGCCCTGAGCTAACATCTGTTGACAGTCTTCCCCTTTTTGCTTGAGGAAGATTGTCCTTAAGCTAACATCTGTGGCAATCTTCCTCTATTTTATATGTGGGATGCCACCACAGCATGGCTCAATGAGCGGTGTGTGGGTCCACACCCGAGATCTGAACCTGCGAACCCCAGGCCAACAAAGTGGAGTGCATGAACTTAGCCACTATGCCCCCGGCTGGCCCAAGAGATTTCCCGATTTTAAAACACTACTGGGGGCCTGCCCCATGGTGTAGCGGTTAAATGAATGCACTCTGCTGCTGGCGGCCTGGGTTCGGAACCCTGGGCACGCACCAACGCACCGCTTGTCAAGCCATGCTGTGACCGTGGCCCATATAAAGTGGAGGAAGATCCGCCAGATGTTAGCTCAGGGCCAGTCTTCCTCAGCAAAAAGAGGAGGATTGGCATGGATGTTAGCTCAGGGCTGATCTTCCTCACAAAAAATAAATAAATAAAATAAAATAAAATAAATAAAACACTACTGGGACCAAAGAAAACATATTTGGGGGCCCCAGTTAGCAAATCATGCACTGGGTTCCATGCCCTTCTCTTTGCTCCCGGAGCACCCAGTACTTCCTCTGTCAGCAGACCATTCGTTCTGTTTACTCATCCACCGTCTCCTTGCTGGGCCGAGGACATCTTAAGGGTCATGGGTTCTATGTCAGTCTTGAGCAGCATATTGTGAATAGTCAGTGGAATAAAGGAATCTTATTATTTACAACTAAAGCCTCACAAAATACCACAGACTGCATGGCTTCAACAACTGAAATTTATTTCTCACAATTCTGGAGGCTGGAAAGTGCAAGATCAAGGCTCCAGCAGGGTTCAGTTTCTGGCGAGCTCTCTGGAGTCTTTTCTTATAAAGACACTAGTCCTATCAGGTCAGGGCTCCACTCTTATGACCTCATTTAACCTAATTACTTCCTTAGAGGCTTCTCCAAATACAGCCACACTAAGGCTTAGGGCTTCAACGTATGAATTTGTCGAGGGACAATATTCAGTCCACAACACTCACCTAATTCCAATCCACAAGAATTTACTGAAGGGATGGGGCAGGGACAGGACAGGAAGCTGAGACCAGAGGGCGAGGAGCTAAGAGACTCAGAAGCCCTCAGCCAGGCCTGCCTGAGCCTCTGTCCTTTCCCAGCAGCCTGCACTTCCTGGAGCCAAGGCTGCCACAGGAGAGCCCCCACTCCTCTCCTTGCTGATGCTCCTCGCTCCTCCATTCCCTGCTGAGCTGAGCAATGGGCTCTCCCAGGACTGTGGCCCTGAGCTTTCCTACAAGCTGATACACATACAAAACTGGCTGGGCCACCGCCAGCATCCACATGCATCATCTCTCTTTCTTACAAACCTGCCAGGAAGACATCACTACCCTCACTTTCCTATCGCGACAACTCAGGCCCAGGCAGGGGGAGTAACAGGTCCAAGGTCACATGGCTAGAGAGCAGCGGGGCTCAGATTCAAGCCCCGGTCTGCTTGGCAACGGGCCTCTGCCCCACCTCCTGAGCATCACTGCTTTCCTGTCACCCGCCTCTCCACCATGCCCTGGTGGCCCTGACTTAGAGCTTTCAGATGCCAGGAGCCAGCACCCGAACCCCAAATTGATGCCTACCAGGAGTCAGCCCTCACATTCCCCAGACTCCACCCTTTCCAAAGGAAGACACCTCATGCCCCAGCTGATCTGCATTTCCCCTCAGAGCCAGTCTCTGCATTTCCCCTCAGAGCCAGTCTCCTACTTGCACACTGCAAGTAGGAAGTGATCCACGGGGAGTGGCTTCTGGGGTCCCAGGAGGGCCTCCTCTCTCAGAAGCCGTTTCTTAACACTCTGCTTTCTGATGCTTTAAATTCTATTTTTTGAGCTTCCTAAGTCAAACCCGGATGGTGAAAGCTGTTAATCATCAGAATCTTTCAGGAAGCTTTTTATTTTTTTTATATATTGAAAAAGCTCATTGGTCTCACCCCGTTTATATAAGTAATAAATGTTTTTTGTAAAATTTTGAGCAATATATAAAGATATAAGGAAGAAAATAAAACTTACCTGAAATCCCACCTTGAGATAACCATTGATACATGAATGACAATAAATTCTTGCATTTCTTTAGGAATATATATTATATATACATATAACTCTTATGAAGTCCTATCATACATGCTGTTTTTTCATTGCTACCTCTTTAAATATAGTATGGGGGGGTTACCTTCTTACTCTACCTCTGTCCCCTTTTACCCACAGTCCTTGGCCCAGGTCACCAATGTTAACACCCTTTCTCTTATGTTCATCAGTCATAAGTACATACATAGACAGGCATAGGTTGATGATGGTGATGATGATGATGAGAGGTTTAAAAGGGAGATACGGATTATCCTTTGATTTATCCTTTAAAAAAAGGAATTATATACATTTCTCTGATTCTTGATTTTCTCATTTAATAATACCTCATGGAAATACCTCAGCCATCTTTTTTTAAACTGCAAAATATTCCATAACATTTATAATCACAATCCATTAAGCTATTCTCCTATTGATGGGAACTTTATGTCCTATTTTTGTCACTATGAATAACGTTGCAATAAATATCCTAGGACATATCTGTCCATACACACTGCTTTTATTCTATGAAAGAGATTCTCTGGAATGGGACTGCTAGGTTGAAATGACGTGTGTTTTTAATTTTAATTGCTGATGCCAGATTGCTTTCCACGATGTTGTAACAGCCTCCATCTCCACCGACAGCGCATGAGCATACTCGCCTGCTTCCCACCAGCAGTAGGTGTTACTGCTCTTTAATTTCTGTCAACTGGGTGGAAATTGATAACCCATTGTTACTGTTTTTTGCATTTCCCTGTCTACCAGAGAGCTTGAGCATCTTTTAATGTTCATTAGTCATTTGTGTTTGTGCTTCTGTGAACAGTTTGTCCTTATTCTCTGTCCATTTTTAATTGAATCGTTTGCCTTTTTTTAATCAGTTTGTAAGATATTAATCCTTTGGGGGTAGAGACAGGGTAACAGTTCACCTAACCTCTTTCTTCATCCTCGTAGGAACAGCCAGACTACATGCCCAGCCTCCCTAGTGCTGAAACCCGTCCATTAGACTGAGTGCTAGCCAGCGAAGCGCGGGTGGAGTACGTGTTCCACTCCCAGACCCAGCACACAAAACCGCCCACTGTAGGCCCCCCTCCTGACTGTCCGTCCCCAGCAACCTTGGAAGCCTCATGTTAAAGATGAAGGTGCACAAGTGCAAGGAGCCTGGGTTCCTGAATGTCTGCCTGGAAAAGAGCTGCCGCCAGCCGGGATCGCCCACCGCGGACTTCCTCTGAGTGAGAAACTCATTTCTGCTGTGTTAAGCTGGAGAGAGTGATGGGTTTGTACATACAGCAGTTAGTGGCGCCCTAACTAATACACCCACCACTTGCCATATGTGTCACTACTATTTTCCCCAAACCAGCATTTGTGTATAGACTTTGCTTGTAGTAAAATTTAAATTTTAAAATGCCTATATTTTCTTGTACTCCTGCATTTTATAGCTTCTATATTTTCTGTCTAAAATGGTCTCTTGGAAGCTTTTCAGAAATACAGATTCTAAGATTCATCCTAGACAATTCTGCTATAAGCAGACTGGAGTGGAGCCAGAAAATCTAGATATTTGTAAAGCTCCCTGGGTGATTCTGCTACTTTCCCAGGATTGAGAGTATTGTTTAGGGCATTAAGGTGGCAGCCTCTTCCACAATGGAAGTAACTCTGGGGATAATGACTGGCCTTATCACTCACTCATGCCTCTGAGAATAAGCTCACCTGTCTTCTAAAGGAGATTCCCAGAGGCATCTGGAGAGGGCCTAACCTGAAGCTATGCGTTAGCCCATCATTGTGGGGAGGTCCTGAGTTCAAATCCTGACTTCTCCACCTGCGAGTGTGTGCCTTTGGGCAAGTAGCTTAAATTCTCTGGGCCTCCTTTCTCCTTCCCTACAAAAGTAATTATAATTCCTACTTTGAGATATGAATAACAACTTAACTTTCAGGATCAAGGCAAAGATAAAGATACACATAAAAATTTTTAATCCTAACTCTGGCACATGAGAACAACCGAAGAAATTGTTATTACTAACTCCAGGTTGGAGAGACACTAAATATCTTGCCTAATTTACAATTTGCCTGTGGATAGTTTTGCTGGACATCTTCAGGCAACAAGCCCTTTCAATTAGAGAAATGCAAATTAGAAACATCCATTATGCTAATAAGTACATATATATATGTGTATATATTTAAAGAGCAATTAGCTTTACATGCATAGAAATATTCCAGAGACTCTCTGAATCTCTCAAAGCCTGCTTAGTTCTCTGTGTGTTGTATTAGCGTTTTTGTGTACATGTGTCTGTTTTGTGAAATGTAGTGTGTTTGTGTGTGTGTGTATGTAAAATCATTAGATTGAGTGTAAGGACTGGGAGTTCTTCAGAAAAAATTTTAGATGCTGTGACAATGATTCTTGAATAACTGCTCAGGGTGATTCCTGACTAAATCCACAGAAAAACGACTGCCAACATTAATTTAAAGAACTCGAATCTATTGAGGGCCTACCCTGTGCCAGATCATGTGCTAAGGGTGTTATTTGCTATCTCATTCCCTTCTCAGTTAAGTCCATGAAATTGTGTGTTACTGTTCCCACCTACAACATGAGGAAACGAGGGCTCAGAGAGGCTAAGTAAGTTGCCCACAGTTACACAGCTAGGAAAGGGTGGAGTCACGATGTGCACCCAGGCACCAGGTTTCTTTTGGGGATGATGAAAATTTTCTAAAATTCGATCATGGTGATGCTTGCACAAGTCTGTGAATATACAAAAAAGCGCTGAATTATACACTTCAAACCAGTAAACTTTATAGCATATAAATTATATCTCAATAGAGCTGTTTAAAAAAATAGTACTCCCACGTACGTCAAACTGGTGTAAAATGCTTTGCAGTTTAAAACGTGCTCTCACGTGCATCAACCTGTTGATGTCCAAATCGCCCCTCTTCCGCCTCCCGACACCACGCCCTTGCTGTGGAAATCCCACAGGCCTATGGGGAGGGGAGAGATGGATAAACAAAACCAAAACTGTTGTGTAACTTCTCAGGCCCAATGGTCAGCAAAACCACGGGGGCCAGGGGTGGGTATCAAAGTGAGGAATCAGAGTCGGAATATGTGGGAGAGTAGGGCAGCCAGGGCAGCTGGTACCCTTCCATACACACCAAAACCTCCACGAAAACCTCTTCAGTGCATTTACAATGTGCGATTGCTAGCCTTTGTTTAAGACTCAAATCTGATCTTGTGGATCCCACAGGAAGCCCTCAGCAGCTCAGCTTTGCCTTTAGGGTTAAGGTAAAGACTTTAGCAGGAAACCCAAATCCCTCAAGACCCAAGGTGATATCACACCCTACACTCTAGCCCCACTGGAGACTGCATCAAATTCTCGGCTGCAAGCACGCCCTCAAGTCTCCATGCTTCTGTGCACATTGCTCCTTATCTGCCTGGAGCAGAAACCATTTGTTTCTTGCCATCTTCCTCTCTCTCCACAGCCCTATCACCACGGATCCACACAGCCAGCTGCCCACTTAGCCACTCCACTTGGAGGGAGCCCAGGCACTGTTTGGGGTTGAATTGTGTCCCCCAAAAAGATATGTTGAAGTCCTAACCCCAGGTCCCTGTGAGTATGATCTTATTTGGAAATAGAGTCTTTGCAGATGTAATTAGTTAAGATCAGGTTGTACTGATAGAGTGGGCCCTCACTCCGCTATGACTGATGTCCTTATAAAAAGAAAAGTCATAGAGTCACAGACGCACAGGGAGATGCCATAAGACGATGGAGGCAGAGGTTAGAGTGATGAAGCTACCGCGCAAGGAATGCCAAGGATTGCTGGCAACCACCAGAAGCTAGGAAAGGCAGAGAAGAATCCTCCCCTAGAGGCTTCAGAGGGAACATGGACCTACCAACACCTTGATTTTTAACTTCTAGCCTCCAGAACTGTGAAAGAATCAATCTCTGTTGTTTTGAGCCAGCCAGTTTGTGGTACTTTGCAAATTAATACAAACACTTTATACTCATCAAGGTGAAGGGTAGCAGAATATGCCACCCTAAAATATGCCACTTTGACAGAAGGATTATTTTTGGCTGAAAGCGGTTGAGAAGAAACAGATATAAGAAAAGCTCTCTGCACTCCCTCTATTTGCCCAAAAGCAGGACAAGACAAAAGTTAATTTTTTTACCAGGAAGGACAAAGGTTAATCACCAGAGACAATTCTAGATGCTTATCAGCCCAGATATGGCGCCAAAGGAATCTACATAACAAACCTTACTAACTAGCCCCTATCTTCCATTAGTCCCCCATATATTTGCCTTCCCACAATTTGCTGCCCTAGAAACTCAGAATCCTTTTCCTTTGTCTTGTCACTTCTCTAAAAGTTTATTGTTCTTTTGTTAAGATGCCATATCAGCCCAAGTTCTAACCACCCCTTGCGTTACTCATCTCTGGGTGCTCCCATGTTTATGCATGACACACAAGTTCATAAACGTCGGTTTGTTTTTCTCTTGTTAATCTGTCTTTTGTCAGTCTAATTTATAGGGCCCTACCCTTAAGATGAGTAGAAGGAAAAAAGATTTCCCCTACAAAAACCAAATCTGATTTTGTGATCTTGTCCTCCGAACTGGCCTCTTCCCCTGCTTTAAGCACACCTTCCATCCTGTTACATTAGCCAGAACCCACTAGCAGTGTAGGCAACTTCCTCTCCCTCATGTCCCCATTTCCAATTCCTCACTGAGTCTTGTTAATTTTAGCCTCTAAACATCTCTGGAACCTGCCCCCTTCTCTCCAGTTCCACCACGTCAACCTAGTTTATCATCTCTCACCTGGACTACCGGCCTCTCTGCCCACAGTCTCGCCCCCTCCAATATTTCTCCACTCAGCAGCCACAATGACATTATTGAAAAAGAGCTCTGATCATGGGTCCTCACTTCTGCTTAAAACACTTCCTGGCTTCCCATTGCTCTTAGGCGGGAGATAAACTCCTTACTTCTCCAGCCACAGTGGGTGCCACCCTCCTTCTCACTCTGAGACTAGCTACTCTTTGACCTTTTGGGGGTTCTTTTAATACACCATACTCCCTCCCACCACAGAACCTTGTACAAACTGTTCCTTTGCCTAAAGGTTTTTTACGCCCCTGTGGGCTCCCATTCAAATAGTCCTTGTTCGTCCTTGAGATCTAGCTTGGTCACCACTTCTTCAGAAAAGTGTTCTCTGACCTGGCCTTTCTGCTGAGGTCAATTGTCCCTAACCAATGCTCTCCTGGCACCATGTCCCTCTTCTCTGGTATCAGTGAAGAGTATTTTCTCAAGATTATGTTCAGCAATGTATAACAGAAACCCATCTACAGTGGCTTAAGCAAGATAGAAGTTTATATTTCTTTCACACAACCAGAAGTCCAGATGTAGGAAGCCCAGGCCTGGCATGGCAGCTCCACTTTGTCATCAGGGACCCAGGCTCCTTCTTACTCCCCACTCCACCATCCTAACAGAAGTCTTCCAAAATCACCTGTGGCTCAACGCCTGCTGAGGTTCCAGCTATCATATTAGGATTCTAAGCACCAGGAAGGAAGATAGGCCAAAACAAAGTTCTTCCCTCCCTTTAAAGAGACCTTCCAGAAGTCGCATTTGACACTTCCATTTATAGCTCACTGGCCAGAATGTAGTCACGTGGTCATACCTAACTACAAAGGATGCTGGGGAATGTACCTTTCACCCAGGTGACAATGTGGCCAACTAAAAAGTAGTGGATGAGGGGTGGCCTCTTCTTATAAAATTATTTCAGTAAATAAATCAAAATGAAATGATAGACTATCACCATCTTGCAACCTCCAGTGAATTAATGGATCAAGACATTGAACTAATATAAGAGAAAAAGAGTGAAAAACAGACATTATGTGCCTACCGATGAAAGAAAACATACAACTAACAATCCAGTTAAAAAGATTAAATGTGAGTTTCAGCTAACCTCTGTCGATCAGCAAAATCAAGACTGTGAGAAACCCTATAGGTTAAATAGATCAGGTTCTTCAAAAGATAAACTTTAAGAAGAAAGGGATAGAGGAGAATATGCAAGTTAAATGACATAGTTTTTTTTAAAGAGCAACATAGTTTTTTTTAAAGAGCAACATTAAACTTTAGTGTCTAGGAATGCACAATTGAGGTCATAAAACTGCGAAGACACGCAAGCAGGTGATTACCGTAAAAGTTAGGATCTAGTTACCTTTGGAGGGATGGAGGAGGTCAGCACTGCGACAGGTACACAGAAGGGCATCTGGGGTGGCTGACAGAATTCTATGTCATCACCTGGGGGGTGGTTAGAAGGATGTACGCCTTGTAACTATCCACCAAGCTACCATTTGTTTTGTGTGCTTTTTCTATTTGTGTTTTGCTTTACAATGAAAGTGTTAAAATGAGCAAAGGAAATGTTTTTCATTAAAAGATACTGCAGCCTTCAGTTGAGAAGTATGCCAGAAGAAAATTCAAAAGGTCATCAAAGTACCTACTATAGTCAAATAAATAATTGAAGAAATTTTTCCTAATCTGAAGACACTCTCAACAAGGCTATGGAAAGGAAGTATAGGCTGCTACACAAGAGTAATCCTTATAGAAAATAGTTTCTAGAAGGCCTTTTGACAAAGAAGGCTCAATGTTTCAGCTATTGCCAAGATGTTGCTCAGGGCAACCTGAGCTTGGGCCAGGAAAGGGACTGTTTCCTGATAAAAAGGAGGTGGCTGCCTGGTGTAGCCAGAGTCATTCTGTGAGTCAGGGGACCTGAGTTCCCATTTTAGCTCAGCCATTGCCTCCCTGTATAACCTTGGGTGAGTCACCTGAACTCGGTGTCTCTATCAGCCAAACAGGGAGTGAGTGTTGAATGAGGTAATCCAGAGGCCCTACCAGCTCTACCTTCATATAATTTCATGATTCTAAAGCAGGACGTCTCAGAAGGTGGTCTGTTAACCATCTGTATTAGAATCACTGGTTATTCAAAAGGCAGATTCTTCGGTCTCACCCCAGACCCAATCAACCAGACTCTTTGCGGATGAGAACCTGGAATCTAGTTTCTCCAAGGACCCCATGTGTTTCTAAGACATACTAGTTTGAGGGCCACTGTTCTAAGGTACTGTGTAGGTAGAAAGAGGGTGGAAAAGACCTCACATCTCTTAAACTCCTCCTATATGCCAAGCACACCACACCAGGGCCTTGTGACTATATATATACACGTATACATATAGTCTCATATCATTTTATATTATAATTCATTTATTATTCAGAGCTATCTGTTGAAGGTGGAATCCCATCCTACAGATGAGGAAAAGGAAGCTCAGAGAGTTTCAGTCACAGAGCTAGTAAGTGATGGATCTGTCTGAATTGGAGGGCTTCTTCTCAAAAAGTTAGGAAGGGAGAGAGGGATCTAAATTCACTGAGAAAGCGTCCCAGGGTTGGAAAGATCCTAGTTGGGTGGCCCTGTTATGCTTTCAGCACAGGCACAGGCTATATAAAACTTTCTATCTTTCCTTTAATATTATAAAGAGAACAGGATGGGAGTCACGGGAGGGATGATGTGGAGAGAAAAAGGCAAAGTAAGATCTTCCCTCTGGTTAACTTGGAAGCTGTCAGAAGATACTTAAACTGTTGAAGTTTCTGGTGCAGAAAAATAAGTAGCCAGGAAGATCTTAAAGCCACATGGCCTAAATATGGAGAACAAAACAGCCAGTAATAGCTTAAAGCCACATGGCCTAAATATGGAGAACAAAACAGCCAGTAATAGCTTTTGATTCCTGGAGGTGAAGGAGGGATTTATAATAAAGCAGTACACTGATAGAGTGATTTCTTTCAAAGTTGCTGTAAAATATGATCTTTAATTATTTGGGATTATTTAATACATTTTAAATGTCTCAATAAAGAAAAATTGTTATAAAAAAGGATTGAGAATGTCATGACTGGAAGCAGATCTCAAGCAGACTTTGCCTCAGTACAGATCATGTGGCTGAGGCCCCACTGCCTGGGGTCAGCATACCCAAAACAGGAGGAGAGAAGATGATAGTCTTCTTAAAGGTGAAATCCGCAAATATAAAACCAGCAAAGTGCTAGTCAATGGCACAACCAGGGAGGAGAGGAGTGGAATGTGTTCCCAAATAGCTGTTAAAAATTTTTAAGTAAATCAAAGGATGGAAGGGGCTGCAGTGTAGGTAGTGCCAGCTCTCTGGACAGGGAGAACTAGAGCTCAGAGAGTCTCTGGCTGCCAAAGTCAGAGTGTGGGAAGTGACACAAATGGGGCAACCCCTAAGATCACGGGAAGGTTTGTAGCCTACTAGTGTCAGCCACTGAGCTAGAGGCTGGCAGGGAGGCACTTCTGCCCTCAGGGAGCTTGTCAAGCCACTGGGAAGCCAGTGACACACAGGAGAAAGTAACTAACAAGAGGAGATGCTGGAATGAGAACTACATAGCAAGATGAGGCAGGAAGCACTACGGGCGTACAGAGGAATGAATACCCTCATGGCCTAAAGCTTCCAGGGAAGTGAGTTTTCAAGAAGAGAGACTTGTGGGCCGGCCCCGTGGCTTGGCGGTTAAGTGCGCAAGCTCCGCTGCTGGTGGCCCGGGTTCGGATCCTGGGCGCGCATCAAGGCACCGCTTCTCCGGCCATGCTGAGGCCGCATCCCACATACAGCAACTAGAAGGATATGCAGCTATGACATACAACTATCTACTGGGGCTTTGGGGGGAAAAATAAATAAATAAAATCTTTAAAAAAAAAAAAAAAAAGAAGAGAGACTTGTAATCCAGACTCCATATGGGGGCAAGATGAACAAAGGCACTGAGGGCACACACCACATGGCATGGCGGGAGGACAGTGAGTCAGCTAGTCTAGTTGGAGAGGAGGGTGCCCACAAGGGATGTAAGGTTGCAAAGGGCCCACCAAGGATGGGGTAGAGTGCTCAAATGACAAGATTAAAGAGTTTGTAAGTTAACTTATAGGCAATAGGGAGGTACGGGAAGATTACGAATAACATAACCCTTATGAATCCCAGATCCATGTGTGCAGTCTCTATATGTAGTTACAATAAAAAAGCACAATCCAAACAGTAAAAATTAACAATAACAAAAAGAACTCCAGTCTTTTACTTCCATCTCTCCATTTCATACCTCCCAGCAACCTTTCTTGAATCTCTTTCTCCTTCCCTCTCTTCCTCCAAACATACTACTCCAGAGCCTCTTATTTGCTATATGGCCATTTGCCCCCATGCTTTTTTCTTTTCCTCCTCTGCATTTTATTAAACAAACCAATTTCATTTGATTTGGCCAAGTTCTTCCTCTCCCCCTTCAGCCTCTCTGCTTCTATCTTTCTACATCACAAAAGTCCTGCAACCCTTCTGACAAATGGAAACTCTCCTAATCATGGGAGTGGGGAGAGAAGGGGCAGGAATGGGGTGTAAGGAGTAAAGGTTGATGTGCAAAGACAGCGTTCTCCCAATCAAGAGGAAAGAAGGGAATATTCAAGTCTAAATATATTTCATCCCATCACTGTAAGATGGGCAGATGAGGAAAAAGTGGACTTTTAGGAAAATGTCTACAATTATTGATCTAATCCTGAAATGTTGAGTATTCGTAAAGATCCTGACTGTAATGATCCACACAGAGAGAACATGACACAGGTACACACAAAAACCGTGGTCAGGTAGATAGGATGCAACACTGCTTTGATGTTTGGGAGCCATTGGATGGATGGACAAATTAAAGGAGAAGAGGGCAAACGTGGGAGAGAGTGGTGAGTTGATAGATGGTGTGCCATCAGGGCCAGTCACGAAAGATGGTGAGTGATCAGCAACACTGACAACGAAAGCTAATTTTTTGTGATTTTTCTGAAGGTTAATGAGTCATGAGTCAATCATTTCCAAGTAAACATTTCAAGCTGCATTATCTAGGTCTTTGGGCAGTAATAAAAGTAAAAGAATTACATTTGTATTTTCATTCAAACTGTTTTATTTTTTCTACTTTAGACAATTTCAGGCTTACAGGAAAGTTGCAAGACTACCTAGTTATTTTGTAGAATGTCCTCAATTTGGCTTTGTCTGATGTTTTGTCATCATTAGATTCCGATTATGCCCCTTTGGTAGGAATGCCATTAATGCTGAGTCCTTCTCAACATCTTGTTTAGGAGGCAGTATATCTTCATTTGAAAATAAAATATAACATCTTAAATGGAGTGATTGTTCTGAGAATGATTCTGCAGAAATTATGTTTAACAATAAAAATAAGAATAAACAGCTCCTAAAGGAATCATAGTAGGAACAATTGTGAACAATAGAGTTGTTTTTCAAGATGACACCAGAGCCTGGAGTTGTTTTCTTTCTGTCTTCACAAATGTCTCTGTGTGTCTAGTCTCGAGTGCATGTAACCCCATTTGGCCTTTAAAACTTTTAAAAATCACGTAATTTAAGGTACAGAAGTCTTTATGATATATCCATAAAAAGTAATGCTATGCAGCCTTTAAAATGATGAAAAGGTAGCAATCACATGAATAGACAGGAAAAGATGTCCAGAATAGGTGTTGAAAAGAAGTGTGCAAAGCAGTAGGCATAATCCCATTTTTGTAACAAAACCACCAGAGAGAGAAATAGAGAGAGGAAAAAAAAAAAAGGAAGGAGGGAAGGAAAGAAGGAAGAATGGAGAGGAAAGAAAGAAAGAGAGGGAGAGAGAGGAAGGAAGGAAGGAAGGAAGGAAGGAAGGAAGGAAGGAAGGAAGGAAGGAAGGAAGGAAGCAAGGAAGCAAGGAAGGAAGGAAGGAATGGATAGGTCTGGAAAGATAACACACCTAACAGTGGTTATTTCTGGGATGTGAGATCATAGACAAATTTCAAATTACACTGTCATCTCTCTATATTTCTGAATAATTAGAATTTTCATAAGTATTATTGCTCTTATGATCAACACAAGCAATAAAGATGCTTCCATTTTGGAAAATACATGATATAAAGTGAGTCTTGGGAGCTTGGTGGCATCTTCTCGGAAGCACCTCTCTTCAACATCCCTTTTTCGTCTTCTGTCTCCTTACAGACGCCTTCACTGTCTATCTCCCTAAAAAGAAAGGGAGCTCCCTCCGTTTTCCTGCCTTGCACTTCACAATTTCTCTGCACTACTCCCAACATTGCCTGCTGCCCTCGTCTCAGAGGAGGGGGCCTCCTTTCCCCTCTTCCAGGCCCCTTTTCTCTGGTATCTTCCATCTCCCTCTTACCTCTGACTTCCTTCCCTACAGAGAGGTTCTGAACTCTCTCCTCTAAAACCCTTCCCCCACTCCCTCCCATCCAGCCACACTTCCCAGAGAGATGTCTACCCTTGTTAGCTGCATTGCCTCTCTAGGTCTCGGGGTCAGCTTCTACTCTCCCATCCGATAACATTGTGCTCTAACCCCCAGGTCAAATCTAATGGTGGCTTTTCCTGTCCTTTCCAGAAGACTCCTATGTGGCATTTGGTACCTGTGATGGCCTTCTTGAAACACCCTCTTCCATGGCTTCTGGGACAGGCTGCAGCCCTCCTTGCTCCTCTCTGACTGCTCATCTCCAAACCCTCCCAAATGGGTGGTTCTCCAAGACTCTGCCCTGAGCCTTCTGCTCTGCTCTTTGATACCCTTCCCCCAGATGATCTCACCAACATCAGAGACCAATCAGCTTCCCTCCAAACCTCCAAGGGCTCTCTTTCAGCTTGTAGCATCTAGTCTTTTCTGCCACACGGGAGAGACAATACTGACATTTTCATTTCCACAGACACTTACCTGCTAAGTCCAAGTAATTCTACTGCTGAAATGTCTTGTTATGGACTGAATGTTTGTGCCCTCCCACCAAATTCATATGTTGAAGCCCTAACGTCCACTGTGATAGTATTAGAAGGTGGGGCCTTTGGGAGATGATTAGGTTTAAATGAGGTCATGAAGGTGGAACAGCATGATGGGATTAGTGTCTTTACAAGGAGAGGAAGAGACACCAGAGCTCTCTCTCCTCCATGTGAGGACACATGGAGAAGGCAGCCATCTGCAAGCCAAGAAGAGAGTCCCCCAGCACCGAACCTGCCAGCATCTTGACCTTGGACTTCCTCTCCAGAACTGTGAGAAATAAATGTCTGTTGTTTGAGCCACCAGTCTGTGGTGTTTTCTTACGGCAGCCCTAGCAGACTAAGACATGCCTGTTAAGTCTCTTGTCCCTCTTCCCCTCATCCCGCTGTCACTGCCCCACTTCAGGCCGTTATCACTGCCTAGACTGTGACAAAATCCTCCTCCCTGAGTCTAATCACTCACCTTTACAAACATTCCCTCAAGCTGAGACTGGAATTCCCTCCCTGAAACACAGGCCTGACCATGTCATTCCTCTGCTCAAAACCAAAATTCAGATTTCCCAAAGGTCATTCCACAGGACACTTGTTCCATGGGATGTTAATAGCTGATAGGACAAAATTTTTAAAAAGCGGCAATGCCCGAATAAGTTTGACTTATTGAGAAACATTGGGTTAAACAAAGTTCAACAGGTTTCTTTACTGTAGAATTCATTGGAGTTCTTCATATGCTAATGGACACTTTGAATCTCCAAGAAAGAAGTTATAAGTACATTATTTCTCAAATTTATTTGACGCAAGAAGTCTTTTTTTTTTTTTGTGGAGGGCCCACAAAATGGAAGAGACTTAGGTCCCCAGGAGAGCAGTCCTGCCAGAAACACCAGTAATGGACTATTGGGTATGTGACAAATAAACTTTCCTTGTGTTTAGCCACTTAAACTTCAGGGTTGTGTGTTATAGCAGTTAGCCTACGTTGCCTAATACAGAATGCATGCAGGTTTTTATCTGCCAAAGAATTGATTATCTTTTTCAAAGATAAGAGAAGTTTTTGTCACAAACAATAATAGGCCACATGGATTGCAGCCTTATTAACTGTCAGGTACTGTGATAAGCACTTTTTGAGCATTATCTCATTTAATCCTCTTGACCACCCAGTAGAGTAAATACTGTCATTGCCACATTTCACAGATGAAGGAAGTAAAGCTTACAGCGGTTAATGATTTGGAGCTAGGAGGTCCAGGATTTGAATCCAGGTCATTTGCCTTCTGGATAGTTGATCTGATTCACATCGAAGTCCTGCCTCCTAAGCCCAGGTCATGGGGTCAGAAAAGCTGAGTTTCAGGTTCAGTGTGTTAGTTGCCTAGACCCAGAGATCATCTAGACGACTGACTCTCTTCCAGTCTTTTTATTTAGACCAGTGGTTATCAACCAGGGGTGATTTTACTCCCCCAGGGGACATTTGACAATATGTGGAGACATTTTTGGTTGTCACAACTGGAGAGGTACTACTGGAATTTAATTGGTAGAGGCCAAGGATGCTGCTAAAACATCATATAATATACAGGACAGCCTCCCACAACAAAGAACTATCTGGCCCAAAATGTTTTAGTGCCAAGGTTGAGAAACCCTGACTTAGACATCTTACATATTTTATTGAGAGACCAAAATGTCCAGAATAAATCCACACTCTTGTTTGGAATAAGAACCATGCTAGAAAACTCTGCTTTCTTCTTTAATACCTGAAAGAGCAGAAAAGGCAGTAGCCAACAAGTGACTTTTGGTTCTCAATGGCCACAGCTCATTGTGGGAGGGAGTCTGGCCACGGATAAGAAATTTGGTTTGGTACGACCTCAGGAACAATATATGGCGGCAGAAGAGAAATTCTCTTGAAAGAATGTCAAACCTTTTTGGTTTCCTAGTAACATAATTTTCCTCAGATTTCTCTTATATTGAATTTGCAGTATCCCTACACCTATTTTAAATCAAAGCAACAAAGGAAATTAAAAAAAAAGATGACAATAGAATCAGAGCTTCTGATTCTGAGGAGGGAAGGGAACCTAAAAGACATCTGTCCATCCCCTGCCCACCCCTCTGGTGTATGGTGCCCTGTTTCAACATCATATGACTGCAGAGCGGGGCTGTCACCATTACAAAAATCCCATTCCAATTCCAGAATATTCTTTCAGAAAATTTTCCTTCCCCTGGGCAGAAATCTGCATCTCTAAACTCTGCTTGTTACCTCCAATTCAACCCATTGTCCAAGGTTGGGGCTGGGGGGAATGGTTACAAAGAGGACAAGAGAGGATGGAAAGTGTCCTTCAATGAAAGCTTCCTGGGTCCCAGGCACTGCGCTTGGCACTTTACACACATTATTTCTAATCCTCCAACAATTTCTCACAGCAACCTCAGGTTAATGATCATGCACAGCCTCGCACCCCTGTCTATTGTCTCTTTTCCAGATGAAACATCATGAGATCTATTTTCACATGGAAACATCACTTTGGCACGCTGTTAATTCATTCATTCATTCATTCATTCATTCATTTATTCAGCACATATTTACTGCACATCTACCAGGTTTGTGCCAGATATCATAGGCAGGCTGGCTTCTCAGGAGAGTGGGACAGTCATATACGGTTGACAAGGGAAACCCTCAGTTTGGGTGAATATTATTATAATCTGCAGCAAAAAATTCGCAGGTCAGGACCCTAGACGGTAGCCTAGGAAGTCAGGAACCCATCCCAGAGGAAGTGCTGTCTAACTGGGAGGTTAAGCTGAGACACAGAGCGCTTCACCAGGTGATGGGGATGGAGAGTGTTACAGGCAGATGGAGTAGCCTGTGCAGCTACCACGAGTGCACGAAGGGCACTAAAAACAGGTCCACATGGCTGGAAGGAAGAGCGAGGATCTGGGAAAGGTGAGAGCGACGCTGGAGAGGTGGGTCCGGACTGTGGCGGGCCCTGCAGGTCATGTACAGGATCTGGGTCTTTAACTGAAGGACAGCGAGGATCACCAAAGCTGGGACAAGAAGATCAGATTCAGCTTTCAGGAAGCCAATCTTGAAGGCTGTGTGGAGAATGGGGCAGAAGGAGCAGGGGGGCCGGGCAATGCGGGTGGGAGGCCATATAGTCATCCTGTGTCCCGTAGTGGCAACAGTGGCAGTGGGTGTGTAAAAGACAGAGGACAAAGGGGTAAGCCTGACGGCGGAGTGAACTCTCCCTTGATCTCCACGAAATCTCCAGGGATCTTTGCAAAACTCACAAAAGGCTTGCCACAATAGGTGTCGTGTGGAAACTGGAGAGTGGCTGAGCTCTGCAACAGGGTGGATGCGAGAGAAAATGGGACAGAGGAGCCAGAAGCTGAGCGGACCACAAGACTGTCACATCCCAGGGCTTCATCAGGCTGTGGAAATAGGTAGGATGGCAAGGAGGGGTGGGATGTCTAGGGAATTTCACCTAGACTGCAAGGAGAGGGAGACCCCTGATTCACCTCTGAGTTACGTACGTCCAGGCCTTCAGTACAAGAACTCATTTGCAGAAAGAACTCCATTGCATTACCATCATCCCCTCAAAAAAAGTTTGAAAACAATGTCATCAAAGGGAATAAACTCCTAATGGTGGAATCTTAGTTACTATAGCAGGTTATTGGGGCCAAACTTGGTGGCAGAGGGAGTATTCTGGCACCTTCTAAACCACACTCCCACTGGCAGCTGACTCCCTTGTGCCCACAGATGCCACTTGAAGCAATGATCTCCCCACAGCACCCTCTGGGGATGGCCCGACCATCTCCCAGCTGGTCACGAGCCTCACCAGCAATCCCTGGAAGCAGGAAGACCCGAATGAAACAGCAACAGAAAGCAAATTACACTAAGCCATCTCTAAACGAACTGAGGGAAATCGTGTACAATTCTATGCTTTTGCCATTACTCCTGGAAATGGGGGGTCGACTTTCCCTATGAGTTTTACATCTGGAGACTGAACGAAAACAGACTTAAGCAATTGCACAGAAACTTCATAATCTCCTGGAAATCTCTTTAAAAATTATGTGAGGTAAACGTGGAAATTTTTCCAAAAAAACCAGTTTACTGAAAAATAATTTGCAGTTTGAATGTTATACAAAAAAAATTTTATATCATGTGCATTTTCATTTCAGGCTCATCTTGTTGAAATAGCACTGCCTTTATTTAATTTTTGTTTTGTTTTGTTTTTAAGCACATAGCTCAGCAAGAAGAAGCCTATGTTCTGCCTGCTAGCAGAGTTTTTTGGTACTTGTCTTGCACACTCCCCATCTCCCCCCACCTCAGTCTAGCTAACTGACTCCTTCCTACTGAGAGGGTCCCAATTCTCACTGTGTTCTCAGCAAGCCCGAGACCATACTGCACAGAAAGAGGTGCTCAGTAAGAACCTGCAGATCTGAAGGGAATTGTGGGGGAAGGCAGTGGCACGCCTGTCCCAAAAACAAGATCATGGGGCAGCTGTCTCAAGAAGTCACTTGATCTTCTGTTCTGGGTGCCCCATGATAGCAGGGACCAGGCCGTAATTAGTTTTGGGTCCCCCGTCCTTGGTACCCAGAAGACACTTAGCGAATGTTTGATGTAAGACATTAGGGTCATACATTGGGACAATTTATGCTTTTTTCTCTTGGCAATCAGGGAACTCCAGACCAGAGGAGCAGCATCTTTCTGGATGCTGGCATAGCAGATCTGTCACCAGTGAGGGATGGCAGGAGACTTTCCAGGATCTTCATTCCTGGCGGGCCAACAATGTGGGCAAGATGCACCGATCAGCAACTCCATGCCTGGAGCTGCAGAGCTGTCCCTGTTATAAGCCTCAGTTCAGAACCCCATTCTGAGTACACTCAACTGTTACTGTTTTTCTGGGAAGAGCTCTGGGGAAACACAGATTTGAGTTTCAACCAAAACTTCACCGTTTACCAGCTATGTGACCTTGGGCAAATGCCTTAACCTTTCTGAACCTTCATTTCCTCATCTGTAAAATGCCTTTCTCATTGGGACATCTTGACACATGTAGAGCACAGAGCCTAGCACATACTAAGTACTTAATGAATTTCCCAAGGGCGGGTGAAGCTCACCCAGGGTGGGCTCTGGCCAAAAATGTGAGGTGGGAGGTGTTTGCACACCAGCCCTCTCATAGCCCCTTCCCCCTGCAGTGATTCCACGCAAACAGGCCCAACCTCAGGAATGCGGGGTGGGGCGCAGGGGGTGGCAGAGAAGCTGGGACAGGGCAGGGCTGGGGCTAAGGGGAATCAACCTGCGAAGTGGCCTGCTCCCACCCAGGTGTCAGGGGTGGGGGATGGGGGTCGCCAAGTGAAGACTATGGGGCCATCCCCAGTAGAGGGATGGTACTTGCAGATGTAGAGGGGAGGGAGGGAGTTACAGCCCCAGAGGAATTGGCAGGCAGTTTCCAGGGCCTTGTCCAGGCAAGCGGGGGCTCTGGATGGAGCTCTCTGGCCCTCTGGGAGAGAGGCTGCAGCGTGGTGAGTGCTCATCCACCAGGTTTACTCCAGGCCTTCCAGGCACTCGGACTGGGAATCAGGAGTAACTGCTCCCGCCCACCCCCTCTCTGTCCTCCTCACCAATCACCCTTCCCATGCCTCTCCCAGCTCCCAGGCCTCCAGCACACCCTTCGCACTAGCTGCTCCCTCTGCCTGCAATGCCCCTCCCTATGTCTCTGGCTCACTGCGTACAGCTTCTGGCCAGATGTCACCTCATCCAAGAGAACTTCCCTGTCTGCCCCTGTAAACATCACACACGCCCTTTCCCATCCCCATCACTCTCCAGCCCACTTATTTTCTTCTCAGCAGTTATCACCATGTTACCCATGATTCACTTATTGGCGAACTTGTTGTCTATCTCCTACATCATAACTTGTGCTCCATGAGGGCAGGGACTGTGTCCACTCCAGCATCCCCAGAGTCTAGCCAAATGCCTGGCACCTGAACATGTAGCTGCTCAATAAAAAAATTTGATGAATGAATGAATGAATAAATGAGTGAATGAGTAAACTGCCAAACCCCATCAGCTGGTAGGTGAAGGACACTAACATTCTGAATCGGCTCCAGGACTGGCCAGGACTGAGCCAGGACCTCATGAAGGTCCTATGGACTGGTCGCCAGTGCATTGGGAATGGGAAGGAGGGGCTGGGCGTAGAGAAGGCAGCAGCTCACCTTGGGCCTCCCGTACACCTGCTACAAGTACCCATCCACGGATATTTTTGTTAGGAGACTCTTGTACACTGAAAACATCCTTTGATTCAGTGGCATGAATCCCTGGTGGTGGCACTTCAGACACCAGGGCCAGCAGGGGAGAAGGTGTCGAGCTGTCTGGTTCACCCAAATCACACCCCTTGAGTCACTTCATGCCTACTTATAAGGCCAACTCCAACAGCAACCGAAAGGTCATTTATGCAGACAAGTCATTAGAGAAATTTGAGAATAAGTCATAGTTTCAGTGGCATCACCAGACAAATGACAGCTTGTGGCTGGAGCTTGGATGGAGTTCTTGCCCACAGGTCAGGGTTTTTCTCTCTGGGGCTTAAAATCACTGTCTGGCAAAGGACGCAGCCAGTAGGGTATCATTATCATGAACAATTCGTGACACGAAGCGCAAGAATGTCCAAGCCCCACCCAGCAGCCCATGGTCACGATGCTTGCCCAGTCTGCCCAGGCTGATCCCATTGAGAGGAATTATTTTGGTACCAAGAACACATTCCTCCCGTTCCCGTCCATACGTGGGGAGAAATGGCAAATGCCTCTCTGTGTGACAGAGCCCCAAAATGAGCGGGCCTGCCACCCTGGTGAGTGGGACAGAAACCTCACCCACAGCCTGGCCAACATCCGAGAGGTTTTCCAGGGAGCCTCCTGGAAGAAGTAACGATAATTTCCAGAGGAGGGCGGGGCATGGTGGTGATAATACGGAAGGAGGGAAAGAAAACAAAACACCCCATTCTGAAAGCGTGAGCTCAGACATGGTGGTTGTGTAAGAGGTTGTCCTTATGGGCGTGTCACTGCTCCCTCTCCTGCGGCTCAGCCTTCCCTGCCTGCTGCACCCCAGAGCACCGAATCCTTCAGCCGTGACTAGTTACAACAAAACCCCACTCCCATGAAAGAGATGCATCTGCACAGTGGGCGCTGGAATAGGATTTGATCTATGCTTGGGGAAGTATTCTAACTTACGTGGGCCTCAAAGTTGTCATCAACACCCACCATAACTGGAAAGTGAAAGGAGTTTGAATCTCAGCTCTCTCACTTAGCTGTGTGGCCTTGGACAAGCTTATTAACCTCTCTGAGCCTCAGTTTCTTCATTTGCAAAATAAGACAAGTTTATGCCCGTGGAGTTGCTTTATCAGGATTAAATACAATTAAATGAAATTGTGTACATAAAGGATCCAGGAAATGCCTGGGAGCGCTCTATAAACATTACTTTCCCTGACTAAGTGCCTCATTGTTTTGCTTATGAAATGAGCAAACGTGGTGGATTATCATTTCTTTCAACTTCTGGTCTAGACTGCCCCTTTTTAGCTTTTTGTATTTTTGTTTTAGAGAATGTAGAGTATGTTTGGTTTTTAGTTATAATAAAGCTTTATGTTGGAACTAGCTCAGTTTAATAACATTCTCAAATACTAGAGTGATCTGAAGGACATTTATTCTCCCATTAATTCATTTATACCCTATGTTGTTTCAAAAGTATTTTGAGGGGGCTTACAAAAATAAATACAGCAGGATACAAAAAGATAAGATTGGTTGTTCCAAGTTGGTCACAAAGTTGGTTCTGAGCTTTCCAGAAGCCAAAGTAAAGAGGGAAAGCTGAGCGATAAGCTTCACAGTGTTTGCAAGATACCAGTTGTTTCTAGGAAACACAATTTTTCCTGCACTAAGCTCTAAATGAACTCTGTCCCATCCTCAACAGTATCTCTACAGAAGCTGCCTCTGATCCTGCCTGTTGGTACAAAACAGGGCACCACACCTGAGGGCTGCTCAAGAAAGATCCAAGAAGGTAGGTTTCTGTTGGTCTGGCTTGATCCAGGGGTGAGATTTTACCCACAGAGAAATCAATGAAATGTACATCTGTTTCAGTTACTATAGATGCATAACAAATTACCCAAAATGTAGTAACTTACAACTACCATTTTATCTTGCTTCCAATTTTGTGGGCCAGGAATTAGGACAGAGTACAACAAGGATAGCTTACCTCTGCTCCACGATGTTGGGGGCTCACCTAGGGGCAACTCAAAAGCTGGAATATGGAGGCATCTACACTTACATGCCTGGTGGTTGATCTGGCTCTTGGCTGGGACAGGAATGCTCACACGTGGCTCTCTACATGGCTTCCTCACTGCATGGAGGCCTCAGGGTAGTTGGAATTCTTATACGGCAGCTCAGGACTCCGCAGGTGGGTGTCCCAGAACCAGCTGCATAGTCTTTTCTGGCCTAGCCTCAGAAGTTACGCAAAGTCTCTTTCACTGCATTTGGCTGGTTACAAGCAAGTCAGAAGCCCACCCAGATGGCGGGGAGAGGACATAGACCCCACTTCTTGATAGGAGGCTTGTCAAGGTCACATTGTAGAAGATCATGTGGATGGGAGATATTGTTGCTGCCATCTTTGGAAAAGACAATCTGCACAACAACATTTATGCAATCACACATAAACACGTATCCCGCAACTAAGCTTTTGATAAGAATTAAGTAGATCTAAGGGGCTTTAAGGGTGTCTTTCTGGTGCCAAACACCAGGTGAAGAGGTCTTGCCTTGGTCTAAATGGGTATACAGCAGGTTTGAGAGTCACAATAACCGTATGCTAAATGGATTAACAGATCTGGGTCCTCATATGTATTATTCTGCTCAGGCTGCCCTAACAAAATACCATAGACGGGTGTCTTAGACAACTGAAATTCATTTTCTCACAGTTATAGAGGCTAGAAGTCTGAGATCAAGGTGCCAGCATGGTCAGGTTCGGGTGACGCCTCTCTCTTGGGTTGCAGACGGCCCCATCTTCTCACTATGCTCACATGACCTGTTCTTTCTGTGAACACAGGAGGAGAGAGGGAGAGAAGAAGAGAGGGAGGGAGAAAGAGAGAGCACGCACTCGCTTTCTGGTGTCTCTTCTTACAAAGGCACTAATCTCATCATAAAGGCCCCACCCTCAGGCCTCATTTTACCCTTATCACCTCCCAAAGGCCCCACCTTCAAATACCGTTACGTTGGGGGTTAGGGCTTCAACATATGAATTTGAGGGGGACACAAACATTCAGTCCATAACACCATAGTTACAGACGTGCCAGCATTCAGTGGAAAATGAGGTCAATTCGTGAATATTTCCAAATATCTGGAGTCTTTAATCAAGTAGACAAATCACCCACACACGTGAATTTTTCACTTTCTTTCCAACATAGTCTTATAGCTAACACTCAAGCCAGAGACTATGACATAGATATAAATAGACCCAGAGCATCATTATATATAATTTGGAAAGGATTTCACTGGCGTACATCTGTAAGCAGTTCAGGAACACTTTCAAGCTGTGTTTACATGATATCAAACATCTGGATGAAAATTGAAAAAAATAATCAATTTGGATTGGAAACAAAACAGAAGTACAAATCTCAGGGCACTGGCCCTTGGAATACTGAATGCAGAGCCTATCCCCATATCCCAAGAATGAGATAATGGTGCATAAGCAGGGCCACTGAAGTGGCCGAGGGGACAAGGGGGCTTCCATGGGAAGGCAGAATTTAAAAAAAGAACTCCATTATGCAAACGGGAGATGGGAAGAGATGAAATCAAAGACTATGAAAAACATGAAGAATACAAATCTTAAAGAAGCAAGCTGCTAGAACTAGGAGCTTTGAAGCTTGAAGGCAATGATTTTAGTTCAACAGAAAACCCAATAAATCCCGGCTATCAGGGAACAAGGCATCCGGGAAACTCAAGCTTCTAGATAGCCAAAGAATTATTCCTTTAAGCATCACAACCTATTTTTAGTCTTAGAAAGGCAGAAACCTTTCTAAAATGTGGTACTTATTTTTCAAGCCTCCTAAAGAGAATACACTATACCCAGGTCACCACTATAGCCCTCAGTGTGTACAGTAATCATGTCACATACCCTCAAGTCCCAGTGGCCCCTGCTAAATGACCCTGGGGTCCCAAAATACTTTAGTTCTTGTCTCTGCTTTTTCTAAGATCTTCTATTGTCTCTTTCCATCTTTTGTGGGCTTTCTGTTCTTGCGACATGACTTAGGACAGGTTCTGGAGATGCAGACCCTGAGACAAGGATTTGACGGCGAGTTGTTGGTTTGGGAGGTGATCCCAGGAAGCACTCGTAGGGGCTGGGAATGCGACAGGAAAAGGGAAGGCTGCCAGTACAGGTGCAGAACTTACAGGTGAAGTTACTTACCCCGGGGGTCAGCTAGGGCTCAGGGCACTGGGGCATCTACAAGACTGTGCAGAGCTGTCCCACACGAGGGCAGATTTTATCCCCAAATCCTGGCATCTTTCTTTGAGGGCTGGTCCCCTCAGCTCCCTGGCACTTCCAGAAGCCTGCAGGTATCCGCAGTAGGAAGTCAGCAGGACACAGGGTAAGGTGAGTGCCAAGGGGACATGGGCGAGGACAAAACCTCCTCCACCCTCGCTCTGGTGCTGCTGGAAGTAGCCGCTCCATGCCGTCTTCTTGTTCTCACACCCGACAGAATTGAAAACTAGACTATGATTGAGAGCCAAAGGGACTCTCCTCTGAGTAAAAGACACCTTTTCTGATAGCTCAGGGGCCTTTATTTTCTGACTTCTCCTGGTCTTGGTTATGTTCTTAAAAGGTGCTGTAAAACAACTGGTAGTTAAAAAAAATTGGGGGGCGGCACTCAAAAATACCTAAGCAAATTAATTTTTTAAGCAAAGTAAGACTCCACAAATGGCAAGTTGTATTAGACAAAGTCTCTGGAGATGAAAACTGACTTAAGTTACCTCAAGTAATAGGAAATGGCCAGACCTCAGAAAGAGTCAGTGTTCAGGGGGCTACTGCCCCAAGAAGGACACATGAGTGCAACTGGGGAAACTGAGGCAAAACCCAAGCACACTGGTTTACACACTCTGTGGGGCAGAGCCAAAGGGGAAACTGGGGTCAGTGGATATGCAGGGGCCCAGTGTACACTGGATGCCAGGATACAAATAAGACACATCCCTACCCTCATCTCGTGGGGGAAAGGTATTTGGTCAGTACAGGCTCAGACATCAGCAGGAAGCAGAGGGCATGTTCAAGGCACGCAAGACGGCAAGCTGAAGGTCTTCAGAACTGGCATCTGAAGAGCTGGGACAGGCTGCCCTGACTTATTTAAACTCACATATCAAGTTCACAAACAGCCAGCACAAAAATCCAGGTGTCTTCATTCCACCACGGCAGAAATTACCCAACACTTTGTGGTCCAGAGGCAAAGCCAAGAAGAGGATATGGGTTCCAGGAACACCAGGGCATGCTGGCCAAAAGTTCCCAAGAGGATAATTCCAGTGAGAAGAGCCCAAGGCCAAGCCAGAGAGTCAAAACCTCCAGCCCTCACGGCTAAGCTCCCTGGCTGGCAGGAAGGAGACAGGCTTTATGTTGGGGGGAGGATAAGCGAGGAGCCCAACACCAGGGTTGGGGCTGCAGCAAACAGAGAGCCAGAGAAATTAAATGTGGGGCCAGGCAGGAAGCAGGGAGAGACCGAAACGGAATGGACATGGGACAAACCCATCACTGCTTAGTTCTGGCTAGTTCTTTGTTTTGATACGTACTCAGGGCTCTCCTGTGCGTGGGGAGCAGAGCAGGATAGTAAAGACGCAAGATCTCAGATGAAAAAGAGAGGCTCAAGCTCTGGCTTGGGTGCGGCGGATTTGGGCAAGCCTGGGGAAAGTGTTGTTGCAGCAATCAGGACACAGGTGAAGAGCTGGGAGGAGGGAGACGGTGGATTTGGAAAGGAAACGGTAAAATCAAGAGACTTGTGGAAGAAATAGCATTAGAATTTGATAGGACTGTGCGTGCCAAAGTAGAAGGTAAGACAAAAATCAGGGAACTAATCTGAAGACTAGGAGCCTGGAGAACTGGGAGGTTTTTGGCACCTTGGGTGACGACGGAGACTTTGGAAAGATGCAATTGTTTGGAACTGAGAATCAGCATTGCTCTGACCCCACCCTCCACTCTGTCTCTAGGAAAGGAGAGCATAATGGGGTTAGGATCCAGTGTCTAAGGCTGTCCTCTCTCCTCTGGGTCACTCCTCATTCTTGTTAACTCTTATGGCAATATCACTGTACTAAGGAAGGAGACAGGTGTCCCCTACACTTGCTTTCGGGGACAGAACCAATACTTGATCTTCTGACTTACCAACTTCATCAAGAAAAATTAAATTATGAGTTACAGGAACGTGAAGGGTGAACTGAGTTCCCGGACTCTTGACAATTATGTGACTTGACAAAATCCACATTGGAAAAAAGTAACACAGAATTTGAAAGGATAGAAGAATGTAATCAAACCAACTGGAAATATCGTGTCAATGTGTCTGTTTGTGGCGAGGCTTACTTCATTTGAACAAGGTTGCTGTGACTCAAGTACTATATTGTAATGATGTTATCCTGAAAGAG
Organism: Diceros bicornis minor; assembly: GCF_020826845.1. Classification (NCBI taxonomy): domain Eukaryota; kingdom Metazoa; phylum Chordata; class Mammalia; order Perissodactyla; family Rhinocerotidae; genus Diceros; species Diceros bicornis. Next base: position 47,182,806 of record NC_080744.1, on the reverse strand, counting down.
CTTCAATAACTAACCACTCACAAATGTGTAAATAACACAAATTTGGAAAGATCTAAAAACCAGCTAAGACTGATACTGACAGCCAAAGGAGAAAGTTATTGAAACACTGGAAACTCCCATGGGATGATATGCGTTAACGGTTTGAACTAAAATAAATGGTTTGATGTTCTTTGCTATGGGAGGATTTCCCACCGATGCCATAACCTTTGAGGTGTTAAGATGCTCACATCCACAGTCAAGAGGCCAGGGAAGTAATAGAGATAGGCCCAGGGGTCCTGCCAAGGGATGACATTAATTTATGGCTTTCTTCAGAGAATGATCAAAGGTTTATGGCAACCAGGAATCAGATCCAGTGCTTGAAAGATTCTTTCCTTAGAAATGTTGATGGCTTCAGGAGCTGGCCCAGTGGCGCAAGCGGTTAGTGCGCGCACTCAGCTTCGACAGCCCGGGGTTCGCAGGTTCAGGTCCGAGGCGCGCACACACGCACTGCTTGGTAAGCCATGCTGTGGCGGCGTACCATATAAGTAGGGGAAGATGGGCATGGATGTTAGCTCAGGGCCAGCCTTCCTGGAGAAAAAAGGGGAAGATTGGCATCGGATGTTAGCTCAGGGCTAGTCTTCCTCACACACACAAAAAACAAATGTTGATGGCTTCAACCAGCCAGATTGGTTTTGAACACAGAAGAGAGGGATCAATTAAAGAACAATGCCAGTGGAAGACTTGGTAGGATGGAAAACGTTGGCTAGAGAGGAGAGAGAAATGGAAAGTTTGAGAATCCAGAAGAGACAGGGAGGAGAGGGGAGAAGAGGGAAAGGAAGGAAACGAAGTCGTTCATGAGATGAAGAAATTTAAAAGAAGGGTTGGTCAAGTCCTGCTTTTGATGATTCTATTCCAAACAGTGGAGATGGGCTCTAGAACATCGGTATGCAGGAAGTGAAAAGAGAGGAAAGATCAGTACTGGGGAAAGAGATTTGGGAGCTGAAGGCAGAAGCAGATTGAAAACTGGTTGTAGTACAGGAGAGTAAATGGCCCATAAAGGAGTGTGGCAGTATGATGGGTGTCCTGAACTAGGGCTAGAGACCTGGGTCTTGTCCCACTTCTGCCCCTAACTGTAGGCAAGCCACTCCATCTTTCTGGACTTGTTTCTTTATATGTGCAGTGATGGGGTTAGACTAGTTGACCTTGAACATTCCCTTCCTCTTCTACAGCCCTTGAATCAACATAGATGTTACAAAATCAGAGACTTACATAAATGGAACCCTCCAGATTGGAACATGTACTTAGCTCTTCTAAGTAGAAAATGCTCTGAAGGGAAGAAAAAAAGATTCCACTCACCACTTTGCAAGTAGTATTTGTTCTGTAAAATAATTAGCGAGTAAGCATTATCAAACTGGGTTATCACATAATTACAAGAGAATTAAAAGAAAAAAAATTTAGGAGACTCAGTTTTTCCTCCCATAGATCAGAAGAATGATTAACATAAACTATAAGTGGATGGTTAATGAAGATATATGCAGGAGGAGAGAGCTAACATCAAATGAAAAGAGTGCTGGTCTAGGAGTCAGGAGCCTTGAATTCTAGTCCCAACTCTGCCACTTCCAGGGTTTGAGCATGTCATTTCCCTTCTGTGCCCCAACTTCCAAAGGAATCCTGAAGATCATGGACTCCAGCCTCCCACAATACAGTCATCCACCTGTAATCATTAAAATACTTTCTTCTTTCTGTGTATCGTACTAATAAGGTCCAACTAGGAAAGCAGAAATTATTTTATATTTTTTCGAAAAGAATGATACAAGAACTGGCTACAGAGGTGATGGAAGAGTTGAGAAGCCAAACAGAGGACAGTGAGGCAACCTAGATATTAGCAACAGCAGGAAGCCATTGCCACTCTGGGCCAGAGGGACAAAAGGGAAGAGGTGCTATTACTGGAGCCCAGAGGCTGTGGTCACCTGATGGAAACTGGAACCATCTGGATCCATCTGGCGGGAGCTGGAGCCACGGGGGAGATGCAGCCACTGTCAGAGGTGCTGAGATCTGAGGGAGAGAGGATTGGAGAGAATATCCCAGCTATTCCTTCCCTTGCCCTCCAGTCTTCTGCCAGCGCCTCGCACTGGCTGGATCCAGCTAGAAACCAGCTGGCACAGGAGCCTGGAAAATGCAGCCTGCAGGGGTCAGCCTGTCTTCCATACAGAGCAGGGAAAGGGCAAGGAATGGATCTGAGGACAAGCAGGACAGGGCTGGCAAAAGATCCACATTCTATTTTCTCACAACGTCTACCTATTAATCCTGCATCAGCCTAGAGTCTAGGTCTTCACACATTTGAGGCCATCCATCCTATCAGGCCTTTTCTTTCTTCCCCAGCCTGAGACTCAAACTTTCTCATACAGAATGTTTTCCAAACCTCTTTCATTGTCCTGGTTCCCGTCCTCTGGGAGCAACCTGGTATGTCTCCTTAAAATGTGGCACCAGATGTTCATAAGACCCCATGTGAACATAACACCAGCTCGAATACAGGAGGACTATTCTGCCCTTCTTGTAGCAATGCAGCTGTTATCCCACTGTTGACTCATGCTGACTTTATGGACAACCAAGACCCACATATCTTTTCCATGTGATTCCAAGTCATCCCTGACGTGCCCTAGCAGGATAATCTACACATTTGATAAGCACAACCAAATCCATCCTCTAAATAATTGATTTTTTAAAAAAAGTAAAGTAGGGGCTGGCCCGGTGGCGCAAGCGGTTAAGTGCGCACTCTCTGCTGTGGTGGCCCGGGGTTCACCGGTTTGGATCCCAGGTGCGCACTGACGCACCGCTTGTCAAGTCATGCCGTGGCGGCATCCCATATAAAGTAGACAAAGATGGGCATGGATGTTAGCCCAGGGCCAGTCTTCCTCAGCAAAAAGAGGAGGATTGGCAGATGTTAGCTCCGGGCTGATCTTCCTCACAAAAAATTTTAAAAAAATAAAAATAAAAGGTAGAGTAGACCAGAGCCAAGGACAGAGCTCTGTGTCACTCCACTGGAAACCTCCATCCAAGTTAACTCAGAACCATGAATCACTGCTCACTGGGTAGGGTTGTTCAACCAGCTCCAGATCCACCTAACAGCAAGGGGATTATGCAAGACATCATCAGATCCCTTACTTAAATCACAGCCTATGGTACCTGTAGCAGTCAGTTCCCTTCACTTTGCACCTGAAGCACAGAGGGTTTTCAACTCCTACTTGCTACATTGAAGTTGAATGAAATTATCTTGATTTATACACCTAATGACCCCGTTTAAAGAAAGTTAACATTGTCATTCTAACGGGACATGATAATAAACCCATATTGGCTGCTGGTGATCACTGTTTTCTTCTTAAATGTTTACAAATCTGTTTGTTCCAGATTTTTGCTAGAGAAGTGACAAAAATGCCACCAATCTGTTATTCCTGGAATCCACTCCTTGCTTCCTTTTGAAATCTGGGGCAATACTGCCCCTATCCAGTCTTTGGGTACTCTCCAACCTTCCTGAAACCTGTAAGAACTCTAGTTGCTGCTTCAGCCTTGTGGATCTTGACTCCGGCTTCTCCCCTGTGGGAAGAGTATTGATCCTTTCCATGCCACAGAGCTGTGTAAGAATCCAGGAAGTTGGGAAGGCACTGGGCACAGCTAAAACAGTCACTTAGGGTGGGAGCCTTGTGGATCCTTGTAAGAACAGCTCCAATACAGCACAGTAATATCCTGCAGCCCCCAAAGTGACGGCCACAAGAGGGACCAGACACCATATGCAATCACAGGCTGAACCTATGATCCTGGTCCTGCTGTTTAAAAGGCTTACAACAGCCCCACAGGAAGCTGGGCCAGAGCACAACAGAGATTGGACCCGTAGAGTTTTCTTCTCTCTCCCTCTTTCTCTTCCTCCTCCCTCTTTCTCATTTCCCTCTGCCCCTGAATCAGTGCTTTAGAGTCACTCTAACTGCATTAGCTGCTCAGGAAGCTGTCCCATAGGCAGTTCATGAGGGCAGAAGCTAAGAACCTGGGAGAACAGCCTGATGCCCAAGTTGCCAGCCTCATCCACCCCCTGCCTCCCACAAGGTGTCTGGACTTGGATGGGGCTGTGCAGAGGACACACCGCCCACAAGAAAATGGGAAGAAAATTTTCCACTCCTCTCCTCAACCCGTAGGAACCCCCTCTGGACTCAATCATCCTTGATAAATGCAAGAATGAACTGAAATAACCCACCCTCTGCCAAGAGGGGGTCATGCCCACAAAAATTCTTGATAACCTTAAAGTCTCGGGATACATACAGCAATTATTGTGTTAGCTACAATTTTCCATCTTGTTTCTCTCTCCCAAGAACAAATGAAGCTGCTGAAGGTTCACAGACATTGATTAAAGGTATGTGCAAAGATTTAGACACGAGGATGTTCACTGATGCTGTCTATTATAGCAGAAATTGGAAACAACCTATACGGCCAACAGCAGAGGGTTGTTTAAATACATTATGGTATATCCATACAATAGAATACTGTGCAGGTATTAAGAACCATATTGTCAGAGAGCAGATGGAATGACATTCACAACATATTGTTAAAAGGAAAAAGCAAGTTACAAAAGCAGAATGCTATACAACAAAGAGGGAAATTTTTCAAAAGATATGTTAACAGTTATCGCCACTGGTGGAATTATGAATGGATTTTTAAATTTTCTTCTTTCTTTGCTCATATGTGTTTTCCAATTTTTCTACAGTGATGTGCACTGCTTTTGAAATAAGGCGGGGGGGGGGAACAATAAAACTTATTTTTGCTAGCCAGGAAGAAATAGGAAAAGCCCTCTCTTTCAAGGCTGTCTTCTGGCACCTTTTTTGCCAGATGGATATGAAGCCGGCTCAGACCCCGCTGTCCAACTTGCCCAGAGCCCCTCTGGGCAGAAGCTCCCTTGCATCCCAGCATTGCCTTGAGACAGGTTACTAAAAATGGGACTGTCCCAGCCAACCTCTCACCCCGAGTACCAAGGGCCACTTCAGCCCAGAGAAACGGCAGCTCCAGAGCCCTGTGGGGTTTTGAAGCCCTAGCTTGTCAGAGGAACCGCCCTGGCTCGGCCCGGCTGCCTGCCGAAGGTTTGCAGACAGCTGCCTTTCCACCCCACAGGAGGAGACAGGCAGATGAGTCACAGCACTGGCTCAGGTTAAAGCAGTATTATTGTGTTAGCAGAAATGGATCTATTTTATTATCTGTTTCTTGACACCTTACAAACAGATATGTTTTTCCCACCAGACAGGCAAGTTCCTTAAAAAGCCAACGATTTCGTTAGCTGAAGCTAAGAAATGACCAATAAGAGTTAGCAACTCGCGGGTCTGAAGAGCAGCCAGGCTGAAAAGATGTAGTGGAAACATTGAGGAAAGTGGTTTATAACCCTCAGACTCTAGATTCAAGTCTGTGAAGTGATGCCATACTTCTAAAAATATGCAGAGGAACTACGGAAATCCTTTCCTCTTTTCTAAGAGCTTTTTCTCTCTTTCTTTTTTTAAGAAATATGCTAGGATGGGTTTGCAAAGGAGATTCACCACCTCAGATTTCACTGTTTTCACGGAGGTCGTGGGATACTATTTTAAGGACTTCCTTCTCTTATACAGATTTTTCCACACTGGGAGGACAGATAAGGTATGTTTCACTAATGTTCCTCATTAAACAGACATGCATGCCAGCAGTCATTTCCCCTTGTCTTGCTATCCCATGACAACAGACTGCATCTCATAGGAAATTGGAACGGAGACCTTATTTAGTTTGGATCTCTCTTCTCCATTGTTTAATTTCACATTCAATTTTTCTTTCTACGTCTGCCTCCTTTTGCAGAAATACGCTATGACTGAATATAGGAACAGAGAAATGCATAAGTGTTGTTTATCTGAAAACTCACCTCATAGATTTTTCAGGAGCACTTTGACCGGCCTCACTCCCCTAACCCCCCCAACTCCTCCCCCTCGCAGCATTTTATCTCTTGCAGAAATGTACTCATTACTCAGTGAAGATCGAATGACTGATGGGCTTGTATGTGTCTTAAACGTGCGCTCCCAGTACTGTGTTCACTGTTGATCAAGTTCCAGTAGATCCTTTATGGCTGTGATGCATAGATGCCTCAGTGGCATTTCTGTCTTCCCCGCTCTTCAACCCATATCACCTGCCCATTGAAACAAACAAACAAAAACAAAAAAACTTCCACCAAGTGCCAGGAAAGGAGAGCTAAGGGAGCAGAGAAAGTTTTACATTTCCTGTTGTTGAATCTCGGCTTGGCCTTGAGAGGAAGCTGGATGCCTTTTCAATCCAATATGCTCTGTTCTCTGACGCTATCATCGTTGTTTATCCTTAAGACTGCCAAGCTATCATGGCAAACTTATAAAATGATCCCAGCTATTCTTTGAGTATCAACTTTTATCCAAATGTTGCTGTTAACTTTTTTCTTCTTGTTTAAAAATGTGATTTTAAAATATTTTGTTTTTCTAAATGGGATCCATTAGATCTAAGAACTCATGTTCTTTCCATTTATTAAACAGTAACTGTGTGCCAAGCATTGGGTAATAGCTTCCACACTCATTATTTCGTTTACTCCCTTACAACCACCCTATGAAGGAGATGCCAACACATGAGGAAACTGAAGGAGGTTAAGCCATTTGCCCAAGATCAAACATCTAGTATGGGGCTCTTTTGACTGTTCCATGGAAATCCATCCAACTTCTGTCAACTATAGTCCCTGAGTTTGGCCATCCAGAAAACGTTTTCTGAGAACACAAAGTGGAGCTGTATTTGCACTCTGTAAAGCCCACCCATTCACTGAAGGAGGCAGGACCCAGGTAGCCCAGAGGCCAAACTCACTTGTGACACCATACCTTACCGGTTATGAGCAGGTCTGGACCTCAAACAGCCCTGATTTCAAGTCCCAGTTCAGGCACTTGCTGGGCCTGGGACCACAGGAAAGTTATCTACTCTGAGACCCAGTTTCCACACCGATAAAATGGGGACAACAGTACATATAGGTTGAATTCTATGAAATTGCCAACTTCCAACCTTTTTTTTTTTTTTTTTTTTTTGTGAGGAGATCAGCCCTGAGCTAACATCCGCCAATCCTCCTCTTTTTTTGCTGAGGAAGACGGCCCTGGGCTAACATCGGTGCCTATCTTCCTCCACTTTATATGGGACGCCGCCACGGCATGGCTTACCAAGCAGTACTTCGGTGCGCGCCCGGGATCCGAACCAGCGAACCCCGGGCCGCCGCAGCGGAGCGCGCGCACCCAACCGCTTGCGCCACCGGGCCGGCCCCCCAACCATTTTTAACCTCCAAAAAAGCATTTTCAAATTGTTCGACCTAAATTCTTCATTGGGTCATCGTACAGATTAAACGAGTGCACATAGGAAACAATAAATGGCACTTTTTAGTAGACTTTCTCTTCCTGTTTTCATTTTGCTCAGGTCAATAAAGTTAGTCTGCATTCTCTGTGTGCACTTTATATGCAGCAAAGCCGGCCTGAGGTTAAGTGTTGGAGCTGATAATTCAGGGAAACAATAAGACTGTGTAGATAATCAAGAATTAACAACAAAGGATCTCCTGCGGTCTGACTGCTCCTGCCCCCTAGTTTAGTCTCTTACTTACTAAATAAATTTACAAATTCTTTTTTTAGGAAGTGGAAGGTAGGGGGATATTGAGGAAGTTTAGCGCTCTACGTTACAGACAAAGAAAAGGTTTTAAAATCAATTCTTGCCTCTCCAGTGGGGGCCTCACGTGGCCGGGCTCCTCGACTGGCAGGGCGGGTCCTGCCCTCGATGCGAGCTAGGGCTCCGAGCCCTCGGAACCGGCTCCACCGCGCTTGCCCAACCCGCCCCGCCCGCGCCAGGAGAAGAACTGCCAGAGTTAGCATTATCTGCCGGGTGGTGTTTACTTCCTCGCTAGGTGCCAGGCCCTGCTCTTGGCCCCTCACAGGCGTTACCTGACTCCCCCACAACATTCCACACAAAAGGGGACTCTCATTTTCTCCATTTTCCAAGTGAGGAAACACAGAGGGTCTGTCACTCGCCCAAGGTCTCGGACTGGTGGAGTCGGACTCGAACTCCGGCAGCCCCAGGACTCCCACTGGGAGCCTCTCCTTTTCCTACTTCGGTAGAGGCGCTTTTTCGCCTAAGAATCCTCCAGACTTGGCCACACGCAAGGGAAGGGGCCTCGCCGACGCCCACGACCTCGCTGAGCTCCGCAAGTTCAAGGCTGCGGGCGGCCGGCGCGGGGCGCGGGTAGGAGGAGCGGCGCCGCCCCCGGGGTATTTAACCTCAGTCTGGAGCCCGGGGGGCGCGGGGCGCGGGGCGCGGGACGCACCCGCTCCTCCCAGCTCGCGCCTCCCCTGCCTCCTCCCCGCTCTCTCCCGGCGCGCCCCACCCTCCGCCCCGCGCTCGCCTCGCGCGCAGGCACCGGCCGGCGGGCGCGGGGAGCGGGGCGCGGGCGGCGCTCGCCTCTGCGGAGCCGCCCCCTGGCCGCGGCCGCCGCGCACTGCCCAGCCCGCGCCGCCCGGGCTGCTGCCGCCCGGCTGTCGGCACCGAGTGCGCCGCGGCAGCTCCAGCCCGGACGCCGACCCGAGCGCCCCGCAGACGGGCGGTGGGCAGCTGCGGACGCCCGGCCAGCAGCCCGCAGCATGGATTCGGATTCCGGCGAGCAGAGCGAGGGCGAGCCCGGGACCGCCTCAGGTACCGAGGGGCTGCGGACGCCCGGCTGGGAGGGCTGGGCCGGGAGGAGGGGAGGCCGGGGCAGGAAATCGCGAGTATTTCTCGGAGCTGCCAGGCGGGAGGCCGATCCCCAGCAGCCCGATCCCTTCCAGGCCGGGACTGGGGACTGCTCCGCGCCGCGAGTTTGCTTCGCGGCTTTCTCCTCCGTTGCACTTGGGCGCGCGGGAGGGAGAGGAGGTGCGTCTGCGGCTGGCTCTCAGCGCTGCCGGGCTCCTGCTGCGGGCTCAGGTCGCCCGGGCCGGGTGGGGGCGGGGAAGGGTTCGGGAGATCCGCGTCCTGTAGTCTGCTGCAGCGAGGGTTGCAACACGTCTGCCTTTTGAAATAACTTTCCGAGCGCCAGCCTCGTCCTCGAACCCGGGGCGCCCGGGATGCTGCGGAACAGGTGACCCTGTTCACGAGGGCGTGACAGGGGACTCAGGGAAGGAAAGACCCGCAGGTGGACGACCAGGGGTCAAACCACAGGTCGTGGCTGCGCGTCCCAAGGCTGCTACACGAGCCGGTGCAGGAGCCTTCGCGCATCGCTGCCCGGCCCCGCGGAGGAGGGCCCGGCGGAGGGTCCCGGAACGCAGGCGCGGGGGCGCGCGGGAGACGGGCTTCGCCTTTAAGAGGCGCCGCCGGCTTCTCACAATCGATAGTTATCAAAGCAATGGGTGGATGCTTCCTTAGGAAAAAATGAATGTCCTCCCCCGCCTCTCCCTGATACTGAGCAACAGGAGGAAGCCACCCACAGCCTTGGGTCGACTTACCGCCGGGCTCTGCCCACCTCCACCGGCCCGCTCCGCCCGCCGCCCGCGGGTCCACGCACCGGAGAGCCGCTCGCCCTCCTGCCGGGTGCCCGCGGCTCCCCGCGCCCGCGCGGCCCTGAAGGCTAGCCCTGGCCGGCAGACCTGTGACCTGAGAACTGGGACCCTCCTGGTACGACTCGAGGTCCCAGACTAGTCCCCATTCTTCCCAATGTCAGACCAGAGTCCTGAGGGTGGGGACCAAGTGACAGGAGGCACCATCAGCCCAGGCGTGGGTGTAGGAAAGGCAGGCTCAGGAACCAGGCAGGACAGCGCCAGGCGCTGTGCCAAGGGCCTACATATTTTATTCCCCTTCATCCTCACAGCTCCTAGGCAGGTGGTTATCTCCATTTCACAGAGGTTCAGAGAGGCTAAGTGGCTTGCCGACGTCTCACAGTCAGGGAGTCGCCGAGGGCGGAGTGACTCCCTTTCCACTGCATCATACCCCTCAGCCTCTCACAGGGCGGCTGTGGTCAACACCTTTGGGTGGGTGGGAAGGGATGAGGCTGTCAGAAAGGAAAAGCGGCATGAGGATTCCTGTGCGTGTGCAAGGGCCCCCTGCTTTGTGTAGGTGTTTGTGGATATAATTAATAAACATGAGCCCTCTGCCTACCTGTATGTTTCTGAGACTATGAAGCACCAAGATTTTGTTTCACAGGTGGCTTGTGGATCTCCTCACGTCATTTAAAAAAGTTCAGTGGTGTTTTGTGTGTATCTGAGTATATCTCCAGAGCTCAAAAGGAGGAGGGACATTGACACTGACGCTGTTCTCTCTCAAAATCCCAGGATCTAACATGCTTTCCCTGTCCCCACTCTCAGATTTCTGCGGGCTGATGGAGAGGGGGAGGAGGCTTAGAGAAAGAGGGAGGAGGAGGAGAAGGGGGAGGGAGGAGGCTCTCCAGAACAGTTGGTGCTTGGGTGAAAGGGGAGGGAAGGAGTTCTTAAGGGCACTTGTGGTTTCTCCCGCCTCCCCTCCCCACCCCCACCTCCTGCCCAGTTGGGAGTATCCCCATAGGTTTTCAAGTCTGTTTGTGTCCGAAGGCCTCTGCACAGCTAATAGCAAAGGTTACCCCTGAGATGAGATGGGTCCCCTGAAGAACAGGGCAGCCAGCTCTCCTGAGCTGTCACCATTTGTTTGCACCTTACTGTCATTTCTTCATTCTTCATGTGCTTGAATCTCACAAGTTGAACATTTATTTGAATGTCACAAGCCATTCTGCTAAATGGCATTCAGTCTCACTCATTATTTTCAGTCTTCAAGTATTTTTTGTGACCAAGCTTCAAAACTAGATGCTAATTCATTGCCTTGCTGTGGCTGCGTCCTGTCCAATGGAAACCCTTGTTGCAGCTTCAGATACAGGTTAGATGACAGGTATGTTATCCATAGGGGTTGACCTTTGTCCCTATAAGGAATGTGGCATTCGTCTGTGTTCCTGTATCTGTGCAAGCTGGATGGGTTTGTAGCTGAGGACAGCAGAGTAAGTGGGGTCTCTTGGAGTATTCATGTGTGTGGCTGTGTGTACCTACCCCACAGGGGGTTGAGATGTAAGGGCTGCTTGCCCCCAATGCCCTTCCCTTCCTGAACTTGTAAAAAAGCCCTGCCGTACAACGGACCTGATGAAGGTCAAGAGCCTGGACTCTGGGATCAGAGAGACCTCAGTTTCAATCTCTACTTGATGGACCTATTACTTACCCTCTCCAAACCTCAGTTTCCCCCTCTGTAAAATGGGGATAACAATAGTACAAGGCTGGTGTGAGGACTAAATAAAATAACACATGAAAAGTGTTCCTGGTAATCATTCAGTAAAAGGTAGCTGCTATTTTGATTATCACCTGATTGGATTATTTGTTGTAAGAGTACTGCTAAATAATGTACCCCAGTGCTTTTAAGATGTAAATCACTAGGCATGTGTAAAACAATTAGTATTGTTGTCATTATTATCACATTAATATAATTGCCTAAGGAGATTTGCTTTGAATTTTCTCCTTCAGTCTCTCATTGTCTCTCTGGTATGTCTCTGTGCGTTTGCATGTGTGTTTGTTTGTTTGTTTATTTTAGGGAGGTTATTTTTAATTTATCTCTTCTCATCCTCATCATCTTTCAGCTCAAGGCATGAAGATGAGGACTTTCAAACCTACTGCTTTCACCGCCTTTTCCTCCAGCTCTAGGGAAAGTTGTAAAAAGCAGAGGAGCCCTTACCCAGTCCACCTGCTAACCTGGAGATTTGTCACTTTCATGCCACTTCCAGTGGAAGAAGAGGGGGTAACAACCCCCACCATGTGAACCTTTTCTCTTCAAGGTAGCAGGAGGCACAGGAGGTACTCACCCTTCTCCTTTCCATGTTTTTTTTTTTTGTGTGTGTGTGTGTGTAAGGAAGATCAGCTCTGAGCTAACATCCATGTCAATCCTCCTCTTTTTGCTGAGGAAGACCGGCTCTGAGCTAACATCTATTGCCAATCCTCCTCCTTGTTTTTTCTCCTCAAAGCCCCAGTAGATAGTTGTATGTCATAGTTGCACATCCTTCTAGTTGCTGTATGTGGGACGCGGCCTCAGCATGGCCGGAGAAGCGCTGCGTCGGTGCGCGCCCGGGATCCGAACTCGGGCTGCCAGTAGCAGAGCGCGCGCACTTAACCGCTAAGCCACGAGGCCGGCCCCCTCCTTTCCATTTTTGCCCATTTCAGCCACCTTCCTGGTCACAAATTGGCAGAGGAGTGAGGAAATCTCCCAGGACCACCAACTCTTTACTGTGCTCCTTTCAAGAGACTTTTCCAAAGGTCTCCGAGTGCCTGCTGTGCAGCTCTCTCATCAAGCAATACCTGCTCCCTGCATAGGAGGGTGAAGAGAGGGCAAGAGATTTGTCTCAGTCTGCATTTTCTGTTTTTCAGGATGCACAAGATGATGCTTCTGTGTCATTCTGCTGCCTGCAGCTCTCCTCTGCCTTTCTGTTGTTTTATGGTTCTTTCTATGATTAGGAAAGAGGCAGGGTTTATGGAACACTGGATTCTTTCCAGAGACCCAACTTGGCAGTCTCTCCTTTGGCAAACCTACCATCCCTCAGAAATCCTAGAGTTTGGTGTATTAACTCGGCAGCGATTGAGAGTCTTTCCCAAGAAGCAACAAGCGGGTAAACATTAGCGGTGTCAGCTTTTTCCCTTTCTGGCTTGTAAGACCGAGATAGTCTACCAGCTAGAGGCAGATAAGCTCCTCCTACCCACAGCTAGATGGTCTAGGGCAGTCAAGCTGCTGGGGCATCCTTGTGGCTGGGTAGGTACAGCAGAAAAGCATTTCCATGTGATGAAGTCGGGATGCGGTAGGGGAACTTCAAGACAATAAAAGAAGTGGGAAAACAGCAGGCCCATAACTTTGCCTTCCTGTCCTTCCCATCCCCTAGGTCCTAAGCTTGGTCTATGTAAACAAAGTAGCCAGGAGTGGGTAGGATTCAATAGGCGGCCAAGAGGAGAAAAGGCATTCTAGAAGTCAGACACCGCGTAAGCAAAGGCACAAATAAACAGAGAGGTGACTGGCGTGGAGGGCATACTAGGAAGTACTGGGAAATAAAACTAGATGAGCGTAGGGAAGGCCAATTATAAGAGGATCTTAACTTGGTCCAGATGCTGCCTAAGGAGCCCCCATTCAGCTGATTGTTGAGCAGAGATGTGACGACCGAGAGCTGGGTTGTCTGGCAGATGTGAAGCGCGGGCATTGCCTGGGCTTGGAGCCTCAGATACCAGAGTGTGGCCACAATATCAGAGCGGGTGGTAGCACCTAAGGCAGGCAGAAGAGGAAGGATGCGAATGCCGTTTCAGAGAAACAAACAACAGAAGTTGGTGACAGATTGTACGAAAGCAGTGAAAGGAGAGGGAGAGGGGAAGGGGACAGGCGTGTTGAGTTGGGGTGAGGGCAGGGAAATGCAGGAGACGGGCTCCTCCACCCACCAGTGCTTCCCAGCCCCTCTTCCCATCAGGCACTTAGCAGTATTTTGCTTAAAGGCACTTTTCCCCTGTAGACAGTAAATCATGCCAGGGCATTGGTTTCAGGGGATCATGAGGTTCTGGAGTTTATTGATTCTCATTGTTAGGTTCCTCATGGAGGCTGTTCAATAATCTCGTCTACTGACAGATTGATGATTGATGGACTGGCCAGCCGAGGGCAGGGACTGCCTGGGGATAATGTACCACTTGGCTATTAGTCATAGTCCTGTGTCTTGTTCCTGTTGGTGGACATTTTCCGGGGCCTCTGCGTCGTCCACACAGTGGGCTGTAGCTGCTTTGCGGGTCAGGACCTTGTCTCATGCTTTCATGTTCTCGAGATTTTATGGACATAATAAATGAATGAACATCTTGAGGAGCCTCCTGAGAACTCTGCACTAAAAGGCCAGACAGGCAGCCAGAAACCTGTCCTATAAAGTGGAACTGCCAAAGCTTTCCTTCAATGTTTTGTTTTGCTTCAGTGTTTTAAGGTTTCTTGTGCTGTCTGGGAGTCTGTGTTGGGAAATAGGGAGAATGTGGAAAGAGATAAGGACACAGTCCATCCTGTCCTCCAGGGCTTGAGATCAGATGGGGAGATAGGACGTATATACCGATGGCCACAGCCTAAGCCAGGGCATGAAGACTCCTGACCCTTGCCCTGGGATTACTCCCCAGCCACGTCTCTGCTTATGTGTTCCCTCTTGACACCAGCCTTTTTCCATTGTGTGCTTTATGGTTATTCCTATACATGTCTCATCTCTTGTACTGGACTGTTAGCTCCCTAAGGGCTAACCTGTATCACCTCCCACTAACACCACCCATGTGCCCAAAACACAGTGCTAGGTTGCTAGCTGGCTGGCTGGATGCGTGGATAGAAGGATGCATGGATGACATTGTAGGTTGGTACCCCAGGAAGCAGACTCTGAGATGGAGGTTAGCACGCAGCAGGTTTATCTGGGACTGTTCTTGGGGTCAATACCTGGGGAAGAGAAGGGGAGGAGAGGGATGCTGGACTGGGCAGAGCAAGAAGCTGAGCTGCAGTGCAGACCCAACGATAGCCTCGAGCTCTGGAGCTGGAATAGCCCTTCAGAACTGTCTGAGTTGGGGCGAGGGCCAGGCCTTTATATCCCCTGGTCATTATATATATATATACACATACATCCCGATTATTTTCTATATAGACCCTGATATATAATGATCAGCCGTTAGATGCAGGCCATCCCAAGGAATGGGGTATGACTTTGGGTGAAGCTGTTCCCTTCAGCAGAGGGCTGTGCAGGCAGCACTGCCAGCAGCTTGTGCAGTGATGGGTCCTTCATTCCTGACGGGGAACCTGGGCAGTGCATCGCAGCATCCACCACAGGTGGCCTCCAAAATTCTTCAGGGATGTTTCATTACAGATGGCAGCCCTGTCTACTGGCAGAGTTTAAGGGATGGTTGTTGAGCTGTAAACTTTATCTAGACCTCATCAGGGCAATTTAAATTGCCAGATGAAATTAGCCATTCTAGACTTCATAGCTCTCCACCCAACTGTTCAATCCATACAATCCAATAGGTATTGGTTGGCTGATCATCTGCTTTGTGTTCAGAGTGGTGCAGGGTGCTATGGTAGCATACGGAAATGGAACTCAGTGTGGCCCTGCCTTCAAGAGGCTTGCAGCCATGGTATGGAGAGAAAACACCCACCCCAAACTGAATCTGCCAGACTGGGTAGCGTCAGCAATAAAAAGTGTTAGATTTGGAACATGGGGTATCGTGGTTTAGAGTTCTGGTGGGAAGGCTTTATGGACGAGATGGGCCTTAAGGATAGCATTGAAGGAGTGAAGGATTTAGATGGGGAAGAAGAAATAGCAAGGGGAAACAGAAGACGGCAATGCAAGGAGCCTGTGAGGAGCCTTGCCTGGCCCAATGGGAGCCCCCTTAGAGGGCTAATGGGAGAAGAGGGCTGTCGTACGCAAAACGTAGAATTGGGTGTGGTGGTGGTTGTAGCCAACATGTGCGTTTCTGGAGATGGAATGAGAATGTGTATGAGTATGTAAATATAAAGCTCTCTTTCCTATGTTATTTTCTTTAAAAATAAAAATATGGCACCCGCTTTTTTATTTGTCAGCAAAACCACATTCTAGTCCGACTTTCCATTAGCACTTTTCTCTAACTGGTTCATTTTCCTCCCGTTTCCATTGGCTCCTGTTTGAATTTACATGTAAATCTTTATAAAGACACTATAAACATAATTTTGTTCTGTTTTTCAGTCACTTAGCTTCAAACCCTTTATGTAAAATGCCTGTGTAGGTGGGTGTTTGGGCTGTATTCTGTACAAGTATAGAAATAAAGGATAGAGAAGAAGAATTTAAAAATAAGTTTCCTGTAACAACCCAATTCAAGAAAACATGTGAGGAGAGTAAATACCCTTTTCCCCAACATGCATTAAGGCATGCCAAAAAAAATAGTATTTTTTTATACATCAGAAATGCTCTTTTTAGGCAACTTCATGGGACAAATCCTGAGGCTGCTTTAAAACAATCTTCACGTTCATATTGGGTTTCCTAAACATCATTGCCTGGGAATAAATTTGAGCCTGTTCATGGAAAATCTACTAGTGTGCAGACTATAAAAATGGAAGGCTTGACGGCACAGAAAGTGCTAGACACACCCTAATAGAAACCAGTATTTTGTAACGCAGTTCTCCAGGAAAAAAATGAGACGCTTTGGTGGTGTCCAAATATTGGTTTAAACTGTTGAAAAACCACAGGAGCATTCACTAGCTTCTCGGTTCTCTTCTTAAAAGTAAAATATGCTTTCTGTGAAAGTGTCCTCGCCCTGAAAGGAAGCATTTTGGTGATACGTAGCTTTATGGAGACTCCTAGTTGATACTTTTATGGTAGAGGCATCCAATTTCACGTGCGGGAGGAAATTCTATAAGGGCTTCGCTGGTGAGCACACGTCCCGCCTTCCAGATTTGGAGCCTGTGGGTTATGCTGGGAAGGTAAAGAGATATTTTGGCGTAGACTATGGGAGGGAGGTGATGGGGGCCATCTGCAGGGCAGGCCTCTGCCGCAGCTCTCTCCTACCATGTTTGAGTCTGGTTCCTTGGTTTCCTTGGGATAACATGGAGAAAGGCAGGGAGAGAAGACTGGGATTGGGGTTCCAGGGTGAGAGAAAGTAGGATTTAAGAAGTTGTGGCAAATATCAAACAAGATGAGAAACTATGGGGATGGTCTTTGCCAGCCAAAGTCCAGCCCCAAAGGGTTAGTACTGAATGTAAAATGATAGTGATGTTTTTGATTTTTACTTATTTATTTTATATTAATTAAGCACATACAATGTATTTGGGACAGGGTTGACTGTTTCTATGGTGTTTAGCCCTTATACTAGCCTGTGGGCTAGGTACTATAAATAGCCCCATTTTAGAGACCAGGAAACTGAGGCACAGAGAGCTTAGGTAACTTGCTCAGGGTTGTGCAGCTTATCAATGGATATGGATATGAAGCCAGTCTAACTCCAGAAACTCTGCTCTTGTACCAGGTAGACTATGTAGGTAGGTCAATGGATGCTGCCATTCGTCCTTTGCATCCCCCACCAGCTCCCATGGGACCCAGATCCCTGACCGTTAGGTTCCTCCGTTAGGCTCTTTCTGTTAGGTTAGAACATGACATCTCCTGAAGGCCCTGTTTTAAGCTGCAGACATTACCTGCATTCGCCCAAAAACACGTGGGCAGGGAGGCTGGCCTGGGTTCCAGAACAGGGGCTGATGAAGGTTGGGAGGGAAGATGGGGAGAGCTGCTGCCAGGGAGAGAAGGTCCTGGAAAGACCCTGCAGCCACGCACATCTGCAGGGTCCTGGGGACCTGGTGGCTGGGGAATGTGACAAACACTGAGAAGAGAGAAGGGCTGAAAAGAGTCCAGAGAGGTGCCGAAGACAAACATCTCTTCATCCGAGTGTACTTAAGCTGGGTGCTAGGACATTTTTTTCCACTCCAGCATTTAGAAGCATTTCAGATATAGAATTCTTAGGACATGGTGACCAGTTGGATTCGAGGGCGAGAGAAAACTCAAAAATGAGACTGTAGCACAGTGACGAGAACTTTACATTCAGAGCTAGACGATTCGGGTTTGGGTTTCTAGTGCTGTCTCTTGTTGCTTTTTAGTAACAATATTTTCTGACCAAAGGAATGCAAGCTCATGGTGGAATATGTGAAAACAGTACAAAGAGGAAAATTAGATTGAGCCCTAAGAAAAGACGTGCTTTTCCAAAGGAAAGAGTGCAGTCCAAAAGCAATCCTGAAAAGGTGTAAGAGAGCTTTACTGGGGGAGGGCAGCGGGGAGGGTTGCTATATAAGAGAACAAGAGCTCCCCTTCTGAAACGGGCCCCAGAACTGGAAGCCAGATCCTATGGCTGTCCTTCCCCCAAAACGTATGTAATTTAAGAAAAAGGATCAGAGTTATTCTGGGTGTTGGGATATCAAAAGGACCCCTGCTCTGTTTCCTTCCGACACCTTCCACTGTGTCCTTGCTGCCGCCTCCCCTCCCCTCCTTTTCATCTCCTGAGGTTTCTCCCTCTGGGACACATCTGCCCAGAGGTCAGCCCACCACAGGCCTAAACCAGGCCTGCTCCTCTTTTTCAGGAGAGCCCTACATGGAGCCCTCAGAAGGTTTTTACTTTTTTTTTTAATTCCTGAGAGGTATTTGGTAGGTTTTACAGATGCCTATGAGAATTGCAAAGGTTAATTTACTTTGAGTTTAATAGCTCCCAGCTTCAGGAATAAATTTATTGGCCTCTAGTTCTCCAATTATGTTTTATCTTTGTTTAGATCCATCTCTTGTTTTTGTAAGGAAACAGGGAAATGTGTTCATCTGTGTTAGCCTCTCTACCCTTAGGATTTAACTTCACCAATCAGTGATTCAGTCTCAGTCAAACAAGGCAGGCAGAACTAAGTGAATACAGAGACAACTTCTAGAGAGCCCAGAGCAGTATATAATGGGCAATATACCTTAATTTTCTTGACTTTTTTTCCCTTTGACTTCTCTGATGGTGTATAATCCTGGTTTCCCTGCACCCTTCCTCCAGTGCCCCTCCTGCACCCTCATTAATACCTTTTCCTACCTGTGTCTCCTGAGGCTGAGCCCTTGGCCTTGTTCTTCTCTGACAATACACTTGCACTTGGAAAAGACCATCCATTCTTACAGCACGAAGCTAAGGAAAACCAAAGCTGTGGTCTACCCAGTTCTCTCGCCTGAGGAAGAATCCTGCCTTTTAAAGGCCTCCAGGCCTCTCCTCCTCACTGTCCAGGAGATATCTCCACTCAACACCTCCACACTCAGGCCATTACCTTTCCCTTACCTTTTCCCGACTCCTCTGGTGGCCTCACCAGCCACCAAGTCATTCCAAGTTAAACAACAGTGAAGTCATAACAATGAAATACCCTAGCAAAACCAGGACACAGATACAGCAGGTATTAGCCTCAGTTTACAGATGAAGAAACAGATTCAGAGAGGTTAAATAACCCCAGATCACAAAGTAAGTGGCAGATTTCCACTATTTAAAACTGCTCAAGGTTGGGGAGAGGGGGTGTGGGGAACAAACCTAGATATCCAACCCAAACAAACAATTTAAATATGCAGTCAAATATTTATTGAATGATTAAATACATAATGATATTTCCACACAGTGTAATCTTATGCAACTTTTAAGAAAAATTAATTCGAAGAACATATAATGATATAGGGAAATGTTTGCATTATAATGTGTAAAGAAAGCTTAATAATCTATGATCTCAATTTTATACATTTATTTGTTTGTATATATGCACACACACACACCCCTAGACATACATCTACTTACACCCCTTTTTATATAGAGAAGGGGGAGAAATCCCCTCACATTCACAGACAAACACTTGTAAGAAATTTTTTTGTGATGCTGGAACAAAATTAACCACTCTACGTGATGAGTTTATAGGTGATTTTAATTTCCTTCTTCGTACTTTCCTTCCAGATTTTTCCTCAGTGAGTATATATAGCTCTCAGCAGGAAATGTTATTTTAAAAACAACAACCAAGTGAGATCCAGTGGGCTGTTCCACTGCTCATCCTTCTGACTTTCTTGCAGTTTTCTCCCAGGTCCCTCTGTCCTCTTCCTTGACTCCTTCCCTCAGTTCCCTGTGATCCTGGGCCCCCTCAGACCGGTCCTCTCTCGTGACTCCTCCTGGCCCCCTGGTGGGGGCGTAATCCAGGCTTCTCTCCTCAGCCCTCTTCCTGCTCACCCACTGGCGGGCGTCCACTCTCCGCTCTCTCTGGAGCCTCCACCGCATCACACCCTCCCCTCGGAGCCCGCCTGGCCTGGCCCTTGTGGGCCCTCATACCTTGGAGAGAAAGTGTAGACAGTCAGGTGGGTAAGGAGCTTGTAGATTTGAGGCCGACAGACCGGCCAAGGGCACCAGAGCCTCGCAGGCCAGACGGACCTGCTGGGTGAGCTTGCTGACTCAGCCAGCTCGGCTGTCTCGGACGCGGCCTTGCAGTGGCTCGCTGACCAGAGAGTGTGCAGCTGGCAGCCCTGACCCTCACTCCCTCCGTGACCTGTCTCTGTCCCTGACCCCATCCCGAATATGAGTGACCTTCACTTTCTGCTTTTTCACTTACATATCGATTTTGTGTCTTTATTATTTTTACAACTAGAAAAAAAATAAGGGCATTTAAAATTCTGTTATAATAGGATTATTAGCTTTTAGGAATTATTCGTCTGCCACCATCACCGTTGGTCTGCCATTCTAAAAAAATTCATTATTGAGGAGTTAAATGATATTAAATATAATGTGTATCCATTTCTGAAGGAATTAGACAGAAATTTAATTGAGGATTTCTTGTGCATCTTGGAGCTGAAAGTAAGAGATCATATCATGGCTCCAGTATTCACTGACTCCCTGTCTCCACCCCACTCTATTCCAGTCCACCAAACAGGGGTAGCCCAGGCAGGGAGCTTGTAGGAAACAGAAGTGCTCACCCTTTAGATTCACACTTAGAGTTTTTAACCCAGCTTTAAATTAGCCCCAATCACCTTTAATGATTGGTATTCCCCAGAAGCCAGGATTTTGACTATTCTTACTTTGTTGGTTTATATTATGAAAAGTGATTACTTTTACCCCTTTTCAGTTATAAAATTTTATATTGACTATGCATTTTCACCCTTCTAGAAAATTCCTCCTTCCATTAAAAAAAATTACTTTCCTTAGTTTTTGAGTGGAAAGCACTATCATTTCCCTTATTGATAATAGCAGTCATATCTCCTTATTAATTGCAGGTAAGTGAATATGACCTCTGTGATTTTTAGAGAAGACATCAGAGAACATGAGAGGCACAATGGTGGAAATAGGAGTGAATTCTTAGAGAAAGCAGGCATTGATGCTAAGAATGGTGGATGGCATATCCTAAGACCAGCCAGTGTAGTAAGCACCCAGGAGTTATCTTCAGACAGCTGTCACCAAACACCCCCACCTCAGCTTTCTCTTCACCCCAGAAGAGAGGTCAGTAATGGCTAAGGCTTACGGTTGGGGTGAAGAAGTCTGGTTCTAACCATCCTTGGTTTTTTGTTTATTTGTTACATTTAAAAAAAAATACATCTCCACATAAAAATAACTCTACCAAATTATCATAACCCAGTGAGAGTGGCTGAGATCTGAGCAAAGTCTGAAGCGGGGTGAAAGTTGATGGTAGCTAGGGGCTGTGACTGTGCTACAGGCAGGATGGAGGCCGGACAACGACTAAGAGCAGCTGGTCCGGTCGTCAGGACATCGCGTTTTGTGGCAGCGAAGCCAGAGGGGCAGGGGGCCATAGGACAGGCCCATTCTCTTGAGAGTCACGTGGCGTGCAGTGGGTCTGTCAGTCATGGCTGCCCTAGCCTTCTTGGGCCTCTCCACCTGGAGGGTAGCCCCCCCTAACCTTAAAAAGTCCAAAACTTTGAGAAAAGCTGGCTCCCCAGCAGGGGCCTACTGACCTCTCACCTCCACCCCAGAAATAAGTCCTCTTCTTCACTTCTCCCTTCCACCCTGTCTCCCTCGCCCCAGATCTCTGCCTTGTCCTTGATGCTTCCCTTCCCTGCAGCCTCTCCCACCCGGATGCTCCTCTCCACTTTCTCTGCCTTGACCCCACCCACCCGACAAGCCCTCCTGGGCACTGGAGGGACTAAAGCAATAGAAACTCTGAGGCCTGTGGCTGTGACTGGAGACTGGTCATGAAGCAAAGATCTTAAAAGCTTCCAGAGAGAAAAACCAGGCCCTTACCATTGTACCAGTTTTCTAAACAGCAACGCCAAGAGCTAAGCAACAGTGGCGCGATGCCTTTGAATTCTCAAGGTGAATGATTTCCAATGTAGAGTTCTGAGCCCAGTCAAACTATCAATCAAGTGTGCGGGTGGAAGAAAGTCATTGTAAGACACGTTAGATCCCCCAAAAAAATTACCCTACCATGGTCCCTTCCTCAAGGAGCTGCTGGATCAGGAGTCTGGGGACTGGGGCCCCCAGGCCAAGTCCGGCCTGCCACCTGTTTTTGCATGGCCCTGAGCTAAGAGTATTTTTACTTTTTTTAATGGTTACATTGTAAATGTTTATAGAAGTACCTTGATCTATTTTGCCTTTTGGCCCTTTGTTCTCTGGCTCTTTAAGGTAGTTGCTGATGCCTGTGCTAGACAAGGTGTTCCACTGAAATGGGGATAAAGAAGGAGGACGGCCGTGAGAGCCGAGCACCAGGAGAGAAGGGATGGAGGATGAAGGGAAAACCAGAAAGACAGCCTGGAGCAGGCTAAGAGGGAAGTGCACCCAGACTTGAGCCAGGGCCCGGAGTGCTCCCAGAGGTGTCTCCAAAAAAGAAAACTGAAGTGGCAGATTCATTGATGTGTTTGAACTTATTGAGAAGAACTTTATATTCTGCTGGGAACTTTGGGTGTGAATTAGTGCTAGCTAGATAGAAAACTAACCAAAAGGAGAACCAGGCGGTGTTCAATTCCCAGGGGAAACAAGATGAATAAGAAAGGAAATGCAGTCATGGAAGTGATAGAACATACATGACTCAGCGATGAATGATATGTAAATCATAGTAATGTAATCGCTGAAGTTTGATTTAACCAAATATTAAAATCGAACCAAATTGGAAGGTGGAAGGAGAAATGGAGAAGAGAGCTAAATTCTGAGCTTCCATAATAGGAAGTTAAAAGCAAATAAAATCAAGAACAGTATAAGCATGTAACTTAAATATAGACAGGTAATTACTAGTTGAAACAGCTAAAATAGTTTAAAGTATTTTGCCTCTGAAATGCCAGCATCCGAAGTGGGCCAGAGGATGCTGCATTTTGTTATAAGCCTTACAGAATGACTTAACTTAAAATAACGTACCTCTATTACTTTGAAAATAGATTTTTTTAAACAATAAAACTTTTCGAAAAAGAAAAGTAACTGGTCAGCCCATCAGAGTGGTGTCTGATGACCATGCCCAAGTGGGGAAGGGGTATAGTGGGGGGTACCTTAGGCCCATAGGTGGAGGAAGCAGGCTTCAGTCCCAAGGCCATGCTAGCTCTGATCATCCTTATTGTTCCTGACATGAGTGTGAATGCATTTCAATAAAATGTCAAGACTGATAGCGATTCATTCATGCCATGAACATTCTCTGGGTTTCAACCCCTTGCTTGAGTTGCCAGGATGAACAAACCATGATTCCTGCCCTCAAGGAGTTCGCAGACTGGTGGGATACAAAGTCACTCATCCAGCTAATGGATGCTTGCGCTACACGGTGATAAGAATGTACTAGAAGGAAAGGTGATTGCAGAGAAAAGTGCTCAGAGGTCGGAAGTCCTTCCGTGGAGCCCTGGAGGTTGAACAAGAATTGGAGAAGGTGGGGTGAGGGAGGAGCAGATGTCAAAGTACAGGGGGACAGAATGTACAAAGGCACAGAGGGGACCCAGGCATGACAGAGCCTGGTACGGGTGACGCTTGCATGTGGCCTGGAGTCAGGAGCTCAGAGTTTGTCGAGGATGAAGCTGGAGAGGTGAGCAGAAGATAGATCGTCAGCTCAGCAACCTGGCATGCCATGCTAAAGAGTCTGGACTTGTCTTCCAAGTTATGGGAAGCCAGTCAGTGTTCTCACTAGAGGAGTAACGTCATCAAAGCCAGTTCTCAGCCCAGTGTGGAAAACAGCATGGAAGCTGCGGCAGAGAGATGAGTGAAGAGATAGACAACCATTTGGGTGAGAAGTGATGAGGGTCTGAACCAAGGTGGTGTCATTGGGGCAGAGAAAGGCAGATGCATTTAAATATATTAAGGAAGCTGAATCTACAATTTGATGCTCCCTCATTAGATGTGGAAGGTGAGGGAGAGAAAGAAGGCAAGGATGGCCCCCAGATTCTTGTCTGGACACTGGGTGGGCAGCAGAGCCACATATAACACAAGGAGGAGGACTGCAGGGGGGTTAGAGAAAGGAGATGTATGAGGTTTTGAACATGCGGAATGTGAGGGGACTGTGGGACTGCAAAGGGAAAGGTCTGGCAAGCAGTAGTATATGTGGCAGTGAGCCTCAGGAGAGACTCCTGGGCTGGGGGACATATCAGGAAGGGATCAGCACCTGGGCAAGGGGTGACATCTCACACTCGGGGAGGTGTGTGGCAAGAGAGAAGAGGGCCCTGAGTAAACTCAGGAGAACAGCCAGGCTTCAGGCAGGGACAGAGGAAAAGGAGCCCTGGAGAGGCTGAGAAGGACCGGGAGTGGGTCCCATGCTACTAGAGTTCGGGTAAGCCAGGGACTGAGGTGTGTCTTGGGGGTGCCATTAGCATTCCCTGTCCAGAAATTACAGAATAGTTAGCATATCTGGCCCCACCCACTAATGCCTGTAGAACCCTCCACTCACATGCTGTGACAACAAAAATGTCCTCCCTTGTTTCCAAACACTCCTCAGGGACAATTAGAAGGACACTGGGTGACCTTGGCGAGAGCAGTTGCCGTTGAGTTTGGGGTGAAACCAGGGAAGGACAAGACCACAGCTCCCCTGTCCTACTGCGGCCATCCCTCCTGCAGCCTCTTCCTGAGCCCCAGGGCTCTCCTCTCAACCCATCCTCTCCCCATGACCTCACTCTCTGGGCTGACCAGCCACCACTGGTTTTGTGAGGTTTAAATTTATGATTGAGCTCCTACTATGTGCCAGGGATACCACAGTGGACATGGCCATCCAGGTCCCCCCTCTCCTGGAACTTGCAGTGAACAAACAAGTGAAGCCAGGTTGAAGTTTGTTCTGGATAGAGGGTGGTGCAGGGGAGAGGTGGGAGGGAGAGGTGGGAGGGAGGGTGCAGGGGATGCTTAGATCTGAGGAGAAGATGCACAGAGCAAAACAGTGAGACTGGGGAAAGGACGAGTCACTTTCTCTTTGGGGCAGAGAGGTGGGACGACAGGGGTGCGAGGCCTAGCGGGAAGAGTGGGCCCTGGGGTTTTGGACACAGCTACCAAGCGCAGCTGCGTCAGCACAGGCGGCCTGCGGGGGCTGGCAGTCTGCGGCTTGTCTGTGGGCCCTGAGGCCAGCACAGGGAGAGGGCCTGGGGGGAGCCTGTGGATCGCCTGCTCCGTGGTGAGCACAGGCCAAGGTCTGACGGAGGAGTCAGGGGCCCCCGGAACTCAGGGGAGGGGAAGGCATTTTGGAGAGAAGCCACAGAAAAGGCGAACTGGAGGCTCCAACGTCAGCGCCTCGGGTTTTTCAGGAGGGAAAAGCAGGAGGCATTCCACTGCTGGAGCATGCCGGTTGCAGACAGTTGCAGAGCTGGGAGAGAGCCTGCTGGATGGAGGGGACTGAGAAGGAAAGCTGATAATCCATCCCACAGGCATCGGCTCACATCTCATGGATGCCCAGGGCTGTTTTTTAATGGATTTAAAACTCACTTCTGATTCTGAAGAAGTTATTATTGAATTGAGAATATCAAACAAATTAGCATAATAATTTCGTCCAGCTCCCTCCATTAACAGACAAGAAACCAGGAAAGTGAAGACCTGGGCCCATAGCACACAGTTGAGGGCACTGGGGCTGAGCAGGGGCAGGCCTGGGGGTTCTCTCCTCCACACCCTGCTGCGGGCTCAGTGGCTAGAGATAGGACCAGGGACTGGCTTTCCAATTTTCCCTGTATTTGGGGTTTTCCTTGTATTTGGGGAGCGACTCCCTGGCCACAGCCTTGGCATCCTGACTCCATGGGACAGCCATTGTCAGCATCTGGGAGTGACAGCACCTGGTGACTTGATTTGAAACGGTCAAACCTTTTGGTGGCTCTGTCTTACTTTACCATGAAGTATAAATAATTTTATTTGGAGACATTTACTGCCTTGGAGACAAGTATGGGGAAAGTTTAATTGAGAAAGGAAGCCTCAGAGAAAGACACATTTATGAGTAACTTCCAGGAGGGCAAGTCTCCACGGCTAGTTTAACTGTTCCCTGTGAGTGTTGTGAGTGGGACTCCCCCAGCTCAGAGTAGTTCCCTCAGAGCAGGGGTCCCTGCAGCACTTAGGAGTCCAATCTTGGGGCACCTTGCAGGGGAGCCAGCTTTTTGCCTTCCCACCTCCCATCTGCAAACTGCATCCCTCAACACTGTCATTCCACTGTGCCACATATTGACCGTGGCAACAGTGGATATCCAAAATGTGGCTTGACTCATGTCTCAGATCTCAAATCCATGAACAAAAACCAATTATTACAGAATATACTTCAGGGGTATTGTAAGCGATATATTATATGTGCCCCTTTCCTGCTGTTCTACTTTCAAATTGACTGAAATCCAAAAAAGTGACTGTACAAAATTCATATTTCACTAAAAAAAATTAAGTAGAACATTGAGCAAGGCACCATGCTGTCTGCCAAATCGTGTCTCCCATCCAGAAGTACCTTCTGGTTTCTTCTCCCTCATGTGTTCCAGCCTCTCTAGTACAGCTAATCATTTATCTTTTTTTTTTTTTTAAGCTCAGTAAGCTGAGGGTTAATGCATTACTGAATTAATCTAATTACAGCACCTTTTAAGAGCCTCAGTTCTTTAGGCTTAAATACCCACCGTCTCAGGCTATATTTTGTTTATTTTTTCCTGTATAGACTGGAGTTTGTTCCATTTTATTGCCTACTTTTTAAACGTTTTAGGTTTTATATCTACACTCCAAAAATTGAAGAATTCCAAAGACTGACATTTTTATGCATCGGTCTATTTACTAATTTTGCATCTTACCAAGTTGGCGTCCTCCCCCGGCTCTGAATGTGGCATCCTATCGCTGTCCTTGTTAGCAGTCTGGCGGCCTGAGCCTGGGGTTTGAGCGCCTGCCTGCCGTGGTGAGCGATTTGGGAGCTGCCAGCAGAGAGAGAGGATCACCCAGAGAGACAGACGTGCCCTGTGCTGTTCTGATCCCCAGCAGCTCCTGAGCATTAAAATAGCGTGTGAGCGTGAAGGGACGTGAATGGGAAGGCTCCGGGGATGGCAGGAGGGATGGGTGCTGCTGCCATGGAGAGAGGGTTCCTGCTGGAATTGAACACCAAGGCCGTGGTGGGCAACGCCTCTGGTCCCCCGGGTGATGCTGCTACTTGCAGGGGCGCAGGCAGGCAGAGCCCGACTGGGCCGGGCAGGCAGCTCCGTGGCAAAGGCGAGGGGCAGACCTCCTGCTGAGTTCAGAAGGCATTTGAGTGCATTCAGTTCAGCCTGTGCTTCGTGAACATGCACCTCATTCCAGTATGTGTCCTGAACAGATAGAATGTGGGCCTCAAAGAATGAGAAAGAACATGCTAAATCATTCATTCATTCATTCATTTAACAGACATTTTTGAACAACTTCTACATGGTGAACACTGCCCTAGTTGTGAGGATACACAAGTCCTCTGAGCATCAGGCCTATAAGAACTCAGCACCAATCAGCGCAGCGTGGGAAGAGGACTGTGCTGGAGTTGGGTGCGAGGGCCACCCTCCCTGGGAAGAAGGATGTGAGGGTTGGCCAGGGGCTCACAGTGGGAGGCCTTCAGCTGGAACAGACAAGCTGTCGCTGTGCCTCTTCCACCTGGGCCAGGGTCCATTGGATTCATCTGTAGGCACGAGAGGGCCAGGGCAGCCAGAGGCAAGGCACTACTCTCAGGGAGAGCCGACTTGATTTCTGGTACTGTTTGGTTCTCATCCTCCTGACTATCTCAGCCACTTGGGCTAGGGCAGAGCCATTTTTGTGAAAGGGTGAGCCCTTTGGCTTCTGATTTCAGCAAGTCCTCTGACATCGCACAAGCAGGCCTCTGGTGGGAGGATTGGGTGGGGGTGGGCAGAGCCAGGGGGGTCTGTAGGGCTCTCCCTCAGTGTCACCTGCCACCTCCTGGCTTAGGAAGGAGCATTAGTAGGGAATTCTGCTATGTGCCAGTAGATACCTTTGGACACCCTTTCCCCCAACATGCAGCCTAGTGCTGGGTTATTTGTTACTTTCTGCAGACCCTTTATAGCAAAAACTATAAAGTTTGAAGTCTATCAAGAGAGGACTCATAAAGGAAATGGTGGCACAGGCTGTCATCAAAAAATGATGAAGTAGTGCATTTATTGACATGGAAAGATATCCTCAGAGTGTTGAGTCACAATGCAGATTAGAAAATAGTGTTCATTGATCCCATGTTTGTGGATATGAAAGTGCGTATGCCTGGGAGAATGTTTGGAAGAACATATGCGTGCTAACCATGATGCATGGTGGGATTGTAAGGGACTCATTTTCTTCCCTTAGCTTATCTGTCTTTTCTGACTTTTCTCAGTGCTCATGTATTGTTTTTTGTAATAAAAGTATTTAAAAAAGAAAATATTTTCAAAAATAGCTCCTCAGTTTCCCCTCTTAAAATAAAACAAGGAGGATAGTAGTGAAAATTATACCAGTGGATGGTGTTTATCACTTTATTCCTGAGAGTGATCTACCATTCAGAGGAACTACTTACTTTGTGGATGCTCTAGGGAAAGAAAAAAAAATCTAGAGAGCTTAAAATAGTTGTTAAATAAATTGTAAGTGTTGTTTTAGGGGATTACTACTCTTCTACACCTGAATAAACGTTAGAGAAATTGATTCTCCACTCATCCCCTCTCAAAATACACACTAGTCTTAAGTGGCTTTATGAGTGAGTTTTACTAAACCTTCAGAAAACAGTTAGTCTTCATCTTACACAGTCTCAAAGAACAGAAAAAGAGAGAAAGCTACCCAATCCAGTTGAGGCTAGTTTACTCTGACGTCAAAATCAGACAAGGGCCGTACTAGGAAAAAGTTATAGACCAATCTCACCTTTGAGCATAGTTGCAAAATGCTAAATACAATATTTATTAATATAATTCTTCAGTGTATTAAATACATATGCATCATGACTAAGTAGGGCTTATCCTGCAAAAGCAATGACGATTTAAATCAAGTCCTTTAATAACTGGTCACATTCACATATTAAAAGGGAAAAACCTTATGATCATCTCAATAGGTACAAAGAATGTGTTCGATGAAATTAGATACACATTTCTACCTTCAAACAAAGAAAGCATTAGCAAAACAGGAACAGAAGGAAGATTCCTTAACTTGATAAGTGGTATCCATCAAAAACCCACAGCAGACATCATACACAGGGGGCAAATTTTAGAGGCAGTTCTGTTAAAGTCAGGAACAAGACAAGGATGCCAAATAGCACCCTTACTATTCAACATTGTACTGGAGGGTCCCACCAGTGTAATAAGGCAAGAAAAAGAAATAGGACATAGAAGAAAACAATCATTTTGTACAAGCAATGTAGTTGTCCACATAAAAAAAATCCGAGAGATACTACATAAAATCTATTAGAACTAATAACAGGACTCAGCAAAATTTCTCAATTGGAGATAAATATACAGGAATCAGTTGGATTCCTATATATCATTAATAACCACTTAGAAACTATAATAGAAAAAAATTATACTGACAATAGCAACCAAAACTATATGGTACCTAGAAGTAAATCTAATGAAAGATATGCAAGAGCTTCATGGAGATGACTGTAAAACACTGAAGGACACAGAAGAAGATCTGACGAAATGGAGAGATATATCATGTTAATGAATGGGAAGCTTAATATTATAAAGATACCAGTTTACCTCAGATTAGTACAGGGTATTCATGGCATTTGGTCAAATGATCCTAAAATTCATTTGGAAGAGTAAAGGCAAGAATAGTCAAGACAATTTCTAAGAAGAATAAAATTGGAGGAGGGAACTTCCCCGTGACTTATCAAGACTTATTGTAAGTGACAGTAATTAATACAGTGTGGTGTTGGTACTGAAACAGACAAATTGATCAATGGAACAGAGTAAAAAATTCAGACCTGTGCAATATGGAAACTTAATAAGAAAAAGGTGGCCTAACAGATCAGTAGCAGAAGGATGAATGATTCAATAAATTGAATAAATTGTGAGGAGATAAATGTACCTCATACAACATGCACAAATAAATTCCAGATGGATTAAAGACCTACATATGAAAAGCAAAACCTTGAAACTTTTGGAAAATATACAAGATTCATTTATCACATCGTGGCAGGAAAGGATATTTTAAAGCGAGATACAAAAACCACAAACCATAAAAGAAAAGATTGATAAACTTGACTATGTTAAAACTTTTAATCTCTGTACAACTAAAGACACCACAAATAAAGTTAAAATGTAATGCTTCAGACTGGGAGGAGATAGTTACAACTCATGTGATCAGCAGAGGATTAGAATCCATAATATATTGAAAGCTCCTACAAATTAGCCAGAAAAAGACATACAATCCAATTGAGGGGAAAAAAATGAGTAAATTATATGAATATGCAATTCACAGCTGACAGACCTGAATGCTCAATATACACAAAAATATATTGAATCGCACTAACAATCAGAGAAATGTATATTAAAGCAAGATACCACTTTGTACCTATCAGATTGGCAAAAAATTAAAAGGTGGACTATTTGAAGTGTTGATGAGGAAGTGGAACCATAGGAACTCATACACGGCTGCTGAGAGTGAAAATTAGAGCAATCTCACCAGAGAGCAATCGGCAGCCTCCGGTTCAGGACCTGGCAGTCGCGTTCTAGGTATAGAATCCGGGAGACTGTTGTGTGTGCGCAGAAAGAGACACCTCTGTGGACTTTTTTGCTTGCAGAAAGTGCAAAGAACTTAAATGTCCATCAACAAGAAACATGGATATATGGTATATTCATATAAGCAACTAAATGACTAAATTAGATAAATCTTGAAAGCATGATGTTGAATGAAGAGTTGCGGAAGAATCTTTGTAGTACGACACCTTTATCTGAAGTTTAAAAACACTCTAAACAATACAATGTCGATGGATGCATACTCCTGAGGCAAAAGTATAAAGACATGAATGAGACAAACACACCAGCTTCTGAAGTGCAGTTAGGTCTGGGGAGATAGAAGGGAAATGGGAGGAGTTGAAAACAGAGGACTTTTCCTCACTCTGTCTCTGAGGACAAACTATTAAGATTTGTTCCATCTGAGTGGTGGCCACACAAATAGAGTTTGTTACATTGTCTTCTGTTTTGTCTATATATTTGAAATGCATCATAGTTTTAAAAAAACATAATTATTCTGAGGAAAAAAACATGCTCAATTTCCACCTTAAGGTGGGCAATAAGTCAAAAAAAATTTAAACTAATTAATATTTGTCACCTCATGAATGGCAGTTTAGTACGGCAGGTTGACGCACAGGACTCTGGGGCAGCCTGCCTGGGGCTGAATCAAGCTCACCACTTCCTAAATGGTGGCTTGAGTCAAGCGACTTCCTAAATGGTGGCTTGAGTCAAGCGACTTCCTCTCTCTCCGCCATGGTTCCCTTGGATGTAAAATGCTGCTGCTGCTGATAATGAGTGCCTACTCATAACATTGTTGCAAGGATATGATGAGTTACTGTGCATGAAGCACTACAGAAGTGGACGCTATTATTGTTATGCCTGAATATGATCTACCATTCAGAGAGATACTGGTTATTTGTTAGATGCAAGAGCAAGTGGGGGAGGGGATGAATAAGCTTTGTTACAAGAAATCATGTAAGTAGATGTTTTTAGTGAAGGTTGCTCTTCTACTGCAGTGAGACAAAAATATCTTTCAGATCTCCAAAATTAACCTGTTGAGTTGGAGATGATTCACCCCCCAGTGACTTCACAAGTATCTGCTTCAGTTAGCTCTGGTAAATAAAAGGATCACTCATTCACTTTTCGGAGCTGGCTGTAAAATCAATATGAAAAACAAGATCAATATATAACTCTGTTGAAATGTATAGAATTCTGTCTAAAAATGAAAGCTACATCTATCTTCAAGTTTTGATGAATATATAGTGTTGTTCTATCACATAATAAGACTGGCTTTTTTTGTATTTAAAAAAAAATGATGAAATGTAAATCTCCTTGCCAGATGGGGATTTAAACTGAGTCCTATTTAATGTCTTAAATAAGTGAGAAATCAGTCATCAGGGAGCCAAGGACAATTTTCCAAGAGCAAATGCAGGAAGGCAAAGACTGCGGGTTTTGTCTGGAGTTGATTTGAACTTGGGCCCAGCTGCAGCTCTGCTCCTTACTAGCCTTGTGGCTTTGAGTGAATTACTGAAATCAGCTGTGCCTCAGTTTCCTCATCTATAAAATGAGCCTCACAGTCCCTCCCTTGCAGAACTTTTGTGAGAACATGGTGTGCACTACCTCGGGTACATACTCTGTGCTCAGTAGTTAACATTCTCTCTGACGTGATTATTAGTTGAGTTACGGAATGGATTCCTCGATGCTCCCTGGGTTGGGGAGGTCTAAGATAAGAAGAGATAATGAGCTGGAAGGTCTTACAGCTGACCCTGCCAATCCCTCTTGGCTTCACCTGAAACAATGTTATTTCAAGGCCCAGGAATTTCTTGAAATGAAAAAACTTGGTCTTCATCTTAAAGATGATTAAATGCTGCTTTTAAAGTGTAATGATTCAATGCAAGGGATTGCAACGATCTGAATCTGCTTTCCTATAGGAAGTGTCCTGTTTTGACTTCCTTTTTTTTTTTTATATATGTCCTTACACAGCACTCTAAAATGTCCAATATAGCTGGGAAGTTTCATCATGCCTGGTCCCCCAAAACACTTGAATCCTCATTCCTGACCATGGGATGAATGAATCTCTAGGACTGAGCAGCCGTCAAGGGCAAAGCCAAAACCCTGTGTCTGCTCCCAGTCCTGAGCCACAGGCAAGAGTTCCGGGGCACCCAAGCCTGAGCTGGAGCCAGGACGACTGGCCACGTGGCAAAGGGGTGAAGACTGGCTAAGGCAGCACCCCCTCCTCTGTGTTTGGTTGTCTCTGGCAAGTCAGTCCTTCCTCCTTCCACCCTCCACCCCAGTCCTACTGTACCCAAGCCTGCCTCTCACTTCTCACCCTCAGTTTTAGATAATCCATTCTCTTGGTAGGGGAGGAGGGGCGGTTTGGTGATGTGCTCCAAAGGGGAGAGAGAATCCCTAGGAGGGATACAGTGTGGCTCTGAGTAAAGTGGAGGACTTTACTCTGAGGACTGAAGACAATACACGAATAGAATATTGAGACTACACTTTCGCCAGCTAAATAGGTCTTTGCATTTTAAAGAAAGAACCATTTATCCCTCAGAATCCCTAATTGGCTAATTATTTAAGGAAGATGAATCTTTTCACCATCTCTTGCTTGATGGAAAGGTTTGGATGGGAAAACGGGAAGCTCAGGGTAGCACAGGTTGAGTTGGAGGTGCCTCCCGCACAGGCTCGCGTGACTGTCTCCAGCCAGATGCCCCCCAGGGCCCCTCGGACTCAGCGTGCTCAGGACTGAAGCCATCTTCCCTCCACGCTCCCAGATGCCTGTTTCAGTTGGTGCCTTAATGTCCCCCTGACCCATCTCCTAAGCTAGAAGAAACACTCAGCGTCATCCTTGACTCATTCCTCTCCCCATCACCCAGAAGACAAGCTAAGATCAAAATCACAATACATTTCACTGTCTTGTTAATTGTCATCGTTTCCTACTGCCTCGGGGAATATCTCAAGGTAAGTAAAAGTGTTTGAAATCCGTATTTCAAATCATCTTATTAGAATTTTTGGAATTTTTATGGCCCATTTCTTGTCAGATCTGATTAGATCATTACTCTTACCTTATAATTTGGCTGCGGAAAAGCTCTGACGATGAGGAAGATAATTGTCAGCTCTGCCATTTTCTTGCTATTCACTTATGCTGGCGTGATTAGTGTATTGTTTTCAGTCCTCAGTTTTGTTTCTTGCAGGAATCTTTTGAAATCACTCGTCCATTTTGTGAGGGTTAGTTTAGTTAGAACTAAATAATATAATCAAAAAATCAGTGAGTCTGTTTAACCAAGCACACATAAACATGCTGAAATAAATCAAAACTGCTGAGAGGGAACAAATAAGTGAAGGATACACTAAATACCCTCAAACCCCGGGTGGGGGACCTTCCCCTCCTCCTTTAGAATGCCACACGCCAGTGGGTCCCAGGGTCAGCCTGTGTGTTAAATATTAGTAAAGCTTAATTTATCTCATTAGAAAACAAGGAAACAGAAATAGACATTCTAATATTTTCATTTTGCACACCCTCTAGTGGCACCTGGCGGAGGCTGCTACCCTCCAAGTCATAGTGACTGCACCCTTAGGACGCACAAGCTGCTTGCTTCTTATTGCACGTGGTGGAAATTTGGGGACCTCAGGTCTCAGCAGCAGGGGTGAGCCCAGGGGATATGTCCCCAAGGCAGGTGGCTCTCATGGAGGGGAGGGGAGGGGCTAGTCCCAAGAAGGCCTCAAGAATGTGCTGGATTAACCCACAGTCAGAAAAATACATTTCCTAACTCTCCCAAGTCATCTAATGATGCCTTTTAAAGTATCCCAAAATACCTTTCTTAAGCCTTTAAAATGCCACTTCATTCAAGTATGAAAGAGATTAGACCAACAAAAGGCATTTTTCATGAGCCTCTAAGCTTTGGTCATTTCTCCTTGGGGGAGGGAAGGATCAAGGTTTTTGCTTGTCCCTAACTCAAAGGCCCCACCATCGCTTGACAATTTCATTTCATTGTACTTCCTCCAGTGCCATGTTTTTCTTTAATACTCCAGTGGTGTACAAACCACAGTTTTATATATGGATGGAAAATGCTTTCCAGTTTGACTCCACTGGAGATGCAACAATTCAGTTAGTCTTTCTGGAAACTATAACTATGTTAGGTTTGCATTTCAACACACTACTTAAGGTTCCTTAATAATTTCATCCCCACAGCTACATGGGAACAACCAAGAACTAAAGCAGAGGCAATGTCTTCTCTAGAAGCTGTTTTATCATTGTCATGGGTATCCCATCCTGCAGACCACCTCACACACACACATACACAACATGCACACGCAGTGAACTCCTTCCTCATCATTCAGACAAGGAAGCAGGAAGTGGAGGAAGAGGCTGTCACTCTCCCCACTGGCTCCTGGTCCCTTATCAGTGGTGAAGGATGCAGCATGAGGTACATGACCGATCCAATCAGCTTTTCTGGGTGCGTATGCAGGTGAGCAGAAGGATGGGTGCTCATCGTGAAAGTTCAAATTCAAAGTAGTTTGTGAGGCTGTGCCATCTCAAGGAGGTTTACTTGAGCATTTTTTCCAACAATTAAGTGTAAGTGATTGAGTGCCAGAAACTTGGACTACCCCAAATCACCCTCTGCCCAGGATCTTACCCCTCCACATGCCGTGGGGACTCCTCTCCCACCTTCCTTATACTCTGGGTCTCCTACTTTGACAGATGGTGCTTATTAAGTACCACAGATTGTTTTTCTCTGGGTACCATCTCCACTCCTAACTTCTACTTAATGCTTTTAGCTACCTCTCTTCTTGCTATCATCTTAAGCTGTTTACAAAAGTGAAGTGACAATGTCTGTGCACTGGCTATTACAGCTAATTTCCAATTTTATAATTTTGACACAGATATCCATACTCATATACAAGTTTTCCATACACTCCTTAAGTAGAAGTAGAGAAGTTACTGAGTCCTGAGAGGAAGGAGAGAAGAGTTGAGGCTGTCCCCCAGCCTCTTTCTACCACCACACATCCTGGGGTGATGCTCAGAGCTCTTCTCTGACCTGTAGCTGACAGCTCAGAGCCCATCATCTCTCATAACCATCATTTACTTTATTTTTCCTGAAATTTATTACCTTGTTCTTACCATGCTGAAGTTCATCTGCCTCTTTTCTGCCCACTCACCCATCTTGGGAAGATTTTCCTGCTGTTTATCACCACTAGCTTGTCATTTCACCCTCTGGGAAAGCTTAGTGTTTTCTAGAAACGTGGAAACATCACTTGTACTATGGCTGACCATCACTTCTAGAAGCATCAGCTCAGACTGGCCCCAGGACCTTTCCATTCAGTGAAGGGCCCACTTAACTGATCTTCTGCTTTCTCTCTCCAAACTGGTTCACTACCATTGTCATGCTCTTCTCCCAACGTAGTTCTGGTACTTTTCTTTCTTTGTAAATGCTCTAAGGGTGCTTATTCTCAGAGCACTGACTTCATATTCCTTTCTCTTGAGCTTCTCCGTCAATCTTGGTTTAGGAAGCCCCTATTTATTCTCCAAGGATGAATTTTGCAGCTTCCTCAAGCTTATCTATTGTGCTGGTCAGGTGAGCTATACAGTAGCCTCATAATCATGTTTTTATCTCCATTCGCAGAGATTCTGAGGTAGTGTAAACAATTCATTACCTTTTGTGGCTGGGGAACTTTTGTACAAACATGATTAAGATAATTATCCCTGGTCGAAAGAGCCTTCCTAAGGCTTGTACACAGGAATGAGAGAACAGTTTTTGCCAAGACCTAACCTAGATCTCTTTGTGTTTTGCCAAAACAACATGTGCCCACTAGATAGGCCTGTTTCCCCAAATATCCCAGGTGCACTCCTGACCTTGGCTTCCAAAGCTCTCACCCTTCCTCGCAGCTTTCCTGGTAGATCACCAACATGGTCCCTCTGCCAAAGGTTGAGACAGAAGGATGGATAGAATGAAGCAAGCCCAAGGTTTCCATGTGCAAAAAGTCTTCTGAACAGGACTGCCCCACCAGCTCTCCCTCAGTGCACACACTCTCCCTTTTTTTTCTTTTTTTTCCATAATTTTATTTATTTTTTCCCCCAAAGCCCCAGCAGATAGTTGTATGTCATAGCTGCACATCCTTCTAGCTGCTGTATGTGGGACGCGGCCTCAGCATGGCCCGAGAAGCGGTGCGTCGGTGCGCGCCCGGGATCTGAACCCGGGCCGCCAGCAGCGGAGCCCGCGCACCCAACCGCTAAGCCACAGGGCCGGCCCACACACTCTCCATTGAATCATGCATGTGTATTGGAAACAGTGGCATCTCCCCACCCCTCCTCCACAGATTCCTGGGAGTTGTAAAGGTTGACCAGAGTGTCCTGATTTTATTTCTCTCAATCCTATCCCAGAATTTTCAATAAAGTATACCACAGGAATACTACTCAGTCATAAAAAAGATGAAATCTTGCCATTTGCAACAACATGGATGAACCTTGAGGGTATTATGCTAAGCGAAATAAGTCAGAGGGAGAAAGTCAAATACCATAAGATCTCACTCATAAATAGCAGATAAAAACAGCAACAAACAAACACAGAGAGACAGAGATTGGATTGGTGGTTACCAGAGATGAAAGGGGTAGGAAGGAGGGCGAGAGGGGTGATTTGAACATGTGTGTGGTGATGGACTGTAATTAGTCTTTGGGTGGTGAACATGATGTAATCTACACAGAAATCGAAACATAATGATGTACACCTGAAATTTATATAATGTTATAAATCAATGTTACCTCAATTTAAAAAATTAATTAATTAATTTAAAAAATGTATACCACAGGATGGTGTGTGTGTGTGCGTGTATGTACAAATTTTGTGAGGTCCAATAAGTTTGAGAAGTGGTAGCCTAAACAAAACTACACAGCTATTTTTACCGCAGGACTTCTCAAAGCCTTTAATAAGCTACCTGATATGGCAAATCATCAAGAGCCAGCCACAATATATAGTCATCTACAAACTCATTTAAGGGACCACAGAACCCTCTTTCCTGGAGCGTCTATCAGGACTAGTGTTCTATAGGATACACGTCGGGGCATGTCATGATCAGTATGTAGCATGTCAGAATCATTTAGGGAGCTTGCCATTACTGGCCCTACTCCTGAAGATTTTGATAGTGGCAGTCTGGGGTAGAGTGTTTGTTGTTGTTGGTTGTTGTTGTTTTCTTAGAGTTTTCCTGATGGTTGTAATGATCCATATCACTTGGGTTCCTCTGCTCTAGACTCTTGATCTTTAAGGCTTCAAAGATGCTATGACCTGTGACCCTCCTGGACCCTCACCATAGAAGCATAGAAGCTTGTACCCCAAACCCCCTTGTAGGTAAATAACACTTTCTTATATAATACAGATGGCTGAAAACATCAGGAAAGCCACCCAAGGCCTGTGTGATTTGGGTAAAATTACTGGCCTGTATCCATGACTTTAGAAACCACTTCCTAACATCATAGTCATCCCCATCTACCCATATCCAGATCCACCTCCAGCTTCCCCCAACTGTTCTCACTCCTGCCAGTTTGGGTGATTTCACATATTTTCTGTATTTTGTTTCATTTGTCCATATCTCACATCCCCGCAGGACCGTATTCAGAATGGGACCCAACTGAATACTTTTTTGGGGATTTCCCCCATACCACTTCATACAGAGCCAAACTAATAGTAAGTGGTCAACAGCTGTCGAGAAACCAAGGAACAAAAGGGACTTTGGCCCAAAAGGGACAAAAAAGCTCTAAGGTTGACTCTAGAATTAAAAAGCAAATAGAGAGGGCTGGTAAATGTGGCAACATGGGTGTATGGCTTACCTGCTGAGATACTAGTATCTTAAATGTTAAGTATGTATCATATTCTTCCATCTTCTGAAATTTTTTGTTACTTCTCTTTTCTTCATTTTTTAGGTCAATGAATAGGGTGACCAACTTGTCCCAATTTTCCTGAGACTTTTCCAGTTTTAACACTGAAAGCACTATGCAGGAAACCCCTCAATCCTGGCAAACCAGGGCAGTTGGTCAGTCTACTCTGAAGACAAAAAGAGTTCTCTGACCAAAGAAAACTGGGAAACACTACATCAATGCACCGGTCATCAAGCCATGCTGTGGCAGGCATCCCACATACAAAATAGAGGAAGATGGGCACAGATGTTAGCTCAGGGCCAATCTTCCCCACCAAAAAAAAAAAAAAAAAACAAAAGAATATTTTAATACTTTATGTTATACCCAAAATAATAAAAATGATAACACACTCCAGAAGAAATTTTTCTTTTTTTAAATCTGACCACCGCTAACCTCCTTCATTATTCCTCATTCACGCCATGGTCTCTCCCTTTTTTTTTTTTTTTTTTTTTTGCTGGGAAAGATTCACCCTGAGCTAACATCTGTTGCCAGTCTTCCTTTTTTTTTTCCCCCTGCCCAAAGCTCCAGTACATAGTTGTATATTCTAGTGGTAGGTCCTTCTAGTTCGTCTCGGTGAGCTGCCACCACAGCATGGTAACTGATAGACGAGTGCTGTGGTTCGGCCGCCCAGGAACCAAACCCGGGCCGCTGAAGTAGAGCACGCCAAACTTTAATCACTAGGCAATCAGGTCTGGCTCCAGAAGAAATTTTTTAAGGCCTGGAGATTTATGGTCACTGGAATCTTTTTTTAATTTAAATTTCAATT
Source organism: Diceros bicornis minor (assembly GCF_020826845.1). Lineage (NCBI taxonomy): Eukaryota > Metazoa > Chordata > Mammalia > Perissodactyla > Rhinocerotidae > Diceros > Diceros bicornis. The sequence continues at coordinate 47,143,542 of NC_080744.1, read as the reverse complement.
TGTATGCATCCTTTGGCTGTAGAAAATAATGATGAATTGATCAAATAAAACATTTTCAAGCATAAAAATATAAAGTTAAGGTTCTCTGGGTGTCATAGAATAGCGATACAATTTCAAAGAGAAAAAAGAACAAGTAACATTTCTAATATTTAAAGAAGAGCTTTCTCCTGTCATTTTAAAATGGATAATAATGGGTATTAGATCACTGTAGTATTTATGTTATTTGGACACATTTGAAAGAATGATTTAATGGACTAATTTTAAAATATCAATATTTACAATATCTAGAAATTATATCTATTTACAAATTATAACTATTTAACCTTGAGGTGAAAAATACTTGCTGTCAAGTTAAAAAGTATGCAAGGAGGTACATAGTTTTTCAAAATTCATATGGGAATATATGAGCAAAAGGTGTGATGGCCACTGCTCCAGAGAAAAATGTTGGGAATGCTGGTGGTGAAAAGAGCAGTATTTGGAGTCAGGCCAGCAGGGAAGTCCCGCGAAAAATCGCAGCTTCACCCAGCAGTTAGGGTTAAAACCACGAAGTGCCTGGCACAGAGCCAGCGCTCCCTTCATCCCACCAACACCTGCCGGGTGCCGCCGTGCGCCAGGCACGGGACGTACAGTAGTGCTTACACACAGTCCCTGCTCTCACAGAGCTCACGTTCCAGGGGCGCATATGTCTTTGATCCTTTGCTTCTGTGTAGATGTATGTTTGCTGCATTTCTAGAGAACCTCTTAAAATACCTTATTCTCAGGCAGTTTTTAGGAGCTGTGTCTACAAGGGAATGACTCATTTTTTTGATATTCCAGAAGAGATCCATCTAGATTCCATTGTTCCCCTCGGAATAGTCACCTGAGGAGGCATCCACTATGTCAGTGACAGGGCCACTACTCAAAAGTCTTTAAGCTTCTCCTGTGGAATTGACTTCAAAGCATACAGCACAATATTTTGAACATCCTTAATGCTTGTAAATATTTGTCTTTGGAGGAGGAATTTGATGTTTTTAGAATAAAGGTTATTCACACAAAGGTCTGGTAACTATAGTAGATGGTCAGACTGGGCAGGGATATTGTTTGTCACAAATTCTGGGAGGGCATAAATCAGGCAGTCCGGCTTTCTCATGGTAAAAAAGAGTCAAGAGATACCCATGTGTTCTCTTTGCACTGAGGCTAAAGGGACAACTCCGCCCATGTCAGGGTCACTTGGCTGTGAAGTTGCTTGAAGAGTCTATGGTCTCAAACTTTAGGGAGCGAGCTTCCTGGGGCTGTGGGAGGCCCGTGCGACCACTGCTTTAGTTCTGCTGATCCCACTGCAGCGACCCCTCCAGGCCATGCCCCTCAGGCCTGCACCTGGAAAAGGCCCAAGAGCAAAAGTAGCTGCCTGGAAGGACCCAGGGCTGAGGGAGCGAGGCTGGGCCAGTGGGGAGCGGCATGCGAGTGGAGGAAGCACCTGGACCTGTGTCTAAATTGCATTTGAGTGTTTACTGAGTCTGTCTGTGAGACCTGAGCATCCAGGGATTAGTCACTGTCCACTGAGGGAATGAGTCCGGGGTGGGCAGAGGGGGTGGAATATGAGATGGGGAGGGACCAGACAAGGATAACAGAAGCTGGCGTAGATGGCCGTCTGTCTGTCCACTCTGCCTATCACATCTGTCACTTCCATGTGGCCACCGAGCACTGGACAAAAGCTCTAGGGATCCTAGTGGGCCCTCAATTCTCAAAGAAAAATTATTTTTTTAGTATGTGTTTGCACTATATTTTACTACTTTCTGATTCTGCAGTATTTCTCTGGTATTTTACTTAGCAGACACCATTCCACCCCTGTGCCCCGAACCAAGCTAGATGCTGTGGGAGACATTGTCTCTGCTCTCAGGCAACTGGAATCTCCTTGGGAAGACAAGAATGATATGCACACATACTGTAGATAGAGCAAGGGTGGCCAGTGGGTTTCATTTCAAATGTCAGCTCCAGCTAATTGGTGACTTCATGGAGTATTTCATCAAATCTAAGACACCATCAATTTAAGATGCTGTTTTATGTGCTCTTAAGAAAGAAAAAAAGTGCTTTCCATTAAATTGTGAATTATTGCTTTCTTATTACTTATAATTTTTGTTTTACACTAGTCCTCCTTTATCTGCAGGGGATACAGTCCAAGACCCCCCAGTGGATGCCTGAAACTGCAGATACTATTGAACCCTATATATACTATGTTTTTCCTATACATCCATACCTGTGAAAAAGTTTAATTTATACGTTAGGCACAGTAAGAGATTAAGAGCAATAACTAATAATAAAATAGAATAATTATAACAATATACTGTAATAAAAGTTATGTGAATGTGGTCTCTCTCTCCAAATATCTTATTGTACTGTATTCACCCTTCTTCTTGTGATGATGTGAGATGATACAATGCCTATATGATGAGATGAAGTGAGGTGAATGACATACACATTGTGAAGTAGCGTTATTTTCAGACTGCGATTGACCAGGGGTAACTAAAACCACAGAAAGCAAAACTGCAGATATGGGGGGACTACTGTATGCTTATTGAAAGATCCTTTTTGGACTTACTTAGACATAGTGTTATTTTTTAACATATTTTGTTTTTGTTCATTCATAAAGTGGAAAATAACAGGGAAGTAAACTGGCTTTGGTTTTCTAAGCATCTTCACATTCAGGGTACTACTCATTGGAAGCATCTTTGACTTGGAGTTGTTGATATCTCTGTTTCCCACACAGTGCGCTTCTCTATGCCAATCGAGAGCATCAGTGAGGCAACATTTCTTACAAGAGTGCTCTTGACTTTTCTCCCAAATCTCTGGCTCCTGTTGTGTAAATTGATGCACACGCAGGTCATGACAACCCCAGCACAACTGCCACCTGGCAACAGTGACTGTTAAGACACATCCCAATTTCAAAGATATCAAATGTTCAATGAAATATGGATTCTGAGACTCAGTCAAATAAATGACCATAATCAACCACCTATGTCTGTCCTGGGAATGGGGTTAGTGTTGGTGCTACATTCTTGTCATTAAGCAACAATTTGCTCCTATATAATTTGCAAAACTGAATGGTTTCCAATGCAGCAGCTATTGTAGGAAGTTCTCTGTGAGCTAATAGAGTCGGGAAGGCTTTATGCATGAAGTAAATCTAAAAAGGTGAGATTTGGCCTGGACAAGAGGAGACCACTTGCCTGGACAAGAGGTGGGAAGAGTGCAATTTAGAAAGTTCAAGAGGATAATCAACCGTCATGTGGAGAGAGAGGACAGTGGAGAAACCCCGGGCTGAGGTGGGGTTTAGTTAGGAAGTTGTGGGCGATAAAGGCCTGAGTTTTTGCTCTAAGAACATAAGTTCAAATTAGTGTGTTTCACTTGTAGAAACATAATAGACAGGTCTCATATTCCTATAACTTTTCTTTCTTTCCTTACTATAGGTCCCGACGTTTTTAGTTCAAAGAGCCTTGCCCTTCAAGCCCAGAAGAAGATTCTGAGCAAAATAGCCAGCAAAACCATGGCCAACATGTTGATTGATGATACCAGCAGTGAGATCTTTGATGAGCTCTACAAAGTCACCAAAGAGCACACCCACAACAAGAAGGAAGCCCACAAGATCATGAAAGACTTAATCAAGGTGGCGATCAAAATTGGGATCCTCTACCGGAACAACCAGTTCAGCCAAGAGGAGGTTGTTATCGTGGAGAAGTTCAGGAAGAAGCTGAACCAGACCGCCATGACCATTGTCAGCTTCTATGAGGTGGAATACACCTTTGATAAGAATGTGCTCTCCAAGCTCCTACATGAGTGCAAGGACCTGGTGCATGAACTGGTGCAGCGACACCTGACGCCCAGGACCCACGGGCGCATCAACCACGTCTTCAACCACTTTGCCGATGTGGAGTTCCTCTCTACACTTTATAGTCTGGATGGAGACTGTAGGCCCAACCTCAAGAGGATTTGTGAAGGAATCAATAAATTGCTAGATGAGAAAGTCCTTTGAATGCTTTCCCTCCTTCTGGACTTTGCTGTGTTCAAGTTACAGCATCCAACATGGTCCCAGTGAGAGTCAAGAAAACAAGAAGAAACCCTTGTCGAAGATGCCCATGTTCTGTCCTGTTCATCCCTCTGATGTTGATGCCAAATTGAGCTTGGGTGTGTTTATCCCCTGAGCTCACTGATGAGCTCACTTAACATCACCTTTGTTTGCAAGCCCAAAAGACATTTCATCTACTGTAAGCAGAAGGGCTGCTTCTGCTTACATCATCATCTTGTGGATGAGCTCATCCATCAAGATGAGCTCAGTCCATCTTGTGGAGTGGAAGGAGCCCTGGACCAGGAGTTGGAGGGCATGCATTTGGTCCCAGCTCCACCAGCTACAATTCCGTCCTTTAGATCCTGGAACCATCATGCCTGCCTGCCTGCCTCCCAGGGCTGCTGTGAGGATCGAATGAGATGATGCATATTCATGCTTTTGAAAACGCTGATGTAAAGTCTTATTATTTTCTCTTCGGAATGTGGATCTCTTCAACCTGGATCTAGACAATTAAGCAGCAGAGAAGAAAAGAACAATAGTATCTAATGGGCTGGGTTTGCAATCTGTCTCTAGATGTGCTGTTTCACACAGAACAAAAATGAATCCAAAGGTGTGAAAAAGTATAGCTGCAAATTGGAAAAATGTTTTTCAAGAGTTGTGTTTTTTAGGTTTATGATCCTGCAGAGGGAAACTTTCTGGGAGGGTGGAGAGTTTCCCGCCCATAATGTAGAAGCAGAGAACTCTGCTCCCCTGCAGTGCTGGCCCTCCCCCTTCAAAGGGGCATCATCCATGAGGCACAGGGAGGATTTATTCCAGCATGCACAGGAAAGTCAGGCAGAATGAACCCCTATCTGTCTTTCTTGGCCTTCCACAGTCATTTTGTGCTGTTATCTGGTTCATTAATAAATTGAAACTACCCTTCAAACAAGAGGTTTTGGAGTTGTGATTCAAAAGTAAAATTCCTTTTTATTAAAAATAAAATTCCTGGAGTTAGATCCAGTGTTAAGAATAAAGGATGGAAAGGAGGAAAAAAATGAAGAGTAAGAGCTGTGCACTCAGACCCTAAGGGGAAGGAGCCCCAGGGAGAGCGCCATGGGGTAGGGCTGTACAAGGGTCACTGGGGGGCTAGCTCATGGACACGGTGACCGCTTTCTCTGTCTCACAGCCTCGCTTTCACACTGTGGCTCCTGACATCTGTTCATCATAGTCTCAAAAAACATCAGGCCGATGCATTTATTGCCTTATAATGTTGTCTGGAGGACGCCACATCAAGATACTTGCTCTTCCTGCATCACCTCCCGTCCTGCTGTGCTTCTCTCGTATCTGATGATAATGTAGAAATACATCAGCTCAGCCCCATTCTTCATCCCACCCCATGGTCTCGCTCTAGCAAGAGCATGGAGAGATGGTTTGTGAGAAGGTGTGAAACCATGTCCACTGAACCTACCAGTGGCCGTTCAGCCTCAACTGGCTCCCATGTTAACATCCGTACAAACCATCCAGTAAATTCTTCAGCCACCAGCACTCAAAATTAGTTCATAGGAAGGATGTCCAGTATGGAATAGAGAATAGTTGTCAGCCCCTGTTCTCCACATTTGACAAGCATGGCCTAGCCCCTCCTTGCAGACCTGAGGATGGAACAATGGAGCCCTGTGCACATCTGGGCTGGAGAGGTTGTTGGTCATTTGGGCAGTGCTGGTGGAAGCTGCAGGCAGCAGGCTCCTTCCTTCCCACCTGCCCACTAAGCAGCCAGCATCCCAGCACTGGCCAAATTTTCACATACAGAGTCCTCAATACCTGCTTTGGAGTACTCGTCTGATTAAGAACAATTTTCTAGAGGCCGGCCCCGTGGCTTAGCGGTTAAGTGCATGCACTCCGCTACTGGCGGCCTGGGGTTCGATCCCGGGCACGCACCAACGCACTGCTTGTCTGGCCATGCTGAGGCAGCGTCCCACATACAGCAACTAGCAGGATGTGTAACTATGACATACAACTATCTACTGGGGCTTTGGGGAGAAAAGGGGGGAAAAAAAGGAGGAGGATTGGCAGTAGACGTTAGCTCAGGGCCGGTCTTCCTCAGCAAAAAAAGGAGGATTGGCATAGATGTTAGCTCAGGGCTCATCTTCCTCACAAAAAAAAACAAAAATAAAAAAAATAATAACTGCTTTCTACTTTGAGGGAATGGTTCTAGAAGCGGGTTCTTTTTTCACTAAGTTGGTGGACCTATCCAGAAAACTCAGACCCAAAAGGAATGGGTGGAAGTGTCTTCTGTCCATCTGAGACACAGCAGGGAAGAAGGGGGATCCCCAGCCAAAGAGGATTACAGGTACTGCCCGCTCCGCAGGCCGCAGCACACAGCAGTGGCAGCAGAGGAGGGCTGAGCAGGTCCTGATAACCTGTGAGTCTCTAGAGGAACCGGCCCTCTGTGTTCTGGTCAGAGATAGAACAGCACTTCCACCAGCAGGTCTCAGCAAGTGCAACAGCAGAATGTAGATAGAAACATGTTCTACTGCCTTAGGCCTCCCCACCCTGAGGCAGCTGAGGGGCTCTCTACTGCAAGGTCAGCTGGGTGTATCTCAAGCTTATCAACAGTAGCCTGGGGGAGTTGGGCTACCCATGTACAAGTAACCCACCACAGCCTCTAAAAATAGCCAAAACCAATCCTATGTGTATGTTTCAAACACACCACTGGCATGTAAATTCAAGTGATTATTGAGTTTCATCAACCAGCTGGGGGCCGGCCCAGTGGCGCAAGCGGTTAAGTGCGCGCGCTCGGCTGCGGCAGTCTGGGGTTCGCAGGTTCAGAACCCCGGGCAGTCTGGGGTTCGCAGGTTCAGAACCCCGGGCAGTCTGGGGTTCGCAGGTTCGGAACCCCGGGCACGCACGGACGCATCGCTTGTTAAGCCATGCTGTGGCGGCGTCCCATATAAAGTAGAGGAAGATGGCCACGGTTGTTAGCTCAGGGCCAGTCTTCCTCAAGGAAAAAGGGGGAGGATTGGCATCAGATGTTAGCTCAGGGCTGGTCCTCCTCACAAAAAAAAAAAAAAAAAAAGCATCAACCAGCTGAAAAGCTTACAAATTTCAAATACCTTGCATAACAATCTAGTGACCAGAGAAAGAATGTCTTTATTGGTTTATCCTGAGGACTTCAACCACGTCACTTCGTGGCCCTGAAAAGCTGTTTTGGCTGGAAAAAATATGACAGAGGCCAGCAGATGCTTTCAAAAACAGGACTCTGTAGATGTGCATTTGTGCTTAGAACTCTGTACAAAATTTTCGATAATGAGAACCCACAAAAGCGAATGTGGAATATCTACATTTAGGTGGCACCCAAAAGAAAACTGATTTCAAAAGAAGCAGCAGGGGGCCAGCCCCGTGGCTTAGCGGTTGGGTGCGCTCGCTCAGCTACTGGCGGCCGGGGGTTCGGATCCCGGGCGCACACTGATGCACCACTGGTCCGGCCATGCTGAGGTGGCGTCCCACATACAGCAGCTAGAAGGATGTGCAACTATGACATACAACTATCTACTGGGGCTTTGGGGAGAAAAAGGGGGAGAAAAAAGGAGGAGGATTGGCAATAGATGTTAGCTCAGGGCCGGTCTTCCTCAGCAAAAAGAGGAGGATTGGCATGGATGTTAGCTCAGGGCTGATCTTCCTCACAAGAAAAAAAGAAGAAGAAGAAGCAACAGCACAAAATCACTCAGTTGATCCAGCCCCATACAAGCTTCAGAGAGCAGTGCCTGGCTCAGCAAACAAGGGCAGAGACAGGACTCGTTCTTTAAGGAGCAGCTTGTCACCTGGAAACATCACTGAGTCTTCAACCATCCCTGAGCAATCAGCTCTGTCCCCACAGGGGGATACTCCACTCCCGGTTACGTGTCCTGCTTCGTGTATCTGAAAGCTGCAGAAACATGCCCTGCTGCCTGTGCCTGCCGTGTGTCCACATCACTTAGTCCACACGCTCCCTGTGTTTGCAGCTGTGAGTCTTGACACCCTCAGCAACTCCAGGTCTCTGCTCAGTGACAAATCAAAATGAAAAGACTTCTCCATCTGTGCTTCTCCTTCAAACTCCCATCTCCCCCATCTGTACATTTTTCAGAAGCAAATCAGTGCTTTCACTGGCTGCTCCAATGAACTTCTTGTATCCATTTACATTAAAAAAGAAAGGAGCTCAAATCAGGCCTACATGCCCTCTGCCCCAGAATCTTTGGGGCCTTTTTTTTTTTTAATTCAACATGGCCCCAGATGTCAATAGCAAAACCAATCAAGTGAAAATTCTAGATCAGCCAACTTTGGCAGCCAACTTTGCATTAGCAGGAGCTGTCCAATAATGGACTGAGATGTTGACAATAGGGTCATGAATTAGATGGCCTTGAAGGAGAGGGTCACCAATGCCCTCCCAACTCAGAATTGTGTGGTCAGTGGGTTTCCTTTGTTTAGTCTGACCCTGCTGTGGGGCCACAGACCCGGCCCACCTCCTGCTGTTTCCTTGGAGGGAAGTCTTGCTTGTTAGGAGGAAGGACTCTTCTACAACCCTGTTCCTCAAAATGGCATCTAGGAATCCCTGAGAGTTCTAGGGGAATGGGGTGGAGGAGAGGGAAGAGACCATGAGTTCTAAAAGAAGTTATAGATTTTTGTTTCACTCTGACAACTTTTTTTAAAAAAAATCAAAATCAACACAAGTACCTTCTGAATCATGTGGGGATGACTACTTTAGAGGCAAGTGATGGCATCTGGCTTCAGGGTCTGAGTTTCTCTGTGTTTACAATGTCATTCATGCTGATTGTTCAACTCAAGCGAAAGAAAAGAATTTAACTGAACGTATTTCTCCAACTAGGCCTGGCATCCTCATCCCCCGGGTCTGCAGGCATAGGTTGGGGGTCCATAAGTTCTCAATTTTGAGACACATTACTACAACATATGAAAGTGTAGGCTTGCAAAGAATGAATGAGTGTCACCCTACCCTTGATGGTGACTCATTTGTGAGAGACCAAAGGTTGAGGGGTGAACCAGCGTCTGAGGCATAGAGCAGCTGCAGAAAGAGGGGGCCTCCCACATGTCCTGCCTGCCCTTTGAAAACTGGCCAGGAAGAGGTACTACATATAAATCAGAGAATTGGCCAGTCCATCTTGGCAATTCTAATCACAAATCTCAAAGGTACAAGAGAGGCCATCGCTGGACACACCCGGCACTGTTCCTTTCAAGGAAGGGAATAGAGGAGAAACCTTGCAAAGCTTCATTGCGAAGAAAAGTCACCTGCACCCACTCACACTCCATCCCAGTTCCAGCTTCACCTGCTGGAGTGCAGAGTCCCAGGTGTCAAGGGTATGTGTCGTTCAGGATCCCAGGAGCGAATTCCTTGGATGAATTTAAGAATAAGGCACATGGCACTCGGATACTGGAGGCACTGAATTCCTCCCAGTCCCAGAAGAAGGAGGCGTCAGCCAGAGCAAGGACTCTCTCACACCCCACCCCCAGCAGCACCTCAGTGCAGCTACCAACCTGTCCCTTCCTTTCCTTGTCCTTCCATTGCTGAGCTGGGGCAGGTCTCTACAGAGGAGGGGTCCTGGCTGCCCACTCCAGCAACCAGAGCTTGGGCAGCCAGGCCCCCCAGGCTTTGGTATAAAGCTCCTCCTTGCTGACTGCTAAGACCATTCTGGACTGCTTCCTAGGACAAGGGAGTCTGGGGTTTGGCTCCACCTCAAAGAGGGGCTGGGTGGGAGCCAGAGCTTGGTACAGAGTGAGTGCTGGAGGCTAGTGGGGAGGCAGCAATTAGGTTATGTTGTGGAGGGAGAGAAGTGCTCTTCCAGACTCTGTCACTTGTAAAGGAAGAGCCTGTGGCCTGGTCCTCCAGGAGTGATTTGGGTTCCTTCCACCTCTCAGAGCAGCCGCTTCCCAGCTGAGAGGGTCATATTCCCTCACTGCTGGAGACGGGGCTGCCCCTGCTCTGTGTTCCAGAAACAGTTACAAGTTGATTTTAGAAACAGATTGTTGGGTTTGGTGTGGGGAGACAGGGGAGATGGGTATTTTGGGTTTTGTTTTCTTTTCAGCTTTCATAGGCAGCACAAAGCCTAGAACGTGGAACGAGCCACGGGTCAGAAGGTTTAGTCTCAGCTGGCCCGCTACCTGGTGATTTCCTTATCCTTCACCTCTCTGGGCCTCAGTTTCCTCAACTGTAAAAGCAGAGAGTTGCACAAGGTCTCTAAGAATCCTTCCAGTTCCATAGTTCTGTGTTCTGAGCATCATAGGAGAGATGCTCTAGGGCACTTCTGCATTGTAGGTTTCTTAGAAGGAAAGCTATTATGAATAGTGACACATAGTGAATTATATATTCATTATATATATATAATATAAGTATAAAATATATATAGCAATAGCTGCCAAATAGACTAACAAATGGCTCCTTGATGATCCCCTTCAGGACTTTTGATCATAGATCTAAGTTCATGATTTCAGAAGGAAAAGCTTTAAGCCAGAAAATGCAAGGTAAAATCAGGACTCCATGAAGACCAGAGAACTGGACAATGTGGGCCCAGGTGGTCAGCCAGTCACCAACTTAGCTGGAGCCCACTGGGATTCAACGTCAGGACCGACCCTCTACTGAGACATACATTTCAAACTGAACTATGTCAGACTCCAATACTGTACTTCTGTAGAGATAACAGGGTAATAAGCAAAGTCATGAATAAGTCATTACTAATTTGAATCAAATATCATAGGAATTATCAGAATTATTTTTAAATATATTAATAAATTCCCCCAACGAATGGGACATTTTATGGAATTCTCAAACCTTTTTTTCCCTCTACCGTCTGAAACATTTTTAAAACATGTCCCTTTACTTAGTGTATTCCATGCACCCCGGGGCGGTGAACACATTGTGTCACTGAAATAACACTATCCTTATTCATATACACAACTTGCATTCTTTGAAACATCTTTAACGTGTGTCTTTAGTGTTTTCCATGCACCTCAATGTTGTGAACTGACTTTTTTTTAAACAGCTTTATTGAGTTACAATTCACAAAACAAACTATCCACCCATTTAAAGTGTACAATTCAATAGATTTTGTTATATTCACAGATATGTGCAACCATGACCACATTCAATTTTAGAACATTTCATCACCTCAAAAAGAAACCTGATACCCTTTAGCTATCCCCTGCCTCCCCCCTTAGACCTTACTAGCAATATAAAAGTTGCTCACCTCCTCCATAAATATCACAAATAATAATTTCTCAATATTGGAATTGCACTATGTCCATAGATTCAGAGCAAGAAAATCTCATGTGTGACTAATAAAATTCATTGTGCTGAACCAGGTTGAGCCTCAAGCCTCATCTGTGTCATTCCCATGAGAACAAGCCTCCTTAGCCTCTTAACAGGGGTGGCCGCTGCCGGGAGGTAGATTTGGCTAAGTGTAATGACAACCGGGCTGACTGCAAGAGACGCCTGAGTTGGCAGCACTCTCATCATCCTGCCACCCCATCACTGGACACAGAGTCAATGGCCATGTGCTGGGGGAGCCACAGAAGGAGCTCAGTCATCACATGGGGCAGAGGGCCTCAAAGTGAGGACCACGAACCACCTGCATCAGAATTCCTGGGGACAGGGGATGGTTGCATTAAAAACGCAGAATGCTGGGGTCCACCCCCAAAACTATCTGAGTCAAATCTCTGGAGATGGGGCTTGGGAATCTGCATTGTGAAAAAGCCCCCTGGTCATTTTTAGACAAGTGAAGTTTACTGACTCTAGTATAGAGAGCTCCACTTGAAGTCCTTTGCATTTCTTAGTCTATGCTTCTAAGAGAATGTGATTCCCCATGAATTGTTTTTACATCCTCCCTTTTCCAGCTTTGAGACTGAGTCCATCCCATTCTCCCTTTGTGTCCATGAGGCACCCCCGGGGCACTCGCTGTTCTCCTCGTGTATTCCATCACTCTGGGACTGTCATAAGCCCTGTCCTCACCAGCTGCAAGTGCCCCAAAGACAGCTGCCTTCACTGCAGTGGACATCGTCAGTTATCTCCAATACAGAGAGCCATGGGAACCATGGGAAAAGTGGCACGAGGTGACCCTTGCTGTCCTGGCAATGCCGTGAGTTTCACATTTGTTGTTTTTTCTATTTCTCCTCTCTCAATTAATTGATTACCTTCTAAAGTAGCTCTCTGAAAATTTTCTTCCAAGGTCAATGACCTGGGATGCTGATCTGGAAATATAATTTCCAAAATTATAATTGGTCCAATTGCTCCAGGAAGAATAAGAGTCCCTCAGGGGCACATTAAAGATGGCATCTTCTGCTAGACTCCTCTTTGGCCCTTTTCTTTCCAAGACCCCCTCTCTACTAATGTAGGATGACCTGGAACCACCAGTGAGGGGCAGGGTCGCTCCTGGAACCTGGAAGTAAAAGGGAGCAGAAAGAGCCCCCCAGGTGACCTGCCTTTCTTTCAGCTAGTGGAGAAATGATCTAAAAGTTGAACCTGGGCTCAGATGAGCCAGCCATGGGACTCCCCGACAGAAGGGGGAGAGGAGCCAGGGGCACACAGGGACACACGGAGACACAGGGGAGAGGACCCCAGGCACATGGATGTTTGGTTCTATGCGGTTGCAAGTTGATCAGGGCTACCACACCCCTTCAATGGTCCCTATCCAAGCTCTCTTTGAGGAGAGGGGAGCTGGCTTTTTGCCAAAGGAAGACAGACAGGGGCTTCCTCTCAGAAAGGGACCTTAATGAAGCAAAAAAAGGAATGAGGGGGGCTCCACCCATGTTGTGGGGGTGAGTGTTCATAGGTCTCCCCAAAAAGCCAGGTCCTCCTCATTGTGGGTCCCCTAGCACAGGGCAGGACTACAGATGCTGGTATGCCAGGCCCTTCCTGGCCAGAGTTGAGTAAGGCCCTGCAAACATGAGGGCTTGCCCCAGACCTCCTGCCTCTAATCTGACAATGGCAGCTCATTTCTGGAGAGATCAGCCAAGTGATGGTTCAGGTTACCAGGCCATATCCTGGCTACGCCCCAAGCTCAAGTGCCTAGAAAACAATGGAGTGCTTCTCTCCATTCTATGTAGATGGAGGCACATTTGCTCATCATTTATTTGTCAGGGGCAGAGAATTTAAACTGTGTTTCCTTCTTGCTTCTCCACACAATGACAAGCACATTCACTTTTTTCCCCCAACTTTTTTTATTGTGATAAAATACACATAACATAAAATTTACCATCTTTACCATTTTTAAGTGTACAGTTCAGTGGTATCAAATACATACACATTGTTATGCAACCATCACCATCATCCATCTCCATAACTCTTTTCATCTTGTAAAACTGAAACTCTATATCCATTAAATGATAACTCTTCATTTCCCACCTTCCCCAGCCCTTGGAAACTACCATTCTACTTTCTCTGTCTATGATTTTGACTACTCTGAGTACCTCATAATTAGTGGAATGATACAGTATTTGTCTTTTTGTGATTTATTTCACTTAGCATAATGTCCTCAAGATTCATCCATGTTGTAGCATGTATCAAAATTTCCTTCTCTTTTAAGGCTGAATAATATTCCATTGTACATATATACCACATTTTGCTTATCTATTTACCCATTGATGTACACTTGGTTTGCTTCCATGTTTTAGCTATAGTGAAAAATACTGCTATGAACACAGGTGTACAAAAATCTCTTTGAGACTCTACTTTCAATTCTTTGGGGTATACCCAGAAGTGGCATTGATGGATCATATAGTAATCCTATTTTTAATATTTTGAGGAACTGCTATGCTGTTTTTCACAGCAGCTGTAGCATTTTACATTCCCACCAACAGTACATAAGAGTTCCAATTTCTCCACATTGTCGCCAACATTTGTTATTTTCCGTTTTTTTGCTAGTAGCCATCCTAATAGGTGTGAAATGGTATCTCATTGTGGTTTTGACTTGCATTTCCTTCATGATTAGTCATGTTAAGCATCTTTCATGTGCTTATTGGCCATTTGTATATCTTCTTTGGAGAAATATCTATTCAAGTCCTTTGCCCATTTTTGAATTGGGTTGATTCTGTTGTTGAGTTTTAGGAATTCTCTATATATTCTGGATATCAATCCCTTATCAGACTTATGATTTGCAAGTATTTTCTCAGATTCTATGGGTTGCCTTTTTACTCTGTTGATAGAGTTTTTGGATACATACAACTTTTTTAATCTTCATGAAATCCAATTTGTCAATTTCTTCTTTTGTTGCCTGTGCCTTTGGTGTCATAACCAAGACATCATTGCCAAATACACTGTCATGAAGTTTTTGCCCTATGCTTTCTTCTAAGAATTTTATAGTTTTAGGTCTTACATTAAGTCTTCGAGCCATTTTGAGTTAATTTGAATAGCACTTTATTGTAGTTTTCATTGTACAAGTCTTTCACTTCCTTGGCTAAGTTAATTCCTATTCTTTTTGATGCTATTATTAATGAAATTGTTTTCATAATTTCCTTTTCAGATTGTTCATTGTTATTATATAGAAATGCAACTGATTTTTGTGTGTCAACTTTGTATCCTGCTACTTTGCTGAATTATCTATAAGTTCTAACAGGGTTTTTTTGTGGAATCTTTAGGGTTTTCTACATATAAGATCATATTATCTGTGAACAGAGATAATTTTACTTTTTTTCCAATTTGGATATCTTTTAATTCTTTTTCTTGCCTAATTGCTGTGGTTAGAAGTTTCAGTATTATGTTGAATAGAAGTGGCAAATGCAGGCATTCTTGCCTTGTTCCTGATCTTAGAGGTAAAGCTTTCAGAATTGCACCATTGAGTATGATGCCAACTGTTTTCATATGACTTTTATTATGTTGAGGTAGTTTCCTTCTGTTCCTAGTTTGTTGAGTGTTTTTACCATGAAAGAGTGCTGAACTTTGTCAAATGCTTTTTTTGCATCAATTGAGATGATCATGTGTGTTTTTTCTTCATTCTGTTAATGTGGTGTATTACATTGATCAATTTTCATACGTTGAACTATCTTTGTGTTTCAGGAATAAATCCCACTTGCTTATGGTGTACGACCCATTTAATATGCTGCTGAATTCTATTTGCTAGTATTTTGTTGAGGATTTTTGCATCAATGTTTATAAGGGATATTGTTCTGTAGTTTCTTTCTTGTAGTGTGTTTGGCTTTGGTGTCAGGGTAATGCTGCCCTCATAGAAGGAGTTAGGAAGCATTGCCTCCTCTTCAGTTTTTTGGGAGAGTTTGAAAAGGACTGGTGTTCATTTTTCTTTAAATGTTTGGTAGAATTCACCAGTGGAGCCATCGGGTCCAGGGCTTTTCTTTGTTGGGAAATTTTTTTATTACTGATTCAATCTCCTTACTAGTTATAGGTCTATTCAGATTTTCTATTTCTTCATAATTTAGTCTTGGCGGTTTTTGTGTTTCTAGGAATTTGTCCATTTTCATCTAGGTTATCCAATTTGTCGGTGTACAGATGTTCATAGTACTCTTTTACATCATATATATCTCTTACTTGTATCTTTTTTATTTCTGTAGAATTGGTAGTAATGTTCCCCACTTTCATTTCTGATTTTAGTACTTTGAGTCTTCTTTTTTTCTTAGTCCATCTAGCTAAAAGCTTGTCAATTTTGTTGATCTTTTCAAAGAACCAGTTTTTGGTTTTATTGATTTTCTCTATTGTTTTTCTATTCTCTATTTCAATTATCTCTGCTCTAATCTTTATTATTTCCTTCCTTCTGCTAGCTTTAGATTTACTTTGTTCTTTTTCTAGTTCCTTAAGTTGTGAAGTTAGGTTGTTGATTTGAGATCTTTCTTCTTTTACTTTTATCGTGGTAACACTGGTTTATAACATTATATAAATTTCAGGTGTACATCATTATATTTCGATTTCTGTGTAGATTACATCATGTTCACCACCCAAAGACTAATTATAATCCATAACCATACACATGTGCCCAATCACCCTTTCACCCTCCTCCCTCCCCCCTTCCCTTTTGGTAACCACCAATCCAATCTCTGTCTTTATGTGTTTGTTTGTTGTTGTTTTTATCTTCTATTTATGAATGAGATCATATGGTATTTGACTTTCTCCCTCTTACTTATTTCGCCTAGCATAAAACCCTCAAAGTCCACCCATTTGTTGTCACAAATTGTTGTCCACTATTTGTTGTCACAAATAGCCAGATTTCATCCTTTTTTATGGCTGAGTAGTATTCCATTGTGTATATATATCACATCTTCCTTATCCATTCGTCCCTTGATGGGCACCTAGGTTACTTCCAAGTCTCGGCTATTGTGAATAATGCTGCAATGAACATAGGGGTATGTTTTCACATTATTTGGATAAATACCCAGCAGTGGAATAGCTGGATCGTATGGTAGTTCTATTCTTAATTTTTTGAGGAATCTCCATACTGTTTTCCATAGGGGCTACACCAGTTTTCACTCCCACCAGCAGTGTATGAGAGTTCCCTTTTCTCCACGTCCTCTCCAACAGAGATCTTTCTTCTTTTTTAATGTAAACATTTATAGCTATACATTTTCCTCTTAGCAATGTTTTCGCTGTATCTCATAAGTTTTGGCTTGGTGTGTTTTTCTTTTCATTTGTTTCTAGGTACTTTCTAATTTCCCTTGTGAGTTCTTCTTTGATCCACTGGTTGTTTAAGAGTGTGTTGTCCTATTTTTAAGAGTGTGTTGTCCATTGTCCTATCTTCAAGTTTGCTGATTCTTTCTTCTGCTTGCTCAAGTCTGTCTTTGAATCCCTCTAGTAAAATCATTCCAGTTATTGTACTTTTCAGCTCTAGAATTTCTTTTGGGTTTATTTTTAAGTTTTCTATCTCTTTATTGATATTTCCATTTTGTTCATACATCATTTTCCTCACTTTCTCCATATCTTCCTTTAGTTCTTTAAGCATCTTTAAGACACTTGTTGTAAAGTCTTTATCTAGTAGGTCTGCCATCAGGTCTTTTTCAGGGACAGTTTCTGTTTTTATTTTTTTCCTTTGAATGGGTCATACTTACCTCTTTCTTTGTACGCCTTGTGATTTTTTTGTTGAAAACTGGACATTTGACTCTAATAATGTGGTACTCTGGAATTCCCTCACTTCCCAGGGTTTTCTGGCTTTTGTTATTGTTTTTATTGTTATTTTTTTATTGTTGTAGGCTGTCTCTGAGCCAGAATCAGCCTGAGATATAAACATAAGGTCTTCTCATGTCTTTTCTGAGCCTGCACCTTTCCCTGGGCATGTGCAGTCACTTTCTAATTTTTCCCGTATATGCAATTGCCTTTGAATGTCCTAGTCTTCAATATCTGGCTCCCGAAAGAGGGAAAAAAGAGAAATATAAAGGAGGGAGGGCACTAGCCCTTTGAATCTCCTGGAAGTTACTTCAGCTGGAGGAGGGGTTTGCAACAATGGCAACAGGTGAAGCAACAATGGCCACCTGCCTCTTCATCTGCACCTCTGTGATCAGAAGCAGCAATCAGTGATCAGAGCACAGATCCCCAATATTTGGAGGACAGGGTACTTTTTGCCTGCCCTGTTTCCTGCAAGCTGTGTGCACAGCTGCCTGCTTCATGGCTGGGGATGGGGGATGGGTAGCTGCTACTGTGCTAAGAGCTGAAATTGACCAAAATTAACCATCTAAGCCTTTCCCTGGAAGTTGCAAGCCTTATTCAATAAACTCCAGGGCTCTAAAATAGTTCATCGGACAGATTCTGCCAATGCAATTGTTGTCTCGCTGAGGAGACAGATTCCTGGTGCTTCCTACTCCACCGTCTTTTCAGAATCCCCAATGGCACATTCACTCTTAGGTCTCCTGCCTACTCGCCCCATGCCCTGTCACGCCTATATATTTATGACCGCCAGCTTTCCTGCTCCACCCCCTGCTTGGATGTTAAGGCCATTGAAGTGGTCATGAGTCTGCTCAGCAGTGGGCACCGGCCACATGTCAGGATTCATCAGTCCAGGAGAACCAAGGACCCACCTCTTTAAACCTATCTCACTCCTCCTCCTCACCTTTTTGCAATCATGTATCCTTTCACATTTTTGCCCAATTTTCTACCACTGTGATCAAAATCCCAAGAAAAGGAGAGGGATCTCCATGCTATGTATATGTGTACACACATGTGTGGGGCACATGCACCTTCTCCTCTAACTCCCAAAACCACAGCAAAATATTTTTTTTTTCATTTTTTAAAGTCAAATCCAGTTGACAAATTTCCCAAAACTCGCTGAGTTAACTACAAACAGGAGTGCTTGGAAGATTCTTGGCAAAACTTATCTCGGAGAACTTGAACAAGGAAAATCAGTCCATGAGCACGCATGCTTGATGCCTCCAAGCCTAGAGCAGGTCCTCCAACCATCACTAGTGGAGGGAAGAAGTGGTGACGTTTTGCCTCCCATCCCTCCCCTTGCCACCTCTCTCCGTCGGAGTGATGTTGGTCTCATTTGTGGACTAATTAATGCCGGGTTGATGTGAGGGGAGATTATAGGCCCTTTCACCCAGGAGAGAACTGCAGCTTGACTGCGCTGCTGAACTGGGCCTTTGTAGGGGATGGGTTCCCCCTGCATCTCCTCCCCCACCTTGTAAATGCCCAGGAGAAAGAGCCCACAGGGGAGTGGATGACCCTCACAGTCGTAGCTGGCCAATTCCTTACTTGCCTGTGAGTTCCCAGAGGAAATGCAAACAAATCAGACCACACTTGGCTGCTGGCCAATGAATCTTTCAACTTCTTCAATAAAAGTCTTTAAAACTTTGGTTCTGCCCCAAATCTTTTGCTCCAGCATAAAAACTGCTGGGTCTCAAGTCTCTCTGTTTAGGGAAACAGTGTGTCTGTGGCATTTGAATAAGGGTGTTTATCCCAGAAATGGTTCCTTGAGTTCCACCAGGTTCTATAATAAGTTGACTGTGCCTCACCTTCAGCCATCAAACCTTCCTGAATATTTAGTATGTTTCCCTACACCCCTTACAGTGGTTGTTGGATGTATTTACTTGTGAATGTCTCTAACTCTGTCTTCTTTCTTTGTAAGCCCCCAATTGTGCTTTGTAAAATGGCCCAGAGATTGCTGAGTTTCCACTGAAACCAGGACAAGAGAGAACAAACTCTCCAGCAGGAGGCGTTTAAAAGGTATTCATCACTGGTATTCACTATACAAAGCGGTCCTGGAGCTACTACCATTACAAAAAATAAAAAATAAAATTTAGGGAATTGGTGAAAAATAAGGTGTAGGTTTTTACTTTTAGACTAAAGGGTATATTAGATTTTCTTTTCATGCCCCATTTGTTGCTGCTTACTTCCAAAGCAGATTATATGGCAGACACCCGCTCTCCAAAGCCACATCTCCTGCTAAACAGAAGTCTCAGGAGGAGGGAGAACCAAGTTTTCCAGACCTAGGCATTCCTCTTAGTCCCATGTGTTCTCCAAATTAATACCCTCACCACCTCCACTTCCATACCTTCCTAGAAATAATATTATTGAGTCCACTTTGAGCCTTTGAGAGGAAGTTTGGAGGAAATGAGTTGCCAGCAAGCCACTAATCAGTGGTTTTTTAATCTACCCTATCACCAATTACATATACAACATGGACATTCAAACAGCAGCCGAACCCACCCCAGTGTGTCGCCTGGATACTACGCTTGAACCTTCTCAACCTGAAATCTGCCGGCTCCAAACCTGCAGCACATCTGGGGATCAAAGGCATCAAGAAAGTTCCCCAGAATCCCAAGTAGCTGGAAAAGTAACTGGGAGCGGAAGAGGATTCCAGACTCAAGGAAAGAAGAGAGAATCACAGATCATACTCTACGCATATTTTTTAAGAAAAGTGGAGTGAGCAGTAATTGTCAACCCACTTCCATAATTGCTCCCTTAATTAACACCTTCACAGAGTCAGGCCCAAACTGTTCATTTTCACCTGAATGACTTCTGGTGACAATAGATGGGAACCAACTCCATTTCAGAATTAATTTTCTTTTATGGCACATTTTCAGACATGTCACAAGGCATGGAATGTTGTAAAATAACATTTTTTGTTACTCTTAAAGTGTCAGTATAAATTTACATGTACATAAATGTGCTGGGTCTAGTATTTTAAGACACCGCCAAATCATTTACAAAGACGGACATCATTAACTAGAGAAAAAAAGAGGTTCTAAAGATGCCTGCTCCTTGCTTTCCCTATTTTTAGGCATCCTTTCTTTCTTTTTAGACTGGTGGCAATATACATAACATCCTCTCCTCCCCCACCAAAAAAGGTTTACTTTAACCACCCATAAAACAATTTCATATTCTATCATAACATTTGTGGATTAAATGTGATACTTGAACTCATTTTGTTCTGCTTGTCTCATTTTTTTACCATTATATTCATATATTTACATGGAAACTTCTAAAATTGGCCAGAACTCTCTTGAAGCAGACAAATTATGAGAACAGATGAAATAACATATTCATAGATATTTATGATGTTGTAACTTTCTAAAGCACTATGAAGTCAACTCTTCGTATGAAGATAATATTGCTAGCACTGGTATTTATGCCAAGTCATAAACGAACGTGTTCGATGCCTATTTTGGGTAATGGCTGCTTTTAAGGCTTTGGAAGAATCCCTCACTGTAGGTCACTTTGTTTACATTACTCCTTCCTCTGGGGAATTTCTGGATGGCTCTTTAAGAGGAGGCTGATCCTGGAGGGAGACCGCCAGAGCTACATATAAGGGGGTGCAGTCATTGTCACCTGCCCGGGTAGAGTGGTTTCTGTTGGTCTCAGGTTATAATGTGTCCTATTTTGGGCTGCCCTGAACTTTCATACATTGCTGGTGGGAATGTAAAATGGTGCAGCCACTGTGGGAAACAGTGTAGCAGTTCCTCAAAAAATTAATCATAGAGTTACCATATGACCCAGCAATTCCACTCCTAGATATATACCCAGGAAAATTGAAAACATATATTCATGTAAAAACTTAAACACAAATGTTCATAGTAGCATTATCCATAATAGCAAAAAAGTGGAAACAATCCAAATGTCCATCAATTTGAGTGGATAAACAAAATGTGATATACCCATACAATGGAATACTATCTGGTCATAAAAAGGAATGAAGTGGTGTTAAATGCTACAACAGGGATGAACCTTGAATACATTAAGCTAAGTGACAGAAGTCAGACACAAAAGGCCATATATGGTATGATTCCATTTTTATAAAATGTCCAGAATAGGCAAATCCATAGAGACAGAAAGAACATTAGTGGTTGCCAGAGGCTGGGGAGAGGGAAAAATTGGGACTAACTGCTAATAGGCACAGGGTTTCTTTTTGGGTTGATGGAAATTAGATAGTAGTGATGATAGTACAACATAGTTAATATATACTAAAAACCACTGAATTGTACACTTGAAAATGATGGATTTTATGTTATGTGAATTATATCTCAATTTAAAAATTGCTAAAATTTAACCAAATTTAATTATGGTTTCCAGAGAACAATATCAACAATTTCAAACTTACTAACTACAAAATGCAACTTTGAAGAAGATTGTAGGCAATTTTAAGAAAAAAAATTAATAAGATATATCTTATAATGCATTCTTTGGAAAAACACCTGTGACATGTTTGGGGACAGAAATGGCTAAACAATATAAATATGTTCCAAGAAAAATAGTGCTGCTTATGTTATTTTTTAAACGACCAGATAATCAATATAAAGATGTTAACTTTTGCTTTGATGTACATAGATTTGTGGGGTTTTGTCCAAAAATTTGTTGGAAATAGCTTTTTATTTTATCTATCTTATTAATCCACCAATATAATAAACCAATTTATCGATCAATATTTCAAAAATTATATAATTTAAATTATATTTAAAGCCCTCATTCACTTTCAAAAGTGTGTTACTTTCCACCATAAATTATATGGTCATCCTACCAAGAAAGAAATAGTCCAGAATAACAGGTAATAGCTCCTTTGTACCCTGAGGAACCAAGACACTACACATTCCAAGGAGAAGGTCCCCTCCAAACACCTTGTGGGGCTCCTGCCGTTACCTGTGTCCCCACCCCCTACACTCTGCCATCTAGATATTTCCCCCAAACGGGGAACTCCCCATTGACAAGAACCCAGTCTCATGCTCCAGGACCTAGCACTGTGACTAACCTATAAAAGGTGCTCAAAGGAAGGAAATAAGGGAAGGAGGGAGGGAGGGAGGGAGAGAGGAAAGATTACCCCCACTTGTCCACTCTATGCTCTGTTCCAGCAGCTCCAATCCTTCGGCGGTTGTGTCCCCTCTGTTCTCTAGTGTGGGGTCCGGGGAGAATCGTGGGAAGCCTCGTGTGACAACTGGTGCTTGCCCCCTCTCCTCTCTGGGCTTCTGGGACTGGCAGCCACGCACCCCTAGACCAGACAGTGAAGCCTCACATCCAGCCTCAGACAGCCGACCCGCCCGTGGTCGAGACACGCATCCCCTGAACCCCGGTCCTGCAGCCCAGGGCTTGCTCCCAGCACTGTGGACACGAGCTGGTGCTCTGATGATTCTATACTGTGCCCTGTTGGGAGCAGCCAGGACACACTGGCTGAGAAACTTTATATTCAGAGGGTCTCAAGTTGATGTGGCTGAAATAATTCATTAATTTAAAAAAGATCTTTAACATATATAAACAAAATAGTTAATAATTTCAAACATGTTTATTTCATTAAATAATTATATATGTACATGAGTGTGTATCTGTGTATGGACGCTGGATTAATCTACTTATCAGTCTTTTTTAGTGACGACTGTTCTAATACAAAACCAAAAAAAAAAAATACCAGTGAATAATCAATCTTCAATGATTAACTTGTTGAAAATAGTTTTCCTCTGGCTTCACAATTACCTGCTTCAATTAAATAAAATCATCAGAGCACTATTTAATTTCCTGACCCAACTGCCAAATTAATCTAAAATAAAAAAAAATTGCTATAACTTCTCAATTTTCTTTAGACTAGCTGGACTTCTGGCATTCAGAATGGCTTCAAATCTGGAAGTAATCAGGAAAGGAAAAAGCAAAATGTGTCTCTCCCCAGTAGAAAAAGAAGAACCCTCCCAGTGACAGGCTTGTCAATCTGCTCGCAGAAGTGATGGCACCCTCTAATTGGCAGAACTCCCAAAGGGCCAGCTGCTCCTTACCACAGCCAAGAGGTGTGGAAGAAAAAAAAAAAGGAAAAATGAAATAAGAAAAGAGGCAGAGGATATTCAAGGTCGATCATAAAATCCCAGTCTGAGTCCTAACTCTACTGCTAGATATCTGTGTGACTTCAGGCAAGTCACTTAAGTTCTCTGAGCCTCAGTTTCCTCATCAGTAAAACAGGAAAATAATATCTGTGTTTATGGGTTTGGGAAGATTCAGCACATGATAGTGTTTAGAAGAGCTGCTGACGTAGTGGCACTCAATAAATGTTTCCTTTTTGTTGTAATGACAAATTACTTTTCCTTGGAGGCCTTTTGGATTTCATTAGGGGTAGAGAGTTATTATCAATAGTAGATAAATTACATGGAGAGGTAAGGCTGAGAGGAACTTGCAGTCTACATGTTGGGAATCCCCTCATGTGAGGGAGGTTGATATTTTAAACCAACTATGTACTCCTTAAGACAGAGAGGACAAATAGGTTTCATTCTGAGTGCCAACTCAGACTAACTAGTAGTGGATGCCTGAAGTGCTATGGTAGGAAGGATTCTGAAGCTGAGTCTTGAACACAGAAGCAGGAGGGACATGACCGATTGCAACGTCTGCCCTGATCTCAGAAGAGGAAGTGATGGCCTGTGCCATTCCTGATGTTCTAAGCACAAAGGACACACCTGCAATGACTTTGGTAGCCAACTTCATAAGAAAAACTCAGACAAGTAATAGTACTTTTCAAACCAAGAAATAATTCAATTCAGAATCACTTCATTTAAAAAAGAGTATCTAACAAAAATGCCAATACTGATAAGATCCACGGCATTTACAGGGACAACTCTTCAGGGATATCCTACCTTACTGACCTAGGCTCTTGAAACTGGAGGAAGAGGTTGGGAAGGGAGACTCTGTTGGGCAGCCTACCCCCCAAAATCCTACTATTATGCATGGACAAATCAGTAGTTCAAAGTCCACAGTATTCTCCCACAAAGAACATTCCCAAACACCACTCCCAACGCTGGGGAGAGTTCAGCTCAGACTGGCCTACCTCAGAGTTCTTAGCCTGGGGCTGCTCCAGCAAAGGCCTCTGCTTGTGCCCTCCTGGCCTGTCCCACAGTGTCTGTTGATGCAAGTCTTCAGAGGCTTCATTCTGATGGGAAGATTTAATAAGTCCTCATCTACTCCACTCTGCTTTTTGTGTGTGTGTGTGAGAAAGATTAGCCCTGAGCTAACATTCACTACCAATGCCCCTCTTTTTGCTGAGGAAGATTGGCCCTGACCTACCACCTGTGCCCATCTTCCTTTACTTTACGTGGGACGCCTGCCACAGCATGGCTTGATGAACAGTGCGTAGGTACGCGCCCAGGATCCGAACCTGCAAACCCCAGGCTGCCGAAGCGGAGCGTGCGATCTTAACCACTATGCCACCAGGACAGCCCCACCACTCTGCTTCCTTAATCAACACTTTGCTGCCACAATGAGGGGCTCTTCCTTTTGATGCTAGTTGTATTCCCTAATTGTAGGTACATTATCTTTAATAACCCAGCTAAACCTAAAACATACAGAGGAGGGTTCCGTGTCTACACAGAGTGACACACGCCTCTTCCTTCCAAATGCTATACTGAGTTTGATCAAGTGCCTCAGGAATTCCCAGAATAGGGCAGGAATGTATCCTTCATGAAATGAAAACCTGGTTAGGACACTGCCTCTTCTGGCCAAGAGTAACAAGGACTAGATTTATCCTCCTGCCTTAAACAACTAGGAAACTGGAGAAATTATATGAAACCATGATTTTTTAGACACTGAAAAACAACCAGCACAGGACTCTGATTTCCCTGAGAGAAGGGAAACAAAAACAAGGCCAGCCCTGTGATTGTCCCAGCTTACTGGCTGGAAGCAGTTTCCAGGGCACAAGATAGGGAGGAAAAATTCTAAAAGTTCAGGGAGGCCAGGGGGGATAGAATTTGGGATGGAAATAGTTTATGTTTCTACCAGCCAGAGTGCCCTCATGATACAGAGGTAGAATCCTCAGACAGGTGTTGCCTTAGTGGGGATAAATTAACCCTAGACCAAAGACTGCTCTGGATTCAGCCTAATAAAGCTTGAAGGCAGGTCTTGAAAGGATCACACTGATCCCAAGCAACTTAACTGGGCACCAGAACAAACTCCAACACTATGTAAAAGAATACAGTAAAATCCAGCACCCAACAAGGTAAAATTCACAATGTCTGGCATCTAGTAAAAAATTATCAAGCATGCAAAAAGGCAGGAAAATATGACCAATGACCAGGAGAAAATGCAATCAACAGAAACAGACACAGGCCCCATAGTATAATGGTTAGCATTCTGGGCCCTGAAACAGACACAGAAATGACAGAGATCCCGGAATTACCCAACAAAGACATTACAACAGCTATTAAAAATACACTCCATATGTTTAAGAAAGTAGCAGAAAACATGAGCATGATGAAGAGAGAAACTGAAGATATTAAAAAAAACCCCAAAAGGAACCTCTAGAGATGAAAAATATTATATCTGAACTGAAAAACACATTATTAGCAGTTTAGACAAAGATAAGTTAGATATAGGAAGGAGACAAAAAACAAGAACAAATAGATACCAAATTCTTCCAGAAGTAGAAGGAAATTCTTCCTTTTAAAAAGACATAATTTGAGCCAGCCCTGATGGCCTAGTGGTTAAAGTTCAGTGCACTCCGCTTTGGCGGCCCGGCTTTGGTTCCCAGGCACGGAACTACACCACTTGTCTGTCAGTAGCCATGCTGTGGCGGCGGCTCACATAGAAGAACCAAAAGAACTTACAACTATAAACAACTATGCACTGGGGCTTTGTGGGGGAGAAAGGAAGGGAAAAAAAAGGGGAAGATTGGCAACAGATGTTAGGTTAGGGGAAATCTTCCCCTGAAAAAAAAGAAGACATAATTCTCTCCAAATTTAAAAATAATGGACTTAATGTCAGGATTAGCAGCAAGGAAGGGACAGAATAATCACTGATTGTTTTTGATCTTTATAGGACTATAAATTGAGACCTTGGTTGAATGTTAGATCCAAGACAGCACTGTCCAACAGAAATATGATGCAGTCACATATGTAAGTTTAAATTTTCTAGTAGCCACATTAAAAATGAAAAGAAACAGGTGAAATTAATTTTATTAAAATATTTTATTTCATCTAATGTATCCAAAATAGTATAATTTAAATATCATTAATATAAACATTTTTAATGTTTGACGTTTTTTGTACTAAATCTTTGAAACCCAATGCTTATTTTATACTGAGAACACATCTCAATTCTGACTAGGCACATTTCAAGTGCCCAATCACCACATGTGACTAGTGGCTAACATACTAGACAGCATGGGTCTAAGCAGTGGCATCAGTCAGGGTAATGGTAGGTGGTGTAACAAGCCCAAAAATCTCAGTGGCTTAACACAACCTAAGACTTATTTTTAATTCAGCTCACAATCCAGGGAGTTTGATAGGGAAAAGAACTCTGCTTCACTCAGGGGCTCAAGCTTCTTCTTCCAGTCACCCCCCCTGTCTCCTTTCTGGAGACTTTTCACTGGATTCTCTTCATCCAGCCATCTGATGAGCAAGGAGCAAGGGCATGCCACTGAAGGAGCAGCAGCTACTGGTGCATTCTCTCCTTGTGACAAATCACAATTATACAAGAGCCAAGCCAAACCACACACACATTGAAGACCTCTCCTCATATTACATTTGCTAACGTTCCATTGGCCATACGAAGAAGAATGGAAGGAGAAAGGAAAAGGGGAATGAATGTGCTGAACAAAGAAGTATCATATCTTGTGGATGGTTCACTTTCAAAAGTCTTGGGAAAAGGGAGAAATTAAAGCTCAGCAACTGATGTGTTTCCTTCCACACAGGCAGTGGTAGTCTTGCTGCCCCTACATTCTCCAAGTAAGATACAACATAGATTAATAATAAGCAATAATATGGGCTAAAAATAATCATCATTATAGGAAATGGCTCAAACTTCATCACTAGGGGCCTCTTAATGACCTAAAACTTTTTTTTAGAAAACTTTTTTTAAACTGTAAAATAAAACTTTGATACAGAAAACCACACTATAGCAATGGATAACCTAATAAATTATTAATAAGAGGGAAACTGTTGTAATAGCACCCAAGTCAAGAAATACTTTGCCAGCCACCCAAAAAGGCCCTCAGTGTGCCCAATTCTAATCACAATCTCCTCCCTGCCTCCAAAGTAACACTACCCTGGCATTTACTACAATCACTTCCTTGCATTTCCATTAGTTTTAGTTTAGTTTTTTATTTTTTGGTTTTTTTTTTTCTTTTTAAAGAAGATTAGCCCTGAGCTAACATCTGGCGCCAATCCTCCTCTTTTTGCTGACGAAGACTGGCCCTGGGCTAACATCCGTGCCCACCTTCCTCCACTTTATGTGGGACGCCGCCACAGCGTGGCTTGACAAGTGGTGCGTTGGTGCACGCCTGGGATCCGAACCCTGGGCCGCCGCAGCAGAGCGTGCGCACTTAACCGCTATGCCACTGGGCCGTTAGTTTTAGTTTTAATACCAACTGCGAATCCCTAGACACCATAGTTTAGTCTTGCCCATTTTTAAGAAACCTGATATGTCTCTTTTAATCTGAAGATTCCTCTCCATCCCTTTCTTTTTCTTATCTGTTGAACAACCCAGGCTATTTGGCCTCTAGAGTTTTCCACAGTATGGATTTTGCTGATTGCAAACTTCCAGTGCAGTTTAACTTATTCCTCTGTCCTCTGTATTTTGAGTTGCAAATTGGCAACTCGATCTAGAAACTTGAACAAACTCAGATTATTCTATCACTTTGGTGAAGACCATAGGTGATTTGTATTCTTTCATCAGGAAGCATAAAACATCTGGTTGCCTTTCTTTGTGATATTAGCAGTTGTTGGTATTCAATGCCTAGATCCATTAATTCATTGAAGATTGCAAAGTGTAGTTATTCTATCATTTGTTTTTTCATTTATTAGCAGGAATACTTTATTAAGACATGCCTCTCTTCATCTACTATCTGGCTACCCAATGGTTTGATCTCTGTATTTGCTAGTTTTCAAGAGAATGAAATTATTCCCTACAATCCTCCAAAGGTCAACATTATGAACTCAAGGATTTAATCATATTTGGATTTCAATGCATACCTGTAGGGAAGTTCAAATTATCTCATTTTTGGCCAGTGGGAGCCTCTTCAAGTTAGCTACTTTGTCCTTTGTTATGACTTCAAAAGTCTTTGATAGATTCTTTGCTACCTGGTTTTGAAAGACATTCCAGGTTCACCTTGTATAATTTCTGCCGCAGACCTGGAATCAACCATTTCTCCAAGAAACCTAGTTTCTTTTAGTGGGAAATGGTGTTATAGTATTTCAGGACCATAATCTGGGCAGTAGGGGTGTGCATCTGTGTGTGTGCCCTTAATACAATATGAGAACTACAGAGTTTACTCATCCTCTTCTATTTTATATCTGCATTTACTTTCCGCCACTCTGAGAATCCTGCTCTCAGTATACAGATTATGATAAAACTGAAATATCTCATAATTACTCATTTATTTTATCCCACATTACACAAAGAGTCTCAGATTCTACTACTACTGATATAATTACTAAAAATTTTTTTAAATTTTGCATATGCATTATCCATTTCCCCTTTCCCCCAGTTGTACTATATCTACATTTTCAGTGCATACAGCCATTACATACTTTACTTTCTCCCTTTTAATCCTTACTTATTCCTAGCTCTACAAATAACCATATATTTAATGCTTACAACCAGTCCTTATGAATCTCATTCTATAGTAAGTTCCTCAGGAAGGGCTCATAGCAACAATATTCCTTGACTACTTACACGTTGATAGCAGTGTATGCTCTTTATACTTGAAGATCAGTTTTACTCAACATAAAATCCTTGGTTCACACCTTCTTCCCTTGAGTATCGAAAATATATTATTCTATTTTCTTCCGGCATAAAGCATTTATCAAAAAGTCTGACAATAACCAAAAACTCTTTTCCTGAGTCACTTCATCTTTTTTCTTAGATGGCCAAGGAATTTTTTTCTATTTTTAAAATGGTTTAGTAATCTTACTAGAATGTTTTGTCTTGGTGTTTGTCAATTCATATCCTCAGGTACACAGTGTACTCCTAGTTTCAAATCATTTTTTTTTTTTTTGTGAGGAAGATTGGCCCTGAGCTAACATCTGCCAATCCTCCTCTTGTTGCTAAGGAAGACTGGCCCTGGGCTAACATCCACGCCCATCTTCCTCCATTCTACATGGGACGCCGCCACAGCCTGGCTTGCCAAGTGGCGCGTTGGTGCGCGCCCGGGATCTGAACCGGTGAACCCCAGGCCGCCGCAGCAGCAGAGCACACACACTTAACCACTTGAGCCACCGGGCCAGCCCCTCAAATCATTTTTAAAAATTGTACTTTCAGGAATGTTTCCTTGGATTATCATGTTTGGTATTTGTTTTGGTCCTGTGCTTTGATTTCTTCTTTTTTTGTATGAGGAAGATCAGCCTTGAGCTAACATCTGTCGCCAATCCTCCTCTTTTTGCTGAGGAAGACTGGCCCTAGGCTAACATCCATGCTCATCTTCCTCTACTTTATATGGGACACCGCCACAGCACGGCTGGACAAGCAGTACATCAGTGCGCACCCAAGATGCGAACCCCGGACCGCTGCAGCAGAGCAATGCACTTAACCACTACACCACCAGGCCAGCCCCTGATTTCTTCTTTAAGAGCTCCTATAACCCATTATGTTGGACCTTCTTTGCCTATCTTCAATATCTGGCACTTTCTCTTGCATTTTTACCACCATTTCCTTTCTTTATTTTAAAAATATCCTCCTTTTCACTTTTTTTTTTTGGTGAGGAAGACTGGCCTTGAGCTAACATCTGTTGCCTATCTTCTTTTTGCTGAGGAAGATTGGCCCTGAGCTAACATCTGTGCCAATCTTCCTCCATTTTGTATGTGGGACACCGGCACAGCATGGTTTGATCAGCAGTGCGTCAGTCTGTGCCCAGGATTCAAACCTGCAAAACCCTGGGCTGCCGAAGCAGAGTGCGCGAACTCAACCACTATGCCACCAGGCCAGCCCCTCACCCTGTTTCTCTTAAGGCATTATTTTTTTAGTATATTTGCACTTATGTTTCTTCTGATTTAGTCTTCAGTTCTGAAATTTTTAAAAAATTTCTATTTCTTCCCTAAGTTTTGTCACTTCATTCCTGAGTTTATATAGCTCTAATTTATGTTGCTCTTTCACATCTTGAATCATTTTCTTAATTTCATTTAGCTTGTTTTGAAACAGTAGGTTAATAGTTTTGATCTATTTTGTGAGCATGTTATACTAGTATGCTTTTATTTTCTGTAGAGATATTATTCCACTCTCTCTTCCCTCTCCTTCTCCCTCTCGTCCCTCTCCCTCCCCCTCATAATCAGTTTATATGGGATTTGACCAAGGTATTTTTCTGTTGCTTAAATTTCTACAAAATCAGCTTTTCTAAATATTCAGGAGACATGGTTCAGAACAGCTTTTCTAACTTCACAAAGCTCTCTTTTTTCTGTTTTTTCTATAAGGTTAAAAAATATATCAAGTTGGGGCTGGCCCGGTGGCATAGTGGTTAAGTTTGTGCGCTCTGCTTCGGCAGCCCAAGGTTTGCAGGTTCAAGTCCCGGGCACAGATTGATGCACCACTTGTCAAGCCATGCTGTGGCTGCATCCCACATACAAAATGGAGGAAGATGGGCACAGATGTTAGCTCAGAGCCAATCTTCCTCAGCAAAAAGATGAGGATTGGCAACAGTTGTTAGCTCAAGGACAATCTTCCTCACAAAAAAAAAAAATGGCAACTTGCTTTCTGATGTTTTCTGGCTCTACTAAACTTCCCCACATTTATCTGGACCATTTCTTTCCTTCATCTTTATTGCCCCCTCTTTTTTTTTTTCATTTTTTTTCTCCTAATGATGTTAAGAAACAGAGATCATGATCACATGAATCACTATGTACCTGACCTCATTTCACAATAATCTCATAAGGTAGATATTATTATCATCTCCATTATACAGATGAGAAACTGGGACACAGAGTTAAGACAAAAGTTAAGACAAAAGTCTCAACGAAAGTTAAGACATTTGCCCAAAGACACAAATTAGTAATTAGTGGAGCCAAGAATCAAAATTTGATAGTCTGACATCATCAGAGCCTATGTGTCCTGCTCAATTTTGATACCTCTCCAAGCAGTTTCTCCTCAGTATGTTGTTGTCCTATTCTGGAAGGGAGCCTTGACCAGTCAGTTCAAGAGTTCATAGGGGCTAGACTGCTTCAGATCTTTATTGTGCCTCACACCCATTCCCTGAATTGTGCAAAACCCCTTCCAGTTTCAGATGCTAATCTCAAATTGACCCACTGTGCATTCCAGAGATCTCTTGGCTATTCTGGAGTTGTCCTGTTCTCAGGTCTATAAGACAACTGTTGTTTCCCTTTGCTTCCTCCCGTAGAGCTGCAAATAATATGCACATATTTTGGCTGCAGTAACTTGTCCCCACCTGCTTGTATTTTGGGGCTCATGGGGTTACCCTGTCACTTAGTTTTGTTACAAAAATTGTATGTGGGTTTTCGGGTTTGCTATCTAGTTTCTCTGCCCATTTTCATGTGGTAATTCAGGGAAATTCAAACACTAAGTTGCTACTGCCACCATCTCCCCAGGACCTACAACTTTTTATATACTCACACAAGATTCCTCCCCTATACCTACCCAATCTTCCCAAATAACACCATTACTTACCTCCCAAACACTCAATACCTAATTACTTTTAATCAATCTCAATTGCAGGAAGGAGTGTGGGGAAAACACAATCACAAACAATCCCATTGAGGAAGAGAAGAGCAGGGTAAGACAGCATCTAAAACAGTGGTTCTCAGACTTGGCTGTGCATTGTAATTACCAGTGGTGTAATTGCAGGTGGAAGCCTGGGTCCCAGCCCTCAGAGATTCTGATTTAATGGTCTCAGGCATGGGATTTTAAAAAGGTCCCCAATCTAAGGGACAGCATGGTGATTACAGTTAGTAATACCATATTGTATACTTGAAATTTGCTAAAATCTTAAGTTTTCTCACCATACACATAAAAAGTAACTATGTGAAGTGATGGATGTGTTAACTAACCTGATTGTGGTAATCATTTCACAATGTATATTAAATCATGTTGTACACCTTTAAAAAAAATCTCATTGTAGGGGCGAGCCCAGTGGCATAGTGGTTAAGTTCAGTGCACATCGCTCTGGCAACCCGGGGCTCGCAGGTTCGGATCTCGGGTGTGGACCCACACACCGTTCATCAAGCCATGCTGTGGCGGCGACCTACATACAAAATAGAGGAAGACTGCCATAGATGTTAGCTCAGGGTCAGTCTTCCTCGAGCAAAAAGAAGAGGATTGGCAACAGATGTTAGCCCGGGGCCAATCCTCCTCACCAAAAAAATAACAAAAACAAAAACCAAACCACATTGTACAACCTAAGTATATACAATATTTATTTGTCAATTGATGCATTTTTTTCCCACACCACCAAGCAGTTCTCCAATTCTCAAGAGACATACACTGGGTGTCCTACAAATTAACTCAACTCTGACACTATCTACCTGAAGATAGCATCAGATCTTACAAGTTAAAGGCTCAGTCCCACAAGACTGCTCCCACTTCAGATGCCAATTGCAAGTCCAGGTTGTCTGACCAACTGGCTATAAACCGGAGGTTCCCACGACCCCCTTTCTCAGGTTCAATTAATTTGCTAGAGTGGCTCATAGAACTCATAGGAACATTTACTTATGTTTACCAGCTTATTATAAAGGATATTATAAAGGATACAGATGAACAGCCAAATGAAGAGGTACATAAGGTGCGAAACAGAAGGGTCCAGAGCACAGGATCTTTACCCCCATGGAACTGGGCTGCACCACCCTCCCAGGATGTGGATGCGTTCACCAACACTGAAGTTCATCAAATCCCATGGTTCAAGACTTTTTATAGAGCTTAATCTCCAGCCCCCAAACCTTCCCTTCCCTGAGGTTGGTGGGTGGGGCTGAAAGTTCCAACTCTCTGATTACTTGGTCTTTCTGGTGACCAGTCCCATTCTGAGGCTATGTATAAAGAGCCCTACTCTAAGCCATCTCATTAGTATAAACTCAAGTGTGCTCAAAGAGGCTCCTTATGACTAACAAAAGGCACTCTTATCACTTCTATAGATGAAGAATGGTGCAGTATTTGGGTTCAAATCATTTCTTTTTTCCCATAGCTCACAATAACTCTTCTACTTAACCCCATCATCCTTTACTCAGCCAACTAAGATGAAGAAATAAATTCTTATGCCTTGATATCTATCATCAATGGGGATCAGCTTGTTCTAGTCACTGATTTTGCCCTTACCATCGTTAAATTATGTAGTAGCAATTCAGACCAAATGCCTCTCCCTAAGAATATATATGCCTTGCCCTTGTTCCTACTTGTCACATAATATAAGGGGTGGAGGAGATGTGCAATTAAACAGATGTCTAATTACTTTTCTCTCACTGAAATACAAATAATCTCCTGGCTCTAATCTTTATCCACTTGGCATATGTCCTGCCAGATCCCATTAGGGAAAAACTTCCTAAGCTCAGCCATTTAGTCACATTGGCAATTGAATGTTTTGGGGAAGGAAAAGCACTCATCCACTTAGGAAAACAGTTTAAAATAACTAAAGGAAATTGATTCCTTCCCTTGGAAAGAAGCCCACAATCTAGCTGCAAACACTTACAAGGACACTCTATTTTTTCAGCATTACAGGTGCTCCAGAAAACTCATGGTGTTTGTCATCATCTGTACTTTCCCCACAGCCAGCCCATCTACTCTGTATCCAGGCCATAATCTCTAAGTTCTCAGCGTTCTCAGAGACTCATTTTTTGGGTACGCTCCTATCTTGGATCCATGCACCTATCATAAATTTTCCCATGTAATGCAAATGAAACACATTTCCTTTTAAGTAACTCCTTTTCCTGCTGCTTTACCCCAGAGGGCCTGTTCTTTCCCAACTTTCCTAATGCTCTTGACGTTATTAATGTCAATGTAGTTGTCTCTCCCATTATCATAGTGCTCACTTTCTAAAGAAATAGATGATGCTAATTTAGCTGGTAAATCTGCCTTATCATATTCATTAGCTCCCTATCTTTAACCTCAATGATCAAATGTCTACCGCTTTCTGCCCCAGAACAAGTTCTTCTAGACCAGTAAAACTTTATGGACATCTGCTATAATACAGAAAAGTCCCCCTCCTTCAAGTCATGATTTCTATTTGTAATCACACTGCGTTTGCAGAGAGATCTCTTAAATGGCATGGCAAGGTCTCATAGGACTTAGCCTTCATGCTGGTAAGGGTCTCATCAAGCAGTCATGTTTCCTCTCTCCTACCTGGCACAAACTAGCAGAAGCTATTTTCACCAAAACCCTTTTCCACTGACATATCTATAAACCAGATAAGATGATCACTTTTCTTTACTTCTGAGAGAGCCACAGGATTACTAAAATCAATTCCTGTATATTACCTGGTCTCAGATTACTTATTTCGAGGGGACAGGTCTCTTTAGTCATTCATTCAATAAGCCAAGCGCCTATTACTGAGTCCCTATTACATACTAGGCAAAAGGGACATAAAAATATGCACATGGTTCCCAAGCATAAAAGGCTCACAGTCTCTCATTATGCACACACATAAGCAAGCAACTTTCACAAAGTCATTAACCCTGGCCCATTTGGCTGCAGGGCACCTCTCTCTTCAAGTGCTGCCTTCTTTTCAATTACTGCAGTGGGTGTGGTGCATTTAAACCTCCTTTACGTTCAGCGCCCCAAAGAAGGGGCTTCAAGTCTCAGAACTTTTTTCCTGCTATACATTATAGCCAACAAGAGGCATAAATCAGTGAAATTTAAACGCCATTTCTGATCTAGCTTCGTGTTTTAGAATACACAATGCAGAGATAGCCAGGGGACTCAGAGTCTTTGGTCACTAAGTCTCCATCTGACTTACTATGTTTCCTGCATCTTGAGGCAGCTGTAAGGAAACGGCATTATAAAACAGAACACTCTGCTTTGAATACTCTGGTCAGGCTAGGATAAAAGCAGGGGATATGGACAGGCACTCAAGGACCAAACCACACTCTAACCTATCTGAAGCCCACAAAGTTCTCTCTGAACATCACATGGAACCGCAGTATCTTTACTTTTAACCAATTAGACCAGATTCTTTGGGGCTACAATGAGTAAATTACTCTTTTCATCCCATACCAATTGCTTCTGCTCTTTTTAGCTAATGTTTATCAAATTACTGAATAGTATTACTTATTATTCAGCTATTTAGATAATAAAGAATATATAGACCAAAGAACAGTACAGATCACTTTGTATTTATTACATGTTTAACTGAATCTTTTCAAATTACAGAATTCAACTCCAAAATAAGGTAATTAACGCCTGTTAAGTTGTTATTCACTTGCATTTTTCACTCCTAAAATTTTAACACAGCAAAACACCTTAAAGACATGTGAATAGCTTCAGTGCACTTTCAGTGGCTCTCAATCATGAGAAAAAGACATTTATCCGTGAAAAATAAGACAAACAGCTCAATATTTTAAAATATTATTGACGTGAAATAAAACAAAGGAAAAAATAAAATACTGCCTTTTCACCACCACTGTTTTGGTAGATGGTAGTAGAATCTCGTTTCAAACACTGCTCCTCTGCAGAGCATGTGCTGGGCTTGGCAGGCGTGGCACATTAGCACCTGACAGCTGCTCAGCTTCCATCCGCAGTTTCTTAGAATGACCCTTCCCTGGAGCCCACTTTCCCCTGAGCCTGATCTGCCTGCCTCCACAGGGACTATTCTGGTGGGAGCCTGATCCTTCTTCCTCCACCTGCTCGTAAGGCTTTCCCGTCTGCCCTTTACTCTCCCCTAGATCCCCACTTGCTGCCACCTGCACTCCCAGCAAAGACGCCCAGCACAGAACTCACACAGCTGAGTATCCCCGCACAGCTCTCACTCGAGAGGTTGCCCCTTCACTTGACTAAATTATGTCTGTAAGGTAAAGAGACGATCTACCCACAAAAATCATTCTCCCTACTTTATAGTCACATCTCCTACAATGCAAAAAAGGTTGGTGATGCCCAATTTAGAACTTAAAACATTGACTTAGTTTAGGCAGTATAGATACTGCTCTGAAGTGCTTTAAAATCTACTCTTTCCTATTATTGTTGTTTGTTTTTAAAACCACAAAAATATAAAAATTGTAAACACTCTACTAAACATTTCAGTAGAAACCCTGTTACCCCACTTTTTATTTAGTGGGTTCAGAGAGCACAAAAGTGACACCGTGTCCCCTTTGGCAGACCCAAAATCACGCTCCCAGCCCTAACCCTTAACCTGCCATTACACACCTCCCACCATTAGACAGCTCTGTAGGCCGAGCACGCCTCTCGTGACAACTGCTGCTGCCACTCAGGAGCAGCCTTGTAACAAAGCAGCACAGCAGCTCACTGTAATCTCTCCCAGACAGCTGTCCCTCTGCTTGCTGGGCACTTTACATCTACTGCTCCACACTAGACCCACACTCGTGAACCACGCAAACACGTGGAAGTAAGGACACAAAAAACTGGAGCACCTCCTTTGCTACACGCTGCATTCCTCCGCAAAGTGAGAGGGCACGTCCTATCTCTGTCAGAGTAACAGCAGAATCAGGTGGGATGGGGGGTGCTGCCGACAGAAGTAGGAAGAAAGAGGAAGCTGATGAGTTCAGCCACAGTGTCTAGCACACCCCCCCAGACAGCACATTCCCGTCACCATGACACTGCCGGGAGCTTGAGGATGAATCTGATCTTCTATTCAAA
The DNA here is from genome assembly GCF_020826845.1 of Diceros bicornis minor. Classification (NCBI taxonomy): domain Eukaryota; kingdom Metazoa; phylum Chordata; class Mammalia; order Perissodactyla; family Rhinocerotidae; genus Diceros; species Diceros bicornis. Next base: position 47,106,427 of record NC_080744.1, on the reverse strand, counting down.
AGGAGAAACCTACACAGGAAATTCCAGTCACTTTTCATTGCTGTTGTAGCAAGGTTTTACTGTATGTTTTTAAAAGCATAAAATTAATGAGGTCTTACATTTTTTTTTAATGAATAACTTAAAAAATAGTTTAAAAAATACTGCTTTTGTTTTTAGGGAGGAATACGCTAGACATGAATGACTAATGAAATCTATCAGCTCTGGGGAACCCCCTTAGCATCTTTATCAGATATGATTAATGAGATAACCTAAAACCAGAATTCTACACCTCGGTGATAAACAGTACCAATTAACCAGAGTATTAACTGCAATGACTTAAAACTGTATTACCTGAATAGTCTTCATGGTGAAGTATCAGAAAAAGTGAAATAATAAATATTTTCCACAGCACCGTAAGGTTTTATAAAATACTATTTCAGTTTTTAACCTTAATGTACAATCTCAAGATTCTGGTCCATCATTCATATTGGGCTTAACCTCTTCTTCTACTGATAACAGTTCTGACAGAGGCCATATGGGCACAACTATCACATGAAAATGATGTATTTTACTGAAGAACCTGTATGGTATACTTATGTTTCTGTTGTATGCACCGAGTACTAGTGGATTCAAAGGCCAGGAAAGACAGTTTTGCCATTTATACTCTAATCACAAATTTTAATTTACCAAAAGGACTTAAGTGGTAACTGACTAAGATACTTGCCATAACCAAAAAGTCCTTTTACATCTATTTGCATTAGTACTGTGTGCTTTTATGGGTTTTGTTTCTGTATGATATTTTGTAATTGGCTCTAAGTTTTTAAAGTAAGTTTTTAAAATAAAATAAGTGATTCACTTTGAATTTTAAAAATAAATGCAAGTGGAAAACAGACAAATTTTGTAGCCAAATTATCTGCAGTTATGTGTAACAAGTTATCTGCAATAAAGACCATATCACAGATTGAATCTCCCCAATATCCAGCATGCTCCTGGATCTCTTGAACGGTTAGTGTGTGCTGTGCCAACTTAGTTCAACACTGATACTTAGTTTCAACATAACTGAAAGTAATGACTTGCCTACCAAAAAGCATACACTGCATTCCAAAGCCAGATATGAATTAGGTTTGGGATTATCAGTTCCATGTCTCCCCTCCATTAATGCAGAGAACTGAGACTTGGCTTTACTACAAATCAGCTAGCACTAGAGTAAATCTGCTATAAAATTATTTATAACAAAATAAATATTTTCAGTCCCTCACACTAAGTGATATAGAAATCATTAGCAGTTTATAATATTAGCTTAGGTCACTTTTTTGGGACCCAAACAAACTGTACAATCCTGAGTAAAAGGTTAGGGATACAGTTTCTTGGGGATCCTTCTTGATCAAGAATCACAAAGAAAACACATAAAACCACAACTTGTAATAATCCCCATTTTCACTAGAAGTACCATGAGTTCTTTTTACTTTGGTAAATAAGTTTATCTATGTAAACCATTCATTTTGATGGAGTAAAATATAAACACAACTTCTGCTAGGATCCCTCCATCACCTTTTGACACTGATACAGTAAATAGTCAGGAAGAGTAGAGCAGGAGGATCTGAACCACAAGGCTAACATGTCACCGTGAACTCGGAAATGCAGCAGGCAGGGGATGCATGGGAGCAGCTGACAGGCCAATAGCCCTTCATTGCCTACAACAAAACAAAAATTAAAAATTCTTTAATATAAAAGGACTTCAACAGACATTTCTCCAAAGAAGTATACAAACGGCCAAAAAGCACATGAAGATATTCAACATCACAGATCATTAAAACAATACCAACCAACCCACAATGAGACACTACTTCACACCCATTAGGATGGCAATTATCAAAATAAATAAACATAAAAGTGTTGGGGAGGATATGGAGAAACTGGAACCCTTGTGCATTGCTGGTGGGAATATAAATGGTACCCTTGCTGTGGAAAATGATATGACAACTTCTCCAAAAACTAAGTATAGAATTACCATATAATCCAGTAATTCTACTTCTGAGTATATAACCAAAAGAATTGAAAGCAGGGACTCCAACACAGATATCTATAAACCCATATTCAGAACAGCAATATTCACAATAGCCAAAAGGTGGAAGCAAACCAAGTGTCCATCGACAGACGAATGGAAAAACAAAATGCGGTATATTCATACAATGGAAAAATATTCAGGTTTAAAAAGGAAGGAAATTTTGACACATGCTACAACATGGATGAACCTTGAAGACATTATGTTAAGTGAAATAAGCCAGTCACAAATGAATAAACATTGTATGATTCCACTTATATGAGGTACCCAGAGTACTCAAATTCACAGAGACAGAAAGTGGAATGGTGGTTGTCAGGGGCTGGAGAGGGAGAAGGAATGGGCAGTTAGTGTTTAATGGGTACAGAGTTTTAGTCAGGGAAGAGGAAAAAGTTCTGGAGATGATAATGGTGATGGTTGTACAACATGAATGTACTTACTGCCACTAAACTGTACACTCAAAAATGGTTAAAATGGTAAATTTTATTACGTACAGTTTACCACAAAAAAAAAATTCTTTAATAAAGTCTGAACAACACATTTATCTGAAAGATACTCATAACAAGAAATATAGCTCTAAGAAATATGACACTTATGAGTTGATTTGTGGGGGGGGCAGCCCAGTGGCACAAGCAGTTAATTGTGCGCCCTCTGCTGCGGCAGCCCAGGATTCGCCGGTTCGGATCCCGGGCGCGCACTGACGCACTGCTTGTTAAGCCATGCTGTGGCAGCGTCCCATATAAAAGAAAAAAGTGGAGGAAGATGGGCACGGATGTTAGCCCAGGGCCAGTATTCCTCAGCAAAAAAGAGGAAGATTGGCATCGGATGTTAGCCCAGGGCTGGTCTTCCTCACACACACACACACACACACACACACACACACACACACACACACACACACACGAGTTGATTTGTGTTCTGATTGTGAGAAAGCCCCTATAGACATAGGATTGCCTTTTCAATAATTCTACAAACCTATGATGTCAACAACATGAAGTCTTAGTTTCTGTTGCAGGGTCTTTAGGGCAGAAGGCAGAGAGGCTTGAGATTCTGACATCTTTACATTTTGCTTTACATCATTGGCGAAGGATAACCAGAGTTTGCCAAAGTCTTCAGTTGAGATTTTTAAAGGTCTAAAAATAATATTTAAAATTAGATTTATGTCAAAAAGAATGAAAAGATTCTACACAAACAAATACATTTCAAATGACTCATGGGAATAAAAAAATCATTGTAAATCTGGGTCCCATAAAATTTATGTTTTTAAACCAAATAGAATTAGAATGCTTACCATCATCCTCCAAGCTGATGAAAATACTGAAGGCAGGAGATGTTATTAAAGAGCAAATGTCTTTTCAATAAATCACCCAGTTCTCCCTTTCTGAGTATTAGTCATTTCAGTAAAATTTTACCAAGTAACTTCATGAAACATTCAAATATAATATAAAACTTTTCTTCCAGGTATACTTTGGATTTGGGGATAATGAGACACTCTATCAAAGTCACATACAAGAGTATGAATACAAAGACCCACACCTCAAGTAAATTATACCAAGAGAAAGGATCTTAACAGATGTACTTGTTTTTCTTTTTTGTACTGCGTTTATCATGTGTAGATAGCAACATTTTTTTTTAATTATTTTATTGAGGTCATACTGGCTTATAACTGTGTAAATTTCAGGTGTACATTATTATATATCAGTCTCTGTATAGACAGCATCGTGTTCACCACCAATACTCTAGTTTTTTACCCAGCAAACACATGTATTTCAACAGCGGTTCATGAGACTGAAGATCAAATAGTTAACAATGGGTATCTTGGAATGGGATTATAGGGAACTTTCATATGCTACTTATATTTTTCTATATTATTTGAATTTTTATAATAAGTATGTATTAATTTTATAATTAGTAAAAAATACTTTTTAAAGATACAGAAGATTTTATTAATATGCACAGAAGAACTGTTTGTGTTATATATATATTGTGCTTCTTCAGGTAACTTATGCTCACCATGGAATATACCTCCATAGTCACAGAATGCAAGGTTTCTGAAGGCTGGATTCTATCTTATACAGTGCCATGGGCATTAATATTCTTTGACAGATTGATAGACAAGTTCTTACTAAAAGACTTTAAAGACTGAGCAAAAATTATAGTAGTGTAACAAAACTGGATGTGTGGAGGTTAAAAAAATTTTACAGATATTCATTGGTATTCTGCATTCTTGGTTCAGGCAGCCTTCATTTTAAAAATTGTTTGAGGGGCTGGCCCAGCGGCATAGCGGTTAAGTTCGCGCAGTCCACTTTGGCAGCCCAGGGTTCACAGGTCTGGATCCCGGGCACAGACCTACACACCACTTATCAAGCCATGCTGCGGCGGAGTCCCAAATAAAGTAGAGCAAGATGGGCACAGATGTTAGCCCAGGGCCAATCTTCCTCAGCAAAAAAGAGGAGGACTGGCAACAGATGTTAGCTCAGAGCTAATCTTCCTCAAAAAATAAAAAAAAGTTTGAATACAGTACAATATATTCATAAGATTAAAGAAGAGCAGAAGAGTTAAGAGGTTGTTTTCAATTATTTTGGTAACACTGTACAGTGCCTAGTATAATGCTAAATACTGAATGTCTAATAAAAGTTTAATAACTTTGTTGAATAATTGTCTTACAGACCTCTAAAGCTTAATGAACAGATTTTATGAAAGAATTAATCAAATAAATGAAATACAAATGAGAGAAACTTTAAAAGCTTAAAAAAAAAAAGCCATGCAGAATCTTTGAAGTTATTTCAGTTTAAATATTACTTTAATATTACTTTCTCTCAGAAGGTTCCCAAGATCACTAAGCAACCCCAACCCAAACTGAGTCCCATATTATAATTGCTCATTGTACCCTTTACTTTCTCTTCATGGCACAATTATATATGCATTTATATGATTGTTCAATGTCTCCTCCCAAGACTGGACACTCTCTAAAGGTAGGAACTGCATCTAGTTTTGAATTGTTATACTTCCTAGCACCAAGCATAGTGCTTCTGCCCAGAGAAGAGGCCTAATAAATATTTGCTGAATGAATGAATAACTTGAATTAACATTCCAGAAAATATTTACCTAATGAAATCTAATAGTGATAAGTTTACTGAAAATTCAAGCTGAACAGGAGTATCCATCATTTGATAATTTATGAAACCAGAAAGACTCTCTTCTGTAAAAGGCTTTTCCATCTGCACACTATATTGAAAGTCTTTGGTGTTTTCTGCTTCTGTTATAGGCAAGCAGCATCCAGCTTGCTCAGTGATCTGTAAATAAAAGTAATACAAGTACACAAGAAGAGATCAATACAGACTATAACATGAATACCAATTTTCTACTTAATTGAAGTGGTACAAAAACGTACTATTATGAGATGTTAATAACCAACCACATTATGAAGATGACTGACAACTTTACTTGAGAAAAATTCACTAGCACAGATAACTAAGAAATAAGTACACAAGTCAAGATTATGTAACAAATGGCATTACAATGAAAACGGTAAAATTTAACAACAAAAAAAGGTTATTAAACTTTAGTCTTGTGGCTCTCAATCATAGCTAGCACCAGATTTTGAAAGCTAGGAGAGTTAGAAATAAATAGATAAATACAGGTGTCTTCCGTTCTCATTTTCCTCCCTTACTCAAGTTCTGGTGGCAGAGCCCAGCAAGTGGGTTTTGTTTTGCTTTGTCTTGTTAGGTTCCACAAGTGATTCTAATGCACACCTAGAGTCAGGAATTTGTGTCCTGGGTAGGCCCTGGTAACATCCCATTCAACATATTCTAGCTCACAGAAGAAACTGGGTCAGTTTTGTGGAATACTGATCTACTGGTCAAATCTCATTATAACTTCGCCAAGGACACCCACACAATAATGCAATTAGCATATTTCCAGAAATCACAATGGCAGTCTCTTGAAGCTAGGGAAGAAACAGAATTGATGCCTGAGCACTCAGTATAGTACAGAGGCACATACTATTCATATCTTCATTTTAAATGGGAGGAAACAGGCACAGAGCAGTTACGTAACTTAGCCATGTAACACAGCTCAAAAGCAGCAGATGCAAGATTCAAAGCCGCGCAGTCGGAGTCAAGAGCCCACATTCTTAACTACTGTGCTCTGCTGAAACCCACTTTATATTTATGGCCTTCCCCAATACAATCTTTATTATGTTTCCTTGTCTCTTTTGAATAATTCATCCCTACTCAAAATAAAAAAATCTGTCACACCTTTTACTTCTTTTCCTAAAGAGTGAAGAAGGATATGGAAGAAATTTATAAACCATTAGAAGAGCCAACAGCAGAAACACTAAGTAAGCATTGTCCATTTAAGGCAGAAATAATGAACCATTTATTGCCTTACCTTGAAATTTTCTGCAGGAGCAATTTCTAAGTTAGCACTTTTTAATTCTGAACCACTCTTATTAGAAACTGACCAGACCATCAATAAACAATCATCTTTCCAAATCTTGTAAGAAGTCACTGATATGGTTTCATTATTACAGACCTCCATAAGATCTGAATGCATGTGTTCAGGAGTTTCTTCCAACAAAGAAGAAACTAAAGAGATTTCACTGGCAACTGAGGCTGCAGTGGACTGAAGAGGGTGAAAAACTTCCATGTTATTATCAGCAAACAAAGAAGGTGGAGCCAGCCTGCAATTTGAGAGTTTTTCAACCAAGGGCAATTCTGTCAGTGACTCAGAATCCAAAAGTTCTGAATTGAGAGAAAATTTCTTTAATTCTTTGTCTCCTCTATCCTGCAAATCATCCAAATAATAATCTTCATAAGTCACATTTGGAGAAGAACTAAAGGCAGAACAAGTCATATTAGGAGCAGTGGTTGTTTCTCCACTTTTGATTTCCTTGACTTTTGCTTTTCTTCTGAACTTGTGAGAGACAGTATCTGCTTTTCCTAGCTGCAAAAATAAAACATAATATAAAAAGAAACCACTCTACTAGTCATGAGTTTTAAACATTTTTCTATAATTTCAAATGAGCAATTTACTAACTCGCTAAGGTTTTATCTATAAAACATAGATTAACAAAGAATCAGAGATGAATAAAATGTTAAGCCCTAAAATTCTGACAGCTACATAACTTTGAACTATTAGCTAAATCTTACTTCTCATTAAAAACACATAAAATCAGAAAAAGAAATAAGGTCAAAAAGTCAATTGTGAACAATTCTAAAAACTTGTTAGATTTCAGAATACTAGAGTACAAATTAAAAAGTGAGAAACCTAGCCATTTTTTGAGTTTCCAGAGTTGTCCTGTAGAAGCTAAGATACCCTTAAATACAGGAATGGCTCAAATTCTGGTTCAGTAATCCATAATATGATTTCATGGCTTGTGAGTCAATAAACAGGGAAGAAAAATCGATTTTACCTCAAGAATCAGCTGGCAGTAGTTGACTGGAACACACAGCAGAAAAGAATTCTGTCTAGTGATGTTTGCTACAGACTCAGGAGGCAGGAAGGGCAAATTTGCCACCCTTGAGCCAACCCTCCTGAGGAATGGTCTACGAATCTATGTAAGAAGACTGATGGCTCAAGTGTCCCCTTGCCTCACAAAGTTCTGTCTAGACCAGTGCAGCAGACTGGTATTACTCTAAGCTCATGTCTCTAGCCTCCTGGGGGCTTTCACACTGTACGGCCACCCTTCACATGATTCTAGTTAACCAGAATTCTAGTTCCCTTTTCATACCCTCTCATTCCCTCAAGTCCCAACATCTCTTCCAACTCTCAGCAGATGAGTTTGCCTCCTACCTTTCAATTCAGAAGTCCAAACTAGAACTAAAACTCTATTAACACAAAAATGAAAACAAGTGAAGGAGGGGGAAAAGTGGGTGAAGGACTTCCATTTCCAGTGCCCATGGGATTCGAACTAGACTTATATTAGACTGCTCAATATTGTTCCTCAGGTCACTGATGCTCTGGATTTGCCATTTGTTTGGTTTTTTTGTTTTGTCTTTTCTTTCTTTCTGTATTTCATTTTGGATAGTTTCTATTACTTTGTCTTCAAGTTGAATGATCTTTTCTTCTGCAATGTCTAATCTGCTATTGATCAGAAGCTACACAAGCCAGAAAACACAGGACTGACATCTTTGTTAAACCAGTTAAAGAAAACAGTCAACCTAGAATTCATTACTCAGAGAAAATGTCTTGTAAAAATGAAGGTAAAATAAAAGGCGAAGGTGGGGGGTAAAAACAACCTTGCCCCTTACAGTGAACTATGTAAAACAAATTAACTCAAAATGGACCACAGACCTAAAAATAAAAGATAGTTAAAATGAAATACATCAATGTAGCCTTGATCCATGTAATTGAGAACCTTAAACATTAGAAAAATTGTAAGGGAATAGGATCGCTGGAGAAAAACAGCCATCTAAAAGACGGAGCATATCCACTCAGTGCCAATCCTGTGTGCTCTGCCCTAGTGACAGATGAAAAGTTGGGGTTGAGGGGAGAGAGGATACATGCTAATTTTATTAATCATTTGCTTCCCCTCCTTTCTGCATGATGCCTTCTGAGTTACAACACAGTTCCTCACAGAATTCAGAGTCCCATAAAACAGGGAAATACACTCCCCTTTTTTTAAAAAAACTATTCTAGTAATAGCTGAGGGGAAAAGAAAAATATAAGGGGTAACCCAAATGGATTCAGCGTAACTTAAATAGAAAAACTTCTTAATTATATTTCTGATTTCAAGCCCACTACAAAAAAGTTTGATAATTAATTTGTCACCCTCAATGTTCTCTGGAGAAAGACTAACTGAAAGCTATGCACTTTGCTCAGAAGCAGGAATCCTTCAATGCCAGCAATGAGGTTCACAAATCAGGGCTCCATAAGCCTGGGCGCACTCTGACCTGGGTGAGCTCTGATGGCTGAGAACTTGCCCCAGCAGTGCCAGAGCATCCACTGGCACCTTCACCACAGCCTGCTGGAACAACTCAAAGACCCAAGATCAGTCACTTTGCTGCTGAACTGCAAATGCTGACTGAGACAGCATTAAGATACGTTACTTACAAATACTTTTAGGCTGAATTTGTTTTTTCTTAGAAGAGAATATCAAGTCTGACAGAAACTGGGTCTGGAAAACACAGAGATACAGGCAGAGTATAGCCTAGAGTCTGGCCTAGTGTTGACAGAAATGGAGGGAAAATCCCCCCAAGGGAGAAGAAGGATGAAAGAACTGGGCTGATGCAAAACCGAAGAAAATGCAGCTCTAGTCACAGTTTTGTTCTAGGTAGGTTCATCAGCCCATCGAACAGTAAATTACAAGGAATTCTCAGATGCTCAAAAACAGCACCTGTCCTTCACTCCAATTTTTCACTCTTTTACTGAGAACAATATATCAGCATAAAAAGTTTTGAAAATCATCATAACTGTAATGCCTGAATATAATTTTCACTTTTGTGTAATTCCTTTCAGTCTCAACACACTTTTCTCTTAACAGTAATAAACAAGGTGTAAATAAAACTTTATATTCTGCTTTTTGCGCCTAATACATCATAAGTATCTTTTTATTTTACAATGCAGTATTTATCAATTTTAATGGCTGGGTAATATTCTGAGCTAATATAATTTATGTACCCATTCTCCTACTGTTAGACATGTAAATTGATTCCTGTTTTTCACTGTTAAAAATGCCATTTTGAGAAGAACTTTTTCCATAGACATATCAACATTGTTCAACTATTATTACTGACAAGGAGTCATTAAGCCTCCTTTCCACCAAGATCTGTCCTACGGCACCCACAGGGGTGAGAATACCCATGGTCATATTTGGAACTGTATTTGGACCTTGACCCTTGTCCTAGCTGACTGGACTAAAAAGAACACCTGACTCGAGCTGAGCCATCAGATTTCCCCTTTCAAGAATATAAAAGGTGTGTCGCTGGTGGCTCTGGAGCTGGGGAAGCCACTTCCCACCACGTGTATAAACGACAGCAAAGAGCTTTTGTAGAGCCAATTTTTTTGTACAAAACAGGGGACACAGATTCTCAGGGTAATATAACCGATTACTTACCAAATTGATTGTACTTTCTGATCCGAGCCCAACAAATAATGATGATGCCAACAGCTGCTTTTCTTTCTCCTCTTTAGATTGGGTGAGGACTTGAGATTGATCCTTTTTTGTTACAGTTTGATCTGCATTCTCCATTTTCATACTTTCTTGAGGTACAGGTGAAGCTTCAGTTTCATCACCAGTTTTGCTTTCCTTCTTGGGAAGATAGCCCTCTTTCCCCCACAATTTCTTTATACCTTCTAGTTTCAAGCTATTTGTCCTAAGGAGATTGATAATAAAATCTGGTCAATTTAAATAACTGCTAAATAGTTACTTTCTTGAGGCATTTTTTAAAACATATCATTGCCATGGTTTTTTACAAACAGCTTTCACATTATATCCTATAGGCCAGCAGTAAAACCTAGATCTCTAGATTTTATTTTAGTTATAGCCAACCTCCCTCCACCCTTCAGCCAAAGGATTTAAGGCAACAAAACTCTAGACTTAGTTAAAAATTTCAGATCATTTAACTTTCATTTAGTTGCTTGAATAAGTTGTCTAAAAATAGAACTACTGTAAATCAGATCCTTTCCCCCATTGATTTTTCAAAAATATCTTATCTTTAATTCTGAATGCATTACAGATCAGAAACGACTCAAGTTTCTGAGCTATAATCACTCAACAAAGGAATTAACCCTACATAGTCACTAAACCCTAAAAATTCACTAAATAAAACACTATTGAAAGCAAAAGAAATCATTCAAATCCACTACTATGTGTAAATTTACCTTTAATCCAAAAGGTTTTCTTAATGTGAACACTAGCTAGATTTTCAACTATTATAAATGTAATTTTATTAAAATGAAATAAGGTTTGATCTATAAAAGAAAACACTAATATTTCTGGAAAAAGCATGAAGGTTAAGAGTTTTTATACCTGAGTTGAAGAAGAATTAAAGCAGTGATTAGAATTTGAACTCACCTACTATTGTCCCAAAAGTTACACCTGCGAATCTGGAGTGACTAATATAGTCATAAGTGCAGGCTGAAACAGCCAAAGACTGCCTCTATTGTTTTCATATAAGAACTACGTGTCCTTGGCACTTGACTCATTTAAGCAACCCTGTCATAATCCAAAATAGCATTTTTAAAATTTGTACTATAAGATAGGCAGCAGATCATGAGATGAATCTAAAAGAAAGACTCAGAAATATCCACACTGATTATTATTCTCTTCTAATTTATTGGAATAATGAACAATTTGACTTTCTATACTATGCCAGAAACAAAAACAGGTAGTTATACTTCATACTGAGTGAAGAACTGATGCTATTAAGTACTAATTGGCTGAAAGAAAATCTGAATATTAATAAAGAACACCCTACAGGGAATTAGTCCATTCCTCCTCAATCAATTTTACTTCGGAATGTTTCTTTATAAATATCTTCATTTCTCCCTTTCTTTCAGGTACCAAAAGAGTTTTCTAAAAAGTTTTTAAAAAAACAAAAACTGTTAGTTATCTATCAAACCTCTTAGAAGAAAACTGATTGTCCTTGCATGAGCAGATCCAAAAGTAGTCATGGGAACCACTAAAATGATCCCTGGCATCTCTAGGATGCTCAACAGCAGCAACTAAAAGGGATACACAGAAGGATTACAGTGTTCCTGTAACCCTGTTTACCAAAACATATCCTTTAATTATTAAGGAAAAAAAAAAGCAGCTCCCCAAGTTTCACTAATAAATGATTCAACTATTAGTTTAACAAAAAAAAGGCAGGTGTAGTAGACACTGGGATGCTCCATCTAGATCCCCCTTCGATGAAGGACTTCTTGCCCCAGCTGTTGGGAGTGCAGCCCCCTCAGGAATTGCCTCAGCTGCAGAGGGCCACCTCACCCGAGATCACACCCCTTCCCGGGGCAGCCCACATTCAGTGACTGATGAACAGAAGTACAGAGTCCTGGCCACCCATTTTGGCCCAACTCAGGACAACTGTGAAGGGCCATTCTAGCTTTAGAGCTCCCCATAGGGTTGGCAGAAGCTGACAATAGCACTGCATCGCATCTTAACTTCTCCCTCTGCCCAAACCTGCTTCTTTCCCCTTCCTGCCACAGGTGTTGATCCCAAGGGCACTCCTTAATATTCTACCTGCTAAATTCCACCACAGAATGCGCTTCCCAGGGAACCCAACCCACAACAACAGGAAAAACGGGAAAGGGGAGGAAAAATAAGCCTAAAAGGAGCTTCCAGCTACTTTAAAGATTTTTCTGGCTTATTTCATCTGCATACATGCCTATTATCAACATAAATTTTCTTGTCATGCATTACATATAGACAGCCTAAAAAGCAGGAAAATACATGAGAGAGCAGCATAAGGCCATTTCATACACAAAATACACTACTTTATGATATAAAACACATGGTAAAAGAATTTTTTTAAACATGAGTCATCTTTGCCTGGATTTTGACAATGATAATATAATTCATGGTTTTATATGGTATACCTTTGTAATGTTTTTAATCAGACCATTCAAACACAGATGTAAATTTGGCCAAGCAATCTTCAAAAGATTAGGGATATACTTTAATCCAGCTCTAGGAATTCCTTTTTGAGGTAGGGTGCTGCCCCGTAATAGGGCTTAAAGTAAGAAATTCTAAATTGGGCTTGCTACTACTTTATTCTCAGTTTACCAAAGACTACAGAAGAGCAACTGTCTCCTCTCTAAAGCTAATTCACCTTGCCAATTACCACACAGGTTCCTAATATGAAATATGTGTAAGCTGTGGTCCTCTTTGGAAAGAAATTTTAAATTCATCCTTCATGCTCCATTTCATGATAATACAGCATATGTATAACTCCTTAGCAGCTCTGCCAAATGTCACTTCTCTGAGAGTAGTACATGTATATGTATAGGATTTATAAGGCCTTATCAAGTCGCCCAGATCCTAGTTCAATACCAAAAAACCAGATGCTGTCACCTGTTGTGCAGGTAAAAGGAACTGTCTAAGCTTCCTTCCTGGGTTTGGAGCGTTCCTGTCTCTCCTTCCCTTGCCCCTCTGCTCTGTTCCATTTGGGGCACTGAATTGCTCTCACCTCGACCATCACATGCCCACAAACCATATCTGCTCCTCATGCTTGGAATACCACAATCAAATGTTTGGGAAAGAAAAAGGTGTCAACAGGGCAGGAAAAAAAAGACTAAGAAAGAGAATTTGAACTTATTTCATTCGACATATCATTTTACATTCCTCATAATCTGTGTGTCATTCATCTAATAAATACTTCCTATAACCATCTCATTGGAAGACTGACAAATGCAAAGATGAGCATAAAATAAGAAAACTACCTCCTTAATGAACACATGAGAACTCAAAATTCAAATGGCATCTTTCAAAGTTGACACCTTTTTGAGATTTTATCACATTTATTCCAACCATGCTGCCATTTCTCAAAACATATTTAACTCTTTTAGAAAAAGCTCCTTCACAAACAAGAAAGCCATTTTCATTACTTTATGTCATATCAGTACAGTATTGACCAAAGTTATCCAGATTGATCACTAATTTTACCTGGTAAACTCAGCTTTTGGATAATGATGGCAATGACAATGATTATTAATAATAGCAGCTACTATTTATCAATCATTTACTATGTACTGAGTTGTATGAGGCAATTTATATTCATTATCTCATTTTATTAACTTAATCATGTTACTAAAATTTATTTATTTATATTTCCAAAATCAAAATCTACCTAAAAAGGATGAAGATTTGGCTGTATGTAAGATATTTAGGAAAACATATCACCAATTTTCTAGGTGGTTGGAAAGAAGCTCTGAAAGCATTTTGAGCAAAGTGTAGAGCTTCCTCAAGTGAAGTCAGTCTCCTTATTTTACGTTCATCTCTGTACTGTCAATCTTCCAATAAGGTGGTTATAAGAAGTAGATTATGAGGAATGTAAAATGATATGCTGAATACTCACCTGGGTATATAAGTTCTGATATATTTCTTTAAAAAATGTATATATATAGATGTGTATGTGTATGTATATATATTTATACACACATACATAAAATATGCAGTAATAACACACACATCATTACTATGTGTAAGCTTGTATATATCCTATGCTGTCTTGGAAGTAAGCAAGCTCTCTTAAAGTACAAGGACAGACTATACAGTATCAACATCTGAAGGCCAATAAATAGAAACAACTGAAACAACAGCCCACGCGGAATTTAGCTTTCAGGAACTCTTCTACATTTAAAGACATTTAAACACTCCCATGTTCTCAATTTTAATAAGAAAGGAACTTACTCTTTCAGCCCTGTCTCTGCACTATTCCCAGATATATCTGAACCAAGAGAAATGCCAGCTGGAGATTGTCGTCCAGTGAAGCCAGATGAAGAAAAGGAGAGTCCATATGGTTCAAAATTGAGAACTAGAATTTTAAAACAATAACAGAGGTTCATATTTAAAACAAAGCAAAAATTATGGGAAAAAAGCAAAAATTATCAAAGTTACCATTCACTACTGAAGTAAAATAATCGAAGACTAGAATCAGTGACAATTTTTAAACTGGAAGGAACTTTGGAGACCATATAATCAAATATTTATTATAATAATAATAATAATAAAGTAGCTATCATTTACTGAACGTCTACTACAGTCTTCATACTATTAGTTGATCAAAGACAAACAGTCCTTCATTTTTATCTTTTTACCTCCCTTAGAAGCTAAAAAAGGATTCAATTACGAAACACAACTGATAAAACCAGGTGTACTGAAAAGTTGCTGCCTTCACGCAAAAATGTCTAATGAGCTATGAATGAAGAGAGGACCATGTTTTTGCTTAACAAAATGCTCTTAGGCACATTCCTGTACCAAATGGACTGATCGAGCCCTCGATGTGAAATCTCTCTTACTGACAAAGAACAAGGTTTACTTAGGTTCAGATTCCTTTGAGTCTATATACCCAAATGAATTCAACCAGAGCCATGAAAATTCATACTGTTACTGTGGTAGAGCAGATGCCAATAACCATTCTCCTCTTCTTTCTAAGTAATAGAACCCTCCATTCTTAGCTGGGTACATGACCACCAAGAAAAGAGATGACATTTCCAGACTCCTTTGCCATGTGACTGAGTTCTGGCCAATGAAATTATGCACGCATTTTGTGAGCAATTTCTGGAAGGAATCCTCCTGAAAGAAAAAACATCTTTCTTCTCTCCTATCCTCTTTTATATTCATGAGGCCATCATCAAACCTAGGCTGCCTAGTTCTGGATTTCTTTAACGGGAAAGAGCAATAACCATCTGCCTTGTATAGGCCCCACTTTGTTTGTTTTCTAATATGCTATTTAACTAAACCTAATCTAACTGGTACATTTATCTTTTTGGACTGTCTGGATTATAATACAAAGGATCTTCTTAAATCACAAAAAGTATCTTAGAAAATATAAATGTGAACTTCTGTAATTATTATCCTCATTTTACAAATGACAAAACTGTGGCAAAGAGTTTGCCATGAACATACCCAAGATTACAAAGATAGAAAATGATAGAGCCGATAAAAAATTGGATACTCTGGTTCCAGAGCTGCACTCT
Organism: Diceros bicornis minor; assembly: GCF_020826845.1. Taxonomy (NCBI): domain Eukaryota; kingdom Metazoa; phylum Chordata; class Mammalia; order Perissodactyla; family Rhinocerotidae; genus Diceros; species Diceros bicornis. The sequence goes on along the minus strand of NC_080744.1, from coordinate 47,090,745 downwards.
CAACTATTATATTATACTGCCTCCTCCCAAGGAAACAGCACCTAATCCTAAGAGTACTAAATAAATACTTGTTTGTTAGCTAAATGAATGATACAGAAGAGGAATCAATGTGCAGTAGAAAAAAATAATGGGCTAGTTAATAATCAAGAGAATTGAGTTGTTAATGTAGGTCACATGTTAACTAGGTGTATGAACTAGACCTTAATTTCTTTATAAAGTGAAGGGTTCAGACTAGATCAGCAGTTTCCAAATGCTGATTTGATAACCAGGATCAAGCTGACTTCATGGAATCGCCCATGGACCTTTTTATAAATACAGCCAAACTTCCAGAGATTCAGGTACAGAAGGTATAGGAGCAGGGTTCAAAAATCTGTATCATTTTTAAAAACTCTCTTTGTGATTCTGATTCATAATCATGTTTGGAAACCACTTGTCTAAATCTTTCTAAGGTTCTTTTCAGCTAGAATATCCTCTCTTTTTAAGCTTTTCAATCATCTAGTTTGACCTTCTATCCCATATTGGCCTCTTTCTAATAGTATCTGTGACAGTCAGTCATCCAGCCTCTGCATTAACACTTACAGTAACAGTGACTAGCTCAAGAAATGTCTCCTATGCACAAGTAAAGACAAAGACTTTAGCGGCCGGCCCCGTGGCGTAGTGGTTAAGTGCGCCCGCTCTGCTGTTGGCAGCCCGGGTTCGGATCCCGGGCGCGCACTGATGCACCGCTTGTCAGGCCATGCTGTGGCGGCATCCCATATAAAGTAGAGGAAGATGGGCACGGATGTTAGCCCAGGGCCAGTCTTCCTCAGCAAAAGAGGAGGATTGGCATGGATGTTAGCTCAGGGCTGATCTTCCTCACAAAAAAAAAAGACAAAGAGCTTAAGGCAAGGAGCAACTAAAGATAAAGAGTTTAAGCAAAGAGCAGAAAGAATTCAAAATTAGAGGTAGGGAGTTTGAAAGTAGAGAGAAAAAGACTAGACATGGAAAGGGACAGTATCTGGAAAACAGTGAGATGAAATCTGATCCTGAGACAAAAGAATTAAAAATTGTCATTGAAGGAAGGTCTGGAAAGGCTTGAGAATGAAGTTCAAACCACATTATTTTCATTCTTTAGTGAAAATTTCCCAAGATCCTTACAGAGATGAATGACTAGAAGGGTCAAAGATTTTTAGGAGTTAACTAGATGTGCAAGAGCTGTGCGTGTGGGGAGCTGGAGGAGAATAGTAGTATGCGGAAGGAGTCAGGAGAAGGAAGAAGATGGCCAAACTGCAATTTAATGAATACAAAGAAGTTAACCAGATGAAGAATGAGGGCAAAGGGCAATTCATGCAGAAAAGAAAACATGAGCTAGAGGCAGAGAGAGTCTTTGGGAGTTATGAGTTATTGAAAGTAATCCAGGTGAGAGATAAAATATAAACCATCCCGGGAATTAGTAATTCGATATTTAACCTGTTGGCATCCTTCATGACTATATAAGCACACGTCTTCCTTATCTTACCTTGTACTGCAGTTCTTTTATACCTTGATCACTTGGCTATACTTCTCTGACCATCCCCAGCTGTTATTTTTTTAATTTTATTTTTTGAGAGACTGACAATCTCAACTTGACTTGGTTTTCTAAAAGCCATGGTTTTGTAGACAGGAGATTACACTGCTATTTCCCTTTACTACTTCTGATTTTATCCAACACTGAGGCTACAATATACTCAAATAATGTTTTAATAGTAATCCACACTGATGCCTAAATGCTTTTCCTGAGTGGGAACTGGTAACAAAAATTTGTTTCCCACCATCCCATCTATTTTTGCCAATTCCTCTAAGTATCATTCATAAAAGTAGCATTTAACTACAACTCTCTGAAAATGTTTTACAAAAATCTCAAGTAAGATCCCTATCAGAACTGACTGATACTTGAACTGATTGATACTTCCAGAATTAACAACTTTTTAGGCAGTAAATACTTATTTTTTCCCCTAGTCTTTATCTTCTAATAGCCAGTCCAATTCTAAGACATATAATTTTATAACATTCCTCAAGTATTTATTAAGCACTTGCTATGTCCTCTTAACTGATTTTCTCTTCCATGATATAACAGAAATTATATCTCCTAAGCTTATCTTAGTTATATCTCCTAAGTCATATCTTCTAAGCTCATGAAATTTCAATTTACTTTAGAGAACTTTTGAAAAATAGATTTGGGAGGAGAGGGGAAGAGCCTAATTTGAGAGCTTAAAGCCCATTTATAATGATGGTTCTACGGAAAAAAATGTACTTGGGAAAGGAATGCATTAGCTTGGGGAATTCCAGGGCTATCTATTATATTTTCGTCAGCCAATTAACTTATTTTAAGAATGAAGACAAGCAGTGCCAGGAATTAGGCTCCTTGTCCTACCTCCCCTTCCCTACCCTACCCTTGAATTGCAACAATAGCAACTGACAGCCCCCAGACATTTGAAAATAACGAAATATGGCAATTGGACCATGTCTCCCACTCCAGAACTCCAAATTTTCACTCCATGCCCTGGATGTCATAAGGCCTCTACATGCACTACAGTCACAGGTCGGGCAATTGTAATTCAAAACTTTATTTTTTCCCCCACATATTCTATCAATATATGAGGAGTTAATGGGAAGGAAACTGATTACCCTTTGAAAGAAAACTGAATTTTCCAGGCCATTAGGTATCACTGTGCTAAATAATATGTCAAAAATCTTAAAAGAACAAATACTTCTGCAAAAAGATAACATCATGCCTATTATTAGTGTTTATACCTTTTGGTCTCATTTTAGGATCAACTATTTAGTTGTCTTCATATGCCTAGCAGAAAGCCTGGAAAATAAGTCCTCAACAAAATCATTAAATGATGAATAGAAAAAAAAGACCTTTCAACATTGAACTTTTCAGTATTAACATTGTGAACTCCTATATAGATAATATGCAGTGGTCTCCCCTTATTCATATACATACTTCCCATCCACCATCCAAATATCTCAATTATTTTCTCTCTATCAAAATCATGACAGAAGTCTTCCCCTGACAGGCTACATTTTTTAAATGTAAAGTTATGCTTTCCTTTCTTAGCTTTCCTAATTTCACTGATCAGATATTTTGCCAGAGGAAGCAGTCTAAAATACTTAAGATACACATGACTGCTCAGAATGAAAATGAAACTCACTAGTCCAGAGTAACCAGAGTTTTTTCTGAAACTTTTCCACAGATACACTCACACTAATATCTGTCAGCCCTCTAGCACAGTGACCAACATAATAATTCCACCTTCACGTTCTTTCAAAATTCCAGGATGTCTGTCATAGCTTAGGCACTTATGTATACAGAGCCTATGACTTTGGCAATACCTCTAGGCTAACTTTTTTCTTCTGGGTATCCAAAAAACCTAGTCAGGGTAAATAAGCCACAAGCAGATTTAAAGGATTATAAAAGTAAATATCCTCAGTTATTTACTTACATGACTATAATATCTGTTGCATTAAAAAATGATGTCCCTACAATCTAGTTTATTATACACCCATGAAATATTACCTTTTTCCTGAGAAAGCTTTTCTTCCTGCCGTTGGTGGGGAGGTTTGTAAGGTGCTGCCCCCTGACTGAGTTCTTCAGCCACAAAACCATCCAGAAAAGATAAGGAAGCATCTACCTGTATTAAAATGAAGCAAAAATTAGGAATTAAAAAAATCTACCCTAAACAGTAGACTATACATTCACATAAGTAATTTCGGCCCATACATCCTAAAAATAATTTTTAAGTGAAAAACAGAACTTTAATTCTAAAAGTGCTATCCAACTCCCTAGCTTTCTGAAACATCTATTATCAAATCAATCAGCTAAGACTCTAACAGTGCAAGACATTTGCAGTTATTATTAATTTCATTGCATTCAGAACACATTTTTGAGCACCCAATATGTTAGGGCATCATGTTAGGTGCCATGATTGAGTCTTCGCACATTTCCTACCCTCATTAGACTTGTAACCTACTAGAGGAGAAGACATACACTATGAGCTACAGTGTCTGTATTCATTTCCTGCTGCTGGGGGCTAAAAACAAGGTGTTGGCAAGGCTAGTTTCTTCTGGAGGCTCCAGGGGAGAATAAGTTCCTTGTCTCTTCCAGCTTCTAGAGGCTGCCAGCATTCCTTGGCTTGTGGCCACATCACTCCAATCTCTGCTTCTATTGTTACTCTGCCTTCTCCTCTCTGACCCATTGCCTCACTTTTATAAGGATCCTTGTGATTATATCCTGCCTACTTGGATAATCCAGGATAACCTCCCCATCACAAAATCTTTAATTTAATCACATCTACAAAGTCCCTTTTACCATGTAAGGTAACAGACCTACAAGCTCCAGGGATTAAGATGTGGACGTCTTGAGGGGGCCATTATTCAGCCTCCCTCAGTGTCTTTGATTTAACTACCTAATCCCTTCCACCTGAAAATGCTTTTTCACAAATCTATGGAAAATTACTTAGTTTTAGCAGGAATAGAAAGGTATAAGAGAATGAGTAAATAAAAAGAAATAAGAAATGAAGAGAGAATAAGGGAAAAGGAGAAAAGAAAAAGTGAGGAGTGAAAGAAAAATGAGATATACACAAGAGGATAAGCAGTGATGACCTCAGAAACCACAGACTTGCCTCTCCTGATTTAGCCAAGGGTATGCAAACCACTCAGATAATTTAGAACAGCAAGTTAACTCTCAAATATTTAAGTGGCATGTCACACTCTGAATTTGGAAAGGTTTAGTTTCAATAACATTCTTAAGAGATGAAGCTATGTCATCATCATCTTTTATTGGAGGAAAGGGGAAGTGCAGTTACTTCCTAATTTAATACTACGTATACCACATTTATTCATCATTTCAATGAACGTCTCTGAAATGCCTACCAAATATTAAAGCAAGACCTCTGCCACTGAGGAGCTATTTACAGAACTAATGAACAAATGTTCAAAATGAATACAAGCCACGAAAATCTGAGTCAGAATGTGGGAATACTGCCCATCTTCTCCTCTTTCTCAACTATATGACAACTAACATAAAAATTTGAACAAATCTAGTTTCCTTTTGGAAGTTTTCTGATTTACACCAATCTGAGGAAGAGACTGGTACGAATTTGGAGGGTGAGTAGTAACTGAGCGCTCTGGGTTAAAAGAGGTGGTGGCTGAAAGTAGGTGGGAGAAGGAAAGGTGGGTGGGTGATCAGGTTCCAAGTGGTGTAGAATTTAGATAGCAGATTGACAAAATAAAATGGAGAACTTTTTTGTTACATTCTCAAAGAAAACAGAGTAATAACAAAATGACATATTAGAGAAGTTCAAAGGAGATAAAACTAAAAAATTCTTGAATTATTATATATTAAAAGAGATTGTCACTGAATATAAATCCCTTCACTGCAGTTCTCCAGAAGAGATAATCTTCTACTCCTGATTATTAGGAATGTAGGGTCACTTCCAAATGGAAGCTCTCAAATTCTCTCTCACACTAATGTGAGAAAAACTCCAACCTTCATTTGAAGTGCTACAAAAACTATATTTTGATATATTCCAGATATATGACAAAAATGCAAGAATTATTCTGTTTAAAGACAATGCAATTTTTAAAAAGGTGGAATGCAGATGTCTTACCACCATGTCTTCACAACTCTTATCAACTGGAAGCAAGCTCTTCATAAGTTCCACATTCTCATGCAAATGTTTTAATTCAAATGCATGTTGTCTCATACAAGTATCCAAAGATATGGTAAATTCCTGGACTAATCTCTCAACTATTTTAGAAGAGTGTGCTTTGGCTGTCAACTTGGTCACAGCAGCAATTAACCAGGCTTTTGTTTCTGAAGAAACGGAGTCATTCATAAGTAACTTGTAGAGCTTGGTTATAACTTCCTCTGGCGTTTCCTTATCTAAGAGGTAAGAATACTCCCCTAACACCTACAAGCAAAACAAAGAGATGTTTATATACAAATACCAAGTTATACAGCAAACTATATTCAAAAATCTAAACAAAGTGCCTACTGCTGGATTGAATTTCATCTAGATTAAACATATTCTCACGGTGAAGAAACTATTAGATAAAGACACAATTACACATTTTAGGTTCAAAATTATACCAAGAATTGAAACTTAATACAAAAAGGTTCCCACGACTTTATCATCAACCACATATAAAGCAGAATATCTTTACAACTTAGGTTTCTTCTGAATTTCCAGGTCTGGTTGTTGGTTTTTACAAGAACTTTCACATTCTGTTACTATTTTCCAATACACATTGAAATGAGTGGTTCTCACATGCCAGTATGCATAGAGTCACCTGAGGTGTTTCATAAAAATACAGATTTCTAGGCTGTACCCCAGATATTCTGATTTAGTATGTCTGCAGTAGGGATCTAAAATATACATTTTGAACAAGCATCAGCTGATTCTGATGTAGACGATCCACAGAAGAGACATTGAGGAAAAGTAATCTATGTTTTTTATCCTTTTTTTTAACATCTAACTTATTCAGGTGATATATAATCCTATTGGTCTAAGAATCATTAATAAACTGATAATTCACAGAGTGTGAGATCTTTCCTAAGTGGGATTTATGGAGTATTTTCATGTCTTTGGTGTAATACTGGCACCAGCAAGAAAAAAAAAGAGGGAGGTGAGGTGACAGGCAAGAGTAGATTTATAGCTAGTAACGAGAGGAGGAAAAAGAAATAGGACTAAATAAGCTCAACCCTTAAATAGTAAAATAATGTTTTGAGTGGTTTAATAAAAGATGGAAGGTAGCTCTAGAAGAGCAGGTAACCTAAATCCCAGTTCAAAAATCAATGGACTTATGCTTCTAGGAAAATGGAGTAGATGCACTTTTCCCCTACTCTTCCCACTAAGTACACCTAAAAACCCTTGATGTTAAGTATAAAACACACATAAAAAACTCTGAAAGATGGAGAAAAAAAGGCAGATGTTGGGATGTTGGGACATAAGGGTCAATATAGTGGTTTGGTTATCTGTTGCCTCATATTCCCCAGACTGGGTACCGGAGAGCCAGCAACCTGAAAACACCAGCGGGCACAGACAAAAAAGCACCAAGAAAAGCCTGCCCTCTAGCCAAAGAGCCAGGAAGACAGAAAACTTTTAGATAATAACCTGTCTATTCTGGCTAAGCACCACACAGAAAAAACTGCAGCCCCACCCACACCAGCAAAGGCGGAGTGGAGAGCCAAGCCTTCTACCCCTACGAGGCTATGAGAGGTGCCCCAACTCCCCCGCAAGACTGGTGACAGAGACGACCAGATGGGGAGCCAAGACTTTTCATCCCCACCAAGCTGTAGAGAGGCCCACTCCTCAGTAGTGCCCGTGAAGACCACGTAGGAAGGCTGCACTTCACCTCCACCCATGTATAAAGAAGTACCCCCAACCCCGCCTCTGCTGGGGTGGTAGCAGGGGAAGCCTAGTGGAGAGTTAGGACTTTTACCACTGCTGAGCGATAATGAGGCCACCCTTTCACAGTGTCAGAGGAGGCCACATAGTTAGAGACCTAAACACCCTTCTCTCAACACTATCACCAAAATAATTTCATCGACATTTATAAAACACACCACCCAACAATTGCAGAACACCCATTCTTTTCAAGCACCCACAGCACATACAACGAGATAGATTGTATCTTAGGCCATAAAACAAACCTCAACAAATCTAAAAGAACTGAAATCATAGAGTATTTTCTCTGATGACAATGGAATCAAACTAGAAATTAGTAACAGGAAAAATAACAGGAAATTTTCAAACACTTAAAAACTTAACAACACTCTTCTACACAATCTTTCTAGAAAATAGAAGAGGAAAGAACACTCTGAACACATTTTAGGAAGCCAGTATTACCTTGATACCAAAAACCAACCAGATTAAGTAGAAAAAACTACTGTTTAGTTTTTTCTTTCTGTTACAGTTTTTTCTAAAACTACACAGACCAATATCCCTCAGGAACAGAGATGCAAAAATTCTTAGCAAGGTCTCAAGAAAGGTAGGAAAAGAATTCTAGATTAATAAGTGAGTTCAGCAAGACCGCAGGATCAAAGATCAAAATACAAAAATCACTGTACTTATATACTAGCAACAAACATACGGAAACCAAAATTAAAAATATAATACATTTAGTACAGCTCTAAAGAAAATGAAATACTTAAGTATAAATCTAACAAAACATGTACAGTATCTGTATGCTGTAGAAAGAAATAAAAACATTCTAAATATATGGAGTAACATGTTACATTCATGGAAGAAAAAAACAAATGGCTATCAAATACAATAACCAATTTAGGCAAGGATTATCAGTGCTAAAACCACTGATGAAAGATAGTTGAGGAAAAGATGTTCACACAGCCTCACAGATTAGTTATAAATTACTAAGGAGAAGGGCATCTTTACAATGGAGAGATATGAGGGTCACCATCTTAACCAAACAAAGAAACTTACAATCACCAATAATTGGAGAAACCGACATTATATGCATCCTGATATGATGCAATGGGAAGTACATAATATTGCTGATGTAATATTCTTACTAAAAATGTTTAACTGAACCAGAAATAATCAGACAAATTCAGAATGCTGGACATTCTACAAGTCAACAGTATTCATCCAAAAAATAAATGTCATGAAAAAAAAAAGGACTGAGGATCATTGTAAAATAAGGAGGCTAAAAAGACATAACTAAATGCAATTTGTGAACTCTGACTGGATCTGGGATTGGCAGGAGCAGAAAAACAGCCATAAGAGACATTTTCTGGACAACTGGATAAATCTGAATATGGATTGCATATTTGGTGATATTAATAAATTAATGTTACATTTCTTAGGTGTAATAATGGTCTTATGGTTATCTAGAACAATGTCATTCTTAGGAGATTTATGTTGAACTTTTTATGGGTGAAGTGTCATGAAATATGCAATTTAACTTTATAATTTTATTTATTTATTTTTTTCCCCAAAGCCCCAGTAGATAGTTGCATGTCATTGTTGCACATCCTTCTAGTTGGTGTATGCGGGACGCGGCCTCAGCATGGCCGGAGAAGCGGTGCGTCGGTGCACGCCCGGGATCCGAACCCAGGCCGCCAGCAGCAGAGCGCACGCACTTGACCACTAAGCCACGGGGCCGGCCCTGCAATTTAACTTTAAATGGCTTAGCAAAACAAACTGTATACAGGTAGACCTAGATATAGATACAAACATAGATATGTTTGTAGCAAAGCAAAAGCAAAGCAAAAGTGGTTAAAAATATTAACTGGGGGGGCCGGCCCAGTGGCGCAAGCGGTTGGGTGCGCGCGCTCCGCTGCGGCGGCCCGGGGTTCGCTGGTTCGGATCCCGGGCGCGCACCGACGCACTGCTTGGTAAGCCATGCTGTGGCGGCGTCCCATATAAAGTGGAGGAAGATGGGCACAGATGTTAGCCCAGGGCCGTCTTCCTCAGCAAAAAAAAAGAGGAGGTTTGGCGGATGTTAGCTCAGGGCTGATCTCCTCACAAAAAAAAAAAAAAAAAAAAAAAAAAATATTAACTGGGAATCTAGATAAAAAGTTTAGGCTTATTTATTATGTTAGTTTTTCAACTTTTCTGTAGATGAGAAAAGAAACATTCTTAAATAAAAGTCTGGGTAAAATTTAAGTTAACATGCTAACATCTGGTAAAACTAAACTATTAAAATGTACATATCCTATGACCCAGCAGCTGCACTTCTCCAAATCTCCCCCTAAAGAAACACTCATCCATATGCACAAGAAAGAATACACAAAGGTAAGGTGACAGGATATATTCACAACTATGTATGATTATGTTACATAAAATTATGAACTTCATCTTGCAAAGAGATGATCTCCCTAGCTGGCTTGGATGAAGCTAGCAGCCATGTTGGGAGGCCCACATGGCAAGAAACTGAGGGCAGCTCCAGGAACTAAGGGCAGCCTATAGTGGACAGTCTGAACCTCAAACCCTCAGTCCTATAGCTGCAGGAAACTGATTTCTTCCAACAACCACACATGAGCTTTTAAGTAGATCCTTCACCAGTCAAACTTCAGATGACGCAGCAGCCCCAGCCGACACCTTGATTGCAACCCTGAGAGACCCTAAGCATAGATCCCAGTTAAGCCATGCCTGGACTCCCAGCCCACAAAAACTGAGAGATAATAATTTATGTTGTTTACGCACTAAGTTTGTGGTAACATTATTATGCAGCAATAGAAAACTAACATAACACAGACACATGAGTATTCACATATTCAAATATAGATTTACGTAGAAAACACAACAAATACATTGTAGACAGAGATATCTAAACAAATACCCGTATTTAAAAGACTAGACAAGTTAGATGGCAAGGAGAATGAACAGACAAGTAGTTGAGTGATAGAAGGCAGCCAATGGGAAAGACTGACGGCTGAAGGAGTTAGCTGACTAGAACTGAATGATTTCTGAAGGAAATACATTGTTGGTATTTGGTTTTATAAAAAATAATGTTATAAACATTTACAATTTAATGTACTTTGCTCACCCAACTCATAACTTGAAGAAATCTCTGTGGATAGAACACATTTTCCACATCTAGTAAAGTGAGATAAGACTGAACTGCATAAAGCCTTAATTGTTGGTCTTCTGTTTCATCATCAAAACCTACAAAGAAATTGATATATCGTTTTAATTTCCACTAAATTCTCTAACGACTCTGTAATAATAACATTTCATTTTAAAGTCTTTACTTTACAGAACGAAACAGTTCACTAACCTTCTGCTAGCAGTCTCAGAAAGTTATTTGGAATATCAGGATGCATTACATCTCCTCCCACTGAAAACACAGCATTCATTGTCTGAATAAACCATGCATTATCAGGAGCATATGTGTCCACAGTGTTAAGAACAAGTACACTTCTAAATGCCACTTACTAAAATTATCCTTTCTGTATCAACCCTTGAAAAAATAAACCCCAATTCATTTTTACCGTTAACCTCTGCCAATAAACTGTTCTATACTCCAGTTTTATGTAAAACAGTGCTCAGTATAAGCTTATTTAATAAACGGAGTTCATGTTGCTTTATCTAGCACCGTGCCTTGCATATAATAGGCATCCAATAAATAAATGCGAAACAATTGAAAGAAATGTTCCAATTAACTACGGACAAATAAATATAGTCATGTGCTGCATAACCATGTTTTGGTCAACAACAGACGGCATATATGACAGTGGTCCCATAAGATTAGTACCATATAGCCTAGATGTGTAGTACATTATACCATCTAGGTTTGTGTAAGCACACTCTAGGATGTTCACCTAATCATGCATTTCTCAGAATGTATCCCTGTTGTTAACCAACATGTGACTGTAATGGAAAATGATATACACTTCAAAGAGGCTAATTGTTGTGGTGTGTCTACTTGAACAAGATGTTTAACCTCTTTTCTGATCTGTTCCTCTTCAGTTCTAGAACTATCATTTTGCTGGCCAGAGCTATAGCACTGGCTAGGGCAAAACTACTTAAGCAATTTCCAAGATAATTTGATTACTATTATTCAATCATTCCTTCTTAGATTTAAACAGACATCTTAAAAAGAATGGACTATCCTTGTGACCTGTAAAGTTCCTCTGATTTTTAAAAAACAAATGTGAAGAAAAGTAACATGTGAATGGAGTTCCCAACTACTTTACTGCGACAATTTCCAGGTTAAACAATAGTGTAAAAGATAAATCTTAGCATCCTAAATCCCCCCCAACACTCCACAAAACAACAAGAACTTTTACTCAGAAAAGAAAGTGAGTAGGAAGTAAAGTCAAAAACAAGGAGGGACTGAAAGGGGAATCAGGCAGAGGTTCCTGTATCTTCGTGCTCATAATACTGACCAACCAAATGAAAAGAACCAGAAAAAAAGCCATCCCCTACGAAATCTACACAAATTCCTTTTACTCACAACAAAAGAGCCTTGACTATCAGGAATAGAAGTTATTGCAGGGCTCCTGAACTCAACTTGCAAGTGACCATGTCTATACCAATCACTTTCAAGTCACTGTATAACTAAAGGTATTTTATGACTAATGGTCCAAACAAAGGATATTTCTCAGCCAGCTCAGCTATTTTGCCAACCAAATTGACGATAATATACTCTTCTTTGCTCTGATGTAAATACTCAAGCATTTTCTGGACAATCACAGTTATATTCTGTGCATTAGTAATTCTGTAAAGAAGTTCCAGAGTCTATTTAAGAAAGAGAAATAGAAACAGTATTATAAAACTAGTGCATAACACTAATAAATACAGTAACATATAGGTTTATAACACAGTTGATTCTTCCACTTTTACATAGATCTCCTGGGCAGTCAGTTAACAGGTGCTCAAGAAATGCACATTTTAACTGAAACAGAACTTAAGAAAGGTAAAACTATTGTCAAAAAAATGAATTATGATCAATTCCAAAGTCTAAAAGCCTTCTATTCATACAGATAATTACGATCTGACGTTTCTACATGACAAGCTGTGTAAAGACTAAACACTTAAAAGGTTTATAATCTATATTCTAAAAATGTAACAGCTTCTTAAACCTACATTACTTATGCCTGTGTGTGTGTGTGCATGTGCACGTGTGTGTGTATACACACATACATGCGTATATAAAAATCTAGTCTTGCAAACTGTACTTTCCACACTACCCAAACAACAGAAAATAGCACTTGAGTGGATTTGTCAACTAAGGGCAAACGGCCTCTAAGGGATGGAGAAAAGTCAATGGCTCAAGTGCGTCAAAGCCTGGCAAGGCCTACTTTTCAGAACCTCAGGTATCAAAGAGGAACCGTTTTATACCTACTTTCTCAGTGCTGAGGAATATTCCTCTTGCTGCCTCAAGTAAAATGAAGGAAGACATGGTAAGCTTCCATTTGGCTGGCTTTCTACGGCCCTACATTAAGGTTCTAAAAATATCATAGTTCCCAGAAATCAATATGAGACCAAGGACAATACTGAGAAAGTATCACTTACTGGTGTTTTAGGATCAACAATATTAGCTATTAGTATTTCCACGTATCCTACTTGTCAAGCTTGTTCAAAATATCTTTAGGGCTCTTTATAATTTTTCAATCCTTACAGCCAGGACTTCAAGTACAAAGGATAACAGATTTTGAAAGATTTTTTAAAAAAACTGTTTCAGTTAATCCCTAACTCCATTTAAAATCCATAAATACATAGGTCCCCCTCATCAACAGCTTTCAACTTGTGAAGCTGCTTCAGACATGCTCCCTGTAGACGCTAAACTAGACGTTATATATTTTTAGATAATCTACACCAAATTTATTTCCTACTCTAACACCATGACATTTAGCATTTCCAGGACTGAGTGGGGTCATAAATTACATCTTAAAATTGTACTGATAGGAAGACCTGGGAATAGAATTCAGGTCTCCTAGTGATACAATTTTTAGACCAAAAAGATATAAATGAATCCATACAGGTAACTGGACCTAACTCCTCCAACTCATAATTTAAAACCATTCCTATCGATACTGACACAAGTACTTTTTAGAGAAGTTCATTAAACTTCAGCAGAAAGAATAAAATGCAATCAAAAGTTAAAACACACGTGTGTGCACATACATACACATACACACTGCCCACAAACTTTAATCTCTCTCCATAACACCAACAAAAAGTTTAAAAATTGTAACACTTCACATACACTATTCAAAATACCAGTTTACCTCTCTTTTAATAATAGGATCAGGATGGTCTAAGCATTCAATTATTGTCATCTGGTGTTGAAGAGCCAGAGTGGGATCCTGTTGGATAACATAGGTAAGAGCCTTCAGTCCTAGAAACAAAAATTACATTATACAAAGTGACTTGAAACAAACACCCAGCAAACTTCAAAAGCTCTTTGTAATTTCTGTCAAAAGAACCAATCATCTTACCTAAATATTTGAGATTTATTTTAGGTGATAGAACAAATTTTCCAACGCACTTGGCAGCCTTCTCAAGTAATTCTGATTTAGGATAAATAGAATAGACTGTATGCACACATTCAAACAGAATAGCTAGAGAGAGAAAATATAAAAATGTCAGGGATCATGTTAAGGAATAATGAAAGAACATATTTGTGTAGAACTCAAAACAAAACAAACTAATTGGAAGGTCAGTTTTAGTCAAAAATCTTATTTATGGAAATTTTCAAAGATATGCATTTTACTGTTTTCAGGCTTATGCAGTTATTAGGATTACGTTACCACAGTAACTATTTAAATTTAAAGAGAATTATATATATTAATAGATAAGAATTCATTCATGCAACAAGTATTTACTAAGCACCTCCTATATGCCAGGCATTATTCTACTAATGTGGATACAGCAGTGATCAAAACAGACAAAAACCCCTGCCCTCAAGGAGCTCATATTCTAATGGACACGTAAGTAATATATTCATTATTCCTATATAAATAGATATTTCCAACACTGCTTGAATGCTTTAAAATAATTTATTCCCAGGCAGTTTCTACTACTTATACACAGAAACTGTACATGTAGTTTATTTCAATGTGGTTTATGTCAATATAATCATATTAGGATGCTTTAGCATTTATTTCATAGTAGAGCCACACTCAAAAAATCCTCAAGTCACTTTTTTAAAATTAAACTCAAAGAATATACAACAACCTATTGAACGTCTTGATAGTGTTCAAATTTGATTTTCTAATATAGTCAAAGATCTGATTAACTATGACAGATGATCAAAGTGGATGATAAAATTTTTTTAAACTCTTTTGAAGAGCATGAGGCAAGGAGCTGGAGCTTTGCCATGGTAAAGAAGAATCACTGAGGCACCATTAAGTCCTGTGTGTCCTACAGAATCACAGTATAAGAAGTGAGGCACAGAATCAGCAGACTTAAAAAACAGTTCTACTACAAGCTGAAGCATACCAGGTGTCCTCGATAGAATCACTCCTGCTCTATTTCCAAAAGCTTAAAACATAACAATCGGACATTTTGTGTATAAGATAGATCCTGAACATTCAACTAGCTATGTTTTACACTGTGAAGTTGCCCATCAATTGATGCACACATAAATTTTGTGTAAAAAGCTTTATATAAACGCTTTCTGTAGAAGAAGAGACAGAGAAAAGAAATCAGAAATATAAATTTCTCTTTAAGAAGGGAATGGACTTTAATTAAAGGAAAACTTACAAAGTAAGTTAATTGAACCTAAAAAGACACTTTGTATATTTAGATATTGTGCTGTAAAACGTCTTTACTCTGTGCTATGAAAAAAGTTGACTTCACGACTTCATGAACTAAACAAAGAGAGCCTTGGCCAACTGACTAATTGGCAGAGTAGGCAAACTACCTCTAAATCCAGCCCTCGGCCTATTTTTGCACGCCTGTGAACTAAGAATGGTTTTTACTCTTTTTTTTTTTTGAGATAATATTAGTTTCAGGTGTACAATTATACTTTCTAAAGGTTGTAAAAAAACAAAACAAACAAAAATCAAAGGAGAATATATGACAGAAACCTATTCAACCTACAAAGCCTAAAGTGTTTACTCTGGCCTCCTTTTCAGAAAAAGTTTGCCAAACCCTGAATTAACATGACTGTCCTAAGTAAGATTTAAAATGATGCTGCTCCATCTTCTATCATAACTGACATATTTTCCTGTAGGGATTCCTGCCATTCAGAACTCTCCTGCTATCGAACTGTTTTACTACAAAAGCTTCTCATCACCCATCTAAAATCTAAACTTGTATATTTAGATGCTCATAAGATTTCTTGAAAGCTCGCACAGGCAAAATTAATAGTTCAAAAATTGTACTTATTAGCTGCTTATGAGCTGAAAATGAGTTTAACAGGTTTTTAAATTATTTTCCCACCTAGAGCTAAGTCTCTTTATTTTCAAACTCTACAAAAATCTGAGTATAAGTCCATAAATGAAAAAGCAGCCAGTCTACCATCCCCTCTCTGCAGTGGTTAAAAGAAATGTGCCTCTGAGGATTTCTAAATGTAAAAACACAACGTGGAGCTTCGTTTACTCTCCCAGAGGAACCCAGGGCCTAAGCAAAATACTATCAAGTAAAAATTACCACATTAAAAATTAACAACGTTCTAACATTTGTGACACTGTGGTTTTATCATATTTGGGGTTGCATTATGCACAAAATTTGAAGAAGTTCTACTGATACTTTATCCTTCAGACTAGACGTTACTTTCATTTTAAATAAGTTCTGTCTCTATCTACTGACACCACTCTGGCAGGGAGATGGGGGTACCGCCCAATGAGGGTAAAAGTCCAGGTTCTCCACACTCCCTTCTTTGACATTTGGAGAAAAAGGGGATCCCGGTTCCTTCCCAGTGGGGGATGGGAGTATCTGCTGATACTACCCTCCCTGGGAGAGACAGAAGCACCTCATTACTGCTCCTTACGTGGCCTCCACTGACACTGATGGGGTGTCCTCAGTATCCCTGACCAGTGGTGAAAGCCCTGACTCTCCACTAGGCTTCCTCTAATACCACCCCAGCAAATAGGGGAAGGGTACCTCATTCCTTGCTACTCCTGGATAATATGAAATACAGGCTGCCCACATCATCTCCACTGACAATGCAAGGGAGGAGGTCCCCCTCAACACATGGCAGGGATGAAAGTCCAGCTTCCCTCTTGGGCTTCTCCACCACCAGCCCAGTGGGAGAATTGGAGTGCCTCATTACACCCAGTGAGGTTGAAAATCTTGGCTCCCTACTCAGCCTTTGCTGCTGTAGGTGGGTCCATAGTTTTTTCCGTGTGGTGCTTGGCTGGAACAGAGTGGCTACTGTCTACAAGTTTTCTGCCTCGCTAGTTTGCCCTTTTCTTCTTGGTCCTTTGGCTAGAGAGCAGGCTTTTCTTGTGCATTTTTATCCATGTCTATCGGTGTTTCCAGGTTGCTGGCTCTCCAGTACCCAGTCTGGGGTATATGAGGCAAAAAGAAAACCTAGAGTCCTTACCATGGTGTCGTTCCTTGAGTTCTAAGGTCTCAACCAGTCTACCTCCATTTCTCCCCCTTTCAGAGTCTTCTGTTTGTTTTACATATATAATGTCGAGTTTTCAGCTGTACTTAGTGGGAAAAACAGGGAAAAGTACTTCTATCTACTTTTGATGGTTCTGTCCTTTTTATATAATTCTCCCAATTTACTAAATGGTCTACTAAAAATGTCCTTCTCATCTTATCAGTTCCCTGCCCAAAAACCTTCCATACCTCCAGACTGATACAGTATATCCAAACTCATTTGGCTGCCATGAGAGGACCTCCAAAATATGACTGTTTCACTGCTCCCACTATGAATCGTCCATTCAGGCTGGTGAGTCACTGCTCTCTGCAACTGTTTTAAACACCCCCACTCCTGCACCTTCTCTCACCTTCCCTCTGCCTAGAACCCCCTTTGAATTCCCTTCTGGCTATCTAAATCCTACCTACCTTTCAGCGTCCTATTATATCAATAAATCTTTATGGGCACCCTCAGGACCCACAGTGATCTCTACACCACCTCTGGACTCCTGTAATATTTATTCCCTGTACTACCCCTCTGCATTCTGCCTTATACTGGTATTATGCTTTCATAAATAAGCTATCGCTTCCCTTATATTATAAATTCCTCGAAGGCAAAGATCACTTTTTATACTTCTTTATATCCTCTACATCATTTATACAATGCCTGGCACATAGTAGATACTCAATAAATGTCTCTGATGTGATTTATTTCTTGATTTGACACTAAGTTATAATAATGGAACTTTCATAAAAATATGGTTTAGAAAGTATTAAGACTGAAACTCAATCAGATAACTGATAAAAGTAAAATGACTTTCTCTTCCTTAATTCAACTAAAGTATATTACTCATTGATTAACAAAGTGCCAGATACTAGGATATGCTGGCCAGTAAGACAGACACAGTCCCTGCCCTTATGAAGTTTATAATTCAAAATTCATATTCTTAAGCAATAAAATATTTATATTAGGATTACTAGAGAATACTCTATCATTGATAAAATCAACATAAGCTATAAACTGTATCAATACAAATATGAGGAAAAAAGCAGAACAATGGAAAGATGAATAAAGGAAACAAACAAAAAAACAGAAACTATAAGGTTTCTGTGACAAAGTGAAACACGGGACTGACAGCCTAGAAAGAAAGAAATTGTTGTGTTGGTTCCAGCAATCTTAATAAAAGAAGGGTGTCCTAGTGGAGAACATTAAAAAATATTTCCTGGGGTATACAGTATTCTCCAAATCAAAAGGAATAGGTAACAGTGGTTATCTCCAGGAAGGGGAACTGGGTGGTGGGTGATAAGGGTCAAAGGGACACTTACTGTTCACTGTATACCCTTTTGTACCTTTTGAATTTTGAACCATGTGCATATATTACCTATTCAAAAAAATAAAAAAAAATTAAAGCTGAAATGTCAATTACAAAAAATAAAATAAAATAAAATAAAATTCTGCAAGAAAAAGAAAAGCAGATTCTTAACTGATTTTAAACAGAATTCCTTGAGACCCTTTCAAAGCCTTATCCTAGACACTGATTATACCTCAAGCAAAACTTCTTAACTTACTTTAGCTACACTTGTCTGGATCTTCTGACAGCTCCTAGCCAAGCCATCTGCCTTAGTAAGGGTCATCCTTATCTCTAGCCCCTTATTCTTCTCATTACATAGCAGGATCCTAGATAATATCAACTATTCATTATACTATACACTCATAAGGGCAGGGCCTGTGTCTACCTTATTCTTCAGTTCATCTCCCACACTTCGCATGGAGGAATACCTAAGTCAATCAACTCTTTCCTCAATCTGTACCTAGTTTACAAATCAAGTTTTTGTTTTGTAGGCATTCAATAAATACTGGTAGAACAAATGAATAAGTCACTCTTATAACCTTAATTACCATTTATACATGCAAAACATAAACCTATCCTTCAAAATTTACTATCCCAATTCACTACAATGTGCATTTTTCTTCCTAGACTAGTCTTATGCATGCGATCCTTTCTCCTTATCCCTACTGCACCTTTGTCGAGCACTTGTATTACAAGTAAACTAGTTCAATTTCTGTCCTCTAGTCTACCCCGCACTTCTACAACTACTGTTCTTAAAGACCCACAGTTCACCACTGTCTGAAAGAACAAGTAATGCTCTTCATCCCCTACTTCATGGTATTTTACCAGATTAAGTAACGACTTCTCATTTGAGTTGTATCTCTCAATGCCTCTTCTACTGCTCTTCTGCAATACAAAATTCAAACTGGTTTTCCTGTATCTTTTAAATATCTCCAAGTAACCCAATTTCTTCACTGAGCTTTCTAAGACTGATCGATAAAGAACTAATAGCTCCTCCCCCTGGCTATTCAGATTGGAAGTTTTTTTGGTTATTTTTCTCAGTTCTCCACCCTCCTCCTCCAACTTACTACTGTTTCCTATCACAAAATTACTTTTTAAAATTGAATATAACATAAATAGTTATTGTCTTTTCACAAAATAGTATGTTGTTATTCCACATCTATATATCCTTATCTATATCCTACTCATCCTTCAGTTGTCTTCTTAAATATCACTTTTTCAGAAAAATTTTCCTTGTTCTCCCCCTCACCTAAGACTAGCTGCTATATTCTCCCACAGGACCCTGTAATTCTCCTCTGTAACATTTACAGCACCTGTCCCTTTCCATCTATCCACTCAGTGAGCTCAATGATAATACTGTTTTATTCACTGCTGTATTCCAAGCACCTTGCACACGGCCTGACAAATAAAAGAAATTTAAGAAATATCTGACGACTAGTTGACTGATTTATTTATTTATTATCTGTCTCTTAAATATGGAACAGATCTACTGGGTTACCTTCACAGTCAATTAGATGCTTGATGAATATTTTCAATAAAGAGACAATTTCTCTTAAAAAATAAAGTCTTAAAAAAAAGAGAGAGAGAATTATAATAATGAATTTAGGTCAACAGTTAAAATAATGCCATAATTTCAAATTATTTCTATTAGTTATTCAATGTTTCCATTGAAAAATAATAACCCAAAGAACCACCTTAAAAATTAACATATAAAATTCTACTGAAATTTATAGTATTCTAACACAGATTTAGCTACAATACTGAAAAACATTACCCATTAGAGTAGCATTTACCTATGTTACCTACCATATGTGACGTTGTGATTTAACTCAGCTCTTCGTAAGGATTCATCAAGAACGTCATACATTAATTCACTTGTCCTGTTTAAAAGATATTTTATTTGCAGTAGAATTACAGTATTATAACCCAATAAAACATAGTTTTTCAAACTTCTCTCTCTTTAAAACTGAGGATCTACAGAAAAGAAGTGAAAGAAATTCATTTTATGAAGTTACGGGAATGCCACTTCCTAAAGATTCCATTTCCTCTTTTTCATGAGTTTAACTTCCCACTTTATCCAAGTTAACTAGTCAATGAAGAGATATACATAAGTCAATCAACAGTTTCCTCAACCTGTACCTAGTTTACAAATCAGGTTTTTGTTTGGTTAACATACTACCTTTTATAATATTCTTTGTAATAAAATATTTCTGCCTATTTCACGTTACTACAGTGATACCTCACATATCCAGATTATTCCACACAGTATATTATCTGTAGTTTAACAACATAGTTTTAAAAAAATACTGAAATACTGGTCTTTGAGCAGCCCTAGGTTCTTCAGAAAGAAGATTTTAACTTTCATTTATGTTAAATACAAAGAAATTATATTTTGTGGAATTAACAGATTTGTACCATTCCTATGTCTTTATGGTCACTGATTACAGTTACAGTAAGTGGGTTGAGGTAGATACTGTAAGAAAATGCAGCGCTTTGTAGAGCCCTGGCACTTTGCCTACAGGCCTAGAAAAGTCCTCTCCAAGAGGCCAATGTGAAAACTAGGGCTTCTAGACTGGTATTTTTATATATTTTTATATTTTTTACAAATTCAAAAAGCCCTAATAGAAAAAAAACTACCATCAACACAGAACACAAATAGTAGTCTTGCAGAGAAACTACACTGTAAAACAAACAAAAAGATCAAAATAATCTGGGGCTATACAAATTACATATCATATATGCTACATATTTTTCCGAAAATTTCTTCTTTCTTCCAAATATAATCCAATTTGAAGTGCATGTACTTTTACTTTGCCTTGACGGAAGTAAAAATATTCAGTGAGAATCCAGAACCATATTCTAAAATCCCTCATTTTACTGTGTAAGCATTTCTTCCACAAACAATAACCATATAGCAGACATTACAAATCCTCCCACAAAAAATTTAGTAATACTACACCTAGATTACAGTCTAGTTTCCCAATTTTATTTATTTTTTTGTGTGTGTGAGGAGATCAGCCCTGTGCTAACATATGCTCATCCTTCTCTTTTTTTGCTGAGGAAGACTGGCTGGCCCTGGGCTAACGTCCATGCCCATCTTCCTCCACTTTATATGGTATACTGCCATAGCATGGCTTGCCAAGCAGTGCATTGCTGCACATCCAGGATCCGAACTGGCGAACCCCGGGCTGCCGCAGCGGAGCGCGCGCATTTAACCGCTTGCGCCACCGGGCAGGCCCTAGTTTCCCAATTTTAAAAGCTAATGTCTGGGCCCGCCCGGTGGCACAAGCGGTTAAGTGCGCGCACTCTACTGCAGCGGGCCGGGGTTTGCCGGTTCGGATCCCGGGCACGCACCGACGTACCACTTGGCAAGCCATGCTGTGGCAGTGCCCCATACAAAGTGGAGGAAGATGGGCATGGATGTTAGCCCAGGGCCAGTCTTCCTCAGCAAAAAAACAGGAGGATTGGCAGAAGTTAGCACAGGGCTGATCTTCCTTACCAAAAAAATAAATAAATAAAAGCGAATGTCTGGCATAACAGTCATAATTAACCATATGAAATGCGGAAACACTTACAGACATGATCAAGCTAAATGTTAATAACCTAAGAAGCGAAATGCTATAAAATACATGAAAATATTCAAACAATAGATATAAAAGACATAAATATTAGAAGACTTTTCCAGTAAATTAATTCTTTTAACTAAATACATTAGAATCCTGTTATGAAATAACTACATTTTTACTTTGCCACATTGAGCTAATCGTGTCTTATGATCTATGTGAACATAAAACCTCAGTAGAGTTGGGACAACACAGGAGAAAATGTTCTAATATTTTACAACATTATAAAAGAGTTCCACTATTTATTCATTTAATTGACCCTAATTTCCATTCAACTGAGCTCTCTGAAGGTAAGCAAAGCACTCTCTTACTCATCTTTGTATGCATTCTCCAAATTCATCCATGAAGGAAAGAAGAAAGGAAGATAACGGGTTAATGAATTTAGTAAATTCACCAAACGCCTCCAAAGCTACTTCCTGACAACACATGATTGCATTAAACCTTTTTAGACCTGTGAGGTCTGGATGCATCACTATAAAATTCATGGTTTTAAAACAGAATTCCAGTGAACTCCAACTAAAGCTCCACAATAGGATAAGTTGGGTCATGTAAAATAAAACGTAATTAGAACAAACATTTCTAATGCATATGTCTGCTCCATCACCTCCAGGTTTTCACCCTAGGTTTCAATCAGGATTGAGATTCATAAACAAAAAAGTAAAATAGCAACACCAAAAACAATACAGCCAGTTAGAGTTCATGAGGAGCTCACATCAAGATGGATGCTGACGTGACACTGACAAGGCATTACTAGAAGCAACAGCCTAAAGGACACTCCCTTCGTAAGCTAGGCTAAAGAATCTGAATATAAATGCACCCTATTGCATAAAAGAGAACCATATCTCATTAAAAAAGAACAGTGATTAGCAAATATTTTCTCAAAACAGAAATACATCAGGGACTCAAGCATGGTCCTTGCTCTCATTGGAACTAACATCTAACTGGACTTGCTCTCAAATCATTCAGTAAAAAATTTAAAAATAAAAATATGTGGGCACACATGCACACACAGAGAGAGAAAGAATGATAAAGTAAATGCAAATAATTGAGGAATCTAGGTAAAGGGTAGAAGGGAGCTCCTTGCACTATTCTTGGAAGATTTCTGTAAGTTTGAAAAACTATGGCAAAATAAAAAGTTACAAAAAATATATATAACTGGAAAGATATCCATAAAAAGTTTAACATACTGGCTAAAAGAGTAATTCAGACAAATGAATTAAGAAGGTGAAGTGCTCACATCCAACTAGAGCAAGGTCAGCAAACTCTAGTCCACAGGCCTAACCTGGCCAGATGTCTGTTTTTGTATGGCTGCAGGCTAAGGATGGTTTTTACATTTTTAAATGGTTGGGAAAAAAATCAAAAGAATAATATTTCACGACACACAACAATTACATGAAATTCAAGTTTTAACGTCCATAAAAAGTTTTCTGGGAATACAGCTGTGCTCATTCATTTACACGCTGTCTATGGCTGCTTTTTTTTTTTTAATTTTATTTTTTTTCCCCCAAAGCCTCAGTAGATAGTTGTATGTCACAGTTGCACATCCTTCTAGTTGCTCTATGTGGGACGCTGCCTCAGCATGGCCGGAGAAGCAGCGCGCCAATGCGCGCCCAGGATCCGAACCCGGGCTGCCAGCAGCGGAGCGCACGCACCAACCGCCAAGCCATGGGGCCAGCCCCTATGGCTGCTTTTGAGCTATACAAGAGTAGAACTGAATGGCTGCAATAGACAACATACAGCCCCCAAAGCCTAAAACATTTATTATCTGGCCCTTTACAGAAAAAGTTTCTCAACTCCTAAACTAGAATGATTAAGAAAGCTTCACAGAAGACATGGAGCTTCAGAGGTACCTTTCATTAGGAGAAGGATTTAGATAAGCAGAAAGCCAGATTATCCCAGCAACCTGAGTTTATATACTTCTTACAGTGGTTTACGTATCACTATTAAGCCAACTAAGCATTGGGAGAATCTGGTTTATCATGAAACCTCTAAGTGACTGAGGCATAAGGCTGTCCAACTTACTTAGAATAGTTTACCTTGGATCGTCTTTTCCTAGAAGTCCTAGTATTCTCAAGAGCTGAATTTGTAACCATGGTGCTGGCACACTGTGGTAATTGAAATCTACTGGGAGCTTTCCTCCAACTACTTGCTTCAAAATTGTTACAAAACTCCCAGTCAAGTCTTTATATACAGATGAATTCTCCTACATCCAAAAAAATGAAACAAAATAAAACAAAACAAAAAACTTTCTGTTAATAAAAGTCTTATCAAATATAGAATTGAGCTGGCTGAAATGCCATACAGAATCCATCTTAATAAATGCTTACTTAGAAGTTTCATGTTCACATTTAATGAAACAGTGCTCTAACCTGTATAATTTCTTCCACGCTGAAACTCCTCTGTCTACCAGATCCAAAGCTGAATCATCCCCCAAAAAGCTTCCACCACTCTCTACTTGTACCCACACAGTTTAATCACATTTCAAATTTCTTATAATTAAGTCTTAGATAGAACCTTTAATAGCTAATGTCAGCAATGAAAGCAAAAAGTGAAAAGAACTGGCATACTGAAAAAAGGGCAGTAGTACTTCTACATTTGAGGAAAATCAAGGCCTGTTTGCAATCTCT
The DNA here is from genome assembly GCF_020826845.1 of Diceros bicornis minor. Taxonomy (NCBI): domain Eukaryota; kingdom Metazoa; phylum Chordata; class Mammalia; order Perissodactyla; family Rhinocerotidae; genus Diceros; species Diceros bicornis. The sequence continues at coordinate 47,066,116 of NC_080744.1, read as the reverse complement.
GTACTTTGTTTGCAAGACTTCTCATGTAAACGAGCTAACTGTGCTCTGGGCGGAAGAGCGTAGCCAACACTACTCAAACATTCAAACCCCCAACATCAGTGAGCCTGCCTGTCAAAAATTCATCAACCCTACAGTATTTAACCATATTTTATGATTCTGAATGAGTGTGTCTTGATTATCTATCTGACTATCTCTTGGATTGGGGAAAATAAAATACACATTTCTCAAAATGAACATTAGGTTCTTCATTGTAATTTTTATTATGCATCAAGGACAAATTTTTTGGAAGGGAAATAATAGCTCTTTCAAAGTTTAGTAAATGCTAGAGGAAAAGTAAGATTTAATATCAAATATCTATTTATAACATAATATTTTGGAACACAATACATAAAAGTGAAGACAAGCTTCAGTTCTGTAATTTTAAATTGACTTCAATGGAATATTCCATTTTGTTATGAGGTACTCACGAAATCTCTCACAAATACATACTTTCAGACCCAAAGAGTTTCACACAATACACTGGGGCTGAATTAGTATAAACCCATGTCACAATTTACAAAATTTTTTTACCACACCATTCAACTCTCCTTTCTCGTCTGACACAGTACCAACGTATGGAGTCAACACTGTAGTTTATACCTTGCACAACCTCCACCGGTTCTCCTCATTTCTATAAGCTGTTATATGCATCTCATGAAGTTGTATAAGAGAGTCACTGCTTGAAAAACCTCAAATCTGCACATTTCAATCTCCTTCCATAATTCCATAACTATCATTTTCCATGCTTCTTTAGTAACATGAAAAAATTTTAGGCTTTAAAAAAAGACTAATTCTGTAACATGCCTACAACTCATGTTATCAACAACTTGCAAAAATTACTATTAAAAAGTCAATGATAAAAACTTAAAATGTTAATTTTACTGAAAAATCTAAGTTTTCTTTTAATTCCATAATTATATTTTCCTAATGGTAACTACTCATTACCTGCTGAAATTTCCAACTTACCTTAATCATCCTAAGGTATATGTGCAAGGAAGCAGCCATGACCCCAACATCTCTGTCACAAAGTGCTTTCCGAAACTTAATATGAATATGCTGTACTTGATTGGGAGCAATGAGATGGAATTTGTATAATGCCAGAACAGCTTTTCTCCGAATAATCTCCCTAAAGATAAAAAACGATATCTAAACAAACCATCTGAATTGTCAAGCATTTAGTCTGAAAAGATTATAGACCAGATGATTTCCAAATATCAGCTATTACCTTAATCTAAAAAGAAAGAGAGAATTATACATTTATTATTAATTTCTTTATTCTAATCTACCAAACTATAAAAAGTAGTTATCTCTAAGATGTAAGACTTCAAGAGATTTCTTTTTTGTGTGTGAGAGGAAGATTAGCCCTGAGCTAACATCCGTTGCCCATCCTCCTCTTTTTGCTGAGGAAGACTAGCCCTGGGCTGACATTCGTGCCCATCTTCCTCTACTTTATATGGGATGCCTCCACAGCATGGCTTGACAAGCAGCACGTCAAGTCTGCGCCTGGGATCCAAACATGCGAACCCCGGGCCGCCAAAGCGGAGTGCACAAACTTAACCACTACACCACCGGGCCGGCCTCCAAGACTTCATGAGATTTTAACTGCCCATGTTACATATTTCCATAGTTACGGAATTTTTTGGTAACAAGCATATATTACTTTTGAAACCAGAATAAACAAGATAAACAAATTCCTTAATTCCCTAATTTCATTTTTGAAGATGATTTCTCTAGAAATTGGAAAAAGAATCAACAATAAGTTTAAATTAGTATGAGGTAATTTTGGCTAGTAATATTAAACAGCCTCTTCATTAATATAAAAAATCTCTTTAACATTCTAGCTTTTCACATTTCTTTTTTTATACCATGGGCAATCACACTCCAAATACTTTAGGGGGACAGGGAAGTATGGGAGGACTCACATTAAAAGATGTTACTCCTCTCATTGCCAAACTCATGTTTCAAAAACCTCATTACAATGAAGAGGAGAGGGGCAGGAGGAGGGAGAAAGGGGTGACCGGGCACAGATGTGTGGTGATGGATGGTAATTAGTCTTTGGGTGGTGAATATGATGTAGTCTACACAGGAATGGAAATATACTGATGTACACTTGAAATTTATATAATGTTATAAACCAATGTTACCTCAATAAAAAAAAAGTATGGGGCCGGCCCCGTGGCTTAAGAGTTAAGTGCGCACGCTCCGCTGCTGGCGGCCTGGGTTCGGATCCCGGGCGCACACCGACGCACCGCTTCTCCAGCCATGCAGAGGCCGAGTCCCACATACAGCAACTAGAAGCATGTGCAACTATGACATACAACTATCTACTGGGGCTTTGGGGAAAAAAAATAAATAAATAAAAATTAAGTATGTATAATTAAAATACTGTAATCACAAAAGAAAAATGGAAAATGACTGCAAACTTTTTCCTAGCTTTAAAGGTTATGAAATTAAAGAGGCTTCGTCAAAAACAAAATAATTCCAAGCGTGGTGAAAAAGTAAGTCAAGCTGATAAGGAGAAAGTTAAGGAATCTTATAAGATAAGATTAGCAGAAAACTACAAGTTAAGGTTTATTTATATATATTCTGCTATAAAACAGAATTTGAGCACTGCAGTTTTCACCTAAAAGCATCCCCAATACACCGAAGCTCTGCATTCATAGCACTTGAACCATTTCCAAATGTTTTCCATTATTTCACTTTATCCTCAAAACAACTTGGTGAGACCTAAGGAGCTTCAACCAACCCCACATAGCCAAAGGAAAAACAGGACCACTGCCGGTTAGTGGTACAAGTGGGAGGAAAGCCAAGGATTCCTGACACTAAGGCTCGCTGTCTCTCAGTTTAACTTGAGAAAGCTGCCTGACATTCTTCTAAACCCACATAAAAATAAAGGACGATGCTATCGGGGATTTCTGCACTGTAACTGGCAGTCAACAAATATCCTCTACCCTGGTAGCATTAAGTTAAAGATACAATAAATTTTTGAGTATAAACTTTTTGTTTTGAAATATATAGTATAGACACCTATTCAAAAAGAATTTACTTACTTAGAATGTTGAAGCTTATCTTCTATTAATGGAAGAACAGCTGGAATCATTTCTTGAGGAAAAATCTGGCTGACGATAGTAAGTGCCATACATACTTCTACCAGGTTAGTGCTCTGCAAGTCCTGACGTAATTATTAAGCACAGAAAACGTTCAGTACAGATTTCAAAACTAGGGATAGTGAGCTCAATATACTTAAGTCCCACATACTTAATAGTTTTCTACTAACTTTACAATTAATTTGTACATTCAGGTTTACCTCATATTTTATAGGAATATCTCTGTTTCATTTTCCTTAATACAGTCATTAGATAAATATAGCCAAAAAGCAACTGATCCAAAAGGAAATAGTATTTCTGCTCTAACACTGGCCAAGTAGTCTCCTTTATTATAGTCCTTAAAACTTTTCTAAACTAATAACAAAACAATTTTACGAATTTTTCTTCTTAATGATATGAGTGGAAGTTTAAAAGGAAATAATTCTCAAATATATACAATAAAATGTATGCATTCATATATACTTATATACGCACAAAGTCTATAAATCATTCTAATAGAACCTGAAAATATGTTTTAGAAAGTTTGGAAAAATTTAAGCTACTAGTAACCTTAATAAGGTACATGACTTAAAATTCAGAAAGTACTATACAAACACACACAGACTCACATATCAAAAGACTGACACAAGATAAACATGAAAAGCTCAACAATTCAATTATACTTCATTACCAATTTTGATTAAAAGTTTAACAGGAAAAAATATTGTGAGTGTGGATTAAATTGTTTTTATTACCTGTATATTTCAGTTACCCAATTATACTCTATTCTCCTTTAAAATGACTTTTAGAATTTAAAAGACTTCAATTATTCAATTTATATCTATACCCCTTTAGAACAGACCCTAGAGAAAAAGACAACAGCTGGAAAGTGCACCTGACTATAAGTCTGGAGACTTTAGTTATAATTCTAACTCTCCTTTTTTAAATGAAACAGTAATAACAGCATCAGTAGCAACTACCACTTTACATAGTGTTTCATTTAACCCTCACAACTTGGCTAAGTTCTCTCTCTCCATTTTATAGATAGAGAAACTGATCTTAAAGATCTTTCTAAGCCCATTCTGTAACCCTACCTTCTTCCAAAAATATCTAATGCAATATGATTAAGGAGAAATGTCAGATGCCTGCAGGAATAATTTAAGACTGCATATTAACCAACATACAATACAGTACCTTTACAACTGTATTCACAAGGAGAAGCAACAGTTCATGACTTTCATGTAGAAATAAAGAAACAGCCAAATAACCTATAAAATTTGAGGGGAAAAGTCTCATTATTACCTGCCAAAAATTAACTTTTCCCAAGAAGTTAAAGCAATAACATATTCGAAAACTTAAGGGTCAAAGATAACCAGTTATAGGTAAATATAAAAACCAATTGCAAAATATGAGGTTCAAAAACTTCAGTAAGGAAGATTCCAGGTGTTCTTCATCCTGAAATCTTTCAGAATTATGTACTTCACAGGATATACCTGAAATGGAAAAGAGGCTATGTGTACCAACTCAAAAGTTCTGTAAATGACAGGAATATACCCCTTCTATCTCCTGTGCAAATCTCTACACAGTCAATCAAAACATCTTCTATCGTGTAGCTAAACACATAACTATTCAAAAACTAATAACTACTACAGTTAACAGCGAGTTACTGGCTATTTGTATTTTTGAATGGGCTACGTAATACCAATCCCTATGATGTAAATCATATATTAAGCCATAAACAATACCTTATTGTCTCAATCTGAAGATGCACTATTGAATAACAGTTATTGAGGAAAGAAACATTGTCCACCACATTAAATGTACTTACTGACTTAGGCATTTTTATTTCAATAATATTAAAACAAAAAAGTATATCTTAGGATTGAGGAAATACATTAATACTACGACAAATGCGATGTAATCTGGATGCTCCATTTCATTTTCCTGTCACCCTTCACATTGATGACATTTGCTAGACAGTTACTATGGGTCAAGTAAGTTACAAGCCTCACCTCATTTAATCCTCACAACAGCTCTATGAGGTAGGTATTATTATTATCCCCAGTATAATAATGAGGCTCCGAAAACAGTAATTGCCCAAGGTCTACAGCTATTACATGGTGCAGCCAGGACTCAAACCCAGCCAGCAGGTTTAGTTCATGTTTTTAACCCCTATGCTGTGATGTCTCTCTACACAGTCTATCTTGAGGCTCTATTCCCTGACCCCCATCCTCATTGTTCTTCATTCTTCTCAATTCTTTCTGCCCTTTTATTAGGGACTCTAATGTGAACTATCCCCATCATCACCCAGCATCCATACTGTCTGTGTCTGTTGTGGAACATGGGAAAACTGTTAGAAACTTCCTATTCTCACAACCAAGTAGTAGCGGGGTGACCCACTGCGACATCTTCACTGAAGGTCAGAGGAGTCGAGCTATCACTCCCACTCAAGAGAGAGAAAAAACTAACCAGGGCCAAGAAAGAGATGAGAAAAACTCTAGAGAGCATTTAAAGCAGAGATTAGGTCTTATCAGACTGCTGAGAACTCATCTGTTCAGCCAAGGTATCACCCACACCCACGTCACAAATATCAAGGTACAAGATCAACAAACCAACCCAAGACCATCTCAATGAAACCTTAATTCTACCTGTTACAAAGACTATGCTAACTGTTTTGACAATCACAAAACAGGGAAAAAGATTTTCTGTAACTCAAAAAATAAGAAAAGTTTCAGGGAAACAAAGAATAACAACTATGATTATAGAGTATATTTGATATGACCAAGAGTGAGGTACAGAATAAGAACACAGGCTGTGGGCCGGCCCCATGGCTTAGCGGTTAAGTGCACGCACTCCGCTGCTGATGGCCTGGGTTCGGATCCCGCGCTCACACCGATGCACCGCTTCTCCGGCCATGCTGAGGCCGCGTCCCACATACAGCAACTAGAAGGATGTGCAGCTATGACAGACAACTATCTACTGGGGCTTTGGGGGGAAATAAATAAATAAATAAATAAATTAAATTAAAAAAAAAAAAAGAACACAGGCTTTGACTCATAGAAACTTGGGTTCATATTCTGGCTCCACCATTTATTATCTCTATGACCTTAGAAAAGTGATTCGACCTTTCTGAGCCTCAGTTTTCTCCCCTGTAAAATGAAATACTATCTCACAAGATAAAGCACCTAACACAATGCCTGACTTAATGGGTACTGAAATCTATCTATTCAACAATATTCATGTAAGAAGTAACAGGGTATTCTCCATCAGAGAAAGCACCAAAGCTAGGCTTAGAAATCTCAGGAGAGTGGATGAAGCAATAGTACCAGGGTAGAGACACATAAACAGTTTAAATGCTCTCTTAGAAAAACAACTTCCAGGGGGCTGGCCCTGTGGCTGAGTGGTTAAAGTTCCCCATGCTCCACTTCCGCGGCCCAGGGTTCACGGGTTCGGATCCCGGGCACGGACCTACTCCACTCATCAGCCATGCTGTGGAGGCATCCCACATACAAAATAGAGGACGACTGGCACAGATGTTAGTTCAGGGCTAATCTTCCTCAAGCAAAAAAAAAAAAAAAAAGAGGACGATTACCAACAGATGTTAGCTCACCAAAAAAAAACATAACAACAATTCCTGCTCATTAGCACATATAAAGAATATCTGATACCTGCAGGTATATATATCTCTCTAGTTGACAATAAAATATTTTCCTAAGGAAGATTATGAATTTCAATAAAAATGACTCTGGGGTCTTCTTTAAGATAAGCCTCCCTAACTATGAATAACACATGTACAAGGTTATTCATTGCAACGTTATTTATAAGAGCAAAAATAAAAAACAATCCACATGCCCACCAATACAGACGTAGTTGAAAAGACTGGTATCCATCCACCCAAAGAAAACCATGCAACTGTACAGAAGTCTGAAGATGTCAAAAGAAGGTGTAGAATAATCTATATAGCACCCTATCTTTTGTGTCAGAAAGATTGTGCGAGTGTGTATCCATGCATTTGCTGGTTTTTTCAACAAGAAACAATGGAAAGATTAATCAGAAACTAATGAAAATAGTTACCTATGAGGGTCTCGGGCAAACTGGGCAGAGAGGCTAGAGACGAAAGTGAGACTTCTCTGATTATATCTTTTTATGAAGTCTTAACTTTTGAACCAGGTAACACTTTACATATTTTAAAAACAAAATTAAATTGAAAATGAAAAGAATTACATGAGAGTCTAAGAAGCAGAATACAGCAATAGTTGTACAAAATAACTACCCCACCAATCACCTAATATTTACTGACTATCTATTGTTTCCAAATTTCCTGCCTTTAGGGATCTTAGAATTGGTTTGGGAGCTAAGACATTAATATATGCAAAGATAACAGCATAAGATAACAGATGGGAGGAGTCATCTGAGTGATCACAGAAGAGTTAAAACTTGGGTTTGGAATATAGAAAGGGAGAGACAGGATGCCAGAGGATATACTACTTGGAGGGAAGAATACAACAAATCTAGAAAATAGAAGAGTATTTTGGGTGGAGTGAGTTTCAACAAGTGGAATATTGTGTGCATATAGTCTCTGAATCTTTACCAAGACATCTCCCACCCCCAGCCCATCATCTGACAGCAAAGGTCAATATAACTTGTGAAGAATGCTGGTCCTTGACAACATGACACTATCAACTCCTTTGAATAAAGAATATCTTCTACTCCTTTATTATTCTAAAGTGCTTCCTCCTTGGGATTCTGATATAAAGCTGAACCCATATGAATAGAATATTTAGGTCCTTGAAAGGATTTTTCCAAATAGCCCTAAAGGTTGAGTATAGAGACAAAATTTTTAAAAAGATATCTCTAATCCTCATAGCTAACATTTGTGAAACTGAGAACAGGAAATTTAAAATTAAATTCAAGTCAATTTCAGTTTCACTGTATTAAGAAACATTTCTGATCATTAAACTGATGAGGTCAGACTTATTAAAATCAGCTTTATTGAGGTATAATTTACATACAAGAAAATTCACCGATTTTAAGTGTATAGTTCAATGAGTTTTGATAAATATATAGTCATTTAACCACCATCACAAGAACAGGCAACTTTCAATCTTCTCTACAACTCCAAAATGCTATGAATAAGGAAAACTGATTTCATTTATAGGCTTTGAGTTTTTGAAGTGTTATTTTTTAAAGCTTTGGAAATTATACGGCAGTGTTCTAAAAACATAATATGTACCTGCCATCATGTATTTTGTATAGTAGCTGGAACTTGAAGGACAACTTTACATAAAAAAGTCTTAAATACATACATACCTACTCTTTTTTCTAAAAGATTTCCTTGTTGTGCCAACTTGATTGCATGTATATAGCCAAAGGAAGCATCATATCCAAGCATTTCACAATATATAAGTCTCACCATACATTCCTTCATCATTTTCTGAAAAGCAAAATATCCAGTAACTATAAAGATAAATAAAATATTTTGATTTTTTTTATTATGTTGTAATCATTTAACAGGTGGATCCTTAATCCTGGCACTGAAAAGATAACACGTATATATTATAAATTAATCATCCAAAGTCAGACTTTATGAATAAAAGTTGCTCCCAAACTTAACTACCAACAGTATTGATTTTAGTAAAATTATTTCAATATTTTGTTAGTGACAACACTATAAAACAAATCAATTGTAACTATTTCTAATTCTAGGTGCCTGCTGTGTAAAATTTGGTTATAATGTGAGACACAGGGTCCTCAGACACAATTTCACCTATAGTAATCTGACTTGGCTTCTAGAATGCAGCACATCATTGTAACATACTTTGTCAAATGAAAACACCCATAAAATTCCCACAAGTCAGTAATAATTTCTGTAATGAAAATATTTCTCACATTTAAAAACCAAATTGCACCTGGACTTTCTTCAGAATTATTATGCTTTATATAATACGCAAAAGTTTGCTTTATAGGAATTCTTTCCAACAACTTCCACAATTATTATGAACTGAAGGGCATGATTTCATTAATGGTATAGCCATTTCAATATTTAATTTTTTAACTGGGTTTTTCAATATTTACCACACAAGCTAATAAGTTGTTTTAGGAGATTCCATAAATTTGTTTTATTAGTATGATAATATTTGCATTTTCAATATTTACAGCAAACCTTAATCTGAAATAAATAATATAAATAAAATGTGTTTCAAAATAAGAAAAGCTCACAGACTATTTTAATATCTAAAAATTGGTTAGGGTTAGTATACTACAGAATTAGTAAATCATAAAATGCTTAGAAAACAGCAAAATAAAATGTTTTAAAGTAAGCATAATAACGTTTAATATTTCATCATATATATTTCATTCATATATATATACACATACATATATATGTGTGTGCGTAAATATGAAGAGTTTAAAAAGAAATCATAGGAAAATCTTAGGGGAATAAGACAATTCAGGTCGCTTGCATTTACAGTAACCAAAGTTAATTCAACAGCACATTAATTAAGACTACTAAATACTGAGAAAACAAGCTTAAACAATATTGGAAGTCCCTCTTCAAAGGCTTCTGCATCAACTAAAATGAAAGAGTTCATTTAAGCCATTAAGTATCAACTCTGGTTTTATAACATTTTATCTCAGTTTTTTTCAAAAGTCATTATGAACTTTATTTAAGTAAAATTATCTTGCATACATTATTATTCTCATTTTTGCAAAAGAAAGTGCCTTTCCCAAGCAGGAATTCACTTTACAATATCTCTAACAAACTGTCATCCAACCTCTACACGACCACCAGATTCCTCTGTAAAGTATGCCCAGAGCTGGATGGCCATAACTATTATAAAATTTTCCTTCCAAACTCTGGCTCCCTAACTTCTACCTATTTATCCAAGTTCTGCCCACACCAGGTTTATGCCGGTGGCAAGAAAAATTGTATTTACTGATGCCAATTACAGAAAATGGAAATCAAACAAAACAAAAACAGAGAAACCATTTCTGCTTAAGATTTCTATCAAGTATAATGAAGCACAGGGATTTTAGATATACACACAGACATATACATATCTATACATGCACACACATATACACGTAGATATATCAGATTAACTATGTTTTCAGTTTCATTTGTCCACATGTTATTATGATCATAAAAGGAAATATATACATTTTCTCAGACTTTACAAGTGTTATTCACATACATGATCATGTGTTCACACAAAATGATCACCCCAATATTTTTATTAGAAGAACATTCCCACAGTGACTTAGACACAGAAGACACTCACTAAATACTTGCTGAATAAATGTTGCTTGGAAAAATCTCATTATATGAAACCACATGAAAATTAAAAGAAAAAAAATGAGGTCTTAATCTAACTATGCAGGGAAGGTCTCAGAGTGGCCTGCATGTAGTGGCCACTCATTAAATAGTTGCTGAATGAATGTTGTTCAAAAAATCAAATTATATGGAACCAATTTTTTTTAAAAACTGGGTCTTGATTTAGCTGTTGTGCAATATACTCAGTTTTACAGCAATAAAACCATTTTTCTACCTTGTCAGCCAACCTATACTATAATACTAAAATGAGAGATCTACAATATATCAATGCAGGTCCAAAAATAATATCATTTTTTTTGCTGAGGAAGATTCACCCTGAGCTAACATCCATCGCCAATCCTCCTCTTTTTTGCTTGAAGAAGATTGGCCCTGAGCTAACATCTGTTGAAAATCTCCCTCTATTTTGTATGTGGGCCACCACCACAGCATGGCCACCGACCAGTGGTGTAGGTCTGTGCCCAGGAACTGAACCCAGGCCACCAAAGCAGAGCACACCAAACCTAACCACTATACCACTGAGGCTAGCCCCAAAAATACTGTTTTAAGTGATATATTCTAAACTTTTCCCAGTGTACAACATTAAAACAATAATATGAGGAGTGGAGTCCCAGGAGTATTGACACATTTATGTAATTATCATCACATTGGCACTGAACTGACATCAGTCAACCAAGTCTTGCTCCAGCGCAGCCAGTCAATAATAAAGGTTAAAGTTAACGTATGACTTGCTACCATCCATAACCGATTTTGACTATGATAAATTAGATTTTAGCAACTGATCAATTAGATCAAGTCCATAATGGACCAGATTTCAAATTCAAAATGTGCTGGCACTGACTATGCAAACATACCAGTGTTGTAGTAGGAGCAGAAACAGTTGCTTTCAGATTACTCAATTCCTGCTGGATTAATTTCTCTTCCTCCTGAAAAAGTGAAAATATTTAAATGCATGAATAACTATCTTTTTAAACTATAACAGTATTTGTTAAAGGAAAAATATAATTTATAATACTTTCAATAAAAAAGAAACATTATTTTAAAGGAGAGTTACAAAAATTATCTACTTAATCCAATGAACCTGAAATCAACAATCCAAAGAGGCTTATGCACCCCTATGTTCATTGCAGCATTATTCACTATAGCCAAGAAATGGAAGCAACCCAAGTGTCCCTCAACTGACAACTGGATCAAGAAGATGTGGTATATATACACAATGGAATACTACTTGGCCATAAAAAAAGACAAAATCGTCCCATTTGCAACAACATGGATGGACCTGGAGAGTATTCTGTTAAGTGAAATAAGCCAGAAAGAGAAAGACAAACACCGTATGATCTCATTCATATGTGGAATATAAACCAACACATGGACAGAGAAAACTGTATTGTGGTTACCAGGGGCAATGGGGGTAGGAGGTGGGCACAAGGGGTGAAGGGAGACATGTATACGGTGATCGACAAACAAAAATGTACAACCAAAATTTCACAATGTTATAAACTATTAAGACATCAATAAAAAAAAATTATCTGCTAAACATTTGCCTAAAGGCATTTCTCCAACCCTCAGAATCATTCCTGGAAAGAATAAATATTTCCAGGCTAACCCACCATTCCTCTTTTCTTCACTGTTACTGTCCCCTAAAGGATGGTTTAGCAGAAAATGGTTTAAAAAAAAATTAATGGTGGAGAGAAAGCAGAAAAGAAATTCTTCATGTACTGGCCCAGGATAAGGTTCTCACACTTAAAAGTAAAATGTCTTCATGGAATAGAGAAATATGGTAAGAAGGCAGAAACAGAAATCGCTCTTTTCCCTTAAACCATATTCTTCTTCCCTATCCTTTTCTCCTCATTCCTCAAATCCTTTCCCTCACTTCCCATCTCTCTCTCACACACATAACAAATACACCAAGGTGGTCACTTCTACTGTCTGCAATGTATTTCACCTCCTTAAGCACTTGAAAATTGGCCCCATTTTTGGCTAATACAATGCTCTCTTTACATTATACATGGAATTAGCAGATGTCCATTAAGTGGCTAATCAAGAACTACTAGTGAAGTACTGCCACATTTACAAACTTTATGTACAGTTTCAAACTGCAATTTAATTATTTTAAAAGAATAATTTTTTTTAATTTCATTCAGCCTCTCAAAAAATTAGCAAAGGACAAATGTTAAGACAAACAATACTAAGTCCACAAATAATGATTTCTGAATGTGAAGCAGACCCTCTCCAGTACAGCATCTTATTTCTGTTTTAAAAGAATATTTTAAACCCTCAGAGCACTTTGAAGAAAAGCCTTCTCTGTGTTTTCTTCTTTCCTGGTACTTATACTTCATTGTATACTGCTTATACTTGTCTTAAGCCCAAGATGAATGATCAATTCCTTGAGAAAAGGAAAGGTTTTACTCTATTTCCTCAGTGTTTAACACATAACCTCTTCCATAAATATCTTTTGAACAAACTATGACATAACACATGATCTTTTTTCAAGATATGAACTCCATGAAGCTTTGAATTAGGTTCTTACACAATTCGTGCAACTACTAAAAGTCTGTGGGAACTTAATTTCTATGACAACTGCTCACTTTCGAAGCCCATCTGAGGCAGAGACTTACTCAGCAAATTTGACATTTTGGGAGAGTTAATACTTTTTCTTTGCCCCATCCGTTGGTCTAACCTAAGAACCTCAAGCTCCCCAAAGATATTCGACAACAAGTTCTGATGGCAAGGTCTGTTCCGGTGTGCGACACCCAGCAGTTGAGAGAACCGGGGGAGAGAAAGAATTTGAGGAGGGAAAGAAACTTTGTAGAAGGTGAATAATGCTGACACTTCCACTTGGTATTTTCACACGCTTGATGGCTCATCTAATCGTCGAAACAACCTATGAAATATGCTTTGGTACTCTTCCACTTCAACGTTCAGGAAATACAAGGAGGATCAAAGATCAAAGAGATCCGCCCCAGATAATAACCAGTCAGGGTCAGAGCCAACTGTGGAAACCTGGCGTCCGAGGCGTCAGTCTGGGCAGGAAAGTGAAGCTTCCAGACAGACACAAGGACGAACCAACACACACGCAGTCCTTGAGCCCCGCGGGAGGGCCAACCCCGAGGCTCGCCGCCGGACCAGGGCCGCCCAGCGCGGGCGCCTCCCCCTGGCGCCCCTGACCTCCCGGCCCAGCGGGCACCTACGTGCTTGGAGGTGAGCGCAGTGATGCCGCGGACCAGGCTGCCCAGCCGCGAAGAGAAGGACGCCTTCGCGGCCGCGGGCCCGCCAGCGGACTGGCTCTGCAGGAAAAGTCCCGGCAGCGCCGTCAGCGTCTTCTCCACAATGTCGCTCATCGCCGCCGCCGCTCGCGCTCGGGCCTCCGCCCGGCTTCATGCCCGACCGCTGCCCCGCCGCCCGCTCGGCCTCCGTAGGCACTTCCTGTTTGTTTGAAGAAGAAATCTTTATTCGCGTCCCGCCGGACAAACACCAGTGTTGTTCTCGAGAGAGGCCGCCGGAGGGCGCGAGAGTCCGCGCAGGAAAAGCAGCTCGCCACGCCTGCGCGCAGAGGTTGGCCGCCTGTGGACCAATGGAAGGACTGACACTCCGGGTTTCGACGGCAGCCCTGCGATCCCGAGCATCTCTGGGTCCTCCTGAGGTAGTTGCTCGGGCCAGTCCCTCTTACACTTCGTCCTCGAAGATCTCCCTTTCCTTTGAGCTGCCTCCGTGGTGCTCGAGACCGCACGGAGAGGGGCACTTTCCTGGCCCTCCTAAGGCCACCGCTCACTGCGGGACCGCGGGCAGTCCGCCCACCTCCCTCCACTGCACCCTGAGGGGCCGGATCGATGCGGGTCCCACGCGCCGCCCTGGCGCTGGCGGTGCTGTGGACTCTGGTGGTGTGGAACGACAGCGTGGCTGCCCTGCGGATTCATCCTGCGTAGTTCAGAGCCCGCCGCCTACGGGGGGATCGTGGCCACTGCCGCTTCCCATCCACCCCTCTTATTCCGGGATTTGGGGAGGCAGCCGGGAAGGAGAAGCGGTCGGGTGGACACCGCTCGCCCACGGCCGACTCCTACTCAGCAGGTCGCAGTTTAAGGATCACTTTCCTGGAGCTGACTTCCTTGGCCCGGCAGACTAGATAGGTCTCCGTTCCGCACCCTCTCACAACGCTCCGTCCTCTTCCGTTTTAGAACTGATCAGAGTTGCCACCACGTGAATATTTATCTCCCTATGGAGAGGATATCTTATTCGTTGCTATTACCCCAGCTTCTACCTAGAACAGAATCTAGTACATACAGTGGTTCTCAAAATGTGGTCTGGTGACTTCCGAGGGTCCCTGAGACCCAGGGCATCCACAAAGTCAAAACTATATTTATAATATTACTTAAATGTTATTTGCTGTTTTCACTCTCATCGTCTTGGGAGTGTACAGAGAAGTTTTCAAGAGAACAGATGATTTACAATCGCTCTATTGGCTGGTGAAATGTATGCTTGAGTACTCTTGTGTTTTCTAGAACCTCCTAAGGTTTAGGGTATAAATATCCACGTTTTCAGAGATTAACTCAGTTTGTTTTCGGTACTTCTAGTGTGTTCTTTCAGGCTATCTTCACATATGCCTAATCTCTGTAACCTCATTAATTGTACAATAAATGTTTTTTTGAAATCCTTAAATTGTCCTTGTACCTATGCAGAAACACAAAAGCCCATTTTGTTGACTTGTTTTGCAAGAATTTTTTTAATTTATTGAAAACTTTTCTAAATATTTAAATTTTTTTTTAAAGTTTATTTATTTATTTGTTTAGTGTGTGTGTGTGTGTGTGTGTGTGTGTGTGTATGGGTGGAAGACCAGCCCTGACCTAACATCTGCCAATCTTCCTCTTTTTGTTGAGGAAGACTGGCCCTGGGCTAACATCTGTGCCCATCTTACTCTGCTTTATATGGGACGCTGTCACAGCACAGCCTGATAAGTGAAGCGGCGCGTTGGTGTGCACCGCGGGACCAAACCCGGGCCGCCGGCAGCGGAGCGCGCACACTTAACCGCTAAGCCACGGGGCCGGCCCCTAAATATTTAAATTTTATCTAAAACTGTTATTCTTTTGGAATTTAATATTTTATTCTAAAATAAAGTTTTGTTTATAATTTTTTGTTGAATTTTTAGGATCTTTCATTGGCTTACAAAAGGGAGATTAGACCACTTGCTTTCTTAACCCTCCCATATCTAAAGATGCTGAAAAAGATATTGACATCAATATCAGAGGCTTCTCTGACTTAGGTAAAGGGAAGAACCTGGGTGAAACTGTAAATAAGAAAGGAAAGTATGGCAAAACTTCATTTTTTCCTTTGGCTTTAGAGATGTTAATAATTTACCTTATTTGTCTTAGTCAACAGAACATTTTCAAATACTATTATGGTGCCAGTTAAGTTGAGGCATCATTTTCAGACCAATCATTCAGAGTTTAAAGGAAAGGGAATTGAATATTTTAAACATGATAAGCTCTTTAAAAGCCAAAGCTTTTTTGTTACCACTTTTCAAACTAGAAATGAAAAACCCATTGAAGCATCTTACAGGTTCAATTATCGTATTGCACTGGCTGGAGAAGAGCATCTGAAAGCTGAGAGACTAATAAAGCCTGTACATTACTGAGTGAATGCCTGCTAAGTGAAATATCAGTCAGAGAAATCATGGCAGTGCTACTTTCCAAAGATGCAGTAACTCACCAAAGTAGAAATTTAGTTGCAAACATAAAGAGTGAGTTAACATCTCATCTGCAGAATTATACTGCCTTTAAGATGGACAAAAATTATATCATTACGGTTGTAGTTAGACTTGTTGCTTTGCTTGTATCTGTCCAGTGTCAGCACCAACAAGTACTTGAAGATCTTTTATAGAAATGCGTGGCAATAAACACAAGTGGTGCTGATATAAAGAACAATTTTTTAATCTCATAGTTTATCCTGGAACAATTGTACTGATATTTGCACTAATCATGTAAAAGCAATACTGGCCAAAACTGCTGGCACCTTGGTACAAATCAAGGCAGAGGCTCCAAACTGTACTCTTCACCACCAGACACTCACATTTAAAAAAGGAAAAAAAAAAATTTCCCCCCAAGAATATCTTTAGTGAAGCAGTGAGAATTCTTAATTTTATTAAATGGCAACCCTTCAGTACAATCCTTGTAAATATTGTGTGTGACAAAATGGGAAATACATAGAAAGCAGTTCTGATGCACAACCAGGTTTCTCAAGGAAAAGCTCTTGCGCAGTTGTTTGACGTGAAAGCTGAACTAGCCGCTTTTCTTCACAGAACACAATTTTCGATTGAAATAATGATTAAGAAACTATGGTTTTCTTGAAAATGAACAGTGAGTCTGTCACTTCCAGGAAAATAACTGACAGTATTTGTTGCCAACCTTTCAAAATTAGAATTTTGAAAAATGTGTATCTACCACCAGAAATGTGATAATTTCCCAATATATAATGACTGTTCTGATAAGATTGGTAGTGATATTAATGAATGTGGTATTTTTATATTGTATAATTAAATGTGTCAACATTTGGAAGATATGTATAACTCAGTGAACCAATATTTTCCAAATGATCAACGCATGATGTTATTAATTATGCATGGACTAAAGATCCATTTAAAGTGCATATAGACCAAAGATTTTAATGTAACCCAGTACAAAGAGTTCCCTGATAGGTTTTCACATTCCACATTGCAACAACTACTTGTTGAGTTTTGGCGTATCAAAGAAGAATATCCACAATTATTTGAAAAGGCTATTCAAATACTCTCTTTTTCCCCCAAACTACGTATCTGTGTGAGACCAGGCTTCTTCATAAAGTTCAAACAAAATAACAACCCTGTGGTAGGCTGATAATGGCTTCCAAGGATATGTCCACGTCCTAATCCTTGGAATTTGTGAATGTTAAGTTATATAGTAAAGCTTGTGCAGATGTGATTAAGTTAAGAATCTTGAGATAAAGAGATTATCCTGGATTATCTCGGTGGGCCCTAAATGCCATCACAAATGTCCTTGTAAGAGAGAGGCAGAGGGAGATTAGCCACCACACACAAAAGAGAAATCAATAAGAAGATAGAGGCTGAGATTGGAACCAATCAGTCACAAATTAAGGAATGCAGGCAGCCACCAGAAACTGACAGAGGCAGGGAATGAATTTTCCTCTAGAGCCTCCAGAGGGAGCACTTCTCTGCCCATATCTTGATTTCCACCCAGTGAAACTGATGTTGAAGTTCTGGCCTCCACAGCTATAAGGGAATACATTTCTGTTGTTTTGAGCCAAGTTTGTAGTAATTTGTTACAGCAGCCCCAGGAAACTAACACAAACCCCAAAGCAACAGATTAAATGCAGATCCAGGCATGAGAATCCAGCTGTCTTGTATTAAGCCTGACAGTAAAGGGATTTGCAAAATCATAAAACAATGCCACTCCTCTCACTAAATTTTTTTGTTTTGAATATATAGCTGTTTGTCTTTTTTTTTGTTTTGTTGTTGTTGTTGTTGTTGATTGGTGAGGAAGATTAGCCCTGAGCTAACATCTGTTGCCAATCCTCCTCTTTTTGCTGAGGAAGATTGGCCCTGGGCTAACATCCATACCCATTTTCCTCTACTTAACATGTGAGATGCCTGCCACAGCATGGCTTGATAAGCGGTGAGTAAATCCATGCCTGGGATCCGAACCTGCAAACCCGGGGCCGCCGAAGGGGAGCAGGCGAACTTAACCACTACGCCACCAGGCTGGCCCCTGTTTTTCATTTTTTAAAAAATGTTCTTAATATATAATGGGTTTATTGTTGCTATTTTCAAATGAATTAATAGCTTAAAATTTTCTCAGTTTTACTTTCTAATCTGGTAAATATTATAAATATAGCCCATGTAAACAAAAGCTTTTGGGGGGTCTTCAATAATTTTTAAACATACAGAGGAGTCCTGAGACCAAAACATTTGAAAACTGCTTATCTAGTATGTAGTAGGTACTCAATTATTTGTTGAAGTAATCATTATATTTATCATTCAGTCACATCAATTGATTTATGAGCATAAGCCAGTGAACAGCAAAAGAGTTTAGGGGTCAGGTGAATGGTTGCAAGAGAAGACAGAGAGTTCTTAGGAAAGAGAAAAATTTGGAAAAAGGCAAAATTGTCTCCAACTGACCAGATTATGAAGGAGAAGTTGCTGAAACAACTTCCAGAGCTTCCTACCCTGTGACCCAGGCACAAAGATCATTGAATCCGGACCAATTCCTACTGTTCCTCCTCTAGCTTTTACCTCGAAAAGCTAAAAATTGAAAATAGAGCTAAGAGGGGCCGGCCTGTGGCGTAGCGGTTAAGTGTGCGCGCTCCGCTGCTGACGGCCTGGGTTCGGATCCCGGGCGCGCACCAACGCACTGCTTGTCAGGCCATGCTGTGGTGGCGTCCCACATAAAGTGGAGGAAGATGGGCACGGATGTTAGCCCAGGGCCAGTCTTCCTCAGCAAAAAGAGGGGGATTGGCAGATGTTAGCTCAGGGCTGATCTTCCTCACCAAAAAAAAAGAAAAGAAAAGAAAATAGAGCTAAGAAACTAATGTCAAAAGCCGGAAAGTGAACTGTCTGGTAGGAAAGTTATAGAATTATATAGCGGGACTTGTTAAGATTTCAAATTATAGGATATGAGAACTGGAAGAAAATTGGAGGTCATCCACACATCCAATCACCTAATTTTGTAGAAAAGGATACTGATATTTAGACTGTGGAAGCCACTTGACCAAGGTCACACAACCTTAGGAGCAGAAGTGAAATTGCAATGAAATCCCTAAATCTAGACTTTGAGCCTGGAATGTTTCCCCCGTGCTTTCATGGTATTGACAGTGAAGAGGTGGCCTGTGGCTTCCTGTTCTGAGACCCCAGCTCCAAGTCCTGTCCTGCAATGAAGGGGGTGTGGATGTTCTCTTTTAAGCTTATATTTTGGACTGTCCGTTTTTTCTGTGAATATGGGCTCTTCTTTCTGCTTTTTCCATCTTCACCTCTGTCCCAGGTAATTTCACTCAGAATGACATGTAATCACAGGGATTGAAGCTATTAAATTAAACCCTCTAGAACTGGATTTCCTCTGTCTCTTCTGGTCAGGGAGGAAGGTGGCTCTCATTGAGCCAAAAATAGAGCAGAGAAGTGATTCAGTACATTTTAAGAAGGTGCAGT
Source organism: Diceros bicornis minor (assembly GCF_020826845.1). Classification (NCBI taxonomy): domain Eukaryota; kingdom Metazoa; phylum Chordata; class Mammalia; order Perissodactyla; family Rhinocerotidae; genus Diceros; species Diceros bicornis. The sequence goes on along the minus strand of NC_080744.1, from coordinate 47,046,471 downwards.
GGTCCTAGGACAGCAGGGGGGCAAACTAGTTTAATCCCCACAAGAATATCAGCGGCCCCACCACAAACTTTCTAAGCAGAGCTGTTTCACTTGGAAATATATACAGATGTGCGAAAGAGTAATAAATGTTTTTATTTAGTGCATTTCTTCAGCTTTCTTTAAAAAAAAACTTTTATTTTGAATAGACATTAAATTCACTTTATTCAAAATTCAAAATGTACAAAAAGTTATACTGAGAAAGTCTTCCTCCCTTCCCCTCCCCCAGCCACCCACTTCCCCTCCCTAGAAGCAACTGCTATGATCTATTTCTTCAGAAATATTTTATACATAAACATTAGCTTTCACTTTGAAAGCCTTAGATTCCACCCCCACTCCACAGAGAATTCAGCCCACTTCTTTTCAGCATCCATCTCTAGGGAATCATTCCTTCACGTAACATTTTTCTGAAAATTTCTGCCCTCCGTTGATGGCACCAAGACAGACCACAGTTGTTTTTGCTCACTGACTCCAAGGTTGCCATGCTGTCCCAGCAGTGTGCCTGGGAACCACCTGAAAGGGGAATTCCAAGACACATACATATCCATGGCCCCAGTTCTCACCCTCTGTCCTCAGCCAGATTCTCCCCTAGGCATCCATCCTATTCCCAACCCCCTCAACTTCTAAACTCCATTTAACTTTCTTCATCCCCTTGCTCTTTGGGTTTAACATTTGGCAATGTTTTCCCTGCATTTCCCCTAATGACATGCTTAATACACCCCCATTGCTCGTTTTCCCCTACCACTATCTCGCTTTAGTACCTCATCTCTGTCCTGGATTATTACAAAAATCTTCTAATTAGTCACCCACCATCACCAATTTCTTCTCTTTTCTGCCAACCCTTCATAGACAGAGCTTTCTATCTCAGAAATCTGAACATATTCTCAGTTCAAAATAGTCTGATGGATAAAATGCAAAGTCCTTACCAGGGGATCTAGACCTTGATAACATTCCCATTGCCCACCTCTCTAGCCTCTTCTCCTACTAGACTTGGGCTTACATTTTTTTGTTTTAGCGATATTGAGCTACCAATAGTTCCCTGAATTTGATATGCTTTTAACGCCTTGTGTTTTTGCAAACACTGACTGCCTGGAATATTCTTCCACTCTTGCTTAACTGGAAAATTCCTGTTTATCCTTTAAAACAGAACTCAGGCATCACTTCCTCTATGAAGGCTTCCCTGCCCCATGTTTGTGCCTTATATAACCTCTACTAAAATTGAATTGAAATGATTTATTTATATTTCTCCCTCCCATTAGAACTGAACCCTCAGGGATAGAAGCATATTCTTCTCATTCTCAATTCTAGCACAGAATCTCTAGTTGTTGTCATGGAAAGATATTCATGATACATTGATATACATGAAGAAAACAGTTACAAAACATATGTATGTATGGTTTGAGTCCATCTTTGCCAAAACGCATGTCAATTTCACATTTATCACAATTTATAAATATAAAATTATTTGCCTGATTTATTTAATGTCTTTCTCCCTCACTAGGCTGAATGCTCCTTGAGGGCAAGGATCAGGTGTTCACCACCATTTGCCCAGTGCCTGGGTATTTGCACAGTGCTTGGCACTTAATAAGCACTCATTTTACATTTCTTAAATGGAGAGTGTGGTGGGAGGGAGCGATGTGCGTGGAAAAATATCTGGAAGCATAAATACTCAAATGCTAAAGGTGGTTGCCTAGGATGGTGGAATTATTGTTACTTTGTATGTTTTTCTTTATAATTATTGGTAGTTATTGAATTTTTGAAAATGATAATATATTAATTTTATAATCATAAGGAAAATTGAAACTATTTTAGGAAGGAAACTAGGAAATCAGAGGCCCATCCAGGCCCCAATTCTACCTTGTCTGTCAGAATAGATTTGCCTCAGACATGGGACTTGTGGGAGCTGAGAGTGTCAGGGACTAAAACAGAACCAGAAGAAGAATTCTGAGGAGAAAGAGGTGCTAGGAGGGCATCTGGTTATTTGTTCCGCAGTACTGGCAATAATCTCTGGGAATATAAAGAAGTACCCATTGATGACCATCTCCACTATAACCAATCCTTATATTTGACCCAAAGTCTAAGCAGTTCATTTGTCCCAGCAGCTAGCAAAGTATGTTTCTTGTTGTTAATAGATATTCATTATAAAAGATATTCTGTGCCTAAATTAATTGGAAAATGCTGCATACTTGTTCTACTCACAACCTTGCTCTTAGAGATGTTCAATATATCTTGGCATATTCATGACCCTGTGAAGTCCTGTAATAAAGAACCCTATTTAATTTTAACTCAATATTTCCTAAACATTTGTAAAATATGAAACAAATTTTTTACCAAAGAATAATCTAGTATAAAAACATAATTTTATCTAACAAAAAAAATGGATCTTAGGGCAGGACTTCTCACATGACGGAGAAAGGAGATCAGCAAATCCTCTCTATGGAAAACAAGTATAAAGAAAAATTATCAAAAACATTCATTTCAGTGCTCTAGAAATCAATCAAATGCACACAACAAATTGAGAAGCGTCAATTCATGAAAAACTACTACGCATCAGATAAGAACAGAGGGAATCTGAGGTGTTCCTCCTGGGGGCTGCTCCTCTGTGCCCCAACCCCCTCCAAGTTTGGCTGGTGCTGTAATCTACCAGGGTAGAACAAGTCATGAAAACCAACAGCTTCACTGCTGGAGGGGGCTCACTTGATTTGGAGACAACTGTGAAAAATCCAGCGGCATCTGCTAACCTGGGATTGCAGTCCTAATTGGGATAAGCCATGGATCAAGGACTAGCCAGCAATTTAAAAGAGAGATCAGGAAATAGACAGCTATAGATAGTGGCTCTCCATCCATCCCTGGCTAACCAGAGGCTACATGCACACATAAAGGAGATACAACAGGGTCTATTGGAAAGTAAAAGTTAAGTAGACTTAAAAACTGCCTAAAATGTGAACGTTCTCCTCAAACCACACATATATCTATTAGCAGAGGATGGAAGTCTTACTGGCTTTGGGTGTTTGAGCACAACTTCTGAACAATCACTGGCTGACCACTAAGCTATACAGACACAAGGGTGACCCCTAGAAAGGCAGAGACATCAGTGAGCACACAATGTGATGGAGATATACCCATGCATTTAGTCCAGGCAAGTTACTAAACAAAGAAAAAACAGCAACAACAACTGTCATTGGAGGTGGAAATCAGAAACCAGATTTGCTAAAGAATTTTATCTAAAATATACAGCTTTCAACAACAAAATTATGAGAGTTTCAAAGAAGCAGGAAATTATGACCTATACTCAGGAAAAAAAGCAATTAATAGAAACTCTCTCTGAGTTGTCCCACATGCTGGACTTAACAAAGATTTCACAGCGGTTATTATAAATATATTCAAATAACTAAAGGAAATCATGTTTAAAGAATTAAAAGAATATATGACAACAATGACTTAACAAATAAATAATCTCAATAAAGAGATATAATCTATTTAAAAAAAAAAAAGAACCAAATGGAAATTCTGAAGTTGAAAAGTATAATAGTCGAAAATTCACTAGAGGAGTTCAACAGAAAATTTGAGATGGCAGAAGAAATAATCAGTGATCAATAGAAATAATTTAATCTTAAAAACAGAGAGAAAAAAGAATGAAGAAAAATAAACAGAGGCTCAGAGATCTGTGGGATACCATCAAGAATATCAACATACATGTAACGGGAGTCTCAGAAGAAGAGGAGAAAGAAAAAGGAATAGTAAGAATACTTAAAGAAATAATGGCTGAAAACATCTCACATTTGATAAAAAACACAAAGAGAAAAATATTGAAAACAGCAAGAGAAAAACAATGTATCATGTAAAGGGGAAAACCGATTTGATTAATGACTGACTTTTCATTAGAAACAATGGCAGCCAGAGGCAGTGGGTTAGTATATTCGAAGAGCTGAAAAATCAAGAATTATGTAACCAGCAAAACTGACCTTTCAAAATAAAAGTGAGGGTCTTCGTTTCCTTATGAAGTCTCCTGTGTCACATAAAACCTATATTAAATAAATTGTATGCTTTTCTCCTACTAAAAAAATGAATGTGAAATAAAGACATTTCAAGATAAGGAATTCGTTGCTAGCAGACTTGCCTTAGAAGAAATATTAAAGAAATTTCTTCAAGCTAATAGGAAATGATACCACATGGTAACTCAAACTATATAAAGAAGTGAGGAGCACAGGAAAGGGCATTATATGGGTAAATATAAAAGACTATAAATATATTTTCTCTTTTCTTCTGAGAACTCCTTTAAAAGACAAAAGATTGTGAAAAGTAAGTCATAACACTATATTGTTGGGTTTATAACATATATAGATGTAATATGTATGATGATAATAACACAAAAGAAGGAGCAATAAATGGAACTATATTGAAGCAAAATTTCTATATTTTATTGATATATTATTATTTCAGTTATTATTAATCTGAAATAGACTGTGATAAATTAAGATGCATATTGTAATTCCTAAAGCAACCACCTAGAAAATAACTCAAAAAATGTAGTGAAAAATTAATGTGAGAATTAACATGGTATACAAAATATGTTTATTTTTTAAACATAAAAAGACAATAAAAGGGGAATGGAGAAACAGAAAAAACGTGGCATATAGAGAACAAATGGCAAAATGACAGTTATGAATCCAACCATATTCATAATTATATTAAATCTGAATGAGCTATTTACTTCATTCTGTTAATGTGGTGTATTACATTGATTGATTTTTGTATGTTGAATCATCCTTACATTGCAGAAATAAATCCCACTTGGTCATGGTGTATAATCCTTTTAATGTGCTGTTGAGTTCTGTTTGGTACTATTTTATTGAAGACTTTTTGCCTCAATGTTCATAAGGGATATTAGTCTGTAGTTTTCTTTTCTTATGGTATCCTTGTCCTAGCTTCATAGAATGAGGTTGGAAGTGTTCTCTACTCTTCAGTTTTTTGGAAGAGTTTGTGGAGGATTGGTGTTCATTCTTCTTTAAATGTTTATAGGTTCACCAGTGAAGCCATCCGGTCCTGGGCTTTTCTTTCTTGGGAGGTTTTTGATTACTGATTCAATCTCCTTACTAATTATGAGTCTGTTCAGATTTTCAATTTCTTCATGATTCAGTCTTGGTAGATTTTGTGTTACTAGGAATTTATCCATTTCTTCTGAGTTATCCAATTTGTTAGCATATAATTGTTCACAGTATTCTCTTATAATCCTTATTTCTGTGGCATCAATAGTAATACCCTTTCTTTCATTTCTGATTTTAGTTATTTGGGTCTTCTCTCTTTTTTTCTTAGTCAATCTAGCTAAAAGTTTGTTAATTTTGTTGATCTTTTTGAAGAATAAATTTTCGTTTCATTGATTTTTCTATTGCTTTTCTATTCTGCTTTGCATTTATCTCTGCTCAAATCTTTATTATTTCCTTCCTTCTGTTAGCTTTGGGTTTAGTTTTCTCTTCTTTTTCTAGTCCCTTAATGTGTACAGTTAGGTTATTGATTTGAAATCCTTTTTCTTTTTTAATATATATGTTTACAATTATAAATTTCCCTCTTGGCAATATTTTGCTGCATCCAGTGAGTTTGGGTATGTTGTGTTTTAATTTTCATTCATCTCAAGGTATTTTCAAATCTCCCTTGTGATTTCTTATTTGACCAATTGGTTGTTTATGATTTTGTTGTTTAATTCCCACATACTTCCAATTTTCTTTCTGTTATTGACTTCTAGTTTCATCCCGTTATGGTCAGAAAAGATACTTTGCATGAATGCATGATTTCAACCTTTTTAAATGTATTAAGATTTGTGTTGTGGCCTAACATATACTCTATCCCAGAGAATATTCTATCTGCACTTGAGAAGAATGTGTATTCTGCCATTGTTGGGTAGGGTGTTCTGTATATGTCTGTCAGGTCTCATTGGTGTATAGTGTTGTTCAGGGCCTCTATTTCATTATTAATCTTCTGTCTGGTTTTCTTTCTATTATTGAAAGTGAATATTTGAAGTCTCCAACTATTATTGTAGCACTGTATTTCTCCCATCAATTTTGTCAATTTTTGCTTCTGTTGATGGATAGAAGATCTAAGTGAATGGATAGATATTCCATGTTCATGGATTGGAAAGAATCAATATTGTTAAGAATGCAATTCTCCCCAAATTGATCTATAGATCAAATCTATAGATCTATGCAACACTGCAACAGCCTTTTTGGCACAAATGAAAAATCTGATCCTAAATTTTATATAGAATGTCCAAAATAATTTTGAAAAAGAACAACAAAGCTAGATGACTTACAATAGCCAATTTCAAAATTTTCTATAAACCTACAGTAATGGAGACAGTGTGGTATTGGTGTAAAGATAGGCATATATAAATTCTTACATTTATGGTCAACTGATTTTCCATGAAATAGCGAAGACAGTTCAAGGGAGAAAGGACAGTCTTTTCAACAAATGATGCTGGCACAAGTTGATATCCACATGAAAAAGAAGTTAACTGAGACCTCTACAGAATACACATATACAAAAATTCACTCAAAATGAATCTTAGACCTAAATGTAAAACTATAGAATATAATATAAATAAGTAAAACTATAAAAAAATGTAAAACTATTCATATTTTAAAGTGTATATTTACAAATTATATATCTGGGAAAGAACTTGTATCCAAAATATACAAAAAATTCTTATAACTCAGTAATAAGAAGACTAACAATCCAATTAAAAAATGAGGGAAATATTTGAATGCACATTTCACCAAGGAGGATATATGAATGGCTAAAAAGCACCTGAAAAGGTGCTCAACATTATTAGTCATTAGGGAAATGCAAATTAAAACCACAATAAGATAGTCTTACACATTCACCAGGGCTATAATCAAAAGGACAGACAATACTACCTGTTGGAGAAGAGGTGGGAAAATCTTCATATACTGCTGGTAGGAATGTAAAGTGGAATAGCCACATTGTCAAACAGATTGGTAGTTTTTTTTAAAGCTAAATAAATTTGCCATATGACCCAGAAATTTCACTGCTATGTTTCTACCCAAGAGAAATGAAAATATATGTTCACACATAGTCTTGTACATAAATGTTCATAGCAGCATTATTCATAATAGCCAAAAGCTGGAAACAACCCAAATGTTCATCAACTGATGAATGGATAAACAAAATGTAGTATATCTATACAATGGAATAGTTTTCAGCAATAAAAAGGAGTGAAGCACTGATACATGATACAACACGGATGAACCTCAAAAGCTTTAGGCTAAGTGAAATAACCCAGGTACAAAACACTATATATTGTATGATTCCATGTATATGATATCACCAGAAAAGGCAAATCTGTAGAGACAGAAATCAGATCAGTACTGCAGTTGCCTGAAACTGGGGGTGAAATTGAGGATTGACTGCAAATACTCATGAGGGAACTTTATAGGGTTTTGAAAATGTGCTAAATTTGGATTATGACAATGGTTGCACGGCATTATAAATTTATTAACAATTATTGACTGTACACTTACAATGGGTAAATTTTATGGTATGTAAATTATATTTCAATAAAACTATAAAATTTTTTAATGAGTTTCAGAAATGATTGATTGACAGTTTGCTACAGGATCTTTCTGGGACTTAGTGACCAGAGATGCATGAAGAAATGGAAAGAGAAAGAATTTGTTTAGAAAAATTAATACATTGAGGAGGATCTAAAGGGGGTGACCAGAGAAAAACTTCAAGAGAGAGGCCTTGAGAATGGCCAGAAGTTGGTCAGGAAATTCTCCAGGATGAGAGACAAAGCCGAGAAAATGAGACATACTGAGGACTGCAATGGTGGGGATTTAGGCAACTTTAAAGAACACAGTTCCACTCTCATGGCCAAGGGGGCGCCAGAGGAGCAAGTCCCTGTTGTGACTAGACATTCCCCGCCCCTGATGAAAGGGCACTGTCCTGGGATTGTTCAAAACCCAACCCAAGTTCTTCAGAGACCAGGACTCTCAATTTCCTTTTATCTTCTTTCTTGGGAGGAAGAAGGAATTTGCCTGAAGGTGGCTTCCTTTTAAGTCTGAAAATGCGGCAGGAAGAACCAAGTGAGGCCCTGTTACTCTCCAAGGGAGAGGTAGCAGTTACCGCCAAAAGAAACTGCCCTAAGAGGAGCTTTTTCAGAATGACACATGCTATTTTCTTCCTCTCCCTCCGTGACTCAGATTCACATTTCACACAGACTTTTGCCTGTGTTTTCTTTCCTCTGCCTTAACCACTGGCCAGCAGACTGTGTCCACAGTGTTTTCCCACTCCTGCTTCCCAGTCTGAATCAGCCTGATGAAAACATTAGCTGGAAGAGATCTGTGTTTACCAGGTAAATTCCTCTACAACAAATACCTTTGCAATGAAAATCTATTTAACCAAGAGTCCTCCACAGCCCAGCTTTTGTCTAACCTAGTTCAAGCCGTAGTCAATGAAGCAAAATTCTAACCCATACCACATATTTGGACAGTTCAGTCGAGCTTACATGTAAAAAGATTTGACCTGTAATACTTTCTTTTCCCCAAGGAGCTTGGGAAATAAGTAGAGGCAAAAACAGAGCCCCCTTCATACTTGGAGATTATTTTCCCACAGACACTTGTTTTAAAAATCCAGTTCCCAGGAAATCTTTGTAAGGACTTTTCCCAATAGTCTTTCCGATCCTGGACAAGAAAGAGAGAGAGGCTCTAGATTCGATAAGCAGAAATCTTCTCAGAAGGAAACCATGGGAACTTTCTCAATATTCAAGCAGGCCCTGATCCAGAGCATAGGAGAAAGGGATCAAGGGATCAGAAATGAATCAAGTTAAAGGAAACAAAAGTGGCATTCCAGAGAGCTGATAGTACTGTTGAGGCCTGAGGCTATACTAATGTGCTAATGAGAGGTAAGTCTTTAAAAATGCAGTACCTAGATCATATCACAGAATTAATTACATCAATCCTTCTTACACACTGCTAAGAGCAAGATGCTTCTCAAAGGGCATTATTGCCGGGAGAAGCCATTTTTCTCCCTCTCCCAGCTCCGTAAAACAGAAACTTCCACTTCAAAACTGTGAAGAGCATTTGCCTTCCTGCTATTGCCCTCTCAGTGCTCCCCGAGGAAGGAGCGACTCATCTGACTGGGGCCCTGGGGAAGGAACTGAGTATGCTCGGCACCTTCTGCACCTTCTCCTGGGACTAGCCTGCCCACCAGACGGTGCATCCCAGCCCCGAACACCGCCCCCCCCCCCCGGACATGTACCCACCCCTGCCTCCCCAGAAGGTATCGTGGGCAAGTATTAAGAAATCTGGTTGTAAGCTCCGACCTGTGGCTTCTCCACTTTGGCCTCACCCCCATCAAAGCTGACACCTTTATCTCTACGTGTCTGACTCGTGTATCTATTTCTCAAAAGGTTCTGAACACAGAGAGGGTAAGAGCTGTGGTTTTACTGGCCTCTTCAAAGCCCCCAAATCAACACTTTAAGTAGGCTGCCACTGAAAAGTTTGAAAACCAGTGAATAACCCAAAGAAATGATTCTAGCAGAATAAACTCAGCATATCCCTTGAGCAAGAGCTGAGCTCCTCAGTTAGGAGAGGAGCCACCTCTTCCAGAAGAGAATGCAGCTTGAGGGGCTTCCACACGAGGCAGTGAAGGATAAAGAGACAGCCTCCCAGGAGCCCGGAGTGGGAAGACCAGCCTCGCTGCCACATTCCCTCTTGTCTGAAGTGTGAAGTGGTGGCAGGAGTCCTGAATCAGGACCTAGAAGACTTGTATTGAAGTCTCAGCTCTTATCAGATGTGCAGGCTTTACCATTTTGAGCCTCGGTTTCCTTATGTGTAAATGAGAGTAAATATCATTCCCGCCTACCCTGCAGGGTTACTGTGAGAATCACGTTACATCATGTGTATGAATGTTCACACACACCAGAAAGCACAATAGAAATATAAGATAGCATGAAAAAAGTGGTGAGGAGAAGGTACTTGAAGATATTTTGGAGTGGAAGTGCTGGGTATTTTCTATTTGTTCCTCCAGATCCCCTCTCCACTCTAATCTGTGTCCTGGAGGCTGAACTTTCTGAACCGCATCAGTGGGCTCCCTTGCCTTTTGGCTGCTGGTTGAATTTAATCAATGAGGAGCATTGGAGATTGGAGAGGGGGGCTGTTCGGCTGATTGGATCAGGTTCCCTCGACATCCTCCCTGCTGGGTCTCCTCAGGTTGGCTGCACTTCTCCCTGAGGGCACAGCTTGAGTCAAACTGCCTTCTCCGCACAGTTTTCTCCCCAAAGCCAGCAGCACTGCCATCACCAGGGAATTTGTGAAAAATACAAATTCTCCAGTCCTACCTCAAACCTCCTGAAGCAGACATTCCAGGGTGAGGCCCCGCAGTCTCTGGTTTAACAAGCGCCCCCCCCGCCCCCGCCCCGCAGTGATTCGGATGCACACAGTGTGAGAACCACTGCTGTAACTACTCCCTTTCCTTTGCTTACAGCTGCTAACCCTGGGATCCTGTCCCTTGTTGCTTCTCCCAAAACCCTGTTTACCTTTGTAAATAGTCCTTTTATTATACTGTCCTCAAATTACTCATTTTGAGTGTGACATCATTTCCTGCAGGACCCTAACATCATCTAGCAGGGGCTTCTTGGGATCTCAAAAATAAGACAACTAATCACTTTGTATTCCTGTGAAAAGGACAGGCCCACTGACCAAAGTGAAAGAAAAAACCTGCCAATGGGATAGCCGAGTAAGGAGATCGAGTTACAGATCATCCCAAAATCCTGGAGGCAAAAGCTTGCAGTGGGTCTCTGTGTTTCAGGAAATGTCTCCATTTGGTAAACTAAGAAATGATGTAATATCCTTGCGAGACATATGACTAAAATCTGAGGGTTTTGTGTGGGCTTGGGCTGTAATGTTGGTTTCTACCAAGGACTTAAGTCTGAAGAGGGAAAATGCTAAAATAAATTGCTACTTGCAAAAGGAAGCTGCTGGTGTTTCTTTCCTTTGGCTAAGCCAAAACTATAGTGAGCTAAATTCATGCCATTTATTTTTCATCCAATATGAAAGTTGTTTGGGCCAAGATATAACATTCAAGCAGCTGTAGAGAACAAACAAGTTCAAAGCGTCCGTCTGACTAGCGTGTACAGTGCCTAAGACAAAAAGACACTGTTTCTAGGTGTTTGTTTCCTCAGATCTCTTGTCACAGGGACTCTCCTTGTTTCCAGGGCGTAAATCTGAGGCAGAAATATTCAGCAGAGGTCAGGAAGGGAGCCTGGAGTAAACTGAGAAGCCCCGCTCCAGCAGGGCATTTCCTTTGTAAATGGGAAGGTTAGGAAGCCTGGAGTCAGGGTAAGAAAGAGGCTTTGGGAAAACTTCGCCCCACGTGCTAAACTAACCCAGGTTTTTCTTGCCTTTGTGGATTGAATTTGTTGCTTTTGCTACAAAAGGAAGAAACTTTTCAAAGTTTTCAAAGCAGCATCTCTTGTTTATGTCTTATGATTTATTAATGTAACAAGTAAGAGCTAGACCCTGAAAAATGGTGAGGCAGGCTAAGCTTGTCTTCAAATTTTTTCTTTAATCTACTTTTTTAAAACAATTCCCCCAAGTGCCCCCCACCCCCAACACACACACACACACAGAGATCCATAGTATCCTCAAGCTGTAACCTGTCTGATCATAGCCTACCACTTGAACAAAGTTCCCAGGTTTTCCCCTCTTTGAACTTTTCCACAGCATACTCAGAATTTAAAGAAACAGGGTCCTATTCCTCAGTGCCTATTGTTGATGCGATTATCCAACTAACCCTGATGGGCAATGGCTTCCTGCTAGTAACTCTCTTGCCTAAGGCAGCCCACTAGAGTGGACGGGGAGGGCAGAGCAGCAGGGTTGGCGGGGTGGGGGTGTAAGGAAGCTGCAATTCCTCATCCAGTCACTAGATGGCCACGTAACTGCACCCAGAGGGGAAAGATGAGGAAAACAACTCCAGCCCCAGAGCCAGGATGGTCCCAAAGTGGCAGTAAATCAAATCCGGGTTTTTCTAGGAGCCTTTCCAGATATAAAATGGTTAGGAGGCCCAGAGTATTCTAAAATACACTATGACTGGCATTAGACTTAAAATGCTACTTACTCTGTTCCTGGATATGTTAAAATACAACCATAATATTTTATCCTTCATCTTGTGACTTCTGGATCTTATTCTCTCCTCTTTTCCTTCTCCCTCATCCATTAGAATTTATGAGAGAGGCACAAAGCCAAATTTTGATGGGCCCATGATTGAAACACACTGACTCAAAATGTCTCAAGGGACAGTAGGTTTACAGGCAGATCAGTAGCTCTCCAGCCGGAATTGTTAAAGGAGACTGAGCTTACTGTCTTATGAAAGAGAACACACATATTTCAAGAACATTTGGAAACTTTTGTTTCAAATCAGATCAAGATCCATATAAATAAATATTCTCTCCTTGACAATTGCTGCTAATAAAGTGATATGTATGCCTCCAGATATTTTTTCCTTAGTACATACTATCATGTTTCTTGTTTATAAAAAGACAAACTGACACTTTCAAATAATCTTTAAAACTTTTTTATTTTATTTTTGTGAGGAAGATCAGCCCTGAGCTAACATCCATGCCAATCCTCCTCTTTTTTTTTGCTGAGGAAGACTGGCCCTGAGCTAACATCTGTTGCCAATCCTGCTCCCTTTTTTTTCCCCAAAGCCCCAGTAGATAGTTGTATGCCATAGATGCACATCCTTCTAGTTGCTGTATGGGGGACGCCACCTCAGCATGGCCGGACAGCAGTGCATCGGTGTGCGCCCGGGATCCGAACCGGGGCTGCCAGTAGTGGAGTATGCGCACTTAACAGCTAAGCCACGGGGCCGGCCCCTAAAACTTTATTGTAAAAAGGACTATTGATTAAACCATGACACCTATCTGTTAACCTCACTCCACATTCTCTTTTCTTACTTTGAACATTCATGGATTTTGGTAAAGTCGTGTTCAATTATTTCTTATTTTATCTTTTAAAAATAATTAGTATTAATTTGTTTTGGTCTCCTTCTGAATCTTTAAGTGTTATTGGCATTTATGCCACAAAGGTATTTTAGCCAATTCCTACCAACTTTCTCTTATTCTTTTGAATTGCAAATTTGATTACTGAATCTAGGTTATAATTTTTAGATTGATTTATAACTTTTGAAACATATGTTGCTCCATTTTATTATTGTTGCTTCCTTGGTTTCAAGCACTACGAACTTTAGATAGGACTAGTAACCTCTACTGTTCTTCATTCTACTATATTCATAGAAGTTCTGTGACTCTCCTTTTGTATTCATTCTTTAACACGTTTTTTTGATTATTATTATTTTTTTTTTTTGCTGAGGAAGATTGGCCCTGAGCTAACATCGTGCCTATATTACTCTACTTTAGGTGGGATGCCACCACAGCATGGCTTGATAAGCGTTGTATAGGTCCGCACCTGGGATCCAAACCCCGGGCTGCCGAAGCAGAGCATGCGAACTTAACCACTACACTCCTGGGCCTACCTCTTTGTAACAGTTTTAATGCCCCGATGTTTTAAAAGCAGATAGAATATCAGAGATGAAATAATAAATAAATAAAGAGCTATTTTGGAGACCACAGAGAAAAACTTCAACCTACATTATATAAGTACCTTCAACCTTAGCATTATATAAGAATAAAATGAAATAATGAATGTGAAAGCCCTTTGAAAAATATAAAAGTATGCCATGCAAACGTAGTTTTTGGCTTGACTTCAAATGGAAAGCGAGAACTGCTGAAATAATAGCTTCTTAGGATTTACCAACTGCTGGGGTCAAACATCTGAGGAAAGAGCTTGAGACACATAACTAGTATCATCTCTTACACTAGTTGAATACTCTACATTGTTTACTTACAAACGTTCTGGCTACTATTGTGACTTAACATATTTTAGTAACAGAACAATGGGAGAATATATTTTTTTACAGTAACCTAGAAATTCCGGCAAATATCAGGGGACATAAATTAGCACGAACTCTTAAAAGTGGTTGGTCTGACAAGAAGGAGCCAGTGTAATGTGGCTTTTCTATTAGCTTGGCTATAAAGTTGGCTATTAACTTGGCACTTAATTGGATCCTCCTACAGTGGAATCATAAAAGCATTCAGTCCTGCAGGCTAGAGAACATGTTGTACCTGTTGAATAGTGTTTAAGGTACTTTAAAAGTCTGCTTATAATTGAGTAATGGCTAAACATGACTTTATTATATTGGACATTTAGAGGTGACAGGCATGGTGTCTGCCTACAAGAATTGTGTCTGAAGTACTGCATCTGAATCCTAGCACCACCGTTTACAAACTGTATGACTTTGGTCATATGTTTTAGCCTGTATGAGCCTCAGTTTCTTCATCTGTATAATGAGAGTAACCGTATCTATCCTTACTTCATAGAATTATAAAAATTGTTAGATCATGCACAGAAAAGAGCTTTGGAGACTTAAGCACTACACACACATTAGTTACAATTACTGAATGTAACCATCATATTTTAGCAATGAGGAAACCAAGGGCCAGAGAATCTAAATGATGTGGTTAAGGCCCTATGATGGCAGAGTTAGATCTAGAACACAGAACACCAAAACCTCTTTTCTTTGCAGTGTATCAATCAGTACTATTTTTTGACATTTTATATAAACTAAGGTCTCCATCCGTGACTCATTTACATACAATTTATTACCCAGCTATAAAAGGTCATTAAAATTTAACTTCAAGTTTCTTAGAAGCTAGATTTAATTACCATGTATGTGTAGATGCATTACTGAACTTCCAGCTACAACTATAGCTAGGGCTAGTCCCTGAAGGAAAAAAGTTTTTGTTTTTATTTTGCATGTCAGGGCTTGACTAAAACTTCTGTTTTTATAAGAGAGTCACATGAGATAATCTAAACCCTAAATCTAATTTATGAGGAACAATCTACAAAACAAATTCAAACTTTGTATGAAAGCCAAAACTTTCATAGACTTCGTAAAATAACTTTTTTCACCTTCATCCTAACATATGTTCCAAACCTGTAATTTTACCATCAACATGAAAAGCACCAGTTATACCCTCAAAGATATCTTATTCTAATATTATTTTTGTCTCAATAGATTCATTTATCAATAATATGTGTGTGAAAATAGCATTATATCTAAAGGCACTGTTTTGTTTTAAATAAGGCTATTCTGAGTTTTCCCTTATACTTAAAATTTATGATGGCTTTGGACTAAATAATGTATAAAATTTGCTTACAACTCTGAGTTCTTATGATCTAGAATTCAGAATTATAATAAGAAACTAGATCAATATTTATTTTTCCAGCTATAGTCACATGGAGATTTGAGACTAGTTTCTTTTCCACAGAAAAAAAATACATAGGGGCATGTTCAACCTTGGGGCCTTATTAAAGAATGTCACTCAAAATCACTGTGAGATTATAGTAGTTTAAATTTACAGGGTTGTACAATGGAGAATGCATGGAATTTATATCTCAAGATTTGGGATCATGTCCAGGCTGATCTTGAGCAAGATATTAAGCCTCTCTAAATCTCAGTTTTTTAATCTTTTAAATGGGATTGTTTCAGCAGGATGCCCAGAAATTATAAGATTTTTTAAGGGGTGGCGAGGAGGGTTGGCAGGCCACTGAAAAATCTAGAAAAGCTATTTTTCAAAGCTAGAGAGTTTTTCAAGTTTTTCTGGTTTTTTCAAAGCTAGAAAGAGGTAAAAACTTGACCATTCATTGTTGCCACTCTTTGCTCTGGTGAAATGACCCAACTGGCCCTTTACAAAAAGTAACACTCGTAGTCTCCCTGGGTCATGGAGAGCACTTTGGAAAAATCTAAATGCAGTGGAGAACTTGGCTGGATATTCTCATTGGTAACACAGTTGTTGGCTTCTGAGCCTGTACTTATCTCTGCTCGCTTTGTCACTTTTGAGGTGGAAGCAATGTCTCTTTTCTTTCCAGACGAATCTAAACGGATTAGGGCAGCCCTGTTGCTTGTGCCTGGGTAATGTGTATTCTTGCCGAACAAGGTGCTATCCAGAAATCCCAAGCTGAGGCCTCGGACATACCAAGATATTCATATGTAGAAAGCAAGGACAATGAAACTTACCTTGGAATGTGGTTGTGGGAATTAAGTGACCTAGTGCATATAAGGCTCCTGGCACATAACAGACACTCAATAAATGATGAACATGCTGTAGGAGAGCAGAATTTGCCACCCCAAAATGTGTCTCTTCAGCTTGAGGATTATTTTGGGCTGATTATTTTTGAGAAACAAAAGACTCAGAAAGAAACTTTGATCTTCTCCCTAACTGCCTAAAAGAATTTAAGATAGAAGGCCTGTTCCAGGAAGGAGCTAGTACCTTAGATAACTATAGTATAGTATGAACTAGGTGTGGTAGACAGGGAGGAACCTAGCAAGGCCCATTTGATCAAAGTCCTTTTTGTGTCCTACTGTCTCTAGTTGGCCCAACAAACATTTGTTTACCAAACATTAACTCTTTTCATCTTCCTGTGAATTCCCTCCTTTTTTGAAGGCCCAAACCCCTGCCCTCTTCTCCTTAGTCCAGAATGATATACAGTCATACGTTGCTTAGTGACAGAGAAACACTCTGAGATACGTGTCCTTAGGCAATTTCATCGTCGTGTGAACATCATAGAGTGCACTGACATAAACCTAGATGGTGTAGCCTATTGCTCCTAGGCTACAAACCTGTTCAGCACGTTACTGTACTGAATACTGTAGGCAAGTGTAACACAATGGTAAGTATTTGTGTATCTAAACATATCTAAATACAGAAAAGGTACAGTAAAAATACAATATAAACGATAAAAAAAAGTACACTTGTATTGGGCACTTACTGTAAGTGGAGCTTGAAGGACCGGAAGTTGCTCTGGGTGAGTGAGTGAGTGAGTGAATGGTGAGTGAATGTGAAGGCCTAGGACATCACTGTACACCACTGTAGACTTTATAAACACAGTACACTTAGGCTACACTAAATTTATTAAAAGTATTTTTATTTCTTCAATAATAAATTAACCTTAGCTTATTGTAACATTTTTACTTTATAAACTTTTAAATTTTTTTAACTATTGATGCTTTTGTAATAACACTTAGCTTTAAAACACAAACACATTGTACAGCTCTACAAAAGTATTTTTCCTTTATATCTTTATTCTATAAGGTTTTCTCTATTTTTAAATTTTTTTTTTTTACTTTTTAAACTTTTTTCTAAAAGCTAAGGCACTACACACACATTAGCCTAGGCCTACACAGGGTCAGGGTCATCAGTATCACTGTCTTCCACCTCCTCATCTTGTCCCACTGGAAGGTCTTCAGGGGCAGTAACACTCATGGAGCTGCCATCTCCTAGGACAACAATGCCTTCTCTGGAATACCTCCTGAAGGACCTGCCTGAGGCTCTTCTTGAGGAGGAGTCACTCTTTTCAGAAATATGTCCACGTGGTTTTCTTCTTTTTTTTCGTCATAGATTTACTCGTAAGCAGGTAATGCTCTATGAACGTTCCTCTCTATTAATGAAAACCTTTTGGTGTTGGGTCTATGTTTTCAAACTTTTTAAGGAGCTTGTTGAGGTCTGCAAAACCTTCTGCTAAACCCTTCACTGTGAATTTTCTTGGGGGTTCTTCTTTTTCTTCTCCTGCAGCTTCCTTTTCTCTTGCCTCTTCTTCAGCCATGTGTTCCTATCTCAGCTCCAACAGCTCCTCATTAGTCAGTTCCTCAGGAACCACCTCTAAGAGCTCCTCAATGTCATCCTCATCCATATCTAGGTTAAGTTGTTTGCCATCTTAACCACATTCTTGTTGATTTTTGAAACCTCTTCATTCTTGGCAAATCCTTTGAAGTCATGGACAAACCTCTTGAGTGTCTTCTTCCAGATGCCATTCATGCACTCTGGTGCCATCACTCCAAGCTCAAGCAAGGTTCTTGATGCAGTCATAGATATTGTCATTCTTTCATAATTGCATCAGTGTCTTAGTGTCTTCCTCATTTGCAGCAATAGCCTGGGCAAAGGTCCTCCTCAGGTAGTGGGCTTTAAAAGCTGCTATAACGCCTTGATCTGTTGGTTGGAATAAAGAGGTGGTATTTGGAGGGAGAAATACCACCCCGATATTGGGATGAAGATCACCAATAAAAGGAGGATGTCCAGGAGCATTATCAACAATAAGCAAAAGCTTGAAAGATGTGTTAGTCTCCAAAGAGTACTTCTCCATTTCAGTGGCATATCAATTCAGGAGGGCACCTTGGAAGAGGAGCTGAGTCATCTATGATTCTTATTGCTCCCAGGGTACACTGGCAGTGTGTGCTTACTGAAGTGCTTGATCACAGAGGGTTTCAATTTGTAGCCTGTAACATTGCCCCCAAGCAAGACTGTTATCCTGTCCTTAAAAGCCTGGAAACCTGGTATTGACTTATCCTCCTTATGTATGAATGTCCTTTCAGGCATCCGTTTCCAGAAGAGAGGTTTCATCCATATTAAATATTTGCTCTGGAAAGTAATTTTCTTTCACAACCAGCTTTTGGAAACTAGAGTTTCCAAAAATTCTTCAGCTACCTTCACATCAGCACTCACAGACTCACCACTCACTTTCACATTATGTAATGAATAATGATTCTAGAATCATTTAAACTACCCAGAGCTGGCAGTAAGTTCAACATCATAGTCGGATCCAGCCTTTTCTTTCAACATTGCAAACAGAATTTTTGCTTTGGCCGTGATTGGCATGGTGCTAAGAAGGATACGCTTCTCTATCTGGTCTCCAATCCAGGTCATTAGAAGTTTCTCCATGTCTGGTTAGGCCCTTTTCTAATTTTTTTAGTCTCGTTGCCTTCAATGATGCAGATCCTTTAACAGCTTTTGTCACTTTGTTCTTGTTCTTCAAGATCATAGCTATGGTGGAATGGGACATGACTGACTGGCAAGCAATAACCATCACTGATTTTCCAACTTCGTGGTCCTTAATCACTTTTAATTTTGTTTCCAGGTCAGTCACTCAATGTGGCCTCTTACTGGCAACATTAGCAGTGGATTTTGTACATTTATGGGACATGTTGAACAAAACAACATGTGATTAAATCAAGCAAAAGAGAAAATGATGCACTCAAGAGACATGGTAAACATGAGAGGTTTGAGGCTGCTGCTGGCGTAACACGGCATACTGTTTTACAGTGAACTTTTTTCAATATAAGTAGAAAGAGTACACTCTAAAATGACAATAAAAAGTATAGTATAGTAAATACATAAACCAGTAACATAGTTGTTTATTATCATTATCAAGTATTATGCACTGTACATAATTGTATGTACTGTACTTTTATACGATTGGCAGTGCGGTAGGTTTGTTTACGCCAGCATCACTCATGAACACGTAATGCATTGCGCTACGAATGTTAAGATGCCTATGACGTCAGTAGGCGATAGGAATTTTTTCAGCTCCATTATAATCTTATGGGACACCATCATATATGCGGTCTGTCATTGACCAAAACATCGTTATGCAGCACATGACTGTATATGCCTCATTTTGCCTGAATGCCTTTGGAATTTTTCACGCTTATGTGAATTCCCCATTCGTACATATTAAATTTGATTTTCTCCTGTTCACCTGCCTGATGTCGTTTGAATTGTTCGACCAGCCATAAGAACCAAGAAAGGAAGGGGGGAGTTTTTCCCCTCCCCACAAGGCCAATATTGCTTTCCTAAGTTCTACCATGGCCTCTTCCTCTGGCAGACATCAGAAGAGGTGGCAAAAATCAGGGCAGCACTCAATGGGCAGTACTACACAGGTGCTGGCCTGTATGGCCCCACTCTACCCCTGGGACATGCACCCACAAACCTTGGGCAGGGCTCTGAGTGGCAGCTGACAGGGTTAATAGCAGTGAGAACCAAAAGCAGTCTGTACACCTAGTGCCCTCCCAGGGCTGGCCCAGGGAGACATGTGACCTGCAGTTCAGCAGAAATGTAGGCAGGGGACATACACTCAGTCCTTAGTTTAGATAGTTGCATTTACTTATTGAAGCTTCAAACAGAAGAGATGCAGCAACGTAAAGCAAAGGGACACTGCTATCAGGGAGCATTACCAGGACAGTGCTATCTTGATGCTTTCTGATTGTTTTAACCTCCAGAAAATATTCTGCCCTTTAAGTACTTGACAACTAGAGTGGGAGCATGAAGATGAGGCTGAGCACCATCTTCCAAGGGTTTAACAGATGTGAGTCATGGTAGAATTGGGGTAATAGGAGTACATGGAAGTTTCCTCTGATTATTCATATAAGGAAATAGGAAGCAAAGTGGCCTGCAGAGTACAAAGGCACAGCAGGTGTGAACAAGCCATCTAGGGGAGTGGGTGATGTGATGGACTAGCCAGGCAGCATAGAGGGCCATGGGATGTCCATGATCTCGAATTTAAATTGAGTCCAGGGGGCTAGCCCTGTGGCTTAGCGGTTAACTGCGCGCACTCCACTACTGGCGCCCTGGGTTCAGATCCCGGGTGCGCACAGATGCACCACTTGTCCGGCCATGCTGAGGCTGTGTCCCACATACAGCAGCTAGAAGGATTTGCAGCTATGACATACAACTATCTACTGGGGCCTTGGGGAGAAAAAGGGGAAAAAAAGGAGGAGGATTAGCAACGGATGTTAGCTCAGGGCCGGTCTTCCTCAGCAAAAAAAGAGGAGGATTGGCATGGATGTTAGCTCAGGGCTGATCTTCCTCACAAAAAATAAATAAATAAATAAATAAAAATAAACCGAGTCCAGTTGGCTTGGTTGTGTGCTTTCCCCAATATATATATATATTTTTTTTTTGGTGAGGAAGATTGGCCCTGAGCTAACATCTGTTGCCAATCTTCCTCTTTTTGCTTGAGGAAGATTGTTGCTGAGCTAACATCTGTGCCAATCTTCCTCTTTTTTTTTTTGTATGTGGGACACTGCCACAGCCTGCCTTGATGAGCAGTGTGTAAGTCCATGCCCAGGAACCAAACCTGCACACCCCAGGCCATCAAAGTGGAATGCACGAACTTAACCACTACACCACTGGGCCAGCCCCTCCCCAACACTGTTAAGTGTAAAGTAGGTAGAGCTGGTTTTAATTAGGGTCAGGATTTTACCAGACAAGTACTATGAAAGGAGAGAGGGGTAAAGAAATTGGGGATGTATGCAAGGACCACGAATGGAAGTTGGGTAAGGAAGGAAGGAAGGACACAGTGGGGGTAAGGGGTGATGGAATGTGTCAGAGTTAATGGATTCTAGGTCCTAATGGGGTAGAGGAAATTCTTTAAGCAAATCTTGGCATTACAAGTCTTTTTTTTTTTTTTTTTTTTGGTGAGGAAGATGGGCCCCTGAGCTAACATCTATTGCCAATCTTCCTCTTTTTGCTGAGGAAGATTAGCCCTGAGCTAACATCCATGCCCATCCTCCTCTATTTTGTATGTGGGACGCCACCACAGCATGACTTGACAAGCGGAGCGTAGGTCCACACCCGGGATCCCGCCTTGCGAACCCCAGGCCATTGAAGTGGAGCATGCAAACTTAACCACTACGCCACTGGGCTGGCCCCCACAAATCTTTTTTTAAGAGTGGGACATTTCCTTGCTGTCTTCCCACTTTACCTTCTTTATTCCCACTTTTTTTCTTCTCCTTTCCATGTTGAAATAGTAAGTTCATGAGGTGTTGCTACTTGCTTTGCTGAGAAAGAGAGAGAAAGAGAAAGAAACATCCCTCCCAGCACAGATTTTTGTACTTCTGGCAAAGAAGGAGTTAAATAGTGTTATTTGGAAGTTCTTTAACAATATCCAGATTTGGCTTAGAGATAGGATTATGCTTATGTCCTTTATTTCTCTCCTTAATTTACAAAGAGCGCTCTTATCTCAGACATTCTGGTGCTTTGTTGGAATTTTCTAAGTAATGCAGCTGCTACAGAGCAGTTTTTTGGGAGAGCTGCAATGTGACCCTTAAGTTGGGGGAGGATTCCAGCAAAATAGAGGCCTCCTGGCCAGAGCTTCTGTTCAGGTTCCTAACAGTAACACACTTCTCATCAGAATGGCTGCGGGAGATCAGGTGACAGAGGCCATTTTATCAGTTTGTTGTGCTGGTCTTTCACCTGCCTGAAAACTATCTTAAAATGATTGTTTTCCAAATGCAATGACACAGCAGTCTGTTTTCTAGAGACCTTACGTTCAATGTGCTCCTTGCTCTGAATGTTTGCCCTGGCGATTCCAGAGGTGCTTTAAGGTAGAACAAGCAGTTCATAAAGGCACAGAAAGGATGGAGAATAATAGAATCTACAAGATTTTGAAATCATGAAAAGTGAAAATAACCCACTAATATGTCCATCATCTCTGCCTTGCTGGAAGGAGCCTTGAACGGTCTCCCTGTCCATCTTTCTGCCCCTACACGGGACTGCAGCAAAGCTGTTCTAGCAAGAGAGCTTTCTGCCCACTTAGAAATTAGGTCTAATGCTCTGTCAATGTCTAAGGAATTTTTAAAAGTTGATCTTATTTTTGTCTTTAAGCAGATTTACTTTGCCACACTTTAACTCATTCTTCTATTGACTATTAAGGGATAGTCCCAATCTGGCAAGTAATTCACTCCTTGTTGCTGTAATAAACATGCCCAATTTTTAAATTGTCCTGTTACCACAAGAAAAATTAATCACAATAATCTGGGGCATAAGTCTTGACTTTTTGGTTTTTTGAATTCTTGAAAAGCACAGCCTTTTTTATTTCTTTTTCTGGTGAGGAAGACTGGCCCTGAGCTAACATCTCTTGCCAATCTTCCTCTTTTTGCTTGAGGAAGATTGGTGCTGAGCTAACATCTGTGCCAATCTTCCTCTATTTCTTTTTATATGTGAGTCACTGCCACAGCATGGCATGATGAGTGGTGTAGGTCTGCGCCCAGGATCCGAACCCACAAACCCTGGGCCGCTGAAGCAGAGTGTGTGAACTTAACCACTACACCACCAGGCCAGCCCCCAAAGCACAGCCTTTTGTAAAGTGACTTGAATTCTCTCTAAGTTCAGCCCCCTAACTTTTCCTGACACTGTGGAATGGCAGACAGAAATAGAGCTGAAGTCAGAAGCCTCAAATTCCAATTCTGCTATTACAAGATGCATTATCACAGTTTATATTATTCTTAACTTATAGCCCCAATTTCCTCATCTGCAAAATGTGGAGAAGCATACCTATGCCCCAGATAAATCAGCTAACAAATGTAAAAAGCACTTCGTAAATGTGAAAATATTGTAAAAGTGTGTCTATTTTTAGAGTTTATTCCTAAATGCCCCATGTTAGCTTATTTGGGGTCCTCCTGGGGCCCCTCTCCTTCCCTCTTCTTTTTCTTTGCCCATCTTCCTCTCTCCTTTCCCAAGTGTCCAGCTGTCCTCCATGGAATGTTGCTATAGCAGAAATCTCAGAGAATATTCAAAAGCTAAAAATATAGCCAAAGAAGAAATTAATACCAGTGAATAGAGACCTTCCTGCTAAACTCGTTTCTTAGGGGACACTATAAGACTGGGCAAAGAAGGAGAGAAAGAAGAAAAGCAGATTGGAGATGCTGGTGACGAGAGCAGGAGAGGGGAGAAGGAAGAGCAAAGGAGGCAGAGAGAATCCACTAGAAGGGGAGGAGCACAGAACTCACCTCACTCCCAAGCCTCTGAATCCATTCGGAAAAGGAGGGGAAAAGGACAGCATAATTTCAACAACCCGTGAAAGTACCTAAAAGGGAGTTTGTACAGAAAAGAGCAAAGTAAGCACAAGAGAATAAAATTCTTTCCAGGGAGGGAAGTGTCAGGTAGTATTGCAGGCACTGTGATATACTGAAGTTATGATACAGTATCAACTGCTGAGAATAGTTTAATTAGAGTATGTGATTCCTATAGCCGGTTACTACAAGGAAAGTGTAAATCACTGTTATATTTATATCGCAGGTAAAATTATACTACGGCCAATAGAATACAGAAAAGAGATTTGCTTAAAATGTGGTTGGGGGGGCCAGCCCAGTGGCGTAGCAGTTAAGTTCGCCAGTTCCGCTTCAGGTGTTTGCCGGTTTGGATCCTGGGTGTGGACCTACTCACCGTTTGTCAAGCCATGCTGAGGCAGTGTCCCACATAGAAGAACTACAACTCTACAACTATAATACACAACTATGTACTGGGGCTTTGGGGAGAAAAAAGAAAAAGAGGAAGATCGGCAACAGATGTTAGTGCAGGGCCAATCTTCCTCAAAAAAAAAAATGTGGTTGGAACTCACACTCTTACACTCCATCCACATGATAGAGAGAAAGTGGGAGATGAACCTGGAGCAACACACATTCCCATCAGCCTGCTTCCCACCCTCAGGAAATCAAGTGGCCCTCTGCAATAACTTAGAAGTAGGAAGACAGGTTTTTAATGAACACTAGGTGTGGGAATTGGAAGATTGAAGGAATTGGAAGAGGAATGACCACTAAGGCATGGGCTGGGATTCACAGAGGGAGTAGAGCAGCCTAGATGGAGCAGCAATCCTATTAGAGACTAGACTCTTTCTAGTGGAATTTCTAGAGCAGGGAAACTGCTAATACACGGTCTGCCTTGTAATTAAAGGGAGCTACACAAGCCCATTTGCAGACTTAGGTTCTTGTGGAAACATCACCACCCCATCCTCAATCTCTTCTGACAAGTATATAGGATGTCTTTCTCTGAGCCTGGGTAAAGACATTAGCAGACAATATTATGTCCTGGTCTCCCACCCGCACAAGACTATTTCAGAAACTAACATTAAGGGTAGCAACCAGAATAGTGAGCTAAGGTTGGGAGAATTACATTCTGTATCTTCAAATTCCCCAGGGAACAAAACCGGAGAGGTAAACTATTTCTATTTCACAGTCCAAAAGTATCCCATGATTCATCCAATTGTTTTTTCTTGATTGGTACTTCTCTTTCTGATCACATCCATCTCATCTCAGGCATATGTAACCTTTGTTACCCTACTGTGAGCACAAGGATGGGTTTCCCATATGATGTTGTTTTGAGATTCACCAAGTTAATTTCACTCCTGCTATGGCTGCTCTGCAATCAGCCCTTTATGCAAAATTGAATGTAGGTGCCTTGTCTAAATGTCGGGCAAGGTGCCAGTGAAAAGAGAGGCCTTCTTTTGTTGGCTGGAGACTGGACTTTCTTTGTCATACGGTTCAGGTAAAAACCCTGCTGC
Organism: Diceros bicornis minor; assembly: GCF_020826845.1. Lineage (NCBI taxonomy): Eukaryota > Metazoa > Chordata > Mammalia > Perissodactyla > Rhinocerotidae > Diceros > Diceros bicornis. The sequence continues at coordinate 47,021,188 of NC_080744.1, read as the reverse complement.
CAGGCCTCTAGGCAGCTTCCATGGCTATAGATTCTCTTCTTATGCTCTGTGGCCAACAAAAAGAGAAAAGAAAAAAACCCTAGGCTACCCCATTGGCCTAAGAACTAGGACTTGATGACTCTGAGGTCTGACCTCACTTTCAGGTTCAGAATCCTGAGGCTGTGGCTTCTGCCCTCCTATCCATCCAGACAAGTTAAGCAACATTCACGGCTCCATTTTTCTAGGTCGTTGTGTAAGGGAAGGCACAGAGGAAGAACTAAAACGTTTTGCCTTGAGGGCAAAACCCTTCAACCTCCACTTCAAATAGAGCCAATGAGACAGAGCAGAAAACATTTTCCATAGCTACCTGCCAGGTGTTAGTTATGACAGAGGGAGGCAGGGACAGATCCTTTGTATAAATCAGGAGTGTTCTGGTTCTTAGGTGGAAAAGCAAACTTAAGAGAGCCAGCCTGGCACTTATAAACACTCAAATTCAGAGTAACTAGTCCACATTCCTCTCTATGTTATGGGGCTAAGAGGGGTTTATCTCTTCGTTTATATGGGAAAATTAAAGAATACGAAATTGTCTTTTACATTCATATCAGGTACCAAATAATAGGCCCTAAATACAGACCATGATATTTCCCTTGATTTTCAAAACAGACGGCTTGGCTTCATTTTCAGTAGCTCCTCTGAGCGTAAATATGCTCCTAGCATTACATCCACACTTCATTACTTGATTTTTATCTTTTCCCTCTTAATTAATAGGTTTATAATTTAACTGTGCCTGTGTCTTTTGTTATAACCACCTCCAATCTAAATTTGGAAGAATAAAGGGTATACAGAAGACACGCATTATTTTAAAATAACAATAAAGATCATAACTTCCAGTCAATGAAAAGACCTTCCCTCCTATTCCAAACATATAGAAATAAAACACGTAGAACAAAAAAAAAAATTTAAATACACAGATAAGTTCAAAAAGAAGAGAGGGAAATCCCTAGATGCCAAAACTGAAGCAGAAACTAAAAACTATAACATGAGGCAAGTGAGCGGCAAGGCAGCCAACCTGTTACATGCCTTTATGTGAATCAGAAAATGGACCACCCTCTGAGTAGATTTCACTCTCATGGGTGCAGGAGTTGGTGAGTGGAGCTCGAGCTTGATCTCACCCCCATGCACCGCCTTTCCCAGGTGCCCTTGTGTAGGACATAACCTGCAGAGCTGTACCCAGTGGCCCTGACAACTGGAGAAGAAGCTACATCACTCAGAGGGGTTTTGAAATTGGAAATAGGCCTTTGGGGTTGAGGGATAGAGTTTAAATGCACATATGAGGAAAGAGCCCTAAATCTTAAGTCCACAAAAGACAGGGTGCTGATTGTACACCCATGCTCATAACAGCACTATTCTCAATAGCCAAAAGGTGAAGCAACCCAAGTGTCCATCGAGGATGAATGGATAAACAAAAGGTGATATAGACGTAGAATAGAATGTTCTTCAGCCTTAAAAAGGAAGGACATTCTGACACATGTTACAATGTGGATGAACTTTGAGGACATTATGCTAAGTGAAATAAGCCAGTTACAAAAAGACAATACTGTATGATTCCACTTATATGAGGTGCTTAAAATAGTCAAAATCCCAGAGACAGAAAGTACAATGGCAGTTTCCAGGGGCTGGAGGGAGAGAGGAATGGGGAATTGTTGTTTAATGGAGATGGAATTTCACTTTGAGATGATAAAAGTTTTGGAGACGGATGGTGGTAGCACAACAGTGTAAACATACTTAATGCCACTGCACTGTACACTTAAAAATGGTTAAGATAGTAAAATTTTATATGATGTGTATTTTAGCACAATTTTTAAAAAATAAAAATTATTTAAAAATCAATAAATACGAGCTTTAAAAACAAGATCAGGGCCAGCCAGGTGGCGCAAGCGGTTAAGTGCACGTGCTCCGCTGCTGTGGCCCGAGGTTCGCCGGTTCGGATCCTGGGCGTGCACTAACACACAGCTTGGCAAGCCATGCTGTGGCAGCGTCCCATATAAAGTGGAGGAAGATGGGCATGGATGTTAGCCCAGAGCCAGTCTTCCTCAGCAAAAAAAAAAAAAGAGAGAGAGAGAGGAGGATTGGCAGACGTTAGCACAGGGCTGATCTTCCTCACACACACAAAAAAACAAAATCAAAATATGAAACACAGAAAGACAGGAAGCTGAAACCCAAGTCCCTACATAATCCCGGGAGCCACAAAAGACTGCCCTTGAAGCACACAAGTAAGTACTGTGGACTTCATTAGAAGCAGCAAGGACTCTTGCTGTCAACCTGGGCCGTGAATCCAAAGAAATTAGAAACCCAGACCTGTGCCATTCATGGATATAAAGTCTGAATTCACATTACCTGCAAGTTGTAGGAACCCTAAGGAGAAAAACACACATAAAAGTGATCAATGGGGGGAGGGATGAATAGGCAGAGCAGTATGGCGATGACTTTTAGATACAACACCAAAGGCACGATCCAGAAAAGAAACAATTGATAAGCTGGGCTTCATTAAAATTAAAAACTTCTGCTCTGTGAAAGACACTGTCACTCACTTGAGAGATATCTGCAGCCCAGTGTTTACTGCAGCATTATTCACAATACCCAAGACATGGAAGCAACCTAGGTGTTCATCAACAGATGAATGGGTAAAGAAAATGTGGTGTAGGGGCAGGCCCGGTGGCACAAGCGGTTAAGTTCGCACGCTCTGCTGTAGCAGCCCAGGGTTCGCTGGTTCGGATCCTGGGCGCGCACCGACGCACCACTTGTCAAGCCATGCTGTGGCGGCGTCCCATATAAAGTAGAGGAAGATGGACACGGATGTTAGCCCAGGGCCAGTCTTCCTCAGCAAAAAAGAGGAGGATTGGCAGATGTTAGCTCAGGGCCAACCTTCCTCACAAAAAAAAAAAAGAAAGAAACTGTGGTATATATATATACAATGGAATATTATTCAGGCATAAAAAAGGTGAAATCCTGCCATTTGTGATAACGTGGATGGACCTTAAGGGCGTTATGCTAAGTGAAATAAGTCAGAAAGGGAAAGACAAATACTGTATGATCTCACTTCTAGGTGGAATCCAAAAAAGAAAAAAGAAGGCCAAACTCATAAATACAGAGTGGAATAGTGATTGCCTGGGGCTGGGGATGGGGAAAATGGGGAGATGCTGATCAAAGAGTACAAACTTCCAGTTACGAGATGAAGAAATTCTGAAGATCTAATATTCAGCATGGTGACTACAGTTAACAATACTATATCATTTACTTGAAAGTTGCGAAGAAAATAGTAGATCTTAAATGTTCTCACCACACAAAACAAATTGTAATTATGTGAGGTAATGGATGTGTTGACTAACCTTCTTGTGTGATCATTTTGCAATATATACATGTATCAAACCATCACATTGTACACCTTAAACTTATACAATGTTATATGTCAATTATATCTCAATAAAGCTGGGGCGGGGGAAGCACTATGAAGAGCAGACATTCAGTGTTTTAAAAAAGACAATGTCAAGAGTGTAAGAAAATAAGCCACAGACTGGGAGAAAATATTTGCAAAAGACACATCTGATAAGGGACTGTTTTCCAAAATATACAAAGAACACTTAAAACTCAACAATAAGAACATGAACAATCCAAATAAAAAATGGGCGAAAGGCTTAAACAGATACCTCACCAAAGAAGAAATACAGATAGCAAGTAACCATATCAAAACATGCCAAACATGATATAGCATTAAGGAATTGCAAATTAAAACAACAATGAGGTGGTACTATACACCTATTAGAATGGGCAAAATCCAAATCACTGACAACACTAAATGCTGATGAGGATGTGCAGCAGCAAGAGCTCTCAGTCACTGCTGATGGAAATGCAAAACGGTACTGTAGAAGACAGTCTGGCAGTTTCTTACAAAACTAAACATACTCTTACTATCCAATCCAGCAGTCACGCTCCTTGTATCTACCCAAAGGATTTGAAAACATGTCCGCACAAAAACTTACATGCAGATGTTTACAGCAGCTTTATTCATAGCTGCCAAATCTTGGAAGCAACCAAGATGTCCTTCAGTAGGTGAATGGATAAATAAACTGTGATACATCCAGACAATGGAATATTATTCAGTGCTAAAAAGAAATGAGCTATCAAGCCATAAAAGGACATGTAGAACCTTAAATGCATATTACTAAGTGAAAGAAGCCAATCTGAAAAGGCTGCATACTGTATGCGTCCACCAATAGGACATTCTGGAAAAGGCAAAACTATGGAGACAGTAAAAGGATCAGTGGTTGCGATGGGTTAGGGAGAAGAAAGGGATGAATAGGCAAAGCCTGAGGATTTTTAGGACAGTGAACTATTCTGTATGATATTAAAATGGTGGATACATCGTTACACATTTGCCAAAACCTATAGAGTGTACAACACCAAGAGTGAAACCTAATGTAAACTATGGTCTTTGGGTGATAATGATGTGGTTCGTAGATTGTAACAAATGTACCTCATGGTGTGGATGTCAATAGTAGGGGAGGTTGTGGGTGTGTGAGGACAGGGAATATATGGGAACTCTCTGTACCTTTCACTGTAAATCTAAAATGCTCTAAAAAAATAAAATTAATTAATTTTTTTAATTACCAGAGAGAAAAGACAAAATACCTATAAGAGAATGACATCTGAAAGATAATAGATTCCTCATCAAAACAGCAGATTTCAGAAGACAATGGATTAATATCTTCAAAGTGCTGAGGGAAAATAATAGTATAGTTATAAAATCTATATGTACCCTTAATTAATAGTGAAGTCAAAATAGAGATTTCTTCAGACATTTAAAGACTAAGGCAATTTCTGCCCAGACCCTCATTGAAAGAACTACTAAATTTTTTTTTTTTTTGGTGAGGAATATTAGCCCTGAGCTAACACCTGATACCACTCCTCCTGTTTTTTGCTGAGGAAGATTGGCCCCTGGCTAACATCCTTGCCCATCTTCCTCTACTTTATATGTGATGCCGCCACAGCATGGCTTGACATGTGGTGCGTCGGTGCACGCCCGGGTTCCGAACCTGTGAACCCTGGGCCACTGAAACGGAGTGCATGCACTTAACCACTGCGGCACCAGGACGGCCCCTAAATTTTCTTATTTGGGAAAAATAAAATAAAAAACATGAAGTTCCCACTGGCCAAATATAGGAGAAAAGGTAAGCATCAAATAGAATAATGACTGTATTAGATTAAAATACGTTGAATACGTAAAAATCCATGAGTTCATAATACTACAGAATCCAAAAGCAAACAAGAGAAAGCAAGCACACACCATTTACACACATTGGTCATTATTGAAACCTAGGGTACAAATGCTTATTTTGAAAATTGACAATTAAAAATAATTAAGAATTTATCCTACCTTTCCCAAATGAGCTGTACTTCAAGATAACCACGTAGTTGATGGGAGAAATTTCTTTACAAAAGAACTTCAGCTAATAAATATAAAGCAAAGATAGAATTAGAAAATCTCCAATTTTCAACCAAAGGAAATAGTTGATACAGGCAAATCTCGTCAATAGATGAAACCTCTAAATAAAAGGTTGATGGAGAACTTTACAATGAAGGGATCAGACTGTCAACATCTGAACCTACTGATCAATCTTAGCGTTACTCATAATGACACAGTCAGACATGCTAGGCTTCCTGATTTGATACAATATGAAGTACAGTGTATGGCACCAACTTGGAAATATTTTTGTCAAAAATATTGAGCCTAACTAAGACTCTAACTTTGCCTCTCTTAACCTAGTTTCCAAAGACAGGAATAAGGGATAGAGGAAAAAGTTAGATGATCCCATGAGGGAGCAGATTCAGAATGTGGGACATTCTACAAGACAACTCATCTAATTTATTCTGTAAGTCAACATCATATAAAAAAAGGAGGAGGACTATACTAGATCAGTGTTCTCAACCAGAGATGGTTTTGTCGTCAGGGGAACATTTAATGATGTCTGGAGACATTTTTGATTGTCACAATGTGAGAAGTGCTATTGGAATCTAGGAAGTAAATGCCAAGGATGCTGCTAAACATGCTACAATGCACAAGACAACCCTCTCCACCCCTTCCCCCACACAAGAATTGTCTGGTCCAAAATGTTAGTAGTGCCACTGCCGAAAACTCTGTACTAAAGGAGATTGAAAAGACACCACAATCTAATTTAGTGTGTGTGTCGTATTTGGATCCTGATTTAAACAAGCCAAAACCCTGAAAAGACATTTTTGAGATAATCAGGGAAATTTGAATATAGACTGGGTATTAGATGATACCGAAGAATTATTATTGGGTATGATATTGGTATTGTGTATGGTATGTAAGAAAATGTCTACAATCTTTAGAGATTGATACTAAAGTATGTAGAGATAAAATGGCATGATGTCTAGGATTTTCTTTAAACTATTTCAGCAAAAAAAAAGAATAGATTACAGAAGTATGGAAAAATATTGATAATTCTAGAATCTTGATGTCGGCTTTGTGAGAGTTCCCAATATATTTATGTATATTTGATAGAATTTTTCCTTTAAACATGAACGCTAGTCTTCAGAAAGAAGGAATTTAAGCCAACAGGAAAAAAGAATATGCAAGAAACAATGATTATTATTCATGGAGGAATGACTCTGAGGACCCTCTTTAGACCGGGATGAGCATGGTAAGCAGCTGGTGCCCATACAGATCCTCAGCATGATGAACTGCATGGTGGCCAGACACTCTGAATCACAATTCAATGAGAAGAAACAAGGCCTTCATGCTCACCAAAAGATACTATATCTGAAAAAAATATATTTTGGTGGGTTCATTCAGTTCAGAAGCTATAGTTATACATATTTGCTGAAGAACAAGCTTTTTCTCACTTCATTTTTGTAGTAGATGCTTTTGAGAAATTTGAATACTCTAAAAAATTTCAGGTGCTGGCCATGTGGCATAGTGATTAAGTTTGGCATGCTCCGCTTCAGCAGCCCAGGTTTGTGGGTTCGGATCCCAGGTGCGAACCTACACCACTCATCAGCCACGTTGTGGCAGCAACCCACATACAAAATAGAGGGAGATTGGCACAGATGTTGGCTCAGGGCTAATCTTCCTTAAGCAAAAAAAAAGGGGAAGGTTGGCAACAGATGTTAGCTCAGGGTGAATCTTCCTCAGGAAAAAAAATTTTCAATATCAAGAAAAACCATTGAGCTAACAAAGAAGGAATCTTCTAGTGTTCCTGTTGTTTCTCTGTATTTTCAAAGAGACTGTCATTTTTTACATCTCAATTTATTTAATGACTGTACCTCTCAGAATATTAGAGACAAGATGATTTTCTATTTGTGGTTTCCCTTAGCTTGTTATCATGCAAAGTCTAGACACCTAATATGACCTCATTAGTGTGAGTGCAGTGATGGGTGTGTCCCTCATGACTGGTGGTGACATTGGTAGAAAGTCAAAGCCACACTTGCACAAATAGAATCCTACTGTCTCCTGGAAAGCAGCTGTGGAAAAAATCATTCACTTGTATTGCAGGGCACAAGTATGGACCACACTGTGAGTAATTTTCACTGGTGTAGTGAGTTGGAAGATAGACCGCAAAATGATATATCCAAGTTCTAATCTCTGGTACCTGGGATTGAGACCTTATTTGGAAATAGAGTCTTTGCAGATGTAATTAAGTTAAGAATCTTGGGGTAAGATCATCCTAGATTTAGGGTGGGCCCTAAATCCAATGCTGTGTCCCCATAAAAGAAAAGAGAAGGAGATTTGAGACACAAGAGAGACACAGGGAAAAGCCATGTGAAGAAGGAAGTAGAGACTGGAGTTATACAGCTTCAAGTCAAGGAATGCCAAGGATTGCTAGCCGCCACCAGAAGATAGGAGTGAGGTATGGAACAGATTCTTTCTCAGAGTCTCCAGGAGGAGCCAATGCTGCCAACACCTTTTGGACTTCTAGCCCCAAGAACTGTGAGAGAATAAATTTCTGATGTTTTAAGCCACCCAGTTTGTGGTAATTTGTTATGGCAGCCCTAGGAAACTAATACAACTTATATGGGGCAGCTTTTCACAGAAATACCCTGAGGAATTAAAACAAATGATTCTCAGATTCTCAGATGGCCTCCATTTGTTTAATCATTCGCTCATTTTCTCATTCATTCATTCATGAAATATCTGCTTATTACATACTTGGGTCTAAAATATAACTGGGACTTTTCAGATTCTCTGACACATTCTTATCCAGGGTAAATTTGGTTATTGCCAACTCTGTAGGTGGGGGAAAGTTAACTCTAGATATTTTGTACTTCACTTGGAAAGAGCTATTATCTTCTGGATTCTTCGTAAGTTACCTTTGCATTCTGCCTAACAGTTGGCTGACAAACAGCAATAACAAGAAGTAAATGGAATTTTTCTCTTTTCTCAGAATTTCATCAAAGGCCACAAAGTTGAAGACAAAGAGCAATAAATACTCCCATGTTGGGAGGAAAGGTGCTAGACACATCTTTGCAGGATTTACAAAAAGATAGAACCCTTATCCACATGTAGTCTACATATAAGAAAAGAGGTTGTTAGAAAAGGAGTCATTGAAAGGAATTCACAGAATCAAGAAGTGTTGAGATTTTTCTTCTTGGGAACACTTCTCACAACTGTGCTAAGTGTACACTGCACAACTACAGGGGGCAACATTTACCCCACAGTCGCTGGAGATTTATATAGTGTTTAACAATTTTCCAGCAGATGGCAGTAAAGTATCTTGAGGAGTAAGGTCCTTTTCCTAGTTCACACAAGGTCATATGGGCTAGTAAAGGCGCTGCTCCTTTTCCTTCTTCTCCCCCACATGCTCCTTCAAGCCAAGTATGTAGAGTTCCAAGAGGATCTTCACAGATGTTGGGATTGCCTGTAATATGAGAGACTAGCATCTCATTCCCTGAATGAATGCTGGCTGAGTTACAGAAACTCTCAGGCCTGCCCCAGGCTACTTACTATCAGAGCAGAGCCTGGGAGTCCTGGGAGAGCCTGATAAGTGTCCAGGGAGTCTTAGGCCTGATGCCTGCTCTTTATCTGGAGAAGTCTGAAGGGAAGAACTGGCTAGAGCTACGGTGACAGCAGGACAAGGGAGTCAGAGCTGGTCACACTGCGCTTCCACCACTTGGCATGGTAAGAGCACATGAATTCCCTGGGCCAAATGGACACCCTGGCTACACATAGCCAGGCATGAGCTGTCTGAAAGAACCTTGTCTGAGAGAACTGACCACTAAGTGACAGCCCCACCACCACCACCAAAAAGAGGGGATGTACAACTAGAGGACAGAAAAGGTAAGCAGAGATCACCAAAGGTCACCCAGAAAAAAGATCACCTCTGGCACAGAAAGGTGTGTGGAGGTCCACCACAGGTTTTCCAAAGAACTCATAAAAGTGCCCCACAAAGGAGAGACATTTAGTCACCTGCTATTACAGAAGGCATTCAACAGCCAAGAGAAAACTATAAATAGCACCAACCTTTACCCATTTACCTATTATTCATTCACCCCTCCCTACCCTGGAAGAGCCAGAAGTTGCAAAAGAGCAGAAGGAGTAAGAAAAGTAAAAAATAAACTTCCTTCCTCGGTGTGGGTTCCCAAGGCGTGAATCAAACCTAAGAAATTACTTCTCACTGTATACTCTTGGTGTGTCTGAAGAGAACCTAGAGTTTTCTTCGGTAGTCTTCTCTCCTCCATGCAACTCGTGTGCCTTAGGGGAAGCTAAAATTCTACCAACAACAACCCACTCTTCATCACCCCAGCACTATTTTTTATACTCTGAAAACTAAAAAACATTGTTAAAAGAAATTTTAAAATATCTAAATAAATGGAAAGGCATCTCATGTTCATGGATCAGAAGTCTTACAGAATTCTCCTCAAACTGATCTACAGATTCAACACAATCCCTATCCAAATCCAAGCTGGCTTTTTAACAGAAATTGACAAGCTAATCCTAAATTTTATATAGAAATGTATGGGACCCAGGATCACCAAAACAATATTAAAGAATAATAAAATTGGAGGACTCACACTCTGATTTCAAAACTTACTGCAAAGTTACAGTAACCAAGACAGTGTCGTACCAGTATAAGAATAGAAATATAGATCAATGGAATAGAATTGAAAGACCAGAAATAAACTCTCACATTTACAGTCAATTGATTTTCTACAGGAGGCCAGGACAATTCAATGGAGAAAGAATAGTCTCTTCAACAAATGGTGCTGGAACAACTGGATATCCACATGCAAAGAATTAAATTGGACCCCTTCCTCACACCATACACAAAAATTAACCGAAGATGGATCAAAGATATAATTACAAGAGCTAAAATTATAAAACTCTTAGGAGAAAACATAGGGATAAATCTTCATGACCTCAGATTTGGCAATGGTTTCTTAAATATGACACCAAAGCACACATGACAAAAGAAAAAAATAGATAAATTGGACTTCATCAAGATTAAAAACCTTTGTGCCTCAAAGGATATCATCAAGAAAGTGAAAAGACAACCCAGAAAATGGGAGAAAATATTTGCAAATCATGTATCTGATAAGGGACTTATATCTAAAATGTATAAAGAACTTTTACAACTCAATAAAAGCAAACACCCAATTTTAAAATGGGCAAAGGATATAAACAGACATTTCTCTAGAGAAGACATACAAATGGTCAATAAACATACAAAAATATGCTCAATATCACTAGCCATCAGGGAAATCAAAATCAAAATCACTATGAAACACCACTTCACAGCCACTAGAAAGAGTATAATAAAAAAAGACAGATGACAATTATTGATGAGGATATAGAGAAACTGAAACCTCATACATTGCTGGTGGGAATATAAAATGGTGCAGACGCTTTGGAAAACAGTCTGGCAGTTCCTCAAAAGGTTAAACATAGAGTTATCAGATGACCCAGCAATTCTACTCCTAGGTGAATACCCAAAGAAAAATGAAAAATAGTTCCACACACACACTTGTACACAAATTTTCATAGCTGTATTACACATAATAGCCAAAAAACAGAAACAACCCAAATGACCATTAACTCATGAATAGATAAATAAAATATGGCGTATTTACACAATGGAATATTATTCAATCATAAAAAGGAATGACATACTGATATATGCTACAACATAGATGAACATTCAAAATGTTATGCTACATGAAGGAAACCAATGACAAAAGCCCACATATTGTATGATTCCTTTTGTATGAAATGTCCAATATAGGCAAATCTATAAAGATAGAAGGTAGATTAGTGGTTGCCTAGGACTGGGGGCTCAGGGAGAAAGGGGAATGACTGCTAATGAGTACAGGGTTTTCTGGGGTGATGAAAATGCTCTAAAACTGACCATAGTGAGGGTTGCACAACTCTGTGAATATACTACTAAGAACCACTCAATTGTTCACTTTAAATAGGAGAATTATATGTTAATTATATCTCCATAAACCTGTCATAGTTATATATTTTTAATTATTGGGTCCATCCCCAGAGATTGCAATTTAATTGGATTGGGGCATCAGGATTTAAAAAAAAAAAAAACTTCTCAGGTGATCCAAATATGCAGCACAGCTTGAGAATGACTGATCTGAGCTAATCATGGTTAGTCTGACAGAGATTGGCTTAGGCCTGGGCACATGTGCCTCTGGCCAATGAGATGTAAGAAGTTGCCTGGGCTTTCTGGAACAGCTTTCTTCAAGGGTTACGGAAAAAGAAACCGCCTCATCTTTTGAACATTATGTCTTGCAACCATGCAAGGAGTTAGTCCAAGGACAAAACTGACACATTAAGGGGCTGGCCTGGTGGCGCAGCGGTTATGTATGCATGCTCCGCTTCGTGGCCCGACGGTTCGCTGGTTCGGATCCCAGGTGCGCGCCGATGTACCGCTTATCAAGCCATGCTGTGGCAGCGTCCCATATAAAGTAGAGGAAGATGGGCACGGATGTTAGCCCAGGGCTGATCTTCCTCAGCAAAAAGAGGGGGATAGGCATCAGATGTTAGCTCAGGGCTAATCTTCCTCACACACACACACAAAATAACTGACACACTAAGGATGTCAGAGGAGAAATGTGTAAAAGAACCTGGGACCTTTATGACTTAATTGAGCTGCCGAATTAAGCAACCCTTGAGTCACTTGAATTCTGGACTTCTTATAAAGTCAGATAAATTTCCTTATTTTTCAAGTCTCTTTGAGTTGAGTTTTCTGCTACTTGCAGACCAAAGTATCCTCACATACTGAGGAACATTTAAGGAGCAGATGAAGAAGACCAGCCCACAAAAAAGAATGGGAAGGAATGGACAGAGAAGTAGGGAGAAAACCAGAAGAGTACAGTATCATAAAAGCCAAATACAAAGAATAGCTTAAGAAAGAAGGAATAGTCAACAGTGCAAAATGTTTCAAATCAGTTAAGATGAAGTTGAGGGTACTGTGTGAAATCCGATTCATTTTGGCTTCTAACCAGCTGCAACAGTACATTGGCATAGGTGATCTGTACATATAGACCTACACCATCCAATATAGCATCTAGAAGCCATAAGTATTTCTTTAACTTTAAATTAATTAGAATTAAATAAAATTTAAAATTCACATTATCGGTACCATTAGCCAGACTCCAGTTGCTGAACAACCACAGTATCGGGCAGGTATAAAATATTTCCATCATCACAAAAAGTTTTATTGGACGGCATTGATCTTAACAGTTTGTTCCCTCTGACTCTTAGGCATTTTGAATCCCAAGGTCAAGTCTGTTATTCCTTCTATTCACCTTTCTCTCCCTGAAGTCTAATCTTTGAGGAGCAACTACTGTTCTACCCACCTTATTTTTCAGAGATAAACATAGTTATAGTCACTCATTCTTTCTTTTTGGCTGGATAGTTTCCATTTGTCCTTCAGACCCACCCTCTACTTTTTTCCACTCTGCTGTGTACCCCAGGAGGCAGATCGATGGCTTTCTTCCTTCTCATTTTTGACTTGATTTGGCCAATGAGAAGCACCAGCAGGAGGTCAGAGGGAGGGAGGAGAGAGACAACAGGATATTTATGCCCTGGCCAGCTCCCTGAGGGATTGTTGTGCACCAGGTGTGTCCCTCCATCAAACATCTCAGCCCCAGTCAGGTGGCCCTCTTCATATATCCCTCTATCTCCAGGATCCATCTAGCTCCAGATCCTCCCACTCACCACTGTAAGCCTTGGAAGTGGTACAGGGAGCCCTGCTATTAGCAGTTTTAGGATACTACACTTTCCCTTGCAATTTTCCTGCAACATGCCCATACCTTTTAAAATAGTCCCTTTACTAAATTCTCCTCCAATTGTTATAATTTGAGTGTATGATGAGACCCTCACTAATAGACTTCCTGTTATTCATTAATTCTCCAAGAAGGTAGGCCTATATGTAGGGTGACCAACACTCTCGGTTTGTCCAGGACCGAGTGCTTTCCAACACAAAGACTTTCAGTGCTAAAATCAGGACAGTCCCAAGAAAACTAAGATTGTTGATGACCCTACCTATAAGTATCTTTTATTTATTTTTTTTTATAATTTTATTTATTTATTTTTTCCCCCAAAGCCCCAGTAGATAGTTGTATGTCATAGTTGCACATCCTTCTAGTTGCTGCATGTGGGACGCGGCCTCAGCATGGCCGGAGAAGCTGTGTGTCGGTGCGCGCCCGGGATCCAAACCCGGGCCGCCAGCAGCGGAGCGCGTGCACTTAAACACTAAGCCACGGGGCCGGCCCTATAAGTATCTTTTCATGTGATGTTTATCCACATGCTAGCCTTTAAAAATTCCTGGATACAAATAATTATCTCTCCTTTATTAAACTACATGTTTAATTTTTGCTCCTCTCTACCTATCTTGAGTTTATCTTGGGAGTTATTGGTTTCTGTCAGATTTTTCCCATCTATTTGTATTCAGTGTCTTTGTTCCTTGCTGTTTTGTGCCTTCGTACCCCAGTGGTATCCTCTTTCCAGTGTAGGAAGAAGTCATACACAGTATCTGTCTGGAGATAAAAACAATATAACATTGTAAGATGTTTCTTTAAGTCTGTAATGTTTATGGAAGTAAAATCTAGGTTATTTTCTTGTTACTGCCCTTCTTGGGATCTGTGAGCGACCATTCATCCAGGGTGATCAGGGTCTGAAAGTTTCTTGATTATTTCTGATATAAAGAGAATAGCGAACTTGCTTTAAGGGTTACTATAAGTATAAAGTGACTTCAGCCCACTCAACCTGTGCCCTCTAGGGTGCTGGCTCCTAGTTAAAAGATAAATATCCTCTAAATGGATGCCATTTTTGCTAAGGTTATTCTGAGGTTTGGAGTATGGAGTTGGGCCTAGGGTCTAAGGTCCCAGAACTATAAGCAGGAGCTGAACAGGGATGAGTTACTGCTTTAGGCCTGAAGGTGAACGTGGGGTTAAACAGGACTTGTGCAGGCCCTGGGAATGACAAGTGCCTCTTTCCCTGGAAAGACTGCCTAACAACCTCCCTGACTCTTCCCAACATTAATGGCCATTGTCTACTCAAAAGATCGAGTCACACTACTTTATGGAATTTCCCTTAGGAAGAAAATCTTGATTTTCCACTCTGTGATACGTCCTTTTTATATTTTTCCCTGTTCTCCAAATAGAGGCTTTTTGTTTCCTAGCTCTTCTCTCTTTGCTGACTGCTGAACCTTCTACTACCTATCAAGCCAGTTGATTAACAAACATCTATGTATGTATGTGGTCCTCTGCTGGGAGGATGCCTAAAAATTCAAGGAGTTGGGAACCTCTCTGATGGGACAAACTTGCAGGGAAGGGGCGACACGTTTCTTCCCAGAAACTTAGTAAAGCTTAGCTTCATTCACAATTCCGATTGTCCTCCCACTCCATGGTTCTTAACTCTGATTGCATATTAGAATCACCTCAGAAGGTTCCCACTTCCAGATAATTGAGTCAGACTATTTGGGGTGAGAGGCCCCCAGGGTGGTTATTTTCTAAGGCTCTCCAAGTGATTCCAGTGTGCAGACAGGGTTAAGAATCCCAGCCTTGGGGCCAGCCCCGTGGCGTAGTGGTTAAGTTCAGTGCACTCCACTTCCGTGGCCCGGGTTCACAGGTTCAGATCCTGGGTGTGGACCCACACCACTTGTCAGCCATGCTGTGGTGGCGACCTACATACAAAACAGAAGAAGACTGGCACAGATGTTAGCTCAGGGTGAATCTTCCTCAGGAAAAAAAAAAAAAAAAGAATCCCAGCCTTACATTTAAGATTATAATGCATATGCATGCTATGACTGTCTCTACCGTGTAAGCAGAAATCATTGATCAGCCTAAGAAACATATAGAGAGACTTTCATTCTCTTTGTTTCTCACCATATAAAAAAACTACCCAAACCAACACTGCTTAACAGGACACCAACTCACTGACACAGCACATTCCAGACAACCATTATCCCGATGTCCCTGTGAATCACTACACAGGTTTTTTTCAGTTAGTCCTATTCTCCTCCCACATGCGGGCAGGGGAGCAACTGTCTACATTGTAATAAGCAGTGGACTAGGAGACAGAAGACGTAGATTCTAACCTCACTCTGCCCCTAACTAGTGGTGAGGCATGAGGCAGGTTATTTAATAACTCTGAGACTACAAACTGGGATGATTTAACTGTCTGCCCTATCTACTTCACAGACTTGTATGAAGATCAAATGAAATGTGAAAGCAATCATAAGCCATAAATTGCCATGTCAAGATAACAACATGCCTATGTACTTCAGAGCCCCTGGGACAGAGCAGAGCCCTTCCTCCCCTTATTATCTCTAAGTAGCTCTCTAGGCAGTTTCCCCTTTAGCCTCATGGGAGGCCATATAGAAAAAAAGATGGAGAAAGAAAGACATATGTACAAGGGTGCATTTTTGCAGCATTTACAAAGGAATACCATGTACCCATTGAAAAAATGAGATGGTTCTATATGACATACAGAACGATGTTAATGATATATTGTTAGGTGAAAAAACTAAGTGCAGTACAGTATGCAGGGTATGATCTCATTTAAAACTTAGATAAGAATATATGTTCAGGGACCGGCCCAATGGCCTAGTGGTTGAGTTCGGTGCGCTCAGCTTCAGCGGCCCAGGTTTGGTTCCCAGGCATGGACTTACACCACTCATCAGCGGCCATGCTGTGGTGGAGACCCACATACAAAACAAAGGAAGATTGGCACGGATGTTACCTCAAGGCAGATCTTCCTCCAGCAACAAGAGGAAGATTGGCAACAGATGTTAGCTCAGGGAGAATCTTCCTCAGCAAAAAAAAAAAAAAAAAGAATATATGTTCATTAGTGCATGAAAAACGTCTAGAAGGATACATTCCAATCTGTTAACAACATGATTGCTTGGGAGGGAGACTTTTATATTTCCTTTGTACATTTCTGTAATATTTGAATAGTTTTATGATGAACATATATCGTTTCTATAATTTTTTTCTTTCTTTTTTTTTGTGAGGAAAATAAGCTCTGAGCTAACATCTGCCTCCAATCCTCCTCTTTTTTTTTTCTTTTTTGCTGAGGAAGATTGGCCCTGGGCTAACATCCGTGCCCATCTTCCTCTACTTTATATGGGATGCCGCCACAGCATGGCTTGACAAGCTATGCGTCGTTGCATGCCCAGGATCCAAACCCGGGCCGCTGCAGCAGAGTGTGCATACTTAACCGCTAAGCCACCGGGCCAGCCCCTCCATAACTTTTAAATACCTACTAAAATACAAATCAATGGGAAAGAGACATGGTGAGGGTATTACAGCCTAAGGTTAGTAAAGAAAGAAAATATAATTGCCTTAAAGTTGTTCTAATGCCTGGAACCAGACAAAGCATGCTCCAAGGTGAAGAGCAGTCCAAAAATGTGCAGTTCTCACAGTCTGTTATCAACAACTTTAAGAATTCACAGAGAAAATAAGAGGTAGCAGAAGGCTGAAAATGATCAAGGGTTCTGATTTTCAAAAGCGAGGAAAGTATAGCTTCTGGAAATTGCAAACTACAAAGTTTGAGACTGATCAGGAAAAGTCTAGAATGGACTACTAAACAGTTTGTTTGTGGACATTTAAAAAAGCATGTAGCGATCAGCAGCAGCTGACATGGATTCGCTAAGAACAAACGATGACAAAATAACCTGTTTTCTTTTCGGTAGGATAACTAGATTACTAGCTCAGGGGAATAACACAGACAGTGTATCTTGATTTCAGCAAAGCTTTCACAAAGTCTCTCATGACATCATTTTAGAAAATAAATGAAATGAAAATTATTAAGTGATTCATAGCTAGTTAAACATCATATCCGTGTATCTGGATATATGTATCCACTAGACTCCTGGTCTTTGGCCCTGTTCTCTTTCATATTTTTATCAACAACTTACATAGAGACATTGAAAACAGCCTTACCAAGTTTTCAGATGACACAAAGATGGAAGGACCAGCCACTAGCGAAAGCACAGAATCTATATTCAAGATATTCTTAGTTTACCAGAATGTCAAGCTGAAACCACTAAAGGAACTAACAGGTTATAGGACAAGAAATTTCAGTTCCATGTAAGAAAGACTTTTAACTACAGTTGTCTAACAATGAAGTAGACAATAGGTTCTCAGTCAAAAAAATTTGGAGGCGGTAGGAGACTGGTCCATCAAATGTTCCTGCAAATGCAAAATTATTTGATTCCAACTAGAAAATTAATAACAGACACTAAGTACTAATGGATTTCAAAGATAGTAGAAGACAAAATAGAACATAATATTTGTTTTCATAGATAAAACAAAACCCGAGTGGAACCTTAAAGAATCAGTAAATGGGTAGAGATGCACGAAAGAGAGTAGGTCATTCCAGGATGTCATCAAGTATGGAAGCAAGACTAACATGGCATTTTCCAGAGTCAGGAAGGGACTGACCTGGCTGTGGCTTTAGTGAGTAAGAGAAAATAAGGCTGGGGCCATATCATGGAGGAGTTGAAACCAGGAAAGAAGTTTATACTTTGTACAACAGAGAAGGGATCAGTCAGGCTCTGCTAGCAAGCATCAGACACCAACTCTGGTAAACTTCAAGAGAGGAGTTTATTGAAAAGATATCAGGAGTTCCCAGCATCAATGGGAAGGCTGGAGAACAGGTTTGGATACATTAGAAGGCAAGGTGGCCTCCAAGGGCAAAAAAGCAGGAACCAAAAGAGTGGTCTTGAAGCAGGCTAGAGCACCGTACTAGGATGAATGAATACCCAACCATGATTGATCCCTATATCACACTGCTAAGGATTCAGATGGGGGGATGGAGTGTTCTAAAGCCCTACCTTGGGTCACATGCCCTTCTCGTAGCTGAAGAAGATTAAGTACTGGATTAACAGTTTTCCCAGACTATATCCAATGGGAAGAGAGAATTCCCCCAAAGGGAATTGAGGAGTGAAGGAGAAATAAATGCTGAGCAGCCAAAGACAATGAAAGCTCACTATTGGCACCACTGCTGGTTTTGAGCAAGGTAGCAATGTGATGAAAATAGTGCTGTAGGGAGATTCGACAATTTGCAAATGGACTAGAGGAATGAAAATCTACAGGTAGGGGGTGAATAGGTGGAGCATGGAGGATTTTTAAGGCAGTGAAAATACTCTGCATGATATTGTAATAATAGATACATATCATTGAACATTTATGCAAACCTATAGAATGTACACCACCAAGAGTGAACCTTAATGTAAACTATGAACTTCGGGTGATTATGGTGTGTCAATGTAGGTTCAACAATTATAACAGACGTACCACTCTGTTAGAGGCTGTTGATAATGGAGGTGGCTATCTATGTGTGGAGGCAGGGGGAATATGGGAAATCTCTGTACCTTCCTCTCAATTTTACCGTGAACCTAAAACTGCTCTTAAAAAATAAAGTCTTCTAAAAAAAATCTGAAGGCAGATGGTGAGTTGTCTAGCTTTAGAGGGTGGCAATGAGAATAAGATAGCAAGGACGTTCAAAGTAAAAATAGTAAGTCTTGATAACTGCTTGGATGTTAAGGAAAAGGAGAGGAAAGAGTCAAAGATGACTATAAAAGCTCCTCTTAGAGACTGAAGGAATGATGGTGGTAGAAGTAAGAAAGCTTGGAAAGAGAGCAGTATGTAGGTTGCAAGTGAAGACAATGCTCACAGTGTTGAGTTCAGCTGATGGTGAAATGTGCAGTAGGAAGTAAGAAGACTGGGTAGTCCAGGAGGACTTGGTTGGAGATATAGATGGAGGAGGAGGATTTGGCACAGACAAGACAACTGGAGTCAGATTAGGCTCTCTTAGAGAATATGTAAAATAGCGAGCAGAAATGGTGAAAACTCCCCTCCAAATTGTGAGAAAAAAAGAGAAACCCCAAAAAAGGAATCAGTAGAAGAGGTTTTGGGTTTTTAGAAGGAGAACTTCTGCATTGTGAACATTTTACTATATGCAGTATTACATTTTTCCATTTTTATTCCTGATCCTATTTTATCCCTCTACCCTAGACACCAACTCTAATTATACGTCCCTAAAGATGTATGTATTCGTGTAAAATACGTGGGGTTTTGTGAAGTTTGTGTGTTTGAATGTAAATAAATGGCGTTATGCTGTAGAACTCATGTTATTTTTTTTCATTTACCACATCATGTTGCTGTAAGTACAAAAAAGCCATATCACTCGTTAGAATTGGCTGCACAAGTTCACATTTCCACCAGCAGATCATGAGAGTTCCCATTTCTACACATTTTCACCAATAGTTGATAATATCTAACTTTTGCCAATTTGACGGATATAAAGTTGTATCTCTTTGATTGAAGCTAATTTTTTTTCCTAATGAGTTTGAATATCTCTGAAGATTTCAGGCTTTGGGCTGGCCCGCTGGTGTAGCGGTTAAGTGCACGCGTGCTCCACTTCTGCTGCCCGGGGTTCGCAGGTTCGGATCCCGGGTGTGCACCAAAGCACTGCTTGTCAAGCCATGCTACGGCAACGTCCCATATTAAGTAGAGGAAGATGGGCACGGATGTTAGCCCAAGGCCAATCTTCCTCGGCAAAAAGAGGAGGATTGGCAGTAGATGTTAGCTCAGGGCTGATCTTCCTCACACATACACAAAAAAAATAAATAAAAAATAAAAAAAAAAGATTTCAGGCTTCTCCTTCAATAAACTGCTTGATTGTATCCTTTCCTCATTTTTTTTCTGTTAGGTTTTCTTTTATTTGTTGATTCACAGGAGTATCATTTATGTTCTAGAGCTGTGCAGTCCAATACAATAGCCACTAGCCACTACCTATTAACTATTCAGACACAAGCTATTGAGTACATGAAATATGGCTATCCAAATTGACATGTACTGTAAGTGTAAAATCCAAAATACACACCAAATTTTAAAAACTCAGCACAAAAACAATGTAAAATATCTCATTAATAATTTTTATATTGAATATATGTTGAAATGATGGTATTTTAAATATATTGTGTTAAATAAAATATATTGTTAAAATTAATTTTATCTGTTTATTTTTACTTTTTATAATGTGGCTACTAGAAAATTTAAAATTACAGGGGCCGGCCCCGTGGCATAGCAGTTAAGCGTGCGTGCTCCGCTGCTGGCGGCCAGGGTTCGGATCCCAAGCACGCGCCAATGCACAGCTTGTCAGGCCATGCTGTGGCGGCATCCCACATAAAGTGGAGGAAGATGGACATGGATGTTAGCTCAGGGCCAGTCTTCCTCGGCAAAAAGAGGAGGATTGGCATGGATGTTAGCTCAGGGCTGATCTTCCTCACAAAAAAAAAAGTAAAAAAAAAAAAGAAAATTTAAAATTACACATGTGGCTCGCATTATATTACTATTGGACATACTGTTCTAGATATTAATTCTTAGTTGGTTTTAGACATTGAAAATATCTTCTCTCACTCTGTCCTCCATCTCAAGTTTGTTCATAGTATCTTTCACAAAATCCATTCATTTTTCACATGACACAACTCTGATAGAGACATTCACCAGGATCTGTGTAAATAGCACCCCGGAGTTGTGCAGTGAATAACATAGGCAGCCATATATAGCCCTGATATTTTGCCTTGTGGATTGCACTTTGTGTATCTTGTTTAAGAAGTCCTTCCCCACAGCTAGATCAGTATGATATTTTCCTTGTATTATTTTTATAATTAAAAAAGAAAATCAGAATGGTGTTGTATCATAAAGAAGCCATAAAAGAGAGTGGTTTGTAATGCCAAAAAAAATGCAAATTTTAGCCAAAAAGGATGACGATAGAGGAAACCATTTATATTGTATTTGATGATTTTGACAGCAATGTTATCTTCCTCATTATGTTTTGGATAGGCAAATGTTAAAATCTGCATTCCAAACAGCGTGTTAACAGATGGTGGGGAGGGCAGGCCACAAGTAGGCTGAATGACAGGCTGACTCCAGCTTCCAGTCCAACTATCTGCTGAAGTTAATTCTCACAAGTAAATAACCTTGATATGAATCATAAAGAACTGGCAGTAATTGCAAAGATCATAAGATAATATTTAGATTTATACTTATATCATTCTGAAACATCATTTTTGGCAAATCACTTGCTTACTCTGGAAAGTCAACAGGTCTCCATTCCCTATCAGATCAAATTCAAACTGTTCAAATCTGTCAGTAGCGACACCTATAAACTGGTCCCATCTAGTTTCACACGTCTTATCTCCCCAACAGATTGTATATTCCACATAGACTGGTGCTACGTTTCACACTCATACCTCCACATCAGCACCCTGGGAAAAGTCATGGTTAAACGCTGCAGCGTAGGGCAAACAGGACACTACCTTTCTAAAGTCAACTAAAACTTACTAAATTATTTGAGTAAATTCTCTATGCTTAGCATGAAATGGCTAAAATTCATTTGAGCAACCGTTTTCACCTTGAAGTAACTCACCTGATCTCATACAAAGAAAAATGTTAACGGCAGAAGCAAGCAGAAAATAACATGTTCAAAATGAGATATCAAATGATAAGGTATTTAAAAGTTGAGGTCAACCTCAGAACTGCTAATATGCCCGTTACAACCACAGAAATACAGGTTTACAGTAATAAGTATTGTAGTCTTCTTCAAACCCTTTAATTCAAGAAAGAAGTTGAAACGTTACAAAAAAGTCAAAGGTAATGAGGACAGACTCACCTCAGACCAAGTTTAGGATGTTTGGAGATTGAGGTCATTTATTTTTGATTAACACTGGAAATTCCATCTCCCTTTAGGTATTAACACTTGCTGGAATTTATAACAGTTAAGTCTAAGTTAAAAGCTGACCCTTCTTTTTACTCAGCCCCTAGCTACAGGCTTAATTATGACTGTGTGAATGTATCATTTTCATTTTTAAGAGTTTGTGATACTTATGGTACAAGTCTGGGCATTATGTTAAGAAAATCAAATGTTTTGGATCCATCTTATGACAGTTATAACTTTAGCATCTACTGAAAAAAACTGCAGAGGCAAGAATTTGTCTTTCAGCATTATATTTGACATTGAATAGAAATGTATTTCCCAAGGCAAAATTGAAAGTGACGTACTTTTTAAAATTCAGCTGTGAGTTTTCCCAAGTTCAGTGCTTCTCCAGATCCACTCCTCCTGGATTCATTCTCCTTGCTGAAGTACGTTCTTTGGCATTTCTTTCATATATCTATGGATAATAAACTGTCTTAGTATTTGTATATCTGAAAAAGTCTTTTACCCATACTCTTCAATACTAATTAGTCATGGTATAGACTTTTATTTTGACAATTATTAAAAATGAAATTATACATGCACGTAGTCATAATGAAGCTCAGCACGTTGAAGAGATTATTCTACTGTTTTCTGGCACTTATTTTTGCTGATGAGAAATTTGATTCTTTTTCCTCTCTGGTCAATCTCCCGATAATTTTAGAAGATTTTTCCTTTTTCATTGATGTTCTCCCATTTCACTATCAGGTATCTAGGTGTTAATTTGTTTTTTTAAGTCCAGCTCAAACATGATTGTGCTCTTTATGAATTTTTATTTTTTGTCTGAGAGTTTCTCTTCAGCTAGAATTCTGTGGTGTCCCATGAACATCAGGGTGATGGAAGCCTCCCTATGGGATGGTTTCATTGTTACTCATGCCTGAGCCCGAGAGTTTCACACATTTTTGTAATTGTTTCTTGGATTTGGACAGTTGAAATTTAGAGTCACTCCCGCTCTGTGTAGTCCCCGAGGTCTCCGTCACTCGCACGTCATCCTGTTTTCACCCTTGGCAAGCTGGCTCACATTTGCAACAACTTTGGGCCTTTGGGCTTTCCTGGTCCCCATGCTTGGGCAGTGTAGCAATTTTGCAGCTTCCTGCAGGCACAGGGTCCAGAGCCGCAGCTCCCATTCCTCGGTTTGCCCAACTCAAAGGCATAGGTCAGTTTGTTTCCTCCTATGGGCAGCCAGGCTTCAACTCTGTCTCCATGCTATGTATATAGGTTTCTGGAGAATTTTTTTTCCCTGATTTTGAGTTTGGGTATATATTTCTTAAATTATTATTATTATCATTATTATCATTATTATTATTATTATTATTTTGCTGGGGAAGATTCACCCTGAACTAACATCTGTTGCCAATATTCCTCTTTTTTTTTTTTTTTTTGGTGAGAAAGATTAGCCCTGAGCTAAGATCTGTTGCCAATCCTCCTCTTTTTGCTCGGGAAGATTGGCCCTGGGCTAACATCCATGCCCCTCTTCCTCTACTTTATATGTGGGATGCCTGCCACAGCACGGCTTGATAAGTGGTGCATATGTCCGTGCCCAGGATCAGAACCCTTGAACCCTGGGCCACCAAAGTGGAGTGTGCAAACTTAACCACTACACCACCAGGCAGTCCCCCCTGCAATCTCCCTCTTTTTGCTTGAGGAAGATTCTCCCTGAGCTAACATCTGTGGCAATCTTCCTCTATTTTGTATGTTGGTTGCTGCCACAGCATGGCCACTGACGAGTGGTATAGGTCCACACGCAGGAACCAGGCCCATGCCGCCAAAGCAGAGCGTGCCAAGCTTAACCACTAGGCCACAGGCCCAGCCCCAAATTATTATTTTTAATCCAGCATTTCTGTGTGTGTAGTGGGGCAAAAAAATTTCTACTCAGTTCACCATGTTGGCTGGATCCTTCCACATTACATTTTTCACTTTGGTACAGATGATCTTGAGAAATCAAAGAATAGATCCATGAACAGATGTTTATTGGGGCTTTCTGTCTGTTTGCCTTTCCATGCTTGGAGTTCTTAGTCATCAAAGCCATCAAACCAAAATTAGAAGAGTTTTCAGTTACTCAGAGCAGGTAATTTTAAGGACAGTAAAATCTGAAGATGTCCTGTTAAGAATGACAGATGCATATGAAAGTATTATTTTGGCAATCATAGATGGGTTCAAATAGAAAATTGGTCTGAGGACCAAAAAGTTTCTGAGGTTGGGCAGGCCCCGTGGCTTAGCAGTTAAGTGTGCACGCTCTGCTGCTGGTGGCCCGGGTTCGGATCCTGGGTGCGCACCCGGGAGAGAGAGAGACGCACTGCTTCTCTGGCCATGCTGAGGCCGCGTCCCACATACAGCAACTAGAAGGAAGTGCAGCTATGACATACAACTATCTACTGGGGCGTTGGGGGAAAATAAATAAATAAAGTTATTAAAAAAAAAAAATTTCTGAGGTCAATCATTTCATCCTGATTATTCCTGTTAGTCAAGACCAAAAGAAAAAAAAAGAAAAGCCAATCCTCACATCAAAATTAATGCAATGAATAGTGGTCTTTTGTTGATGCACTGGTGAGATCACACCTAGTCCAAGCAGAAGCCTGTCAATCTCATACTGTGGTCTATGTTTAATCAGGTCTTTGTTTTCAAGTGCACAAATACTAGAATTTAATCTAAGATTTACACATTGCTGACTCAAATGTCATCAACTTGCAGCTTTGAAGTTGTGTCTGCTGGTCCATAAGGCATATGGACTTTGGGGTCTGCACAAAGTTCATCAAAATTTTCTCGACAATATTTGATATAAATCAAAGAAATACAAACTAAGAAGGCTTTGAGATACAATTATATACCCATAAAATTAGCACAAAAAAATATCAACACATGAGACTGTGTTGCTGATAAATTCCTACAATCCTTTTGGAAGGTAATATGGCAACATAGGTAGCAAAAACCATAATGTTTATTTTTTGAAACCATTAAGACCACTTCTGGGAGTTGATACTATGGAAATAATTCAACAGACGATTAAAACTATGTACATGAAGCTGTTTATATATAATAGTGAAAAACCAGAAACAAGTTACAAGTTATACTCTTTTAAGTTTCAAGCCATGTTAAGTAATGATGGTTTATTGAGAGATGATAACAAGGCTTATAGGAATGACACACAGTTCTAGAACTGGAATGTCTTTTTTGTGTGTGTGAGGAGACCAGCCCTGAGCTAACATCTGCCAATCCTCCTCTTTTTTCGCTGAGGAAGACTGGCCCTGGGCTAACATCCGTGCCCATCTTCCTCCACTTTATATGGGACGCTGCCACAGCATGGTTTGCCAAGCAGTGCGTTGGTGCACGTGCAGGATCCAAACTGGCGAACCCCGTGCTGCTGCAGCCGAGCGCGCACCTAACCGCTTGTGCCACCAGGCCAGCCCCCGGGAAAGTCTTAAAGTTTAAGACATTAAGTTGTATTGTCATCATCAAAGCAACATTAACCCCTCAATCTCAACTCTGGTACTCTGCGTTTTTTGTTTTTTTTTTTTTTTGTGAGGAAGATCAGCCCTGAGCTAACATCTGTGCTAATCCTCCACTTTTTGCTGAGGAAGACCGGCTCTGAGCTAACATCTATTGCCAATCCTGCTCCTTTTTTTCCCCCAAAGCCCCAGTAGATAGTTGTATGTCGTAGTTGCACATCCTGCTAGTTGCTGTATGTGGGACTCGGCCTCAGCATGGCCGGAGAAGCTGTGCGTCGGTGTGCGCCCGGGTGCCTGGGCCACCAGTAGCGGAGTGCGCACACTTAACCGCTAAGCCACGGGCCGGCCCTGTTACTCTGCTTTTAAGGAGACTCGGATACTCTTTAACTCTGCTTCTATTATTCCTACTACTATCAAACTATTTCTCTTAGTCTCAAATTCAATGCCCTCAAAGAGAATATCTGATTGTTTTGGACATTCACTATGCAATATTGGGGGTCTTTGTTAGGCAGAGCTTTTATATAAGACTACATCATAGATCTCTGACCAGGGTCCAGTGTCCATAGCCCTGGTCCAATTAGTGGTAGCAAGGATAGCCAGGTCGTATGATACATTTTTTTCTTTAATCTTGAGGTTACATTATTTTTACAACCTAAAAGATAAAATAAGTTTCTTAACCAACATTACTTAGTCATACACTTAATACAAGTTGCTCTTAATTCTCCATTTTTTAAATAAAAACATGACCATACTCTGTTCAGCATGATTCATACTTGCAGAGAGACTTCTGAAATTAGGAAAGGTCGCAGCCCAGCGGAGAGAAACTTCATTATGCAACAATTACTGAAATTCTATAATAAGAAAATATAGTGCATTCATTTCTCATTTCACGAGTCTTTTTGTGTGTGTGTAAGGAAGAACAGCCCTGAGGTAACATCTGATGCCAATCCTCCTCTTTTTTGCTGAGGAAGATCGGCCCTGGGCTAGCATCTGTGCCCATCCTTCTCCACTTTATATGGGACACTGCCACAGCATGGCTTACCAAGTGGTGCGTCATTGAGCACATGGGATCCGAACCTGCGAACCCCGGGCCACTGAAGCGGAGTGCCCGCATTTAACTGCTGCGCCACCGGGCCAGCCCCATCATTTCATGAGTCTTAATACATCTATTCCTGACACGAATCCTCAAACTGTAGCTGTAGGAAGAGAAAAACACTTGTCAGAAAGGAAGAAAGGATGTCAAGAGAGATTTACCCATACTGGATCAGAGCAAAACAAGTCTAGAAAAGAGTTGCCCATGTTGTGCATGAGCAACATGAAAAGAAAACTTATGAAAAACTTTAAGTATGAATAGGATAAAATAAAACACAGAGTAACTATGCATATATACTCAGCAAAGAAAACCGTAATAGGAAAGAAACGTGGCACACCAAATACAATCTGGGAAATATAACAAAGAATAGAAAAAATGCAAGAGTTCTTTGTGCTCACATGTTTCTGATAAAATAAGAACTTATTATGAAATGGTAAAACAATAAAATGAGATGTGTAAAAGAGAGATCACAGAATTTAGGAAACCAATTAAGACTGTATCAGTCAGGGTCCTATCAGGAGCCAGAAACCATACTAGTTATTTCAACTGAGGGAGTTAAAGAATTCTAAGTGCTGAAGAATTGAAAAAGGAAATGAGAGAAATAAGATTATAATAGATAGATATAGATATAGATATAGATATAGATATATTGCAAGAAGGAGCTTCCACCCCTCGGGCTGGGGAACAAAGGGAAGAAGTTAGAATAATTAAAACTTAGAAGCTGTAAGGAGCAGCCCCAAGGAACTGAGTACCAGATCCCTGAGATGGGAGTGTTGCTTAGCTGGTGTTGGGGTTCTTAGCTCAGAGGAGGGGCTCCATGGAACTGGAACCCAGAACTCTCAAGAAGGGGTGCTGGCCAGCTGATGCTGGAGTATTTGAGGGGCTGTGATGGGGCTGGTTCTGCAAGTATTAAACAAGCTGTGACTGTAAACTGGACTGTGTGGCTGACTGGGTTGCTCCTGGATCAGAGTGACACAGGCAGAGTGAGGAAGTGAGGCTGGAGTGCCACTGACAAGAGCAGGAAACCAACGGGAAAGAAGGAAATCCCTTCTCCCTCCTCCAGCCTTTAAGTTTCTCTCTGACACTCCATACTGGAAGCACCTAACAGAGAGAAACTGGCAAAGCGGAAATGTGGTTTGCATGGTCCCAGTCCCAGCATCACAAAACAAGAGTATAGAAGAGTGAGTGTGGAGGTGAGAGATGATATTTAATAACTGGCACAGGGCCAAAACAATATCATTACAGAATTAATAAATAAATTTGGAACAGCAAGAAACAGATCTAAGGACAGGGTCAAAGTTTATTTTGTTCGCCACTATATACCCAGTGCCTACCACAGTGCCTGGCCCATAGCAGGCACCCAATAAATATTGAAATAATGAATGAATGAATGAATAAGTGCTCACTGCCACCACAGACCCAACTCACATGGTTTTTGTTAAGGCACAATTGATTCTAGCACTAAATTGTTTGAACTACTTTTCCACTGTTTTGTTTGAGAATTGCTTCTCCTATGATGCTGGTGGTCATTATAGCCAGCAGATTAGCCAGCAGTTATAACCTGACCCTGAAGAGCCAAAGTAGACCATAACAGAAACTTAGAATCATCCTCTGTATCGAGGGAGACAGGGAAAAAAGTGAAACACACAGTCTCTGACGATACCTATGAAGTGCTCACGTTTTACACTGTCAGTCATGAATCTATACACCTTATAGAATGTATTTCAAAATTTTTTCTGTGGTATTCTTTGCCTTCATTCTAACATTCTCTTTTTTTCTTGCCGTGTGGTTTGCACCATTTATCACATCAATGATACTTCGTTCTTATTCTGTGTATCATTACCAGGAGAAACAATAAGCAATTAAGAGCTTCTTTAATGGATTATTTTTTACGTGTATTTTTAAGTGTTGTGGGGTTTTTGTATCATTCCAATGCATTCTTTGTGTTCAGGTTCAAAACTGAACTTCACTGGAACGTATAAACACAGTTAGGGGAGGGCTTCATTGTTTCATAGTGGTAACTTTTCGTGGTATATAGTCTATTGAGTGTTGGGATCTGTTTCCTCACCTGTTTAGAAGCATACCAAATCAAAAGTCATGGTTGTCATATTTGATTGCTTTTTCACCTTCCTGGAATTCATATAAATCCTGCTCACTTTGCACTTGAAAGAAACAAACGTAAATCAATCTTATTGATACTTTGTGGTTTAAAATTCTGTGGCAAAGCTGTCTTGAACTGAAATATTTTGACATGAGTAATAACAGGAGAATATTTGCACAAAAAAAGTCATTGCACTCAAACATGCAGTTGCATATTAGCGTGTGATAATTTGAGGGAAAAGGAAAGCTAAAAGGGAAGAAAAATGGAAGGGAAAAGAGGAAGAAATATCTGGATACTTTTAACACCTTCTCCTCTTACCACAATTACCAGATAAAGACACCACTTCTGCTGTGAACCACATTCTCCTTAGCCACGAAGCTCCTTGAAGGATAGGTAGGCGGTCAATTGAGCCCACCCTATCCCCCATCTACCCAGACCTTGGAGGGTCAGTCACAGTCCAGGTTCACCTCAGGACCTCCAAGCTTAGAGCCTTGAGGTAGAGGGAGCACGAACATATCTAGAACCACTGCCCACTTCTTCTCTCTGACAAGCTTTCTCTTTTCTTTATCCTTTCCTCTTCCTCTGTTTTTTCAGAAAGAACTTCTAGAAACTTCTCCTCTGGCCCTTGGAGTTCTGGGTGTTGGCAAGCATAGGTATTTAGCATTTCATGGGTATCTCTCCCTAAATTCTTGGGTGGACAGGGATTCATGCTACTGATCCTGTCTCTCAAGGTTGCCCAATGTGGCACCAACGGTGAAGAACAGACATTGGCATAATGATGAACTATTCATTTTTCTAACAGCTCCCAGACCACCTGAAGGTACACAGATCACTTGTAGTCTGAGGATCACCATTTCAGAACTTTTGTGATAAGCTATGGCTCCCCTTTGAGGGCAAGGACTCCATCATGTTCATTGCCCTGGAACAGTGCCTGGAACACTCTCAGTGCCCAATAAATATTATTTCTTTTCTTTTATCTTTATTCTTTTACTAGTGGAATTCTTGTATGCTTAGTTTGAGAGCTCCTTGAAAGCTAGGGCTGTGAGAAAGCTATCTTCCAGAGAACTCGTAATTCTTTATATTATATATCAAATCCATGAGCTACTCACTGAATGTCTGCTAGTTATTGGACAAAATTGAAGGAAAATAAAAAACATTTCAGTATTATGAATAATGTATTTTAAAAGTTTTAGCAAGAAATAACTAGTGTTAAAAATGTTGACACAGCTGGGGCCGGCCCCATGGCTTAGCGGTTAAGTGTGTGTGCTCCGCTACTAGCGGCCCAGATTTGGATCCCCGGCGTGCACCAACTCACCGCTTGTCCGGCCATGCTGTGGCGGTGACCCACATGCAAAAAAATAGAGGAAGATTGGCAACAGTGGTTAGCTCAGGGTGAATATTCCTCAGTGTTGACACAGGAAAACTATATTGCAGTTCCTCAAAAACTTAAACATAGAATTACCATACGATCCAGCAATTCCAATTCTGGGTATATACCTAAAAGAATTGAAAGCAGAGACACGAACAGATATTTGTACACCAATGTTCATAGCAGCATTATTCACAATATCCAAAAGGTGGAAGCAACCCAAATGTTTATCAACAGATGGATGAATTTTAAAAAATGTGGTATATACATGCAATGGAATATTCTTAACCTTTAAAAAGGAATGAAATTCTGACACATGCTATAAGATGGATCAACCTTGAAGACACTGTGCTAAGTGAAATAAGCCAGTCACAAAAATACAAATGCTATATGATTCCATTTATATGAGGTACCTAGAAATAGTCAAATTTATAGAAACAAAAAGTAGTACGGGGGTTGGCAGGGGCTGAGGGAGAGGGGGAATGGGGAGTTATTGTTTAATGAGTATGAAGTTTCAGTTTGGGAAGACAAGAGTTCTGGAGATGGATGGTGGTAATGGTTCACAAAAATGTGAATATATTTAATATCACCGAACTGTACACTTAAAAATGGTTAAAATGGTGAATTTTATGTTATATATATTTTACCACAATAAGAAAAAGAAAAAATGTTGACAAAAACTCTTATAGAATATTGGTCATTAGAAAGTATCTTTTCTGATATTGTTTTAGCTCTTTATCTGTAGCTTTGAACTAGGAATAGCCCATTTCTCCAGGTCAGTGGTTCTCAAAGTATAGTCCAAGGGCCCTTGGAGATCTCCAGTACCTTTACAGGAAGTTCGTGTTGTCAAAACTATTTTCACAACAATACTAATTTGTTATTTGCCCCTTGTTACCTTCATTCTCTCATGAGTGAATGTTGGAGTTCTGCACAGTTCACAAGACATGTGTTATCACAAAAGACTGAATGCAGAAGCAGATATGAGAATTCAACTCTCTTCTATTAAGCCAGACATTAAAGAGATTTTTTTTTAACGTGAAACAATACCACTCTTCTCACAAAATTTTTTTGTTTTGGAAAATATAGTTTTTTTCATAAAATAGGTTATTTGTGTTAACATGTGATGAAGTTATTATTTTAAGTATATTAATAAATATTTTTAAAATTTCTCCACTTTAATTTCTAATATGGAAAACAGTGATAGATAAAACCCACATAAAAAAACCTCTTTGGGGTCTTCAACGTTCTTTAAGAGTGTAAAGGGGTCTTAAGACCCAAAAGTTTGAGAATCACTGGTCCAGTTTAGAGGGTGATCAGACTAAACCCATTAAGATGCCAGCAAATTGACATTTCTATCCTAAAATTCTCTCCATTACCTCAGGTTAATCAAGGATTAGCCAACCTCTTCTAAATTCAGATAACCCAAAATTGTCTGTGAACGTAAACAATTGTGTCAAATGTGGGTTAAGTAATACTTTCTGATAAATAATTCTGAATCTGCAAACTTCTGGGCCTGACTTCATTGCTACTGGATCAAAATTCATGCCTGCACATAGAGGATGGTAATTGAATATTCTAACACAAATTAGGGGTTTAGAAGAAATGTACTCTTTAATTGTGCACCTTATCTCTTCTGTGGTCACTTAAATATAACCCACTAACTATAGAGTTCTTAGTCTACTTAGACATGCAATTTAAAATCCATTATCCAGCAGTATAATTCGCAAAGACTGTATAAAGACTAGTTATGCAATAGTGACATCAGAAATATAGTCATAGTTTAAGATAGGTCACTCAGTCTTCTCTTTAGTCTGTATAACCATGTTTTGCTTTCTGAAGGATCCCTAAGAAAAGATATTACTAGTAAATGCTGACTGAAATGAAACGTCTTAATTATTTTCCTTTGCAGGAAATCAGGTCTTATCAAATCACCTACTGGCAAAGTGGTTAATATAAACTCGAGAGGTAGACAGACCTGCATTGCAGTCTCAGCTCAGATACTTAGCAGCCGTTGGACCTCAGGCAAATTGCTTACCCTCTTTAAATTTCGGTTTACCTGTCAGTAAGACAGAGATACTAATACCTTTACTCAATGGCCTAAGTAAGAATTAAGTTAAGTAAAGGGTAAAAAGCAATTAGCTCAGTGCTGGATCCATACTAAGCATCTGATCAATATTGGCCGCAATTTCAAATACCATTATTGGCCTCCATTACACTATTGAGCTAGTTCTGATTAGAAGTAAGAGATAGAAACGAAAGGCCTTATTGTTACCGTTTTTTCCTCTCTCCTTAGGAAATGCAAAGACTGAAAACACTAAAAACTATATAAAGGGAAAAGTGGGCATTCTTCTGTCCATCCTCTAAAAGCAAAGGACAGCTAGAGAAGAGGATTAAGCCAAGTCATGTCTCTTGTAGCCCCATTTTATCAATTCTAAAATGAACGTTTATTTCACATTATAATGCCTCTGCAATTCTGGGATATGTCTTACAATTGATGGTATTTCATTGCTTAACTGGCAGGGATTTTCTTTCTTAATGCTCAATAAAATAATGACAAATCTTACAATTCATGACATCTTAGATGCAATGAAATACAGTAATTGATCTTTATACTAAAAAATACTAATAGCAGCCAAATAATCCCCCAAAGTACACACTTTATTATTGTACTTATCACCATATCTTGTGATCCATCCCCCCAGCCCTCAGCTCTAACATGCTTATCTTTTGGCACAAAGACGTCACTTAGATTGGTTGAGTGACTGCATGCATGGGCTTGATCTGACCTTATTCACCACCATACTGTGAGTCTCTGAAAAAGAGTAGCCAAAGGGAGTCTATTTCACTTTTCTCAGAATCCAACAGTCTAAATAGTGTTGATGTTGCTCATACTTGTTTCATGCATGTGAATCTCATCTACACAACTATAGTGTAAGTGTCTCAAGACAAGGGTTGTCTGAGTTGGATAAATGTTTTGCCTTCTCTGCAGTGCTGGAGACATGGCATATACGTTAGTGATCAATTATCTAAAGGATTTTTTATACTATATAAGGAGATATGACCATATTCCTGCCAATTTGACACCACTAGAATTTTGGGTAGGGGATGTTTTGAATTCCTTTGGCTGCTCTAACAATTCAAATCACCTAGAACATCTTCCTCCAGCACTACTGGTTGTTAATAGACCTTTTGTCTGTTGATCAGGAGAGTCAAACTAACAATGAAAGAATTACAAACTACAGAACAGATGGTCTCTGGCATAGCTTATGCTGTCAGGGTGCCACTGGCAGCTCCTCTGATCCTTTTTGATCAGTTCTGGGGTCCATTTCTGAGCTTTGCTTTACTTTGCTTCCAAAGAAGTTGCTTTGCCAGTATTTGCAGAAATTAAGAATTGCTCTGGGGAAACCACAGCCATTGATTGCCTGGTGCCTGAGAATGAAAGCCCTGCTGCTTTCCTCAAGGCTGGATAAACTGTGAGGTGTAATTTATGCTCCAGAGCTCCCCACAGGACCAGGCCAAGGCCAGGACTTCATGAAATGGCACACGTGCTTGGCTCCTCTCCCACTTCCCTATCCTACTTCTACCCTCTTCTTAGGGTGTCAGTGAGGCAGTTATGATCTGTATTTGATAGTGTCTGGATTTCAGCATAAAAATAATGGGAAAAAAAGTTTTGTGTTCCATGATTTAAAAGTTCACAGTTTAGTAAATCCTTGTTCTTCACCCTGGGTGTGTATTCTTGAAACTTACACTGAGCAACATAAAACTATCAACAAAACCAGACCTGGGGAGTCTTTCTGCCCTGCCCTTTGGGAGGACACATTGTGCCCCAAGCGAGATGGTAGGAATAAGAAAACAAGAGGACAGCAAACAATAAGAACAGACCAAACAGCTTTCACAATCAATTCTATTTTATTTACGAGTGATAGTTATCTAATTTTATTTTTGACAATGTCTGGCTTTTTTGCTGAGCATCTTAGTGGCTTTTTGGAACTGAAACAATAGTGCAAAACAAGTTGATTAATTCCTTTGTGCTGCCAACCTACAGTCCACATTTTGATAAAATGCTACAAGATCACATAGCAGATATGCATCCTCTAACAGGCTCCAGTTCCTCTCTCACTGCATCTCTTGTAACGATGCTCTGGAATCTCAAAAAACAAATCTCAGGATCCATTCTAATGAATGGAACAGTTACACGAGATTATATGCTCCGAAAGAAATTTCTGAATTTCTTTAAAGCTCTTAGGTGTGGTAGATGGGAGCGTGGATGGTGAAAAGAGCACAGGCCTTAAAGTAAGACCACTCTGGTATTGAATTCTTGTTCTTCTTCTTTTATGGCCATCAGCAAGTTGTTTAATCTTCCTGAGCTTCAGTTTCATTTCCTCAATAAAACTGTTGTAAAGAGATGAATGCGATAATATGTATTTGGTGGGGCAACTGTTTGAGATGTTAATCTGTATATTGTTCAGGCTGCTGTAGGTATTTTTGCCCCACCCCCACCCCCCTATACAAGGAAAGTAGCCAAGTCTGTCTCAGGGAGTAGTTAATGGCTTTAATGCTGCAGGGCCAAAATTGAAAGTTGCCTAATGCTCAGAACACAACCTCTGGTCTAGTCTTGGAGATGATACAGCTGGATTGTCCCAGGTGGCCAGAGACACGAAGGGCTGGGAGAAGAAGAAAGACTAACACTGGAGAGAAAGCTATTTGGGGAATATTTCCTTATGTTTAGGGGGATGTGTTTATGGTTTCAAGAGAGTCAGGGACATGTGCCGTACTCCCACACAGTATCTAGATGCAGGGCCTCTGATGGTGATGGCTAACTTGGAAGTGTGCTGCACCTCAGGGGGCAAGATGAGTGGCCACTAGACTTCAGGTCTCCCAATTTTAGATCCCTGGCCCAAGCTTTACTCAGAAGTAATAGAATCCCCACCCACAAAGACAGTAACACTTCTGGACCTGGACAACATGAGCTCCTGCTCTGGGTCCCACACTTTAGAGGGCCCTGCTCTGGCCCTCCGTGGGCTACATCCCTCCTTATGGGGTAAGAGGTCTGCAAGGGACATGTTACACCCACACCTCACGCTTTTAGACCATGCTCCACATACCCGAGACCTCAGAATTACCAGCCCAAATGACCCTGAACTTATTCTAGGTCCTGCGTCTGACTCGTTCCAAGGTCCATCTTTCTGAAGGCAGCCATGCCCACGTGTGCATACCCTCACTTGAGAGACATTTAAAATGTGACTTTTTGGCAAGTGTGGGGATTGGTGAAGAGAGCTTAGATATGTGGGCTTGACTATACACAAACATGTATGCAATTTCCCTTATTGTGCAGGACAGAGCTGGGGTGGGAGAAGAAAGAGGGTAGGCCACAGCTAGAACCAGGGGTCACCTTTCCTTACAATGACACATTCAGAACTCAAGAAGTCCCCAAAGTCTAAATTTGAAGCACGCTTTCTAGCTTGTTATGAAGTTATATCTGTCAAGATGGAACGATAAAACCTATTTTATTTAACAGTTTTTCAGCTTGATTTATAATTTTAAGATATTTAACATGGTGTATGAACCTCCATTTGTACTCTTGTCCTAGGCCCTGTAAATATTAGGGGTGGCCTGGACCAGGGACCATAAGGACTTGGATCGTGAACACCCAGCAGTGGTAGCTAATGTGGTCTGAAGACCAGAGGGCCCATCTCAGAATATTCTGGAGTGTGTAGGACCCTGGGAAGGTACAGACACCCCTAGTAAATCCCCCTCCCCAAAAAGTAAACATGAAAAATCCTGGATTTCTCGTTTTCCTTGACCTACATGGTTCAGAGCCAGATTTAACTTCATTTAGAACAAAATAGGGCAGGGACTTTTGTCTGTCTTGTTCACTGCTTTACCCATAGCACCTAGAGCAGCACCAATCTGCTTTTGTTGAATGAATGGATTCTTGCTCCCGGGGCCAAGGACCAAACTCAAGCCTGCCACATGTGTAAAGCACCTGGTCTTGTGCTGTCACATATTAGGTGTCAGTGTCAGGTACACATTTTTGCCAAACACCCTTTAATACTTATTTGTATCTAATTCTTCAGATGAGCCTAGAATACTCTTTTTATTTACTAATTGTTTTAGGGCCTTTAGCACTGTCTGCTAGGCCCAGACTACTAAGTACCTTGCCTGCCAGGTTTCCTCACTTCCTTATGTCATAAGTCTTTATCCCATTTTCTGATGGAGTCCCTATCTATTAAAAATCCAGAGTTTCTTGGGTCCTGTATGTGAAACCAATTCTGTTTCAGAGACCACAGCCTTGGGGTTCTAGATCCTTCTCCATCTATATGTGACTTTCCTGCCCCTAATAGTACAGTTCTGTTCATTGGTCATGCCCACATTTGATATAGTACCTGCTTTCTCTCCTGTCCTAGATGCAATCCCAGAGTTAGAAATCCCACTTCCCAACATCACCAGGTGTCTGCACAGCAGGCACTCCCTTTGATCTCTGGGCCAGAAAGTGATACTCCTATCGTCCCCCTTCAGGACACTTTATTCAGGGACGAGTTATAGAAAAACTGAGTCCATCTAAAAACAACCTCCTTTCTTAGCAGCTGAGGACTGAAGTGTACTGTTTTAAATCCTTCTTGAAGTCTCCATGTACCTCTGTGTTTCTCAGCTCCTGCCATCTGTAGAGAATACACCTATTCTCAGAGGACTAAAAACCAGATGGTCTCCATCCTGTTGTTGGGCTGTAATCGCAATCCTGGCTAGAATTTTATTAGTCTGAGTTTGACCTTCTTCTGTGTGCCTTCTCCAGTTTAATGATTTAGCTACACTGAAACTCGACTAGTACCAAGATCAGTAAGCTTGTAATCTGTACACTGAAGGCTCCTTGCAGGCAAGAACTGTGCCTTTTGGTTCTGTATCCCTAGCACTTAGCACCCTGCCTAGTATGTAGTATTGTTCAGTGAAATCTCTCCTAAAGATAGGTTCTATCATGAACTATAAAGGGTCTGAGTTTTACTCTACTTGGAAGTTAACAAGTTAGCCTGTCACAGTTTCATGGATGCTAGTAGAAGACATGAGACTCCTGGGCCAGAGACAAAAATAGTTTATTACTCACAGCAATAGAGTAGCTAGAGTATCTGCATTTTTTAAAGCCAGTTCCCCAAAACCTGGTTTCTATAGGGCAAAGTGAATAGGATCAGTTAACATCTGTACATGAAGAGCTCTGAGTTTAGGGAACTTGAATCTTTGTTTTTCTTTGCAGAGTTTTTATGGTTTTATTTTGCACAAATAAAACTTGCACATGAGCTGTCTATTCATTTTCTTCTCTGTGCAGCCTGGCATTGGGATTGGTGACTCATGGCCAGCTGGGCTGCTATTCTCAAGGTGGTTTTGCGGTTCTTGGAGAAAACTTTGTTGTTTTCAGCAATCTCAGTGCATTTGATGTTGTAGACCAGAAACTTCTAGAAGCCACTGGGCAACACTTGCTTCATTTTCTTATTGCTGCCATAACCAATGCTGGCACTTCTCTGTATCCTGTTGTCAATGTCTCTGGGTTTCTGCCAATTATGCTTAATTTTGACATATCAATCTGATTGGTGCTGGATGAACTTCTTGGTCTCTTTTTTGACAATCTTGGGCTTCATGAGGAGTCTGAGAGCAGACATGATGCCGAGTTGGAGGTGGCTGCCACCTCCCCTGAATCTTTTATAGTGGGCAGTCAGCCTGCCTGCCCTTTACTCTAGAATGACACACTGTCACTATCAAACATCCTTGAAAAGGTAGTCTGGAAGAAAATACAATCAGCTCCTTGCTTGCAAGACATGCAGAAATGTGAGTGGCCCACGGAAAATGTCTCTACAGGTGGCTGAAGTGAGGCAGAGATGGCGACAGCCTGAAGTTCACTTGCCCCTGCCCACCCCAACCTCAGAAGCCTCCAAGGACAAGCAGTTTTTACAGTGTTTCACAAGCACAATGCTCCTTCCAGTTTCTACTTGTTTGATGGTCCAATGCTCCCTGCCCAGAATGCCCTCTCCCTACTTCTTCTACTATGTAAATGTTATTCATCCTTCCAGGTCAGATTCAAATTCCAACTCTCCCATAAACCATTCCCGACCAGCCCAACTCACAGTGATTTCTTCTTCTCCAATATTATAGAGCAGTTATTGTCTATATCAATTATACTGGCACTTAAGAAGTAACAATAATAACATCAACAACCTCTGACATTTGTGTACCACTTTACCTTTTGTGTTTTTTTCATAAACTGTTTCCTTTGACTCTCATAGAAATGTGAGAGATATGCAAAGGAAAATATTATTTTCAATTTATAGAGGAGGAAAAGTAGAAATTCAGAAACTTACTCAAGATCACCTAGTTAATAACCAGGTTATCAGGTTTAGAGTTAGTTTCCAGGCTCACAATGGCTGCACTATGCCACTTTTGGTTGCTATTTGGACTCCCAAATGGATTTACGTCCTGTGGTGTTAAGTCTCAGAGAGACTTGATAATTTCCCTCCAGTCAAAGATTAGAGAACGAGAGGAGAGTTAGAGTAGAGTCTAGTAGTTAAGAGTCCTGAGTCAGACAAACCTGCTGTAGAGAGATTTCTTGGGTTCACGACTGTGCAGGTTGCCTCTCCTTCCGAAACATGGATCAAACTACATTTCCCAGGTTCCCTTGCATCTAGGTAGAACCATGTGACTGAGTTCCAGCCAATGGAATGTGAGCAGAAGTGATGTCACTACTTTCAGGTCTAGCCATGAAACATCCGGTTCAGTCTTCCATGCTCTCTTTGCATCACTCCAGGCTGGTTGACAATGGGGACATCTTGAAGCTACAACATGCTGAAGCCATAAGATGGAAGGGGCTCATGTACATGAGTCACTGCTTAGAGATGAGCTGCCCAAGAGAGCCACCTGATGAGGACCATCCACACTGCACTTTGCCCCAGCAAGAAACAAATTTCATTGTATTACATCACTGTGATTTTGAGATTGTTAAACTAGTTACTTTAATACACTTGAGATTAAATCCCAGCACTGCAATTTACCAGTCTGGTGTGACCTTCTGTGTGGTACTTAGCCTCTATTTACCCATTTGTAAAATGGAAATAATAATACCTATCTCATAGGATGCTTGTGAGGATTAAATGAGATAACATACGCAAAAGACTTAGCACAGTGTCTGACACATAGTATAAATGCTATTTACTCAATGAATATCAACTATTCATGCTATTATTTCTAAAATATTTTCTACTGGTTCCAAACAAAATTTCAAATTTCTGTTTTTCCAACTTGTGTTGGAGGAGAAAAGAGAGTGCTTCCCCTCACTCTGGTTACCTTATGACAATGAGAATGAGAATGGCTCAGGGTTAGTCCAGGTTACAGTCAGTCTGCACACAGACCTTGTTTTCTGAGTCCCTGCCAATCATCCTTTCCTGCCCCTATGGATTTTTAATTCTCAGTGAGTAATAACAAGGGGGGACAAAACTACAAAAGTTATAAAGCTATTTCCATTGAAGAAAAAAAAAAAACACTATCAAAATCTTCCGAAACTCTCTGAATATCATACTGGAAATATGTATTTCTAACTAAAGGTTACATTTGATAGTGCTTCATCTGAATGTTCACAATGAATTCCTCAGTTGTGTGGTTGAGTCATTTGGAATCATACAACTAGATCTTTCAAGTAAAAAAATTCTATTCTTTGGGTGATAATGATCCATCAATGTAGTTTCATCAATTGTAACAAATATACCACTTTAGAGGGGGATATTGATAATAGGGGAGGCTGCACATGTGTGGAGGCATTGAGAATTCTCTGTACTTTCCACTCAATTTTGTTATGAACCTAAAACTGCTCTAAAAAATAAAGTCTATTAAAAATTCTATTCACCACTACTGAATGAACTTCTCATTGTAAACCCTTGGTCTAATGGGGATAATAATGTTATAAAAAGAAATTAAAATAGTTTTGTCTTTTTTTTTTTTTTGCAGGGGAAGATACACCCTAAGCTAACATCTGTTGTCAATCTTCCTCCTTTTTTCTTCTTTTCCCCCCCAAAGACCCAGTACATGTTTGTGTATAGCTGTAAGTTCTTCTGGTTCTTCTTTGTGAGCTGCCACCACAGCATAGCTACTGACAGAGGAGTGGTGCGGTGCCACGCCTGGGAACCGAACTGGGACCACCAAAGTGGAACGTGCCAAACTTTAACTGCTAGGCCATCAGGGATGGCTCAAAATAGTTTTGCCTTTAAATGATTGGCGCAGTGTATTCCCAGTACATTTTTTCTCTCTAGTTGGTAGCAACATAAACTGGAAGTACAGACTGAGCCACCTCTCTGACACTTAGGAAGCTGATGACAGGACACAGAAAGACCTGTCAGGGCTGATTTCATGTTAGGATTTGTTAATGTGTCCAGTCCACCCAGCCTTGCAGTGGTTCAGGGAATTAAAAAAGGAGCCCCAAGGGTATGCAGCAAGAACATTTCTTGCATGAGAAGATTGGGAAAATAAAGTGTTTCTTTGAAACTTTTGCTCGATGGCCCAGATTTACATATACACCGTAGGATGAAGAATACTTTTCATTCACCCTCTTGTCAGTTATGCTGCTGGTTGCTCTCACCCTGTCTACTGAACAAGTAAACCTGGAAAAAGCTGTGGGCTCTGAAATCAGTCAGCCTGGATTCAAACTCCAGCTGGATGCCTTGGCCAGGTTATTTAACTTTTCAGATATTTACTTTCCTTATCTGTAAAACAGAAATATAATAGCACTGACCAATGGTGAGTAGTACCTAAGAATTGTTTTGTTGCTTTGTTGTTGTTAAAATAAGATTAAGAACCAACTTTTGATACAAATTTGGAATAAAGAAAGCACACCACTCTAAAGACTCCTGAGGGATTAATCACAAGACTGGTAAGAGGAGATTTTAATGCAAATAATCCATTTATTAATCTCCTCAACCTCTTGCTAACATCTTCACCCTTCTAACACTAAAAGTTATACACACAGTTTTGGAATATGGAATATTTTATCAAAATATACTAATGTACCATATTATAAGGAACTGTATCTTGTAATTGCATTTTTTCCAATTGTTTACCATTTTAGAGATAGCATATTGAGAGATTTATAAACACATGAAAATCAAATATCATTTCTATTTTCATTTTAAAACATTTATCACAAAGTCATATCATGAGAAAAAGTTTCAATGAAATTATATAAAACACCCTGAAGTTATAATTTAATACACTTTTATCTGGTCCAAGTGCCAAGACGTTTGGCCTAGTCCAGGTTAATCTGTGTTCCACAGAGCACAGTGGTTCAGTGCTGGGCCTAAGGAAGGTTTGATCTGAATGTCTAGTCCTCTCTACCAGCTCAGAAAGATTTAAAACCTTGGTTTGGCCTAAAACTGATCTAGTCCCTCCAGAAATCCTCCAGTGAGAATTTACCCGAGACGAGTTAAAATCAGACTAGTCACCCAGGTCTAGATCAGGAATCAGAATTTTTCACACTGATACACTCTACCTCCATTATTTTAAAAAAACTTTTTTAAGTAAATTCAAGATGCAGCAGAGAGTAATAGTCACACAAAACCCCATTTTCTCCCATACACTGCCCAGCTTGTAGCAGGTCGTTGGAGCCATGTGACTAGTTCTGGTCAATGTGCTGTGAGGGGAACTGATGTGTGTCACTTCCAGGCTGAGGCAGAAAAAAGCCAGTGCATGATTCTCTAGATTTTCTTCTTTTTCCACTCGGACTTGAGTGGCCTCAGGGGTCCTTGAATCACAGTGTGGAGCAAACCCCACTGCCTACCTGCCTGAAACTGTGTGTGAGCAATGAATTATTGTTGTGTTAAACCACTGAGATTTGGGGGTTGTTTGTTACAGCTTAATTTCATCTGTCCTATTCACAACACTTCCCTAAATGCACCCTGTTCTTTCACTCCCCATGATTTTGCACACACTGTTCACAATACCGAAAAGGTCCTTACACCTTATCCATCAACCCAACTCCTATTTATATTTCAAGATCCCACCCCCATATCTTCCCTAGTGAAAGGCAGCATGACACATAGAGGAAAGATCATGGGTTTCAGAATTTGCTAGGCTCAGGTTCAAACATGGGTTCCATTTCTTATAAGCTAAGCAACTTTGGGAAAATTATTTAACCTTTCTCTGCTCTAGTTTCCTCATCTATAAAGTGAGGGAAATAACTTGATTGAGTGGTTGTGAGATTAAATAACATAGGATATGTAAATTGCTTAGCACAGTGTTTGGCATGTAAAAACAAAATACTAACTGTGTTATTCCCAGGCCTCCATCACCCCAGCTAAATTCGGATGCATTTTCCTCTGGGTTCCCATAGCACCTCTACTATAACACATACCGTCTTCCACTATATTTTTTTGCATCCATATCTATATCCCCCATTAATCTACGAATAACTAGAAGTCAGTGGCATTGTCTGATTTTGTTTGCAGTTCTAGTCCCAGAACCTAGAATACTGTTTGACAATATAAGTGCTCCACTAATATCTGTTAAATAAATTCATCCTGATGTGCTCAGCAAAGTCAATGCTCAATAAACTTTTTATTGATTGGATGAATAGAACAATGAACAAATCAGTTAATGAATAATGATTATCTCTTGCCTTTCCCCATAAGTAAATTTACTTTTTAAAATGGGAACAATTTTAACCTATTTCCAATAGACGCCATCTCGTTCCTGCTGCTGCCTCTGCTTTCTTCTCTCATGGCAGACTGGCCACCCATTCATCAATGTTTGTATTCTCTTCCTTAGCACACTTCTGGAAAACACTTATCAGTCCCCTTGCATCTAGGAAGGACTTCGTGACTAGTTCTCACCAATGGAAAGTAGGCAGAAATGATGTTAAATGACCTGTAAAATAACTGCCTTGGGATGCTCCCTCACCCTTTACCCCTTTGACTGGATTCAGAGGAACCAGTGGAGGTTTCCAGGGCCGGAGAAGATGCTGGAGCCAGCAGATGGAAAATCCTTGGAGCCTGAGTCTCTGAATGACTTCGTGGAGTAAACTTCAGCTCACCTCACCCTAACCAATCAAATTGGACTATGATAATAATAAGAAATAATTAATGTGTTTAGCCATTGGGATTTTGGATTGTTAATTACATTCGAAGCTTTATATTCGCCCATCCAGGGCTGGGAAATAAAGCCCTTAGGCAGCTTGGTACACCCCAGTCATCACCCCAATCTAGAAGGGCTTGGAAAGAGCAAGTTCTCTCATTAGTTCTGACCACTGGCTCTTGTGTTTTCCACCACTCCCTCCCTGACACAGATCTAACCTGGGACTTGGCTAGTGCTGCCCACAGGAGAACTAAGCAGTTGCAGTTCCTTATGCCTGCGAGGTGCCCTGTTCTGGTAATGGGCACTGCTTCCTGAGCCTGAGTTCCAGTGCTGTTTGTAAAGCTTAGTCCTGCTTTTGGAGTTTTTAGCTTAATATCCCAGGAGCTCCTAGGAATGAGACCTTGCTTTGCTTCTGCTGGGTCCTGCACCAGAGATATACCCCCTGCTCCTGAGGCCATTCCACGTTAATTCACCACCATAAGCCAGCATTCTGCCTGTTTGGAGTCTTAAGTCTTATCTACCTCCTTCATACCCTGCCTCTCCCAGCCATGTTGGGAAACCTCACTCTACCCTGGTGCCCTAGTTGGCAGACCAAGCATTTGCTTCAACTATGCACATTTCCCCTGCAGTTCACTGAGGCCACTTTGCCCTGCTGAGCTGCCAGAGCTTTTACTTTCACCTGGGCCCACACCTACCTTTTACCACCTAGGATGGGCGGGTCTGGAGCCAGGCATCCTCCTGACCTTCCTCTCCGCCTGGAGAAAGCAGTGGGGAGTTCTGAGACAGCACAGTTCAGAGGTCATTAGGGTATTTGTTTTTCCATTGGCATTTATTATTTTAGTGAATGCTTTTTATTACGATAAATGTATTTTAATTGTAGAGTATTGCAAATATGTTAATGGCTTTAGGGCCTTATATTTTTATGCAATATAGATATGCTGCCTTTAGTGCGTGCTTGGCATGCATGTATTATTGTCTTGTGCTAAATCAAGCCTGCTGGGGACCTCAGCTTAACACTTGATGACTTAATGTGCAAGTTTACAAAAGTC
Organism: Diceros bicornis minor; assembly: GCF_020826845.1. Taxonomy (NCBI): domain Eukaryota; kingdom Metazoa; phylum Chordata; class Mammalia; order Perissodactyla; family Rhinocerotidae; genus Diceros; species Diceros bicornis. Next base: position 46,976,762 of record NC_080744.1, on the reverse strand, counting down.
CCAGCCAGTTGTCCTATTGCACAGTCACCACATAGGCAAGCTTTTAAAGTGTTTTCCTTCTTTAATCTCACTTTTGTCCCACAGTTCTTCCTGACGTGCCTTGCTTTCATTAGCCAGCCTGCATCTTTACTGTCCAGCTAAATAGACCTAGTCATTTCTAAACAATGGTTTCCATTATTGAGCTTAATAAGGAAGTTAAAAAATAAAATCAAACCTGCTACTTGTAGGCACAAGTTGTCAATTGTCAATTCTCAGGAAAACAGCTACTAGAAGTAGTCTGTCCTCTACTCCTGGAAGCAATAATGACAATAAAAGCCTCACCCCACAGATGTCGTGGAAACACCCAGCTTCCATCCTGCAAGGGCAGAACATTGCATTTGCATTCAAACTTGACTATCTACACTAAGGATATTTGCAGAATCCAGTAAAGATAGCTAATGTTGAGTGTTAAATATGTGGCAGACATTGTGCTGCACATTTTATGTGCTCTGTTACTGCAGCATTTTTACAGGGTAGGTACTATTATTATCACTGATATTTTACAGATGGGGAAACTGGTTTAGATGCTTTAGGTAACTTGGCCAATGTCACAGTGTGTCAGTTAGGATGAATTCAGCTGCAAGAAATAAAAACTTATGAGGAGTAGCTTATACCAGTGCTTCTCAAATTTTAATGTATGTAAGAGTCATCTGGATCTTGTTAAACTGCAGATTCTGACTCAGTAGGGCGGGAGTAGGGGTGAGATTCTGCATTTTTAATAAGCAACTAAGTGATGCCAATGCTGGTCTGCAGACTATACTTTGAGTAGCAAGTGTTTAACCACAAGAACACTTACTGTTTACTTAATGAGAGGTTTGGAGGTAGGCAGTTCCAGGATTGATTCAGCAGCTCTACAATGTCCTTCAGAACACAGACTCTCTCCATCTTTCTGATGTGCCATCATAAATAAGCTCATTTTTTTATCTTAGGCTATTTCCTCATGGTCACAAGATGGCCATCGCTGCTCCAAGTGTCACATCTGCATGTGGCTAGAAACACAGTTCATTCCCTGAGACTGAGCACATTGCCAGCTCAAAAAAATCGAGCAAGGAAGACATGGGGATGGGTGCGAATGGAGGTGGGAGAAGTAGAGGATAAAAATCCGATACGTAGGCATTAAATAGTGTCAGCCACAGCTAAGAAATAGTATATCCAGGATTCCAACCCATCTGTGTTCAAAGATATACTACCTCCCATCTGTTGAATTAACTGTAGTTGAGGTGACTGGGAATCGTCTCAGAAGGCAAGCCTAGAACATGATTGTTCTAAACATGCTCAACTCTGATGATTCGCACCACACCAGCCTGAAGAATGAGTGCACTATAAAAAAGGGAATGGATCTGTTCAGAGCCTGGAGGTGAAGAGCCAAATGAGCACTGCCTAGTTACAAAGATTCTGCTCAGCAGAGAACTGTTCTTCTGTGGGGTGGAGATTTTTCAACTGGATTAGAAATATACACAAAAATATTCCTTAAAATGATTTGTCTTTACTCCATGCTCACCAGGAAAATTTCTAATTCTTCATTTGCCAAGAAATCAGACACCTGGGGTGGGGGTCCCCTGGTGAGTCTGCACAAGTTATTGTTTCTCTGAGAGTACATAGTTCCCAGTGGAAATAAATACTTGGACAGAGAGAAGAGCTCAGAGACATACCCATGTGCAAACTGAAACTTACTACGCAATAAAAGTGGAACCACAAATCACTGTAAAAGGAACAAATTGTTTAGGAGATGTTGGGAAAACTGGCTCCTCATCTGGGAGGGAATTTTTTTTGTGTGTGAGGAAGATTGGCCCTGAGCTAACATCTGCCAATCCTCCTCTTTTTGCTGAGGAAGACTGGCTCTGGGCTAATATTCATGCCCATCTTGCTCCACTTTATATGGGACACTGCCACAGCATGGCCTGACAAGTGGTGCGTCGGTGCGCGCCCAGGATCCAAACTGGCAAACCCCGGGCCGCTGCAGTGGAGCGTGCACACTTAACGGCTTGCACCACCGGGCCGGCCCCTGGGAGGAAATTTTTAAACAAAATTTCACAAAGACAACGAGATATAAGTTTGCATGGATTAGACTGGTCTCTCGGGGAACATGTGAGAGGGTGTTCACTGGAGCATTGTTTATGGTGCTGGGGAATAGGAGGTAACCTGGTGGCCATCAGTGAACGAGCAAATAGGCTGCATGCAATGGATTAGACGTACCACATAACAACAAGAATAGATCTTTAAAACATGGTACTTAGCGACAGAAGATATAGAAGACAATACTATTCATGTAAAGTAAAAATAGAAGCACATAAAATAATACACAGTTTGCATAACACATTCAAATAAAAAGATACACATTAAATACATTAAATTACCTATGGGGATAGGAAAAAGGGACTAGAGTATGACTGAAGCTGGGTACCTGAGAGTTACTATATTCAATAAGATTACCTTTCAACCTTGTTATGAAAGGAAATTAATCTTGTCAATTTGCTGTTTTCTTGTTTAACCTGAGGGGTGACTCAAGGGTCACAAGAATTTATGGGCTTGTCTTACAGAAGAAAAAGAATGCCTTCAAGGAAGTTATAATCACCAGATAACCAGCCCCCAGCTGCCATTGACACCTGGAAGTCAGATTGACTGAGGACTTATCTGGAGTGAAAGAAACACGGATTACCCCTTTGTTTCTCCAAAACTCCTCCTGCCAAGCCCCTTAGCTCTATAAAACCCACTGCTTTCTTCTCTTGTGAAGGCAGATTTGAGAGAACCTATCCTCCTGCCTTCTCGTTTTGGCCAATTTGAATAAACCTTTCTCCATCTCCAAGCACTAATGCCTCAGTGATTGACTTACTGCCCATTGAACACACTTGAGATGAAGAGGTTTGGTATCATGATGATCAAAAGAAATGGATAGATAGAGATATAAATAGGACAGAGGTCTTGGTGGGACCAATAATGATAACATGCCAGTGACTGAAAAATGTCATTAACTCAACCATCTGCACCTGAGATCAAATAACTAAATGAGCACATGCAGGCAAGCACATGTGCAGACATATTTATATATACATATATAGATACAAATTTTTTTAAGTAAAAAATGAATACATGGGGCTGGCCCTGTGGCTTAGCAGTTAAGTGCGCGCGCTCCGCTGCTGGCGGCCCGGGGTTTGGATCCCAGGCGCGCACCGATGCACCGCTCCTCCGGCCATGCTGAGGCCACGTCCCACATACAGCAACTAGAAGGATGGGCAGCTATGACATACAACTATCTACTGGGGCTTTAGTGGAAAAATAAATAAATAAATAAAAATTTAAAAAAAATGAATACATGAAGATTGTTGTTTGTTCATTAGCTTTCTTGCAATTTCTTGTAGCTGTCCCAACAAAAGTGAATCTCAGGGCCTGCAAAGCTGAGTCAGAGCCCAGGCTAAAGACCCATCAAAGCCGCTCCCCTGAAAATCTACCTTCTTAGTCCACAACCAGCGAGTTTCTCTCTAACTACAATCATATGTTTGGGAGATTTTAATTATGGCAGTTGGATATCATTTTTCTGTCTAGTTAGAATGCATCCTTCCTTTCCTTCAGACAGGAAGTTATGCATGTTCATTTTTATTTCTAGTAAGTTGCTGTTTCTTTGTCTAATTAAGTTTTTCAGTTAATGGAAAGAGACTGTTAATATCTTCTCATTTGCGCTAATAGTTTTCATAATGTCACTGCTATTATTACTGTAGATAATTTTCTTGGTCAATGTAGATTTCTTTGGTGTGAAGGTAGAGATCCTTTTGTGTGTATTAGAAATAAGTCCTAATGTTTGAGGGATAACATTTAAGGTGAAGACACTATAAATAGAAAACTAACACACTAAATTGTAAACTAGCATTTGGAATGGAAAAAAAAAGAATTGTGTCCTTAAGTGGAAGAGAATGTTTGCACAGGAGGCCAACTGTTGTTTTAAATTAACCTTGATGCTAGGATTTAACCCTTTGCTCCCAAGGACATTACATACGTTAATTTCTAACCAGTTGGAATCAAAGAGTTACAGGGGCAAAATTATAAAAATTTTTAGGTCATGCTTGAATTTGGAAATTCTATAGTCTAAAGCACTAAGCAAAATGTCAAAACAAATTCTTTTTGGCCTGGCTTTTTATAAAGGTAAGTTGTAAGATATATAACCAATACACTTAAGGAAAACAGCTGCACAAGCAAAACGACCTGCTAAAATATCTTGTTGATATAAAAATCCAAATGAATATATGTATACTTTCATAATAACCAATAGAGAACTTAGAACAGCTGAAAATGTTAGTGCCTGTATGGTGTGCTTTTTATAGTGCCAGTCTGTCTCTAAAGTAACACTATGACTTGGTGGCTTTATGCTTTCTTCTTCTTAAAATGCCATTTATATGCAGGCAGGTGAAGCTCACAGCCAGTGACTGGTGTTCAGTTTGCCTCCAGGCTAGTCTAGCTTGGAAAGAATTTTGCAGATGCCAGATACTCCAGGCTCTTATCTCAGATAAGAGGTAGGGCCCAAAGGCAAAATCATAACAAATTCTAATCGCATGCCCTCTGGACAAAAATCTGGGAACAAAGTCACTGCAGTCCTAGAAATGGAAAGTGGAATCAATCCAATCAAAATGCCAATATGTGGAAATAATTCAATAAAGGGAGTTCTCAGAGGAAGCATGTTTTCCTAGACAAACAGAACAGGAAATATTTGAAATCAGGATTACCAACTTGATGAGGAGTAGCCTGGGGAAGGTGTGCTCCCTTAGGATTTTATTCAAGGGCCAAGATTTACTACATTATTTAACTAATTGCTGAAAAAAATAATACTCCACACACTGTCATTTGTCTCCTGGTGCTTTCCAACTTGAAAATGAAATTTGGAAAAGGAGGGAAAGGTACATAGATTATTAGGAGAAGCCAACCTTAGGAAGTAATTTTGAGAAGATTCTGCCCTGCACCTATTCTCCAGGGTTTAGGCAGAGAAAGGGCCGTATATAAAGTAATTACTTATCATCTAGATATTTTGAGAGTGAAAGGAAATACTGTTAATAAATATATAAGAGCAATAGGTGTAAACCAGGACTGTCCCAGGGAAACTGGATGTATAGTTCCCCAACTGTAAACACGATATTATTTCAGAGGGACTAGTAAGATATTTAGCTGATGTCTGAAATTCCACAACTAGAGCTTTATTCCTTTGTCTTAAGTCAACAAGGGGATTGGCTCAGTTTCCATAAAATTACTCCTGAGAGAAGTAATTTATATTTTAACATGAATAAACTATTTAGATTCTTCCCAGAGGGCAAGTTTGGAGGGAGAGGAAAAGCTAGTCTGTGGAATTCTGGACTGCGTTTGGTCGAGGGAAGAAGGAAAAGAACACCACATGATGGAAGCTGGAGAGGTCTGAGGATGACCCTGGCCATAAGACCCAGCCTCAACCCGGAGAAACAGCTACAAGGAAACACAGGCGCCAGCCAAGCCTGCTCAGCCCAAAAGGTCTACGCTCACCTAGGCCCAGTGGACACGTGCTCCCCCAAAGATGCCATCTCCAGCAGAATATAGAGAAGGAGCTCCCAGATCTCATGAATCATTCTGCTCCCAGTAAGCCAGCTGAGAAGCTCACAGGATAACCACCATTTTTATGAAGTTCAGAGACAGCTTTCCCTTCACCACACAGAACCAGCTAGCGAAATGTCCCTGGGCAGACCACCAAGTTTTGATGGTCCCACATCCCACTCAGAGTGGGAACACTGGGGAAGTTGGGGTGAAGAACCCTCAGTTAACCCTACAAAGCATCCTATCTTACAGAAAAGGTTAAGGGATTGTTTTGCGTTTCTTAACTCTGACTCAACTTGTATCTCAGATTTAATCACTATTTAATGTGAATCCTTAGTACTGAAAACAACCACAAAATAAATAAATGAATAAATTAAAGTCTTTAGGCTGTAATTTAGGCCATTTTTGGCCAGTAATTTGCATCCACCCCATCCTTGCTTTTCACAACAACAGGTTATACAAGCAAGGTAATAGCCAGTGACCACTCACTTTTTATGAATATATAAATGAACTGAAGGATGTCTCTGGAGAAGATTACAGGTTTTATGTAAAGCTACTTTCAAAAATAAGGTCCTGAAATAGAAACTTACAATCTAAGCAGAAATCAAATGGCTCCAGGATGCCTGTACCAAGGTGTCCCTGCCAAAAGTTCTCCTAGGGCAAATGCACCATCCATAAAAAGGCTAAGAACCAGGGCCCAGCCTATAGTTAACCTCAGCATGGTTTGCTGCCTAGAGCAGCCCTGTCCAACAGAACCTTCTGCAATAATGGGCATGTTCCATATCTGTGCTATCCAACGTGGCAGCTATTAGCTACATGCGGCTGTTGAACATTAAAATGTGGCCACTGCAACTGAGGAACTGAATTCTTAATTTTATTTTATTTTAACTAAATTAATTTTACTTAATTTAAGTTTAAATTAAGTTAAATTCAAATAGCCACCTGTGGCTACCAACACAAGTCTAGAAATTAAACCAGCCTAGAGAAAGCAATTCAGGAGTCATCTTTGGGCCTGGCTTGGTGGCGTAGTGGGTAAGTTCAGTGCACTCCGCTTTGGTAGCCCAGGTTCACGGCTTCGGATCCCAGGTGTGGACCTACACCGCTCATCAAGCCATACTGTGGCGGACCCACATACAAAATAGAGGAAGACTGGCACAGATGTTAGCTCAGGGCGAATCTTCCTCAAGCAAAAGAGGAAGATTGGCAACAGATGTTAGCTCAGGGCGACTCTTCCTCATCAAAAAAAGAACAGAAGTCATTTTTGAATTCAGCAGGGAATCTGACAAGTTAACATTTGATAACCTACATTTTAACTCTGTAAAAAACTATTGCCCCTATTAAGTTCTCTCAAGTCTTCACAATGGCCTTCTAGACCCTTCATGATCTGGCCTTCACCCTTCCCCGCTTCCCCCATTGCCTCTAGGATCTTAGCTCCTACTACTCAACCCCTTCCTCACTTAGCTCCAGCTCTCGTGGCCCCTTTGTAGCATTCCTGTCTCAGGGCCTTTGCACTAGCTGTACTCTCTGCCTAAACGGCTCTTCTCTTGGCTACATGCACGGCTTGCTCCCTCCTCTCCTTCAAATTAATGCTCAAATATTATGTTCTCAGTGAGGTCTTTCCTGACCTTTTTACTTAGAATTGCAACGCCCACCACCACTCATACTCCTTATCTCTTTCTCCCACTTTATGTGTCTCTTTAGTGTTCATCCCATTCTAAACACTTCTAACATAGTTCACTTACTTATTTTATCTATCTCCCCAATTAGAATGTGAGCTCCCAGAGGGCCGGGATTTTCACCTGCTTGTTCACTTCTGCAGTCAGTGGTGTGCTCCTAAACATTTAACAACCACTTCTTTGGGGGAAAAATGCAGATTTGTAGCATTTGCCAATTTCTGCGGTATAAATACTACTATGACCAGTTTCAAGCTACCAATGAGAAGTTACCGAATATGGAGCTGGGAAGAGAGATGCACAATCAGTTTTTAATTCAAGCCAGCTCCCAAAACACCTCATATTTCTCAAACAGCATTTCCCACGCTTTGCTCTTGATAAGAATCACCTGGGGCTCTTAAAATTTAACCAGGCTAAAACCTAGATAATCTCCTCCCATGGAGATTCTTATTAAGAGGATCTGGGATGAGGACTGGGAATTTATATTTTTAACTAATACCCTAAGAGCTTCTTATCATCAACACAGCCCAGTCCACATTCACCTTGCAACTGGGGTTAGTCCCTCCAAACCTAAAGAGCAGCCTTGGACCACAAAAGATGGAGAAACCAGCCTATCATCCAAACAAAGGCACAGAGACTCTGGTGGGAAAACTCCTGACGACCCTTCAACACACCTCTCTTTGCCTCTCTTCCCAGAGGACATGAGACGTGAGAGCACTACAGGCAGGTTTTGAATCTGACCTCACAATGGTCCCATTTCTCTACTCCAATGAGTATAAAATATACCGAAACAGCAGGATATATAGAAGGCTGTGTTTCAAGAATGATGTTTTTTGCTTTTTTTTTTTTTTTTTGCAAGGAAGATTGGCCCTGACCTAACATCTGTGCCCTTCTTCCTCTATTTTTTGTATGTGGGTCTCTGCCACAGCATGGCTTGATGACCTGTGTGTAGGTCCGCCCAGGATCTGAACCTGCGAACCCCAGGCTGTTGAAGCAGAGCCTATGAACTTAACTACTATGCCACTGGGCTGGCCCAAGAATGATGTTTAAAAAGAAACATATTTTCCTTTTGAAAATGTTCACATTCAGTTTCTGTATTCATTAAAACTGAGGAGAAATTATATAATAACCAGATTGTGTCCTGTTTCTATGAAAGTTTACTAGGTCTTAAAATGATGAGTATTTATCACTGGATTAATTACTTATTAGACTGTAAAAACCAAATGTGTTTAACCAAACCTGTGCCCACTCTGCCCTAAGCACTGGGGATAGTGAACACAGTAAATAAGACACAGCCTCTGTCCACAGTCTCCTGGGGACACATTCAAGCAAATGAGCAATGCAGAAGGATAACCTATATTAGTAGTTTATGGGGAGGCGGTTGTTTTCTGGAGGAAGGGGCATCCAAACTGAGGCCCAAAGGGGGAGTGGATGTTATCTAGCTTAAGGCATAGGTGGCGGGAAACAGGTGTTCCAGGAAGACAGAACAGAATGTTCAAAGGCCAGGAGGTGAGAGAGAGATGGCTGAATTCTACAACAGAAAGTTCAGTATGACTGGAATTTTCAGTGAGATCAGGGAAATGACAAGACCTGAGGCTGGAGGAACAACTGTGGGCGAGGTAATGAGGGCCTTGTAAAATCAAGTTTTTCACTGTTTGAAATATGTGCTGTTCTTTTTTGTATTAACCAAAAGTAGAGAACTACCCAAATGCCCATAAGCAGAGAATGAATAATAAATTGTAGTACATTCCAAAATGGAATACCATACAGCAATGAAAATGGCTGATCTGCAACCCTATGCAGCAATATGGGTGAATTTCACAAACATAATGTTGAGAGAAAAGCAGGACACGAAAGAGTACAAATTGTATGATTCTGATTATTTGAAGTTTAAGAAGAGACAAAACTAATATGTGGTGATAGAAGTCAGAAAGCAATTCCAACAGGTACGTGAAAAGGAGTACAATATCACTAATCATCAGGGAAACACAAATCAAAACCACAAAGAGCTATCATCCCACACCTGTTAGAAAAGGGAACCCTTGTGCACTGTTGGTGGGAATATAAATTGGTTCAGTCATTATAGAAAACAGTATGGCAGTTCCTCAAAAAAATTAAAAATAGAACTACCATATGATCTAGCAATCCCACTTCTGGGTATACATCTGATGGAAGTGAAATCAGGATCTTGAAGAGATATCTGCACTTCCATGTCCATTGCAGTATTATTTACAAGAGCGAAGACATGGAAACAACCTAAATATCCATTGGCAGATGAACGGATTAAGTAAATATGGCATACATATACAATGGAATATTATTCAACCATAAAAGAGAAGGAAATCCTGCTATTTGTGACAACATGAGTGAATCTTGAGGGCATTATGCTAAGTGAAATAAGTCAGGCAGAGAAAAACAAATACTGTACCATCTAACTTATATGTGGAATCTAAAAAAGCCAAAGTCATGGATATGTGAGAGTAGATTTGTCGTTGCCAGAGGCTGGGGGATGGGGGAAAAGGGGAGATGTTTGTCAAAGAGTACAAACATTCAGTTATAAGATGAATAAGTTCTGGGGATCTAATATTCAGCACGGGCACTGTAGTTAACAATACTGTATTACATACTTACTTGAAAGTTGCTAAGGAAGTAGATCTTAAATGTTCTCACACCACAAAAAACCCCAAGGTAACTATATGAGATAATGTTTGTGTTAACTAACATTATCGTGGTAATCATTTCACAGTATATATGTGTATCAAGCCATCCCATTGTACAACTTAAACTTACACAATGTTATATGTCAATTATATCTCAATAACGCTGGGGGAAAAAAGAAGTCAGAGAGCAGTTACTCTTGGGAGCAATTACTAGCTAGAAGGAAACATAAGAGGGCCTTCTGAGGAGCTAGTAGTGCTCAGTTTCTTGATTGGGTGCTGGATACACAGATGTGTGGGATCGAAGTGTATGCTTACAGTATGTGCGCTTTCCGGTCTGTATATTATACTTCAAGAAACAGTTAAAGATATATAGTGCTCTCTTATCTTTATGAATTATAAAATTCTTCTCTCACTCTTCCCTATTTCCTGTGCTCCAGCCTGTTGTTATTGACTTTAAAACTCACGGCCTTCAGTCTGTATCTTGTGACAGTGGGTCACCACCCTAAATACACTTTCATTTAAATTGATGTTCTCATCTCAGCTGATCCAAGTGGCTGGAAATGACCAGCTGCAGTTGCTGTCTGGGTCACACACTAATGCCTAGACTGAGCTGGTGATATCACGTGGCCCTATCATCACGATCTCTGGCATGTACACCTGACACAGAATGCCAGGTGTAGGTTAATGATAAACAAGGAAAAGGGAGCAAAAAGCTTAATACTGTCAAAGCTTGTTAATGAGAAAATGTAATTATATACTTTGTATTTTCAGCAAAGAACTCATGGGGGCCAGCATACACATTGTTATAAATGTAACATTCCTGCCAAATCAGACAGTTGCTAAAATATTGACTTAAGATGTTAATTTCTTTTTGTGAATTGGTGTCATCATTGATCTGGGGGGAAGGAGGCACTGGTTTATGACCAAAAACATCCCTTATTCATCTTGCACATAATAGGGGCTCAATATAGTTTTGTTGAATTGCACTGTTAGTCAAAAATCCTGAGGGGGCCGGCCCGGTGGCATAGTGGTTAAGTTTGCACGCTCCACGTTGGCAGCTGGGGTTTGCAGGTTTGGATCCCAGGTGCAGACCTACACACCACTCATCAAGCCATGCTGTGGCAGCATCCAACATATAAAATAGAGGAAGATGGGCATAGATATTAGCTCAGGGCCAATCTTCCTCATCAAAAAAAAAAAAAAATCCTGAGCTTGTTTTCCCTGAGCAAGTAATAGTTCATAGAATCACGGCACAACAGAGCCAGAAAGGTCACTCTGTTGTATAACAAATAGCACCTTAGAGCATCAAAAAGTCTGACTGCATTTGCTTGCTGTGGGTGATAGTTTATTAATCTGGAGGCTCCTATAAATAAGCAACTTTGGTTTTTAAAAGCCCAGAGTAGTCTCAACATGCCAATAGATAATATTGTAGTGCCCAAGCAAGAAAAACAAGTCAATTAATTCGTCTGAAGCCAGAGGGGGATTTTAGTAACGTGTGAGTCAACCTGCTATGCCTGGGAAACTTGGAAATGGGCTAGGCTTTGCCTTTCCCAGCAACGTCTAAAATCAGCTGCTGCTCCGCACAGTCACACTGATTTATACAGACAATAGCACCTCTTGTTATGCCTCAACACCAGGAACAATATAACTTTAGTTTACAATAGCTTATCTCTTTTAGAAATTTTATTACAGAACAATTCATTCATCCAAAGAATACATATCTATATATATAATCTATCTTTAAGATTCCCTTATATATGTATCAGATTATCATTACTCATTTTTAGTATAGAAGTATGTTCTGGAAGGAAAAAAATCCAAGCTATTATGAGGGACTCCCTTGGTAAATTTAAACTGTTCAGAAAGTTGCATAACTTAAAAAAAAAATATTTCTGGGGCTTAATAATTCTTATGGCCAAAAAGAATCATTTTAATACTGAATCTGCAACTTAAATTTCTTCCTCCTTTTTACCAGTGAGGAGACTCTCAGATTTTCTAGGCAAATCAAAATCCAAAGAACTGATTTTGTTTGAAAAATCAAACAAAATTCTAGTCCTCAGAAAACTAGATTTGTTTAAGCTTTAGAAGACACTTCAGAGGTAATTCAGTCGAACCCCAAAATATTCAAAACCACAACACAGGCTTAATTATTGACAAATTTTCTTAATTTAGGAAACATTTATTGAGCACCTACAATGATAGAAATGGGAATCCAGTGAGAAGATTCCTGGTGCTTCCTGCTCCAGTATCTTTACAGAATCCTTTCTTTTTTTCTTTTCTTTTCTTTTCTTTTTTGTGAGGAAGATCAGCCCTGAGCTAACATCCACGTTAATCCTCCTCTTTTTGCTGAGGAAGACCGGCTCTGAGCTAACATCTATTGCCAATCCTCCTCCTTTTTTTCCCCAAAGCCCCAGTAGATAGTTGTATGTCATAGTTGCATATCCTTCTAGTTGCTGTATGTGGGATGCGGTCACAGTATGGCCGGAGAAGCCGTGCGTCTGTGTGCACCTGGGATCCGAACCCCGGGCCGCCAGTAGCGGAGCGCGCACACTTAACTGCTAAGCCACGGGGCCGGCCCCTCCAGAATCCTTTCTGATTGGGTTTAAATTCCTGCTCCATATCTTGCTGGGAGATTTCCTATACATAATTTGACTTCTAAATTTTTTCTTCTGGGAAATGGGAGTAATAATTTATGTCATAAAATTGCTTCAAATGAATTAAATGAGATAATGTATACAAAGTACTTAACACAGGTGTAAATGCAAGCTTTAAAACAATAATAATAATATTAATTTATAAGACATTATTATTACATCTTGCATGGTTTTGCATTCAAGAAGTTCCCTTGCTAAGAGTCTACAAAGATTTCCTAAGAGAAGGTAACCAGGGCCTGAAATTTGGTTTATCATCTTGGGGTCACATGCTACCCCACAACTGTGAGCTTCATGAAATTTTTTCTCCTAATATTTCCATCTACTGAATACTTCTCTTCTGCAGGTACTGAGATTCAAGTTAATATTTAAATGCCCCTCTCATGTAGGAAGTATTTACTATGTTTCACTGATTGACAAAATTCCAATGGGGAGGCAGCTCTCTCAAGAACAGTAGTAAATATATATTGAACAGGTAAACAGAAGATCTAGTGATGAAACCATAGCTGACTAGGAGCTGACTCTGCTCCTAGTCACCTCTTGCTAACCAGGGAGTGTTCAAGCCACGTGTTCTGCTCATGGAGAAATGCCTCATAAACAGGTGTTAGAGAAGGAAGGCATTTAACCAAGCCAGGTAATATCTACAGAAAAACAATACCAGGAAGCTCTAAGCAGCTTTTTAATCTATAGACAAGATAATTACTGAGACTGAAGTGGTAACATTGATTATTCCCATTAAAAGAGTGATAAGCACAAAAATCAACTCAAAATGGATTAAAGACTTAAACATAAGACCCGAAACTATGAAACTCTTAGAAGAACACATAGGAGAAAAGCTTCCTGACATTGGCCCTGATAATTATTTCATAGATATGGCACTGAAAGCACAGGCAACAAAAACAAACAAGTGGGACTACATCAAACTTCTGCATAGCAAAGGAAACAATCAACAAGATGAAAAGCAACCTACCAAAGGGGAAAAAATATTTGCAAACCATACAGTTTATAAGAGGTTAATCTCCAAAATATGTAAGGAACTTCTACAACTCAATAGTAAAAAAATTTTTAAATGGGCACAGGACTTGAACAGACTTTTCTCCAAAGAGAACATACAATGGCCAAGAGGTATACGAAAAGATGCTTAGCATCATTAATCGTCAGGGAAATACAAATGAAAACCACAATGAGATATCACATCACATCTGTTAGGATGGCCATTCTCAAAAAAACCCAAAGATAACAAGTGTCAGTGAGTGTGTGGAGAAATTGGAACCCTTGTACACTGTTAGTGGGAATGTAAAATGGTGCAGCCACTATGGAAAACAGTGTGGAGGTTCCTCAAAAAATTAAAAATAGAACTACCATATGATCCAGCAATCCCACTTCTGGTTATTTATCCCAAAGAATTGAAATCAGGATCTTGAAGAAATATTTGCATTCTCATGTTCATTGCAGCACTATTTACAATAGCCAAGACATGGAAGCAAACCAAATGTCCATTAATGGAAGAATAAATTTAAAAAAGGTGCTATATATATTCAATGGAATATTATTTAGCCTTAAAAAGGAAGGAAATCCTGCCATTTGTGAAAACATGGATGAACCTGGTAGACATTATGCTAAGTGAAATTAGTCGCACTCAGAAAGACAAATACTGCATGATCTCACTTAATATGTGAATCCAAATAGTCAGACTCATAGAAGCAGAGAACAGAATGGTGGTTGCCAGGGGTTGGGGGGAGGAGGGCATGGGGTGATGTTGGTCAAAGGGTACAAAATTTTAGATATACAAGATGAATAAGTTCTTGAGATTTAATGTACAGCCTGGTGACTACAGTTAACAATACTGTATTACATACTGGAAATTTGCTAAGATGGTAGATCTTAAATTAAGTCTTCACACACACAAAAAAGAAAATGGTAACTATGTGGAGGTGATAGATATATTAATTAGCTTGATTGTGGTGATCATTTCATAATGTATACGTATCAAAGAATCAAGTTATATACCTTAAACATATACAATGCTTATTTGTCAATTACACCTCAATAGAGCTGTTAAAAAAAAAAGTGTGATAAGCCCATTGTCTCCTAGAAGTTGTGTTCAGAGATAGATACCAACACATGTACCCAACCCCAACAACACAACCACTAAATGAAAACTGGTGGGATACTTTTTTCCACTTTTAGAGAAGAGAAGAAAGAAGGAATGAGATCTGGCCCACAACCTCCTTGACTGGAAACTCCTAGAAATTCTTTGAGTTTACTAGTAATAAGTTGATTTATCTATACCAGTAGTTCCCAACTCTGGCTGCACAGTAGAATCACCTAGGGAGCTTTTAAAATATACTGATGTCCAGCCCTACTCTAGACCAAATAAATCAGAATTTCTTGGTGATGAGGTTTAGGCATAAGATCTCTTTTGTGGGTCGGCCCAGTGGCATAGCAGTTAAGTTCATGCATTCTGCTTCAGAGGTGCAGAGTTCGCTGGTCGGATCCTGGGCTCAGACCTACTCACTACTCATCAAGCCATGCTGAGGTGGCATCCCAAATAGAAGAACTAGAAGGACCTACAACTAGGATATACAACTATGTACTGGGGCTTTGGGGAGAAAAAAAGAAAAAAAAGAGGAATATTGGCAACAGATGTTAGCCCAGGGCCAATCTTCCCTAAAAAAAAAACAGCCTTGTTCCTTTAAAAAAAAACTTTTTTTGGTATCATTTATTATTTTATTTTTTTTACATCTTTATTGAGGTATAACTGGCTACAAAAACTTTACACATTTAAAGTGTGCAATTTGAGGAGTTTTGATGTAAGTATACATTTGTGATATCATCACCACAATCAAGATAACAAATATTTCTATCCAATTTCTTCCAAAATTTTCTTAGGCACCCTCATATCCCATCCCTCCATCCGCAACCTCCCCAGGGAACCACTAATCTGCTTTTCGTGACTATAGGTAATATTATATTTTCCAGAATTTTATACAAATGGACATATACACTATATACTCTTTTTTGTCTGGCTTTTTTACTCAGATCAAGGATTTTGAGGTTCATCTACATTGTTATGTGCACCAATGTTTCATTTCTCTTTATTGCTGAATATTTTCTTTGTATGTATATTTCATATTTTGTTTATTAATTCACTTGGTAGATATTTGGATTGTTTACCATTTTGGACTATTACAAATAGAGCAGCTTTAGACAATCATGTGCAAATTTTTACATGGACATATGCTTTCATCTCTTGGGTAAACGCCTAGGAATAAAATGGCAGGATCATATATTAGGTGTATCTCTACTTTATAAGAAACTGTCGGTTTTCCAAAGTAATTGAATTATTTTACATTCCCACCAGCAATGTATGAGAGTTGTGGTTCCTCCATATCATCAGCAACACTTGGTATGGTCAATCATTCCATTTTAGCCTTTCTAGTAGGTATCTACCGTTTTTAATTTCCAGTTCTAATGACTAATTGAGCATCTTTTCATGTGCTTATTTGCCATATATATATGTATATATATATACAGTGCCAAACATATATATATATGTTCCATTTGGTGAATTATCTGTTCAAATATTTTCTTCATTTCTTAATTGACTTATATTTAAATAACTTATTATTATTAAGTTATAAGAGTTCCTTATATATTCTGGATACAAGTCCCTTTTTAGATATATGTTTTGCAAATATTTATTTTCTCCTGGTCCACGGCTAGCTTTTTCCTCTCTTAACAATATCTTTCAAAGAGAAGAAGTTTTTCATTTTGAAGTCCAATTTATCAATTTTTATTTCTTTAAAATTTCTGTTTTTTGTGTTTGAAATTTTTTGGTTTTAGCCCTTGCATTTAGGTCTATGATCTATTTCAAGTTAAGTTTAGAATATCATACAGATGGCCAACAGGCACATGAAAAGATGTTCAACGTCATTAACTATCAGGGAAATGCAAATCAAAACTACAATGAGATATCACCTCACGCCCGTCAGAATGGCTATAATTAACAAGACAGGAAACAACATGTGTTGGAGAGGATGTGGAGAGAAGGGAACTCTCATATACTGCTGGTAGGAGTGCAAACTGGTGCAGCCACTATGGAAAACAGTATGGAGATTCCTCAAAAAATCAAGGATAGAACTACCATATGATCCAGCTATTCCACTGCTGGGTATTTATCCAAAGAACCTGAAAACACCATTGCATAAAGATACATGCACCCCTGTGTTCATTGCAGCGTTATTCACAATAGCCAAGACTTGGAAGCAACCTAAGTGCCCATCAAGGGACAAATGGATAAAGAAGATGTGGTATATATGCACAATGGAATACTACTCAGCCATAAGAAACGATGAAATCCAGCCATTTGTGACAACATGGATGGACATTGAGGGTATTACGCAAAGTGAAATAAGTCAGAGGGAGAAGGTCAAACACCGTATGATTTCCTTCATTAAGTAGTAGATAATAACAAAAATAAACAAACACATAGAGACAGAGATTGGATTGGTGGTTACCAGAGGGGAAGGGGGGAGGGAGGAGGCTGAAAGGGATAATGTGTGTGGTGACGGGTTGTAATTAGTATTTGGGTGGTGAACATGATGTAATCTATGCAGAAATAGAAGTATAATGATGTACACCTGAAATTTATACAATGTTATAAACCAATGTTACTGCAATAAACAAAAAATTTTTTAAAAAAAGTTTATAATATCATGAGGTAAGAATTGAGTTTCATTTTGGGGGGAGTTTCATTTTGGGGGGCATGGTTACTCAATTGTTCCAGCACCAGTTGTTTGTTGAAAAGATTATTCTTTCCCCATTGAATATTTTTTCAAAATTATTTTGGCTATTCTAGCTCCTTTATATTTCCATATAAATTTGTAATTGGCATCCCAGTTTATATATATATATATATATAAACCTGGCTGTTATTTTAATTAGAATTGCATTATTTCCAAAGATCAATTTAGGAAGAACTGACATCACAACAATATTGACTTCTCCAATCCATGATCATAGTATGTCTCCCTATTTACTGAAGTCTCCCTTTAATACTTCACAGCAATGTTTTGTAGTTTTTGATGTTTCAGTGTTGCATATCTTTTGCCAAATTTATCCCTAAGTATTTGATATTTTTTGATATTATGGTAAATGATATTTTCTATTTCAATTTCCAGTTGTTGCTAGCATAGAGAAATACAGTTGATTTCTGTATATTGACGTTGTAGTGCCAATATGGTGAGTTACATTGATTAATTTACAAATGTTAAACCAATCTTAAATTTTTGGGATGAATCCTAATTAGAATTTTTTTTTTTTTCCTGTGAGGAAGATCAGCCCTGAGCTAACATCCATGCTAATCCTCCTCTTTTTGCTGAAGAAGACTGGCCCTGGGCTAACATCTGTGCCTATCTTCCTCCACTTTATATGGGACACTGCCACAGCACGGCCTGACAAGCGGTGCCTTGGTGCGCTCCCGGGATCCAAACCTGGGCCGCCAGCAGCAGAGAGCTCGCACTTAGCCACTACACCAGAGGGCCGGCCCCGCTAATTAGAATTGATATATCATCATTTTCGTATCTTGCCAGATTTAATGTGCTAAAATTGTGTCAAGGATTTTTGCATGTATGTTCAGGAAGGATATTGGTCTGTAGTTTTCTTTCAACATCTGCCTGGTTTTGGTATGAGGGTATGCTGGATTCATAATATGAGTTGGGAAGTATTGCTTCCTCTTCAAGTTTCTGAAAGTGTTTGTGTAAAATTGGTATTATTTCTTCCTTAAATGTTTGGTAAAATTCGCCCTTGAAGCCACGTGACTCTGGAGTTTTCTTTGTGGGAAGGTTTTTGATGACAAATTCAATTTTTAAATAGATAATCTGTCACTAATATCTATTTCTTTTTGAGTAGTTTGTCTTCCAAGGAATTTCTCCATTTCACTTAAGTTGTCAATTTTTCTGGCATAAAGTTGTTCATAATATTTACTTGTTATCCTTTTAATGTCTTTAGGATCTTTAGTGATATCCCCTCTCTTGTTCCTGATATTGGTAATTTGTATCTTCTCTCTTTTTGCTCTAATCAGTTTGGCTAGAGTTTTCCCAATCCTATCAATTTTCTCAAAAGCCAGTCTTTGGGCTTCTCTGGTTTTCTCTTTTGCTTTATTTGTTTTCTATTTTGTTTATTTCTGCTCAGATATTTTCATTTTCTTTCTTCTGCTCACCATTGGATTTAATTTGGTCTTTTTTTTCTAGTTTCTTAAGGTAGAAGCTTAGGTAATTAACTTTAAATGTTTATATCTTTCTAAGTGCTACAAATTTCTTTTTAAGCCCTTTTTTTTAGGCGTTAGCTGCATCCCACAACTTTTGATAAGTCATGTTTGCATTTCCCTTCAATTCAAAATATTTTCTTAATTCCCTGTGATTTCTTCTTTGGTCCATAGGTTATTTAGAAATGTGTGTTTAGTTTCTAATTATTTGAGGATCTTCAAGGTATCTTTCTGTTATTGATTTCTAATTTAATTCTGTTGTGGTCAAAGAACATACTTTGTGTGATTTGAAATCTTTAAATTTATTGAGACTTGTTTTATGGCCAAATAGTTTATTTTGGGAAAGGTCCCGTGTAGCCTTGAAAATAATATGTATTAAGCAGTTGTTGGGTGGAGTGTCTATAAATGCCAGCCAGGTCAAGTTGGTTGATAGTGTTGATCAAGTCTTCTGTATCCTTACTGATTTTCTACCTACATGTTCTTTCAATTATTGAGAGAGAAGTGTTGAAATCTTTAACTATAATTTTAGATTTGTCTATTTTTTCTTTCAGTTTGATTAATGTTGGAGCATAGGGTTTCTTTTCTTTTATTTTAACTTTGCAGATGATTCTAATATGCAGCCAGAGTTAAAGAATATTGCTCTAAACCAATAGTTCTCAAACTTCAGCATGCATCAGAATTGCTTAGGGGGCTTATTATTAAAATACGGATTTCTGGGCCCTACTCCCAGAGTTTCTGATTCAGTAGATCTGGAGGAATTTGCATTTCTCACAGCTCCAAGGTGATGTTGATACCGCTGCTTCAGAGGCCACACTTTAAGAATCACTGACTAAGCCAAAGTATCTTAACATTGGTTGCATATTAGAATCACCTGAAGAGCTTTAAAAATTATGATACATAGGCTACATCCAGACCAACTAAATTTAGGATCTGCTTGGGGAAAGGAGGAGTAGAGCAACCCAGGCATCGGTATCCTTTAAAGCTCTCTCTCTCTCGCTCTCTTTTTTTTTTTTTTTGTGAGGAAGATCAGCCCTTAGCTAACATCCATGCTAATCCTCCTCTTTTTGCTGAGGAAGACCGGCACTGAGCTAACATCTATTGCCAATCCTCTTCCTTTTTTTCCCCCTCCAAAGCCCCAGTAGATAGTTGTATGTCATAGTTGCACAACCCTCTAGTTGCTTATGTGGGACGCGGCCTCAGCATGGCCGGAGAAGCGGTGCGCGCCCGGGAGCCGAACCGGGCTGCCAGTAGCAGAGCACGCACTTAACTGCTAAGCCACTGGGCCAGCCCTAAAGCTCTCTTATGTGATATAAAAAACAGTCAAGATAGAGAATCACTGCTCTATACTAAAGTAATTATCCGGATTGCCCAAGAAAGTCTTTGCGGCTTGTTACCAACACTTCATCAGTGTCCCCTGAGTGAAAAACACTGTGCTGTTCCAGCAAACAGGTCGTATGAATGACCTAGTGCCCTGGGGCAGGAGATTGGGTTTCAGCTCCTCCTCTTCCACAGTCAACCTAGCAGTTTCCTTTTTCGCAAAATGGAGCCAATGTCTCCTACCCGCTTCCTAGAATATAGAAAGCTTCTGACAACCAATAACATTCTATCTTTTGTCATTGGGAAAACATTCCATTAACTATCTATACTTAGAAATTAAAATGATCCTTAATTTAATGATACTTATTTTCCATAATTGGGTTTTTATGCATAGCGTTTTAGAGAAGAAAAATATTGACTAAGAATTATCTAGGTACACTTTATCCTACCTAATACTTGCAGGGAAATTCACGTGTTACAGGTATACTCCAAAGAACCTTTAACGGCAGTCACAGCAGCAAAGTTATTAAACCAGAATCTTTTAATCTTCCATTAACCCTCCCATCTTCCTTCACTTCATCCTGCACAGGGGCTGTGACGAAGGAGAAATCTTCTGGCAGGAGAATTATCACAAACAGTGCTGACACTTTGGACAACAGCCATAACACAGTCTTGTACTTGTCTTCTCCTTCTCCTTCTCTGCCTCTCCTCCTCCTTTTTTTTCCTTTTTTTAATTTTCGGAGTAATTTTACTCAAATTACAAATCATGTAATTTTTACAATCATCATGTGAGGTAGGCAGAATAGGTATTACTGTCCACATTTTTCAGCTGAAAACTAAAGCAGGCAAAGAGAGATTGCACAAGGAACTAGCCTATAATACAGGTTCTTTGGTTCCAGGTACAAAATTTTCTCCAACTGAGGGGAAGGAAAAATGGGCACAAATGTAGACAGGAAAAACCAGAGAACTTCCGACAGCCTCAGGAGCCACCTTGGAGATCACTAGGCACAGGGCCACTATGAGCAGAAGGGAATATTCAGAGATGAAGTCATCTAGTTCATCACAGACATTTTACAAAAGAGGAACCTGGCTTGCACTGGGCAGCTAGAAAGTGTGAAAAGAGTAGGATTGACAGGCAGAAGACCTGAGTTCTGGCTTCACTGTGCCACTAAACTTTGGACCAACCCACTTAGCCATCAACCTACAGACATTTGCCTTTGGATATCCCACAAGCATTTCAAACTCATGTCCAAAACTATGTCTCCTCCCTCACCCATGCCCCCTTCATCTTCTGTGATGATCACCTCAAAAATTGGCCCAGGGCAGGATTCTGAAAATCATCCCTCTCCTTCATCTCCCATGTCTCTCTCTGTTACCAAATTCTGCTATAAGTCTTGCAGATTCATCTCCTCCTCCCCATTTCTTCCGCCACTGTCTCAGTTCAGGCCCTCACTATGCCTGGCCTGATTAGGTTACTACAGTTGTCTAACAGATCTCCTGGCTTCCACTCTCGCCCTGTTTCAATACATCTGCCGCCCCACCCGCCACCACAGAGAGTTTTCGGAAACAGAAATCGTCTGTCACTGCTCTACTTATTATTCATTTGCTCTTCACCACCAACTGGATGAAGCTAAGATCCCAAGCAGGATGTCCCAATCTATTTGTGGTCTGGCCTCTGCCTTTTTCTCGCACTTCATCTTTCACTGCTAGTAACCTCAGCCAAGCCCAAGTTTTGCAGTTCCTCCAATGTCACCTTTGGCTTTGACACTAATAGTTCAGTCTTCCTGGAAGTCTCCTCCTTCTCCTGTCCATTGCCTGGTTAAAATTAACTCACCCTTCTAGACTCAGCTTAGGTTGGAATTTTTCCTGGCACTTCTTTTATATATCCTTTTGATACTCCCATAGCATCTTGTGCAAACAAAAGAGTCACTATTCACCCTGCACTGTGTTTGCTCACACATCTGTGTCCCTCACTAAACTCAGCTGTGGAATGGCAAGGACAGCATCCTATTCAGGGTTTGGTATTGAATAGTCAACAAATATTTGAGGACCTACTTTATGCCAAATGTTATAGGTCTATTAAGGGCCATAGCAGTGAAAAAAGCAAAGACACTCCTTGCTTTCAAGTGGGAGGTGACATAAATAAATAAATGAACAGATAAGTAACCAAGAGAATATGCAAGTGAAAAGTGCTATGCGGAAAATTAAAATAAATCTCGTGATACGAAAGTGACCGCGTGGCTACTTTAGATTGGGTATGTCAGGATGTTCCCTCTGGGAACTGACATTTAAGCTGATAAGTGAATGCCAACGAGCCAGGTATTCAGAGAGCACAGCATTCCAGCAGAGAGGGCTACCAGTACAAAGGACAGAAGAACCAAAGGTGGCTCTTGTGGCTTAAAGCAAGCGTGGGAAAGTCAAGATGGGGTCAGAGAAGAAGGCAGGAGTTGTATTATGTAAACTTTGTGGGCCAGAGTAGAGTTTTGATTTTGTTCTAAGTGTGATGGGGAGTGATATGATCTGATTTATATCTTTAAAAAGATCTCTCTGAGACTGCTGTGTGTATAAAGGGCTGTTGGGAGTGGAAACAGATCAGTTTGGAGGAGAAAGACGTCAGTGGCCAGGATTGGGTGGTCGCAGCGGTTTTGGAGAAAGTGGACGGCTTTCGGATACATGTGTGAGCGTGGCCAGGCCCCGCTAGGGAGCCGATGAATTAAGCACGTGGATTTTGGCCCGAGCACCTGAGTAGTTACTGGGGAACAGAGCAGGCGCTCTGCGACTTGCAGGAGGAGGAAGAGGGCCTTGAAAAAGTCCCTTCGCCTCCGCGGACTCCGGACTCCGGGGAGAGTCAGGTCAGGCAGCTGGAGAGAGCCACGCCCAGCCGCGCAGCTGGCGGCCTGCCAGCGCCGCGACGCCGAGAGGGCCGGCGGGCGGCGCGCGCGGCCCCGGGACTCCACGTGCCCGGCGCGGGGGTTTCCGCGTCCTCGGGCGGGGCCGGAAGAGGAAGTCGGCGCTGCGGTGGCGGCCCCAGCTGCAGCGGCGGGCCCGGCCAAGCCCCGCCGCCCGCCCCTGTCCGCCGGCCGCGGAGACAGCGACGCGGCGGGACCCGAGCCTGCCCCCGCTGAGTCGCGCCGCGCCGCCGGGCACCCGCCAGTCCGATGGGGCCGCCGCGGCCGCTGCCCCCCGCCGCGGCCGCGCTGCTCTGGGGCTTCCTGCTCCCGCTGGTAAGGGGGGCGGGCGGCGGGCGGGCCTCCCCGGGGCGGGGCCGGGCCGGGACTCCCTTCCCCTTCTCCCCACCCCTGGGCGGCTGCCCGGCCTCCCCTCTGCCCGCGCCGGTGCCGCCTGCTCGTGCCTCTCCCTTTCCTCCCCCCCTTCCCATTGCTCCCTTTCCTTCCAGCCCCCTCTTGTTCACCCTTTCCTCCAGCCTTCCTGCCCTCCACCCCCATTCCCGTCCTTTGAAGTCCCCGAAGCTCCTACCCCCAAGAAAGCTCTCTGCGGAGCCCCGCAGGCTACGTTGACCTTGGTTCTTCTCTCTAGTTTTTCACTGTTCCGGGCATTTTTAATTGACCTCTGAGTTTTAGCGTCTAGACTTCCCTGCAGCTTCTTAACCTCTTTTCTTCTCAGGAAGAAGAAAAAAAAATTATACATGGCCCCAGGGTGTTGAGCGGTTCAAGGACTGTGCTTTCATTTAATTGCTCTAATATAGTTTTTCTTTTTCTTCTTCTACCTCCTCTGTAGTTCCTGCTTGGCCTTAGGGCTCATTGGATTCCATTCTGGGGGGTTTTGGTAATCGTAGTGACTTAAAATAATTTTTAAAAGAACACAACAAAGTGTAATGCCTTTAGTGGTTTTCAGTTCTCTGCCTGGTTTAAAGGGGAGGGGAGTCGGTTAAGTAACAAATATGTGTTCACAGGTTTGTTTTTTTCATAATTACGGAAAAGTAATGATGTTTTAAAATTCTGCATCAAGCAACTGAGTTTCACTGGGTGGTCAGGACGCCAGTGTTCAGTGTTTGTTTCTTGTAAATTTCACTTAGGGAGTTTCAAGTTGGAAACTTTTATAAGCTTTATTTATATAGAATTGGTATGGTGTATGCTGTCTAATTCTTTCCATTAGAATGTGTAACTTCTCTGAAGGAGTATGTTTTCCATGCTCTCCAGTTTAGAGGATTACTCTTTGTGAATATATTCAATATAAAAGTGTCTTGAACATTTATTAAGAAACCAAAAATCAAAGCCTAAAATGGTTAAGTGCCTGTGGTATGTTAGTAACTTTGCTAGGCAACATTAGGAACATGAATGAGATAATGTATCTAAAAATTGCTTCAGCGCCTGGAGTGTGTGTGGGTGATACAATATAAAGAGAATAACAAAGTAGCAGTGTTAGTCTGAATCTTTGAGGTGTTTACCATGTAATCAGATATGTCTGAAAGATAATTCAGATAGTATGTAAATACACATAAAACTATATGCTAGATATAAAACTTGTGTGATGTTTTTGCACTCATTTTCATTTGAACCTCTTAAACTAATTGCAAGAATATATCTTCTATATCACATTCCTATTAATCTTTTCTCAACACAAATTCATAATTAACCTAATAATAATTGCTCATAAACTCACATTGAAATTCTTATCAATAGCTCTGAACCCCCTCACTAGAAAAATGTAAGCAGAATTTTCATATAACTTCAAGGGCTTCACAAATCTAAAGGTCATCCCTGTTCTGAATTGTAGCTAGCCTCTGTCTCTCACATTCTAGATTTTATTCTTTTTATATCCCACCATTTGTTGTATGTCACTGTGTTAATCTTGGGTTCTGTACTCCTCAGTCCCAGAGTTGTTGGGGACTCAGTAACATTCTTTTGCTCCACAAATATTTAGTGTGCATCTGTTATATGCCAGGCACTGGGCTGGTGACTATGAGTAAACTGACAGGATCTTTTTTCAATTGTAAAGCTCTTTTTCAGTGCCAACCATTATTATTGATTTTCTATTTCTTATTAATTTCTCAGTGAGTTTGTTTTCTTCTTGACCTTTCCTTCCTTGAATTTCGTGAAATGATCTCTTTCTCATTCCTTTCCTTTTCTGAGGAACGCAAATAAATCTGGTATCATTTTCCTCAGCAGGAGCTTGCTCTCTCCTTCCTTCTGCTTACTTGCTGGATAGCTAGTTCTTTTCCTCCACGACTATCTGGAGAGTTTTTGTTTGTTTATTTTTTACCATTTTCTCCCTGAAGCCCTTGTTGTTCTCTTCCCTAGTCTTACAGCTCCAGGTGGCCTCTCTGAATTCATTTGAATGAATGATGCCAGCTGAATCATTTCATGTCTCCTTTCTGGGCTCTTGAAGCTGGCATTGCTGGGCCTTTTTCGCCTTAGTCATGTAAGAACAGGGCCAACATCCTCATCTAGAAGCAGCACATAATCTCCAGAAACCACTACCACATCCTTGAAGAAGAGAGGATTTCTTATTAGAAAGGGCCTTCAACATCCTGTAGCCTGCCCTCCTCAACTTGTTGTCTTTACATCAGAGTGACCTCACTGTGTATACTGAACTCAAGCTACAGCATGCCTGGCTGTTTTACTGTTTTCTAAACGCATCAAACATTTAAGTCTAGAAATAAAAAAATTCTCACTTGCCTCTGTCCTATTCCGTTTCTCACTCGTCCTTCCCCAGTCCAACCCCCACCGCTAGCCCCAACCTGTTTGACCTTTATTTCACAGTGTTGTTGGGACCCAGTCACGGAGTTCTTTTTTTTTTTTATAATTTTATTTTTATTTATTTTTTCCTCCAAAGCCCCAGTAGATAGTTGTATGCCATAGCTGCACATCCTTCCAGTCGCTGTACATGGGACACGGCCTCAGCATGGCCGGAGAAGCGGCGCGTCGGTGCGCGCCCGGGATCTGAACCCGGGCCGCCAGCAGCGGAGCGCTTGCACTTAACCGCTAAGCCACGGTGTCGGCCCATGGAGTTCTGTTTCAAAGAGAATGAGTGAAGTTTAGCCTGGATCTGTTTTCTAAAATTGCTTCAAAGTTCTCTGAAGAGTTCTGAGTGTTTCTCATAATGTTTTTACAAAGTTCTATTTTTTCGTTACTTCAAAGAATCTGAAGTGTTATATAGCCACATCTTGAACTTATTACAATGAAGTGATAATCAGGATCCCCAGGGGAAAAATCTGTTGCTGAAATCTGCATTCCTTTGGTATACTACTCAAAGAATCTTTAATTTCTTCTCTTCTGCCCTCACAACCTCCTGGGTATGTTCTGCTACCCAAGCTATGAGAGAGATGCTGAGCTGCTGTGCTATGGACTGAACTGTGTCTTCTCCAAATTCATATGTTGAATCCCTAACCCCCAATGTGTTGGTATTTGGAGATGGGGCCTTTGGGAGATAATTAGGTTTAGATGATGTCAGAGGGTAGTTCCCTGTGATGGGATTGGTGCCCTTTTAAGAAAAAACACCAGAGAGCTTGCTCCCCCCCCCCCCACTGCCCTGTGAAGACACAGTGAAAAGGTAGCTATCTACCAGCCAGAGGAAAGCTGTCACCAGAAACCAACCATGCTGGCACCTTTATCTTACACTTCTAGTCTCCAGAACTGTGAGAAAATAAATTTCTGTTTAAGCTACCCACTCTATGGTATTTTGTTATGGCAGCCCAAGCTGACTAAGACAGATTTTGGTATCAGGAGTAGGGTGCTACTGTAACAAATATCTAAACATGTGGAAGCAGTTTTGTAACTGGGTAATGGGTAGAGGCTATAAGAGGTTTGAGATGTATGCTAGAAATATCGATGTTAAGAGCAATTCTGGTGAGGTCTCAGGTGGAAATGAAGAACATGTTATTGGAAACTAGAAGAAAGGCAATCTTTGTTATAAAATAGTGAAGAACTTGGCTGAACTGTGTTCTAGTGTTTTGTTGAAGGAAGAGTTGTGAGTGATGAACTTGGATATTTAGCTGAGAAGATTTCTAAGCAAAGTGTTGATGGGGCAGTGTGGTTCCTCCTGCTTATAGTAAAAGGCAAAAGGAGAGAGAGAGGCATTGAAGGAATTGTTAAGCAAAAAGGAACCAGAATTTGAATATTTGGAAAATTCTCAGCCTACCCATGCAAAAAATGAGAAAGCTAGTTCTGAAAAAATCATTAAGGTTGTGGCTGAACAACTATTTGATAAAGAGCTTTGGGGTTATATGAGCAGAAACCCTGCCAGTTTGAACTGAAGGGGGCAGAGGTGGGTGAAATGAAGAAAGGCTGTTGGACTTCTTGGATTTGACAGGATGGGATGATGGAGCTATTTGGGTGCGAACATGCATTATTCTTCACGAATAGGGAGAAATGACTCCAAAGGTCGTTCAGAGATCGTCAAGACCACTGCCTTAGTTTCAACAAGCCTAATGGCCTCTGCTGGGAGTCTTGGGGGGAGGGACTCCACAGAGCCAAGGGGGTGGGGCTGCCCCATAGAGCCATGGTTGTGACACTGTCACCCCAGTGGGCCTGCAAGGTGGGACATGGAGCCAAAAAGGATTATTCTAGAGCCTCAAGATCTAATAGAATTTGTCTTGCTAGGTTTTGGGCTTCTTATGTCACGTCACCCCTTTCTTCCTTCTGGTGTGGGAATGTCTATCCTGTGCCTGTCCCACCTTTATATTTGGGAAGCACGTAACTTATCTATTTTACATGTTTACAGCTGGAGAGAAATTTTGCCTCAGGATCAATCATATCTTGAGTCTCACCCGTATCTGATTTAAATGAGAATTTGGACTTGAGACTTTAGAGTTGATGCTGGAATGAGTTAAGACTTTTGGGGCTGTGGGGATGGAATGAATGTATTTTGCATGTGGGGGGGCAGTTCAAGAAAATTGCATGAATTTTGGGGGCCAGGGGCAGAATAGTGGACTGAATTGTGTGCCCCCCCCCCAATATTCTTACATTGAAGCCCTAATGCCTAATGTGATGGTGTTTGGAGATTGGGCCTTTGGGAGATAATTAGGTTTAGATAAGATAGATCATCAGGGTAGGCCCTTTTGATGGCATTGTTGCCTTGCTTGCTCCCTCTCTCTCTCTCTCTCTCTCTACCATGTGAGGACAGTGAAAAGGCAGCCATCTACAAGCCGGGAAGAGAGCCCTTACCAGAAATCAACCATGCTGGCACCTTGATATTGGACTTTGAGGCTCCAGGCTGCAAGAAAATAAATTTCTGTTGTTTAAGCCACCCAGTCTATGGTATTTTGTTATGACAGCCAGAGCTTGGACATGCTGGTTTGCCATATTTCTCCTTTAACTTTCAGATTCTCTACAATTTTTCTTTTACCTTTCCTCTTCTGAACTGTCTTTGTGGATTCTACATCCCCTTGTCTGCTTTCTAAGTCATTGATGGCTGTATCATCTCCCTCGCAAAAGGCAACACTTACACATACATCTCCTTTGAAACTCAAAATAATCCTGAGAAGGTTCAGGAAGGTTATGACTTGTCCTAGATCGTATAGAAAGTCATGAAAAAGAGGACTAGAATGCAGAGTTTCTAGACGTTTCTTGATATTTTTCCATTAAGTTGTGCAATAATGATTTTTTGGTGAATCAAAAATAGATCACAAGACTGATCTATTTGTGATCAGATAAATTTGTGAATTTGTTTATTCATAAGAAAAGGTTTAGGGCCGGCCCCATGGCGTAGTGGTTAAGTGCTTGTGCTCCGCTGCTGGCGGCCCGGATTCGGATCCCTGGTGCGCACCAACACACTGCTTGTCAGGCCATGCTGTGGCGGCGTCCCACATAAAGTGGAGGAAGATGGGCACAGATGTTAGCTCTGGGCCAGTATTCTTCAGCAAAAAGAGGAGGATTGGCATGGATGTTAGCTCAGGGCTGATCTTCCTCACACACACACAAACACACACTAAATAAATAAATTTAAAAAATAAAATAAATAAATAAAAAGAAAACGTTTAAAGATAGGAGAAGTCATGTTTATTATATATTTGATAAGTTTTTTGTTAAAAATCGCCTGAAATTGGGTCTGTTTACAAAATTCTAGACCATAAAGTTGCCAGGTATGGGCCCTTACCCCAAGATACTAAAATTTTTTAAAACTTTGGTTGCCTTTAGGCCAGAATTTGCCAAGCTTTTTTTTTCTTTTCTTTTTTTTTTTTTTTTTTGAGGAAGACTGGCTCTGAGCTAACATCCCTGCACATCTTCCTCTATTTAGTATATGAGATGCCTCCACAGCATGGCTTGATGAGCAGTGCGTAGGTCCACACCTGGGATCCAAACCCATGAACCCAGGGGGCACCGAAATGGAGCACGAGAACTTAACCACTACGCCACCAGGCCAGCCCTGCCAAGCTTTATTATGCCCTGTGGCCTTAAATTAACTCTGATTTATGCATTTATATTACCTGCCTGGCCTTGTAGGCATTTGAGTTTGTGAATTCTAGTGTAAATCATAAATTCTGTAACATTGAGATATATCACTAAGTAGTAAGATTACTTAGAGAAAACCAGGAAGAAGGCTGGATCTAGGTAACAAGTAGACTATAAGCCCCATGAAGGAGAAACCCTACTATACTCATTCTCTGCTGTCTCCCCTAGCATCTCATAGACTGTAGAGTAGTGAATGAATGAATGTTTACCTCGCCTCCTTCCCACACCCTACTGCCTCTTAACCTGTACGTTAATGTCCCCAGATTCTCCGAGTCAGGAAATGGTCCTGCCTGTACTTTTCCCATGGCCCACAGACTCCTCTGATTCCCTGTAAATCCCTGTTTGATGCCCTAGCTCTCACTGAGCCACTAATTAAGTAATTAAGATTACACTTAATCTTTGTGGGTCTGGGTCTAGTCACTTTCGGTGCATCATTTCCATAAACCTTGAATACTGGAAGTAAGTAGAAACAACGTAGGTTGTCTTGATTATATAACTTATTAGAGAGGAAACAGGCATAGAAAATACGTAATCGTGAGTGATCTGAAAGTTACTTAGGCCTGACTTTAGAACATGTGTTTTTCAGACACTCAACTCCAGCTCTGCCTTTCCTGTAGAGGCCCCTTTCAACTCTTTTACTGTATTGCTGTTGACTTAAAACTCACATCCATGTAGAGAGAAAGATGTTTGTAAAGAAAGGGATACCTCCTACATGGCTATGATGTAAGTGTATTGGGTAGGTGACTTGCTCCTCAGCGTTACCATTCAGTGATTACAATTTTATATCTTCTGGTTTAGGAATATAGATTTTTTTAATTGCTGGTTTTTGTTATAAATAAATTCTATTAACAATATTTGCCCGAAAACCCCAGCCCTCATATTTGGTGTCTAAAAATAGAGGAATTGTTTACTTTGTAAATTTTATGAAGAAAGATGGCAGGGGGGTTAATTGGAGAGAGTTACAGTCACATTCACACGTTGCCTCTTAAAACTGAAGGATTAAGTATATCAAGGATTAATTGACAGACTGTGGAGAGGGGTGGGGAAGGTGAGACCCAGTGATGCATATACTAAAGAGTTTTGAAGGAACTTATGGGTGAAGTAGGGGAACTGCTGGCCAAAACATGCACATTGGCTGTAGTAGCAGACTGCAAGTACATTGTGACTCTCACCTCTTGAGGAGATTCCTAGGAGCACCCCAGTAATGTGTAGAAGACAGGTGAGTTTCACTGCTATTCATGATAAAGTCTATAACCATGTACTCTGTGGATGAACATCAGAGCATCAGCTGGAAGCTTGTTAGAAACACATAATCATGGGCCCCACCTAAGACTTGCTGGATCAGAATCTGCATTTTAACAAGAACATTAAAGTTCTAGAAGCACTGATCTGTAGTAAAGGGTAAGAAATTGCTGCACAGATTACTGAACATGATCTCCAGGAAAAAAGAAGAACCATGCTTGACTAATCTGTTAAAGCTTTTTAAGGGAATTAACTGTGTACATGGGTAAAGGTTAACATTGCATTATTCGGAGCTTAATTTTGATCAGGTGAAGATGGGCCAAGACAGAGTCCTAAGATATCCAAAGGATGGCATGGATACAGGGTAAGGGGTAGCATGTTAGATAAGTTTTTAGCTAGAGAATTGTTATTTTCGAAAGGAATATGTGAAGACTTAAATTTGGAAAATAGATCCAATGCTGGAAGATACCTTTTGAAGGAGAAAGAGAGTAGAAGACAAATAAACCAAACCTGTGAACGAAAGTCAAAGAAGAATCCTCGAATTCTGCTATTATCTTGGACAGGAGTAGAACAGGCCTGTTCCCAGTAGGTTAATATTGGGCTGGTGAGTCAGCGTCAGGAGGCTGTTGGAACAGAGGCCAGGAATTCAAATGCCCCTGGTTGGAACTACCAAGAGACTGGAGTGTAAAGCATGATGTAGCCCTAAGAGACAGGGACATGGAGGTCAGTGCAAGACTGACTCAGTGTGAGTATGCTGATGAGATAAAGCTCCTCAGACATGGCCAGCTATTTAAGGTCTGACTGGTCTGGGAGAAGGGGGGAAAGTACACCTTTAAGGGTGTGAGTATAGTAACACCATTACAGTTGTTCTTTTTTAGACTTTTGGCAATCATTTGACATTTGTCATAGCAAAAGCTATTTATGATAAAAATGATCAAAGGAAGAGGCAACTATAATATTAAGATAGACTTAACCATCAATATTCTTTAATTTGAAAAGAAGATTATGGAATATGATTGAAGTCAAGTGATCTGGATAAAGTAAATTAGGAATTGTTCACAAACAACAGGCGTCCCATGAAGTTTTATGTGAGGTAAATTTGAGTCAGAAAAAAAGGAAGTACTTCTTCACGCTATGAACTAGTATACTTGCTTTTCTTGTGTGTGAGGATCAAGTAAGTTGTGGAATATAAAGGCACTGGTGTGAGATTCGTGATTTGATGGCCCTGGAGAACACTTGATTCTTCTTTTTGTTATTATTTTATTGAGGTCATAATGGTTTATAACATTGTGGAATTTCAGGTGTACATTATGATTTATCAGTTTCTGTATAGACTGCATCGTGCTCACCACCAATAGTCTAATTTTTACCCATCACCATATATGTGTGCTCCTTTACTCCTTTTGCCCAGCCCCAACCCCCTTCCCCTCTGGTAACCACTAATCTGGAGGACACTTGATTCTTGAGGAACTGGTGTGAAGAGGGAGGATTTGGGACAAGCCGAAAGGAGCAGTTGTCAAAGGGAAGGGAATTCCATGAAGCTCTAGAGACCTAGAGTTGGGGGTATTTGGAAGAGTATAAGGAAAGGACTTAGAGTTTGGGATGTTTAGGATGTGGGAGGAAATAACTGAGTATTAGAGGCATTTGAGTTGTGGTAGGAGACCCATGCCGATATCGTGGAAGAGAGGGAGTAAACAGCTAATGCGGAGATAGGTGGACCAATATTAAAACTGGAGGTGATGGTTGGGCACTAAGAGGTGCTCAGGGATTTAGCTATGTGAAGGAACTTGAAGTGATACAGAGTTGAGAGACCGCTGGTCGGGGTTTTGGAGAGCTCAATTCTAATCCTGGCCCCTGAGATCACTTCGTTTTGTTCCTTTTGGACTTGTTTGAGCTACAAAATGAAGGGACTAGATTGCATTAGTTCTAACTCCCTTCAAGCTCTTGATACTGAGCTTTTTATTATGAGAATATTTTCATTACTGATTGAAAATAAAAACATATTTTTTAAAGCTTGAGTCAAGTCATAGAAGACCAGACCACAGTTAATTACAAAGGAGAATTCAGATGTTTTGGAGTGTGTCTCTCATTTGGAAGACGTAAAAGAAGGCATCCTGCCCTTCCGCCATATGGTCTTTGTCAGATGATCTGGTACTAGCGTGAGTGGACCACAGGTCTCCCCTAATTTGGTACTTGTAATGTTTGAAGGAACACTGAGATTCAAACCTTTTTCTCTGTGCTTCCAAATTTTTTGACCCACAGCCATGTGGTTTCCACTACTCTGTTCTCTTGTAGTCTTGCTACTCAAGGCGTGGTCCAGAGACCAGCAGCAGCAGCAGCACCTGGGAGCTAGTTGGAAATGCAGAATCTCACGCTCCACCCCGACCTACTGGATCAAAATCTACACTTTAATATGATCACAGTGATTTGTATGCACATTAAATCTTGAGAAGCACTGATCATATAGCCATGGTTCTCAAACTTTAACAGGCATCAGAATCTCCAGAAGGCCTGTTAAAAATAAACTGCCCAGGGTTTCTGATTCACGGTTTCCGATTCAGTCTGGCATAGGGCCCAAGAATTTGCATTTCTCATACCCTAAGAACTACTAAAACTTTCACTAGAGACTGGCTTTAATCACATTCTGTTTGTGATTATTGGTTTCAGGTTTGTTTTTAATCTTCCCAGTGAGACTGTAATTTCTTGTTTAGTGTTTTGGGGTAGGGGGCAGCTTTATTGAGATATAATTCACACACTATACAATTCACCCATTTAAAGTGTACAATTCACTGGCTTTTAGTATATTCACAGATATGTGCAACCATTACCACAATTTTAAAACATTTATATCACCTCAAAAGAAAAAAAAACCAAATAGAGCACAGAGGATTTTTAGGGCAGTGAAACTATTCTGTATTCCATATGATAGTGTAATGGTGGATACATGTCATTCTACATTTGTCAGAACCTATAGAATGTACAACACCTCCAGTGAACCCTGAATGTAAACTGGACTTTGGGTGGTAATGATGTATCAATGTGGGTTCATTGATTGTAACAAGTGTGCTACTGTAGTGCAAATGTAATAATGGAGGAGGCTGTGCATGTCTGTGTTAAGGGGGTATGTGGGAACTCTGTACTCCTGCTCAGTTTTGATGGGACCCTAAAGCTGATCTAAAAAATAATATATATTTAAAAAAAGAAAAAAAGAAAGAAACCCCATACCCTTTAGCTATCACCCCCTATCCCCACATCCCACCAAACCCTAAGCACCCTCTAATCAGTCATCTTGTATTTCTTCTGCATGGTACAAGTACTTGGCAAGGTGCTAGATGTATTATTAATAATAATAGTTACCATTTATTAAGAGCTTAATATGTACAAACAATTGCATCATCTGACTTAATCTTCATGACAACTCTATGAGGTCCAGACATGTATTGTCATCTCAAAGCAGAGGATGTTGAAGCTGAAGACAGGTTAAGTGACTTGGAACATAGGCAGTAAGTGGTAAAACTGCTGTTCTGTCCCAGGTCTCTAATTCTAAAGCTCGTGATATCTATTGTTAATAAACTGAATTTTTGAAGCTATACAATCTCTATGAGAAATTTTACTGAGATATTTGAAAATGTAGTGGAAATGCTGAAGTTGTTTAGGTGTGTTAGCTTGCTCGTGAAATTTGCTGCATGTTCCACATTCAGTACTAACTACTGTACGATTATGTATGGTTATACTTTCCTCTTTTGTACTAATCTTCCACTAAACTTTCTGTTTTGCCTGCGTAATGCCCATGTCAATGAGTTTTTGCTTTTGTCAGTGATGAATTTTCTACAATTGTAGGAAAGATTATAATCCCTTTATAGCAATAAGTCTTACTCATATTTGGACATCTTTGTATTTCGTTGAAAGTTTAAGCTTATTTTTAGTCTCTTAGTTTTTGTAATTATAAAAGTACACTGAATATTATACAGTTATGTAAAAGGAGGTCGTGTACATGTATCAATATGGAGAATGTAATATCTAAAAAATGTAAATTTTAGAAAGCTACAGAGCAGTATATATAGTATGATTCCATATGTGTGAAACAACTAGCACAGGTATTTCAATGTATATATAAATATATACATATAGATATTGTCTGGAAAGATATAGAAGAAACCCCTAAGAGTGTGACTGTCAGAGCCGGGATGAGAGGAGAGGACTTTATACCTTTGTTTTGTTCAAATGTTTTTTCCTTTTTTAAGTTTCTCCCTCCATTCTTTTCACACCCTCACCTTTGCCTTTGTTTTCCTCTCACTCTTCTTTTTTTTTTAGTAGCTTGATGTCTCTCTCTCCACATGCTTCTTCAAGCTCACATAAATGCACAGATACATATAGGGAGCTTTTGGGGGGGTCATTATTTTTATAAAAATAGAATTCAACTGTAAATATCTCTCTGGAACTTGCTTTTCTCACTATAGACATCTGTTTCTGGGGATACATCTAGTCCGTCCATCCTTCCTTCCTTCCTTCCTTCCTTCCTTCCTTCCTCCCTCCCTCCCTCCCTCCCTCCCTCCCTCCCTCCCTCCCTCTCTCTCTCTCTTTCTTTCTCGAGGAAGATTGACCCTGAGCTAACATCTGTTGCCACTCTTCCTCTTTTTGCTTAAGGAAGATTGTCCCTGAACTAACATCTGTGCCAATCTTCCCCTGTTTTGTAGGCGGAACACCGCCACAGAATGGCTTGATGAGCAGTGTGTAGGTCCGAATCCAGGATCCAAACCCACGACCAAATAGAGCACACGAACTTAACCACTACGTCACCAAACTGGCCCCTCTAGTTCTTTCTTTTTAATAGCTGTGTACTATGCATACCATAATGTAAAGGGCTCCTTATTGGTGGAAGTTGTTTTTTTTGTTTTTGAGTTTTTCTTTTGCTATAACAAATAATATTGCAGTGAACATCTTTATACATTTATCTTTGTGCATTTGTGAAATAATCTGTAGAATATGAATCAGAGGATTCTATGTATTAAAAATTTTGATTGATACTGTCAATTGTGTATAGTAGAGGTTGTACCACTTCAGCAGCAATGTGCTCAGTTATAACCCAAATCCTAGTCTAAATACCATTCCTCTCCAAAAGAAGGTTAGTGGAATGGCTGGTTCCAGATCTGTGGCACATAAAGGATAAAGTCAGCCTAGGACATCTTGTGCCAAAAAAAAAGTACTCAAGGCTAATGGAGTCTTGTCAAAAGGATACAAAGAATCAGCTGGAAGAGGTTCCACTGGCCAAATTTGGGACAATTTGAACATCAAACAAATAATTATAATTATACCACAATGAATTTTAAAAAGTCAATGAGTCTTGTGATACTAAACAAAAGGTGATAGAGGGAAAGAGTAGAGCTCTTTTCTAAAGAAGAATACTGGCTAATAAATGTAGCAGGAATGACGGTATTAAAAAACATTCACCGTTTCACAACTCCCAATGCAATATGTCAGATTAAATTCACGCATGGATTATCCTGAAGGCTAAAACACTAGGTGAGAGGTTGTTGTTCACATGGTTCTACAGATTACTTACTTGGCAATCACAAAGGTAAATATATAACTTTACACTGGAGAAATCCTGCAGTTACCACGTTAACCAAATAATCCAACTCAGCATCACTGATGACATCATGTGCCATTTTGTTGGATGCAATAAGAAGTACCCAAATCACTTAAGAAATATTCTTTTCAAAAATGTTTATCCTAAACCTAATGAACCCTCATGATTATCTGCAGGATTACCCTCTGTAGTTAGCACTGTAGATGATTCTGTATGACCTCAGGTAGGTTGTGTTAGTAACTTCTCTGAGGCTTAGTGCCCTCATTTGTAAAACAGTGATAATGAATCAGATAAATGTGTGAAAATAACCTAAATATACTTTGTTTAGTTTGTTTATAAACTAAAAATAGTTTGGTGTACAGTAAGCATTTAACATATTGGTTCACCTCTGTTGTCAGAATCCATTTATGGCCACCAAGTATATAGCTGAATGAAAACTACATTTCTTTTTCCACAAATAATTTCCCTATCTAATTATTCTGTGTAATTTGATGGCATGTTTTATGAATTCCCTATACTTCCTTAGATTCATAAGCGAAGGAAGCCCCGAGTATGCTGGAAAACCTTCTAATCCCAAATGTTCAGGGAGATTTTAGGTAGGAGGACATGGATTAGAGCATTTCTGTACTTTTTAGAAATTTAGATTGACTTGTATGAAATTCCCAATTTTATAGATCAGAAATGGTCACCTATTAGCAATTTCATGTGGCTTGACCTAATGCGTGGTTTAGTGGTAGAGGCTTAGTACATTATCTTTATTTGCTAAGCAATGTTTTTTCTCCCTTATGTTTTAGAGAAAGATTTGATTAAAGGAGGAGAGAGGAAGGATTTGGATTGATCCAAATCTGAAGGGAATTGTGATGTGGAGTAGTATTGTAATTATCTTCTTCATTTCATACTCTCTACTCCCACCTCCTACCCCCATGTGCAATAGTCATTCTTTTCAATCACTTCTTTTTTTTTTTTTTTCTTTTTTTTGTGAGGAAGATCAGCCCTGAGCTAACATCCGTGCTAATCCTCCTCTTTTTGCTGAGGAAGACTGGCTCTGAGCTAACATTTATTGCCAATCCTCCTCCTTTTTTTTTTCCCCCCAAAGCCCCAGTAGATAGTTGTATGTCATAGTTGCACATCCTTCTAGTTGCTGTATGTGGGACGTGGCCTCAGCATGGCTGGAGAAGCGGTGTGTTGGTGCGCACCCAGGATCTGAACCCGGGCCACCAGTAGCAGAGCGCGCGCACTTAACCACTAAGCCACGGGGCGGGCCCCTCAATCACTTCTTACCTCTTGTCTCTCTCTTCTTTCCAGGTAGTGGGAAATGAGGCAAAAGGAAAGAATGTTTTTCTAACTCTTTTTCCTCACTTTAAACTCTGGATTGGTCTTCTTGAATAGGAAGTTGCAGAATCTTGAAAACTCGAGAGTTCCAGTTTGTCTAGTTCTCTTCCAAAGATAGCACTTAGAAATAATAATGTACCTTTTTTTACCCTGGTTACTCATGGAATATGGAAGGTAAGATAGCTGGAGAGATTTCAAGTGCATTTTCTTTTATAGAACTAAGCAATTAAGTAATAACTCATAAGAGATTGGAAAGGAAAGTTTCAGGCTGTGAAGGCAGTATTGAAGTTATCACATCATAGCAAGAATCCTGCCTGGAATGTGGCCCTTATAACAAGAGCCATAATTGTATCTCCGTAAGAAAGTGTCCTATCTTCCTTAAAGAATGTGTTCTGGGCAAATGTGTATAGTTTCAGTATTTCTTCAAACAAGAAGAAATAAATTCATTGGAAGACCTTCCCTCTAAAGGAAATGTGATCAAACCTGTATATAGAGAGCTTTATTAAAATTCTTAGTTGGTGGGAAGCCAAATTATTTCCAGTGTGAAAATTATTGTTCGTGTCCTAGACAGCTGCTCAGGAAGCAATCCTGCATGCCTCTGGAAATGGCACACCTTTACCCTCTAAGGACTACTGCATGCTCTATAACCCTCATTGGACAGCTCTTCCAAGTACCCTAGAAAATGCAGTAAGTAAATCACAGTTACTATTATTTGTAAACATAAAAATATTGAAAGGCGAGAAGGAGTGATTATTGTGTTTTAGTATGTGAACTAGTTGTAATATATGATGGGATTAATAATTATTTTATTGCTTTTGCTTAAGGATTTTTCTTTCTGTGGGAAAAACAAGTTATGGAATTTTAAAATATTTACCTCAAAGCCTAATTGTCATAAAAAATTTCTAATTTAAAAAACCCTTGTATTAAACCAGAATTGATTAAACCAAATTAAACCTTGTCATTGAATGCATTTAGTGTGAAATATGATATTTATCATGTTAAAGACATTTCTTCTTTTCAGACTTCCATTAGTTTGATGAATCTGACTACCACACCACTGTGCAATCTTTCTGATATTCCTCCTGATGGAATAAAGAACAAAGCAGTTGTGGTACAGTGGGGAACCTGTCATTTTCTTGAAAAAGCCAGAATTGCACAGACGGGAGGTGCTGAAGCATTGTTGGTTGCCAATAACAGTGTCCTAGTAAGTTGTAAAACTATAATAATTTCTTCTGAGCTCATGATATCAAATTTCACAGGAATTGAACTATCTTCTTTGTGTATGGTTTAAGGGCTGCGTTTTGAATAATCTTATGGTAGGATTCTTTTTAAATAAGTTTATGATAGGCATTTAATTGGGAAATTTTGTAGTTTCTTTTCTATTCCTAAAGTAGACAAGACTTTGTTAGGAACAAATATATATGTATGTATGTGTGTGTGTGTTACACGTACATTATATGATATACCTGTATATCATATTTATATATATATGTGTCAGTTTAAGTTTATGCTAGAAAGATTCCAGTTTGAGAACTCTTACTATAATATTAAGAAAGAACACATGAAACTTTGTTTTTTAACTTTAAAAAAAGATGTGATATTTGTATTTAATGGAATAATTTGTATTTTAATCTGTAAATATACTAGTAATTCATAAGTTTTCATAATATGTTTTTTTCTTTTAGTTTTATCCCTCAGGGAACAAATCTGAATTTCTTGATGTGAAAATACTGATTGCATTTATAAACTACAAAGACTTTAAAGATATGAAGCAGGTAAATTAGTAATTACATATTAGACACAGTTTATAAATAGTACAGCTCTTTACTTTTAGCCACTGATATTTAATTTAAATTATTATCTATGCTGCATTTGCTAAATAGAAGCTATAAAGGCCTATCAAGTCTATATTGAGGAAGTATTCACCTCCCATGTAGCACAAGGTGTTTCAGAGCCCTAACTTTAGAAAAAATATTTATTTGTTTTGGCTTCTTTAAAAATCTATGTCATATCATTTCTCTTAACTTTTTTTTTTAATAATTTTATTTATTTATTTATTTTTTCCCCCAAAGCCCCAGTAGATAGTCGTATGTCATAGTTGCACATCCTTCTAGTTGCTATATGTGGGATGCAGTCTCAGCATGGCCGGAGAAGCAGTGCCTCGGTGTGCGCCCGGGATCCAAACCCGGGTCACCAGCAGCGGAGCGCACGCACTTAACCGCTAAGCCACGGGGCCGGCCCCTTCTCTTAACTTTAAATCTCTGAACAAAATGTGCTTGTGTGGAACACGGAACTTTCAAGATTTAATACACCAAAGCATAGCCTCATAATTTTGACAAGAGAATACATTATGTTGTCAAAAATAGTTCTCGTATTGTTGACTGTCCAATGTATAGTGTCTGTTCCAGAGTGAAACTGGAATATTGCTGCCATACGCTGTAGTAGAAAGAAAACTAGGGCCGGCCCCCCGGCTTAGCGGTTAAATGTGCGCGCTCTGCTACTGGCGGCCGGGGTTGGGATCCCGGGTGCGCACCGACGCACCGCTTCTCCGGCCATGCTGAGGCCGCGTCCCACATACAGCAACTAGAAGGATGTGCAGCTATGACATACAACTATCTACTGGGGCTTTGGGGAAAAAAAGGAGGAGGATTGGCAGTAGATGTTAGCTCAGGGCCGGTCTTCCTCAGCAAAAAGAGGAGGATTAGTATAGATGTTAGCTCAGGGCTGATCTTCCTCACAAAAAAAAAATAATAAAAAAAAGAAAACTAATTCTGGTGTTTTAATGTTATCTTGCCTTTCAGACTCTTGGAGATAACATTACCGTGAAAATGTACTCTCCATCATGGCCTAACTTTGACTATACTATGGTGGTTATTTTTGTAATTGCTGTGTTCACTGTGGCATTAGGAGGATACTGGAGTGGAGTAATTGAATTGTAAGTCTAATTAAACTTCAGTGTTTTGTGATAAATGGTTAAAAAATTATGTTTTGATAATCACTTTAGTCATATAACAACTTTTAAAATTCTACCTGACCTCAGAATATAGTGCCGATAAGATCAGATTGCAGGTTTGTCCTCATCTAGGACATTTAACTTTTCACTAAGAAGGGGAGTCATAGGTTCCTCTAACTCTTCTGCTGGCAGGGAAATATTGAAATTCCATCATAGACTCTTAAATTAAAATGTTTGTCT
The DNA here is from genome assembly GCF_020826845.1 of Diceros bicornis minor. Taxonomy (NCBI): domain Eukaryota; kingdom Metazoa; phylum Chordata; class Mammalia; order Perissodactyla; family Rhinocerotidae; genus Diceros; species Diceros bicornis. Next base: position 46,935,837 of record NC_080744.1, on the reverse strand, counting down.
CTCCCAGAAAAAGTGAAGATACTTAGTATCCTAATGTGCCTAAATATTTAGATGGGAAGAAAATGAGCAAGAGAAGGTGAGAAGTTTCTCAGCTCCCCCAAGTTGAGTCATTACAATGTGACCTCATCATTCTGTTTAATGCTTTAGGAATTCTAAGGATATTAAGCATGTCCATATTTTAATTTAAATATAGAAATTCCAAATGTACGCGAAATTTGGATTTCCCTATTTAATAACAACCTAAACCCAGTCGTCTTAGAGTTATGTACCTTTGGCTCTAGATTAAAGCAGGCAATATAGTATAAAAGGATCATTTCATAATTATAACTCTGAATTAAAAATGTGCTTAGAGCATATTATTTCATGCATAAAGGACAATATATTCACCTTGTGAATTGATCAGTAGGTTCCATTAAAAAGGGCTTATATGCACCTAAATGAAGCTAAGCTTATTTGTAATTTCTTAAAATACTAAAATTTAATTGACTTATATCATGAGAGAAACCTTAGGGTTTAATAAGTGCAGGTTCCTGGAGTATTGAGTTTTAAGTATTTTATAGAATGGAAAACATGTTTCAACATATATCAGTCACATATTCTCATATGAGTAGACACTGTTTTTGCTTCATTATCTTTATAAAGCATAGTATATAAGAAGATCTCCAAGATCATTTTCTAGATTATTTGGTGAAACTTTGTAAATAATTTCCCAAAACCTGCTTATTCATTGAAAATGTTTTCCCATTTAATGTAGATTCTCACTCCGTTACTATGTAGATTGTTTCTTCTCTAGAGTAGTGCTTCTCAAACTGCAATGTGCATACAAACTGTCTTGAGATCTTTAAAATGAAAATTCAGATTTAGTAGGCTTGAGATAGGGGCTGAGATTCTGCATTTTTAACAAGCTCCCAGGTGATTTTGCTGGCCCATGGACCACACTTTGAGTTAGCAAGGCAAGCTTCATATACGTGTCAGGGCAAGCTCCCCCTCAAGAAAGTTGAAGGTGGGAGAGGAGTACATATAGGCTTTTTTATTCAAAAAACATGATGATGAGCAAAAACAAAGAATTTGTTGCCTTCAGTAGCCAGGTTGGGAGAGGAGATGTCCTTTACCTGCAAGTTTATGGATTTTGAAATTGAGGTGGCTGATTCTAAGAGTAAGATAAAGATAGAAAGAACTAAGTGTATGTGTGGGGGGGTTGAGGTGGCAGTATAGAGAAAGAGAATATGAATCAGTGATAAGAAAAAATTCCATAAAAAGTAGATTAAGAACATAAGGACCATTTGCAACAACATGGATGGACTTTGAAGGCATTATGCTAAGTGAAATAAATCAGACAAAGACAAATACTGTACGATCTCACTGATATGTGGACTCAAAAAAAAAAACTCATAGATACAGAGAACAGGTTGGTGGTTGCCAGAGGCGGGGAGGTGAGGGGTGGGCAAAATGGGTGAAGGTGCTCAAAAGGTAGAAACTTGGAGTTATAAAATAAGTCTTGGGGATGCAATGTACAGCATGGTGACTATAGTTAATAATACTGTATTGTATATTTGAAAGTTGCTAAGAATAGATCTTAAAAGTTTTCACAACAAAAAAAATGTGTTAACTATGTGGTGATAGATGCTAACTAGACTTACTGTGGTGATCATTTTTTGCAATGGATACAAACATCAAATCGTTATGTTGTACACCTGAAACTAATATAAAACATTATATTACATGCTACGTTACATGTCAATTATATCTTAATTTAAAAAAATGAACATAAGGACTATCATTTAGCAAGTAAATAGAGTTAGATTGAAAGAGAATAATAAGGTTTAAGGAGGGAAAATTTGCCAGAACAGGACCTCATAACCAAGATTACCCTACCAAATGAAAGATGTACCTTATGCAAAAGGGAAAGGTGCTTGGTTCCATATAAAGACTTGTCAGTAGAGAGTTAAAGTCTTATAGTGAGATCACTGGTCCTCAAGCTTCATGAACTCAGGACGGCATGGAAGAAAGCTTAGCTTCCCATTGCGTGTAGCTCTTGAGCTGATTTGAGAGTACAATTTTTTATAAAGATGAATTGTAATATTTTAGGTGATATAAATCTAGTATATGTGTTCCCTTTAAGAAATTGTCTGGTGGGCTGGCCCCGGGGCTTATCGGTTAAGTGCGCGTGCTCCCCTACTGGCGGCCCGGGTTCGGAATCTGGGCGCGCACCGACGCACTGCTTCTCTAGCCATGCTGAGGCCGCGTCCCACATACAGCAGCTAGGAGGATGTGCAGCTGTGACATACAACTATCTACTGGGGCTTTGGGGAAAAAAAAAGGAGGAGGATTGGCAATGGCTGTTAGCTCAGAGCTGGTCTTCCTCAGCAAAAAGAGGAGGATTAGCATGGATGTTAGCTCAGGGCTGATCTTCCTCACAAAAAAAAAAAAAAGAAATTGTCTGGTGCTATTTAGTACACTGAATATGAATATATAAATCTTTCATTATTATGGCTTATGTGTACTATGACAAAAATATCTTTAAATGTGTCTGTCTGCAATGATAGATACCAAAGTTTGGCCCCTTTTCCCCCTCAGGTACCACTTGCATTGAAACTTCTGTTAACAGCTTGTCATCCAGGTCTGTAGTTTCAGGGAGGTGCCGGTGTCTCTCCCCAGACTCTCTCCCTGCTCTTGTCCCAGGCAGCCTCCCTAGAGTCACAGATGCTTAATATCGTGACCATCCCAATCAACAATTTTCTAATAAGAAAGCGGCATGTTGGTACATAAGCAGTTTGGCAAATGTACAATTTGGTAGAAGTAAACCTTTTTTTAACCTAAAGTTTATATTCAGCCCAGACCTGATGAGAAGGGTCAGGCTGTACCCAAGGGAACAGAGTTGAATAGACTGGAGTTGAAGGGACTGTAGCTGGAACAGTGCGTAGTGGGTTCCATGTAACCGGGAGGAGACAGTAGGGTGACAGAACAGAGACTGCTCAACAAAGGACACTGTGACTCTTTCCTCTTCAACTTCTCTCTCTGCCTTTTATTAGCTGTGCGACCTAGCAAAGGTTGTTGGGAGAATTAGAAACAATATTTTGCTATCTTAAATCAAAGTAGGACAAAGCTATGTCTTAAACTTCTCTTTCGAATCCTTCGTGGTACATTGATGAGCACAGAACAGACATGCAGTAAATACTGAATTGATTGATAAAAGAAATTGGTGTCTACATTTAAGAAGAGCTAGTTTAAGGCATACTTCACTGTCTGTAATTTGGTGTAATATTAAATGTGTAAAAAGAATTGGTTATTAATTGAAATTTATTACGTCAATAGTGTCCAAATTAGACAACATAAACATCCCGAAACATTAATGTTTATGTAATAAATGTCATCTGTTTCAACAGTTTTGCCTACAGAAAAAAATACTGTTTTAAAAGTTAGTGGTTAATAACAGATCATCTCTGAGGGGTAAAATTATAGGGATTTTTTTTCTAGATTACATATTTCTTTTTGGTGTGCAGTTTTTTTTAAGTATATTACTTTGTAATCAGAAACAAATTTAAGTTGGTATTAGAGATAGATTTTTAAAATAACTGTACTTGGCAGAGATTTCCTGACATTCCTGTGTATGTTTATGCAGCGAAAACATGAAGGCAGTGACGAGCACTGAAGATGGAGAAATGAGGAGAAAGAAGGAAGAGTATTTAACTTTCAGTCCTCTGACAGTTGTTATATTTGTGGTCATCTGCTGTGTTATGATGGTCTTACTTTATTTCTTCTACAAATGGTTGGGTAAGAAGTCAATATTTTATATTTGCTACTTTTAGCATGCAGTCTTTTCATTTACTTTGCCAGATTTATCATTTCCTTTAAGGCATTCCACCTGGAAAACTTAAGTGACTAATTAAACAATGATATTAACTTTTTAAACAGTCAGAAGTGTTGGGTCCCCATTACTCGGGGGTAAAAAATATTCAGATTAAAAATATACTCTGTCTTGAGATAAGAACATTTCTTCATGGATGACTTGAAAGAATTGCTATGCTCCCTAAGTTTCCCTTTCTGCAGATAAAGCATGATAGCCCAGTCTCTAAGCAGCAGACTAAGGACTTCTTGGTGGCTATATTTAGTTATATGAAATAGAAGACTATTCAAATTACTGGTTTCTGGCCTCTGCTTGCCCCTAAAGCGTGGTTTGTCCTTTTGTCAGTTTGCAAATCAAGATGTTGTATTGTTCAAATTTTGTTTTACTTGTATAAACTGTTAGGACTTGCCTGTGGTCTAGAGAGTAACTGATACTTTTTCCTTTAAGAAGGTAGGGGTAGGAACTGTAATGGCTTGCCCATCCCCTGGACAATCTTCTTAGTGGTCTGATAAAATGGAAATTTGCCATCTCTGGCCAATGTACAGCAGAAATATGGAGGGAGACCAGGGAAAAGGGGGAGTGTACCTGATAAGAACTAGCAAAAACCCTTGTAAAAATCGCCACAGGCTACAATGCTACTTTGGAGAACATTAGCATAATTTTCTGGACTAGAAAACTGAGGCTTTAAAGTTAGTTTTTGCTTGTTGTTCAATTTCTCCTGTCCTGTGGCAGCAACTTAAAAACTAGACCTATGGGCCGGCCTCGTGGCTTAGCGGTTAAGTGCTCGCGCTCGGCTACTGGCGGCCCGGGTTCGGATCCCGGGCGCGCACTGACGCACCGCTTCTCCGGCCATGCTGAGGCCACATCCCACATACAGCAACTAGAAGGATGTGCAACTATGACATACAACTATCTACTGCGACTTTGGGGAAAAAAAAAAAGGAGGAGGATTGGCAATAGATGTTAGCTCAGAGCCGGTCTTCCTCAGCAAAAAGAGGAGGATTAGCATGGATGTTAGCTCGGGGCTGATCTTCCTCACAAAAAAAAAAAACTAGACCTATGACAAGTATTTCCAATTAGAAAAAAATCATTCTTTGAATATCACTCATATTTCTATCTGTTCCTGGGAGAGTGGATACTGGGATGATATTGGTATTATGTTGTCATTTTGCATCTAATTTTTCTAATTTAATACTTAGCCTTCAATTGTTTGCATCTAACCCTCAGTCAATATATGAGTGGTCTTTGATAGAAAAAAGAGATTCCTCTACCCTACCCTAAAGCATGTTTTAATTTTTGGTGAGAAATTTCCTTAAACTCATCACTGTTTGAAAAGTTGACCCTGTTTATAAATGTAATTTTTGATGTAGATGGAAGATCATTAAACCTCATGGTTATCCCAGGACATGGGATTTAATTATGACTTTGATAATGTCTGTATGATATTGCAAGACTTAATGTACCTCCGAATGGTTCCTTATAGCTAAAATTGCTACCATTTCTGAATATATTAAATGTACTAAATTGCTAAGGTTCCCTTTACCATTTTATGTTGTCATGCTCAAGAAAGTAACTAAAGATAATTATATTAACCCAATTCTTTCCCATGCATAATCATTTTCTTAGATACAGTATGACACTGATTGAGACACTGAAAACACTATTAGGGCCTCAAACATGATTTCCACCAGTGTTTTAAAACTTAGGTTGGAAACCTTTGGTGGATGACTTACCAAACTCAACTTGGCAGTCTTTGTCTGTCTTACTACTCACATTATCATATGTAACCAATAGTAAAAATAACAAGGGACGAAAAAAGTAATTTTTCCAAGATCACCAATAGAAAGTGGCTATCTCTGATTTACTATCTCTAGATTGCTCTTTCTTTCTCCCCTACAGAAGAGTTATAGTTTTCTGAAATTTAGTGGAATTTCAAAAATTCAGGTAAAATTTGTATTTCCATTGTGAAACTTTGAGAAAGTTCAGAAAATGAATACTTTTATTTTATTTTAGAGCACAATAATTTCTTCCCCTTTTAACAACAAAAAGATCAAATGTTTTTAATTTTAAATAATTCTCAAATAAATACAGCTAATATAGAAAAACATTTGTGAATTTTAACTACCTTAGTATCGTATCGTAGCAGAGATTTGTTTAAATGGATTTGGTTTTACCAGAGGTCAAGTTATTAGAGAGAAATTTCACCACGGGAAAATACAGATAGCATGGTGAATGTCTAAGGTAGGTGTCAGTTCTCATTCCTAAGCTGCCTTTTAAAAAGCATTTATAATGGTTTATTAATTCTTCCATTTCTTACATTTAAATTAAATAATCACGAATGTCTACAACTCACCTCATAGACATCTTGAACATGTCAATTTGAATGATTAAATAATAGAAAATGTAGAGCCAGCTTCAGGCCCTTAAGCAGTCCTACCAATGTGTAATGGGACTAAAACAACACATAAAATACCCACTCTTAAAACTCAAGATGTAAATATTTTTAGCTTACCAACCAATTCAGATTATAGTGTAGTCACTGCATTATAAGTGTCATGATCCAATAAGAAAGCTAAAGAATTAATATTGCTTCTATAAATATTTTCTTATCACATTCCTTCTGTTCCCATATAATCTAGTGTCTTGTTTTTTTCTAGTGTATGTTATGATAGCAATTTTCTGCATAGCATCAGCAATGAGTCTGTACAACTGTCTTGCTGCACTAATTCGTAAGATTCCGTGTGGACAATGCGCGTATGTATCTCTTATGAGGAATCCTATAATGTTGGTATTTGTAATTTAAATCAATGCAAGGAAAAGTAGGAGTGTTATTTTAAACCTGTGCAGTCCAATATACACATCACTTTTTAAATTTAAATTAATTAAAATTAAATAAAATTAAAAATTCAGTTCCTCAGTCTCGTTAGTCACATTTTAAGTGCTAAATAACCACATGTGGCTAGTGGCTACTGTGTTGGGCAGCACAGATATAGAACATTTCCATTATCACAGAAAGTTCTATTGAACTGATAAATATTTTATTATGTATCATTTGTTGTACTTGAATCAAGACTTTTAGGGCCAGCCCCATGGCTTAGTGGTTAAGTGCGTGTGCTCCACTGCTAGCAGCCCAGGTTCGGATCCCCGGCCTGCACAGACACACCGCCTCTCCGGCGATGCTGAGGTCGCGTCCCACATACAGCAACTAGAAGGATGTACTGCTATGACATGCAACTATCTACTGGGGCTTTGGGGGGAAAAAATAAATTAAAAAAATTAAAAAAGACTTTTAAATTGGTTCAATAGCTTTCTTGTGACTGTGGTTAACATCTGTCATTGCTCATATCAAGTGAACATTGTATTTCATCTACAGGGTAAATTAACCTATATCAATCTGTTTTTTAGGATTATGTGTCGTGGCAAAAGCATTGAAGTGAGACTTATTTTTCTCTCTGGACTATGCATAGCAGTAGCTGTTGTTTGGGCTGTATTTCGAAATGAAGATAGGTATGAATACTGTGTATTTGCTTTTAGATTAAACTAAGGATGGGTTGTTTTATATCTTGCCATGATAATTATTCATTATGATTATTATGGGTTTTTTTTTTGCTTTTATTCCAGAACACCATAGTCTTGAAACAAGCTAAATAAATTCTTAAGTAAGCAGATCTTATGCTAATGGACTTGAGGTCATATAGAGAAGGAAATATGAATTATGGTTTAAACATCTAAACTGAAATAGTCTTCAAAAATATACTTATAGTATAGCCACATAATGAAGTACAGTGCAGCTATAAAGAATGAAGATCTGTATGAACTGATATACAGTGATTTCCAGGATATATTTTTAAGTGAAAAAAGCAAAGTGCAGAAGAATATCTAGAGTTTGCTAGCTCTCATGTAAGAAAGGAAATATAAGAAAGTCTACAGATATCTGTCCATTTGCAGGAAGGATAACCAGAAAAAATATATATTTAACTTTATTTAATGATTTATTAATAAAATTACTAGAGCCCAAAAGGATTTAATGGCCTAAAATTTGGGAGCAAAGTTCACACAATTTCAGGCCATGTCAGGTATGGTAATCGATTGATAATTATGCATATCAGGTTCTGGTAGAGTATGCTGCATGGCTCTCATTTCCTTCATGTTCTAGCTATGTGCATGTATATTACCACCACTATCCTTTGTTATGAGCTGCCTTTCTGAAAAGAGACATGTATAAATTCAAAGATTAAGGATAAATACGTACTTACGTCTGATATGCATTCTTCTGAGGTAGCCTTTCAATTTTTTCTTACTATAGCAGTATTTGTTATTCTACTAGGACAGTAAATTACTAAATATGGAGAATATGAGAAGTTTTTTTGTGTTATAATTGCTGCTTAATAATTGAATAGTCAAATCATTGCAATTGAATGGTATTACTTTAGTGATCTATTTCTTTTGAAACGTTCCATCTAAAACTAAGTGGATATAAACCCACACATCTATGGACAGCTAATCTTTGACAAAGGAGCCAAGAACATACAACAGAGAAAAGAAAGTCTCTTCAACAAATGGTGTTGGGAAAACTGGATAGCCGCATGCAAAAAAATGAAAGTAGACCCTTACCTTACACCGTACACAAAAATTAACTCCAAATGGATTAAAGACTTGAATGTAAGACCTGAAACTGTGAAACTTCTAGAAGAAAATATAGGCAGTACGCTCTTCGACATCGGTCTTAGCAACATATTTTCAAGCACCATGTCTGACCGGGCAAGAGAAACCATAGAAAAAATAAACAAATGGGACTACATCAAACTAAAAAGCTTCTGCACAGCAAAGGAAACCATCAACAAAACGAAAAGACAACCTAACAATTGGGAGAAGATATTTGCAAACCATACATCTGATAAGGGCTTAATCTCCAAAATATACAAAGAACTCATGCATCTCAACAACAAAGAACTACCAACCCAATTAAAAAATGGGCAAAAGACCTGAACAGACATTTCTCCAAAGAAGATATACAGATGGCCAACAGACACATGAAAAGATGTTCAAAATCATTAACTATCAGGAAAATGCAAATCAAAACTACAATGAGATATCACCTCACGCCCGTCAGAATGGCTATAATTAACAAGACAGGAAACAACATGTGTTGGAGAGGATGTGGAGAGAAGGGAACTCTCATACACTGCTGGTGGGAGTACAGACTGGTGCAGCCACTATGGAAAACAGTATGGAGATTCTTCAAAAAATCAAAGATAGAACTACCATATGACCCAGCTATACCACTGCTGGGTATTTATCCAAAGAACTTGAAAACACCAATGCATAAAGATACATGCACCCCTGTGTTCACTGCAGCGTTATTCACAATAGCCAAGACTTGGAAGCAACCTAAGTGCCCATCAAGGGACGAATGGATAAAGAAGATGTGGTGTATATATACACAATGGAATACTACTCAGCCATAAGAAATGATGAAATCCAGCCATTTGTGACAACATGGATGGACATTGAGGGTATTATGCAAAGTGATATAAGTCAGAGGGAAAAGGTCAAATACCGTATGATTTCCTTCATTAAGTAGTAGATAGTGATAACAATAAGCAAACACACAGAGACGGAGATCGGATTGGTGGTTGCTGGGGGGGAGTGGGGGAGGGAGGAGGGCGAGGAGGATGGTTCGGCACATGTGTGTGGTGATGGGTTGTAATTGGTATTTGGGTGGTGAACATGATGTAATCTGTGCAGAAATAGAAGTATAATGATGTACACCTGAAATTTATACAATGCTATAAACCAAAGTTACTGCAATAAACAAAAAATTTTAAAAAATAAAAATAAATAAAACTAACTGGATAAAACAGTAATTTTTTTTTAATTTTAGGTGGGCTTGGATTTTACAGGATATCTTGGGGATTGCTTTCTGTCTGAATTTAATTAAAACACTCAAGTTACCCAACTTCAAGGTAAAGTATGCTACTTTGCTAGCTAAAATCATTTTTTCTTTTTAAAACAACTTTTTTAAGGTATAATTTACATATAATAAAATGCACCCATTTTAAGAGTACAGTTTATTGACATTTTACACATGTATAACTTTGTAACCACCATCCCAATCAATTATAGAACATTTCTCATCTCTGTAAAAGCTCTGTCATGCCCTGTTGCAGTCAGTCCTAATTCCCAGCCCCAGGCAACCACTGATTTGCCAGCTAGAATATTTTTAATCATTTATATAATATGACAAATTCATAAAACCCTTACAGGACTAAATATCAGGGAAGAACATTTCTTTGATTCAGTGATTTGTTTTTTGAAAAAAATGGGATGAAGAAGGTAAAAGTTTTAATGTGACTTGTAGAATAAAACTACAAATAGTAATAACCATTAAATCCCTTTTTCAAAAATAGTGTTCAAATGTGTGTTCACATGTTTATTTGTACTTGCAAAGTAATATGATCTCTTAATTTAGATATAGGAAGTTTGACCTTTAAATTTGTTTCTTTTTTTTCGCAGTCATGTGTGATACTTCTAGGCCTTCTCCTCCTCTATGACGTATTTTTTGTTTTCATTACACCATTCATCACAAAGGTATGATATTTTTGAAATGCATGAGACACATGCTAAAAGATGAGAATCTTAAACCTGCTGTTAGATTATTGATTTTGTGAATATTGACCATTGAGCGAGTTCTGATTCTCTTAAGAAAACTGTCATTGATATTAACCTTTCAATAGAGGATATTTTTAAGGCTTTAAGCCATTCTGCTAGATAAAAAATATCTCCTAACTGATGTAAACATGAAAATGTCTATAAATTTTCTTCCTACCCTTTTAAAGTAACTTTTCTTATTGTAAAACAATAAATGTTTGCTATAGACAATACAGACAGCAAAAAGAATGAAAATGTGTCATTGCTACATTCATTTCTGTAGCCTAGTTTGAGACTAAGGAAGAATGCCACATGAAATCTGAAGTATAGCTCTGTAACCTTGTAACCCTGGGCAAGTCACTTTGCTCTTTGTGCTTCCCTTTCCTAATCCACTGTGGGAGAGAGTATTGCTAGCATTCCATCCTCCTCTTCCATCAGTAGAATTCTCTTGGTTGGAACTGACAGCACCCAACCTAACCTTTCTATACCAAAAAGGTCCCATCTCTCCAGGCTGTGTATAGAGGCCAAGCTGGCCTCAGTTGAAACTAGACCCAGGGGCACATGCTCTCCGTTTCTGCTTCTGTCCAATTGCTCGTTGTCTCAGACTAGCTTTTTCCATGAGGTTAGTTAGAATCGTAGCAACTGGCAGCTTCTAGTCCCTCTATTCCAAGCTCTGCCGCTAGCTCCTCAATAAAATGGTGGTGCTGTTCCCAGAATGAGGGAGAGGTGTTGGGTGAATGTGGTAGTCCTTCATTATTTGCCCAACTTTTCTACCGTGTCCCTATTTTTGTCTCATGAATGTTTCATTATCACTTAATTCTTTCACTTTCCCCATTTTGAGTCTTGCTTTGTTACTTTATATCATCCCTTTATTCTTTGTCACTCTCGCATATGTAGTATTTGATATTATAATCACTACCTTTTGCCCCTTAGTTCTTTATCTATTTTTCAGCGCCTTCCATCTGAAATCACTGTAAAATTCTGCACTTGCGATATTTGCTGTAATAGCATACGACAAACGCGCCCTATGGGGAGCTAAAATTGCAACTCGGTAACAAATGTTGTTAACCTCGCCAAATTACAGCTACCCAAACCGTCGTTATACTAGCACCTTTTCATGTCTTAATGATGAGCCATTTGACTCATTGACTTTGTTGAGCAAAAGTAACCTAAGAAAGCATAAAACTAGTATTATGGATTATAGCAAAAATTGTTAATTTATTAAAGCGCTTTTTAAAGTTCTGTCTAAAGCTGTCTTAGCTTATATCAATTTACTTGGTTCAAAAAAATGTTTCTGTAAGTCACTCCATCAGAGATCCCATAATGAAAGTAAAGCATTCTCTCTACAAAGCCATTCCCATAAATCAGCAGATAGTCTTAGCTTATGACACGTAGATTACACGTATATTACACACATGTGTTATAGTTTATGGATATAGCAATAAACTATGACTAAACTCTTTTTTAAAAGTTTTTTTCCGTTCTGTTTAATACTAGTATCACTTTATAAATGCCAATTGTGTCTGGCAGCAAACCATTTCCATTTCCTACAGATAAAAAGTTTCAGAATTTTAAAGGTATAAGGTAATGATAAAGATGTCTTTGAGCCGTCTTTCTTCCGTGCTTAGGGAATTTTTTGTCTTTTTTTTTTTTCCATCTTCGTTCTCACTGACTAGGAATGTGATTTCTAGTAATCTGATCCAGTTGAAAGGATTGAAGTGCTCTTTGGAGGTCACTCTTGTAGATTTACTTTAACAACTTCTCGGTCTGGTGTGTTCATTTTTATTAGAGCTATAGACCTTACTTTAGTAGGTAACTCCAAGTGAAAATCAGATCTGTAATTTCTGATTTTTGTGGTTTTCACTGAAAATTTCAAGGATTAAATATTGCACATTTGAATCACGTTCTTGACCCTGGTATTAGTAGACTTTTAACGAGTTGGCAAGGCAGGCAGCCATAGAAGTACAGGCAGTAAGAGCCTATCTTCATTTTTTTTTCATCCAGCGCTGTCCTTGGTATAGTATTTTGCAAATAGTAGTTACTCAGATATCTTTGAATGTATGAGAAGATGTCAGTGATGGTCTTTAGTTAAATGTTTTAAATAACTATTAGAAAATGAACCAAAATGAACTCTTTATCTGGAAATTGAATCACATCATGGGAGTTTGCTATAAGGAACAATATTTATATTAATTTTCCTAAACTCCTGTGACTTAACCCTTCTGTAATCTGAAGCTTAACCTAAGGAAAAGATTTCTGATGCCGGGGGTTTTATCCTTCTTTCTACTCAGCTCAGGTATCAGTGAAGTCCTCTTAAAAACACTCAAGTCATTTCTCCTATGCATCCCACCCACATGGAAAATATTATAGTTAGTCAATCAAATTTTCCTAAAATTCTTTGTTTATTTATCTTCCCACTACCTGTCTTGGTGATATATTTTTCATAATGTGAAGCATCAGATGGCTGCTCATGCAGCCTTAGCTTGCTGCCTCAACATGTTCCCTCTTTCTAAAACAGACTTGGCTGTCAGGAAAAAAACTTTCTAATGAACACCTCACACAGCCCACATAAAAAGACCTTAGCCAGACACAAGGGAGGAAATTCAGCCAAGGTTAGTGTTTTGATTGGGACATAAAAAGCAGGCAGGGCTGAAATTGGACAAGAATCATGCTAGAGAAGCCTCTCAAGTTCTCTAGAGCTGGGTCTTTTCAAGTTTGGCTTCGTTGCTTTGTTACTGTGATGAGTAGCCAGAAGGTCAAATGTACATTTATTCAAAAAAGTTACCAGTATTTATTATAAATCTAAATATAGAAAATGTTGGTATTTCTTGTCTCTCTATTCATTGTTATTGCTAAAAATGACCAAGGACGTATAGTACATGACATAATATAACTAAAAGCGCTTAAAATTTATAGCCCATTAGAAATGCTCGATATTAGTTGTCAGTACAAATCAGTGTTCAAAGCTTCACTTGAGCAACCTGTGTGGTTTATCTGCTAGTTTCTGATTGATCCTTGTTGAGCTCTAATAAAGGGGAGCAGTATGCTAGGTGAATTTTGTTTTAGATGTCTCCAGTTTTTGCCATCTGCAGAGACTTGTTTAGGTAAAAGGCAGTCTGCAGTCCATCATTAGTTCACAGTAGGCCATAAGCCGTGGGGTCAAATAATTCTTGAATACTGGCAGCTTGTTGTCTTTAAATGATTGGACAATATCTTTCATCTCCCTTCTCAATTTTAGAATGGCGAGAGTATCATGGTTGAACTTGCAGCTGGACCTTTTGGAAATAATGAAAAGGTAAGGATGGCAGTTAGACATGGCGGCCGGTGAATGTATGTGTGTCCGGTTAATAATTTTGCCTTCTTGTGTAATTCATTGGTCATATAGTGCATGTTAAGGTATTGTAAAACTTTATTTCTCACAAAATATAGCCCTTTTCTTAGTTATTCTAAATTATTAAATACCTATTGACTTGGGTTTCATCCTAGAATGATGGAAACTTGGTGGAAGCCACTGCTCAACCCTCAGCTCCCCATGAGAAAGTAAGAATTGTGTTTCAGATATGTTCATTGGACTTTAAATCATACCCTCTGAGACAAGACTCTTCTTTGGGGAAAAAAATCCAGATTGCCACAAAAAAAAATCTGTTTCAAGGCCTGAGTCCTATTTTTGGTAAAAAGGGAAAAAAAAGGTTAGATGTGGGGATACTGTAGTAATATACTGTTAAGCCTACATGTGTGTTGGATTTCGTTTTTCCAAACTACATATCTATTTCTTTCAAGCTTTCTGTGCATTCGGAGTATATATATGTCTAGTTTATGTTCTCTGATTTCAAGTTCTTCTAAAATGTCAATTTAAAAATGTTAAAACAATTAATATGAATCCTTCCCTTTCTAAAAAATATGGGTAAAGATTCCTTAAAGGTTTATTGGTGGCCTTTTTTTTTTGTTTTTTTAATATAATTACAGTTACCAGTAGTCATCAGAGTACCAAAGCTGGCCTATTTCTCAGTAATGAGTGTGTGCCTCATGCCAGTTTCAATATTGGGTTTTGGAGACATTATTGTACCAGGTAAGCAATTATTTGTAACACTTTCAGTAAAAATATACTAACAGTTTAAAATTGTCAAATATATAGTAACTATTAAAAGTTACCTACTCTGTATTAAGTATTTCTGGCTATCACTAGAGCTGGGATCAGTGACAAAGACAGAAAAAAAGTGTTTTGAGGGGTAGAAGATAAAGTCCAAATGGAAACAACTAAAGTATACCTCCCAGAGCTCAAAAAGTGTCTTAGAGGAAGCAAATGGGATCAGTTTGACCTTATTCCTCAAGAAAGTGTGTGTGTGTGTATATATATATTTAATATATATATTAAAACCCTTTAAAAGTTGAATTTAATAATACCAAATGTATTACAGTTTCTATTCTATTTTAAAATAATAGTTTTTAGGAAAAGTAATTTAGGAATACTAGGTGAGGTCATGCTCAAAAGGAGAAACATAGTAGAACACCAGCTTACAGGGCACTGTAACACAAAAAAATACACTATGTAGTGGAATCAACCACCTTCTGCTAGCATGTCTTTTCTGACAGTTATTGCAGTTCTGCATTATTTTCCTCACTGGGCTACCTGTGGAATAAACTTCACTGCAGCCCAGTAATAATATAGTTTAAAAGAGTCAGCTGAGAGTTTGTCCCTCCTCACATTTCTTACAGTCTCCCTGTGTACTAAAGGCCTGTGGATGGGTAAAGAGTACTGGCTCTTCTGAAAAAGCCCTTTCATTTTCATGAGTAAAGCCAGGTAGAGGGAGAGAAGCTTGCAGTGTTGCTTTGTGAGTTGGTGTGGCAGAGTCCAATGTAGCAGCTCTCTTTGTGAATGGAGAGTTCAGTGGGTCTCCATTCACATAATTGATAAAGGAGGGAAGGCATTCTGTTGAGTAACCTTAGGTTTCTTGAATATCTTTAAACTTTTCCCCAGTTTTACCAGTTCCACACCAAGTGCTGTGTAAAATCTTGTATATAGCACTTAGCATAGAATTGGTAAAAATGTGTATAAATATTACATTCTTGAAGACAATGTCAAAGGTCCCAAACAGGAATATTTCCCCAAAGAGCAGAGTTTTTGACAATATACGACTTAATTCTAAAAGCTAAATTCTAATTTGGGGGGGGAAAGTACCATTTTTTTAACATGTGGAAATGTGATTAAATAGCAAATATAGTAAAACTAAGGAACTATCAAGAAACTTATTTGATTAATTATATAGGAGCCAAAACTAAGTAATTCAAGCAACCAACAAATATAGTAAAATTATTTTGTGATTTTTAAGTAGTTAAATGTTATTCTTACTATTTTATAGCCATGTTTAATAAATACAATCTGAGATTTCTTCTTTAGAGAGATTCAACAAATTTCTTTAAAGAAATAGGTCATAAAATGAGTTGTTTATGCATGTTTACAAACATACTTGCATGTGTACAAATGAAAGCTTCTATTTCATTCTTATTTGAACTGTTTGTATTAAAACTCCAAATCATTTTTTTCTACTACAAAGGGAGATTCTTTAATCGCAATATGAAATTGCCTTCCTCGATGCTCTTTAAATACATTTTTTAATGATACATTTAAAAATTTTTCTCAATACTATAGACCAAATGAACCTAACAGACATATACAGAACATTCCATCCAACAACAACAGAATGCACATACTTCTCAAGTGCACGTGGAACATTTTCTAGAATAGATCATAAGGGTAGGCCACAAAATAAATCCTAGCCAGTTTAAGAAGATTAAAGTCATATCAAGTATATTTTCTGAGCACAATGGTATGAAACTAGAAATCAGTAATGGAGGAAACTGGAAAATTCACAAACACCTGGAAGTTAAGCAACACACTCCTGAACAACCAATGGATGAAAGAAAAAAATTAAAAGGCAAAAAAGTATCTTGAGACAAATGAAAAGAGAAACACAACATTCCAAAACTTACAGGATGCAGCAAAAGCAGCTCTAAGGGGAAAGTTTATAGAGATAAGCACATACATCAAAAAAATAGAGAGATCTCAAATAAACAACCTAACTTTACACCTAAAGGAATGAGAAAAAGAAGAACAAACTAAGCCCAAAGTTAGCAGAAGGAAGGAAATAATAAAGATTAGAGCAGAAATAAATCAGCTAGAGAACAGGAAAACAATAGAAAAGATTAACAAAACTAAAAGCTGATTCTTTAAAATGATAAAGTTGACAAATCTTTTGCTAGACTAGCCAAGAAAAAAAGAGGACCCAAGTCAATAAAATTACAAATGAAAGAGGAGACATTACAACTGATACCACAGAAATATACAAAATTTTCTCCATGACATGGGCTATTAAGCAGCTAATAAAAATCATGTTTTTAAAGACTATTTAATGGCTTGCAAAAATGTTTAAAATATGGGGCCGGCCCCGTGGCTTAGCGGTTAAGTGCTCGCACTCCGCTGCTGGCGGCCCGGGTTCGGATCCCGGGCGCGCACCGACACACCACTTCTCCGGCTATGCTGAGGCCGCGTCCCACATACAGCAACTAGAAGGATGTGCAGCTGTGACATACAACTATCTACTGGGGCTTTGGGGGGAAAAAAACAAATAAAATCTTTAAAAAAAAAAAAAATGTTTAAAATATGGTATAAGTAAAAAGAAAAAAAAGCATGTAAAATTTCATCCAGAATTTGAGGTACTTTAATGTTCTATTGATGCAAAAATGAAGGTTAAAATACAGTACAACATGTTCTATTGCCATAGTTAACAGTTGAATTTGTGTTATTGTTGTTGTTTTAAGAAAATAATGTGGGATTTTTTTTTAGGCCTGTTGATTGCATACTGTAGAAGATTTGATGTTCAGACTGGTTCTTCTATATACTATGTTTCCTCTACAATGGGTAAATTTTTGTTTTTTGTTTTATGTTGAATTGTATTATCTGTAGGAAGAGGTAGAGATGTAAAATTAAGGAGACCTGGGTTCTAATTCTTCACCATTAATTAATAAGACTTTTTTCATCAAAAAGAGATAATTATACTTTACTACTTATATCACAACGTTTTTGAGGTTTAAAAAGGAAATTATATGTGAAAGGAAAACATTAAGTTCTATATGTAAAATGATTAGAGCTCTTGGCACATAAGTAGGCAATAAATCGTACAATAGTAGATTTTTAAAAAATACTGTATGGGGCCGGCCCAGTGGCTTAGCGGTTAAGTGCGCACGCTCTGCTAGTGGCGGCCTGGGTTCGGAACCCCGGGCGCGCACAGACGCACCGCTTCTCCGGCCGTGCTGAGGCCATGTCCCACATACACCAACTAGAAGGATGTGCACCTATGACATACAACTATCTACTGGGGCTTTGGGGGGGAAAAAAAATACTGAAAAAAATACTGTATGGATAACAGTATTTATGTAGCTGAATTTATGGCACAATGACATCTCACTTGGCGCAGCAGAGGTGGTTGTCACTTATCCCTCTATTTCTGTTGTTGAGAACAGACGAGAACAGGAAGTAAGCCAAAAAATACTTTACTACTACTGAACATATCAAATTGATCTCTCAAAATCCATACATCAAAATTCTTTATTCTCAGGTGCATGCCTTGCACCAGAGGCGTTTAGATACCATTCTGGTAAGGGTTTCAATTCCACAGTGGAATTAAATCCAGTGAATTGAAAGTGCGTTAGCAGTAGAGAGGGGTGTTACTAGAAATAGGTACCCTGAAGCAAAAAAGAACAGCTAAGTGGGGGCCAACCCAGTGGCATAATGGTTAAGTTCGTGCACTCCACTTCAGTGGCCTGGGGTTCACAGGTTCGAATCGCGGGTGTGGACCAACACACTGCTCATCGAGCCATGCTGTGGCAGCATCCCACATAGAAAACAGAAGATGGCCACAGATGTTAGCTCAGAGCCAGTCTTCCGCAGCAAAAAAATAGGAAGATTGGCAACAGATGTTAGCTCAAGGCCAATCTTCCTCACCAAAAAGAAAAAAAAAAAACAGCTCAGTGAGTGAAAAGATAAAAAAAAAAACTATAAAGAAATAAGAAAAGCAATCTGAGGCAGTTAAGTATGGTACTCTGTAAGGGCATTAACATGTTAGAGTCCAGCACCAGTCAGTATTATAGAATAAAAGAACACTCAATGAAAAGGCAGATAATAGGACTGTCTGTCAATTCTGCTGTGTAACTTCGGGCAACTCACTTAACTTCCCTGGTCCTCCATCGCCTCATCTATAAAATGAGGAGGTAGACAAGACTGTAAAGGCCCTTCCAGCTCCAGTATTCTGAGATCCTGTGTTCATAATGATACTCTGAGTCATTAAGAGAAGATCAAATGATGTTTGGTATGCACTTGTTGAAGAAGCCCAAGAAGTATATAATCAATATTAGGAAGATTTTTCAAAGCAACTTTTAGTACCTACAGGTACAGATTTTAGTTATCTAAAATGTGGAACAACTCAACATCCTTAATAATGACAGATAATCGAAGACTTTCTTGAATTATCTTTAACAATGATTGATTAGGGTAATTATAATTGAAATACCAGTTTCCAATTTTTTTTGTGTGTGTGTGAGGAAGATCAGCCCTGAGCTAACATTTGATGCCAATCCTCCTCTTTTTTCTGAGGAAGACTGGCCCTGGGCTAACATTCGTACCCATCTTCCTCTACTTTATATGGGACGCCGCCACAGCATGGCTCGACAAGCGGTGTGTTGGTGCGTGCCCGGGATCCGAACCGGTGAACCCCAGGCCGCTGCAGCGGAGCGTGCGCACTTAACCGCTTGTGCCACCGGGCAGGCCCCCCAGTTTCCAAATTTTTTAAAAGCTCTGTAGAATATCTCTCCTAATTACTGTCTAGGAAAATAATGAAATTATGAAGTCATAGGACAAAAATGTCCTCAGAAACATTTGAAAACCAATACTTCAGTGAGGAAGTGAAAATAGATCTTTGGTAGCATGTTGAAATGACTGATACTTGGTGCTCTTTTTACAGCCTATGCTGTTGGCATGATACTTACATTTGTTGTTCTGGTGCTGATGAAGAAGGGGCAACCTGCTCTCCTCTATTTGGTACCTTGCACACTTATTACTGCCTCTGTTGTTGCTTGGAAACGTAA
Organism: Diceros bicornis minor; assembly: GCF_020826845.1. Lineage (NCBI taxonomy): Eukaryota > Metazoa > Chordata > Mammalia > Perissodactyla > Rhinocerotidae > Diceros > Diceros bicornis. Next base: position 46,916,198 of record NC_080744.1, on the reverse strand, counting down.
GGAAATGAAAAGGTTCTGGAAGGGTAGCACCTATCAGGTATGTGCTTATATTTCGGTTACCAAGTTATCTTATGACATAATTCACTAACTTTGGCTGGGAACTGCCTATATATATCACAGCTTTAAAGTGCCAGAAAGTTAGCTTGGATCTGTCAGGATTCATCAGTTTTTTCCACTACTGCCCCCTTACCGTCCACCTGCCGCATCATCAGTTCTCATCCCCACTGCAATCTGATGCCAAAATCCTGGTGACTCAGATAAAACTACCGAGAAGCAGTGGGAGGGCATCAGGGAAAACCAAAGCAGCATTTCAACATGAGTTTTCAAAATCCACGCAAAAGTAGACTTCATGAAAGACAAAACTCTGTGTTTAAGTACTGAATTTTGAGACTGACATTAGCTATTTATAGTAAGAGTCCTAAGGTTTTGCAGATAACAAGTGTACTTTCTCCAGCATCTAAATGGGCCGACTATATTAAATAGAGCACTCGTTTCAGATTTAAATGGATCAAGATTGACATTTCTGTAAAATTCCTAGAGCAGAGAAAATCTTGTTACCAGAATCTATTATGTTTGAGTTATTTCTTCACTGAAGTTAAACCCCTTTCTTCTTTTCCTAAATGTTCCTGGTATTCCAGTAGGGTTTGTTTGCACTGAAATTAAAGAGGGTTAAGAAACCCTAGCTTATTGAGGTCAGGGTCATGGCATTGATCCTTTCATGAGGCAGTTAGCGCTGCTTTGCCCTATTACAACAGACTGCCCTCCTCCATCCACCCTCATGCATGTGTGTCAGTGGTCACATGAACAAAAATAGAGATACTTTGGGTGAATAGCTGCAATTCTGTTAGTAGATAAACAGTTCAAAGTTCATATCCATCTTGTGGTTGGTTTTATTCTTTATTTAACAAGAGACGGTTAACACATTAAATTAGACTACTGTTAATTGGAAAAGCACTACTCTAGAATTCTTTTGAGTAAATCTTGTAATGTCTCTGAGATTTGGATAAAATAATAACACCTGCCTTGCCTACATCACAATGCCGTTATCTCAACTTATATTTATACCCATGGAATTAGTTTATGGCTACAAGGTCCTTGACTAAATTAGTAAGATAGCTTGTAACTTTTCCGTGAGGAGGACACCCACACAGAGGTTTTTATTTTTATAGATTTGTAAAAATAAAAGTATGTCACGCAACACACACTTTACAACTGGTCTTTGAAAGTCATATCCCCAAAAGTGCTCTTCATCATCATTTTTTAAAAAACAGTTTTATATTTCTTCATTTAGCAAATATTTATTGAGCAGTTCTATGAGTCAGGTACTATTTTAGGTGCTGATGATAAAAGATGAACAAGTTAGAAACAGGCCTACTCTCATGGCCTCTTGAAAGTTAGAGTCTAGTGGAAGATGCAGATGGAGTCACTAACAATAAAATGTGATAAATGTATTAGTTGTGGTAGGGTGCCATGAAAGCTAGAGGTGGGACACCCAGTACTTATGGTTTCAAGACAGAGTCAAAGGTGATTTGGAGAAAGGTTTTTTTGTGTGTGTGTGTGAGGAAGATCAGCCCTGTGCTAACATCTGCCAATTCTCCTCTTTTTTTGCTGAGGAAGACTGGCCCTAGGCTAACATCTGTGCCCATCTTCCTCCACTTTATATGGGACGCCGCCACAGCATGGCTTGACAAACAGTGCGTCAGTGCACGCCCGGGATCCTAAGTGGCGAACCCTGGGCTGCCGCAGCAGAGCGCACCGCACTTAACCGCTTGCGCCACCAGGCAGGCCCCAAGGAGAAAGCTTCTTAAAGAATGTTAAATTTATGTTGAGACTTTAGGACTGAGTCGTGTGATCCATCTTGAGGAAACCATGTCTTCAGAGGCTCAGAGGGAAGAGAACATGGCACATTCTAGGAACTGAATGAAGTGGAGGATGACCATAATGTTAAGTAACAGTAGGGGAGCTGTAGTAAATGAAAACTGGAGAAGGAAGCAAGGGTAAGAGCCTGTCGGGTCTTGTAAGCCACGTTAAAGAGTTTGGACTCTATCCTAAGAACATTGGAGACCATTTAAGGGTTTTAAGAAATCTAGAAAAGGGATTGAAAGAGGGAGCAAAACTTGAGGCAGCTATTACAACAAGAAGTGATAGTAGCCAGAGTGCCAGAGTTAGTAATGTAGTGAGATTGAGAGAAGTGGACAAATTCAAGAGCAATTTAGAGACATAATTAATGGAATCTGGTGATAGATTCAGTGTAGGGAGAAGAGAAAGAAGTGGAGTCCAAGGTTTCTGGCTTGAGTAACTGAGTGGGTTGATAGTGATCCCAGCCACTGAGATAAAGAAGGGCAACAGGTTTCAGGAGGAAGATGATGAATTCAGTGTTGGACGTGTTAAACGTTGGACAAGAATTCAGTGTTAGACATTTCAAAGTACTTGTAGGACCAGCCAGGAAGAGAGAAACATAGGCAGTAGAATAAATGTCTCCTGAAGTGCAGGAGACAGACCTAGCTAGAGATAGAAATTTGGGAGTGTCATTAGCACACTCAATGAGTGAGAATGTAGAGGGAAAAGAAAAGACTCAGGACAGAACTGTGAGCAAGAGATTTCTACTAGTAGGGGCACTTATCTGATTAATTCATTATGAGGTAAATCAGGGCAAGGAAGATGAGCAACATAGGGAAATTTTGTTTAGGGTTGGCGTTAAATCTTTATTTAGGTTAGAATTTAAATTTGGGACTATTAGTGAAAGTGCATGTGCTATCTTACAGAATTAAATATGTTTCTTGTTATTTTCATCACCAGCATTTTATTTTTACTTAGAAAATTTTCCTTCCCCTTTAATACAGCTTTTCAAGTATTTTATTATAAAAATATGTACTTATTACAGAAAACTTTGACAATGTAGAAAAATACAAGAAAATTAAGTCCACCCATAATCCCACCACCTAGAGAGAGCCACTCTTAAGATTTAAGTGAGTTTCCATCTGTGTCTTCCTAGATAAATGGATAGGTGGGTGGGTGATACCATCGTCTAAATACTTCTCTCTCTCGATTTTTCACTGCGTGTTTGTGTTATTTCATTTTAAATTCCTTATAAAAATCATTTTAATGGATCATATGCATGTACTATATTTTATTTTACCATTTCCTTTGACCCAGTAATTTCTCTTCAGGGGATTGTTAAGAAAATAATTTAAAATTTGGGCAAAATTGATGTGAAAAGATGTTCATTAGAGTACTTCTGGTCATCCTGTTCTATTATAGTGTGTTATAGGTTACTGTTATTATTGGCAGTTAATGAACTAAAATTTTTACATAGACTCCAGCCCTGTTTTTACTTTAATTATTTTTCTTTTTGTGTTTTAATTACAAAGTAATGCAGGTTTGCATTTTTTAAAGAAGCAATACAAAAAGTGTCTCAAGAAACATAGAAGGCCATTTTCTAACTATTCTACCCTCACCCCCACCCTTAAGGGGCAGCCACTTTGAACAGTTTTTCTTTTTGTTTTTTTTTTTTTATTTTCCCCCAAAGCCCCAGTAGATAGTTGTATGTCATAGTTGCGCATCCTTCTAGTTGCTGTACGTGGGACGTGGCCTCAGCATGGCCGGAGAAGCAGTGTGTCAGTGCGCACCCGGGATCCGAACCCGGGCCGCCAGTAGCGGAGCACGCGCACTTAACCGTTAAGCCACGGGGCCGGCCCACTTTGAACAGTTTGTATGGAGCTTCCAGATCTTTTTATGCCACCTCATACTCTAAAAAGTTGAATAGAGATGTTGTATATGTAAATGTAGTAACATTGTGTTTCTTTGTAAATATTCTACAGCTCATTTTTTCTCTGGTTTAGTATAGCACCTTTCTTCCTTTCTCTCTCCATGATGTTTACTGAGGAGAAAGGAGAAAGTAGGTAAGAAAGGAATTCAAACAAGGGATGTATTTATATTCCCTATGAACAAATGTTCTGCCCTGGAGCATCCAAGTTTCATTCTTAAAAACTGTGATCTTGAAAACAATTATGATTCTGCTTCACAGCAGCTCCCTATAAAGGGAAAGATGATTGCAGCTGGACACAGAGCAGTAGTAAATAGCTGGAAGGGCAGACTCCGGGGCCTTCACCACATGACATAGAAGCTAAATAAGGGGCCGGCCCCGTGCCTTAGCGGTTAAGTGCACGCGCTCTGATGCTGGCGGCCTGGGTTCGGATCCCAGGCGCGCACCGACGCACCACTTCTCCAGCCATGCTGAGGCCTAGTCCCACATACAGCAACTAGAAGGGTGTGCAACTGTGACGTACAACTATCTACTGGGGCTTTGGGGGGATAAATAAATAAATAAACTTTAAAAAAAAAAATTAAAAAAAAGAAGCTAAATAAGGCACTTGATTGTAGGAAAATCCATTTAAGTTTCTGAAAAGATAGGACAACTTTGGTTATACACCTCCCACTTTCGTAGTGTCATGTCATAATTTTATTAGGTAAAGACATTTAGAATAGAAAGTAACACATAGTAATAAAAAGTGTCGAGTCTGGTGCCAGACTGCCTAAGTTTGAACTCTGATTTTGTTAATTATTAGCCATGTGACCTTAGGCAAGTTACTTAGCTTCTTGGTGCCTCAGTGTTGTCCAATGTAAGGTGGGATAATAATCATCCTACTTCACAGTGTTGTGGCAATGGATGCAAACTGCTTAGAATAGTGCCTGACACATCATAAGCACTATAAATGTTTGCTATTATTATTTGTGGGAATCAGGGCTTTTTGTTTTGGTTTATTTGTTGGTTTGGCTGTTATTTTTCTTTTTTTTTTTTTATAATTTTACTTATTTATTTGCCCCCCCCCAAAGCCCCAGTAGATAGTTGTATGTCATAGCTGCACATCTTTCTAGTTGCTGTATGTGGGACGCAACCTCAGCATGGCCAGAGAAGTGGTGCGTCGGTGCGTGCCCAGGATCCGAACCCCGGGCAGCCAGCAGCAGAGCGTGCACACTCAACCGCTAAGCCACGGGGCCGGCCCTGGCTGTTATTTTTTTTTTATAATTTTATTTATTTATTTATTTTTCCCCCAAAGCCCCAGTAGATAGTTGTATGTCATAGCTGCACATCCTTCTAGTTGCTGTATGTGGGATGCGACCTCAGCATGGCTGGAGAAGCAGTGCGTCTGGTGCGCGCCCGGGATCCGAACCGGGCCACCAGCAGCGGAGCGCGCACACTTAACCGCTAAGCCACGGGGCCAGCCCCTGGCTGTTATTTTTCAATTCATTACATAGATTTCCATTTTCCTGGTTTGAATATAAAAAATTTGGGTCTTTATTAAATCTGGTTCCTTTAACTTATTTTTAGAAGGATCTGAGAGCCATCACAAACCTCAGAGAAAAAATTCTGTTAAACTCCATCATTTTCCCACTGTGCACTAAATTATAAAATGTGAAGAATAGACATTTGCCAAAATTTTAGGCAAGCTAGTTGCAGAATAATATAAACTAATGCCAGGAGAGAGTCTATTTTCCCAGAAAACTAGCATTTTTGAAAGTTATAGAATGTAATACCTTCACAAAATTATTCCCTTGGTAATGTGAAAAAGAAAATCTCGCATTGCTTTTGTCTAGCCTTTAAAGTCAAAATTAATCTAGCATGAATGTTGTCATTTGTAGGGGACAGTATATTGTAGGCTTTGGCTTCAGTTCTGGCAAATTACTTAATCACTTAAGACTGTCTCCTCGTCCATAAAACGCAGCTGGCTCTACTGGCAGGTAGGAGAATGTATAATCCATAGTGGTGGGTGAGCCCGAGGCTTGGTGAGGCAGCTGCATGTTGGAATCAGATAAGGCAGAGGCTTGGAAAGTAGAACAGGGAACCTCAATAAGCCTGATAAAGCAGAAGGAGATTAGGTACGGACCCAGTGTAGGGTCCGTACAACCCTCGGACAGTTACTGATTCGTCTCTTAGGCTACTAGTGTAATAATCCTTTCCCTCCTCTCCCACCTCCATTATCTCCATAGCCTTGCCAGCCTCTGTTTCCAGAATATCCCTCATATAACTCCCCCAACTCAAAATCTGCCTTCTCCAAGCAGATACCCAAGAGTTCTCCAATGGAAATTACGTTCACCTTTCCCTATATTTTTTTAGACTTTGTACTTTAAAGACTTATTAATATTTGCCATACAGTGTCGATATTTATGTATGCCCCCTCATTAAGTTATCAGCTCCTAGGTGTTAGGAACCCACAGTGCTGGTAACGGTGTTTTATCCACTGTAAATTCTCAGTTAATGTTACTGAAATTCTTCATGCAAAGCAACTATAATGTGCAGTCCCTAATCCACTGACCTTTAGTCGTTTTTGTATGTGTGTATAAACTTCCTGATTGTTTTAGCAGCCCTCATAAAATTACTAAAATTGTTATAAAGTGTTAAGAAAGTGAGGCACTTTTAAAACATTAAACTAAACTAGACTGTAAACTAAAGATTATATCTTTATAATCTTTACATATAATCATTTTTTGCAAGTGCCAAAAATTTTTGCTACTGTTTTGAAATAATCAAATATAAAACAAGTAATATAAAATAAAGTCCAAATCTAAGGTGATGGCACATTTGTTTATGCTTTTTAATCATTTCATTCATTTTAGTGCCTGATATTAGAGTTGAGGGTAAGAATAGTGATGGTAAAAAGCAGGACTTTCCACTGGAGAGTTTTTGAATGTCATGGGTAGCCCTGATAGCCTTTCTATGCTGTTTTCAAAGGGCAAGTTATACCTCATTTGTTGCTGAAACTTAAGAGGCTTCATAGAAATACTTTAGTATTTTGCCTGGAGTCTTTCAGCCCTTTCCATGAATTTCTCTGATCAAAAGAAATAACATTTCTATAGAATTTCGCTAAAATAATACTAATTTGGAAATCTTAATTGTATATCCTTTTCTCTAGCTCAAAGCTAGTTATACCATATTTTGTATGAACTTTTTTTCTGGAATGCTTCAAGAGCTGCAGTATTCAGTTCTATTTATTTGATTTTACTCAAAGTCCTAGTTCTCATTAGTGTAGAGTAAATAAAGGTGTTTTTTCTCTAGAGAGAAAAATCAAGAAGTGGCACAATTACTTTTGCATATAGAACAATTAGGGGAGAAGTCATCAGGGGATTTTTTTGTTACTAATCCCAAATCAGTGGAGTTAGATTTAGGCAGCAACCTCCAATGGGCTATTTTACTCTGAGTGGGAAGTAGGTTTTCAGTTTGTTGATGTCCAGTAAACGTGGGTTTGTCTCTGTTAAATGTCACTAGTGCTTCTAATTATTTTTAGAAGTCACAAGCTGTAACTGACAAGTCAGAATACAGAGATACTTAGAACAACTCTGCTTTAATATCAACAACTCTCCAGTTAACCCTGCTTTAATAGGAGTTTTATTAGCCTTTCTGGAGATTGGTTCAACTATAAATAAGCAGAGCTATCAGTAAATGCCAGGTTAGCTGACCCAATTTCAGAGGAAATCTTTCCAAATTGAGCTTGCCTATTTACAAATATTATGAAAAATGATTTATAGCAATTTTGCCAGTTAATTTTATCTATATTAATTTTTATTGTGGTTTTTAACCTATATCAAGTTTGCTCTTTATGTCTCTGTGTTGTTTTTATTGAAAAGTCAGTAAAGGAAAGTAAATACAGAGTAGACATGTTTATGTCTCAATAAGTTGATTTTGAAAGTTTTTTTTTTTTTAACTAATATATTCCTATATTTAGGGATTAGATTACAGTGCCAATGAGGTACCAGAGGGTTAGGAAAGAAGAGGCATGTTACAATTTAGGGTATGGGGGGCCGGCCCCGTGGCTTAGCAGTTAAGTGCACGTGCTCTGCTACTGGTGGCCCGGGTTCGGATCCCGGGCGCACACCGACACACCGCTTGTCCGGCCATGCTGAGGCAGCGTCCCACATACAGCAACTAGAAGGATGTGCAACTACCACATACAGCTATCTACTGGGGCTTTGGGGAGAAAAAGGGAAAAAAAGGAGGAGGATTGGCAATAGATGTTAGCTCAGGGCCGGTCTTCCTCAGCAAAAAAGAGGAAGATTGGCATGGATGTTAGCTCAGGGCTGATCTTCCTCACAAAAAAATAAAAAATATATAATTTAGGGTATTATACTCTCATTTCATTAGGTTACAGTTACCAGGGTAAGCAGGTCTTGGGGAAGAAAGAGGGTTTCCCCACCATCCGTTCTGCTAAGGCTGCTTCAGTTCTCTCTCTCCACAGCTCCAACCTCTTAACACCCAGGGCTTCTAAATTGCTAGAAGAAAAGGGGCCTAAATATATCTTACATGCTTCTCCTTTCACTCCTTCATTTAAATTGTAATTAAAATCAACTCTTCAACAACTTCATTCTATGTTTCATGTAGTGAAATGCTTAATAAATGGTACCTGTCATGATTTGGTTTCTTTTTTTTTTTCTTTCCCTTGGAAGTACTACAAACATGTAACTACCTTAATCTAGGGGATATCTTTGGCAAATAGAGGACCTCAAAACTGATTGTTTGGGGACTTGAGATGACGCATAGATTATTGGCAGGCTTGGGTATTGGAAGCCGACCCCATTACTTGAGACAGGTATCAGCAGAGAGCCTCAGCTCATGTTGTGTTCTTGTCTGGCAAGTCCAGAGACCCCATTTGGAAATGATTCCTCTCTCTGCTTCCTCTTCGAAAAAACACTAAAGGTTTTAGATTTAGTTTACAAAAATAGGAACATTTATCTTGCTGGTCTTTCCTTCTTCTAATTCTTGATAAAGGAGAAGGAAGAAAGTGCATCACAATACTGAAATTTAATCACTAATCTAAAAATCTTTGACAATCTTCACAAAGACATTAAGTACTTTTTCACTATTTTCAAGTAATTTTATATGAAGAACAGAGTAAAAACACTGAAAATATTTAAACAGTTTCTTCTTCCTTCATTCCCAAATATGAAAAGATTTTTATGGGAAAACAGGCAGAGCTGAAGTGATCATTTGAAAAAAGTGTAAGTGGTAATTCCTCTAAATAGTCTATAGCAAATGTATTGGTTTTGTTTTCAGATATCATTTGACCTCTAAGTACTTTCATTTTATTTTGTTTTTAGTAGAAATTTTTGTCATACAATGTTTCCAAAATTTCATGTATCATTCTTAAATTATCTTAAGGTCAGTTCAAGGTGTCAACCAGGTTACACTGTCCGCAAACCGGCAGATATTCTTACAGTGACTTGTGGGACCAATTTTAGTTTTTCCTTCTCTACTAGTGGACACTGCTTGGAATAGTGTCCTGGAAGGAGGATCAGGAATAACTTCCTTTTGCAGTGGAGTTTCCACTGCCATGAAGGGCAGTATTCATATTGGGAAATAAAAATAGTGGAAGATCCAGAGAAAACATTTATTAAATTGGCCCTGAGTCAAATGATTAGGCTTCCAGAAAGGTTCAGTGTCACCCTGACCATGTCCTTAGGAGGGTGGATGTTGACCCAGTACATTGCTCCAAAAGGAGTGCTCAGTCCCATGGAGCACTCTGTGTCTTTTTTAAAAACTGAGAATCCTTTTTCCAAATTAGTGAATATTGAGGGCAAGTTGAAAATTTGCATTTCCTAACATCTTTTATTTATGCCTAGATGATGGACCATGTGGACTCTGCAGCAAATGAAGAAAACCCTGTGACTGCTGATGAACAGATTGTCCAACAATAATATTATGTGGACCTGCAATAACGTGTCAGTTGATTTTTTACAAATAGATTTTGACTTTTTAAATTGACTTTTGAATTCACAATCCAAAAGAATCTTCAGTGATATGCTTACAAATATATATTTTTAAGAGCTGGTACTGACAATTACATCATAAATAATTAAAATACATTTGCTTTTAAGTATGTTAAAGTTGTGCCTTCACATTAAATAAAAGTATATGGTCTGTGTAATTTTCAAGATGTATTATATACAGTATATTTTTCTAAAAAATGTCTTGACCCACCCCTGTACTTTTCTTACTGAAATCTGTTTCTTTCAACTCTGATAGATAAAGTATTTCTGTCAAAGTGAGTTACTGAACAGATTTTACTATAAAGAATTATGCAAATTTTGTGCTCTATAGAAATAACTGTTTAAGACCATGCAAGAAGGCAGTTCAACAATGAAATTTTGGACCTTTTATCACTGCAGAGGTTAGAAAAATACAATTTGTGAATATATATAAATGCATATTTTTGTAGTATAAATTTTTTAAAAATTCCAATCCTTTTTTAAACTTGAGAACCTGAGAACCTAAATTACTTCAGACTGCGTATGTATTATATTAGAATATTTTCCAGGTATAGAGAAACATAATATATAGAACTAGCCATTAAAAGGATACAAAAACTAAAATCCAGTTTTCAGTTGTCTGCTGTTTCCTTAAAGATGGAGCTTAAATTTCTACACTAACATTCAATTTCACTATAGTATTTCTGATCTCTGAAGGTTGATTCTGTTGATGTTAAGCCTTGATATTTTGTAAAAATTATTTTTCTTATCAAATTATATATTGATACGTATGGTTCATTTTTTGAGTGTAACATTCCCTAACAATCCACTCCCCACCTTTTTTCCCCTGGTTTCCACTCCTTTTCCCATAGGAAACCACTGTTAACCTTTCAATATTTTGGTGGAGGATGGTTTACTAATATACAGTGTGCTTCAGAGGAAAGAACTGGAGACAAAAGACAAGAGACTGGATATTAGTCTCAATTTAATTGCAATATAAGAGTTTGAGTAAATTATCTTAGCTCAAGACACTGGTATCTCAGTTTTTTCATCTGCGAAGTGAGTAGATTAGACCAATTAATCACTCTAGTACCTTCCAACCTGAAAGTGTTTCTCATTCTTTGCTAAATCTCAGATGTGGCCTTGAACGTTATCTTGGGAGTTAGGGGTCAAATTATCTTTCCATTTTCTCTAAGAAATTCCCAAATGACAAGTGATTGTAAGGGCAGCAGGATTTTGTATATCTTTACAAATAATGTACAAGATATGTGAACAAATCTATGATCTTTCATTCTAAGGCCAGTCAGCTGATTAAAAGATAAAGCTCATGCCTTTTAAAATGGATCAGACTTTTGATGTTTGAACTGAATTTAGCACTTGAGGGAATTAGATGCTTTTGTTTAATTAACTTTTGCTTAGTAAATTGCAGGTAGAGAAGCTACCTTGAGAGTCAGCCCCTCTCTCCACTTAATACACTTATAGGTTCTGTGGTTTATGGCAAATGACAAGTAAGTATCTGACAAGTAAGGGTTAATCTTAATTTTGCCTCCATAATATCGTTTGAATTTTTTCCAAAGAATCTAATTTATTTGGCAGACTCTGATAGAACAGATTAAATGCCATTTTAAAGCTCCAACTATGTTTTCATTTATAATATCAATAAAATGTTTGCCAAAATACAGCTTTTGTAGTAAAATTATCTGCACTCTCATCCCAGCTTTATGATATTCAAAGCCTCAACATTTTATGAAGAATATTAAAGAAAATGTTACATCTAGAAATCTGAAATCTTAGTTCTTTGAGACAAGTTCTATTTTATCCAACCAGTAGTTTTTAGGGTGGTAAAACCTTGTTCTAGTTTGCTATTCAAGTCTTATTGATTAAATACAAATAAGAAATAAAAAGTGAATTCCTTAGGTTTCTCCATCCTCAATATCAACTTTATATTGTACTTAATTCTTCTAGCAACCTGGATGAAAATATTTAGAGAAATTATAATAAAGCACAAATATTTTATTTTGGGAATCAAAATGAACAAAGGACAGAGGAGATGAAAATTTGGCTTTAAAAGGCTGTATAATTTCTTCCTCTCTTGTTCTCCCACCACCAATAACTTTAAGAGGAAGAGAAGTTAGTTTTTTCCTAAATATGTCTTAAAAACAATAAGATATATTGTATTATTACTTACTGCAAAAAGAAGTACTACTACTTAGAAATTCCCTATGAACATTTTTGTAACTTATCAAACAAATCACTAAATATCTCATTGTAATGTAGATGATTTTTATTTCAGTTCAGCAAAGATAAATATGAAGTTTGTGGGGGAAGACCTTGATATTCTAATACATATTTTCTCCTAGCTTGTAGATTTTTTAAGATTAGCAATACCTTATTAGTAGAATCCGCGATTTATTTCTCTTTGGAAGGAAGAGAATTATAGCCCATCTATTATTGGCATTCATAGATAAAATTCATAGATTTTAGTGATATGTCCATAGAGATTTTAGTAAAATGGTACATTTATAGTAGATACAAATGAGCTTTCTGATTTTCCTTTGCTCTTTCAATTTCTGCCTTAGGTATAAGCAAACATTATTTTTACATTTGACTAAAAAATGTTGGAACTAATTTATTTAAGCTTAGTCTCTAAAATTTCTGCCTGATTTCAGCCAATGAGATTTCAAAAACACAGGAATTGTGTTTCAAACTAGTAGAATGTACTAGTTTGAAAGGCTTTACATTTTCCCATTAACAAGGAAAAAAGTTGGGAATTTATTCAAGATGATGCCAAATAACCAATTCTACAAATTTAAAAAATTTATTTTCAGTGCTGTTTACCTCAGAGGATAATTCTTAGGGGGTTGGGGAGGGTAATGCAAATAAAATCAAAATACTAAATATAGGGGCCGGCCCTGTGGTGTAGCAGTTAATAAGTGCGTGCGCTCCGCTGCTGGCGGCCGGGTTTCGGATCCCAGGCGCGCACTGATGCACCGCTTGTCAGGCCATGCTGTGGCGGAGTCCCATGTAAAGTGGAGGAAGATGGGCACGGATGTTAGCCCAGGGCCAGTCTTCCTCAGCAAAAAGAGGAGGATCAGCATGGATGTTAGCTCAGAGCTGATCTTCCTCACAAAAAAAAATAATAAATACTAAATATAAATCATTTTATGCTTCGTGAAAGAAAGATACTTTAGAAATTCAAGAGATGTAAATAACATTACTCAATGTTTTGGAATTGGAAAGAAATTGCATAGTACTCATGATTTGGGTTACTGAATTTTCAAAGTAAGCAAAATGATTTTTTTAATATCTAAAGTTTATCTAGTTAGCCTGCAGGATTTCCCAGTAGGGTAAGTCAGTGTAATTTAGGTAGTTTTTGCCTATTTTATACCTTCTGTTGTGTTTTGTTCAAATGAGAACCTTTTTAAAAATATAAATGATTGAATTTTTACATCTGAGACGATTGGTTTGAGTGTGGAGTTTTTTTTAACACCTTGATATGTAAGTTAGTGTAAAGTAATCCTTTTATAACACTACTAGGCTTTATTTTTTTATGGAATATGATTTAAAATTTAAAAATTTTGAAGTGTGAATTTAGCAGTGCTTTAAAACTCTTCATTATGTGCCAATACTGACAAGGAAAACAATTTTTTTAATGTATTGAATTCACTATGGTGTTCAATAAATTCTATTTTAAAATGAAATTTGAATTTGTTTTATTTTGAATGGTAAAAAAGAATTGAAAATGAACTCAAAGTGTACTAGGTCATATCACATAAGGTACAAATGGTAATAATCACTTATGAAATTGTGTAGTTCTTTAAGTCTGACAAATTATCCATAAAACCTAGATTCATAAGAGTCATTTACTGGAAATTTATATTGATACATAATAGCCCTTAATAAATATTTATTGACTTAATGTATGTATAGACTTTTTTTTATCCAAGAAATTATCCTACCTCTTGTGATGAATATTGCTGGCATTTGCAGCTTTGCTGATGTTGTGCCCACAAATTACTAAGATCCCTGTTGCCATTGTACTGTCTTTTTAACTCAGATGTGGTTGGCCCAGATATATATCTGTAGTGTTTCTCTTGACCACGTGTTGAAGAAGTCTTGTTCCCTCCCTGCCTTGCTGCAGAGGACCCTTGTTTCATCCCACAGACCCGTATGTCTGGAAAGATGCATAAGAAACTGGAAAGAGTGACTATCTCTAGGAAGAGAGGGAGTAAAATGGCTAGGGCACAGGGGTAAGAGGGAGACTTATTTTTCACTGTATACTCTTGAGCCTTTTGCATTTTATATGCTTCTATTAAGATTCAAAATACAAATAAATTATTGAATTATTTTCCCCTTAATAGGTATTCATACTAACATATGGTTAAATAGTAAATTATTCATATGATTTTCTTTAGATAATAAGCCTTGTAAACAGTCTAATGTGTACAGCAGGAGTAAAGGGAGAAATATCCAACTGTCAAGTTTTTTGTAGTTTTTTGTCTTTAAATAAAAAATTATGTTCTCTAAAAATTATATTTATTAACTTGAAATTTATTTTGTTTTGCTAGAAAATAGGAGTAGGACTAAATTGTGTATTAAGATCATTTCCATTTCTGTAATCCCATGAAGACTCTAGAGTCTAGATCAGTAGTCCGCAACTTTGTATTTCTTGTGGCCCTTACCCAAATGACCTGCAACAAATTAAAAATAAAGCAAAAGTAAAATAATGTATCACTGAAAAGCATTAATACAAATAATTGAAAACAATGATCAATTCTTGGCAACACTAATGATAACAAAGTATCCTTCCTAAAAAGTTTTGGAAATTTCAGCTACCTGCGTATGAACTCTTAAAAGAGACACTTTGCACTCGAAGCAATAGCCAGACTTAGTAGAATTCTGGAGAAAGATCTCTGTAAACTCTAGTGAGATACTAATTCTTCACAGCTCTGTTAGGAGGTTACGAGTAAATAGTTCTTAGTCTTAGCTGAAAATGAAAGTCTATGGTTTGGCATGTCATTCTGTTAAAAGCAACCTTCCAATTTAGATCAGAGGTCACTTCTCTAAGTGGGAAAAGTTTCACTGGATTCTAATTAATAGTTACCTATTAATAGGTTCTGCTAGCTATGCAAAACCAAGTAATTTTTTTTACAAATCAAAAATGCTTCATCCACAAATTTATTGTGTGTGTTTGGAACACTTTTCAATTGAAGCCTCACCAATTATTTTCTCTACAAAATCCACTCCAGCCCCTTTCAGTGCAGAGAAATAAAATAATGCAATTGCCGAGTCCTCCCCATTCTCTTCCAAATGTCTCTCAAAGAATCCTAGTACTCACCATCCCCACTGCCACTAACTCAATTTAATCCATCTGTACTGTAACAGACTCGTAATTGATCTTCCAGACGTTAATTTTGCTGTAAATCCCTCTTCCACATCATAGCCAGTGATCTTTCCAAAATGGAAATCTAATCGTGCAACTCAAGTGCTTTAAAAAACCTTTAACAGCACCAAATTTGTCTAAAAATAGTCTGGATACCTTAATGTGGTTTTTAAGGCCTGACTAATCTAGTCCCTGTTCCTTTCCAACTTAATCTCCCATCATTTTCCTCTCCTTCATTCCTACCTCCTTACACTCCTCTTCCTAGGAAACTCTCTGTGCACAGTCCCACCTCCCACACCTAGCCATTCCCTATAGACCCTTCAAATCTCAGTTTAGGTATCACTGTTCGGAGTGGGAAGAGATAAATGTGGAAAGAACAAGTACAGACAATTCCTTTATGGAGCTTTATTATAAAAGGAAGGAGAGAAATGAGGTCAAGTAATAAGTTTGGGTTTGGGGGGTATTGACAAGGGGAGAAATATCAGCATGTTTGAATGTTGATGGGGATCCAGTAAAAAGGGAAATTTTGATGATGTAGGAAAGAGATCAGAGAATTAACTAAATTTATTTCCTTAAGTAGGCAATGGGATCTAATGTCCGAGTGGAAGAGCTTGCATTAGATAGGAGTGTGGAGGGTTTGTCTCCTGTAACTGGACATAAGGTAGTGTATATGAGCACAGACGCAGGTAGGGAGGTAGATGTAATTGGTGGGAGCATGGGAAGTTCCATTCTGATTGCTTTTATATTCCACCAATGAAGTACTAACCAGGGTCATCAGCTGAGAGTCAGTTTCAGGAGGAGATGTAGGAAGTTTGAAGAGAAAGGAGAAAGTTATCTTTAAAAAGTGAGAAAGTGATTGGTATAGGGACAGGTTCTCAATGTGTGGTCCCTGGTTCAGCAACAGCAATCACTTGGGAACTGGTTAAAAATGCTAAATTTTGGTGCCCACCCCAGACCTGAGCCAGAAACTCTTGAGGGTGTGGTGCAGCAATCCCATTTTTCACAAGCTTTACAGGTAATTCTTTTGCATGCTAAAATTTGAGACCCAGTGTATCAGACTCATCTGGAAGCCCTGTTAAACCACAGATTTTCTTATTCAAGCCTGGGGTGGAACCCAACCAAGAATTTCCATTTCTAACAAGTTCCTAGGTGAAGTTGGTGCTGTTGGCCTGAGAACCAGACTTTGAGAACTACTGGTCTAGGAAAAGATAGTATGATATAGTTGCATCAAGGGCCCATTATAAGGTTTGTGGTCTTAGATTTAAAATGACCATTCTGCTTGTGTGTGTGTGTGTATGTCTGTTTCCCAGTCACATTCAGTTACACAGGTGCAATGTTGAATTAAGCCAGGACTGTGATTTAGCCTAGCAAGTTCAAGAAAGTAAAAGAGGAGCAAAGGAATTTAAGATGTATGTGAAGGGGTGAATATAACTTATTAACCATAACATTTAAGCTGGGTAAGGAAGGACATGAGGATTTGAGGGGGGTGAATGATAGTGAAAGGGTGTTAGGATAAATGCATTGTAGGTCCCTATCGTGTTAAATGATTGCTGGGTTTGGGATGTTAGAAGTTGGATAGGTAATGGTGGTCCGAGTGGATAGTTAGAAATTGAAATTATGAGGAATTGCCATTACTAGTAATGACAGTGTCAATGTAGGGTTCCCAGATAAAATATAGTTGCCCATTTAAATTTGAATTTCAGATAAATAATGGATACTTTTTAGAATAAGTATGTTCCAAAGTATAATTAGGACATACTATATATATCATATATTTGATAACTTATTCCCAGTATGAGTCTGTTTTCATCCCTTATGCTGATCACTCAGTGGGCCATTTAGAGGTCTAGTATCTGCTATCCTTCAATTTTGAGAAATTTTCTTAAATTATTTCAATGATTATTTCTACTCTTTCATTTTCTCTGTTCTTTCTTTCTAGAATCACTAATATTTTGATATTGTACCTCCTCTACTAATCCTCTACTTGTCTTACCTGTCCTCTCAAATATTCCACCACTTGTCTTTTTTATCTGGAAGATCTCCTTAACATTATCTTCTAACCCTTTTATGGAATTTTTGATTTCTGTTAACATGTTTTTAATTTCCAAGAGCTCTTTTTTGCTCTAACATTTAATTTTTTATAGTATCCTATTGCTGCTTCGTTGATGCCATATATTCTCTTAACTCTCTGAAAGGGTTAATGATAGGCGTTTTGCTTGTTTTTGAAATTGTTCTCTGTGTATAGCCATGTTTTCTTCCAGTTCCATTTTTGCATGTTTTATGTTAGAAGCTTTATTCAGAGGGAAGGTAATCTTTAGTTTTCTGCTCATGTTTAAGAGTGAGAGACTAAAAATCCAATGGGACACTGAGCACATAAGTGGGGCTTATTAAATAAAAAGTACTTTGGAGGATGATCTGGCTCTGCTGCTGGAAAACTGCAAAGTCAGTCTCTTTAAGTGCTTTTCTTGGACTGATCAGACTCCTCAAAAAAATCTCTTCCAATCTCCTGGAGTCATATGGTTGAAGAAAGTGTTGAGAGTCTCAGCATTCTTTATGCAAACATTCACTCAAATACCATTTTCAGTGTGTTACCCATGCATGCCCTCAATTATGATTGGTATCTTCCAAGCCAGAGACCCCGTTTCACTCTCTTCAAAGAACAAACCTCTAGTTTTCTGCCGGAGTCAGGGAGGGACATTTGCCCAGCTACATGAAGCAGGGGAGGAGATCTGTGGCTCTTCATGAATGATAGGATTAGAAAATAACCATTTTGTAATCCCAGATGAAACAATTGGTTCGAGCAATGATCATCAGTGTATGAAACCATTAGATGAAAGGAGGGTCAGCACCTGAAATCATTGATTAGCATTGCTAAAAGTGGGACAACTAGACAGTGTAGGCCTTTCAACATGATGCAGTACGAAGCACAAAGCACCATGAAGTTTTCTTGCAATCAAAGATGACTGGAATCTAATCAAATCTAGAGCATGAACTTCCAACTATGGGAAATATGGAGGATGAAGGAACAAGTTAAATGACACTCAAGGGAGCAAACTTACAAATACAGAATATACAACATTCCAAAGGACAACTGAATTGGTTCTTGTAATAAATCAATAGTATAGGGAAACAAGTGAGGAAGGAGGGGCTGCTTTAAATTAAAAGAAATTTCTATGATATGACACTCGAATCCCTTGTGTGGCCCTTGTTTACATCCCAATTTGACAAACCAACTAACCAAGGCATTTGTGAGCCCACTGGAAAAATTTGGTTATGAACTGGATATAAAACAATACCAAATAATTATAGTTCATTTTTTTAGATGTGATAATGGCATCATGTCCTTTTTTTTTTAACAGATGCATGTTGAATTATAGAAGAGAAAAATGACATAATGTCTATGATTTACTTTAAAATAAATCAGCTTCAGCTAAGAAAAAAAGAACAGATAAAGCAAATGTAGTAACATCTTGATATCATTGAATCTAGGTGACGGGTGTTTGTTTCTACTTTTGTATATATATGAAATTTTTCATTAAATATCTTTGAAAGCTGTTGTTTCATGGAGTTTCACAAGGGAGCAAAATTAGATGTGTATTCAATTCATCACCTTTCATCTGCATCTCTCCTTATGTTTTTACTCTTCAGCTATACATTTATAATCATTTGGTATTAAGCACTTATATTGTATTTAAGTATTATTCAAAGCACAGAGCCAATTAATCCAATTAATAGCTGGTTGCTTGGTTATTTTATGTTTACATGTTTTAGTTTTGCTTGGAGTGTTATGTATACTCTAATTGGCTTTTTTGTTCTTGAAGTATATTAGGTTAAGATTAGCTACCTGAGTGTTATCCCTTTGAGATCTTCATGAAATAAGATGAAAATCTCTTAAGAATAGTGAGGCAAGTATACACATACTCATACACATAAACACACACATATCGTAACTCCATTTTTTTTCTTTTTTTTTATTGAGGAAGATTGGCCCTGAGCTAACATCTGTTGCCAATCTTCCTCCCTTCTTCCTTCCCAAAGCCCCAGTAGATAGTTGTACGTTATAGTTGTACATCCTTCTACTTGCTCTATGTGGGACGCCGCCTCAGCATGGCTTGACGAGTGATGTGCAGGTCCGCGCCCAGCATCTGATCCGGTGAACCCCGGGGCCACTGAAGGGCAGCACGCAAACTTAACTGCTACGCCACCAGGCCAGCCCCAGTAACTCCATTTTAATGCCATTTAACTTGCATTTTAGGACTTTCCTTAGATAACCTTATAATGTTAAAATCTTAATTAATTGCTGTTAAGTTATGAGATATATCTTAGCAATGTTAATGTATAGTAGAAATAATGGTATCCAATATCAGAAAATCAGATCTTTTTTTCAATTCCTTGTTTTCAATTTTTACCAATATCCCATGTAAAAAAAAAAAAAAAAAAACTCATAGTGGGGCCGGCCCGGTGGTGTAGCAGTTAAGTTTGCACGTTCTGCTTCGGCGGCCTGGGGTTCCCCAGTTCAGATCCTGGACGCGGACCTACTCACCGCTCATCAAGCCATGCTGAGGCAGTGTCCCACATAGAAGAGCTACAACTCTACAACTACGATACACAACTGTGTACTGGGGCTTTGGAGAAAAAAGAAAAAAAGAGGAAGATTGGCAACAGATGTTAGTGCAGGGCCACTCTTCCTCAAAAAAAAAAAAAAAACAAATACAAAAAACTCATAGCAATCCAGAATAATTATATATCCAGAATAATAATTATCAAAGCAAATAGCTTAAGATAATCAAGCTTAAACAGACTTATCTTTTCATATATCTTACTACTTGGGTTTGTTCAAAAACATTGATGTATCAGTGCAAATGAATAATAATTCACATCTAGGACCACCAATTAATAATTTAAAAATTGACTGTGAAAATTAAAATCTATAGTACAGTCTCATGATCCCTAACATTCAAAATCACTATATGTACAACCTCATTGTTCACTCCTCAGTTTTATGTGATTAAGTCTCTGCCTTAGACTAAAACTTAAGGATTAGTTTTTGACATAAACTTCAGAAGTTTTTTTTATTTTCTCTGGAAGTAGTTGCATCAAATGATTTAGGAATAGCTACACCATCAAAATTAATTTATCATTGTTTATCATCGTTTGATGCATTTAGTCTTAGACCCCTCTAAACTCTCTGTCCAGCCAAAGTAATCTGTTCATTATACATTCTCATATACTTCAGAAAAGTTCATATAGTCTCAGCAATAACATTCTCCATCAACACAAAGCCTTTGCTAAATTCAAAGGGGAATTTCTCTCTACGGTTACTGGTAATTTGTTCTAGCTTTTGCCCAAATCTAATCACTTGGGGTAGAGTTTTAAAACTTTAGGAAGAGATGGTTTTTTCCTTTAAAAATAAACTAGGGCCAAAGAAAAGGGTTATAAAAAATATTTGTTACTTATATATTGTGTAACTAACTAGCATATTTGCATACAATAAAATTGAAGAAGACTGATTTTCATCTAACTATTCGAGAACTATTTATTGAATACCTATGATATGCCAGGCACTGTACTAAGCTACTGGGGTTAAAGATTAGTATTTGAAACATTCCAGGTATTTTTGCTTGCCATTTTATAAGCTTTCCTCTTGTAAACCAGGTTAATTCTTTTGAAAGAATGCCTAAGAAAGAAAATCCATTAATCCTTTATCCAAAGTAGTGCAAAATTTGTTGGAACTGGTTTAATCACTCTCTGCTTATTATAAACAAAGTATTTGCCAAACATTTATGAGCATCTCATTTTAAGTGACAGGGAAAATTACATAAAATAGACATTTCATATACTGGCTCTCTTTTTAATTATTTTGATGCTTTAATCAATTTTAATTGTTTTAACATTGCCAGTCTTCCATTTTGAGACACAGGGTCCCTTTCTCAATTGCCCAGGGACTTATACTGGTGCAACTCCGTTCAGGGAGAAGTCAGAACATGATTAATGTGGAAACAATCTTATAAGCCAACTACTTGGACCTAGGGAAGTAAACAAAGATTCTTGATTAGCTGATTAAACAGTTGAGGAAAAGATCTTGTGAAAGACTGAATCATATATAATCTGTTCTGTATTATTAGTGACAGATTTCTCAATTGTGCTAAGGGCATAAATTCTGGCCTTAGATTATCTTGGTTGAAACTCTGGCTCTGCCCTGGGCCTCAATTTCTTCCTCTACAATAGGGATGATAATAATAGTATCTAGCTCATAGCATTGTGAGGACTTAATAAGTTAATGTATGTTAAGTGAGTAGAACAATAGCTGGCAAATAAAAGTCATTCAATGAATGCTAGTTATTCAAGGTAAGGAGGTAAGGACTCTGATGCTTTCAAATTGTTTCACTTTGGAGCCTGGTTTTACTTAACTGAATGTAAACCTCCGTATTTGTGTGGATGTCAAGGTTTGTGAAACATGTCTTAATTGTGGGAAGTCATAAAACCTGACTAGTATCAGATATAGTAAACATTCATAAATTGTACTACTTATTAGTCACTTTGGATATACTATGACTTACAATAAACTTACAGCATTCTAAACATATATTTTCTAGGTTAAAATTAAGCTTCTTTATTATTAAACACTCTAAAATCTCAGAGCACCTACTAATGTTTAAAACCGCTGCTTTACATTTGCCATATCCTCACTGCAGCTGTTTATGAGTTTGAATCAACAAAATGTGCATCTGAAAGTTTCTAAATGTAAACGCAATGCCAAGTATTATACATATTTGTTAACAAGTTTAAATTACAAAAACAAAGAAGAAATTGTGGGGCTAATCACTGACATTTTTTGGATTGACTGAGGTTTGTTTTATTTTTTTAAATCAATTTCTCCTCTCTACTGTTTGGGAGTTATATAATCTGTTTCTATTCTTATGGTTCTTAATCTTAATTTTTTAATGTGCTTATGAAACTTAAAGTTTAAAACACTATGGCTATTCTACCTTCTTCCAAAACAATGAAATGGCCTTGAAATGATGGTCTTCAAACATTGTTTGCATACCACTAAAATAATTTTGAAAAAACTACTATAGATGGATAGATGTTAACTAGACTTATTGTGGTAATCATTTTGCAATATATACATATTTGAATCATTATATTATATACCTGAAACTAATATGATGTTATATATCAATTATATCTTAATAAAAAAATTAACGTATAGGGGCCGGCCAGGTGGCGCAAGTGGTTGGGTGTGCACACTCCACTGCAGCAGCCCGGGGTTCGCCAGTTCGGATCCCAGGCGTGCACCAATGCACCCCTTGTTAAGCCATGCTGTGGCGGCATCCCATATAAAGTAGAGGAAGATGGGCACAGATGTTAGCCCAAGGCCAGTCTTCCTCAGCAAAAAAAGAGGAGGATTGGCGTTGGATGTTAGCTCAGGGCTGGTCCTCCTCACAAAAAAAAAAAAAAAAAATTAATGTATAAAAAACTGCTATGTAATTTATATATTTTTCATCATAATTTTAAATATTTGCAATAAATGTAATTTACCAGAATATTGCAAATTTATAAATTTTTAAAAATGAATTTTATTGCTTGGAATTTAAATACCATAATGATTTGATACCTATCATCATTCATTTAAGAAAGTTAATAAACTTCTCTTCAAAAATAGGAAATTTTACATCATTCTCTTTTTTGTCCTTAACTTGTGTTTCTAGTCTACTTTCCCCATATGATTTTTTAAAAAAGTAATAGACTTTATTTTTAGAGCAATTTTACGTTTACAGAAAAACTGAGCAGAAAGTTCCCATATACCCCTTTCACATCCTCTCCACTCAGTTTCCCCTATTATTAACATCTGGCCTTAGTATGGTACATTTGTCACAATTGGTGAGCCAATATTGATACATTATTATTAACTAAAGTCCATAATTTACATTAGGATTCACTCTTGGTGTTGTATCTTCTGTGGGTTTTGACAAATGTATAATGACATGTACCCACATTATAGTTTTATAGAGAATAGTTTCACTGCCTTAAAAATACACTGTGCTCCTCCTCGTCATCCCTTACCTCCTCCCAAACCTCTGGAAGCCACTAATCTTTTTTTTTTTTTTTTGTGAGGAAGATCAGCCCTGAGCTAACATCCATGCTAATTCTCCTCTTTTTGCTGAGGAAGACCAGCTCTGAGCTAACATCTATTGCCAATCCTCCTCCTTTTTTTCCCCAAAGCCCCAGTGGATAGTTGTATGTCATAGTTGCACATCCTTCTAGTTGCTGCATGTGGGACGCGGCCCCAGCATGGCCGGAGAAGCGGTGCGTCTGTGCACGCCTGGGATCCGAACCGGGGCCGCCAGTAGCAGAGCGTGCGCACTTAACTGCTGAGCCATGGGGCCGGCCCACCACTAATCTTTTTAATGTCTCCATGGTTTTGCCTTTTCCAAAATGTCATATAGTTGGAATCATACAGTAGCCTTTCAGGTTGGCTTCTTTCACTTAGCAATATTCACTTAAGTTTCTTCCATGTCTTTTAGTGGCATGATAGCTCATTTCTTTTTATCATGGAATAATATTCCATCGTATGGATGTACCACAGTTTGTTTATCTATTCACTTATTGAAGGACATCTTAGTTGCTTCAAACATTTGGCAATTATGCATAAGGCTGCTATTAACATCTGTGTGCAGGTTTTTTTGTGGACATAAGTTTTCAACTTATTTGGGTAAATCCCAAAGAGCACAATTGCTGGATCACATTGAAAGAGCATGTTTAGTTTTGTAAGAAACAGTAATACTACTTTCCAGTGTCAGTACCATTTTGCATTCCCATCAGCAGTGAATAAGTGTTCCTGTTACTCTACATTCTTGCCAGCATTTGGTGTTATAGGTGTTTTGGATTTTTGCCATTCTGATAGATGTATAGTGGTAACTTATTGTTTTAATTTGCAATTTACTGGTGACATATGATATTGAACCTCTTTTCATATGCTTATTTGACTTATATATCTCTTCTTTGGTGAGGTGTCTGTTCAGATCATTTGCCTTCTCTTCAGATTTTTTTTCCCCCTGCTTCTCCCCAAAGCCCCAGCAGATAGTTGTATGTCATAGTTGCACTTCCTTCTAGTTGCTGTATGTGGGATGCTGCCTCAACATGGCCTGACAAGCGGTGCGTCGGTGCACGCCCGGGATCCGAACCCAGGCTGCCAGCAGCGGAGCACGTGCACTTAACCGCTAAGCCACGGGGCTGGCCCCTCTTCAGATTTTTTAATCTTAAGATTTCTTAATTGGGTTGTTTGTTTTCTTATTGTCGATTTTTAAGATTTCTTTGTATATTTTGGATACCAGGGCTTTATCAGATATGTGTTTTGCAAATATTTTCTCCCAGTCTGTGGCTTGTCCTTTCTCTTTTAACAGTATCTGCCAGAGAGCAAAAGTTTTTAATTTTAAGGAACTCCAGCTTACTAATTTTTTCTTTCATGGATCATGCTTTTGGTGTTGTATGTAAAAAGTCATTGCCAAACTCAGGGTCAGCTAGATTTTCTTCTCTGTTATCTTCTAGGAGTATTAGGTTTTACATTTAGGTCTGTGATCCATTTTAAGTTTATTTTTGTGAAAGGTATACGATCTACATCTAGATTCATTTTTTTTCCTTGTAGACGTCCAGTTGTTCCAGCACCATTTGTTGAAGACTATCCTTTCTCCATTGAAATGCCTTTGTTCCTTTGTCAAAGATCAGTTGACTATATTTGTATGGGTCTATTTCTAGGCTCTCCATTATATTCCATTGATCTGTCTATCCTTTCACCAAAACCATACTGCCTTTATTCCTGTAGCTTTGTAGTAAGTCTTGAAGTTGGATAGTATCATATCAGTCCCTGATTTTGTTCTTCTCCTTCAATATTGCATTGGCAATCTTGGGTCTTTTTGAGTTTCCACATAAACTTTAGAATAAGTTTGTTGATATCCACAATAAGACTTGCTGGGATTTTGATAGGGATTGTGTTGAATTTATAGATCAAGTTGGGAAGAATTGATATCTTGACAATATTGAGTCTTCCTATCCATGTAGATGGAGTAGCTCATCTTTGATTTCTTTCATCAGAGTTTTGTAGTTTTCTCATATGAATCTTGTACATATTTGTTAGATTTATACCTAAGTATTTCATTTTTGGTTGCTAATGTAAATGATATTGTATTTTAATTTCAAATTTCAATTGTTCATTTCCTATATGATTTTACCAGAAAATTTTTTCTGCTTGAAAATCTTTTATTGACCGCACTATTATAATTCTCTGTAAAACTAATCATACATCAGTAGATTGAAACATTAAGATGGAAGAGATGTTCTATTAGTCAGGAGAATAAAATATATTTTATTATAAGAGATTGGCTCATGAAATTATGCAGTAGATTGAAACATTAAGATGGAAGAGATGTTCTATTAGGCAGGAGAATAAAATATATTTTATTATAAGAGATTGGCTCATGAAATTATGCAGTCTGAGAAGTCCTACTATCTGTTGTCTGCAAGCTGGAGACCCAGGGAAGCTGGTGGTGTATTTCTGAGAACTAGAGGGCTGATGGTGCAATTCTCAGTCAAGGGCAGGAGAAGACTGATGTCCTAGCGCCTTCAGTCAGGCAGAGAGTAAATCCCTCTTCCTCCACCTTTTTGCTCTATTTAGGCCCTCAACAGATTAGATGATGCCCCATCCACATTGGGGAGGGCAATCTGCTTTACTCAGTCCATCAATTTAAATGCTAAACTCATCCAGAAACACCCTCACAGACACCCCAAGAAATAATGTTTAATCTTGGCACTCCATGTCACAGCCAAGTTGACACATAAAATTAACCATCACAAGGGTAATCAGAGTTAGTATTCTAAGGCAGTGGTTTTCAAACTGGAGTATATATGCCCATGGTAATATACAAAGACTTTCTAAGAGATATGGATAGTATTAAGGAAACTGATGTTTAAGGACCCAATTTTATAAGGGCAATTTTATCTCATATTTCTCTTACTTCCACTTTCTTAGAAGATATCTCATAGTCGTCCCTACATACCACGTGCGGTAGGGAATTGGACACTTATAAGCTAAGGCCAATGTAGTCGATCAGATTTAGGACAAAAATCTTTCAGGAGAGAGGCATAAACGGTAGCACAAGGCCTGAACCATGGAAGGGAGTGACCTAGCACACACTGTGTGATCCACAATAAATGTTCAACAAGTGTGATGAGTAAATGGATGACTGATTGATTAAACAATATACTATGGGAACACAGACTTCCATGTTCTGCTCCACTTCCTGTAACCCTCTACTATGTAGGAATAGCACCTTGCCTTACTCTGACACAAAATTCTGCATGCCAGAATCAGAGCACAGAGTTCATCTTTAGATTCTGGCCTATCAGAGGGTTTACTTTTTTCTTCAACAAATATTATTAAATGACTCTTAGACATGTGTCATCAAGCTAGGATACACTGGTGAATAAGATGGATAAGGTTATGATCTTTGAATGTTTAGTGGCAGGGGGTGAGGGGATTGGCAAGTAAATTGGTGATTAGAGTACAGTGAGATAAATGCTATAATTGGGAATATACAATGTGCAATGGGAACATACAGGGGCAGCACCTAACCCAGATTGAGTGTGCTTGAAAGAGGGAGTAAAAAAATTCTTGCAAGAAGGGACTTACAAGTTGAGTCTGACAACAGATATTTGAAGGGTTAGGAAGGAGGCTGGGAGAAGTGACCAGAGACAACACTAGAAAAATAAGGTGGGGTCAGATACCAAGGTATTTGGACTTGTTATAAGAGGAATAAGAGCCACTGAAGGATGTTAAGTACAGAAAAGCCTTAAGGATCATTCTTACTAAATTAATTATAAGGAAGAGGCTGTTTGGATTTATTACTGGAGTCCCAGCCTCTTATCACTAGCAAGGGTTGATATAACATGGTTATGCCTCTCTGCCTTTGTTTGAATGTTCTTTTTACCTGGACTACTCTTCTTCCATATTTACTCTTCCAATTCTTCCCACAAGACTCAGGTCATTTCCTACTACCTCCAAGCTTTCCAAATATCCCCGGTTGGTGATTAGACTCTACTACTGCATAGTGTCTTCTTTGTACTACAATTTTATCAGTTATATATTGCTGCACAACAAATTTTTCCCAAATTTAGTGCTTAAAAGAACAATAAACACTTATTATTTCTCACAGTTCCCAAGGATCAGGACATGGGAGTGGCTTAGCTGGGTGATTCTGTCTCAGAGTTTTTCATGAGGTTACAAGATGTCAGCAGGGGCTGCAGGCATCTGACATCTTGTCTGGGGTTGAAGGATACACTTTCAGGATGGCTCACCCACATGGTGGCAAGTTGGCACTAGCTGTTGGCAGGAGGTCTCAGTTCCTTGCCACATGTATCTTTTCACAGGGCTGCTTGAGTTGTCCTCATGACATGGCAGCTGGCTTCCCCCAGAGTGAGTGATCTAAAAGAGCAAGGTGGAAACCAAAATGTCTTTTATGATCAAGCCTTAGAAGTCACACATTGTCATTTCCACAATATCCCATTGATTACGCAGGTTAGCCCTATTCAGTGTGGGAGGAGACTCTACAAGGGTGAGAATACCAGGAAGTGAGGAACATTGAGGGCTCTATTGGAGGTTGGCTAACACAGCAATTATAACATTTACCTTCATTATGAGTTAGTCTTGTATTTATCTCTGTCCCACTAGACCAGTGTTTCTCACCCTTTTTTTCATTATCACTCCACTATAGAGTCATTTTAGATGTTTTTCCTAATTGCACCCACCTTCATGAAATTTTAATGTTTATGAACTGTATGTATATCTGTGCTTCATACATAAAAAGAGTAATATTTTTTTTTCAGCCCCTCCCCCCCAATCAATTTTCACTTCCTTGGGGGTGATATGACCTCTTTATGGTTGAGAATGCATGCACTAGACAGAGCTAAAAATCCAAGAGTTAGTACAGTACCATGTCTTTTCATCTTTTTATCCCTCATAGCACTTCACTTAGTGCTTTAAACAGAGTATAGTAGTAAATGTTTGTTGAATTGAATCGTTGCAAATAATTAGGCAAGGGCACGGAGGAGAATGAGTATGTGATTCAGTGACAGTAGAAATAGAGATGCCACTGACCAAAGTCCCTATAGGAAAGAAGTGAGAGAGAAAGTATTTAATGGAATTTTCTAAAACACTGAATTTATCCATCTTGTTCATCACTGAACATTGAATAGGACTGTTCTTGATATATTCTTAGGAACTCAATACTTTTAAAAAATGAATTGATTTTTCTCTGTAAGTTAGCATATGTGAACTCCAGGGCTGTCTGATCATTTGTAAATTAAGAAATTTATTTTCATTAATTCAAGTAAGGAATAATCTTATCTCCCATTTCTAACTCTAAACAACTAAATGCTCCAATTTACCAAAGAGTTCTGGAGATCAACTGTCTATGGAGCTATTCTGGTTTCCTTCCTGCATCACTCAAACAAGGGGTGAAGCACTTGTGGGTACAAAAAGGCCAGAGTCACAAAGACTGAGGAAAACAAAGCACTTTTATCTCATTGTATTTTGATTTTCTGGTTTGTCTCCACCTTTTAGATTATAAACTCCCTAAAGGCAGGAAGTGTGTAGGCCCAGCTGAGATCTGGAAAATAAACATTTACTGAATATATGCATAAATTAGCCAAGATCCCTGCCCCAAGGATCTGATAATCTAGTAAGAAAAGTATGACACATATATGAAAACATGTTTTTAACATTGGTCCTGCTGGCCCTGCCAGATGGGGGAGGAATACACAATACCTGAAGATTGTTCACAAACATGGCCAAAGCTTGTTAGGGAAAACAATGGGGGTGGGGGAATCAGTTTTGTTGGAAAGAAGATCCTACTTCAGTGAACTCTGGGTCATAACATTTAAGAGGTTATAGTTATGCTGAATGAAAGAAGCCAAACCTGGAAAAAAAAAAAAGTACATATTGTATGATTCCATTATATAAAACTCTAGAATATGCAAACTAATCTATAGTGACAGAAAGCAGATCAGAAGTTGCTAAGGGGTGGGGATGGGGAGGGACAATATGGAGGGATTACAAAGGGCAAGGAGGAAACTTGGGGTGATGAATATATTCACTATCTTGATTGTGGGGATTTCATGGATGTATACATACATCAACATTTGTGGAATTGTATATTTAAATATGTGTACCTTATTGTATGTCAATTATTCCTCAATAAAGCTGTCTTTTAAAAAATATATATTTTTTGGTGAGGAAGTTTAGCCCTGAGCTAACATCTGTTGCCAATCCTCCTCTTTTGCTGAGGAAGATTGGCCCTGGGCTAACATCCGTGCCCATCTTCCTCTACTTTATATGTGGGACGCCGCCACAGCATGGCTTGATAAGCAGTGTGTAGGTCTGCACCAGGGATGCGAAACTCCGAACCCCTGGCCAAGGAGGTAGAGCTAGCGACATTAATGACTAGCCACCAGGCTGGCTCCTGTTTTTAAAAAAGAGATAAGAACAGAGTCAGATCAGAGGGTCAGAGGGAGGAACTCTTTCCTCTCGAAGTTTTTCCAGAACAGGAAGGTGATGTGTGAAAAGCATCATTTAGTAAACTATCACTAATAGTCAACTGTGGGCTGGTGTGATGGCAAAGGAAAAGGAAAGACAGTCATGTAAGGTGTGTTGTGTATGCATGTCTGTGGGCGATACCTCTGGAGGGAAAGGATGGTACCCACAGATAAAGCCGGAAGAACAATTTTTGCAGTCAGAAACAGGGGAAGTTAGAGGAAGAACACGATTTAGGATAAGAAGATGATTTTGCATTTTGGATGAGGAGAGAGTACTTAAGGCCTCCACCCTCTTTGAGGCCCAGAGAAGGGGCTGGGAAACGCTGCTTGAGAGCGTAGGCAGAGGCCAGGCCCAGTTAGGGGAGATGAGACCATGCTGCAACTCCAGGCTGGATCCCAGAGGCCTGGAACCATAATCCTCAACTATTGCTTCCTCAAGTTCCATTCCAGGGGCTGAGACAGATGTCTGTGCAAGTGTCGCCCAGGCATCCAATGGAGACCTGGGGAGCACACCCTCTCCCCGCCCAGCTCGGGAAGCCGGGGGTGGCAGGGGTGGGGGCGCTCGTGCACGGCGCGTGCGCGAGGGCGCTGGGGACGCGGCCTGGAAGTGAGGGAGCGCGCGCCCTTCACGTGACCCGACCGGCGGGCGGCGGCGCACTCGGCGCGCCCCTCACGTGGTCTGCCTCCAGCCCCGTCGCCGGCGGAGGCGGGCGCGGGCGCGTCCCTGTGGCCAGTCACCCGGAGGAGTTGGTCGCACAATTATGAAAGACTCGGCTTCTGCTGCTAGCGCCGCAGCTGAGTTAGTTCTGAGAAGGTTTCCCTGGGCTCTCCTTGTCCGGCGGCCTCTGCTGCCGCCTCCGGAGACGCTTCCCGATAGATGGCTACAGGCCGCGGAGGAGGAGGAGGAGGAGTTGCTGCCCTTCCGGAGTCCGCCCCGTGAGGAGAATGGTACTGGACCCACGCAGGCCCTGGCGGGGAATGGCCCTGGGGGTTGCGGGCAGGGAAGGGGAGGACCTGGCAGGCAAGCGTGTGTGCGGAGCCGCGCTTCCTGGGGCGAAGGACCTCCGAACTGCCTGGAGGCTTCCGGACTTGCCCTGGCGGGACGGGAGTGCATTGCGTTCGGGGGTGAGGGGCAGGAAGCAGGTAGCAAATGTGGCGCGACAGCTCATCGCGGGAATCCCCTGAGCGGAGAGCCGGCTCCAGCGGGGCCCCTCGAGGCGGCGGAGGCGCGGGCTGGGGAGTACCTGGCTGAGCCGAGCGGCCGCAGCGCGCCAGACGCAGCGCTCAGCCTCCAAGCTCCGCATCTCCCGGGAGCGTGTTCCTCCTGGCGCCAATTGCTGGCAGATCAGGGAGCCAAATGCTTTGCTCAAGTTCTGCATGGAAAGGGAGGGAGGGCTGGGAGGGCACAAAAAAGGGATAGAGGACATTGGGTTGGAGCTGTGACTTGTGTGCTGCGCAGCGGATACTCCACAGGTACATTTTCCTTTTGGAGCCAAATGGGAGGGATTCGACGATATGGACGGTAGATCTGGTTTGGAATTTTCTTTAGCAAGAATTAAGGATTTTATTGGGGCGCTGCTGTAGGTCCGGAGGCGATGTGTTGTCTGGATTTATGTCGAACTACCTCATCCGCTGCGCTAGAAAAGAGTTGTTCGTGTTTGAAACCGGAGGCGCACAGCGGAGAGAGAGGGATGCGGTGCATTGCAGCTTTTGATAGAGCTTTTTTTGTTAGGGCCAGGAATCAAATTTGAAGATATCTTACAAAGAAAGTCATTTAGATCAGGGACTTGAAGAGAGCTGGGTAGGTATTTCTGGTCAGTACTTGAATTTGATAAGCTTCATGCGAACAGCTCTCCCTCTGCTGGAGTCTGGCAGGTTTACTTTTCTCCAGAAGCTAATTCAAGTGCCGTACAAAACTGAAACCACGAATATAGTTATACTTTGAATAAATAGGGCACCATCCACTATTTTCCACGTTCTTTGGTAATGTAAAGTCAATGAAAACGTCATTTTACCTTTTTCCTAATTTTTAAAAGAAGAGTTTCTTAAGTTTCTCTACCGACGCTAATTTTTTAAATTTATTACTTAAATGGATTTTAAGGGAATATATTTTGGGGGCAAAAGTTGAAGCAAAGTCTCTTTTGTTTAAAAAAAGCAAACCATTAATACTGACTCTTCAGTGATGTGTCTAGTTTTCCTTTTTAGATGGTAAATAGCATAAATTTGAACATACTATTTCGGTATTTTGATGAAATAATTTAGATATGTTAGAAGATGGAAATGAAGATGATTCATCATCTTCAAAGCCATTACTTCCTAATGTTTTAATAAAGCAATGAGGCGACTTTGTTTCTAGTGACTTTCTAGTGAAAGTCTGTAATTTCTTAGTCTTACCTCAGGTGCTCTTCTTAAATCTAGCCTCTTACCTTAATGTCTTGCTATCTACATACTTTGAAACGTAGCCTTCAAAAATTAAGATGTGTCTGAGTTTCCCCTGCCTTTCCATTTATGTCCAGTCTTTTTAATAGCAGGTGCGCTCCCCTAAACAGTGTTTTTATACATGAATTGCGCGCTGTACTTGGCGCATAATATGAACTCAGTATTGTTTGTACATGCTGTTAACAATCCTGTTGATTCTTACAGGGAGAAATTCTCACTTTAAAATTTGAAATTAAGGGTCTGATTTTATTTTTTACGTTACTTGCATTCTGACTGCTACTGAATTGTGTGATTTTCTTTGCAATTTCCAATTAAATTATAGTGAAAGCTTAGGATAACCTAAAACTGGGGTTCTCCGATAATAATAATTTGTTGAGCCTCTTCAACATTTAGGCTAAAAGTTCACCTAAGCATGTTGTGTCTACACTATGATTCTTACTGTAAACTCTTGTGTAAGGCATTTGCTTCTTGTAATCCGTTTCTTCTTTGACACTGAAAGAAAGCATACAAAATTTTCTACATTTTAAAAAGATTTAAAAGTAATCAGCCAACCGACCAAAAAACAATACAAAACAAACAAAATACCAAGAAATACAAGTTAAGAAACTGGAGTGGAGTCCAATGTTGTACAAAATTATCTACCATGGCTACTGGAAATATTTGTTTTATTTATTTGGCAATCACTCATTTAGTGTTTAATATATTCTAAGCACTGTTACAGGCACTGGAGTAACAAAGATATGTTAGACAAGTTTCCCACTTTAACAAAACAGCTTACGTTTATAAACGTAATTTATAGAAGTTATTTATAAAAGATCTACCTATCTTTCGTCAATGGAAGATGCATACATTACTTCATAAAACAAACATTTAGTGT
This sequence comes from Diceros bicornis minor, assembly GCF_020826845.1. Lineage (NCBI taxonomy): Eukaryota > Metazoa > Chordata > Mammalia > Perissodactyla > Rhinocerotidae > Diceros > Diceros bicornis. The sequence goes on along the minus strand of NC_080744.1, from coordinate 46,883,169 downwards.
CTACTATGTTGCAGGCATACAAGTAATGTCTTACTTAATGGTCTTGAAGGACAATATAAATATGCAGAAAACAAAGGGATTGTGTGATACTATTGCATAGATTACTGTGAAAATATAGGGTAATCAGAGAGAGAAAGGAAAGTATGGGTAGGCTTGCAAAGGAGCTAATAGTAGAGGTGAGTCTTGTAGAGTCGATAGAAATTGGAGTTAACTTGGAAATAGAAGGGGCGTTTCATTGGTGGTTTAAGTCTAAGGGGAACTGAACTTCAGAAGAGAAGAGCATCTTTAGTTTATTCTGGGTAACTACTGTACGAGTACTGTCGCATAGTACTCATAGTTTGGAATGAGAGGAGTATGAGATACTGGGGTGAGTGTTGTAAAGATAGGCAAGTACCAGGTTTCTGAGGGCAGTGTATGTCATGCAAAGGAGTTTGCATTTTATTCTGGAGATGTTGAGGATCCACTTACGGAAACAATATGGAGGGTGAATTGGTGTGTGTTTAAACTGAAAAGAGAGAGACCCATGAGGAGGAGGCTGTAGCAAGACTCTGACCAAAATGTTGGGGGCTTGAAATAAAGAAGTGTTAAAAAAAAGAAGGAACAGATTGAGATGTTTAAGAGTTAGAATATTCAGAACTTGGTTACTTTTGTGGAGGGGGGTGCGTGTGTGTGTTGGCAAATGTCAATAATAAGAAGCAGACACAAAATGAAAACGTGTAATAGTTGAAGTCATTACTTAAAATGTGCAAATTTAATACTTAAAGGCAATACTTAAAATGTGCATTTTTGTTTTTGATTTTTAAATGAAGGTCTATTGAAGCAAGCACTTGGAAAATTTAAGTTTGAGTTCTACTAGTTATAGATAGTTTTGATCTAGTGCTCTGATATTCTCTCTCTCTCTAACATTCTAATATGGGAGATTTCAGACATACAGAGATATAACAGTAAAATGAATCATCATGTACCCATGACCAGTTTCAATAGTTTGAAACACGTGAATTTTGTTTCTTCTATTATCCCTCCCATTCTCCCTCAACTGGATAGTTTAAAAGCAAATCCCAGACATATTTCATCTATAAATACTTAATTGTCTATCTCTAAAAAGATAAAGACTCTTAACACATCCACAGTACTATTAGCACACCTAAAAAGTTGATAATTCTTGAATATCATTAAATATTCAGCACATTTCCCTGGTGGTCTCATGTTTTTTTCAGTTGGTTTGTTGAATCAGGATCCAAAGAATTCCACACAGCATTTGGTTGATAAATAAGTCTTTCAGTCTCTACTACCTCCTCGTTTTGTCGTTTACCATTTATTTAATGAAAAGGTCCAGATTATTTGCCCTGTAGAATTTCCCACAGTTTGGATTTTGTTGGATGTATCCGTTAACGTGTTCCTTTCTCTTCTGTATTTCCTGTAAATTAGTGGTTAATCTAAAGACTTGATCAGATTCTAGTTTGATACTTGGGCAAGAATACTTCACAGGTAATGCTATGTACTTTGTATTGTGACACATTAATAGACTCACGCTGTCTGGTTGTTTTTCTTTTTTGATGTTAAGATTGATCAGTGGGTTGATGGTGTCAGCTGCCTGATCTCTCAGTTATGAAGTTCCCTATCAGAGATTCACAATAGTATCAGTACCCATTGATGATGATTACCATTGATCCATTATTTCATTCTGAGTTTCTCTTTCCCCTTTCTCTTTGGGGGAACCTTTCAGCCTATGATTAAATTTTACAGTAGTTTTTTTGAGTGACTGCTCCTTAAATGCCCGTTTTAAGTTTGGTACCTGAAAGCAAAATTCAGAGCGGTTGAGATTAGTTTGGAATATGAGCATCATTTCACTGTCCATGGGGATTTGAACTGAGTCATTTATGTGAATTGGTATAAAAGAACTTCCATGTGTCACTTTTAGAAGGGGCTTTACATTATTTTATTAATTTGAATATGAATGAAATATTTGACTTGGAGAATTGGACCTTTTCTAGTTTATCTTTATAAGAAATGACTGGTTCTAATTTGAATTGTTAGTACTTTTAGATATTTTGTTGACCCTTTGGTTTGGTTCTTCTTGGATTTAGAAAATTACTCTGGATCTTTTCGGGGAAGGTGTGTTTAGTTTCCTGACTGTTAAGAGGTTTTAGAACCATGTTGAAGAAATTTTGGTGTATGGCGGTAAGCAATTCTTTGAAGTTGGTAGACTTGTCTCTTCACCTGAGCATCTTTGCCAAGTCACGCTCTTTTATGAGCATCACTGTTTTTCTCTGTGTCTGTAAAGGCAGATGATAATCTTTCTTCTACTTGACCTCAGGAGCAATACTAGGATTAAAGTCTGTGAAACACTATTTGTCCCTCCTTGCATCACGAAAACATGTTAATAACTTAACACCTTGACTATCCAGCTGCCAGACTTCTGGAAACCTCAACATTTGGAAACCTACCTCCTCATGGAAAGAAAAAAGGTTTTTGAGCCAAGCCATTATCAGGAATATCGCAACCTTGAGCCTAGAGTTCACGATTGAAAAATACGTGCGAAGTGAAATTTAGTAGGCTTAGTTATCTATTTCCTCTGATGATTTGGTAGTACACTGGGAATGATAGAAAGAAATTATCTGAGAAGCAAACTGTTACTATAAGGAGGAGACTGGAGAAACATTAACTAGACTAGAAAGATAGGGTTGTAAATTACCCTTTAGTATGTGAACCATCAGTTTTCCTTGTCTTTGAGTATAATTTACCGTACCCAATAGCCAGAAGGTACTCTTGACTAAGAAAAGTGTGTACATCATAGGGTTTAGACATATTTTCATAATATTAGCTAACATGTATTATCCTTTAGCTGTGGCCGTTGTTCTAAATGCTTTATATATATCGATCACATATATTAACTCTCAAGAAAACTCTGTGAAGTAGACACTTTTTTCTCCATCATTTATATAAGGAATAGAGAAGCAAAATCACTCACCAAAGGTCCTAAGGCTAATAAGTGGTAGAGTAAGTGTTGACTTCCCAAATTATAGAAACTTGGAGAAAGATCTTGATATTCAGGGGCATGTATATCATGGTGTTACGTTAATTAAAAAAGCTAAGGTCGTTTAAAAAAATGTGTTACCTTTTAAAAAACATTTATTATACTATATTTTCTTCAAACGCTATAAAACCTAGTAGAATTTCCTTTATTACCAGATTTCCGTGTAATAACCTTAGGATAGGTTTTTCACAACTCAGTTGTATACATGTATTTTGACAAGACACAGAGACTTACTGGTCTGAGAGGATCCTCAGTAGATTGGAAAAGCCTTTAATTAAACTAAATAGATTTCTGTAATGGGTAGAACTCTTTAGTAAAAACTGTAGAAACCTGTCATGAATGTATCAACAAAGTATCATTACACTACTCAGGGATAGAGAATAGGTTGATATTTTTTACTCACAATATGAAGGCTTGAGTTTTGTAATAGAGAATGTCCTAATATTTTCTTTAGATCTCTCTTTTTCAGATAATTTTTGTCACATCATCTGAAAACACATCAACGGTCATTGAATTTAGATGTACGTGATGGATCCATTTAATTCAACAGATTGAGTTGTTTTGGGAAAAATATTTTATTAAGTAACAAGGAGCCAAGAATAAAAGTGAAGAATTTAAATTGTACTATTTAAATAATTAATTGTACTATGCAAGTACCTAATATTTTAAAATAAACGTATATAATTTGAGTTCTTTGGTAATTCTGTTTTTGTTGTGGAATTCATATGTATAAAAGTGTATAGATCATAATATAGCAGACATCCATGTACCTACCACCCAGCTTAAGAAATAAAATGTTATAGATAAAATTGAAGCCTCCCATGTACTCCATCAAAATCCCATTCCACTTTTTTTTTTTTTTTTTTTGTGAGAAAGATCAGTCCTGAGCTAACATCCATGCCAATCTTCCTCTTTTTGCTGAGGAAGACCGGCTCTGAGCTAACATCTATTGCCAATCCTCCTCCTTTTTTTTTTTCCCCAAAGCCCCAGTGGATAGTTGTATGTCATAGTTGCACATCCTTCTAGTTGCTGTATGTGGGACGCAGCCTCAGCATGGCTGGAGAGGCAGTGCGTTGGTGTGCGCCCGGGATCTGAACCCGGGCCGCCAGTAGCGGAGCGTGCGCACTTAACCACTAAGCCACAGGGCCGGCCCAGATTGTATAGAATATATAGTGATTTTTGGTATTCGTAAATTTTATATATATGGAATGATGTACATCTTTTTATGGACCTTGTTGTTTTCTTTTTTACTCAATGTTAGATTTTTGAGATTTATTCATATTGATACATGTAAGGTCTAGTTTGTCCCTTTTAACTGCTCTATATTATTCCATTGTGTGAATATGCTATATGTTGTCCCTTTTACTGTTATTAGACATTTAGGTTGTTTCTAGTTTTTTACAAATACTGATGCAGCATTCTTGTATGTATCATCTTCTGTGCAAGTGTGAGAATTTTTCTAGGATGCATATATCTAGAAGTAGAGTTGCTGGATCATAGGGTAGGTGCATCTTCAACTTCATGGATGTTGCTGAAGTGTTGACCAAAGTAGTTGTGCGGTTTACACTCCCTATGGAAGTATATGAGAGTTCCCATTTTTTTCAACATCTTTGCCGACAGTTGGTTGATTAGGTTCTTTTATTTTGCCCAACTCATGAATGTGAGATAGTTCCTCATTGTTTTAATTTGCATGTCCCTGGCCACTAATAATGTTGAATGTCATTTCAGGTTATAGGTTTTTGGCTGTGGTTGCCTCCTCTCTGGTAAATTGCCTGTTTATAACCTTTGCTCAATTTTCTATTGGATTATCTTTTTCTTATTTATTTACTAGTAGAAGTTCTTTATGTATCCTGGATACTGATCTTTTTTTTGGCTGCATGAGCTTCAAATATCTTCCGCAATCTGTAGCTTTTTAATTTTTCACTTTGTTAATGGCAGGCTATTTATTTAGTTGTAGGTGTTAATGTACATTGGTTTTTTATTTAATTAAATTAATTAATTAATTAATTTTTTTGTGAGGAAGATCAGCCCTGTGCTAACATCTGCCAATCCTCCTCTTTTTTTTTGCTGAGGAAGACCTGCCCTGGGCTAACATCCGTGCCCATCTTCCTCCACTTTATATGGGACGCTGCCACAGCATGGCTTGCCAAGCGGTGCCACGGTGTGTGCCCAGGATCCGACCTGGTGAACCCCAGGCTGCCGCGGTGGAGCACGCGCACTTAACCGCTTGTGCCACCGGCCAGCACCCCTGGTTTTTAATTTTAGTGTAATAATTTATTAGTATTTTCTTTATACCATGTGCTTTTTTTGTAGCCTGAGATCATAAAAGTTATTCTTTTTTTTTTTTTTTGTAGAAGTTTTAAAGTTTTGCTTTCCACATTTTGACTTTAATCCATCTAGTATTCATTTTTGGATTTAGTGTGATAGTTGATATATATATATACAACATAACAGTTCATATTTTCTCCTGATTTCTATTACTCTCCTCATCACACACCAAGTTTCCTTAAATGCAAGTTTCTGTTTTTAAGCTATTTATTCCGTTGTTCTGTTTGTCTTCTGTGTCAATATATTTATTTTTGTTTTTTAGCAATCTTAGGTGTCTAGGTAAAATTTCTTGACTTAGCATGAGAAGTTTAAATTGTTTGATTTTTTTTTTTTTGCCAACATACTTATTATCTCTTTCATCGTACAAAGATGAGTTTTGATCTCTTTTCATTTTACTAATAATTTTTTATGTTAACATGAGTTATTCTAGTTAAGACTTTATCTAGAATACCTCAGGAAAAAATTTGTACTGTTTGAGCTAAATTGAGATTGACCACTTTTAAGACTCAGTGTGCCTAGTCTTCCATTGTTTAATATCTTGGAGTCCATGCTCACACTTCTCTTTATCAAGCATTTTCTATCCCACAAATCTGGGGCAATATTGGGCTGTTAAACAGTCAGGGTAGCAATATCAATGAGGTCAGCAGGAAAGCAAAACCAACAGAAAATAAGATTGGCTGTAGTAGGACTCTCTTCACAAACATAGTCATGATCTGAATTTGATTCAGTTTAGTTTTTTTTGTGAGAAAGATAGCCCTGAGCTAACATCCGATGCCAATCCTCTTTTTTTGCTGAGGAAGACTGGCCCTGGCTAACATCCGTGACCATCTTCCTGTACTTTATATGGGACGCCGCCACAGCATGGCTTGACAAGCGGTGCGTCGGTGTGCACCCGGGATCCGAACTGGTGAACCCCGGGCCGCCGAAGTGGAGCCTGCACACTTAACTGCTGCGCCACAGGGCCAGCCCCTCAGTTTAGGTTTTTAATATATAAAACTTTACCAACTGTTCATCATTCCATGGAGGCTTTTCAGCAGTGTCTTTAAACCCCTCTCAGAGGGTTCACATCTGAATTATCAATAATAGCTAATTATTAGTTAATTATTCAAGTAGTTGGCAGCCAATTAAAAGTAAGAGCAGAACTCTAGAGTAAGGGCCTGTAAGAGTGCCAGAAGGTCAAATGAATTGGACTCTGGTGGAGGAAGTTGGAGAGTGCTAGCCTATTTCAACATTTTGCTTTGGGCTAGCCTTCATTTTTTTTTTTGGCATTGTCTGTGCTATTTTTAGTAGGCATGTTGACCTGTGTACAAATTTATCACATAACTTGAAATTTCTAGGTTTGTAGTGTCATTTAATTTTTTTAAGCATATACATTTTATTGGTGGGCAAACCCCTTTTTAATTTGATTGCCTTTCCTTTTGAGTATGGGTCACATTTTCCTGTTTCTTATATCTAGTAATTTTGGATTGTATCATGGACATTGTGAATGTTACCTTGTAGAGATGCTGGGTTCTGTTATAGTCCTCTGAAGACTATTGATTGTTTTTAAGTAGTTGTTATAGACTGAATGTTTGTGTCCCGCCTCCAAAATTTAATGTTGAAGCCCTAACCCCCAAATGTGATAGTATTTGGAGATAGGGCCTTTGGGAGGTAATTAGGGTTAGATGAGGTCATGAGGGTAGGACCCTTATAAGAAGAGACATCAGAGAGCTTGCTCTCTCTCTCTACCATGTTTGAGGACACAGTGAGAAGACAGCTCTCTGCAACCCAAGGAGACACTCACCAGACACCAACTCTGCTGGCACCTCGGTCTTGGATTCCAGTCTTTAGAACTGTGAGAAAATGAATTTTGGTTGTTTAAGCCACCCAGTCTTACGATATTGGTTATGGCTGTCTGAGCAGACTAAGATAGTAGTTGATTAACTTGACAGTACTCAAATTTCGAACTCTGTCTCCTTCAGTGGGCAGCAAAAATAATCTGTTCAGTTATTTTATTCTTAATGGAGCTGCTTGGAGTCTGCCATCTATATACATACTTAATGGGTCAGCCAGAGATTTGAGCAGAGTTAATATGCGGCATTTAGGGCTCCTTTTCTGTGACTCTGTCCTTTGCAAGACTTTTCCCATCGCTTTCCAGCTGCTGTTGACACCTTGAACCTTGTATTCTGGTTCTTCAAGCCACTGAGACTGTGGGATTTCTATTGGAGTTTCAGCTGTTCAATAGGTGTGGAGTGGGGCCTGTCTTCAGGCAAAAAAGCCTTAAAAAATGGGAAACTCACTCAGTGCTCTTTCTTGATTGCAAGTATAGACTCTATCCAATTTTTGCCTGTTGTTGATGGCTCTTCAGTGCTGATAAGTAGTTTTCTTGTTTTTATTTTGTCCAGAGTTTATGGTTGTTTTCTGTGGGAGTGTTAGTCCAAGAGTACCTCCATAGCTGGAAGCTACTTTGTAATATTAATATATAGAATCATAGAGTGTATTTGGTTGTAAAAATAGATTGATTTCCACATGTTACCTCGAAGTAGGATTTTTTAAACAATCTTTAGTATTTTTCCCAATTTTTGCCATCAGGTTGGAGGCAGGAAGGATGTGCTGGTACTAATTTCTTTGGAGAGTGGGGTGTGATTAGAGGATTTGTTTATAACATATGTGCCCCTTATTGCTGGTAGACAGATAAGAAGAATTTATAATTTATGGAATTTTGAGGCATTGTTTAGATTTGACTATGTGCCAGGCATTGTGCTAAAACACCTTGCATGGATCATTTTGTTTCATCTTCAGAGCAACGTTGTGAGATAGGTACTGTTGTTATCCTGTTTTGCAGGTAAGGAAACAGAAGTTGAGAAACTTGCTTAATTAAGGTTGCACAGATAGTAAACAACAAAGCTAGAATTCTGACTCAGGTTAATCTGACTCTAGAATCTGTGCTCTTTAATCACTGAAGATCACTAAGTGATCTTTAAGTTTCCTTCTTGTGTTAATGTTCTGTGATTATAGTTAGTTTTTACTTGACCTAGAACATTTGTCTAGGAGTTTTCAGATTTGTGTTTGTAGTGTGCCACCTTTTGGTAAAATTCAATAATGCAGCCTAGCAAAAGAAGAAGTATAAAATTAGGAATTTGTATATGTATTTATAATCCAGGGCTCGTTTGATTGAGTAACCGATGGCAGAGTAGAAATTCAGAATTTAGAAAAGTGCGGAAACTTGTCATTGGGAAGGATTTACAACTGTCAGCTGGGGTATGTGAACCCAATCCCTAATGTGATAAATAAAGGCTGTGTAAACAACAACAGTGCTATGTTTGGGGAGAATATATGTATATTTGGTGGTTACACAAACAGAATGAGAGGCAGTAAGCCCTTGAAATAAAATTGGTGAATGATTAAAGTAGAGGAAGCTTTAGGAAATAGTCTTGAAATATGCTAATGTCGTTGTACATCCCTCTAGGCACAAAATTTGATAAGAATTTGAGCACGGGAGTGACAAAATTTAAGTGACTTTTAGCAAACAGTTTTGCTAAAGTTTTGGATGGATTTACCAGTTAAAAACTAACTGGTAGGTTTGTGGAAGGTTTGAGGTTGTGAAGGGATAGTACTGGCTATTTGTTTGTTTCTTGCTTTATTTTAACAAGAATGATAAAATGAAACTAACTTGTGAACAAGATTTATATTAGGTCCTAAAATCCAACAACATTCTTGTTTTGAGTGGTTTTATATTTTATCATAAAATACAAAAATGAGTGCTAAAAGTGACTCAAGTGTCTTAGGTTGGTGATAATTGGAAAAACCCATTATTTCTGGAAAAAAGCTAGATATATGTACTCAAACACTAGATGTTTTGCTCGGTGATGTTTAGGTTTTATGCTTACATCATATGGGTTATTTAAATACTTTTTCTACTGAAAGCCCTGCAGGAATATTAACTTTGTTAATGTACAGAATCTAAAACTGTTTAGCCTCACCCTTTTTTTCCCCTCATTGAAAAGCAGCTCTTAATAGCAAGAATCTACTGGGATTGTAGAATTGGATAGAATGGACATTAGTGTCCAAGAAACTGTGTAGGGGAAGAATCTGAAGACTTCGCACATGCTTCTTGGATTGAATTGACTCAGTGGGAATGTGTAAGACCCATACTTTTCTGGGATTTAGGTTTGCATGGGTTGGCAAACTATGCCATGTGGGCCAAATCTGGCAAAGGCCTGTTTTATATGGCCTTGAGCTAAGAATGGTTCCTACATTTTAAAACAAAACAAAGAATATGTGACAGAGATACTGTGTGGTCAAAAAAGCCTAAAATATTTACCATCTGGCCCTTTATGGGAAAAATTTGCTGATCTCTCATTTAGAGTATAGCCCTACCTATCTAAGAAGTGGGGAAATTAAGGGAAGCATCAGTTTAAGGGGAAAGGTTTTCATTGGGGCTCCGTAAGTTGCATGTGTTGTTGGAAAATAATTATAGAGGTGAATTTGAAGAAAGGATGAGAAGCGAGGACTATATTAATAATCAATCTGTAGTGTTTATTTTTTATAAGACATTGGATTTGGAAATTTTGTTGTATCCATTCCTTTACTAGTCCAACCCCCTATTGCCTCTCCCCGAAAAACCAGTGGCTCTAGTTTACTTTTACTTGTCTCCCTGCCAGATTAATCTTCCTAAAGAGAGCTCTGATCGTTTCTTATGTTGAATGCAACTTGGGATTCGGTTTTCTTCTGTATATAACTATCTCTGAAATAAAAATGTCAGTGAAAATATTTTTATTTACATTTATTAGGAAGGCATAAGCTATGAAAAGTATATACCTGTGATTTTTTTTTTTTTTTTGGTGAGGAAGATAGGCCCTGAGCTAACATCCGTTGCCGCTCTGCCTCTTTTTGCTGAGGAAGATTAGCCCTGAGCTAACATCTATGCCCATCTTCTTCCATTTTGTATGTGGGATGCCACCATAGCATGGCTTGATGAGTGGTGTGTAGGTCTGTGCCCGGGATCCGAAACTGCGAACCCTGGGCTGCCGAAGCAGAGCACGCGAACTTAACCACTGTGCCACCGGGCTGGCCCTTGTGATTCATTTTTATGAGTATTTCAATTAATAAGTATCCAGGGTTTTGCAGGCCAGCATTTAGACTTAACTGGGCATTAGTTCATTGCTGTAGAGCAGTCATTTTGAAATCTATTGATCTAATCCTCCCATTCCTATCCCCACCCTGCTGTTTGAATAACTATAGTTAGAGTTGCTTCAGGCAGGCTATTGCTGAGGAGCAGAATAGGAGGAAGAAAAGAGGGAAAGCTAATACTGGTTAGCAGTAGTTAGTAATTAACAATACCTTTTAGGAGAAGTATGTTAGCCCTTCTGTTCTTTTTGTTTTTTTCTGTGTTCAGAAAATTATATACAGAGCGATCACATAGGAATTCGCCTTTTGAAAATAATTAGGATATTTCTATTCATTGGTTTAAAAAAGGTGTAAGAAAGGTCGATTATTTAAAGTGTATCAAGTGATTTTGAAGTGCTTATCTTAAAAGGTCAGCAGAGGTTTGGAGCCAGGGAAAACTATTAATTGTGTGACTTTTGACAGTTCCCTAACTTCTGTGTCTAACTAAGTCTCTGCATCTGTAATGTGGGAGTACTAATAGTACCCAATTCATAGGATTACTGTGAGCATAGAATGAGTTAATGCATATAAAATATTTAGAACAGTGCCTGACAAACACACTTGATTCTAGTAATTAAAGTTATCTCTTCTTGTTATGTACATTTTAGGCAAAGGGTTTACTAAAGATCCAATGTCAGCTGTTTCTAAGCAACATTTTTTATGTGACATGTGGGTCAATTATATGTGGATTGGGAAACTCTTAAGTATCTAGTTATAGAGAAGCTTTCCCTGTGTGCAGTGATTCCTGTAACTGGCCATATCGCTTGTTGGGGACCTTGGAGGCTATGTCTGTGAGGTTGTTACAAGAGATAGTGACTTTTGAGGGACAGGAGGCAAGGGCAGATGCTGTACCTGCTCAACGTGTATCTCATTATCTTGCGCTTGAGCTGTCTGCTGCGTGGTTGATGCAAGGACTCCCACTAAAGAGGAACAGTTGATGCGGCCGTGTTGGCAGTCTGTGACCCCTGATCTATTTTTCAAAGAGGCTGGTGCCAATTGTGGGAGTATTTATCTCTAGTCGAGGCTAAGAAGACCCCCCTGGTGGGTTTTGTACTCCTTTGACCTTCATTTGTTGTACAAAACAATTTATAAACAACCGCTATCTTCAGGGAGTTTACATTTGAAAACGTATGCCTCAAGGTGTTTTATAAATAAAAACTTGTAGCTATATGCCAGGCGTTGTGCTAAAGATAATAGAAGATCAATTCTAGAATGTTCTGCCGCTCACCTGTTCTAAATTTAACTGCATTTTAAGTTTTTTTATCTTCATGTTGTGAAGTTACACTAATACATACCTAAATGTAGATTTCTTTTTAAAAATCCTGTGTAGAAATTGAGTTTTCGGAATCTGTGGGTTAGTGTTTTTCATCAGTTCTGGGAAATTCTCATAGTCTCTATAAACATTGTCTCTGCCTATTCATTCCCTTTTCTCCTTCTGGAGCTCTGATTAAACATACATTTGACCTCCTCATTGGGTTTTACATGTCTCTTAAAAACCCTCCTCTGCCTTTTAAACAGCTTTATTGTGGTATAATGCATATACTATAAAATTTGCCCTTTTTAAGTGTACAAATTTGCTGTTTTTAATAAATTTATTTAGTTTTATAACCACAATCCAATTTTAGAACACTGCTATCACCTCACAGAGTTCCCTTGTACTTGTTCGCAGTTTATCCCTACTCTTACTCTCAGCCCCAGGCTATTACTAAACTTATTGTTTCTATGGTTTTGCCTTTTCTAGAAATTTCATGTAAATGGAACATATAATCTTATGTGCCTGGCCTTTTCCGCTTAGCAGAATGTTTTTGAGGTCCAGCAATGTTGCATGTTATCCTTAGCTTGTCCCTCTTTATTGCTAAGTAGCATACCATTGTATGGATGTTTCACTTTGTTGGCAATTATGAATAACGCTTCTGTGAACATTCAAATACAAGTCTTTATGTGGATATGTTTTCATTTTTCTTGGGAGGATACTTAGGAGTGGAATTGCTGGGTCATATATAAGTTTATGTTTAACTTTTTAATAAATGACCAAACCTTTCCTAAGTGTTTATACCATTCTACATTCTTACTAGGAAAGTATGAGAGTTCCAGTTTATACTTCCTTGTCTATACTTGATATAGTTAACATTTGATTATATAGCCTTTCTAGTGTTTGTGAAGTGGTATCTTATTGTGGTTTTAAATTTGCATTTCCCTAATGACCAATAAAGTTGAGCACCTTTCCATATGCTTATTTGGTAAAATAAACATATCCTCTTTGGTGTAATGTCTTTCCATGTCTTTTGCCCATTTGTTAGTTGGATTAATTGGGTTTTAAAATTTACTGTTGAGTTTTCAGAGTTCTTTATATTTGGACATAAGTCCTGTATCAATATATGCTGTTGTTGAGTGGAGTGTTCTATAAATTTCATCAGGTAAAATTGGCTGATGATGTTGTTAAGTCTGCTCTATCCTTGCTGGTTTCTGCCTAATTGTCATATCAAGAGAAGAAAGAGGAGAAAAAGAGAATATAAATTGTACAAGGTCGCATTTCATGGCATTTATCTACTCCCATATATTCCCAAGTCCTCCCCAAGCCTTCTTTCTACTTTGTCAAGTAGTTGTCATTTAACAGAACCCCTTAAAAAGTTCCCTTATATTCTTTTTTTTTTTTTTGTGAGGATGATCGGCCCTGAGCTAACATCTGTTAATCCTCTTCTTTTTGCTGAGGAAGACTGGCCCTGGGCTAACGTCCGTGCCCATCTTCCTCCACTTTATATGGGACTCCGCCACAGCATGGCTTGACAAGCGGTGCGTCGGTGCACGCCCGGGATCCGAACCAGCGAACCCCGGGCTGCCGCAGTGGAGCGCACACACTTAACCACTTGCGCCACTGGGGCGGCCCCCCCTTATATTCTTAATTATCAAATTTGTTCATGGTGTTTTCACCTTTTGCCCATCTTTCATTCATATTGTAGGCTTTAGGTGTGTGCTTATGAATTGCAAATGATTTAGTTAAATAAAAACTTTATGTAGTTGATACTAGAGCACTCTTGAGTGCTTCTCTTTGCAGGTATATTTATTTCCATTATTTCAGTAGATTTTTTGAGTATGTTAAGTGTCTAGTTCTGGTATCTGATTTTGGTGGGCTTCATTACCATAGCATGGGACTGAGCTGCAGTCATTGCCACTTGTTTCTCAGTAGCTTACAGGGAGAAACTCCAAACAAATCTTTGTCTCGCTTTATACTATCTGTATCTGAATTTCATTAATCAGTGAACAACCAATAAGAATACAGCAGTACATACAATCACTAATCTGCCTTTTTCTAACAAACCGGTTCTGATTTTTCTAAAAAAAAGAAGCAACCTTTTAAATGACAAATTACAGTATAATTTCAGTGCCACCCCTAAAACCTGTGTTTTTTTTTTTTTTTTTTTTAATAGTAGGAGCATAATGAAAATTTCATGAGTTTAAAGCAGTAGGTTAAGTTAGTTTTGGTAGAAATTCAACCTCACATCATCATGTGTCAGAGCAGCACTACCAAATAATATTTTTTTAAGTTACAGGCAGAAGTCACATGAATAAACGTCATGTCTTTTCAGTTATAAATGCTCTGCCCAGCTTCAGTGTATTGTTGTAGAGTGATTCGAGAAGGGGCCAGTATAGGAATAATATACCAGCAGTTTAACTGACATGGCCAGATGTTTTGATTCTCAGAACAATGCTCTAAATGCAATCCTGGGGATGGTTCCATTGCTCTATAGTTGCATAAGGGAGTAGTGGGGATGGAGATTGCATTTTTAAATACTGTAAGCCTCGTTGAGAAGGTGACATTTGCTCAAAAACTTGAAAGAGATGACAGAAAGAAAGTAATGAGGCAAGATGCAGAGCACTAGGACCTTAAAGGTTATTGTAATGACTTTGGCTTTTATAAAACTCCAGAGTAAAATGTGAAGATATTGCAGAATTTTAAGCAGAGAAGTGACATAATGACATATTTTAAAAGGATTACTTTCTCTCTCTTGAGGAACAGACTGTAGGGTGGCAAGGGTGGCATGAGTGGTTTCTTCAGTAAGCCAGGCAAGAGGTGATGATGGCTTGGATCAGAATAGTAGCAGTGGAACTGTGAGAAGTGGTTGGATTCTGGAAGTGTTTTGAAGGCAAGCTGACAGGTTTTGCTCATGAGATTATATATGAAGTATATAAGAAGAGGAATCAAGAATGTCATTAAGGGCCGGCCCCATGGCTTAGCGGTTGAGTGCGCGCGCTCCGCTGCTGGTGGCCCGGGTTCGGATCCCGGGCGCGCACCGACGCACCGCTTCTCTGGCCATGCTGAGGCTGGAAGGATGTGCAGCTATGACATACAACTATCCGCTGGGGCTTTGGAGGGAAAAAAATAAATAAATAAATTAATTAATTAAAAAAAAAAAGAATGTCATTAAGATTTTTGCCTAAAAAAAAAGAATAGAAGTGGAAGAATAGAGTTGCCATTTACTGAGATAGGGAACACTGCATGAGAAATGAGTATTTGGGTGAAGATAAGTTCAGTTTTGGCCATGTTAAGTTTGAGATGCCTGTTAGACATCAAAATGAAGCTGTTGAGTAGGCAGTTGGATATATGAGCATGGAGTTTAGGGAGGGATCTGGCATGGAAATATAAAATTGGGAGTCATGTAGTGTATTGATGATAAGCTGGGTGTGAGCACTAAAAGAATGAATATAATTGGAAAAAAGAAGTCCAAGGTATGAGTGAATAAAATTGGAAAAAAGAAGTCCAAAGATTGGAGAGAAGAAGAGGAATCGGTAAGAAGAGAAAAGGAGTAGCCAGTGAAGGGAAGAAAACCAAACTAACTGATGAAAATGTTTCAAGAAGATGAGAATGATTGACTCTGTTTAATGCTTCTGATCTATCAATGAAGATGAGTCCTGAAAATTGACCTTTGGATTTAGAGAAAGTCATTGGTGATCTTATTGAAACTTATTTCAGGAGAGTGGTTGGCTTGAAAGCCTGACTGGAGTGGGTTATAGAAAGTGTGAGAGCAGAAGAAAAGAGGGAAAAACTTTTTCCAGTGATCTTTACTGTAGATGGAGGCAGAAGCATGGAGTGTTAGCTTGAGGGGGAGGTGGAGTCAAGCAAAGGTTTGTTGTATTTTGTTTTTTAAAATGAGTTAATAAAGAAGGAAAAATATTAAGGTAAAATTGGTGGAGAGAGTCCTTTAGTTAGTGAGGAGTATGGGGTCTAGGGCACAAGAGGAGTGGTTGGACTTAAATAGGAGCACAGATAGTCACAGGAAGGAAGGCAGAATATGATATAGATAACTCATTGGTGGATAGATGTGAGAGAAGTTTGAGGAGTTCTTCTCTAGTCATATTAATAGTACATAGTCAGTTATGGAGTAGGTGGGGAATTGGATTGAATCAGAGTTGGGTTTGCCAGGTGTATTTTAGAAGCAAACATGAGTTCTAGTACAGTGATAACTAGAGAGATTCCTAGTTTTTTTTTCAGAGAAGGATGTAGGGGAAGCAGATTCTTCAAGTGAATAACAGATTTTAGTTAGAATAAGGAGGTGGTGGAGGGACTATGTTAAATGAGCTTTTGAGTGTAGGGCATTTTGCTGCTGAAGGGGCCTAAGTTCCAGAGGGCATCTGGTGATTTTTATAACTAGGAGATCGTGATGTAATTTGCTCCTACCTAAGTGAGTCTATTTAAAGGAGAACCATTGACCTAGGAAACTGACATTTTGAATGGAGAGACAGAATTTTGGAACCAGAATTAGAGGATTGGGGGATAGACTAAGATTTGTTATTAGAGTCCCTGAAGGATTTGATAGGAACCTGCAAAACTTCACCTATCATAATTTTATCTAGAATATTCTTTTCCTAGAGGTTTCCTTTTGGAATATAGGCTCTTCCTTTTTGTACTGTCCTGGTGATATATATATATATATATATATATATATATATTATATGGAGGATGGAGCCCAAGATCTTTAATCTACTCAATCCTAATTTATGGAGTTTCGCCTAGCTCAATACATGCCTCATTTGTTTTTAATCAGTCATCAGTAGCAGGATATAGAGTCTAGGGATCTAGGCAGAAGCCTAAGTAGTGGTATAAAAAATTAATTTTTAAAAATCTTTTAAATTTGAAGTAATTTGAGATTTACAATAATTGAGGGAGACATGTTAATCTTCCACTGTGATCTTAGCTTTGTCTTATTCTCCCTATTAATTTTTTGCTTTTTGTGTTTTGAGACTATTTTTATTTGGTTATTCATATTTCAGATTGTTATAGAAATCTGGTGAATCAGACATTTGTAATCGTGTAATAATCTGCACTATCCCTGTTGGTGTTTAGCGTCAATTTTTTTCTAATATGTTTCTTTTGATTAGAATTTGCTTGATATTTTTTCTACCCCTGTACCATTAGCCATTCCATGGCCTTATGCTTTAGGTATTTATCTTAGAAATAGAATAGAACTAGGTTTTATTTTTTTAGTTAAATCTGACAGTCACTTTTAATTGGCTTTTAGAAGATCTACTTCTCAGGATCACACCAGCCCCTCTTGAGGTTTTTGGTTCACAGTGGGAATCTCAAACTTGATTTCCCTCCTATCTGGTTATTTGAAGCAACAGTATCTGCACAGCAGTGTTGATTTAGTAATCTAAATCACACTGGACTTACAGTAGTCTCTACTTATCAAAGGGGGAATGTATTCCAAGACGCCCAATGGATGCCTGAAACTGCGAGTAGTACGGAACCCTATACATACTATGTTTTTTCCTATACATACGTATTTGAAGTGTGACAGCAAAGCTAGCATGAATTTCTTTTTCCTTCTTCACAATTTCATGGATGTAAGATTTGTTCTTATCCTGGATCTCAACAACCTCAGCATATGATTTTTTTCTTTCCTTATTAAGTCAAGAACTTTTACCTTTTCACTTAAAGGAAGCACTGTACACCTTCTCTTTGGCGTATCCAAATTTCCAGCATCACTACTCTTGCACTTTGGGGCCATTATGAAGTAAAATAAGGGTTACTTGAACACAAGCACTGCGATACCACAACAGTAGATCTCATAACAGAGATGGTTACTAAGTGACTTAACTGGCGGGTAGCGTATACAGTGTGAATACGCCAGACAAAGGGATGATTCACGTCACGCGACCAAGTGGGACAGCTCGAGATTACATCTCGCTACTCAGAATGGTACGCAATTTAAAACTTATGAATTGTTTATTTCTGGAAATTTCCATTTAACATTTTCGGACTTCAGTTGCTTGCGGGTAACTGAAACCATGGAAAGCGATACTGCAGATAAGGAGGGGAATACTGTAAATGGAATGATTCTAATATTTTAGGTAGCGTGTAGTATATAGTAAATACTTAGTGAATTGAAAAAAAGAGTATGACTATTTATTTTTAGTATTTATCATTAAATTATTTCCTTGTAAGGTTAGTGAGTTAATTTATAAACCACCTTTTAAAACTTTTTGTTTTAGTCCCAGAAATCCTGGATAGAAAGCACTTTGACCAAGAGGGAATGTGTATATATTATACCAAGTTCCAAAGACCCTCACAGGTAAGCATACTTTTGTTTCTTCTTGGTTGTTCTAGAAATTTAGATATAAACTATATTGCTGTTTACTTAATAAAAACCAAAATCATTGATTAAATTATTTGTAGTTACTGTTAATTTTTGTGCTTACTGTTAATTATTTTTTTAGGATTGGGAGAAGGAGATATCATTAGCAAGATATCAGTATTCTGGAGTTCTTAATGACATTTACAACATAAAACTTCTTCTTCAGATTGTTCGCCATCCCTAAACTCCCCCAAATCATATTAGTGTATTACAAAGATAAGGCAGTTAAGGCTCTCTTTCTTTAACTGATTCACTGATACTGAGAACTTAAAAATGTTTGTGTATCTGTTTATTAGGCATCTACTGAGTACCCAACACTATGGTTCATGCAGAAGAGACCAGTATGAACCTAATAGTTGCTATTTTTGTTTGTCGCAGTATATATATAGATCAGCACCTATGGGAAAACCTATCATCAGAGACTTGAGGCAGCTCTGGTTGTCCTTTTGGTCTTTAAAATAGCTTTGATTATAGAAAAATTTGAAAGTAAAGAACATTAGCTAAAATTCAAGAAAAAGTCAACCTCACGAGGTATTTATTGAAGAAATATTTTTTTCTAAACTTTTTTTTTCTGAAGCCGAAAAATAGAAGAAAGCTGAAAAAGGAAAATCAAAGATATAGTTATTTCATAGTCTACAGAGCACCTCTTTTCATAGGCACTTAGGAAAAATTAATTGACAAAGACATCTGCAAGATTTTTGAATCTGCGTATGTTTCACATCTCCTATTAAACTTTGTTCTCTATCCAGTTACCTTCTCTGCAACTTTTACTTTCATTTGATATATGGCCTTTATAAAAACATAGCCAAGTAGATAATTTCTTATTAACTGATGTATTTTAAATTTATAGCATCTATTGTCCATAGTAGATACTCAGTAAATATTTGTTGAATAGAATTTCTAAACCTTTGTTACATTACATAAACTTGCTGTTTGAATTCAACATTTCTTTTTAACAATGAAAAAAAATCCCTATTTTGAATATATCTCTCACTTAAATTTCTATTATAAGAGTAATGTACATGATAAATTTTGAAAAATATTTTTTTTTGCCCAAAGCCCCAGTACATAGTTGTATATTCTAATTGTAAGTCCTTCTAGTTTTTCTATGTGAGCTGCTTCCACAGCATGGCTACTGACAGACGAGTAGTGTGGTTCCTTGACTGGTAACTGAACCCGGGCCGCTGAAGTGGAGAGTGCTGAACTTTTAACCACTAGGCCATCAGTGCTGGCTCTAAAAACTCTTTTTTTGTTTTGCTGAGGAAGATTGGCCCTGAGCTAATGTCCGTTGCCAGTCTTCCTCTTTTTGCTGAGGAAGATTAGCCCTGAGCTAAAATCCACGCCTGTCTTCCTCCATTTTGTATGTGGGATGCTGCCACAGCATGGCTTGATGAGCGGTGCATAGATCTGCGCCCGGGATCCGAACCTGCAAATCCTGGTGCTACTGAAGCGGAGAACGCAAACTTAACCACTATGCCACCGTGCTGGCCTCTCTGAAAACTTTTGAGAAGCAGAAAGTTGGCTCAGTACTCAGTTTCAATACATCAAGACAGTCATTATTAATAACATTTTGGTGCATGTATTTTTAATGTTTCCTCAATGCATAGCTTTTGTTTTAAAATATTGTATCTGCTTTTTAACAAAATGTTATAGTAAATATATTTTTTCATATTATAGATATTTTACAAGAATGGTAGTTAATGTCCTGTTAGTCTATATACCACAATTTGTATACCTATTTCGCTATTGGGCATTTGAGTTTTTTTAATTTTTAGCCATTATAAATTAAAATTAGGCCATCTGAAGATCTTAGTGGATAAAACTTTTTTTGTCTTGAAGGCTTTTTTTCCCTTAGTATATGTAATGCCAAAAAGCTTTCCAAAAGGATTGAAGCAATATACATTATCACCAGTAGTGATAAGAACGCTTTCTGTACTGAGTATTGACTATAGTAACATTTTCCATCATCTTCAAGAAAAAGTGATAAGTAGAAAATAGTAAATGTCTTAAATTTGCATTTATTTGATTACTGTTGAGAAAACAATACTTTTTAATATTCCAATTTTTTGTCAATTCTGTAAATGTCTTTTTAGATCATTAAAGTAGGTAACCTATTGTCTCTTTCAATCATTATTCTATGATTTATTTGAGTTTCTTACTAATTATTAAACATGTTTTTGTTGGGGCCAGCCTGGTGGCGCAAGCGGTTAAGTGTGTGTGCTCCGCTGCGGCGGCCCGGGGTTCGCCAGTTTGGATCCCGGGCGCACACCGACGCACAGCTTGGCAAGCCATGCTGTGGCAGCATCCCATATAAAGTGGAGGAAAACGGGCACGGATGTTAGCCCAGGGCCAGTCTTCCTCAGCAGAAAAAAAAAAAAAGAGGAGGATTGGCAGATGTTAGCATAGGGCTGATCTTCCTTACCAAAAAAAAAAAAAAAGAAAGAAAATTTAAAAAGTTATGTTTTGTTAAAAACATAACATCACATTTCTTAACCAGAGAGCATAAATGACATTTCCCAGATCACCTGGCTAATGATTCATAAAGATGGGATTAGAATTTAGATCTCCATAGTTCAGTGTGTTCCAAATAAGTTCAGAAATAGACACTTATTTTTTCATTGAGAGAAAATTATGGTTTTGCTTTATTAAAAAATAAAATTGTATTATCATTAAGGAGTTTGTTTTCTATAATTTTTTAAATTTCATTTTGCATTAGAAATAATAAAAGTGCTCATTAGGTGTTAAAGAAATCTCAAACTGTTACTAAGTATCCTTGGCTTTAGCCATTCATATGAGACATAATTGACAAACACGCTTAGCTGGTTATTTCTTTCTACACTAGGTGAATTTTAGAATTAATTTTATATGAATAGGTTAATATGTGGATTTACAAGGTACCAAAAGTTATAAGTGGAAGTCTCCTTTCTACCACTGTGCCTTAACTATAAGTTCCCCTTCCAAAAGGAAACCGGTATTACCTATTCCTTGGAATATCTTCCAGAAATAGATACAGTCTTTGCCTGTCCAAGCAGATGTGTATTTAGTCTTCCCTCTCTCCTTTTACGCACATGCTGTTTGGCTCATTGTGTTTATTGTCTTGACAGTAACCATTTTGTTTTTAATTGTTGCATCCTTTTTAACTATATGCTTGGATCATACTTGGTTTTAGTAGTCCTTTGTTTTAGCTATTCTGTTTTTCCTTTTGCTATTAAAAAAAATGCTGTAGTGAATAACCTTGTACATTAATCATTTTACACATATGCTACAGATATTTTTTAGCCTGTACTTTTAGTACTGGAATTAGAGTTTGAGAAGGAATCTACATTTTTCATTTTGATGAGTATCACCAAATTGCCCTCCATAGAGATTAGTATAGTTCCACCAGCAGATATGAGACCTTTCTCTATATTCTCTCCAAGATATGGTCTTAAAGTATTTTTAAAAAATCTTTTATAATCAAATACCTTTTCATATGTATGTTTTTACTGTCAACTGTTCATATATTTTTCTTTTTATATGGATTTGATGAAGCTCTTTATATATTAGGGAAACTAACCTTTTGTCTGCAAATGTTTTTCCTGTTTTACTTTAGACTTCATTAGTGGCATATTTTTGCCATGTACAAATGTTGTATTTTTATGTAGTTAAATCTATCAGTCTTTTCTCTTATGGTTTCTGAATTTTATGTCACAACTAATTGTATTTAAAATATGGAAACTATGTGAGTTTAAAAAAATAGTTATTTGAATATATAAATCAAAGTATAAATGACCTATAGTATCTACTGAAAAATTAAACTAAATATATAATTTTCTTTTGTTTTTTACTTTTTTGTGTATTTTACATAGTTTAGTTTAAACTAAGAATTTTTTTTTCCTTTTAAGTAATAAATTTACCTTGTTTTATAGATGCCTTCCAGGATGTCAAATTTGTCAGCAACTCGTCAGGTAAGTTTTAATAACATAACTTTATTTCCCAGATTTTGAAAAATAAAACTAATAATCTAATAAATAAAAACTTGAAAAATAAAACTTCTAATCTATTAGAAACATCAGTTAGAATACAATGGGATAAAATTCACAAGCTATTGTATTTGAGGGTTAACTTTACTCAGACTTCTGAGGTGAAGGATCAGGCAAGGCTGCTTGAAACTCAAGTGAAGCTACCTGAACAGAGTTCTATGGGTTGAGTGTTAATTGAGTAACGATTGAAGGAAAGAGATTTTAGGCACAGAGAACAGGAAGTGGGAAGACCAGACAGTGAAAGAGATCATGGTTCTGTCAGGAAACTGTAGAATGTAAGATAGATGTTGGAGAGATCTGAGTCTAGAGAAATAAGTAGGGGCCAGATCATTTAAGCTCTTTGTGCACTATGCCACATAGCTTAGATTTCATGTTAAAAAGATATTATATAGGGAAGTAACATTCTCAAGGTTTTTTTTTCCCCCCAGTAAAAGCAGTTGGCATTTTGAGGAGATTGGATTGGGAGAAAAAAATAGTTTGGAAAGTTTTGGAGTAATTCTGGCAAAAAATGAGAGCCTGAATTAAGATAGTGGCTATGAGGATGAAGAGAAATAGACATATTTGAAGGGATTAATGACATAAACTCAATAGGATGTGGTGGATGTGTGGAGAAAGGGGGGATTTCAGTATGGTACCTAAATTTCTTACTTAGGCAACTAAGTAAATAATATTCTATTACTAGTATATATATTATATATATACTATATAATAGTA